>NC_044586.1:28343907-29543907 GCF_901933205.1 Camarhynchus parvulus | reverse complement strand
AACATCAGGTTGCTCAGAGTCCAGTCTAACCTGATCTTGAATGTCTCCAGGGATGGAGCATCAACCACTTCTCTGTCAATCTGTGCCAGTGTTTCATCATCCCCACTGTAAAAAATTACTTCCTTATATCTAGTCTGAACTTATGCTCTTTTAGCTTAAACCTTAACACTTGTTCTATCAGGCCTCGCTAAAAAGCCTGTCCCCATCTTTCTTTTAAGCTTATTTTAAGTATTGAAAAGCCACAATAAGGCCCCCCTTGAGCCTTTTTTCCTTCAGGCTGGACAGTTCCAGCTCTTTCAGCCTTTCCTCATAGGACTGGTGCTTCATCCCTGCGACCATTTTTGTGACCCTCCTTTGGATCCAGTCCAACAAGTTCACATCTTTCTTGTTCTGGGTGCCCAGAGTTGGGTGTAGAATTTCAGTGGGTCTCGCTGAAGTGGAGTGGAGGAGTGGAATTGCCCCCCAGAACCTGCTGGCCACACTCTCATTTGATGCAGCCCAGGATCCTCAGCTGTGCCAATGCCACTCCTTGCATGATCATGCAGTGAAATGGACCAAGGAAATGGTCCATTTTAGAACAAAGCTAATCCTCAAAATCTGATTCCTATGTTTAAAATGGACCATTAAAGAGAACTTTCCGATGAACAACTGAACTAGCAGGCTAAGGAGGAGAGGGAGATGTGGAAAAAGAGATCAGGAGCAGGATAGGATGTCAATTTTTTGGTATGGTGCCCTGAAGATGGGTTCAGCAGCTCTCCAAGTGCTCTCCCAGAAAGTCAGAAGCATTAATTAGCCTGAGAAGATTTAAATACCAGCTCCCAATTTCTGTAGTATCATCCTAATTACCTTCTTAAAAATGTATTGGGAGATCTAGGTGTGTAATTCACTGCTTATCTTGATGCAGCCAGTTCAGAAGTTTGTGGGGCTATTGAGCAATCAGGGAGTCAAAGCCCTGCAGCCCAGTGACTCAAGCACTTGTCTGTAGGAAGGGCTTCCACCTTCCAAGGATTTGAAATGCATTTCACACTAAACTGTACTGGACTGAAGCAATTAGTGGTCTTGACAAGATAGAAGGTGTTTGATCTGTGAAATTCAATGACATATTTGTCTTACTGCCATCTAAAGTATTTAGGCGTCCAGTAATGGTAGGATTTAAAAATCACCCTCATGTTCGGCATCTCCTCTTGGCCAAGTTTGGTAGCTCTCAATCTGACAGACTGACTGCTGTGATCCTCTGACAAGTCCTATGTGCTTCCTCAGCTTAGGAGGAGAGTGGAGATTTACCACCGACTGCAGATTCCAGTCTCAGTGGGTATGCTTCTAAATTAGGCATTGTAATGCTAAGCAACACAGCACAGAAACCACCTTGTGAAAGTACCTAAATGAGTGCAAAAATCGGAGACTGAATAATCAGATTCCTACTCTCTATTGCTTCTAATATGTTGCCTGAAATTTCTCATCAGATACAAATAACTGATAAAATTGTTATATATTCTGTTTTAAGTGAAATGCCTAAAAGGCTTCTTTTTCTAATAAATAAATATAAAGGACAACTGCTTGATGTGAGGATAAATGCTTGACTTTCTGAGGTTGGAAAAATCCCCTGTGTCTGAGTCATGTTTCTGGTAGAAGCTTGCCACAACCTGGCAAATTTGCAAGAGTCAAACAGTGTGGAATTTTCCATGAACTGGTGCCACCATAGTATGCACTGTGCAAAGTTCAGTTTATAAATATTTAGGAAAAAGCCCCACAAAACAGGAAGTGTGTAACTTTTGGCAAAGTAGACAACTAGATTTTTGGTCATGGGTTATCTTCTGAGGTTATTATTTTAACACTGTATGAGCTGATTCACATAGATTTAAAAGAAAATAGAACTTTATTATTATCATCAGTGACATAGGAAAAATATCAGAAAAATAATGGAAATTTCATACACACAGTGCATGCTCCAGCATGTACAGATATCAGAGGGATGACAAGAGGTTAGCAAATTTTTTTTCCTTAATTGTTTAAGTCTCTGAAATTCATGTATGTGCTTCCAGATTGGTGATAAACCTGAAATGGGTCATTTATCTTAGGCACACTTGTACATAGGCACATTTCAGTAGTAGGGAAAAGGGCCTTGCAAAGAGCCTTTTCCTTCCCCAGCCTGCTCCTCCAAGACAGTGACACCTGTCCCAGCATCAGTGGTACCTGTGGGTGTTTGAGCTCTAGAAGGAAAGAAAGCTTCATCCCTCTGATGAACTATCTCCAGAAGCCACATGGTTATGCATGCTGAGAGCTAAACACGAGACTGGTGTTTTGAGAGCAGCCGCTGAATAATGAAACACAAAGATAAACTCAGGCTTGGGCCTAGAGCACAGAGCAGTAACCCATGTTACTACATTTAATGCAGTCTCAGGTCTTGAGTTATCCAGAACAGTGTCAGAGAGTCAGGAGTTTAAACTAAATTTGGTAGGTGAACATAACCCACTGTCCACTGATGAGGACAAGCACTAAAGACTTTTCAGTATCTATTCCTAACATTTTTATTTTTAAAACAAAACTACATTTAATTTGTAGTTGAGTGGGACATGATACTAGTCAGAGAGAACCATATTTAAGTTAGTAGCAGTTTTAAAACTGACCCTGAATGAACTGTTCCAAGTGTTTAGTAAGTGTTTAAGACACTGCCTTAATTGTGCTGTTTCCCCTATCTTTACTTGCAAAGCAATTCATAAACAAAACAGATAAATAAGGTCACTCCTCTAGGATGAGAGCATCTGTTATTCGAGGACAAAACTCTTCTCTGCTGTCTTTCAATTAGAATCAATAGGAGCTTAAAGTCACGCGTACGTATGAGCAGTATGCTGATTTGAAATAATAATGAGAATTCCATCATTTAAGCCCTGTATGTTTTTAAATATAACTTCAGATGTAACTTCAAGTAGCAAATTACTTCTCAATGTTCAGTGACACACAGAAGAGCAACCAAAAATAGAATAAACGATTGCGATTTGCATAAAATTCATACTAAGAAAGAATGTGCTATGGTTAGAAAGATAAAAAAACCAACAATCCAGTGAGAGCAGTGGAATATAATGTCATTCTTGTGTGAATTACTTCCAGTTGGATATCTTAAAGAAATGCTAAATGTATTACTGAATAATTTTAGATATATATAGAGTTAAAAAAACTGGTGAAATATTGCTGTTTGAGGTCTGAACCTAACAAGCATCAGGAAGGATTTGCCAAAGTATTGACAAAGAGCAGCCAAGGGATTACTTAAAAAAAGGGAACAGAAACAAATTAGTCATTCCAAACAATCTGCGCCTTAAGGGAAATGGAAAATAAACTCATTCAAATGCCTGGCAGTGTAGTTTTTAAAAATTATGACAATCAAGGTGACATGGGAATATGCCAGAAAAAAAATGTAGTATTGACTCTGTCCCCAAGATTTTAAGCAAAAACTTCTGTTTGTTAATCTCCTAGTTTAATCCCTAGTTCTTCCATTAATGTCTACAGTGTTCTCAGCTGTAACCTTATATATCATATAACAAAGCAACATCTACCTACAACCAACTGGTCAATCCCAGTATGACGTATTTTATATTTAGGATTAATTTTTTAATCCTAATCTATAATTTAATCTATAATCTAATTTAATATATATTTTTTCATATAATTCTAATAACCTTTGGTGTTGAGTGATATACTCTGTGTCTTGTTTCTTTGACAGTTTAACTGTTTACCTTGAACACAGCATGTATTTATTGCTCATTAGTACCTGTGGTTCATTCAGTAACTTGATAATTCATAGCACAGGAGAAGCTCAAAGATGCAGGTACTCAGGGCTCTGATCTGAAAGATACTGAGTAGCCTGGCTCTCACCCAGTAAAGCACTGAAGCACATATTTACAGTTTGAGTAATTGATTTTTTGTCAAGAGATGCATAAAAATAAAGTGCATGACTAAGGCTTTTGCTGAAGGAACTCCAGAGTTCTCAGGACCACCTGTTTCTGATAATGCCATATATTTGCTGGCAGAGTTGATTGCAGGAACAGACCTGCTTCTAATACCAGTTTTTGTCTTAATTTTATTCTAACATGAGTGTGAAAGCTTCTTCATAGCTGTTTTGAGGGATGCTGTCTGCGGCATAGCACCAATGTACGCTTCCCCTACTCAGGATGTTGACATTGATGTGAACCACACATATAGCTATACCTTCTACCACCATTCCTTCACTTTTCCATTCTCTCCTCCCCTTTTCCTCCAAAGCATTGACGATGTAAAAAAACCTCTCTGTTCCAGAGAAGCTACTATTCACTGGGCAAAGGAAAAGATTTACTGCTTTAATTTTAAATGCTGTGTCTGAATGCTTTCACAGATGAGAAACAGAAATGATGTAGCATGTACCTAATAAACTGAGAATCACAAAGAGATTTAAAGAAAACAAACCCTGTGTCCACAACTCTAATAGAATACTTGCACTTTTACAACTTAACTTTTTCTGGAAGACAGTTTTCTATTAGTGACAGGCAAAGACAAAAAATATGTATCCCATGCAGGCTGGACATACTTGTAGAATAACTAATCTTAAAAAAACATGTTCACCTGTTCTTAGGTGACTAAAAGAGAACAAGAAAAATACCATTTCAATTAAGAAACATCACCTCCATTCTCTTCTCTTCTGATAGAGATGTTCTCCATGGTGTCCCTAGCCTGGTGGTATGATCTAATGGTCTAGATCGCATCAACAGAGGCCATTAGATATCCAAAATATCTTGATAAAAAGTTTTTGCCTTCCCTTGCATGCTTGAAATGTCTTCTTTTTATTGTGTTCAGAAAGAAGAACAAAATGGAGGGGATTAATACCTGTGAGGTGCAATGGTGAGGAAGCACAAGGGCGCTTATCAAAATATTTTTTTGTCTGTCCTTGCCACAGGAAATGCCACTCAACCAACCCAGTGACTTTTAAAGAGAATGGTCCAACTGGACACAGAGAAAACCTTCTGAGAAGGGGCTTGTGCTTGTTGTGCTGCTGTCAGGTGTAAGAAGGCCAATAGGAAGGACAGCCACCATATTTCCATGGGGACTTCTCAATATTAAAGAGCCTGGATAGCTCAGAGATGCTATTTTGTACAAGCACATTCCTTTATGTGCCATTTGCCTATTTTCCTTGTGTCTCACTCCAAAATTTCCACTTCTGTGAAGGATAACAGGAATGATTGTCACTAGGCAGAATGAGGAATAAATGGGTAGGGTGCTCTGGTAAGAATGGCACAGGAAGGCTGTGCATCATTTTCTCCTGAGATTGAAACAGTTTCCAATCATCTGAAGGATGTGCAAAAGGACCTTAGAGAGGATCCAAACTTTCTCCTCTGAACTCAAAACACAATCTGGAATCATCTTGTCCAACTTTGCTAGTCCTCATTCTCACAAAGAATCAATCTATCATGGTGTCATGTGAGTGTTGCATATAAAGGGGTTGTCAAATTGTTATATTTGGGATCTGGACTCCTTTCCTTTTTACAGCTTATAATTAGAGTGCCCAAAATCACATATTGCCAACTACCAGAAAAACCATGCACTTCTTAATTTTTTTCTTATTTTCTTCTTTTCTTTCCTTCTTACACTCTTACCTCTTCCATGGAAGGAGCACCACATTGGCAGCAGCCAAAGGAGTAATTCAGTCTGTATTTGGGACTGCCTTCAGTGGCACTGCACATTGCTAAATCAAACATTAGATTCGGAGCATCCCAGATTTGGTCTAGAACACTCATCATCTTCGACTCTGACCTGTAAAAATATTTAAACATATGCATGATCTTTAGCTTTTATTTCCCCTGTTCTGCGACACTAAGGTAGGTAAAAATGTGGTAAAAAGCATTCATATAATTAAGCATGTACATCACTGTTTTGCTGGGTGAAGGAACAAATGCCTTCTCTTAAACTATTTTTAAAATAAGCCCCAATCCTGTAGGTTTGCAGCCTGTGCTCTGGCTTTCAGCTGCATTTGTTTCCATATCCAAATGCCTTTCAAATTCAGTTCTGCTCTCTGGGCTAGAATGAACACTTGTAAGAATACAGTAATTAAACACAATTACAAAAATGTGCACATTCCATGCTGAACAGCCACAGGCCGCTTTCCAAGAACCCCTTTTAATTTTTGTCATCATCTGTAATTTTCCTGGCTTCCTATTTACTCTCCTCACTAACAAACCAGTTTTGTGTGACCCCAGGAAATTCTTCGTAATTTTGTTGCCGTTGCAGACTCCCACTACACTTCTCTGGCAAGTAAAAAAATACAGACCCAGCAAGGTGAAAGTTTCAGTAATCTGTGGAACACAGCTTCCACTGGCTTTGCCAGCTTTTAGTCATGGCAGAATTTATAAAATAACCTAAGAAGCCAAAAAAAAAAAAAAAAAAGTTTAATGGAATTGCTCCCTGTCCCTACTGAAGTGTGTCATGCATTTGTGGGAGTTAATCTTATGAAATAAAGGCCACATTTGACCTGTCAACACTGGGAGATCTTGGTCTCTAGATCACCTGTGCTTCAAACATCATGGACCTTAATATTTTCTAAAGCATTTTTTGAAATATTTCTGTGTTCTTTATACAGAAATTCATTGCCAAATCTTAAAGTCAGTTGAACAGATATGGGGAGGCTTTTTTACAAAATTGATGTTATTTCCATGTCAAATCTTTTCATGCCATCTGGTATAATGGTTTCAAAATGCAAATATTTCATGGTTTTTTGTTATCTCCTACTGTATGTAGCTCTTTTTACCTGTTGTAAAGTGGCATCAAGTACCAGATCTCTTAGTAGCCATCCAAAGAGAAGACAGATGTTACTAACACTACATGGTATGTATCAAATGTAAGCACAGAATGGTCTAAAACTTGCCAATCACTTGAGAACCCTGAAATATTTATTGGAAAAAGCAGCCATGTGAAAAACATCCACTGCTATTTGTTGAATGAACAGGTTGGTTTGTGGCCAGAAAGAAGCAGTCTTTATAGCAGTACTGGGCTTTAGGTCTTTAACTGTTATGGAGTTTGACTTAGTTATCCCAGGTGAGAATGAGCTCTGAGGCATTTGTTCTAAGTATTCAAATGAGGGATCTCATGATCTGGATGATGATTTTATTATAGAATAATTGAAATATATAATAATATATATTTTAATATTTATTGTGCATATAGACTATATTATTCATACCGCATATTCAAGACAAGGTAGTATGAGAAGTAATCTAGTTTTCTTGTGCTCCAGAAATAGCCAATGGATAGACAGACTTCTCCAAAGAGAAATTCAGGGCATTCTGCTGGGTTTCTGCACTGAAGCATTCTCTCAAAGAGCTCTTTTCCTCACACCAGTTATACAGGCACCTCAGAGAGACAGAACAAACAGCAAAATAAGATGCATGAAATTATGTGATGAAACCATCCCCTGACAGTCCTAATTCTAATGCATCAAGGCTCAGGAGAATATGGGACATCTCAGTGGTTTAAGGGAGAAAATAGGAATAAATGCGCACAGGCATCTATGAACTGCTCATCAAAAAAAATAGGGAGAGAAAAGGGAAGAAAAGCACCAATTGTTTCTTCCTTCTATTAATGGGAGCTTTGAAACATTTTCTTTGGCAGAGATTCAAAAATATTATTTTTTGGGTTTGCTTCTCATGGGCTTATTGTCAGCTGTGCTGGGGTTTTGTGTTCTTTTTTTGGTTTTGTTTTGGCTTTTTTTTTGTTTTGTTTTTAATTACAATGTCATTCTAATTCAACCCCATAAATGCCACTATTATGTAGATCTCAGGACCTCACACTCAGAATTGCTCAAGTGAGGCCCAAAATGGGAAAAGTAAGTAATAACAGATCAAGGCTGTAAAGCATAGCAGTGTGTGGGACAGGCTGTCACCCGCTGATCACTGACTGCTGTCCAAGTCTAGAGGCACAGATGTGCATACCAAGCGTGGTGAGAGAAATCAGAACCAGAAGAGAAAGGAAAAATGAAACAAAAATAAAACACATCAACTATAAAAAGAAGGAAAACATACTACATATCCTCATGGGGAATCAGAAATTCCCGTACTTCTAAGATTACATTACATTATTACTTTTTCTGCTTTCTAGAAGTTTTAATACTTGCCCTTGTCATTTCATGCTGCATAGGAGAGTGCATGGCTGCATAGTTTGAATACTTGTGCATGACTTTATCCTGGAGTGCTCTGTGACTAGTTAAGCCAAGCATCCTGTGCAATGGCAACAGATTCTAAGAACTAAATTTAAGATAACAAAAATTGCCTCTTGCCATCTATAAACATGTTGATAGAGACTGTATGCTAACAGGTAATGCTAAGACTGTGAAAGCATTTTTGGAGAATGAAAATTGATATGGAGCTACAGAAAAAGAAACAAAATCTATTTACTTATAGATTATACTTTTATAGCTCTGACTTTGTTATGGCAAAATATTTAAATCATAATTCTGGAGGGAAACTTACAGAAAAGCTTCTCAGCAAAAGCAGGCACTGAGGTGTGGCCTCTGGCTTTGAGTCACTAAGAACTTTGTCCCCTCTGCTCACATCATGTGCATCCAGCAAAAGCTTTACTGGAACCATCAAGATTTTCTTGGTAGGAATAAAAGTAACTTTTTACTTCAGCTGTCTTTGTAGATACTCAGAGGGACCATTATTTCCTTAGTCTTCAGTTATCATTGATTACCAAAACTTCTGCCTGTGAATGACACCAGTGAAAGTAATCTCTAATACAGGATCCTATACTTTCATTTAATCTAAATATATACGTAGTCCTACTGACTTCAGTGAAATTACCCACACGAGGTTGTGAGCATAAGTATGTCCCTATAATGAGGGACTATGTGGAGGAAATTTTTAAAAAGGTAAATAAAATAATTTGGTGTGAATGAAATAATATATGAACATCTATTTCTATCTGGTCAGAACCAATATAACGATATAACGAAGAGAAAAGAGAAAGAAAGAAAGAAAGAAAGAAAGAAAGAAAGAAAGAAAGAAAGAAAGAAAGAAAGAAAGAAAGAAAGAAAGAAAGAAAGAAAGAAAGAAAGAAAGAAAGAAAGAAAGAAAGAAAGAAAGAAAGAAGGAAAGAAAAGAAAAGAAAGAGAAAAAAAGTGTTTTTTGCAGAGATTCTTAGCATAAACATAGCAATCCTATAGAAATGCAGCAATAGGTAATGTCAGTCTTCCAAAAATATGTCAAAAATAATTCACTTGCTGAATTTTCTACACCACATCTTTTCAAGAAGAGACTCCTCTCTAAGGCACACCCTCAGAAAAGGTATTAAGAAGAAGTAACACCTAAAATCATTAAAGGCAGCCATTATATTGATAAATACACCTGACTTCCCAAAATGTTTATATTTAGGTTTAAATAACTTTGGTTTGCTAAAAGATATTACATATACTAGTCAGAGTCATGTTTTTTTCCAAAGTTTTCTTTGTTGTGGGGGTTGTTTTTCCCTCTTCAGTTAAAAAAATCCAAAAGCACTGGCTTCTTGGAACACTCAGCACTGAACATTTACTATTGAATGCAGGGAGAACAGTTAATTTACTTAAACAGACATTGAAGTAGACAATGACATAAAATTGCAAAAGCAAATAGATATTTACACGTCATCTAGGGTCAGCTCAGCATTATAACGTTTCCCAAATGTATAAAGTTGCTCTCAGGCAATAAATCAGAGTGCAAAAAAGGAAAATTAGTGTTAGGTTGTACTAAGCAAAATACTTTTCATATCTTCTCAACAAACTCAAATACAACAATATAGAAATCAAAGTATTTTTTGTTAAGAATACCAATGCAAATGCTATCGTGATTTTTCAACAGCTTCTAAAACTTCTAAAAAAATTACTCTTTTGGAATTTTTTTTTAAACTTTGAATAAAAACAATGTTTTCATCAGTGACAGGAATAATAAATTTTGCTAAAAACTACTAAAAATTGTAACAGACTCTGATGTGATGGCAGTACACGATAAGATAGCTAAACAGATAAAAGATAGTACAGCTCAACGAAAACACTCTTTTGGAATATGAAATCAAAGTATTGAATAAGAATCCTGCCTCCTTTGTTCAGCCTTCAGTGACCTATTCACAAGCTATGACTTGTTTAAAAGCAGAGCATCCTTGAGAACTAAGAATAATTCACCACTGCAATTATTACACTTTATTTATTTATTTGGAAAAATATAAATTAGAGTTTTGGATGTTAAAGTGATAAATAATGAATAAAAAAATAAAATTGTATTGAAACATAGTATCTGAAGACAAATTACTCAACTGTTATTTATGCCTAACAAATTAGATAGGAAGATAAAATAGTCCTAGTTTAAAGTCTGAGGGTTTTGTTTGTTGGTTTTTTTGCTTTTGTTATGCTTTGTATTTTTCGTTTTCAAAACTTAAGGGTAACATTTTCTTTCCTCTGTTTTGTTTCTCCCATTCTATTTCATTCCGTGGATGCTTGTCTGTGCATTGACACCCATTTTAGGGCCTTGAAACCCTTTAAAAGTGGGGTATCACACTGTAATTGTCCCTGTCAAATAAGAAATAATATGTACTTGTGTTTACAGGGGAATCAACAGGAGCTACAATGAGAAGATGCTGCCATTCTGCTGTTCTGCGGTACCATCCCCCTGAGAGAGGCTGAAGTTCCTCCAGGTTACAATTTTCTGCTAAACCTGCGACATGTCCTCTGCCTGTACCAATCTTGTTCAAAGTATCCACTCTCTATGCAGTAACTTAGTAAAGGCCTGTCTCATGCACAAAATGTTTCGCTTCAGGGCGCAAGCATTCTCTCTTAAATGCACATGCATAATCTTACAGCATTTTAAAATGAAAAAGGAATAAGTAGATTTCAGTCTTTCTTACTTGAAATATGATAAAATGTATAAAAGAGTAAATAAACCTTTTGATTATGCTCTATTTTCTGCCAAATTTAATATTTTATAACACTTTATAAATTATTACTCCGATGTAATGGAGCCTTGAATCCATTATTCTCACATTTCTCTATGCTTTCTGGGCCAATAACCAGAATAAACTTTGTGCTGAATCATTCAAGTGCTGTATAGGTATTGTCAGGAGTTTTCATTATGGTACTTCAAGTCAGCCAAAGTTTAGAGCTGAAACTTCAAATTTTGTTTCTGAAGTGAGTGTTTCAGAAGTAGAAAAACTGAAACTAATGCCATTTTCACCAGTCCCACTTTCCTCCGGCCTTGCTTTCCAAGCCGTTGACTTTCCAGCAGTTTTCCTCCAAATCAAATTGTACAGCGTTCATTTTGGTTCCTTTACAATATTTCCTTCTTTCATCTCGAGATTTAAGTCTCTGCTCTTTCTGTCTTTCTCTTCCTGCCAGGCTTGTTTCATGTTTTCTTTCTCATTTAGACAAGGAAAACAGACTGAGTTCTGCTCTGCTGTCAGTCTCTGTACTTTAAATGGTTGTATACTCTATTCAGGATATAGCCTATTAGCTAACAAATAAAACAGTTATACCATGCATCACAGTCTAGACTGAAGTAAATCTTACCTTTTTTTCTATGTACATCTGATACAGACAAATTTTCATGCAGAAAATTCAGCCTTCTACTCTAAGTCCAATCTCATAAATCTGGTCTACTCTTCTATAATCCTAGGCCAAGTTTTCAAAGTCACATTCAGTCCAGACTCTTAGGAAGAGAGCTATTTAATCCGAGAAGACAACAGAGCAGGAACAAACAGAAAATTTGAAATCACTCATTTGTGCAATAATAGGGCTTTCAATACCCAGTGAAATTTATTTGCAAAAGATTATTCTAATGAAACAAACATGACTAATATTAGCTTGCTTCTTGAGAAGATAACTCTACCTCCTTACCCACATTATAATGCTTTTCAGATCACTATGAACTTGTCTTATTGCAGTTACAGCAACTGCATGTTGGTTTTGTACATTTTTTTCACAGTAAGTTTTTTTTAGCATAAGATAAAGCAGAAACTTTTAACTACTTATGCTTGAGAAAAAAAAAGTTGGCTACACCAGCAATAAGAACAAAGGTGGCAGGAATGTAGTTTATTGTTAACCAACCTATTTAAACTAGTGAATTCCAGGACATGCCAGAGGAAATTCCTCTTAAATTTAACACTTACTTAATGTGCAAAATGGAAGTTAAGGACTTGCATCAGTAGTTATATTTTAATCAACTTTTGCATGAAAATATGCATGAATAATATATTAAATTTACAGCAACTCTGTATCTCAGTGACATACTTTCTTCCTCATTGTTAATGACAAAACAGAGGTGCATTCTGTGCAAGGCAGAAAGAACGAATACACTCTATGACTTAAAACGGCACCAAGCTATTCTTGGCAGAGCTAGTGATTCTGAGAACAAAAACACAACAGCCTTTCTTCTACTAAATTCAAACTGTGCTCTTCATTGTAAAGCAAGAAGGATACAGGTTCAAGCATTAAAGGTTTACTGCCATGAAAAGTGACATAGTGTACTGTTTTCTCTGTGATAGAAGAAAAGCACCACTATGTCAGACCACAGTATATCAGAGCACAATGCGTGAGCTGGTTGAGACACTGGTGAGTCACAGCACAAGGGTTTTGTGAGAAGAGAAATTGCACAACAAAACTGTTTAATTAGTCAAGATGCACACAGAAATCTGCATATTTTTCATATGAATAAACTTTATTGAATCTTCAGTCAAGATAAGCAAATAGTGAAAATATTCTTGGCAGTATTCAGATGATATTTTAAATGAATGCTCTAATTATGTTACACTGGCGTGATTTTTTCTGTTACCAAGATTTCTGTCACAAACAGACAATGAAAGTGAAGTTCAAATCACAACAGTTGTTCCCTAAGTGAGCCAAAGTATTTAGCACATATGAATATTGAGCTAAGACATTGCACGGTTTTTCAAGTGCTGCGGGAAAACTATGCTGTAGATATTCTATAAGCACCCAAGAGGCTTTTGGCTGTAAATAAGTCACAATAAAAGAGCAGCATAAGAGATGTACAAGTTTATTTATAAATGGTTTAAATACTACTAATCTGAAAGCATTATCTATAAGCAAATCAAGGAGCTGAAGTAATTAAGCAGAATCCCCTTGTAAAGATGTAAATGTTCAGTATGAAGGAGGAAGCAAGTGGGTATGTCATTGTTGCCATTTTTCCTGGTTCCAGAATCTTACAGAAAAATATCAAACTAACTCAGCTATTTTAGAAGTTATTTTATACTAGGTTTGCAATAGACTTTCAAAAAGCCAAAAGCTTATTTGAAAAAATTTGGATTTCTTCACTTTCCATGTTCCAGAAATGAATACCTAGCCAATCTGCAATGAAGACTTTACAGAGATATTTAGCTTAGAACTTAGGGTTGATCTTTATAAATAAACAGCTATATTAATAGTGCAGCTGAACAAAACTTCCATAATGACATTCTCAACTTCATTATGGAAGTGGCTCTCTAGAGGGGACAAAACTGATATGATTCACCTTAGCCTGATACAGGATCATCAGCTGCCCCATATCACCTCATTTTTAAATGAAGATCCTCCGGCAGGACCTTATTCCTTAGCATATACATCACTGACCTCTTTGCATATTCCCAAATCCAAGGTTTGGAGTTTATATAGTACCATAGCAACAAAGCTTTCCTACCTCCTCCTTCTTGCATGTCTACTGATATTTAACCTCTCTTCCTATCCTTTTAACCAGTTATTACAAAACTAAAATATAAAAGCTTTTTTCTACATCCATTCTAACAAGTGGATACATAAAACACCTGCAATATTTTTCCTGGTTTATTGATGAGATACTTGTTTCTAGAGAAAAATTTGGACATCTGGAAGTATTTTTTGTTATAATAGAAGAGTGGAGTGACATTAAACAATGTGAAAGAGAAAGGATGAATAGAATATCCCCATGGTAATGTTCATATTTATTTGAGCAGCAAAATAACTCGGTCTTTACATTTTTATTCATTGACATGTAGGCCTGCATTAAAAGAATAAATAAGGGAAACCAGAATTAAATTGACATGTAGCCCTCACCATTCTAAATCTTTACCTGTCCATCCCTTTCTCTGTTTAAGCTGGTTTAGATTTAAAGCATTTGAGGAGAGTATTTTTGTCTTTCTATGCATTTGCAGCAAACAGGAAGCAGAAACATAAATCTTTGTACGGTTCTGTGGATACTATCTCAAAAGAATCAATAACGCAGACATTTTCTTTGAAGATTTCTACAAATAAAGGCTGTTTTTTCATCAGTACTGTCTTACCTTGATTATTATGTAGACTACTTTCTTCCACAAATCTGTTTCCTATCACATTAATGGAACACAATACATTATTTGAAAAAGTAATAAGTTAAAACTGTAAAAACCTAATAGAAATCTCTTTTCTCAGTCCAAAACTCTTCCAGTGTATGTCACAATTCAAAAAGGGACAAATATAAATCTGGATAGTTTGTCTGAAGCCTCATGAACAAGAGACTAAGCAACCTCAGTGTCAAGTCTAACCTGTCTTTATCTTGCTTGAAAAAATATGAACAGTGATGGACCATAAATAATGTTTGCTTTGGACTTTTATTTTCTTGAAAATTATGGTGAAAAGCATTTCATTTTCTAGTCCTTCCAATATTGACCAAATAAACAAGAGGCTGAAATCACATAATAGGAGCAAAGTTGGTCAGTCCTTTATGACATTGACAGCTGTGAAATGTTAACCCACATGTGGATACTGGAGCCCAAGTCCAGCATTTTTTAACCAACAGATGAATAAATTTCTGGATGGGTCTTTCTCAGTCTTGCTTAACATTTAAAGGGATATTAGAGACTGGAACACACATTTCTTTACCTGCCTTAAAATAGTTCTGAAAACTAAGGTAGGGAAATATTCTCAGTGTATCCATGCAAAGAGGAAGAGCTCTGGCAGAACACAGTGAGGCCAAATAAACCTTTGTTTATTTGTTTGTTTTATTTTTTGTTTTGAAAGGCGGAAGGCTGAGCTGGGTCACCTCGGTGGTGAATGACGTCCCATGGAACAGATCTACTATTTATGTAAAGACCACCTCCCACCATGGGAATTTGGAGAGGTAAAAATTAGCACACCATAATTTCACAATTCTAACAACAGCCACATTCTGGGGCATATATCTTGTGCTTGTGTTCTCCTATGCAGTATTTGTTACCTACCACCTCTCATTTTCATTTGTATATTTTAATGCTTTATTAAATGAGGTACAGTGTCTCTTGAGATAAGCTTTTAACCAATAAAAATGGTGCCTTTAGGTAAAGAATAATGCAGGTGAGTGTATATGCCAATAATGATTTTAAAAGAAATGTGAATCATATTTGATTTTGAATAAAAAATATATTTAAACAAGCAAGAATGCAATTACGACAAGTTGCAATTTGCTGTGATTAGCAATGGTCCAGCTCATCTGAAAAAGGGTGAGGACTTCCTAATGACTACAAGTTATCAGGACTATGGCCTTATATTCCAGCTGGGATAGCACTTCCAGAAGGGAATGTTGTCTGCTGCCATGCTGGAATCGTTTTCTTTCATAGAGATAAGAGTGACACCTAGTGAATCATCGACATTTCCAACATTTTTTCTTGGGATGAAAATGGTAGGGAAGGAACCCTTATTAATCTCTAAACCAAGAATTAGATAATCCACTTAAAGATCTGATGAAATTTCAGCCTTAAATAGTTTAACAGTATTACATGACAAGATTAAATATTAAAAAAATATATTAAGTGCGCCTGGTGTGTCTAATTTTTTAATTTTGATCATGCATTTAGTAAAAGGGTTTAATAAATTACAAAGTTTCTATGAGAAAATAGAAACTCTTCATTCCTTTTCAGTAACATTATGATATAAAGAAAGTGCAAGACTGAAATTATTTTCTTTTTCACATCATTTTCATCTTATTCAACAATTAAAAAACATATCCTTTGGGTCTTACTAAACACTTAGGTTACCTTTATTTTCATGAAACTATAATCAACACATTCTTACCATGGAAGACAGCAAAGGGGATATTTCAATTCCTCCTAGTTTGGGTAATTTAGAAATTACTCTTTGGCAAGGCTGACAGAAAAATGACTGCAGTTCTTCCTCCCTTTTAACAGACTTTATACAATGTTTCATGAGTCTAGAAGTGCTTTAAGGCTTAAATGAACACAAAGTTCCTTTGCTATTAGTCCAACATCATCAAAAAGTGTTGGCACTAAAATACTTTTAATGTAATTCAGTTTCTTTTACCTCTTTACTCTTCAAAGAAAATGAGGAAGCAAAAATCTACACGCAGGCCAGAATGGTGTCCTGTAGTTTCCAATCTACTGATTTTTAGCACTCAAAGATGGATGGATTTTATTGCAAGAATAGATCTCTTTTTCCAAGGCAATAAAGCTGTCTAACAAGTCACAACAGAGAACAGCATAACTTTAATAATTCATGTTATGAGGAAAGTAAATTTTACAACTTTTTAAATCAAAGGTATGCTTTAGTTGTAATTCTGTGAAGACTGTTCCTTAAAAATAGTACAGTTATCAGAATAAAATACTACAGTCTTCCAGCAGTCTATGTGTTCAGCTCATGATAATGTTGTAATTGCATGAGAAATTCAGCAAAAGCAGTAGATTTCCACAGTGTGCCAGATACCAGCAAGTCAGGACATTACACCTATTGTAAAGCAGAACTTGCAATCAGGAGATAGTTTTGTGACACAAGTTAAAAATTATCTATGATGATGACTGATGTTTGTAATTTATATCTGTTAAAATCTGTGATTCAGTTTTATTATAATTCATTATATGCCGATTTGGATAACCTCGCAGTGGAATTTTCCAGATCCACTGGGGTAAAAATTGCTGGTTAGATTTACATGAACTTTAGTAAAAAACGAAAGCAGGAAGCTTTTTCAGGAAACAATTTTGAGGATGCTGCATGTCCAGCCTAGTTTCTTGTCCAGGCAATCTTAGATATCAGTGATAGTTCTCCTCTTGCCACTTTTTCAAGAGTGCGTATGATCAGGGCAGGGATAGAAGTGTACCACTGTCTTTTTTCCACCTCAAATACTGATAATACTCTGTCTTCAAAATTAGAAAATGAGAGGTTACAAAACCTCTTACCCCAAAATAGAGAAGGTTTTTGATTCTGTCCAGCTTTAGTGAGGACTTCTTAATGACAGGACTTTAAAATTGTAGTTTCCAATTTCCAAAAGACTCTTTATTTTATATCCAGGTTCCCCCAGACCTGGAGCTGGTCTTGAGTCATTCCATGTGTATGCTGACTGACATGAATGTTATATAATAACATAGCCTCCAGCACATTACAACACTCACTGCTTACAAAAGAACCCCAGCCCCACCAAAGGAGAAAAAAGAGGTTGACAGTAAACTTACCTATAAGTGTGTTGTTCAAAGGTATTGCAGTAAAAACACCAGTTCAACTCATTCAGAAACTGAAAAAAAAAACACCCAGAAGAAATTTCTGAAGTTCTTAATCTTGAAACCTTCAGAAACTTCTGAAGTGTTATCACACAACTGATACATATTCTTTTCAAAAGAGCAGATACTCAACACCCCAAAAAGTACCAAATACAATTGTGTTTCAGCAGGTAATGACTGACTTTTTAATATTGGTATTCAGCTAATTCCTCCCTTTTTGCTTTCATGATGATACATTTATTTAAGGATCCACGGACTAGATCTCATGAAAGTTTTGACATGCATTTTTTAGACTCCACTGTGCCTCACTTTCAAGAATGCAGCCTGCAGCAGGACCAACACCCCACACAGTAATTGTTTGTAGACATACCTGCCCTCAGCCAAGCTCTGAGTGCTGTAACCTTTGACACAGCATTGTGCAAACCCTGCTAATCTGCTCCTTCAGCAGTCCTGCTTCCTGTCTCACCGGCAGAACTGGAGCGTTTCCACTTGTCCATGAGCTCTCTCACATGTTGCAGGTCTGGGAAGTGTTTGGCCCCTCGTGCTGGAATAGTCCCACTCATGATAGTGAAGATACAATAGAAGCTATGCCTGAAATCCTGCACCATTCCAGCACTTGGGTAAGTCAGAGGTAGGCACTTCCATGCTCTGCAATTTTAGAAGCCAAAGTCTGTTCTTGAAGGTAGAGACAACTGTTATGTGAAATACCAAGCAGTATTCATAGTTTTATTTTTTTAAAATTTAGTTCTATATTCACGAATTCCACTGCATCTCTTATTCTTTGGGCTTCAAGATATTCTTTCTATGTAATAATCTGACAGAAGTGATTCTTCTCTTTACCATTCTTGTCACCTGAAGTATCTGATTTCTTCTAACGGTTTTGCAAATAGAAATTTGCCTCTTCAAGTATGCCTAATCACACATGAGGAAAGATAAATAGAAAATTTAAATTTTAATTTTGTGGGGGTTCACTATACCTCTCATTAAAGTAGTTTCAACATTTATTTATTCATATTCCCAGAATCCTTATAAACTAAGTATTATAATCCCTTTATAGACGAAAAGCTTTGCTGCTGTCAAACAAGATAACTACTCACCCAAAAAGCTTTACAGACTTATGAGTATAATCTGGACATCTTGCCTTGTAACCAGGGTTCTCCTAGTGTCACAAGAAAAAAAAAGAGAGAGAGAGAAACATAGAAAGAATATATATGAATGCCTGGCAATATTTCCTCAGCTGTATTGCATATTGCTGAACAACAAAGTAAATCAGAGGATAAAAGTCTTTCTATGAAACTACAGCGGAGGTCCAGATGATCTCTCATTGTTTCTGCCTTTCTGCCTTAGAAGAATTAGGAACATATCTGCAGAAATCACCACATTTTGTTGGGGACCTTATGTCCATGCTGTATTTCTTTCAGGATGCTTTGCTTTGAACTGAATCCAGCCTGGTCCCATGCACTGAGTGTTCTCAGCAGCTGGTGTGCTTTAGATGTAATTTGGGAATGCACCTTCTGGCTTGTCTTGCCCAAATGAAATTCAGTTTGTCTGCTCTGAGTCATCCATGCAATAAGAACCAAAGCCCAGCAAACGGGAACAGCCAGGATATTTGCTTTAGTGTGCTCCAGATTCTAGCAAAAATGCTGAAGAGGACAAATCCTTTTTCTTTTTTGTGCCAGTTAGGCACTATATCCAGTGTGCTTTGCAGCAGCCTGACCTTGGAGTGGCAAGAGACTTTAGGAATTCCCTGTCTCTTCTCCACTAGCTACAGGAAAGACAGCTGCTGGATTTTGAGCGCCCAATTGTGTGGCTCTGCATGGTTATTTTTGAGCACTACGGGATCTGCATTTTAATGTCTCCTTTCCACAGCAAAAGGAACATCAACTTGGCCTTCAGACTGTGTCCAAAGGAGTTATAAAGGCAGTTATCAAATGCTGGTTAAAACAACTGTTACAAAAAAATGCAACCAAATCAACCCAAATATTTAATTTACATCGCCTATATTTGATAAATGTGTTGGATTAAAAGAATTTGCTGCCCTAACAAAACTGTCTAAAAAATCTAACACCACCAAAAATAAAAAATACTCCAACCAAACCAAAACAAAACACACTAAAATGAATGAAACAAAAAACCTAAATCTACCCTCTGCCCTGAATCCCCATTTTAATCTCTGGTTATTTGTAGGGCTTGTAAAAAATTAGGAAATTACTGTCATAATTTAAAAAAAAATCAGGACAACTTCATTTTGTGACTTATTTCTGTTTTATTTTAAATGCAATCTAAAATACTTTTCTATTGCTTTTATTTTTCTTATATTGCCATTCCTGAAGAGAAATACTTGAAATAGATATGTACAGATGAATACATGTTACTGGAAAATCACGACTTTCGTTTTAATACCATAACATTATAGACATAGAATACTGCGGTATTATAAATATTACTACAATATCTTAGAAAATATTAACAGAATAGAACTGATTTCTGCAAAATTTAGGTGACAAGCAGTAGCATTCTTAATTTGTATAGATCTTATTTCTCTTAATAGCACACCACATTCATGTCTAGATGTTCTATATTTCTACCATGCCTTTGATATGAAAGGTACTTTAAAATCTTCTAGAAATATAGATTGGGGAAATATTTGCTGATTCTTCTGACTCCATCTGATCAGTCCAAGTCACATTGTACAATGTGAAGTTGCTTTTATTATGACAACCTCTGTTGTGCCAGACATCATAGAAAAAAGAATACAAGAATTCAGGATTCAGAATGCCTCACAGCAAGCCACACACACACAAAAAAAATTAATCAATAGAAGCAAAATTAAAAAAAAACCATCCAACAAAACAAAAATCATTAAAAATTAAAATTAAATTAAATCTAAAAGAACCCCAGAGTGTTAACACAAGTTATATACAGAAAATGAAATATTTCTGTTAGGAAGGAGCAAAATAGAAGTCTATGAAGATACTGAAACAGCGAAGCACTGTTCTGAGTGGAATATGCACAGTAACATCTGGTAGGTCTATGCACACACTTAGAAGACCAAATACTTCTTCTTTGGTCCAATGAATAAGGGACTAAGGGATCTGTGGATTTTAATGCTGCACATGGACAACCTGCTAGGAATGCACATGGGCATGCAATATGTAGGGAGAATAAGGAGCATGAGGTTTCCTCCAGCCCTATTTGCTCCTCCATTCACTCTCATACCCTGATGAGATGCTATGATGAAGTGGGGTATTTTTTGTGACCATGTAAGAGAGAGTTAGACAGTGGCATATTCATTTAGTGCTTTCACTTCTCCTAGAACAAATAAGAGATAAACAACACAGGCATTTTCTACAGTAAAAAGAGATCTCCCACATTTTATATTTTTTCTCTTTGTGCAGACTAATAGTGCTGATTCATCCCTGTTTAAGAAAGCTAAGAAACTATAAACCAAGTAAGAACATAAAATTAAACTCTTGGTACTTTTGCTCATCTGGTATAAAATTGCATAAGGAATAGGATGCTATTCTTATCTAGATCTTGGGCAGGATTTCTTCACTCTATCACCTAATGGTAATGGGTTACACTCTTTAATTTTGCGTTGGGTAGTGGAATCCTTCTGAAGCCCTTTAGAAAAAGTAAAGGCATAAGGTGAAGGGTGACATAATCCAGTACAATAGTGATCTAACCAAGGTGAATAGAAAAAATAACAGCAAAGTATACAGTATAACAAAATAACAAAATAATCTCAGCATTGGTCCTACAGTATAAATTCTTGTCTATAGAGTCTGAGTTAGGTGTCAACTCTTAGAAAGCCTGTGCCATTAGTTTTGACAGGAACATGTCCAACTCAGACTCCAGGAGTCTTACCTAACTCATGTAGAGAAAGCTCTGCTCTTTGGAGGTAGACTTGGAAAGTGGTAAAAGAAAATGGATCTATTTTATCAATATTTATATAGCTCTTTAAATTTACTTGGGACTGTATAGTATGCTGTTATGACAGCCTCTGGCCAGGAAATCTTACAGTTAAACAGCATGAGCCTGAAACAATATGTCCAATTATGCAAATAAACACAGAGTGGCTCAAAGGGCCAGATGGTGTGAATCAGCCAAGTCTTATACACTGAAGTGGTACTCAGGCAATTTACAGGAGTCAAGAATCTGCCCCAAGATTGGTTCAGATGGCAGGCTTTGCAGAACATCTGCATTTACAGCTGTTTTGTGAGAAAGGGGTGAGAAGTCACTGGGACAATGCTGTCCAGGCACCCAAGGAAGAACAAAAGAAATCATTAAAGGCAGAGGAAACAGAGTTCACATAGTGGAGAGAAGCTTATGTAGTGTGATTAGGTATGCAGTTACAGTGACACTTATTAACTTTAGATGAGCTAATACATCATGGATTTCTCAACTAATGGTAGTCTATTTCAGGATGTTGTAGGAAAAAACCAATATTAAATTGTCATATTCCCTACAGTATATTTTGTTTGGTTTTGTTTCCCTGGAATGTAAACAAACTTTTATCTTCAAATGTTTGACAGCTGACATACCGCAAAGAAAATTAATAATAGAAGGGGCGAGCAACCAGACCTTTTTAAAAATTAAAACCAACACTTCTTCTTGGACATGTGGATGCTCTTTCTTTTTCCTTGCGGAGATGCTCCCTACTATGCACTAATGCACTATGCTACTACCTACAATGCACTAAAACATCCCAGTAGTTCATATGGACACCCCCTGGATGTGGGCCCCTCATTTTGTCACCTGCACTGTTGGTCAACTGGCTGGAATGATGCTCTGGTGTCTGGCAGGGAGGAAGCCCTGTCAGGCCTAGACAGCTGGAAATGGTGGTGGGGCCACTTCTGATACCACCAAGGTTTGACCACTGCTGTGGCCAATGCAAGGGATCTCTCCATTGCTAAAAAAAAAAAAATCCAGCCTTCCTTTATAGCTCCTTTTCAAGCAGACTTTTCTGTTTCCAAAGTTGCTCAGTAATTTCTTAGTTACTTTTTATTCTGTTCTGTGATTATCTTTCTCTACAGTGTAGCCTGTTTGGGGCAAAAGCCCCATCACACAGTTTTGTATTTTTCATTCACACACACACACTGATATTCCCTCGTTAGAACTGATATTCCCTATGCCAACATAATTTTTTCCAAGCATAAGGATACACAAGGACCATCCCAGACTCTGACCAGGAAAACATCTTGGGACAGTTCACAATCACCTGAATATAAGCTCCTAATGCAAGGCAGGAGGAAAAGGACTCAGTTAACACTTGAATTTATAGGTAGTTACTATGGAAACATGAAGAAGCTATTTTGCTTTTGGAGTAGCCCAGAAATCTGTGTTCAGCTCTACACTGCAGTCCCAATTCAGAAAAGTGGTAGAAAAACCATTGGGTGTTCAAATCTTAATGACAAGAATGACAATTTCATTGAAATGCATTACCTGAAGGTAGAGACATCTGGAGTTGCCTAGAGAAGACTGATCTCAAAGTTTGCAGATGTGTACAGAAGAGAAAGAAAATCTAGGAAATAAAGACTTCAGTAGCAGGGAGCTGAAGCTAGACAAGTTCAGATTGGAGAAAAGGTAAACATTTCAGGTGAGTTTAACAATCCTTCCTCTTTAATTACTTTAAATCTAAGCAACTGACTTCGTCTTTTATAATCCAATTTAAGCATCAAAGTAAAACAGTGCCCTGAGAACTAGAAAACCCACATAACTTCAGAACACTGTATATAAAATTGCATTTCATGTTTTTTTTAATTTTTGAGCATAAAATTTGGTAGTCTATCTATATATATATATACGGATATATTGATAAATACAAAGTTTTCCATGGTACAAATATATGCCCATAGTAGCTTAAATCACAGAAATAAAATTATTACCTTGTGATATGCAAGTTCAGATGTTGCAGTTACAAGAGGTGGATGGAAAATGAAAACAAATTCTGCTGTGATAACATAATATACAAAAAAATACCACTTAAAAAAAGTTAAACTTTAGTGCCTCCTTTTTCTTATTAAATGTGAAAGCTGTTGTACTGAACAGCATGTCATCCACAGACCTTCGAAAAGGAATTCTTGTTAATTAGGAACATAGCTGGTGAATAGAAGTATAATTACTTTAAGCCTCCCACAAAAAATCCCTGTAACTGAAAAAAATTAAAAGTTAAAAGAAGCTCAGAAGAAAATATAAAGAATTGATAAATAATTGGCATATGGGCAGATTCAATTAAAAAGATATTAATATTAAAGAACTGGAATGCCTAGATTAATGTCACTCAATAGACAGCAAATGGAGGCGGCACTAAATATCTGTAGGTAGCAAAAAAGTAGTGGGAGGAAGAGAAGTGCTTGCTTTTTGTTCTGAAATCAGCTCACTAAAGAACCTGGCTCCAGGCCTGGCTGCTATCAAACCTTCATACCTCTTCAAGACCAAGAAAGATTACTCACCTTTCTTTCTGAAAGATTAAAGTTTCAGAGTTGGAGATGTAGAGGGTTTTTTTCCATTTTAAATACTACTTAAAATTTCCATTTTAAATATTACTTTTTAAATATTACTTTTTTCCATTTTAAATATTACTTATTTTTCTCAATTAACTCATGAAATTATCTTCATACATTATTTTCATTTGTGGAGAATTGAGTTCTTTCTAACAGGCAGTTGATGTGAACAAAGAATGCTGAGGCTCCTTAAATGAAGAGCTGCTATTGGGAAGCAGGCTGTGAAAGGGATCTTTTACTCTGCTGATTAAAGGACATGGTTCTACTGAAACCAGCCATGGGAATTCCACTCGTTCAAATCTGTAAGCGTATGTTTGCTCAGACTCTTCACCCTTTGGACATTTTCCTACTTTCACAACACAGGAGTTTAATCTTCTACTCTTCCATTCAACAAAAGGAAGACAAACTGTGAAATATTTGCTGTGATGAAATCAGTCATTTCCCAGCCCACTTTGTACTAGTGATAACTAAAAGTCTACCTTTGCCCCTAGCATGAGCAGGAAAGATTAAAAATAATTTTAAAAACCAAGCAGGCAAAGAAATAAATTGAAGGTTAAAACATGGAGTTAAAACAGCACTATAATTTAGTAATGGTTGTATTCCTTTTTTTAGTCAATATTTAGGCCACAATAAAGGTTGATGTCAGGTACTCAGTAAATACTCATAGAACAGAAACTGCTTGGCTAGTGAGTGGAGGAAGAACAATAAAAAGACATTGTGACTGAAGGAAAGCTTAAGTCCTCTGTATCAGACACACTATTAGTCAGCATATCTCAGAAGCCACAACACCTAGAGGAGAACCTCTATGCTCGTATTTTATTTTATTTTCATTTTCTCAGGAACCTCTTTAGAATTCCACTCTTTAATGAATATGTTCCCAGTTAATTCTGATTTTCAGCTCATGAGAAGTCCTTTCTGATACATGTAATATTCTCTGAATTTTCAGGCTGTGCAACAAAAAGTTCTACAGGGTCATGAAATTATTTTAAAATCACATGGAAGCTGGGAACAGTAGCAAACATTATCAACTCTGAATTCTTACTTTTAAGACTCAATTTGTGTGTGCAAACCCAGAACTTGTTTCAGAACATCACTGTGTATGTTTGGTTCTTTTCTTCAAGGAGAAATTAGTTTCTTTTTTTGTGGGCACAGGCCCAAATTTGTTCGCAAGTAGGTATAAAAATAAACCAGAAATCAATTTAAAAATTTATTTTGAAATAAGGATAAAAATTGGGAGGGAATGTGCAGGAAGGTGTAGAAAAGGTATCTTTGGTCATGTGAATAGCGGTATAAACCACAGGTCTTCTGTTCAGTCTCTAAGCTTAGCAGGTAGAGTCTATCCCTCTGTGTGTCTGTCTGTCCGACTGTCTCTCCCTCTGTATTGGATGGTGTCTAACAGAGTGCCCAAGCTGGGATAGCCTGCTGTCAGTCAGTCCCTGGTAGTGTAGACAAAGTGCCACGTTAGTGGCTGCTAAATTAGCCAGGCAAAAGGAAGAGATTCACAGCTACTTGCCTGGGAAGGCAATGCTTGCTTACTTTGACAAAAATACTGCAGCAAGTTAAACACACAGGAGAGAAAATGAGTGTGCCTCAAGAACAATATTGCCATTACAAATACCAACAAGAGGACTTGGAAAGAAGCTGAAGATAAGGCAAGCTTCCCAATAACCTTCAGAGAAGTAAGTATCCCAGCTCCAGAGTATGTACTCTTCTCAAGGTGATGCTTGCCACATTTATGTGTGGGTTACATGAAGCCTCTGACAATGGCAAACCAGAGAAGATGCTGTCCATTAGACACTGTAAGTCCTATAGAGAACACTTTTAGCGAAGGACTTTGATAGTGAATATAATGGGGGACTTGATAGAATTAATTTTTGTTAGACTGTGTATTAGGACCAAATTTAAGTTGGGGAAATGCATTTGTTTATTACATTAAAAGTACAGCTGGATAAAGAGGTTGTGGGAGTTATCCACTGGGTATATCAGAGTATAAAAATGTCTTGAATGCGTTGGAGTAATCCAGTTTTCAAGATGGATTTCTAATCAAATAAAATTTCTTCAGTTGGAAAAAGTTGCTCCTTTGAATTTCACATCAATCTCTATTTTTAATGTGTGGTTTTTTCCACCTTGTCTGTCCTTCATGTCTTGGTTACAACACACTCCTCTAGATTTGCCAAAATGAACTGTTAATCAGTTTCTTTCTCTCTGTTATTTGGCATGCATCCCTTCAGGTCAAAGATTAAACTTACTGAAATCTATTGGGGTATGAGTTGTTGGAAGAATCAGTTTTTCCATGCATCAAGGACTTTAAAATCTGACACAGATATGAGTCAGTCTAATTGTACAAATGTAAACTGTATGCCATTTTATTTTAATTGTTAAAAGAAAATTAATGTAAAAAGATTAGATTTAATATAACATTTTGGTGACTGTGACACAAATTATCATAAGTAGAGATGGTGGATTCTAATATGAAAATGAAGGGGTAACATCAGAGAAGAGTGATATCTCTTTAGGTACTGCCTGTTAAAGAGAAAATAATAATGTGTTAAACAGGATTTCTGAAAATCAGATTATGAAGCTTTTGAGTTAGGCAGTTTTCCAGAGGTGCAAAAACTAATGTCCCTCTTTATATCAAAGTAATCAGCTTTTGCACTTACTGAGAGTCAATTTACTGGCTCTTATAGGAAAGAGTTGTTTTGCTGCTCAACTCAGCTAATTAAAGTTAAAGGAATAGATTAGCATAAAATAATCATTCTAATGCCTCCTAGTTTGCTTGAGCTTTGGTAAACATGCGAACTATCCACTAATAGGGAGTAAAATATATCATCATAACATTAAAAGTTCTTTTTGACATCTCTGAAACAATAAAACAATGGTAGCAATGTAAAACTGTTTGAGGTCCTGATGAAACTTGGGTATAATTTCAAATAGGTAGCTAAGAATTGAAGATAATCTTTCATAGTCAAGGGTTAGATACAATAAGGTATCAGCATCTCTGCATACTGGCATGGCAATGCCTCTGAGCAGAATCCTGATTAAGTGTCCACTTTAGGAATGTAAAGGACACTTTACATTCAGGAGAGGTTGATTCTGGAAAATGGTGGTCCACAAATCTATACAGATTTTTTTCTTGTTTCCTTTCAGCTATTTGCAAGTTAGCACACAGACTGAGGCTCTAAACCCAAGGCAGAAATATAAAACTTTCCTTCCACCTGGCTTAGATTCCATCTTGGAGAAAATCAACATTTTGCTGGAGAAGGCCTATAGCAACTAGACCTAACTTGAATGCCATTCTATTTTGAGCTGGCAATCCAACTAGATGACTTCCGCAGGTCCTTTCCAACTTAAATTACCATTTGATTCTCTGACCCTGGGAAAGAACAGCCCATAGAATATCCTTCAAGGTGAGGATCTGTGTAGAAGCTCTGGAATAGTTTATTTCGATTCTACTCTAAAGTGAGTCAAGTTAATGTTCTAGGTCAATCATTTAAATAGCAAAAAAAAAAAAAAAAAAAAAAGGATTTCAGAGGTAATCTGAGGCTTCTCAAAAGGGTAGGGGATGCCATCTGAGGAATGGCAAGCTCTCTGTACCCAAGAAACATATCAGCAATTCAGCAATTGGAGTCTGCAGATTTGGGGGTGAAGTGAAGGTAATGAATTTGCTCTTGGAAGGGGCTTCTCTCACTTCTCCCAGAGATGCTGCCAGGGTACATATGCCAACTACTCCCTCAGTTGTGGTAACAGCTTGGTTTTCCAGGACCCTAAATATCAACTATTTGCCATACATAATTTGTACAGCCATAACCTCTATCTTTGCTCAGAGCTGGCCACGCTAAAATTAAGTCCACCACTAAAATCAGCTTAAGATCTCTTTTCCTTTATTGACCATAGGTCAAGATAAAGAAAGGGTGTAAATTCACTCACCAAAACACAGAGGATGCCTAAAAGACCAGAATCTGAGTTCTCCTACAAAGGAATTTGAATCCAGGAAAGTAGAGAAGTGCATGCTCATTCTACTCTGTTTTAATACAATTCAATCCAAACTCTGTGGGAATAAGACAAAGCAAAACTTCCTCTCCAGGGTGGGT
Source organism: Camarhynchus parvulus (assembly GCF_901933205.1). Lineage (NCBI taxonomy): Eukaryota > Metazoa > Chordata > Aves > Passeriformes > Thraupidae > Camarhynchus > Camarhynchus parvulus. The sequence goes on along the minus strand of NC_044586.1, from coordinate 29,515,847 downwards.
TGTGTTGGCACCTTCCCTCTGGGTAGTCTAACCTTGCTCTGAGACCCCTGTCTGAGAACAAATTCTGTGAGAGCTGCAACATTACTTTTTTTAAGTCTCAGCCCAATATCTTTGACTGCAGTCTCAGTGCTAAGCTCTCTCATCTTCAGCTTCTAGAGTAGGGGATCAAATCAATTTTTTCAGTTCAAATAAAAAACATTTCAGTGCTGAGAGCAAGCAATAGGATGGCTACTGTGCCCATGAGCTCTACTCCCAGTGCAGAGCCTGCACTGAGTGTGCTTGTTGTGCACTGTTCTGTTTTTGTCTCATGTGGATACAAATACCTATGCAGAATTTGCAAAACTCTGAATTTACACCTCCAGCATAAAATACTGTGCTCTCTAAAGTGCAGCCTTTGCTCCCTCAAATCATCTTTTTGAAGGGGATGCTGAAAACCACCTCTGAAATCTCAAAATAGGCATGGTCAAGTCACAAAAGTGTTCTGTGGTTAAGAGGCCCTTTACAGCTTATCCAAAACCCAGACTGCAAATGTCAAGGGGAATGTAACATATAATTATTCCAGAAGGACAATAACAATGATGGCATAAAAGCTCTAAATACTCACAGTGTCTTTCTTATTTATATATCTGCCATGGTCACCTACTCTTTCAAGATGAACACAGCTCTGAAGTGTAGCTTTTCGTGGCTTAGTGAAAATGGAGATTTTGGTGGTCTGGGTCACTGGTGCTCTCTTAATAACTAAGAGTTGGAACTAGCAATTTTTTTTTCAATCAATCCAATGACATTTTAAACTTTTTGTTCTTTGCAATAGTTTGATGATACTTTCCTGAATGTTTCTGAAAGATTAAGGTCCAATAAAAGTACATACAAAGGATTTTTAGCTTTAAATAGCTCTTGTAGATTCTCCCGCATTAGTCCCTCCAGATTTGTAATGGTTCGTGACATTAACTTTGCATCCCTTGGGTTTGTTTCTTCTTATGCATTCTAATATTTGCTTAGCTTGTGCAAATAACTCTGTTATTTGCCTTGAAAATTCCTCATGCTAAATGAAATTGGCCTGCTGATTCTTTATTTCACATTAAAAGTTTTTGAAGGAATTATCATCTGGGCCAGCAAAAGTGACAAACTTAACCTAAAAGTAATCCCAAACCTTTCCAGAAGTTAGGGAAACTTGTTGATGTTTGAGGGTTTTTTTTTAATTTCTCATTTAGGTACCTTGCAGAGCTTTCTTTTAGGAAAGAGTCACAAGCAAACATACAAAGGAAATGGTTCTGTCACTGAATTTGATGAGCTTATTAATTCAGGAAAAAAAGAAACAGGAAAAAAGTCTTCTTATAAGACATGCAGGAAAATCTGCTTGACAAAGTTATTTTTTGTTTACTTTTTTTAAGCATAAAAAATTCAGAAAATTAGGTACTTCATAGACTCTTGAGCTTGTGAAATTTAGCATGTCTTTATGATAACTTTGCTTACTGTATTTATTTTATTCAGGACACAAAACTCTGTTCCTTGGAGACTCTTAAGTGCTCAGAAATCTGTTTCAACTATGTATTTGCTTGCTGAATGTATAAGTATACTCTGTAGCAGCAGCAGTTATTTAGAAGACAAATTTTAAAGTTGTACAAACAGAAAGACAAAGATTATGAGAACATAATCAGTATTTTAAAATTACTGCTTTTTTTGACTATTTTTTTTTTCTTTCTGTGTTCAATTTCAATTTTAGCTTAATCTGTATTCTGATGTGGCTTACCCTCCGAGCCCTGAGGCCATGACTAGACCTGATTGTTCCTACCCAGGCCTTGCAGTCCCTGCACATCACCACGAACTGAGAGACATCCAGGCTGGCACAAAGGAGAAATGTAACCTGTTACAAAGGTCATGAAACCAGTGCCTTATTGTAAACACTCTTTTTTTTTATCCTTTACGCTTATCGATGATCTTTCAGCTTGACTGCTCTCCATCACTTTATATTGTCACCAAAATCGACACTCATAAATGACAGCTACATAGTAGGAAAAAGTGTAGTGTCATAAAAGATACTACTGGGTAATGAAAATACAAGTTTTTACTAACTGATGACCAGAAATTTAAATATGGGTTTTTGTTTATTTATTTTACATTTTAATTGGTCAAAGTGTTTTCTATGATTCTGAGGACAGCGAAAGAGGGCAGCAAAAACAGATGCCAGGAAAAGATTTATGTGATGCAATTATTTCTAAAATAGTTGTGGCTGAAACGAAGTAACAACAGGATGGTTTTACTGTAAAGAAAATGAAGACAACCCAAAAATGAAACAAGGGTCTTTGGTGTCTGCCCAAAGCTTAAGGGCTCTGTTATTTTTCTTGGGCTTTGCCTCTGATTTTCATTCTAAAATAATGTTTATTTTGTTGTGGTTTTTTGGTTTTGGTTTTTTTTTTTAAGAAATCCAGCTGCATTTTTTTGTCCATCCCTCACTGATCAACCTCTATTGATCATTCAGGAGGCTGTTGTTTGGCCCCCTCTCCCACTGGATATGTGATTTTTTTGAGCCTCAATAAAGTCCAATTACTGAGTCTGTCTTTGGACTTTTAAATATGATGTCATGAAGGAGCTCTGTTTAACATCAGTCTTGAGAACTAGTAATATCTAATCTGACTGCCAAGGTCCTAGGACTAATGCCTCTCTTCCAGACATTTATCCTGAGGACACTCATTTTCCAAAAGTCTAGGCATGTAATTACTATGATTTACAATAAACTCTCCAAGGATACAGAGTAATTGAAGCCCATGAAAGCCAAGGGTCTCGACAATTCTACTACTGTTTTTACAATTATAGCCAGAACAAAGATACAGAGGAGAAAAACTACACACCTTACCCTTTTTTATATTCCTCACTATCACAATTGTAAGAGGCTTTGTCAAGAGGTCTTCCAAGATGTATGGGATCAGTCTGCTTAGTTTTGTCTTGCCTTCCCATTATTTGCCCTTCTTGTTATCCGTGGCCTTCTAATCTCTCTGAAATAGCTCATGAAATCGCTTTCCTTTCATGTCATGTTTCAGATGAGTTTGATCATTCCAAACAGTTGATCAAAATGTGTAATTGCCCAGTCTTCACTAACTCCTTTTCCACATTGACTGTGTAGCCTTTGCAGACCTGCTGAAAAATGCATGAATGAATCTCAGCAGTTCACCCATCTGATTTTGATTTATCCACATGAAATAAACATGCTACCCTGTGCCACAGCCCCAGGTGGAGCATCCTGGGAAAGTAGTTAAAGCTTTGAGGACAGATAGAAAACAGATCAAGGTCAGCAAGATAAATGTCAATGTTATGCTGAAAGGTTAATTCAAGTATAAATTATCACACATTGCATTAGAAAAATACAAAACTTCCCTTTCTCTCTATGCACTGTAGGAGTGAGCAAAAAAAAAAAAACCTTCTGCAGTGGTCAAGATTGGTGATGATTAATGAAACATGAGCTGAAACATGCACTATTACAATGACAGATATTTAATATACCATAAGGAAAGTCAACAAACATGAGTAAAAATAGTTTGGAAGGGATAAAGAGAGAAGCATTCTAATTCAGGCTGCTATCACACTTGAATTTACTACTGATCTTGGCTGAAATCCTCCAGTACAGTTACATTGAAACCCAAGTCTTTTAATGAATAAATTACCCACTGATCATCAGTTGAGAAAGGTGACTTCTCCCTAGTGAACAAACCATTGATTTTATAGATATGTTTTGGGGTTATGGATTTTGAGTTTTGGGTTGGTTTTTGGTTTTTGTTTTTGTTTTTTTTTTGGTTTGGTTTGGTTTGGTTTTGGTTTTGGTTTTTGTTGGTTTTGTTGTTGTTGTTGCTGTTGTTTTTTGGTTTTTGTGGTTTTTTTTAACTATCCTGGCTCCACAGAAGAAAATAAGAATTTTACTAATATCTCTACTGCACATTGGGCTTCTCATCAAAATTTCAGAAATTTAGTGGAATAAGAACTGATATTTTGGAAAATAGAGAAAGTAACATTACATAGGGCACCTAGTGGGTCTCAGATGGCTTTCAGCTTGCAAGAGAGATAAAATGTATTCCTCTTTCTTTGTCATGTAAGCAAGAGCAGTTACACAGAATAATTTTCCAGGCTTAGTAGTTGCTATGAAGGAGAACTGTGATGCACAGTTCCCTAAGGGTGGCAAGCACTCCTTCCTCTGAGCCACCTAGGAATGTCCATGAGGGGCTATGGACCTGTGTTGTGATCAGAATATGGGTGAAGTCCAGCCTATGATGAGCTGCTACAAGAGAAAGAGGAAAGGTGGGCAAGAGAAGGCAGTTGCTTATGTGGTGTTTTGGCATAGCTCGTCAAAATAAAGCAGTGTTTCTTTTAAAAATCACTTTGAGGGGTTCTCCATAGGATCCTGATCTTTACAGTACTCTAGATCTGAATAGTAGTTTAGTAAAAAATATGAGATATTTGGTATGCTCATCTCAGATTTTAACAGCAAAAATTTTATTCAGCACATATAAACACAGAAGAAGAAAAAGCTCTGAAATCAAGATTGGCCCTACTTTGCATAAAAAGTTATAGATCTTTGAGTGAATTTCCAAATTAATTTTTAAAGATTCTGGTTTTTTGTTAATTTTTTTTCTTAATCATTAGTGTCTGAAACAATACATTGAAAGATCCCAGGGGAAAAAAAGGTGGAAAAACCAGTTAATTTTCACCTGCTGCTTTGGTTCAATTTTATTGTCATATTTAGCCATCACATAGGACTAACTGAGCTATGTCAGTCATAAAAACAATGTAAGAAATAAATGAAATTATAATGACCCACCTGGAAATGGTCTTTTCCTTTAAGGAAAAACAGACCTTAAGTGTGATTTTAGTTGAGGTCAATTAGAATTGGAAGTCAGCATTTTGAAATACTAGAGAAGAACAGAGAAATCTAAAAACTGGATTTTAACTTTAAAAGTTTTGCTTTTAGCAGTAGAATCATCTCTTACACTTTTTAATAGGAAATTTTTTGACATCTTACTATGACTTTGGCATACTGCATTGCATGTTGTATTGCGTGGCTTTGGTTTCAGGCACAGGTAAATATAAAAGAATAGAAGAGAGCACTAATTTATTGATGTTTTTTTTTTCAGAAAACCATACTTTGATGCAAAAAAGTTAATGAAATTAGCAGTCCTATAAATAATATTTTATAACAGAGGCCAATGTCTGGCAACGCAGTAAGTTTTTTTTACCTTCCTTATCAAGCAGAGGCTCAGGAAAGGATTGCTACTCACAAGTTTTCTGGTTGCTTTTGATGCTCATGCTCTTAACTCTCTAGTCTTGCAAAATATGACCAAAAATATAGGAAGAATTATCTTCCATTGATGTTCATAAAACAGTAACCATTAGTGTTGAACAGTATGTATTCCAGGTTGTCCTATATTTATTAAAAGTTAAAGATGACATAATACTTCTTACCTAAAATGCCTAAGGAGGAATGTAAGAATGTGGGTAAAACACAGAAGAACCATTCATAAGTGACTGGGTGAGGACACTGAGAAGAAAGGCTGTGTTGTAGAAAAACACAAAGAGAAAAAATAAAAGGGAACAGAGATTGCATTTCTTCAGCAGAATTTTTTAGGATATTGTCTTGAAGAACTGCAGATAGCATACAACTGAATACCAGAAGAAAACACAGCAAATTCTTGAAGAACATTGGTATCTGTGGCAGATTTTCAATACTCTAGAAACTGATGCTCTGGAAGTTGAGTTTAGGAGGGTTTCTCAATACAAGAGCAAAACATTCCACAGGTTTACAAATGTGTTCTAATTTTCAGTGGATTTTTAAATGTGTTTTTATTTTTTTAAATAAAAATATGGTTTCAATTTGTTAATCCCTAACAAGGCATTAGAAAATGTTCATGAGGGTAATAAGAAATTATCTTCTGCCCTAAAAGAAACCCAATACATGGTTGAATGTTGAATCTCTAAATCTTAAACAGTTTTTTTGCATAGAATCCACATGCTGCCCAGGTATCCTATAACTGCTCTCTTCAAGAGAGGGAAGCCCATCAACCTTTATAATAAGCTAGTGCTGCCACCTATAGCAAAAGGAACTTTGTCTTTTAGCCTACTTCAAGCACAGTGCGTATTGAGCGATATTAGACAGAAAAGAACTTACAGAATTACAACTGGGATATAGAAAATGGATGACAGTTCACTGACAATTGTGAATGAAATGTATGTGCAACAAAAGCAATTATTTTTACACACTTCTATTTATCGATTAATTTCCAAGTTGTGTCATAAATGTAATAACTGACAAATTCATATACATTGCATTCCTCAAAACAGTCTTTTTTTCATCCTATATATCACAATCTGATCAGAATGATAATGTCGAAAATATCCTTAATATTGAGCTACACCTTACTTTTTAAACTATATATTTTAGATGTTCTCTTGCAAGCTATCTGGATCTGAGTTCAGGAAACAAAATATTTTCCATGTTTCACATATTCTTATTTACATACAAGTGGTTTCTGTCATGGCCAGTTCTTCAAATTGGCTGGTACCAAGCAATAGTAGATTTAGAGTTTTTTTAGAAAACCAACCTTGCTTTTACATTCATTCTGTAGAATATCACCTGTCCCTGAAGATCCCAAGTATCTGAGCTACAGGAGAGTCCTGTCAATAATTGTTTGAAAAACAGAACAAGTTAACAGGTAGCCAGTTGTCAAAAGCAATTTGCAACAAGTGAAACACACTGACATTGAATTCTGCCCTGTTTCTGGGAACTTCAGAGATTTTAGTGATGCTTTAAAACATAAATTTGTAGACAAAATGCAGCAGTAACAACATAAGGTAGATGTTTTCTTGACATAAACCAAGCTACCCTCCTTATCAATGAGTCATGGCATAGTTTCTCACCTGATTTTGTAACTTATCACATGATGCCACAATTTATTGGTTGGACATTTCTTTTAGAGATGCAGCTTCTCTTCATATAAAGACGCAGAAAAAGAAGGATCACAGCTCACATTGATGGCCCAGTAGATATAGCTAATGCCAGTGAAAAGATTAAGGACTTAATACTGCAGAATCATCACAGGGAGCACAGGTTAGATTTGGAAGGAATCAGTCTCCAATGCAATAAGAATATACATGTGCTTGATAGGTGAGATGCAAAAGGCAAGTCCTGAGTTACATGACATAACTTCACACTCCACAATACTCTAAATAGAGCTTTAGATTAATTATATAATTTATGAATTTTATAACAAATAAAAGAAAAATATCTAGAAAATATACAGGTTTTTAATGAAGACTTACTAATTACAATATATGTATTTTGTAGGGCAAACATTAGATTTATTCATTGTCGAATATTCACAGTTGAAATGGATCACTATATTTTATAGATAACTAATTGTGTATCAAAAATTAACATTGTTTCCTGTTCCAATGGTCATGCTTATTTTAAAAATAAGGACTCTTGCAGTAAAAGTAAAGGGAATGATGATTGTTATTTGCAGTAGTAATAATAGCAGTACTAGCATGTGATGGATATTAGTTTTTATTTATATTTACATGAAGAGAAAGACCATAACAAGAACAGGTTGCTTGGGTTGCTTAGAATCTCTACCATTTTAATTCTTTTAAAATAAGCTAGACAAACATGATTGTGTTTTGAAGAAAGGAATAGACTCAGTAACATTCCAGGTTCAATGTAGCCTTAGTCTGTGATTTCACAAAATTACCAACTGCAATATTAGCTGCAACCTTGATGCCTTTCTGTTCTGCTTCTTTGCCTTTGCCCTTCCTTTCTCCTTCTCATTCCTTAGACCTGTCTCAGTCTGCATAAGTGTTTGTGTGATCATACTCTTGAATGAACACAAAAAACCTTGAAACAAAAATAAGTCTTACAAAAAAAAAATTAAAAACAGGTGCTTTTTTAAAAGCACTTTAGACTGCAACTGTTACTGAATACTTTGTCTTTAAAAATCCTTATTCGAAGGCCTTATTTTTCTGTGATTTTCTATAATAATTTCATAAGAATATAGACATTCTGAATTTCTACAATGCATTCCAAGCTATCACATTGTCATAGCACAAGGTTCACATAGATATATTCACTCTAAAACCAGCATACTTGGTAACAGAATCCAGCCTATATCCAGCCCATAAAGTCAAAACTATAGTTTCCAAACCTTTTGTACAAAAACATTTATTATAAAGTTCTTCTCACAAACTGAAAAGATAAGTAAAATGAGACAATAGGTCTTGTTCATCAAGCTCTTTTAGCAGATGTCCAATTAAAAGCTTATGAACAATTCTAAAGTCAAAGCACCTGCTTGTATGCTTAAGGATACTCTGCTGAATCTTCTGCAGTGCTGAGAATGAAGTAAGTGAAGGGTGCCATAGCAACAGTAACTCAGCTCAAATTCACAGCACTTTTACATGTTTAATGCAGGTCTCTATGTTGATTTTGCAAATACATTTGTAAGAAATTGACTGAGTCTTTAAATTAACATATTCATGAACAGTGTTCCCCAACAGTCCATAATGTGGAAACAGCAGGTCACAGGCATTCCATTGACTTCATGCATTCACTATAAAGCAAGATAATAAAGAGGGGTTTTACTGTAAGTAAGCAAGGTACATCAGCTGACCAGTTTTTAAGTTTAGGTTTTTAAGTTTGTCACCAGTTATAAGAAGAAATACCACAGAATATTCTTTGGAAATTTGCAAATTCTGGGAAGGCAAAATGCTCAGAGTATCTTTCAACATGACTGAAAGAAAATCGTGCCTGTATATCATTATTATAATTTTGTCTATATTTGTGTGGAAATAGGAAGACTTTTAGCTTGTACGCTTGTTCACTACAAGATTCTTGTAACTCTTGAAGTCAGTAAAAGATACTTTTACTGTTTGGTAAAAAAACAGAAGAAAAAATTTTATCTTTGACATGTATTGCTGGTGATCTACTGAACCTAAATTATCCCTCTATGAACAGAAAGGGATGAAAACTTCAGTCCACCCATACGTAAGTGTCTCAGATGGGATAACATCTTCTATCTGCTCCTCTGCAATTACTGTTGAAGAAAATTAGATGACCACCTAAAAATAAATTACTAAATTTTAAGCCTAGGCAAAACACACAGACATCAAATTTGACATTTGGTCATTATTTAGCCTTTACAATGGCATCACCATACTTGTGCAGAGAAATCCTTTGACATCTCAATGATTTGTACACATGGTAACATCCACATAAACCACATTTTTATTTGTAGCATTTTCTTAAATACACTGGAAACCAGTTTTTTGTAGGTATTTTATGCCTATGGAGGTAGATTTTTGCTTAGATAGGCTATTGAATAGAAGAAACTCACCTAAACTAACAAGAATGTCTTAATAAATAAGCAGTAGGGATGATGAGGTATATAGCTTAGTCCTCATGAACAAAAAAAACCTAACAATGCATCTATGTGAAATGAGATGCTATTTATCTCTGAACAACTGAATGTTTTGAAGGCATGAAAACAACACTACAACTTTTGAGTAAATGAATGGAAGAAAGCTGTCATAATGCCTTTATTTTTGTTTCCTTTTCCACTTCAACCAATGCGTTATTTTCAAGATCTTTCTGTTTCCTCTTAAAGCAGTTACTCACACAATTGCACAAGAAATAGAGGTGAAAAGGTGTTAATTAGCTAACAATGAATTATGAAGTTCAAATAAGAATGGCATTCTGTTGGAGGGAAAAAGGAGGAGGGGAAAGGCAGCTACATTTGGCTGAAAGTAGCTAAACCCAGACCTGCAGAGACCTGTGTGCCTGCTTACCTACTGATCCGTGGGAGTACTTTGACTGTCCATGAGAGTTGAGTAAGCATACAAGTAGCTATTCATTGCTTCAGAGCCTTGAGGTGTACCTTTGTTCAATATTTACAAGTACTGATCGCTCCTCAGGGGGCCTGGCACAGCTCAAGTCTTCCAAATCTATCTCAAATGCCATGCAGAGGTAGGAAGGACTGTATTTGAGAAGAGCTGGAATTTAGCTTTTTTTTTCTGCATTAGTATCAGACAATTATTTATTCCACATTTTATGAAACACACATTGCCATGCCATTTCCATCTCTGCTGAAGCAGTATTTTCTTTTGAAGTCCCCTCCCCTCATTCCTTGTAGCTGATTTCACTGCAGTTTTGAAAATGCACTAGTTAACATCTTGTTAAAATGAAGTAGAAACTCAAAATCAGTCAATCCTAACACTAATTTAGCAAGTGTTGCCCTTCACCATGAAACAGATAAGTGACTTGGAAAAACGCCTGCTTGTATGTATTACCATGGGTCTTGTCTTGCAAAAGCTGGGAGGTTTTGTTTAGGACTGTACCAGTGGTCAGCATTAATCCTTTCACAAAGAATTTTCCCTGTGTACCAAGATGTGGGATTTCTGTCTCTCCTAGGCTCTTTTATTCTTGCCAGGGTTTTGATAGTGTTTATGTGAAGGTGTAACATGGAATAACATAAATTAATATGCACTCTAAGATTGGAGACATGAATTGTGATTAATCTGTGCCAGAGATTAGGTTTACAAAAAAAGGTAAATACATTCAACTAGTAGCTATGTCCCTGTCTGGACTGATTAAAAATACATTTCCATTTCTGGTTAGATCCTCCAAAGCGAAAAAAAAAAGGTCTGACCTGAGGCATCATCTACCCGAATGAGGCACCTAAACCTAAAATTTAATAGTTCCATAAGTCCTTGTCTACTCTAAGAAGATACACATTCAATTTTATATGAGCTGGTATTCCCTCTCCATTCACTTCATAATGGATATGCCAGTATCTCAGTATCTTAGGCAGAGTAATTAGATGTGTAAAATTAGATGGGATGAAAAAGAGTTTATGTAAATAATATGATGCGAAGCACTATTAGATATTTTCTCTTCATCTTTGATACTTCCTGCTCAACTATTTATTTCAAAATGCCAGAAATATGCTTTAATGATAGATAAGTTAAACGTTAAGACTGATACTAGAATTATCACACTGACAAAAAGCAACACTCAGGTTTCATGAAATTTATTCCATGTGGTTGAGTAAACGTATTTGAATCTTCTCTATGTATCAAACCTGACAGCAACATTTTTCTTCTGAAGAAGGAAATATAGGAGACTGCCATGGTTTGGTGTCTTAAAAACTCTTTTTCTCAGCTTTACACTTTTGTATCAAAATCGTGTAAAAAACAAAAATCCCATTATTTTTAGCAGACCTATATTAATAACATAAAAACGCCATGTAAATAATTTGTCAGGACAGATCTGAGAAAGCAGGAGATCAAAAATACACAAAGGATTTTGCAACATGCAGGATAACCTACCTCACATGTTAGTGAGAATTCCCTGTGTAACAAGAATTAGTACTTCTCTTTTTATTAAGGTCTATGAATTCACCATTCATAATTCATAAAATTTTTGAAATTGTGGAAGAAAATACCACAATTTTTTTCTTGCATATAAGTAGGGAGAATGCTCTTCAAAATATTCTGTTTACTATGTTGAGATTTTTAAGATTCTGTGCATTTGTTATGTATGCAATATCTTCTTTTTGTGTGCATGCTACTTCTTTAATTCCACCTATTAGCTTGTGAATGCAGGCATCAGTTTCAAATCTGTTGCCTTGTTCAAGCATGGATTAGCACTCATTGTATTAGTCAGGTTTATATGAGCAAATATCTGGCCATACTTGAGAAATGCATATCATTTATATGCTGCATATATGAAGTACAGCATGCATCTTAAGGATACATTATTTAGGTTGATTTATCTCCACAAAACAGCAAAATAAAATTATTAAGACATACAACTATTATCCAGATCCAGCCATACTCAATCTTGCAAAAAATTGTGTTTGTGGCACTTACCACAACTTGCATATAATTTAGTGCAGGTGAGAACTCATAAGTAGCTGACAAGTTAAGAATGGCTATATGCAAGCTTGAAAACTGAAACAAAAAAATACAGACTTTCCAGTCAGAGCACTATTGAAAACAAGAAAAAATACCCATGATAGCTGATATATGACAGCTAACAAGCTCCATTCTAAAGGCAGAAATGAAAGAATATAAAAATAAAAAGCAATCAATCTCTTCTACTCTACTTCACCAGCCTTCTCTGCTCTGATCTTGCGAGGCCCCACTTGGAGCGCTGCATCCAGCTCTGGGATCCTAAGCACAGGAAAGATATGGATCTGTTGGAGCAGAGCCAGAGGAGAGCCACAAAAACTGATCAAGGGATGGAACACTCCTATGAAGAAAGGCTGAGAGAGTTGGGGTTGCACATCCTGCAGAAGAGAAGGCTCTGGGGGAGACGTTTTGCAGTGTTTCAATGCTTAAGAGGGCTTGAAAGAAAGATGGGGACAGACTTTTTTAGCATCAGGACAAGGGGTAACCGCTTTGAACTCAAAGAGGGACAATTCAAATTTGATATAAGGAAGAAAATTTTTACAATGAGGATCATGAAACACTGGAGTAAGTTAACCAGGCAGGTGGTAGATGTCCCATCCCTGGAAACCTTTTGAGCCACCTGGCCTAGCTGAAGATGTCCCAGCTCATTGCAGGGAGATTGGGCTAATGATCTTTAAAAATCTTTTCCCACCCAAACTATACTGTGATTATATAACTCTATGATCCAACACCCAGTAAATGCTTTTGAGTACAGCAACATATTCTTATTTAAGTCTCATGGGTACTCTTGTGTGAGTTGAAATCAAACTAGAATTTTCATTTCCTAAATACATGACATAAACCATGGTTCACTGTCAGGGTAAATATATATATTCTCTAAATCATATATTAAAGACTTCTGGGAATACTGGACCTATTATTTAGTACCTCAGCTTCAAAATACAACTCAAGCATTCATACAGACATTTGTACTCAGTCTGCTATTTTTACACATGTTTTAAGCTAGGTTAACATATTTCAATGCATCAGCTTCACAAAAGAATGAGTTTTACAGCTGATGCATTGTCAAGAAGATGTCAATTCCATAAGCCTGTTGTAATCCTCTAGTCAGACAAGGAATGCATTTTTTCTTTTTTAAAGCAGCCTTATATGTTGTAGCTTAAGGGTAAAAGTCTCAGAGTAATGTTATCTTCAGGTTTCTGAAGTATTTCAGAACGGGTATGGAATATGTTACAATTCCCCAAAGGTGAAGGGATTCTGTATATGTGTGTATATGTGTGTATATATATATATATATATATATATGTATGTATATATATATATATAATATTTTCCTGTTAGTAAGTCACAGAATGGTGCATTAGTGAGTTGTTGGTATTGTTCTTGGATGTGCCTTCAACAATTTGTATATATCTGAGATGTTACCACAAGCATGTCACAAAATGGTTCAAAATTCTTAGGCACGTGTTTTGGTTGTTTTGGTTGTTGTTTTGTTTTTGTTTTTGTTTTCGGTTTTTTAATTTTTTTTTTCTTTTTTGTGTTCTTAACATAACTGATTAACTAATGGAAAAGAGCTAAAGGTCATTCCCAATGGAAGAATAAGGGAAAGACAGAATTGCTGTGGGGATTCAGGTCAACCTTGCATGAAAAGAAGATGCCTGACTAACTGTAAGAGAGTAGATTGGTCATTGTGAAGGTTTGAAATGTGGGGATTGGTCTGAAAAAAGTCAGTCCATTTCAGAAATGCAACCAGAAGCACTGAGGGTTAAAATTCTGGTCAGGAGTTATCCAAATGAGATCTTGCTAAAGACCTGTATATTCTTCTGTAGGTCAATGGATCTATGTATCAGCTATGAAATAATTCTTTCAGAAATAATAAAAGAAGTGTTAATCCAGTAGCAGCAAACATTATTGAAAATAGCACATACAGAGTTGTTCTAGAATGTGCTCAGAAACCACATTCTTAGGAAACAGGAAATTCGTATCAAGTTTTTTCTTTATTACTTGGCTTAGCCCCTGAAGTGCCACTAACTAGCAAGTGGTGTTTAAAGCAATTCGATCTAAAGCTGTATTTTTCTCCTGCAGATGTTTTTAGAACATTTCAGTAAAGCTGAGGAAGTTGACAGTGGTCACAGTTTTTAGCTAGAGAAAAGGGAGAGCAAAAAACCCTCAATTTGTTTGACCAGAAAGGGAATGTAATTATACTAATACATGTTTCTTGAACAAAACTTCTTCTCAGTGTCATGTCTCTAGAAAGCAAACCACTTTTTTGTCAGTCAGACTTCTTACTCTAACCTGCCTCACTCTGCCGTGAAGTATATTTGCCTTTTAGGAGAGCACTGTTCTCACCCCATCGGTACCCCTCAGCTCTTGCAAGGTGCAGTGCCTCCTCCATCTTCTGGCAGCAAGGTGAAGAAATGAGAGATGAAGGTACTCTCTACTTCCACTCAGTTTGTTAAGATTTAAATGACTACACAAATGAATTCAAATTAAAATATAAGTTTATGCATGCTGGGGAATCATACAGTTTGCACTAGATGCAGGCAGAAGAGATCGTAACTTAAAAAGTAAAAAGATGTTTCAGATACCAAGAGGAGAAGGAAGGAAAGTGCTTAACAGTGAATGAAGGCACAACGTTGCAAAAATAACTACAAAAACGTACCGTGTTAACTGGAAGCAGAGATTTAGATAAGGACAGCACCATGAATTCACTTATTAGCTGAGGATGAGGTATTTGAACTGCATATGGAATGAGCAAAAAAAGAGATGAAAAAGAGCATAGGAGAGGGAAATGGAATTGTAATGGCAAGTATAAAAAGAGAGTGTAGCTTCTGAGATAACTGAAGAAGGAAAAGTAAAAATATATGCAGAGAGCCTAAATGTGATGAAAATAAGGCGGAGGAGATAAGGAGGATTTTTTTTTTGCTATTATACATCTTCTAATAATGAAATAAGCACATATTTCATGAGGAACAATTATTTTAGAAGACAAAGCTGAATTTAAAAAAATAACTTGCAGAGATTTTTTATTGTCTTGTTGTTGTGGTTTAAGGACAGATGGAAATTAAGCATCGTGCAGATTTTCACTCAACCCTCCCCTCTCATCCCCCTGATCCCAGTGGGGTGGGTAGAAGGATCAAAGTAAAATTTGTGTGTTGAGATAAGAACAGATTAATAATTGAAAATCAAGCAAAATAATGATAAAAACCAGTAATTAATAAAAGGGAAACAAACAAGTGATGCACAATGCAATGGCTGACCAATGCCAGGCCCTCATTCCTGAACCCAGATGGTCCATGCTTCCAGCTAATTCCTCCCAGTTTATGATGTTCTGTGGTGTGGAATATCCTTCTGCCCAGCTACACTCCCTCCCAGTTTCTTTTGTGTACCTCTTCATTAGCAGAGCATGAGAAAAGAACAGTCCTTGGGTTAGGATAAACAAGTCTTAGCGAAAAAAAAGTAAAATCAGTGTGTTATCAACACCATTCTCATTCTGAATACAAAACACAGTAATGAAACAACTACTGAGAAGAAATTAACTCTATCCTAGCTGTAAACATGACACTAGTTTTTGAGAAGAAAAAAGTTGAATTACTTTGATAAAGAAGATTGATTTTATTTTAGGAAGCCCAGAAATAACTACTTGATGAGTGGTTATGACTAGATCTTCTGCCATGACAAGGACATGCGCCACAGTGCATTCTGTGAAACAGTTCCAAAACAATCAACTAACCAAAAATACCACAGACTGTTTAGAACGTCCTGTAAAACTCACTGGAAATATGCTTCAGTCAAATTAAGAAACCTGTCTTTTGTGGACTGGAACATTTGAGACACTGGGCCAAAGTCCACTGAGTATCTTGTCCTTTCTAAGACAAAATATTTTCTACTACAAGAAACATTGAATTTTAGTGATTTCCTGTGGGAAAGCTAACCATTGCTAAAAAAGGAAGGGATGGAGCTGGGAAATTTCTTAGTTAACCTAGCTCTTTGCTGTGCCTTGTGCAACCTTTATTCAGATAACAACTTTTATGTTCAGATAACCTTTCCAGCTAGGTCCACCTTTCCATCTAGACCATGAGAACCAGTGTCTTTGGAGTATATATGCCCAGCCCTCTGCACCCTTTGCTAAGGGATGTGGCATCCAGAGCAGCACTTGTGTGTCAGACATTGCCTCCTCCTTCCCTGATGAAGGCTGTGAACAAGCTGAGCATCCAGGGATGCACACAGTTGAATGGGGGTGTGATAACATGGAAAGTCTTTCTGAACTGTAGAAAATCCACTGGTAATGTTACTAATATATCTTGGTATCATCTATGTATCTCCCAAAGGGTCTGAGTTGTCTTCATACCTTCCGGAATCCTCTAATGCTTTCCTGCTTCACCCACTCACTCCCTAGGGACATGCCATCCACAGCCCACTGCTGCTCAAATTACCTTCCCTGACACTGTATCCTTGGAGGTTTCACTTACACCAGAGTGCTTGTTTTCTGCTTTGCTAGGAGATGACAGGAGTCAAGGGGAAGGGAAGGAGGCAGGACAGAAAATGGCTCTATAAGTAGTTGCCTTGGCTCAAGGCAGTGAAACAGTAAGGGCAGGAGAGACAGGGACTGAAGATGCCTGATCAGGGCCTGATTGAAGGATACCACCACTATGGAAATCTCCTGCACTGAGCCAGGACCTGCTGTTCCGTACTCTCGCCATCCGCTCCTCAGGGGCCTTCTCCTCCATAGTTAGGCTTTTGGTAAAAATGCTTTATTCAGTGAGTGAATAGGCCTTTTCTGTTTTTTGATAGATTTTCAACATCCCAAGACCTACAGACCCCACCTCATTGGATCCTCACAGCCAGATCTTTCGTCTCTCCAAGTAACACCTGCTCTGCTCATTCAAAGCACACCAACCCGCCCTGCTCCCTGTTACTCCTTGTGTCCTTATCTCCCGTGCATTCCTTCCAACTTACTACCAGTCAGTGCTTTTACCTGATACTTCCATTTCTGTAATGTTATCCTGTAATAGGGCATCAAATCTATTTTACTTCTTGTCTTATCCAAGAAAGATTTTCACTAATTTGTAATATTGATCTCTAAGAATTATTGACTTTATAGCAAACCTGAACACTGAAAACATACTCACTGAATTACATTTTGATGATGCTGGTGAAGACTTTGTTCCATTTTTAAACCACTGATGGAATATGCCTGATAGTTAGATGTCTCATTAATTCTTCACACTTAAACCACTCATGATGGATCATCAATTAGTATTTTTATTTCTCAGATCTTTTTGCTTGTGCAGTAGACGTTGGTCATACTTTTGTCATTGTTGTTATTATTGCTACTAAAGCAAGCTTCTGCTACAGAAATTCTGTGATCAAAAAGTCTCTACAAGAATATCTAATGAATTCAGCTGATGACTGAGAATGTGTGAGCTATAGACGTGTCAAAGGAAGGCAGCAGTTCTTGACTCTCCTGATTCATTCTGTGACAGATGTTACATTCAAGAAGTAGGGGAAAGTTAGAAATAAGCATTTATTTATTCATTTTGCAGTCTCCTGCAGCAAAAACCTACAGTAGTGACAGTGCTCACCCACACTGAACAGCTTAGAAATGCCAATTTATGATTAAAAAGAAAGCTGATTGTTCTGTTAACATGGAAACCTTTCAGAGCACAACAAAGGAAAAAATAATCTACCTTCAGGGCCCTACTGGTTACACAGCATGACATATACCAGAGCACATTACTGCAAGTTTTATTTGGTCCAACATGCAGGTCAGGATGGCAGACATTTTTCATGCAAGCCTAGAACTCACACTGGCCCTTTTCAGAGAGTTGATTGGGGCCCAGTATATGAGATTTCTCTATAAATAACTCTAGCATTTCTTGGCAAAGAGGTGAATTTCATCCTGAATGTAGATGTTACTTCTAGACGAATGACACTCCCACCTCTCCAGCCTCCTCCTGGAATATATGCTGCCACAGGTGGGTGCCACTAACAAAATTACATCAGTGCAAGGTCAACTATATTTCTCTCACTCTCCTTAGTATCTAAAGAGCCAGCAAAGGACCGTCATGGCTTTAGCATTCAGTAGCTTTGTATATTTTGGGGTATCAAAGTTCCATTTCCACTGTCATTCTGTAAAATTTGTGATCTTTGCAGGGAGGCAGTGGCGGGAAGTGAGTGGTGAAGAAGGGTGCATTTGAAAGAAAACCTTACCACTGTGTTCATTCCTTTTTATTTTCCCAACTTTTTTTTAGGAGATGAACAAATGTTTGGCAGACAGAAAGATTTAAAATCTTAGAATTCAGAACTTGCAGGAACTTTACCCTTTGCTAGCCCATCTTGCCTTCAGCCTCAGCTGAAGCTCTGGAAAGTGCTGGTGGTGGCATGGCACAAGCTGTGAGTACCCACGTGGCCTCCACTTTAACTCTGAGCCATGGACAGACAGTGTTATCCAATCTGCTGCTTCCAACAGCTGGGGGAAATCTGTCATTATTGATCTGTTTAAACCATTATATTACCTAGAAGCTGTGTTAACAGTTGATAATGACAGCTCACTGCAATCTTCTCCGTTACTCTTCCTTTCCATTTCTTCTCTGACTTCCTTCACCAGCCATGAATGTGAAGTGGTACCCTTTTGTGTGCATTCCCACAGGATAATCTGGTAGGGAAATCTACATGTCTTCCCAAGGCAACAGCTTACTGGCTGTACGTAAAAAAATGTAAAGCCCTTTTTCTCCTGAGCTTTTCAAAATTAGGTTATTGATGCCTCTCTACAGGAAAGTACCATCTTTCAATATGTCATTATTATTGTGATTTTGTCGTGGTTTAGGAATGGTACTTCCCAATGTACTGTTCCCATTGAAATCCCAAACCACATGCTGTTCACTCTGACCCCCTTTCCCCCTTCCCATCCCCACTGCAGCAGATTGGAGAGGAGAACCAGAGGCACAAAATGCAAAGATCACAGATTGAGGTAAGAACAACTTACTGTAAACAGCAATGATACGAAATCCAACAGTGACAGCAATAATTTTAATAACAAAAGCCTAGAAAATGGAGTGAAGACCTCAGTCCAACTGCAGCCACTCACTCCAGCTGCTTCCACCAGCTCAGGACAAGTGTCACCCCCCTGCTCTGCCCACCGTGCTTGCTCAACCCACAGGAACCTCTTCTCCCTGGAACAGAGTTCCTTTATCCGGCCCTCAGCAATGACATGAGGTGGTATGGAGTAACCTCTGTGCTCTAGTAGCCATGTTCCCTCCTGCCTCATGCAAAAAATTAACCCTTTCCATACACAGCTGTCTCATGACAGCTAGGTAGCTTTATTCTTCAATGAAATTCTGTTATTTGCTTTGTTGCTTTATGTATTCATTAGTCCAGCATTTGTTCTGTAGCTTTATATATTCATTAAAGGTCTATGAAACGCGCTACCAAAATGTCAAGCACCTTGCAGCTCTGATTCACTTCTGCTCAGTATTCAGGTATTAGTTCCAGCAAACCTTCCATGAACTTTTA
The DNA here is from genome assembly GCF_901933205.1 of Camarhynchus parvulus. Taxonomy (NCBI): domain Eukaryota; kingdom Metazoa; phylum Chordata; class Aves; order Passeriformes; family Thraupidae; genus Camarhynchus; species Camarhynchus parvulus. The sequence goes on along the minus strand of NC_044586.1, from coordinate 29,496,392 downwards.
ATTGCAGCTGGTACAAACTTTTTGCTCTCCCTGCCTGTCTGCAAGCATCTTTTGATACTGTTCTGTGATGCATTTGAAAGCTGAATCTTGTCTTTCTGTAGAAAATCAACACTCTTCTTTCCATTTCTCTGACTGGATGAAAGTGCTGTCAGTGCCTCAGAGGATCAATTAGAAGCTATTTTACTTGTGTGACTATAGAAAGACAATCTGAGCTCTTTCTCCAATGGGGAAAAAAATAAGAATCAAAAGACTAATTTATGTCAGTCCTTCTTTCTGAAGTGCTATGAATTAGTGGAGTTCTATTTTCACTCTTTCAGAAACCCCACATGCAGACAGTGCAGTATGACAGCAAGGCCACAAATGTCCATCCCTTAGATCACCACTCCTAACAATGCCCCACAACTGGTTTGCAAGAGTAGCTCTAAACCATGTGTGACAGCAGTACACAAGCAACAGCACATCACTGACTAGGTGTGACTCTGTGACATACCAGCACTGGTGCACCAGTGCAAAATTCCACGTGCTTTGTGCCTTAGCATGGCTTTTATTTATCCTTTCAATCTCCGTGTATCTAATCATCTACATCCAAAAAGACAGTAAGGTCTTGTACACCAAATGTTAGCTTTTCTGACTGAAGTAAATGAAGTGATTTTTGAAAAACACAATGTCTTAAGGAATGAACAAGACATCTGTGGGAATGTCTATTAACTGGAAATTAGGAAACCACAGAGACTCATGAGGCACACATGGAACTTGTGAGAGAGTATAAATATCCCTGAGTTATGCAGCCACCCAGAAAGTATAAATGAAGGGTTTAATTAACCTCTGCTGTGAGCAAGCAGATTATTAGAAATAGCTGTTCATAAACTCTATTCCAGGTAAAAAAAAGCAACCACTGGTTCCTAGAAGTGATTTCGGTGGTACACATTAAGGAAAGCTTTAGAAACAGCAACCGTCAGTCGTGGAAAGCAGAAAACAAACCAAGGAAAGCAAAGCTTCTTCATATTTAACACAAGGTTTTCACAATAAAATCAGAAATGCAGTAGAGGACATTCAGACTTTTAGGAAAGATGTGGTCTCCTTGTAGAGAAGGATCTCAGAGCTACATCACTGCTTGTCATGTATATTGCTACTATAAATTCCTGAGTGACAATGATTTAGCAGAGATTACAGCAGGCAGGAGGGAACATGTCAGAAGTGTCTTGTGTGGATATTAGCTGTGGCTGGTGGTCAAGCCCCTCGTGTCATAACAAGCTCTCCTGCTATGGGGTTACTATCTTTCAGCACAGCAGCCCTCCTTCCCCCCTGCACCTCCATGATTTCTAGAATAGCTTAAAATACTGAGAACCTGAAGTATTTATATGTTGGCTGAAAGGAAATTAGGACTGTGTGAAAGCAAGATCCACCAGGAACTCCTCTAATGCAGGACTGATAATGAAACTACCTATGGCTTTCCAAGCTGGAACAGAAACAGAGCACCTTGAGTCCTTCTCTCCATCAGGAGGAAAGAAAACAGACCAAAAAATGTGTTTATGAATCTATTGTCCAGTTCCACTTTGAGCAGCTATGAAGAGTGAGCTCTAATAAATAAATTGCTGTAAAATAACATATAGAACTGCTCCTGTACTAAAAAATATGTATTGAAAAGGTAAGTAATTTCCCACTTCATAACAATGCTGAGTCAGCCTCTTGTACTTTCTCAATTGCAGAAACTGAAAATCTAATTCCATAGCTTTTCTTCCTATGAATCTTTCTTTCAGTTAGTACGCAAGCAAAAATTTAAATCTAAGTCTAAGGATCATCAGACCTAGTAGCCAAGGCTGCTATTTTGAAAAGGTCACCTTCTTACATGCAAAGTATTTAGAGTGAAATCCAAGCCTTGGCAAGTCTCCTATTGATCTCATTTATTTCAGATACATATAATGATCAGGAAAAACATTTTTCAATGAGGAAGGAATTGAACTGGAAATGTAACTTTACGAATAAAAGTCTTAAATATTATTGCAACAAGATTTTCCTTTTGTATTTCAGGTTTTGGACTGAAAACTGTTTTTTCTAATTCTCCAAAAAGTTGTATTTAGTTCACCTATGCCACTTTATGGCACTTTCTTCTTCTTGTAGAAGTTAGCATCTACATTGGAAAAAAATCTTCTGCAGATATTTTAAATTTTAGCCTGATTAACTCAGTTATTTTGATTTATTTTTTTGATTGCCTTCAGATTCCTAACCCACTCCAATTAATTACTACGGATGATAAAATTAATCATCTTATTAGCTAGAAGCCACAGCTACCATGGTACCCTCGTTTAGTATGCTACAAGAAAGTCATGCAGAAATGAAAAGCTTTAGAGAAGTTTTAAACATACAAAAATTATTTGAAATATGAGATTAACTCCCAGATATACAAAATCTCTTTTATGGCTGAATTTTATAGTGTTTGACAACCAGGATCTCCAAGATAGTAGACCAGGATTTGGACAGGAGAGGTGCTACTATACTTCATAGTTATCAACAAAAAAGCCTAGAACCAAAAAGCCCTACAGCTGAAAGTAGAAAGTCAGACAAGTTAGAGCATTTTTCAAAAACAATGTGTCCCCTAAGTGTACTGAAATGTCCCTGTATTATTTAATCAATTACTAGAAAAAATTAAAAGGCTAAAAACTCATTTGTCTCTGTTGTTTCTACAAAACATATTTTAAAGTCCACAGTAAATTTGTCAGACACTAAAGTTTAATTCTTTACATATTTCCATTCATTTTGGGGAATGGTTTGGAAAAGGAGATAGTTATATCCTCTCTATCAGACAGGGTGAAAATTATAAGGTCTATGTCAGGCAGAATGTTGCCTTCTCAGATGGTGAACATCCCTCTATTTCAGGATCAGCTAAAAAAAGAATTGGATGATGGAAAAAATTGGAAATGTTATAACCTTTTTGTTGTTATTGCTATCTTTGGAATGAGTCAGTTCTGAAGGTTTTTCATTTACAATTGAAAATGTGAGCGAAAGGGTGAAAAAAGGTTTTAAAAGTGTCAAACACTTTGGATACTAAGAGAAATCATTTAGTTTGGCTATACAACATTTAAAAATCACCAACTAGGAGTATCAACTATTTTCAAAGCATTTTGTGCAGTAAAAAAACATATGGGTAATTCAGTCAGGGTAGTGCCCCTGAATTGGAAGTCTGAGTTGGAATTTGAGTCTGTCAAAGAGGTCTCTCAGTCCTGCTGGAGAATTGCTGCCTGTTTACTGGAAGTACGTGCTTGATTAAAAATATGGGGGATCATAAAAGAGATGTTTTTCAAAGCTCTTAGGCTATTCAGTTTCTCCCTCTATATCTAAGCTGAAAGTGTCTCCTCTTGTTTGGTTTATGGGAAGTATAAATCTATGCATTAAGCAAACTATCAGCTCTGCATTAACTTAATTTCCTTTCTCTAATCATGATACATATCAAGATGACAACAACTATTCCTCAAAATAGCAAGGGCCAAATCCATTATCCTCTGCAGAAAACTGCTTGACATTTGTGACATTTAAACACCATTCTTATATGTAGTCAGGGAATGTGGTGAGGCATGATTGCTCTCAGTCAAGCAACATAGGACATCACAGTTGGTAAAGCATGGGGCAGGGATGCTCTGTACGTCACAAAAAGTGTCTTAAATTTCAGACAGTCACATTTTGTGCTGGTGAAAAATTATGAACTCTTCTGGTTTTCTTTCGTTTTAATCATAAATAGAACAGAATACAGTCACCTAAGGGTGTTCCTCTTTTGCACAGACTAAGGATGATGTTGTTTTCCACTTTTCAAAGACCTTCTAGAGAAATCTGTAATGAAATACAGAATTTAGATTCTGTATCTGTAGGCTTGGGGCTGCACTTGTTATAGTCTTATTCACCCCAACAGTGCAATATTAAAAATTATTTAATTTTTATCAGGAAAGTCTAATCTTCTAACTACAATAGGAGTATGTGGCAGATGTGCTACAGCAGTGACTTCCACTCCAGTGTGTGCAGACACAGGGAAGGAGGCAGCTCTGTGACTGAGGGCTGGAAGAGATTACATTGGTGATGCAATTTTGAAAATGGTACATGGAAATTTTCCATGTTCTAGACTAAGAGCACATTCTATGATTCCTGGGCCTTCACAGAAAATACCTCTCTTTCTTGACAGGCTGTGAACTCTAAAAAGAAACACCAGAGACTCATGTAAATGCTTTTACTATTTACAGTCATAGATTTAATTACATTACATTTAATTACAGTGAAGTACTGCTGATGCCTGTCTTCTCTTCATCTGTCTCCTGTCAGTCTTAAAAACATCTCATTGACATGTCTGGAAAATAAACTTGTTTTTAGAAAACTCTTCATATCAAAGCTGAATTAATTTGATTCTAAAGAAAAAGGAATGACATTAAAATAGTCAATTGTACTTCTAGGTTTTATAGCATACATAATTATCGAATTAAACCTTGTCAATAGTAATTAATTTGTTTTGGTAATAAAAACAACAGGCTGCGTTTTCTTGTGTTAACATTAATTCTTCAAACCATCAAATCTATATATGTGATACATCTTTTCTGTAGTACTTCTTTTTTTTTTATGGCAGCTTTATAGGATTTCTCTTTTAAAACCCCTATGAATCTTACTGCAAAAGAAGAGCTATTGAGATGGATGCTTTTACAGACATTTCATTGCTCATTTTCCTTTCTTAGCATACACATTTTTATTTGGTATTTTGCAAGAATTTGAAAGCATCTTGTCAAAGAAAAAGTAGTTATTTTTCTATAATTACATATCTATAGTCCAGTTCACTGTCCTTGCTACTGTTTTTCAAGCTGCATTGGGTTAAGTTCCAGTGGTAGTTAATAAATCTTTGAATTCTTTCATGTAGGGAGATGCAGTAAGAAAAATCTATGGCACAATATCATGTGAATTATCTGTCTAGACACTTACAGTCTCTCTGAAGATACAGTGGAACTAATGAATTACTAATCACTGTTTCTAAGGTATGTGTTTAAAGCCCTATCTATGTCACAGATAAATACTTTAGAAAAAGGAGGAAAGTATTTCAATGATGAAACCAAAAATCAATTGTTTTCTGTCAGACTTGATCTATATTACCAAGACCAATTGAGATGCTCCAAAATGTTAACAGAGTATCTTTGAAAAGAAACCAAAACCAAAATAAAACATTAAAGTAACTAGAATTTTGGGAAGCAGGCAAAGTCATCACTGATTGCCATATTAAAGTCAAGACCTTTATTTTTAGCTTCTTTTAGCTTGAGCTTTCATTCATAAATACACTTTTTAGTGGTTGCTCAGATGCAATTCAGCTATTTCAGTCAATAAACAAAAATGGTTATATCTCCATTGTATCAAAACAAAAAAAAACCCCAACAAATCAACCCTAAATTAGTTTTAGAATTTAGTTTGGATTTGTAGTGGTAGAGGAAGAAATCAGATTCAGTTTGTAGATTATGGCACCTAATGCAGGGAGCTCTAAGTAGAATTTCAAACCTACACTGCGCAAGGTGGGTAGACTGTCCTTACACTGGGGAAATCTACATTCTATTGTGATCTTAGATAAGAGTGTGAGCATAAAATTTAGGTATCTTAATCTTTAAACTATGTTTTAGCTATGTTGTTTTACATAGTTATTCATCTTGAAGCGGAATGGTGATTGTTTGAGACAGTCGTGCAAAAAGTCTCTGCTTCCTTTAAGGAGGGGTAAATAAAAGGTTGCATGAGATTCTTGTGATGATCTCTCTGAGCCTGAAATTGGTAATTTTTGGCTGTCATGAGATTTGCTTAATTCAGTTTTTTCCATGATCAAGAGAAGAGGAAAATAATTGACAAAGGGCTTGAGGATTGGCTTTCAGGCTATATCTGAGGCTTTCAGACTACAGCTTTCAAAAGACTATAGACATTAGCAACCATCTAGACTAACAAGCTGAATGTATTGGGGACCTTCATCTGTGGTATTAAACTCTTCTAACCAGAACAGCCTTGTTGCTGCCTAATGAGAGTAATACTCAACCCACTCTGAGCCCTGAGCAGTGATCAGGAGGTGCTGGGAGCAGGGATAGCGGACTTGGGCCAAGTCAACACCTCACCTACTCTAACAATTTAGAGTTCTATGCTGATTGCTTCAGGGCCTGGAAATATATCTTCAGACTCTCCAGTTTATTACTAGAGATAGAGGTTATATGTTTCTCTAGCAACTTATTTATAGAAATGTATAAAATCCTGAGTGTTCCTATGCTGTGGCTGAAGATGTATATCTGGATGCACTAGGACAAGCACACCAATAAATCTTTCAGGTATCTTTTTAAAGAAAATGAGCAAGATTGTCACCTTATCTAGATGTGCAAGATTAAATATTGTAGAAGAATGCTGCAGGTGAGGATCAAAACTATAGAGAGAACCAAGTTTTGAAGGAAAGATCTTGGAAAATATCCAATTTTAGGTTACTTCAACAAAGTCAGGATAGCACTGCTATGATCCACTTCTCTCCATAGCCCTAAATTGATAAGAAACAGAAGATGCTTAATATGTCCATAACTTTAAACTAAATCCTCCTTTTAAAATATCCAGTAATTTCAGAAATTTAATCTCTAAAATTTTTCACATGGATTACTTTTTTCATCCTCATATGCCTCCTCATTTGATTGCTTTGGATTATCTTTTAAAAAGTTTTTTAATACTTTATTTTTCAAGTTCTACTTAGTTGGAAGGATAACATACTCAGCAACGTCTATTTCTGTTCTCCTGAAGTAATTAAAACTTGCTGCACTTTCAGTTCGTGTGTTTAGTAGATATCTGTCAACATTCCCTACCTGGTTTTTCTTTTTTCTCTCCTGTGTATTTTAAGCGTATATTTGCACTTCTGCAGGAATTTGAGCAAGGGCTGAATGTTAAGCAGAGAGAATGTCTGTCACAAAATCAGGGTAACAGAATGGGAAGCTGGAAGGAATCTCTGGAGGTCATTTTGTACCCAACCCCTTCTTAAGAAGGACACCTAAAGCCATTTGCCCAGGACCATATCTAGATGGCTTTTAAATATCTCCAACGTAAAAGTCTACACTATCTCCTCAGGCAACTTATGCCAGTGCTCTGTCAACCTCACAGTAAAGAAGTGTTTCCCGACGTTCAGGAAATTTCCTGAGTTTCAGTTCGTGACTATTGCCTCTGGTGCTATCACGGCACCACGGAAATGAGCGAGCTTACATCCTCTTCCAGTCACCTGCCCTTCATTTTTTATATACCTTGATAAGATCTCTCCAAAACCTTCCCTTCTCATGGCTGAAAAGTCCCAGCTCTCTCAGCCTTTCCTCAAATGTTAGATGCTCTAGTCCCCTAATCATTCTTGTGGGTCTTCACTGAACTCTCTCCAGGATGTCCATGTCTGCCCTGTACTGAGAAACTCAGAACAGGACCAGTACTTTTGAGATGGCGTCACAGCTACTTTTTTGCGTGTGGCTCAGGGCACATTTGGGTACCTAGGCTGGTTCTTCCCTAGGTGTAGGCCTTCACAGTTCCCTTGCTGAAGTTCATGAGGCTCTTGGCAGCCCATTTCACCAGTCTGTCATGGTTACTCCAGATGGCAGCACGAGCCTCTGGCGTATCAGCCTTTCCTCTCAATTTGGCATTTGAAAAGTTGCACTCTGCCCCATCATCCAGATCATTAATGAAGAATATGAAACAGGAATGGCTCCAGTACCGATGCTTGGGGTACACTACTAGTCACTGGTCTCCAGCTAGACTTTATGCCACTGTCCATCACCTCTGGGGCCAGTCATTCACCTAGTTTTCAATCTGCCTCACTGTGTGCTCATCCACCCATGACCTCACTTTGGTGAAGCCACACTGACTACTTTTGATGACCTTCTCATTCTGGAAAATATTTTATTCTTGTTCATGACAAAAAAAAAACAAAACAAAACAAAACAAAAAAACTCCCAAAAGACCAAACAAAAAAACAAAACAGTTATGGTAGTAATGATCAATGCTGTGTGTTGTTTTTTTGTGTTTCAATAATGAACTTGATCTGATAATTAGAGAGATAGCAGTCTTTGTTAAAACTCCAATAACTAATCAATGTATTCACTGTGACATTGGTTGCTAATAACCCAGGTGAAATACGAAATTCTGGCAACACTGAGTTGATTGGAATGATAGTTGCATTAGCAATGAATATCCCTGATACACGTGTTGGTAATGTATATGCCACACTTGCAAAAATCATTTGCTAGAGTAGGTGTTATTTGTCACATAATGTATAACACAGTTTTAAGGTAATGAAAAAGTAAATTAAACTCCTTAGAGTGGAATGGAATGCAGGCTTTAATAGCTTTGTTAACTCAAACAGTGGCTTCAGTTCATAAAATCTAACATTTAAAAGGAAAAAATTTGCATGTGATCTGACTTATCCTTTATTTTTGCCTTTATGAAAAACAAAATTAAAAAAAAATAAATCTAAGCATCTGTTCCAACTCTTCCAAGTAACAACCTTTATTAGGTGAAGACTGCTTGATTCATTAAGACAGGGACCCTGTAGACACTTTCAGTGATTCTTACTTGTATTTCTTTTAAAATAAGTTAATAATGTGATCTAAAAATTCAAAGTTTTAATTTTCTGACACTTTTTATCGAAGAGCAAGTTACATATAAAAAATGAATGACAGATTCTTATAATTTTTTCCCCAAGAATACCTTCCAGGGAAAGGAGAAAAACTGATCAGGGATTTTCTTTATTGATTGGGTCTTGCCATTTGGCTGCAGAGATTGATTTCAGAAGAAAAAATATTACAAGGTTCAACTGCTATCTCCGGAGGAAAAACAATATTGATTTTTTCATGTAATCCAAGGTGTTAGTGCTGAAAATTGAAAAAAAGAAGTAATATTTAGCTTGGTTTTAGGAGTATTGTGTACTGAGACATTCATTAGAGTGCAAGGATGTATTTCAGGAATTTTGGATCAAGAAATTATTTAATATTCTAACTCCAAAATCTTCTGTTCTTAGTTCCTTAAAATTGTAGAATTTTATCTGTCCTCCTTGTGACCTAGTGAAAAAGTATAGCAAAAAGAGCTGGACAAGTTGCAAAACCCTGTTACATTATAAGTTTCTTAAGACTGAACTTCAAGTTAACTCTATTTGTGATTTTAAAAGTTTTATGAATGGACTTTAAATATTAAGTATATCAGTATTAAAATTAACTGCTGAATTGTAGGTCATGCTAACTGAATTGTGTGAAAACCATGACATTTCTTTTCCTTGAAAGCAATGCATATAATCGGAAAACAAAAATTTCTAAAATTTACAATTGTCTCTACGTTATGAATAGTTTCTCCTTATTACTGTGATGCAGTCCTCAGCCCTTCTGCCATAACCCCCAAAACGTACATTTTGTGACCATATCCTGTTGTAATGCAATATTATCACAGCGGGAAAAAGGACAAATAAAACTGATTTTGTAAAAAAGTACCTGTGACAACCAGATAGACATTCCACTAATGTGAAGCTTGAGAAATTTTTCAAAATGTGACTGCACTTTAATTTTTTTAATAGTAATTGTTTAAATGCTACACACAAGGTAAGGATTTCATTAAGATTAAAAAAAAAAACAAAAAACCAAAAACAAAAAACAAACAACAAACCCAAAACCAACAAATGATGCCAACACTGGCCATTGGCATCTCAGCCTTATCTGACATTTCTGGGATAGTATCTTAGAGTTCTTTTCAGAAAATCCATAAAGTCCTCAGTTTCCATGTTGACTATATCTTACCAGTTTTCTGAACAAAAGACTGAATATGTGCTAAGTTTTATCCAGTGTTACATTGAAATTTATACAATAAGGAAAATTTAAAGGGGGTTTGTTTGCTTAGTTGATGACAAACTTGCTATATGTAGATTTTGTGTTTACTTCACAAAAATACTGGTCTGCAAATAATGCTGTACATGTACAGAGTAAATTTTCTTACACTTGCAACAAATATTTTGATTTTTATTCAAAAAGCACATTTGAATCATAGCCTGCTGTCATAATTAATATGATTACATATTAAGAACCAGATTTTTGTGGCATAGCATCCACTAACCTTTCTCTAAAATATAATATGCTCATTTTCACATTCTCCACAAAAAAATCTCTCAAAATAGAAATTTCAACCATGTTCCAGAAAGCCATCATTCAACCAAGAGCAAGCACATATGAACACCTGCTCTTCCACACTGGAGAAGTCTCAGAAGCAAGAAAAGAGGCTGTTGTATGAATCCAAGAATTACTCAGCAATGCCTGCTGGTGTCTTGAGCAAACACATTAGTCTCTTGCTTAAAACAGATGCAGGTCACGTTCTCTGGGCCAACATGTGCAGACAAGACTGTTGAATTGCCATCTGTGCTTAATCTGTCACTGAAGAGCAAACAAGGCTGTTCCAGCCTTTCAAAGGAAATGCTGACTGGTAGGAACATGTGCAGCATTAAAAAGCCCTCCAGTCACAGGACTCTGTTCACTTATGCCTTCTGTTTGATTGCTTTCCTAATTAATTATTTGGCCAAGATAGCTATCTTAATCAGTATAGGCATTTATTTAAAAGATTAATTGCTAGACAAACAGGAAAAAAAATTTGCCTTAAAGTTTTTTTTCAGTACTCTACTGCAGTTATGTAATCTCTGGACATGTCTGTTCTAATTAGCCATCTTCTTCTTAAAATAGTCCTAGGTTTTTAAAACACGATTCTCTGAAATTACATGCTTAGGGCTGTAAAAATGTACAAGAAGTACTTTCAAGTTACTTTAATATATTATCTAAGGGATTTTTTAGAGATAAATCATCACCAAAGCATGGTTCCAGGAGAAATGCTCTGCCAAAACCATTGGTTTGCCAGTGGGTTTTTTAGTCCTCTTTTCTACCATAGAGACACTTCTGTGGATTAAAAGTAGACTTTGCCTTGCCAAAATCTTTCTTTTCTCTGAAAGTCTCCTACGTATATACTAATTCATGCAGCTCCCTCTATCTTATTGCCATCACCAAAGAAAGGATGTAATTTCACAAACCATGTATTATGACTCAGCTAGTGCAGCAACTAGAAAAATATATCAAATTACTTTCTCTCTAGGGGCAAGACATCACTTTGATAATTAGACAAGACAGCAGAAAAAGCTGGTGGAAAGATCAAGACAAATCTGCATGCATTTTAAATAATATGGATGACGTATATCTGTATAAAGTTCCACTGATATAAATGCCACTCTCAATAATATAGCCTGAAAATTAAGCTTGATGTGTTTTGGATTTTTGTAATTCATCTAGCAAACTACTCAGCTGCCTTCTGTCATGGGCTGGGTGCTGAGGGCAGGGAGAAAAGATAAAATATGGCCAGGCAGTTTAGCTCCTGGCAGTTAGAAGGTCTTCCCTCCCATAAGTCACAGGAATAGTAGAATAATTTTGTTGCACCTTCCATTATGCCACAAATGTACAGCAAACAGGACAATTTGCTAGTCTTTAAAAAGTCTTCATAAGCTTGGTTCTTTCAAAGAAAGAGACAATATTTTGAAGACAAAGACTTCTGATAACAGTTTATTTTTTTTCTCTTCTAGTGCATGAAGATCTCATGAATCTTCCATGATCTTAGACATTTTCTGGCCAAACACCCCCTTTTTCTGAAAGTTACTGTTATATTTTGATTTGCCTCTGTCTCCACAGATAATCTATTTTAAGTAGGTTTTCTTTTACATTTAAGCACAAGGTATATCTAACCTTTATTTTACTGAGGCTAAAAAGGAGAAAATTCAGCCCTAGAATGGTAAAACTGGGTTTTTTTAAAATCAAACTGCCAAATTCAGTGGCATACTGCATCAGTTACTGGCATCTTTCTAAACAAATCACTATCTTTTTTTTGGGATGTGGGCATAAAATAATCACTGTACTTAATGAATTCAGGATGGTTTCATGCTCTCAAGAACTATTCCATAGAGAAGATAATGACATTAAAAAAAAAATCAATGTGTAGGGGTTTTCTTAAGTCTCCAAAACACTTCTAAAGTAGCTCTTATGCACCCTTTGTGGCACATCCAGATGACATGGCAGCGGAATATAAGAGTAATTTTTAGCAATATTTTGGGGTGTATGATGTAACTTGGTCTTGGTCTTATAATTTATAGATAATTCAGTTTCTTAAAACTCATGCTAATAGAAATGAAAAATTAATTGGAAACAAAACCATAGCATGTTCCATTTTGCTTTTAGCGGAATCTCCCCTCTGTCACCATTGTTCTTTTCAGTGACAATTTTTCATTGTGAACTTGAACTATGCTTTAATTTTGACAAACTGTGTTTTGAAGCAGGAAAATGTGCTGTTGGGCTCTCTGACTCTCTCTGCATACCAGAGATGAGCAGATGGAAAGCCTGTACTACTCCCACCAGCAGTGAGATTCAGGGGGTTGATGCTTTTCACTTCCCAGGAAATTTTACTAGCTTCAAATTTTTCTCCTCCCACTCTCAACCCTCAATTCTCATTGGGGCTGAAACCAGCCTTTTCTCTTGTTTTTTAATTCTTGCTTCTCAGTAACAGTTAAAATCACTCCCCACTTGCAACAAGAGCTGGATGACTCCTGGATACACAGATATTTTTATTTCTTTTGCAGTATGCACCCAGAGTTTTCTAAACAGTTTATGAGCAGATTAAACATGCTGGCATATCCAGCAGCCTCAGGTTAAAAGACTGCTGTTTTGTCAGTAGAAAAATCAAAGTTTAAATTTGTTTGGCAACTCATTTATCACCATTCAAAATGCCAGAACTGGAGTGGAGATTGAAATTCAGGGTTTACACGGCTGAGGGCAGATTATTCATGCTTTCTTGAACTATTTTGTTTCTTAACCATTAAGGCTATTAAAGACTTGTCCAAAAATGACTGTCCCTTCCCTGCCCAAATAATGTAATGCCTGAGTGCCCAGGTGCCATTTGTTAAGGAAATTGAAAGGATATTTTGAGTTTAATCTGTTCCTTTCAGGCTGCAGTGGTTAGGTGTTAAAAGCTCTGCGGAACAGAGACGGGTTTCAGTGCCAGGAATGAAAGCTCGCATCTGACAAAAAGCGACAATCACAAATAAAACCTTTTTTGCTGCAAAGGGCCTGCCACTCTGGTGGTGACAAATACGTGTTCAAGTGACAGTGACGAAACGCCGCTGCTGCTCTGCTCGGCAGCTCCCTGGGCGCGGCGGAGCGCAGCCACTGCCGGGCAGCCGCGGGCTGGCGCTGCGCCGAGACAGCGAGCGAGGCGCTGCTCCGGAGCTGGCAGGAGCTGCGGGATACATCACCTGCCCCTTCCTTCCCCGGCCGCCCCTTCCTTCCCCGGCCGCCCCTTCCTTCCCCGCCTTCCTCCTCCCTCCCCGGGATCCCGGGCGTGCAGCGCCGCCGGCCGGGAGCAGCCCGGCCTCGACAATCGGCAGCAACGCGTTCTGAAATGCAAGAGCAAAATGTAGGGGCTGGAAATCACTCATATACAGAAAGGATAGAAGAAAAACACCAAAAACTAATGACACAGCACCACAATAACTCTTCCCCCAAGCCCACCACATTTACTTTTGTTAATGCACCCTGTCTTGTTTTGTCGTCAGGCTGGCTCTGTAACTACTCTGGGATTTCCATCCAAATGTTTCCCATCCAAAAGGATTTAAAAAGATAATAGTAGATAATTTAAGCCGTTCCGAAGAAACTGTACAGTACTGGGACCTCAAATTTGTCAAAGCTATCACAACCTGTCCAGTCTTCTGACTGAAGTCATAACTCATGGCTTTGTACAGCTTGTTCCTACCTAGATTACAAAAACTTTTTGGGGCATCTGAGGTGGATAGGCAAATACTGTGTCCTGCTAATATTTCCATAATGCATTTGTTGGTCTGCCAAAATGTTGCAGCAATTTGAACTCCATTATGCCTCAGAAACCACCTTTTACTCCTGAGGCTAAAGCCATCCATGCTGTGGATGAGACATGGACTTCCGCTCAGTGTGACCTAAAGAATCTATCGTACACTTTCAGGACTGAATATAATTTTTGTTTTCATTTGTGTCTGGACCATGTTCTAAAGTCCTGGAGGGGAAAACCGATTTTTTTAGATATTTAAAGAGATGGGATGATTCCCATCACAGGTTTAGGTATGGAGAGTTTGACACAGACCAAAGTCATTTATTCCATATGGTGTCCTGTTGTGTTCTCAAAATATGTTTTTATTCAGGTGTAATTTCATGGGGGAACAATTATTTCAACAATTATTTCACATATGTGCAGTTTTTATTTGTAGTTCACTAGGTTTTAATTTAAAGCATTACCCATTATCAGTTGTAATTGTCACTATAGTACCCTGTCTTCAGGTGTTTGTAACTGAGCTTGGACTGAAATTTTCCATCTTAGACATATTCTTCAGTTTTAACCTTTGGGAAACTTATAATAAAATTTATTTTAGTTGTTTCTGAGAATAGGAAAAAGAGTCATGTCCCTGTTAAAAATCATTGTGCTCCTTCTTTTTCAGCCTCCTGCACTTCCTCTAAAGGGCAGGAACTTGATGTTGAACTGAAGTATGAAGTTTTGCCTTTTACACCTCTTCCATTGCAAATGAAAAATACATCAGTATTTTTTCTTATATTTCTGAACCTTTAAAAAAAGTGCAGTTTAGTTATGACTATAGGAGATTTGCAAAGGTTTTACAGTTTGGCTGAAGTTTCCACTTGCTCTGAGTGCTATCCACATGGACACCAGCTCATATTCCAGGGCAGGATTGAAAGGGCGACAAAAGGATTTGGGCAGCTCTGATCCCTTGCAGGCTGACTTGGGAGTGTGGTTAAATTCAGAATAAGAAGCTCACTGCTGTGCTGCTACCAACAAGAAAGTTCGAACCAGGAGGGGAGAAAAGTTGACTCAAACAAGGAAAGGAAAGACAAACAGATAGCAACAAAGTTTCTGAAGCTGCATTTGGACTTGAGGCCTACTGACGCAGCATAGCTTATTTCTGTATAGCTCTGTCCCTTCCCACCCAAATATAGCCTCATCCAGACTGCTGGCTTTGAGTGGTTTTCAGCCCTTGCTGACTGCAGGCATTGCATAGAAAAGCATCAGTTCATTCCGGTTAAAAATATGTGAAGTCCGTATTGAAGGTATACACATCTGCCCTACAGTGCCTTGTGCATTTTACTCTTCTCCTGTAGACAAAGGCTTCTGGTGGTAGTGAGGTGGGAACAGAGAAATCACTGAACAGCTCAGTCTGGGAATATTAAAGAAGATGACTGAGTGAGGAGTCTAAATAGAAAACATAAGTTTGGGAGAAAGATGGCTTTAGAGAAAGTGCTTACCACGGATGAAAAGCTCCTGGATGGGGAAGGCTGGGATCTGAAAGTAATTTAATTGCAATCTTTGTAAACAACTATATCATTTTCAAATACTGGATACTTATCTCCTAAACATTTATCAAAGCCAGGTGCCGAAATTTCTATTCTGACATAGCAGTAACAGTAGTCAGACAGAATGTTAATCAGTCTGGGGCTTTGCAGTCCCAGATTAGATTTCATGGATTTTGAAAGATGTTGCATTCTTGTATTTTTGTAATGATATCAATACATAATAAAACATAAATCATGTGGATATCTCATTTACAAAAAACCCTTAACCGAAACCACATTTGCATTGTTTCGATTTCTTCTAAACGTATCCTTAATGTTGCAATTTCTTGAATCTATGTGACATAATTTGTTTAATGTTTACATTTCAGATGTATATTCTAAGCCCTACCTCCCATTTAAACTGTAATTCCTGTGAGAATTTTATTGCTTTTTGAAAAGTTCATTCATGATCAGTAGGAAGGTAAATGCAATGGAGAATTACTATGTTCCCAATTAATGGTGTGGAACTGTTTTTTAGTGGAATCACAGATTTGCTAAAGTAGTGCTTAGCAACTAATCTGTGCTGCTAAAGGACAAAAATACAGCCAAGTTAAGAGTTTACAGAATCACACAATGGCTGAACCTGACATCCATTTGGAGATTGTGGATCCTCAGTGCTCAGAGCAAGGTCTGCTGGAACAGGTTGCCCAGGACAGGTCTTAAAGATCCAGAGGTGGAGATGGCGCAGCTTGTCTGGGCAATCTGAGTCAGTGTTTGACCACCCTCACTGAGGTGGTAAGTATTGCTCATATTTACACAAAATTGCTTGTATTTCAATTTGTGCCCCTTACTTCTGGTCACCATTTGGGCACCACTGTTGTATTGCACTAAATAGTTCATTTAGTTGGTTGTTTTTCACTGGATGATGGGAATTTTGTACTGAGTATGGTATGTCATGTAGATTATTCCCCCTTCCTCATCACATGGTCTCTCCCCATGCACTCCTTTCTACACACCTGGTGGTCTGCCCCATGGATACCCCTCCCTCGCCCCTCCCCAATGGCATCCCATTGGCCACGGTCCTCTTTCCCCGCCCCCTCTCCCCTGGGGTATAAAATCCACTGCAGGTACAGGTTGTCCCTTTTCTACCTGGGTGGTCACTGTGCTAGCTGTGTGCTGCCCCAAGCTAATAAACTGGACGCTTGTCCCCACGTGGAAAAGAGCACTTCTCTGTCTTTTGTCCTTTTGTCTATGCAAGTCCGTGTTGGGCTTGGGTTCGAGCTGGCTGGATTGGACCCATACAAAGCCCAGAGAAAGCCACGGATTATTGCACACCACTAAGAATCTCCAACTCTGTCTTCTGTACTGTCCTCCTTGGATGTTCACACACATTCATAAGATCTGCCTCAGCCTTTTCTGCTCTTTACCAAAATGCTAAACCAGTGGCTGCAAGGTTCTTCTCAGCTTTTATTTGGCCACTCTTTGCATGCGCTACCTAAAATGAAACACTGATCACCCTGATCTCTGGCCTCTGGCGTGTAAGACCATGGAAAGGAAGAGACACCACCTTGGTGGTGTATGATCTCCTCCCAAGGAGAAGGAGCAGAAAGGCCTCACTTGTTCTGTCAATATCCTGTTTGGTGAATGAAGAACGAGTCTCTCTTGTCAGGCACCACTGCTAGGATATAAGGAGTAGTAAAAGTGGTCTTGCTTCTTTCATTAGTGTGCAATAGAGAGATAGTGCCAGGTCTGTGGACTGCCATTAATGGCATACCACAGCAATATTCTGTCAGGCTCATTTACTAAATTGAGTATATATTTAATTAAGTACAGTAAAAATATTAGTGATTTAGATTTTTTTGTAAGGAGCTTTGTTTATTGTAAACACCAAGCTGATCTTTACGTATCATCAGATGTCATCAGAAATACCTATTAAGACACAGTTCACAATAAATTCCTGTTTTAGGAAGTGTGTATTGTGGGAGATGTTAAGAACTTTTATTTGGGAGGCCTTCAGGTGGTGTGCCACAAATTTGAAAGTATTTAGACAACTTGAAATTATTAGCTGCTGGTTGTCTGGGGAACTTAAACTGTAGTTTGATAAATTGGATAAATTCAAAATGCTGCCATAAAGTTAGGGTTGATTCATCCTCTTAGCTGCGAGAGCACTTTAGAGCAAACTCTTTCTCTAAAAAAAGAGGAGGAGGGGAGGAAGATGCTGTTATTTTCTCTCAGCTATTGTTTTTCACTAGAAATTCATATATGTAACTCATGCCCTCTTGGGGTACCATTACAATCAATCAATCCCTTGAACAGAATTTACCCAGACTCTTTACTATTAATATTTTCTACTTTCTATCTTTTTTATTTCTCCAATTCACAGCAGTAAATTGAAAACCCACAAATTTTTCCTTATGCTCTTAGGATAAAATAGAGCTCCTGAAATAAAGAGCTCCTGAACAGATCTTCTCTAACAACTGTAGCTTCTTTGTCAGAAGATGAATATTTTAAAAGTGCAATAAGCTGGTTTTCCTTAGAATCATTTCAGACAGAAATTCAATATTTAAACTATTCTCTGCCATATTATTGAGCAGTACCCATAGCTGTTTTTCCTAATCTATCACAAAAGCAGATGAAAGAGATGAAAGATTCAGATATTCAAATCTTGGGATTTAAACAGTTTTATTGCTAGATTACACATACTTCTAAAAGACTAATTTTTTAATATATACATAAACAATGGCAGAATTTTGAAGAAAGGCATTTCAACCTTATAACTTTTGAAGTTATAGAGTTTGAGTCTTATGCAGTTTTAGAGTCTTTAATAAAAGTCTCCTGTGACCAGTGCAGTGTTAGTGGTCCACCACTGAACTCAAAAAGATGACATACAACTTGTACACTGTGAATGGAGAAAATACTCTGTAATAATTTGAACTCATTTGACTGTGTATCAAAATGATAAATATTTTGTACTAACTGTGGTGCAGTCATCCTTTCTAGTGCAATAACAAAAGAGAGAAAGGGAATCAGCAATTCCTGTTTTATAAGGCCTTGGTATTGCATTGACAAAGACCTTTGGAGTTAAGAAGCCTTTTTTTTTTTCCTGAATATTGAATGCTAACTCATGTTGCTTGAAATATAAATTCAGCCATTACAAAATAAAATTAAATAAATTGGACAAATCTTTCTTATTCATAAAAGAAAATTGTTAATCTTTCAATTGAAAAAACAAATTCAATCTTTTAACTGAAAAAACAAGTAAGAAAATTTGAATAGAAACAGTCTGAATTAGAATGCAAAATACTTGAGAGCTACATTTGAAATTCCTTTGAGGAAGCCCTATTTTTTGTTTCTGTGATGTTGCAGTTCTTGTTAACCTTCCAACCAATTAGAATAGAATAGAATAGAATATTTTAAATTGGAAGGGACCTGCAATGATCATCTAGTCCACCAGCCTGACCATTCCAGGGCTGACCAAAAGTTAAGGCATGTGGTTAAGGCCATTGTCCAAATGCCTCTTAAATACTGACAGGCCTGGTGCCTCAACCAACTCTCTAGGAAGCCTCTTTCAGTGTTTGACTGACCTCTCAGTAAAAAAATGCTTCTCAATGTCCAGGCTAAACTCTCCTGGCACAGATTCAAACTGTTCCCCTGCATCCTGTCACTGGATACCTGGGAAAAGAGACCAGAACCTTCCCCTCCTTGGGAAGCTGTAGAAAGCAATGAGACAGCCTCTCAGCTTCCTCTTCTCTGAATTAAAGAAGCCCAAAATCCTCAGCCTTCCAGCCCTTTCCTCAACTTTGTTGCCTTCCTCTGGATGTATTCAAGGATCTCCACAACCTTCTCAAATTGTGGGGCCCAGGACTGCACACGGTGCTCCAGGCAAGCCCACACTGAGTACAGTGGGACAATCCCCTCTTTTTCCCAGCTGGTCATGCAGTGTTTGATGCACCCCATGCCTTTTGCCCTCTAGGCTGACAGGGCTCACTCACTGCTGACCTGTGTCAAGCCTGCTGCCCACCAACACCCACATATCCTTGCTTGCAGGGCTGCTACTCCAGCCACTCTTGCCCCAGTTTATAATTGTGCCCAGCTTTACTCTTCATAGGTGCAGAATATGGCATTTGTACTTGTTAAATTTCATCCCATTAATGATTGCCCAGTGCTGCAATCTATCAAGATCCCTTTTGATAAGCCAAAGTTTTATGAAGGTTTTTTATTGCCTTTCAAAGACAAAACGAGATACTATAAGGAGACAATAAACCTTGCATTTATTCAATCTTTTAAATTCATAATTAGTGAATTTGAAGTCATTTTTACAGACAGTAAAAAGATAGAAAATTACACTGATTGAGGAATAAATTTAGTTACATGGTTTCATCATCTAGTTAGGCTTTCTCTTTTCAGTATAACATAATAACTTAAAAATTATGTTAATAATAATACATATATAATATAATAATAAAATATTTAATACTCAAGTATAACTTAAAAAACCTTCTTGAATAGGATATATGTATCTGAGGGGAGCAAAGTGTCTCTAAAAATAAATCTCTCGGGTAGCAGTTTTGACCTCTTTGGCGTACACAGTGCAAACCTTCTGATTCTTATTCTGCCAGGCCTCTCTTAGTGTATGTGAATCATTAGACAGTAGGCAGCAGGGTTAGAAGTGTACAAATATATATATTTATTTAGGGAGCTGAATGTCAAACAGTTCCCTTCTCTTAATAGCTGATGATTTTACAAGTCAGACACTTTCCTTGTGCTGTCACTCCGGTTTGGGTTTCACACGAGGTCGTCTTGGCACTTGCAGTCTTGGCAGGCAGGCTGTGTGCTCTCCTCTTCCTCTTCTGCCAATGTGCCTTCAGCCTACTGATCTGTGGAAGGGAAAGCAGCCATCAGAGGGAAATCCTCATCTTCAGTGCTGCAGTCACTAACTTCTCCAGACACCTCCACCGCTGCTTCTCTTTCATCTCTGTACTCGCGGTGGCCCATGAAGTACTGGTTGGTGTTGTGGGGCGTGCACATCCCTGGCAGGCGGTATCCTGCCAGGTTCATGGGCCGGAGGCGCGCTCTTGCCTCTCGCCGTATTGCTGCTGGCAGATGTGAGGTTGTGATCCAGCAGCCCTTCTTTGCGTTCCAGAGCAGCTCGCTCTTTTCATCACTGCCGCTCTGCTCGCCTGCCTGGTCTCGCTGGACGGGCTCAGTGCGTTGTAGTGGTTGTTGCTTCCAATTCCTGCTGCACTTGTGACCCTGCCACTGTGCCTTCCCAGGCTGCTTCTGCCGTGCTCCATGCACAGGACTATTGTGCTGTCTCTCACAGCCATTTGAGGACGATGCACAGGGGTTCTGCTCCATGAGGTCCTTCTCTCTTTTCTGTTGCCCTCGCTGACTGTCTCCGTTAACGTGCCTTCTGCCCCTGTGCTTCCATTCCTGCTGTTGCCTCCTGCCCCTGCCAGCCCTGTTGCTATACAGGAGCACAATGAGCATGTCTTTTGCCTGTACTTGGTGGCCCTGCCTTGGTCTCTTGTCCATGTCCTGACCTTGCTGTGCCTTCCTGTGCTGCTCTGCAGTGACGGCAGCCAGCAGCACGGCATGGCTGGGGGAGCGGTACAGGGGTTGACTTTCCCTCCAGCTGCGGCCTGGCCTTGCAGCCATGGCCCCATGGGGGGTGCTTACCTGGCAGGCTGGTGAGGCAGCCTGTCCATGCTGACACCCTGCTGTCCTGCAGAGGCTCTTTGTGTGGGCACTCTGTGACAGACTGCCATGTCACCCTGCCTAGAGGAGCCAGCGGTGTTCGGCAGTGACATGGAGCTGGTGACAAGGGCACAGTCCATCAGTCAGTAGGGGCCCCTCCCATGTGGGCCCTGCAGGCCCAGGCCAGGCCTTGCTGGAACAAATCCAATCTCTGGTCCTGATACCATCACCGGCCCTGATACCATCACCAGCCCTGCTCTGTGCTTCCCTCCAACACCTCGTGGGACTGAGGGAAAGTTGTCCTGGGCACCTGGTGAAGAAGGGTGTGGAGGGACTAAGTAGCTGTCACGAGTTGGCACAGAAAGTCAGCATCTTCAAAAAGCCTTTCTCACCCTCCTGACTCAAAATTCTGGATCCAACCCTTATGTCAACTGTTGAATGAATTCCTACTTTTTCTGTGTGGAAGGTGGAAAGATAGATACCAGGCTTATCTCAAGATTAACTTTCTATACACAGCATATTGGCATAACACCAGGTGCTATTTGTAGCATCCTTCTTGCTGGCTTTTTGTGATACAGAATAAAAACTAATAAATCATAGAATTACAGAATGGTTGGCCTGGAAGGAATCTTAAAGATCATCTAGTTCCAACCTCCCTGCCATGGGCAGACACATCTCCCACTTGACCAGGCTTCTCAAAACCCCCAGTGTGTTTGTTATGGTGAGAGAAAAAGCTTTATAGATGACAGCTATGTTGAAGAAAAGACTGGCCTCATTCTCATCACACAAAGAAAAGGATGGGGTTTTTGGGGCTGTGTTTGTCTTTGGAAGTTTGCATATTTTGTGTTGCTGGGAATAGGTGGGTATTTATTGTTTTAGGCTCCCTGTCCTTCCACTGATACTGTCAGACCAGGCTTATGGTTTCATAGTAAGTGATGCATGTAGACCATTTAGACCAGAAACTGTGTTTTTATTTTGCTGAGAGATATCATCAAGAACTCTGAATTTTTGTACTTAATAATTAGAGAGATTATCTGTATAGTATCATGCCCTGCAACATAAATTCTTTGGATGTCATTTATAGTCCACTAATTTAAATACAAAAAAAATATATAATTAAAAAAATTTATAAAATTATCGCTTGCAATATGCTATACAAGAATATTTTCCTCTTCTTTTTTTTTTCCGTATTCTAGGTTGATTTAAAAACCACAAACAAAATACCAAAGCCAACCAAACAAACCCCTCAACAAAAACAAAAGCAAAAATATTTCACATAGTCTTCCTTTGTTTTTATCATCAAAGACTTTTCCATTCCTTCAGCTTTCGTTCAAGATGAAAGGCAAAGAAATGTGCATAGGGTCAAGTTTACTGAACAAGTAAAAACAAGTCTCATCTACCCTTAGTGTCAGGCTTTGGTATGATTTCAAGTGTCACTATTAATCAACACACGATGGCAGTAGCAGTCCATGAAATGATTAGCTGACGCTGTACCTGAGTGAAACTAAATCTGCCTAAGGCCTTTTTTTCTAGAGATTGCTATAGTCTTTGCTTATGAATATTGACAGTTCTGAGCCCAGCTCCACAGAGAAATTAAAAAAAAAAAAAAAAAAGAGGAAGGTTCACAGTCTTTTCTTGATCAAGGTGACCCTAGCTATTATGCCAGGTACAGTCTGTGATCCCAAACTCCATGTAAGAAGAGGCAGATCAGTGCTTTCATTAACCACAATGACTTTTTGGAAAGCTTTCTGGCTTATAATGTTAATTATAGCAAGTTCTGCAGTCATTCTTTATCTCCTGGTTATTTTGGGGATCTCCTCAAATCAAAGATTTCTCTAGCAGCCCATTCAGCTAATAACACTCACTTATCTGTGATCAATTTTGACTGAGGTATCAAAGATGCTTACTGGAGAGCCATATTGACTAAGCATATTCAAATTTTTTCAAGCTGCATTGCCATTTCAGTTTCATTGCATCAAGGGAAAGTCTTTTAGACATGTGGCTTAATCCTCACAATTATGAGTTTGATTTAATGCCATTACTTGTCTCCTGTTGAACCCTGATAGCTTCAGCTTTTCTGCAGAGCATGTCTTCATGTATTTACTTTCTGGTGAGATATTTACTAGAAAATAGACATTTAACATGAACTCCCTGTAACTTAAAGTAATTACATGGTTGAGATTTCGTGGGTCTCCCAGGTTGAGTCTGTGGCTGAAGGAGTATTTGTACTGGTCAATGGATTATGCTGTTGAGGTAAACCTGTATGCCTCCCAGCTCCAGAAGCCAGCAGCAGAAATAGCTGCATCACTCCAAAAAGCCTAAGTTAACAGGGTTTACCAAGAATCTCATCAGCATTACACAGATAAATTATTGCTGCAAAAATATAGATAGATTATGGAAGGGTAATCTGAAGGAATGATTCTGTTTTCTGAAGAAAACATGTTTTTTGGAATATTGCTAATACTTTTCAAAAATAAAGGGACCTTTAAGGAAAACAGTGGAAAATTAGATGTATCTCTGAGAGAATAGTATTTAATTAAAATAAGACCCAGTAAATAATCATGTACACAATTTTATTTTTCTTTGTTTACCATATAATAGATAGACTTTAATATGTAAAAATTATTTAAATTTAGAATTCATACATTAGATCTGAACAATTTAGCAAAAAATGTTGTATTTGCATTGTTTTTGTAGTAAAGTGTTTTTCTTGATATTGCTAAATAACTCGCAGTTGGGTAGATAATGGATTTGTCTTTTAGCATTTCATAATCTTCTCAGTGTCTCAGTATTAAATTCCAATATTAACAGAAATATTTCCCAAATAAATGATGTTTGTAAAAATTCATCTAGGTTGGTGTAGCTTAGATGAGGTTACCAACTGGCAAACGGGGTAGACAGATGTAAGCATAAGGTGTTTTGCTCAGGTTGATGGGATTGCCATCCAACCTGATGTCTTCAAGAGCCCTACGCACATAAGTAAAATCTCTCCTTTTGCAGAAAGTATCTTCATGCATCTCTTGAATGTTGTTGTTCTAAAAGAAAACAAGCAAACAACAAAGGAGCTATCAGAATAGTTACCTGAAAGTATTTTTTTTATTCTGAAACACCATTTATGGATGTATTTTCAGTGTATAGAGAGATACTTGCTTGAACTCAAGGGCCCAGATTGTGGCAGAAAGTCATCAACAGAGAAATCTTCCAAGCAGGGGAAAATTTTTTGGCCAATGCAAAACTTCAGAACTAAGTAACTCAAACCATGTAGCAGGTTTTGAAGGAGGAGCCTGGTAGAAGTATAGAGCATTTTCATTCCCAGATTATAGTGAAGAGCCATATTAAGACAAATTTGATCCACCATAGGCCAGTCCAAAAATCATAGAAACATAATTATCATCCTGACATCTTAATATGCCTCAGCCTGCAAAGGTACAACTCTGTAATTTGATCTGTGACAATTTCTTTCTCCCCAGCCCTCTCACATTAGTTTAACTCACACCTGTATATGTACTGGCAAAATTGAATGCATTTGGTTATATTCCTTTGATTTAAATTGCTCTTACATGCCTTATATTCATTGGGCTTTCATTCTTGAAGTGAACCATTCTCAACAATGAATTGCATTGCAATACAGCATTGTCAGGAAACTGGGACTAAAAAGCTCATTACCTAAAAGGAGGGCTGAAAATTGTTCCTTCTCCATTCCTTTGCTAGTGAAAAATTGGTGTGGACAAAGTCTTGCTCACTAACTTTTTTCTGTAGCACATAGCACTGAATATTTAATTTACAGGCACAAACAGGTGAAAAGGAAGTCAGCTAGCAGGAAGAGAGTTTTGATCAATTTACTCACTGAAAGATCGAGGTTAAATGATGTGAGGTACATTACATTGCTTACTGAAAGGCTTTTTCTGTATGATGTAATAAGTAAAAACATCTGATAAACAAAACTGTAAATTGGTACAAGATGAGATAAAGGGAAAGAAGCAGAGCTGGAAAAGGTTAAAAGGAAGGTTTCAGAAAGAAACTATTAGGTCATAGTAATTCTAGAATTTGATTTTTGAAAAATATTTTATTAAAAATTCTGAAAATTAATGCTTAGCAGAGCTAAATTTTACTTCTCTAAAAGACTTGCAACCACTAGTTAATTTTATATTTCCCATAGCTTGTTTAATCAAGTAAGAACACTTTTGGATAAAAAGAAGCAAATATTTGCTTCAAGACAAATATTTTGCCCTTCCGAGTTGTGCATGCACTTTGAGCATGATATAAAGAGCCATTTCTTTTGTAGCCTACCTGAAGATGAAGAGCTTGGAGGCTTTCAGGGAGTGGCAATGGAATGTGATCCAAGTTATTGTCAGTGATATAAAGATGCTGCAGTTCATCGAGATTCTAGAGGAATATGGAAGAAAACAGGGGGAAATAAGAGATATATTTGAAAATCTCTGACAAGTAAGTTTGAAATTTATCACTTCAATGAGCACCACCAGATAGGAGAACATTTTGTTTCAGCATGATATGGTGAAAAGACAGAAATTCAAAGACAGTAATGGACTCTGATTTGCATAGGCTGAGAAGGTTGCTGATAAGGGATAGGTGTTCAGATTAAAATGAAGGGGAAAATGTTTTTCAAAAATCTACAGAATTTTTAAAGATGTAATTTTAATGATGATGTTGTTACCTTTCTTTTGTGACAAGACTACTCAAATTTGCAGAAGTGTATTGTATTGAAGCAAATTATAATTGTATAAGAAATGCCTGAGTTAAAAATACATTTCTCATTCTTTTCAAAAGGTAAATAATTTTCTCCCTTGACTTGTTGGAGGAATGAGTGCTGAGAAATCTGGCAGACACCATAGCTCACAGTGGTCTTTGAAAGGCCACAGGGATCAGGAGAAGTGCCTGAGGACAGGAGGTAAGCCAGTGTCACCCCTATCTACCCCTAGAAAGAGCAAGGTGGATCTAGGGAACTACCATTCAGTCAGCTTCACCTCCATCCCTAGAAAGGTTATGGAGCGCCTCATTCTAGAATCCATCTTCATCCCCAGGGATGATAAGAAGGTGATCAGGAGTAGCCATCATGGATTCACTAAAGGTAAATCATGCTTGACTAGCCTGATTGCCTTCTAAAATGAAACTGCTAGAAAGGAAGAGGGGAAAACACTGAATATTTTCTATCCTGACTTCAGCAAGGCTTTCAATACTTTCTCTCCTACTATACTCTTAGCAAACTCAGGAAGTGTGTACTGGAAGAGTAGAGGATGAGGTGGATTGAGAACTGACTGAACGGCAGATCCAGAAGGACATAATAATCAATGGCACAGTCTAGTGGGAGGTCTGCCCCTTATGCACTTATGAACCTTATCCCAAGGTTCAGTGCTGGGCCCAGTATTGTTTAACATGTTCATCAATGACTTGGGTGGAAGGACAGATGCCTCCTCAGCAAGTTCACTGATGACACAAAGCTGGGAGCAGTGGCTGATTCCCCAGAAGGATTTGCAGCGCTCCAGAAGGACCCCAAAAGGCTGGAGAGATAGCACGAGAACCATCTGAAATTCAACAAAGGCAAATGCAGGGTCCTACATCTGGTAAATAATAACCAGCAGTACAGACTGGAGGGTGATCTGCTGGAAAGCAGCTCTGCAGAGAAGGACCTGGAGGTCCTAGTGGACAACAAGCTGTCCATGAGCCACCAGTGCCATTGTAGCCAAGAAGGCCAATGGAGACCTGGGGTACATTAGGAAGAGCATTCCAGCAGGTCAAGGGAGGTGATCCTGCCCCTCTGCTCTGCCCTGGTGAGGCACATCTGGGATGCTGTGTCCACTTCTGGATTTCTCAGGACAAGAGAGAGGCAGGGAGCTCCTTGAGCAGGTCCATTTGAGGGCTACGAAGGTGATTGGAGGACTGGAACATCTCTCTTATGAAAATAGGCTGCACTTCTAACCACATCCTCTGGAGAGAGGAAGAAAATATTTTACCATCACACCCAAACTTACTTTAAATGCCTCATTTGGTATCCCTCTGCGACCAAGCCTGTTCTTACTAACATCAATGAATGTTAAGGTAGATGGTAATTCAGGGAGTTGCCTTATCCTATTGTCACGGAGCACCAACTCCTGAAGTTGGGGCAATCTTCGGAAGGCATCCTTGTGGATATCTGTTATGAAGTTTGCAGTCAAATCAATCCTCTTCAGATGGTCTGACAGAGAAAGAGGATACAACAGATTTGTAAAAATGTATTTCCTGAAATTTTAAAAACCCATTCTTTATACATCTTTCAGTGAAAGACTTCAAAGTTTAATTTTAAGATTTCTGTGTGTTTTGGGAACCTTATAAATTATTATCTTCTGGAAAATGACACTCAAAGGGAAATAAACATATTTTCTACTACTATGTTCCACATTTCTTTATTTCAACACTTTCCTACATGTAAGAAATTTGATATATTGACTTCTTTATAAAGAAGTCAATTGACACTCAAGCCCTGTTTCCAATTAATAAAACCCCCAAAATTAAATTGAATATTTGGGGAGTTTTATTACTTTTATAAAGATGATTGTAAGTAACAGCAAAAAGATCAATGATCATTGTTATGTATAATAATTCAAAAGTTTGACAGGGAATCTGCATCTAATGTATTCAAAAGTTTGACAGAGAATCTGCATCTACCATTATGCTCCGAAGTAACAAAATGCATGTGTATTTGTGTGCAAAATTTGCCATAATCAAACATTATATAGAATATTTCACTATATTTTTGGTTGATATGAGCCAGAAATAATCAAAATTAAAGCTGATTTCAGTAATACTGCTATCCATACTTAAGTTAGCAAAGTCATTTCTGTTGATCTTCTTGATTCTGTTATAGCGGGAATAGAAATACGTGGTTTTCTTAGGCAATGGTGGAACAGCATGAAGCTCACGATCATCACAGTAGACTGTGGTCCCTAGGCATGTACACAAAAGGCAAGTGGGAAGACCTATCAAGGAATTTAAAAGAAAACACTTTGTTAGAAAGGACATGAATAAAAGTCATACATAAATTACTATAATGAAATGCTCACATAAGCAGCTAATGATCAGTCTTTGTCTATGGTAAAGTTCATTTCCCACTCTGCTTTGATTAGGAAATCATATATTTGCAACACTAAAGTAATTAAATTCTTTTTAAAATGAATTTATTTTTCTCCCTGTGCCTAGAAGAACTATTAACTTGCTCTAATAAATTGTTTCTCAGACTATAATAGACTATTTGGTGACAGCAACCAGCTGGAAGTTGATTTCCCCTTAAGTTAGCAGGTGTATACTTCCATCTGGATGGAGGAATAATAGCTGATGAATGATATTTTCTACCTAATCTGTCTCTCTGACACTCTCTTTCTCTCCTCCCCCTCCCTTTTTATATTTCCTTCTATCTCTCTCTCTCTCCCCCTCACATTTACTAATAAATAAAATCCATCCTATTGACTTTGGCATATGGTCTCATTTACACCTTTATTCAGGCAGAGGCATCCCTCTGACAATTTTAATAACTGGATTGTAACACTTGTGATGCTGACTTTTTGATACATCTTTTATGAGTATATTGTGAGTATACATTATGTGTATAAATCAGCATATCTCTTTATCAACTTTTAATCCCATAGGAATACTTTTCTCTTTCATGTTTTCCTCCTCCTTGTAGCAGATGAGGTGGTTTGGTGTTGTTATTTATAGAATAATAGGATAATTCAGGAATATGAAAATGTTTTTCTTGCAGATTTGTTTTTTCTCCAGGTCAGATGTGGCTACATGAGAGATATGCCTTCTTAATCTGCCCCAATTACCTGTAGATTATTGAGGTGTTTTTTGAGGCAAGATTAAAGAATCAATAAGCAGAGTACTCTTTTATTTTTTTGTGATAATCTCTACTTGGACATCCAGGAATACAATTTCCCTAGAGATAACGATCTTTTCATGCTTTTCCCAACTTTCTCCACAGGACAGATTAAATTTGCTACAGAGAGTAGGTCTGATACAGAGAAAAAAATATTCACACCTTGAACTATTCTGGCAAATCTGGGCCTAGATGAATATTGAGTTAAGGATGGCCGACATTTTTTCATAATATTGCAACATAGTACCATGGTATGGGGAAAGGGTTTCACCCTGTCTTATTTTTGATCTTGGAGGAGTGGTATTTTTCACCTATGTCTGGTGGACACTGAGAAAAAACCAGAGGTAAGAATACAAAAAGATATCAACAAGAAAAATGAGCTTGGCTTAATGTTACTGAGCCTTGTAGTCTTTTTTTCAGTGCCAGGCCAATAGCAGCAACATCTGACAGGAAAATATGTTGCTAAAATAAAGACAAAAGAGAAATCTGATTTGATACATTACTGACTTGAACATTTCTTTAGTTGATGCACTACTTGGTTTGCATTCAGTACTCAAAAATGTTGACAGACACAGAATTCATCATATAGAATTTTTACAGTACATAATGTAAAGTCTTCTAATTTTCAAACTTGAAAAAGAAAAAGTATGGACCTTTTTTTTTTTCTTTTTTTTCCTAGAATCTCCTTGGAAGTTTTCATTCTATTTTTATTTGTTTTGACAGTGTATATTTTTGCCTGGTCAAGCTCACTTGTAGTATGTACCAAAATAAGACTATGAATTATTAATTTCATTGAATACACAATTTTGGAAGAAGGAACTCTGGGGTTTATATTTGGGGTTGTTTGTTTGTTTTTTTTCTTTAATTTAATTTTTCTTCTATGTAAGTCAGCTGTAGTGTTGGGTATAGTAGAAAGTAGCATTTTCCTGTTACTGTATGTTGATCATCATACAACGCAAAGATCACTCACAGAAATTGATAACTTTAGTGGACTTTACCTACTATAATTTAGAGGAGCTTCTGACAAATGCCAAAAATTAGCAGTGCAAAATTTGTGTGGGAGAGGGACAGATTGTGTTTTGCAATTTTAATTCCTCTGCAAGATTTATAAAGTTCTTATTTGACTATTGATAGTCAGAAGAACTGAAAAATATCTCCACTAAAAAGTTCTGAGTAGCTTCCTTTCCTTAAGTTTTTCAGTTTATAGCTTTCAAGTTCAAAAATTCTTCAACATTTTAATTATACTTTGTATTAACACATTTATAAAAATTATGCAGCAAATCATTATAAGTAAAGACAGTTGATAATGATATTGAAATCTAAGACAAAAAACCAAGTACCGGTAACATTGCCAACCATCAGCAAATTTTCAAGTTGTAAATCTTCTGGAACAATTGAAACAGTTGTTTTCATAGTGAAGTAGTAAGGAGACCTTTTGACTAGGCACCTATCTGACTTTGGAGGAGGATTCAAGATAGATTCTTCCTTCAGTAAGAGACATACAGAAACTATGTACTTCATTTTCAGTAAAAAAGAAAATAAAATGGGCTTGCTCAAAATCAACACTACACACAAAAACATTTCTCTTTCCTACTAACCATCCTGAGTCTGGGGTCCAAGAACCCCTGACCCCTGTGCTGAAGACCCATCAATTAATTTTGGTGTTGATGCTTCATCCTCAGTTTCTTCTGTCAATGGTGCAGAAGAATAACTCTCTTGAATTACAGACAGTAGTTTTGCCCCAATATCTGTCTGGGAAAAATTAAAAGGAATTGTTACTGTTTACTTCCCTTGGAACCTGTTTCTCTTGCATTTATTCATATTCTTCCACAAGAGGTCACATATCTTCTAAGATTTAGTGCTTGACCTGCATTTTATCCAGGAGCTATAATGAATTCTGATGATTTATAAACAATTCATGAAAATCCAACATTCTTGTTCATTTTTCGTCTGTCTTTTAAGTTTTTCACTGTGTGCACACATGCATATAATTCATTACTGAGAATATATACTAGAAAAAAAATTTTTCCATATTTATTTAAAGATACATTAGATTTGTGATAAAAATTTATAAACATATGTAAAAAATGAAAATTTGCTATGAACTATCAAAAAGGTGCAAGTCATTTACCATAAAATTTTAAATTGTACCATCATAAATCCAAATCCAATATAGGTGTGCAGGCTCTGCTTAGGACACTAACATGACTTTAAAATATTACTTAATAATTCTGAACATGATTTTAAAATATTACTACATAATTCTGAACTCTAACTTCACATAGCTTTCTAATATGTTAAAGACTTTGGTTAACTTCATTCATTAGTAGCTGTATTATGTAGTATGAAAAAATTGATATATTGGATAAAACCTTGGTTTTAAAACACTTATAAAATTTGGAAGATCCTTACATAGAACTAGAAAACTTATTATTTTGTCCTTCAATCGACATAACTAATCAAAGCATTTAATTCTGTCAGGTTACCTCTAATTCTAAAAATGCATTCTGTTGGATTTCTTATATGACAATTCAGGATAAAAATTACAGTATAGCAATTGTCTTGTTTCACATCACCTCTCATAAAAAGAGTATTTCAGACCTGCCAGGCTTGCTGCAGAGGGGGGTCTATGTTAGCAAAGAGGTAGAGCTGTTTTCTGTAATCACCCAGACAGTTGTGTGATCTTTGCAAGTTACTTTCCGACTGTATCTTCATTTTCCCATGTTTAATAATATTGTTCAGCAGAGCCAGAGCCCCTTTTGAAAGTGCACTCTATTCTTTAAGTCTAAAACAATTAATTAGTATCATTATAGGGTTTTGCACATCAGAGGTGCTGTTAAAAATGTAGGTAATTGTGGAGACCCTGGGGGGCATCCCCTAGTTTAGGGGTTCAGAAGAATCTTCCCCCAAAAAGCTGTTAAGACCCCATGGGCTCCTACTCCTGTTCCTACGTCTGTTCCTATGTCCCTGAGCCAATCCCGCCCTATTCCCTGACTGGCCCTCATCTTTGTACTGCCCCGAGACCAGGTTCACCCCCTGCCCCTCGGATAGAGGGAAACCTGGACTCTCCCCGTGTGTGCCTGGGACCTGAACATCTTACCAGGTGGCTGAATAAAGCATCTGTGGATACCATGCAAAGGCCCTTTTTGCTTCCTTGCCCTGGACTTTATTAGCAGTAATTCAGGCTTCAATAGGTAATGCATTTAACACTGCAGGTGCTGCACCCCTGTGCTGCAGTTAGCAGTCCTTATCTTTTCCTAAGACACAGCCAAATACAGAAATTTTGACACAGTATCATTATTCCAAGTGCAAAGGCACCAAAGCCCAAAATTCTGCTTCAGTTTTCATCCACTGCAGCTTTCTAGCACACCACCACCACAAAACTACTGAATCCCGAGTCTTTAACCTGACCAAGCATCTCCTTTTTTGACACCATCCCACAGCTATTGCTTTCTTTGCTGCCTTCATGAAGAACCAGTTGCTGAAATCCATCACAGTAGTGTTCATAAATTATAATTTTAAAAGACAGGTAAAAAGTCATTGACTGGCCAAATAGTTAGAATTTTTAAAATTTGGTTTTGTATGTAGAATATAGAAGTTAAAGGAACTAAAACACCTAACATCTGGATTCCAAGCACAAGCAAATCTTTGCTGTATTTGATCCCTATTTGAATCTCTTTGTATGTGTGTACATATTTATTATGTAACCAGCAGCTCAGGGGCTGTGATTCTGCCCTTCTACTGTGTTCTTGTGGGACCCCCACCTGCCGTACTGCATCCAGCACTGGAGTCTCCAGCACAAGGAGGACATGGGCCTGTGTGGATTAAGTCCAGAGGGGAGCCAAGATGAAGACAGGCTAAGAGAGTTGGGGTTGTCCAGCCCAGAGAAAAGTAGCTTTTCAGTGCCCAAATGGGACCCTACAAGAAAGCTGGAGAGAGACTTTTTAGAAGGACATGTAGTGATACGACAAGGGGGAATGGCTTGAAGCTGAAACTTTTGGCCTGAAACAAGATGACCTTCAGCTGAACTGAGTAACTTGAGTTGATGTGAGTAAGGATGTACCTTGTCCTTTTGTGCAGACAAATACACAATGTTACCATCTGCACCACTGACAGTAGACAGCTTAACCAGGAATGGGCTTGGGGACAAATCAAAAGAAGATTTTGGGAACAAAGGAAATGGGACAGATGTTCTCCGAATGGAGGAAGCCTGGAGGGAGAGATACATTCCAGACTTTTATTGACCCAGGTTAGTGCTGCCCTAAAGTTCTTGCACATGCTGTCTACTTCTTCACCAGATTTGTGGAAATCAGATAAGAATCCCTCTTCTGAACTTCGGAATTAAATCCAGAGATTTAAGATCTGGTAATATCTGTAAATACAACTTTTCTTCTACTAAAACTAATATTCTGTAGAAGAGTATTTTCAAGATAGACTTTGTAAATAGGCTTCAGACCAAAGATAATTTTCCTTTCACTTGTTATGGGGTTTGGGTCATCTACACTGACTGCCACCTCTCTGCATATTTGGGGCATGCTTTATGGAACTTACTATCTTGGGATTTGTTATTTACTTTATGTTTTCTGAGGGTTCTTAGTTGATTAATCACTGCAGCTGTTGGGTAGCAAAGCGGAGGTGTTAACCTCTAGTACTTCCATTTCTAGGCTGTTATCTCTTTCTTACTGTAGGATGTTACCTAGATTTGCAGATACACAGTTGAAAGTCTCCCAGCAGTTTCCCTGCAAATGTACTATGTCTGGGGTTTAGGGAGACTGTTCCAAATAGTTAGCTTTATCTGTTCAGTGTTCTGCAGTTGTAAGTGTCATAAGAAAATAAAAATTATTGCTGTTAACGTAATGATGTTGCAGTTTTTATACTTGCAACAGAGTAGGAGTTCATTGATATATGTGTTTAACATACCAGACCCGTGCATGATCAGTATTTTCTTGCTGTACATAACTTGGACTTGAACCAGTGACCTAAAGGTAAAAGTCTGTTTCCCATTATTGGTCATATGATCCATGCAGCTTTGTATCTTTTACAAGTTTGATAAATCATGCAAGATTTTAACAAGACAAAGATGTTTCTTGGACTATATGCTGTACAGAATAATCCCTCATTTTCCAGATGTTTGTTTATTTTTGGCAACTGGACTTTAATTAAAAAAAATTGAAACATAAATGATTGTATATCACTTAATGTCATTATTTTCCATAGGGTTTTTTGGAGGGAGATGGGAGCCTGGAATTAGGCAGGGAGTGGACTTGTATTTCATCTGGTACTTTAAGAGATATTCTTTGTGAAAAATCACAAAGCAGGAAGAATATTGTAGAGAAATACAATAAAGTGTGTTCCTCCTCGGCAATATCTACAAGTCTTCAAATAATAATCTGCCTTCCAAGACAGTTTTAATACATGGCATAAGAAAAAACTGAAGGGGCATCATGTCACTTATCTTTAGCCATCTATGTGGTTAATAGTTACCCTACTCTGTCTTTGGAATCAATCAAGAGATTTAGAGAATACCAGTGCAGATTAGTCTCAGAGCACGCCAAAGGACAGTGATACCTTTCCTAAGATTGCATGGAGTACCTAATTTTTTCCCTATCCTATATTTATCCAATGTGAGTCCAATTTCCAATGAAAGTTCCTAGTGAGGCTGGCCAATTCAGAGGCACTTTCAGACCAGGAAGTTACAAAAGTCAAGAATGCAGAAATCAGAACACATCAGTAAGTGATAAAATGCAATTGGTAAAATCCAACTTCCTGCTTGCCATCCATAGGCTGGGCATTTAGTTATATTAGCATCACTTCACAGTCAGTATAGAATGAGACAAAACTTCTGAAAAGCAGCTGCAGACATTGGCTACAGAAATTCCTTTTAGGGTGGGCTCTTTAGGTGTCTATATCTCACCACTGACAGTAAAAGAGGTGAGACAAACAAAAGACTAGGAGAGGCTCAGGAGTTTATTTTATGTGTCTTTTTTTATGTGTCTATTTTATGTGTACATCTTTTAGGATCAAAGCTGATGTATTACATGTGATAAGTTTAAATGTATTACATGTGATAAGTTTAAAACGCAGAAGAATTCTGAAGTGTGTTCTGTTTCAGTGTTTCTTTTACTGCAAAAAAATAGATTTAATACACATGCAAATAAAAATGCAAAACTTAAAAATAGGCATTTTAACCTTGAAGGGACAGTTGTTCCACACACTGACCCATCAAAAGGAACTGGTTTCTCCCATAGCTGTTTTGAAACTACCAAAGGCATACAAGAAAATGTCTAATTATGGTAGAAGTTATTCATAGAATCACAGAATGGTTTGGGTTGGATGGGACCATAAAAATCATCTATTTCCAACCCCTTTGCCACATGCAGGGAGGTTTGCTTTCCTATCCAAAAGTGGCCTAAACTTGTTCTTGAAATTTGCATTTAAAGACTTCTTTTCTCCTATTGTTCTATCTTAAAAAGAAAAGGAATTGTTAGTCACTGCAGACAAGTGAATAACAAGATCTGTAGTCAAAACCTTTCTGAAAAACTAGAAAAATTCCTATTCGGGGATGAAGCTTCAAATGATAAGTTCAACTTTCTGATCAGCTATGTGGCCATCTGACTTGTACATTACTTGTACCAATTAATAGGGTTTTTTAAAAATTTGTGTGATATTCCGAAAACTCATTGTATATCCACTTTGAAGTCTCCTATTTAATCAGATACCAACCACAAAGACAGGAACAGCAGTGTAAGACTCTGTCAACTCCGCAGAATGGCAAGAATGAGATCTTGCTCAAGCACGGCCCCTCTTCACATGTGTTATGCCAACAGGAGAGATGGTTTGTGTGTATGCACACAGACACCAGCAAATGTGTGCGTGGAACTCAAGTTCTGAACTTTGTGCAGGCACCAAAATGCCCTATTATTAGTTTGATTAAAATTCAACAAGCTATCAAGTAATGCTAATCAAAATGCATCAAATATTAGACTTTCACTGTATTTCTTTCTGAATATTTTGTGGATCATATTTTACAGCTCACCTCTTTTGTGTAAACAGACCCAGACAACCTGTATCTAACTCCCTTACTTTTCTGCTTATTCAGTGCTAGGCAAACCATTCTTAAAGTGCTTCTTTGCTTTTTGGCGTCACTGATAGCCTGTCTTAGCAATGAAAATATTTTTCTGATGCTCCTATATTTTTGCTTCTTATTTTTCTTAGATTTTCCTACCTAAAGAAAAATTGACTGATTATATTTAACAGATGCTGTAATAAAATTGCAGTGCCATTTTATTAGGCATTAGTAGCTGATGTACATAAGAATCTCTCTCCACAATTTGTTTCTCTCACACATTTTCCAAACAAAGTTTTAGTTTCAAAGAGGGGAAAACAGAGAAGCTCACACAATAATTCCTTTGAGAGTCTGGCTTGATTCTATTCATTTTAAAGAAGGAAATCACTCTTTGTGTATGCTTTCAGAGCAGTTAGGAGAGCCAGTCTTGACTGTGGCCTCTGGACTCTATCATTATATAAATATTAATTCAAAATACTAATGAACTGTAAAGAAAAGGGGAGATACATCAGCTCATGTTTATACTGTTACTGTCTGTTTCAGAAGATAAATCCAACACAAACCTTGTACACTTACAGTGACATTTATTTGCTGTAGATTTCTCCTTGAGGACCTTGGAATTCTTTCCTTGCTAATAGGCTTTTCTTTTACACAGCTTTTTTTAGCCATTATCTGTGAAAGAGTTGATACTGCTATCTTAATACCTCTATGCACATTTTATTTCTGAGTGATATATTACTTTAACTTTTTCCAGTAATAATTTCCCTTTGGATGCAAAACATTAGCTAGGTCTTCTGTATCTCACTAACCTGGGATCTTGGAAACCATAGATTTTATAATCTATGCCACCTACCACGTGGCAATGCATAGCTTTGATTGAGGATTCAGTACAGTTCTCACAAGCAATTCACAGCTACAACTACTTTCCCAATGCAAATATTTGCATTAAAGAAAGTATTACACATATACATTATTAACCTTTCCCAGCCTTAAGATTATTCCAGAATCTATGACAAAAATAGACTTCAAGTGACAAACATGAAGACCCATTATCTAGAAATGTTTTCAGAAAAAAGTTTTCAATCCAATGAAGTGTGTGTGTGTGTATATATACACATACAGTCTACGCAAGAAACAATACTCCCAGAGTATGAGAATTAGCAAAGTCATGAACATAGACTCAGTCACCCTTACTTAACTGTATTAAGATTATAAATTCTCATACTAATCCTGAAACACATGTCTAGGGTTCATCAAAAGTTATTTGAGGAAGATAGGGGTATGGGGTGGAATGAACTTTCCCCATGGCATTCCCCAGTGCTGTGCTTTGTGCTTTCAGCTGAAAAGGTGTTGAAAATGCACCAGTGCTTAGCGACTGCTGAGCAGGGCTGGCACAGCACCAGGGCTGTCTCCCCAACAGTCCCCTCTCACCAGCAGGGCAGGGGTGGTCAGGATCTCAGGAGGGGACACAACCAGGACAGATGACCCAAGTTAAGCAAAGGGATATTCAATATGGCATCTGGTCAGCAATAAGAGCTGAGAGAAAGGAGGCAGCAAGGGTAAGGGGTGGGCTTTATTATTAAGGTGTTTGTCATCAGGAGCACCTGCTACACATACTCAAGTCCTACTTCCCTGGAAGTGTTTGGCCATCACTTGCTGATGGGAAGTAGAGGATAAATCATTTGTTTCCCTTTGCTTCTGCATGCAACCTTTGTTTTTCTTCATTAAACTGCATATATGTCAACTCCCAAGTTTTTAACCTTAATTTCTTTCCCTGTCTGTCTGAGAAGGGGGAGTGAGAAAGCATTTTGATGGTCACCTTGGTAGCCAGCTAAGATCAACTCACCTCAACAGATATCCAAAGAGAATGATTTATACTTGTCTTGGAGCATGGTATTGGGATGCCAAGCCTAATTTTTAAGATAGAATGAGTGGAAAGAATTCCTTTCTAATTTTCTTTAGGTCTTTCCACACTTTGGTGATTGCACATCGAATGTGTGATCACAGTACCTAATAGTCTGGAAAAGGACATGTCGACACAGGTGCTTTAGTCCAACTCCTTGAGGTGCACAGATTAATTTTTACTTTAATTCACATTGAAATTATCAAGAATACCATCTGAATGCATCTGAGGTACTAGAACTTGTCAGTTTCCCAGACCTTCTGCTAATCAGTTGGATACACAACCTTGCTAAAGTTTGCATTTTTGCCAATGAGTCTAAAAATGGATTAAACAGAATGGCTTCTATTTGCACATAACTGAATTTTCAAATCTTAAATTGAACAGCAACAACAGAAAATGCTATTTGAGTTTTTTCTCCACTGCTTCAATAGCCTGAATACATGATTCAGAACTCTAAATGGAAATTCAAGTCTTAAAGAGTTACTGCACACAGGCTAGATCTGTTGAAGGCCTGCTGGTTGTCTGGGTCTCTGTGGTATTGCTCATCATGCAAACTATGCATAATAAAAACTAACCTGTGACCTTGAATAAATATTTTACACATAGATCCAGTTGTGCTGCTCACAGCATTATGATAACAAGATTTTAAGCAGTAGAGTCATAACCACAATCAAGAAATCAAACACATTCTGCTTAAAACTTGGGTGACATCAGTAATATCAGTGATTAAAATACAACTTGCAAGACTGACATGCCCTATCAAATAGCACACTGACATGTCTATAAAACTTGCTTGATTTCTACAGCACTGACTACTCATATTTCCTGGGATGTGAGGAACTTTGAATGCTTAGGATTCTCTTGGGTGGCACATGGATTTAGGAATGTAAGCAAAAAAAAAGATTTTGGCTAAACATCTATCAAATAAAGGCTCTCACAGTGAGGTCCATCCATATGCAAAACAAAACTCTGTTCAACTGCTGTGTTGGATGAACTTTACCTGATGAATTTTAAAAAGGCTATCGGAAGAGCTCAGTAATGGAAGATAATCCTGCTCTGGAAAAGAAGTTTACCAGTTTACCCTGACTCTGCCTACTCCATGCCTTCTGAAAAAAAAAGATCCATGTTGGGATCTCGTATCTTTTCATGTTGGGTGCAACATCAGTCATCCTGAATTTCCTTTTGGCTGGAAAAGAACATTGAAGCCTTGCTTTATCCTTCACTCAGAAACTTGGAAAGGGCCACCCCATGTTTTGGTGTTATAGGACCTCACAGAGAGAGCACAGCACGGGAGAATCCCACATACCATTAAATGCATTACTAAGAAATCTGTTCTTTGAATGAGAAAAACTCAGTGATGAGGCACATTCAAAATAACTTCTCCCATTTCTGGGAAGGAAGTAATTTCTGTAGGAATGATAAAGGTTTCATTTCTAAGAGCAAGGAGAGGCAGAAATTGTGGTTTATTAATCAATGTGAAATAGAGCACAGGGACTAAAATTGGTAGTGACTTTATCAGGAAAGTGAGCTCAAACAGAATCAAGTAGAGCACAAGAGTGGCACAAGGGAAACAGGCCAAAGTCAAGGTAAGTTTCTTGCAGCAAAGTTCTTCTCAATTCCTCTTAGACTGAAAATTTCCTACTAATTATAAGGTTCTGATCTTAGTGCTAACTTTAAGATTATTTTTATCTCTTCAGTTCTCCTGTTTTGGAATATAGTTATTCTTAAATTGTCTCTGTCCTTTGATTTCAAAACTATTATCGAATTTCTATTTCACATTGATGAAAGAAGAGCTCCTGTCCCTCCTGCTGTAATCATGAATCTTTCAAAGGATTGTATTTTCATGAATTATGCATTGTTATGTGAAAAAGCACTAAAACATTATGTATAAAAATAAAAATACCATGTAATTTAAATGTTATATTTTTTACTAAACTTCTATCACACACAATCCTGAATCACAGAGTGCTTATATTACCTTCAGGGAAGTTGTGTCAATGTCTAATCAGCAGGGTGAGAAAAAAAAATTAACGTAGCCTTTTAGTAATTGTAAAGAAATAGAGGATTGTAGAAGAGGAAGGAAACTTTTAAGCCAAGAAGTGGAGTCCCTTGCTTCTACAGGCGACATATCTTACCCGCTCATGCTGTATCAGAATTTCAACAGGTTTTTTTCAGTAATTTTTTTTTTTACTTTCCTATGTTTAAATTCAAATGCTTTCCCTTTCTTTTTTCTTCCTTCTGCCACTTTCCTAGCAGCAAGAGAAAACATTAGCATTTATAGCCTGACACACTTGTAGTGAACATAAACCTAAAGAAACAGCATTTTACAACCTCATTTAATGGAAAATGCTGGAAATCCTGTCTCAACTGCCTCCATGCATCACCCAGATAGATAAATTACAATGATGATCTCCAACTGAATTTGTGGAATTGCATGGAGACCTGAGGAAAGCATAGTACCTTTCACCTACTCTTAAAGGTTACCACAAATAAACCCCAGAACAATTAGAATATATTTTGGCTGTGCTTCTAAGTTAGGGAAAAAGTGAATGAACTGCAAAGGCAATAGAAACCACATGAGTAGATTTGTCAGGTAAGTATTTTCATGGCAAAGAAAAACTGATCAGTAACTTCTGCATTTATGCACTTTGGAAAGACAGAATAAATTAAGTTCTAATTACCTCTACTTGGTCAGACTGCTTGTTTTCATCATAGGCAAATGGATGAGGCAGCTCTCCAAGTGGTATGTCATAGAACTCAGAATCATAAATTATGGTATCACTGATAGGGGCAGCTACAACAGACTCAAAGATAAAAAATCCCAGAAAAACATTTACAAAGGTCTGCATTTTGTTTTCTTTTCTGAAAGAGAAGAAATTGGACAGATGGTAGGTACTCTGGTGTTGACAAGGAATCTATGACAATTTAATGTCACAAATACAGTACTTATGTATAAACCCCACAATATTTCTGATGAATAATTAGCATTTATTTATGGTGACTCAGTAGTTTAATCTGCTTTTCTTCATGAAGAGTCCCTGGAGCTGAGAATTCTTCATATTGCTTTGGCCATATTCATGGTCATATAATTTAGAAAAGATCTATGGAATTTTATTGGTGTAAAAATAAATATCTGAATGATATTTTTGCCCTTTCATCTAACTTCACCTATTTTCATTGCAATTAGGTATGAACTTTTGAGAAACTAGAGAAAAGATAAATTATTATATTACTTGTCTCTATCACAATAAATAATCTTTTGAAATGTATAATAATGTAATATTATATCTCTCCTCCATCATAAAAACACTAAACAGAATCAAGCAAACAAACAAAACCACCAACCTGCTGGAAAAAATTAGAAACTCTGTAATTTCTGGATAAGCATAATCAAAACACTTTTCACCTGTTAGTTGTTTTGTCAGAACATAATTTTACTTGGTGTGGCACATCTGGACCATACTTTTGCAAAGGTCTTGGAAGCAAAATAAAAAATAAAATGTTGCCCCAAGGACAGGAACACCAGTATGCTGAATTCCTTTGTTATTCAATCAAAACCATTTTTGAAGTAGTGAGAAATTGTGGTGTGGTGTATTCACCTGTTCTTCGTGGAAAATAGAATTGTAAAACTGAATTATCACCTATTTAAAGTTCTATAAAATTGAATTATCACCTATATAAAGTTCCAGAATTCAGTAAAATGGTGGACAATTCATGCTAGGCTTGAGAAGTAGTGTTTATGCATTCCCTTTTCCTTGTAAATGATGCGTTCACTTTTATCATATAAGATGCCTATAGACACAAGGCTCTATTCAGCATTCTTTACTTACATCTTTATTTATCTACAGCTCACATTAATTTCACCAAAAGCACAGAGATAATGAGAAATGCATAAGTCTAATAAATTGTATTCCTTATGTGATGCCGTGATACACACACTTAAATATTTAATTTCAAAATTGTAGCTACTTATAATGAAGTACAAGAAATACATGAGACTTTTTTTAATGTATGTACTGGGCAACAAGCTGAATTTTAGCTTCATGAAAAGAGGTCTTTATAAAGTTGGTTTAGGCGTGAGGATATGAAATTCCTCTGGGGATAGTCAGTAACACAAGGCGTTCATTTTTCTCTCATTTTCTTTATTCAGAAAGAGTTCGACTGCTGCTGGAAGAAGCTAGAATCACTGGGTCTTCTCTTTGAGAAAGCTTAGATGAATTTCACCTTTCCGTATTAGCTTCCAATTTTACTAAAAGTATTCTGCTTTATCAAAAAAATTAAATAAAGTAAAATAAAATAGAAATGCAATTAATCTCTTAAATATGCTGGAATTAGCAGGTATTTGTTGGTCTTTGTTTTCTGCTGCCTATTTTTGACAGAATTGGTTTTGGTCTTGCTTTTCCTTTCCATGTCATTTATCTCAGATGATTCAGCTATAGAGGGTGTTGTCTATCAACCCAAAATGTAGTACTAACATATATGGTGTAATTTTTCCTCTCAATAAACAATTCTTAAATAAAAAAATGTTCACTATGCATAATTGTTTGCATGCCACAACTCCTAAAAATAAAAGGTTTTTAAATGGTATAAGGTTTGATAAGTACTAAATTTTGCATATATAGAGACAAACCCAGCAAATATCTGTGGAAAAAAAAAGTTGACTTTTGGCTATAGTAGCTGCACTAATTTGCAGGGTTTGCATGTCTCTATTCCCCTTTCATGTAGTATGTTGGAATCCACTGCAGAAATATTGGCATCTGCAGTAGCTGTAAGATCAAATATTTTGATGAAGATTACTTACACCTCTCACAGGAAGGAACTAAGACATATCCAGGGAAAAATAAATAGTCTCCACAATCTGCAAGCTTTGAATCAGTATTAAGCATGATAAAATAAAACAAATACTAGTATTTCCAGCGATAAAAATTCAACTAAGAGAGAAGTGCCAAAACTTACCTTTAGCTTCCGCTGTCTCAAATAGGATGGAGTTACTCAGAATGCAGAGCCAGTGCTATTAGACCCTGACCAATGGCAGTGGCATTCTGCGGCTGTGGGAGGTAGTACAGCTTCTACCCTCAGCTGAAGACCTCAGCCCAGGGGAGTTTCTCAGACTTCAAGCCCCTTTAATATATGATTTTGCTGAACTGAATTTTTGGAAGGTCAAACAAAGATTTGTTGTAAGGAAATGGCCTTTATTTCACATGACAGTTTTTTTACCTCTTCCCCTCAAATTTCTTGGTGCTCCTACCAATATAGCAATAAGTTGTGTTCTGGAAACAACTTTTTTTGTATTACCTGATAACCTACAAATACAAATTTGTCCAAAATCAAGCCTTCAGCAAATTGAGTTATATATTAATATTTTCTCTGTATGTAACATCTCTATTTTGCGGCTTATTATATGTGATAATGTTTAACAAATTTCCATCTACTGCAGGTATTGTTTGGTATTTATTCAGAGGTACTTTCCTCCCACCCCCCTTACTTTTCTGTAAGTACTTATGGAGCAATGCTCATAAAATACACTACTTCAAGTGTTTTCCTTCCAAGAGGAAATGCCACTTTCTTAATTGATATAAATCTCTATCATAGGCTGCAAATAATGGTCATATACTCTAGTATAATGTGCTCTCTTACACCGGAAAAAAGTTTTACTATATTAGCATGTCAAGCTGCGTGTTTTCTTAATTGATTGTTTTCTTTATTATCAGTTTCTACTTAATTCTTTACTTTTGTATTATCAGTATTTGTAAAACATCCACCTATTCCTCTGAATATTTTCATAATTTTTCCAACTCTTCAATGAAATATGCCTTCTAATACTGTCAACATACAATATTAACAACAGAACCTCTCCTGTATCCCTGGAGGGATGTAAGATTCATGTATAAGGCTCCAATGTCCTAAGGAAAATTTATTCACTTTGCTTTATGTAACTTCCACAGCAATTTTTTTTCCCAATAAGGCCACCCTAGTGGACAAAATTTGCATGAGCCATGAAAGCACATCAAGAGTTTTAAGCCACGTGCCTTGTGGCAAGAATCCAAGATGTTTGGCCAATAGGCCAAGCGGTAGAAGAGCAGTAGCTCTGTTAGCAGATACTAGAGATTAGGGTGTTGTGGGACAAATAGCTCAAGGTATCATGTGCTCTTTTGGCAATTGGGTCAAGTCTGCAGTGGCTTTTAGAATATGACCAGTCTTGGATAACAGACTTCTTTCTTAGGAAAGTTTAGCTTGAATTGCTTCTATGAAAATAGAGGTCTTGAATCATTAACTCAGGTATTTTTAATTTCTTTTTCACTGTCTTTCCCATGGCAAAAGCGTCTTCTTCCATGAAGAATCAGGGCAGTAAGTAGAGTGAAAACACTACACTATTGTGTCCTGTTGCTCTTCTCTCTCTTCAGATCAGTAGCCTCAGTTTACTCCTTAATTTAGTGATCTAGTTGCTTGCA
This sequence comes from Camarhynchus parvulus, assembly GCF_901933205.1. Classification (NCBI taxonomy): domain Eukaryota; kingdom Metazoa; phylum Chordata; class Aves; order Passeriformes; family Thraupidae; genus Camarhynchus; species Camarhynchus parvulus. Next base: position 29,452,027 of record NC_044586.1, on the reverse strand, counting down.
ATACATACCTGTGTATGCTCCTTCCTGAAAACAAAGCAAACATTCTATTCACCTTCTTAGCGCTACTGATAATTTTTATGCTGCTCCATTTGCAAGTAGTTTACATTATTTCACTTTTCAATGTAATATTTTCTGCTGTGCTTGGTAATTTAAGATTTGTTCTGCTAAATCCTCACTTCTGATGTGTCTCTTTCATTTACAAAACATATTCTCTCTAGGCAGGTCCAATAATCATTGCTTTCACTTGTGCAAAAGATCCCAATTTTTTATTTTTTATTGAAGGAAAATTGAAGGAAAATTCTTATCTGTAACAAGTTATTAATATAATTATTAATGTTTATCTTCCTTCTTACACAACTAAGTAGATTTAGGCATACTGAGACCCAGGGCCTGAAACCTTTGTATCTGTAGGTTTGCTTTTTTAGTTTTACAATACCAATGAAGTTCAAACTACTTTGTGTCTGGATCTTAACTTTGATTTTAGTGGTATACTGTACTCTTGTCAGAATACAATATGCTTTGCTGACCTTGTTTTCCAGAAACACTAAGCAAGTAAAACTAATTGAAAATGTTAACTTACAAATGTTGGATTTCTATTTTTTGTTGGAGATAGGGAAACTTATCCGCAAAAGAGTATATTTTATATAAAGAATTTTACAAGCTTATGAGAAAGATAGTTTCTAAGCAGACAAATAAGAAAACAGTTTTGTTTGTTTTGCTTTATGCTTTAAAGAACAAGAATGTGGAGATTGAGTTCTGTATCTGTAGGGGACATGCTTTAGTTGATGCCAAAATTAATGTTTGGCAATTTGTTTGAGCTTGGATGACAGAAGTCCTGATGCTAGCAATTCTAGACCAGCTAGAAAGCCAAGACACCCAAAAAAAAAAAAAGATAAAAGAAAAAAAAGACTACTTAGAGATCTTGTGGCATCACTGAGCAAAACCCCAAGCTTTTTTAAAAGCTCACAGTAAATTTGCACATGAGTTAGAAACAGATTCAGATCATTGCTTGCATTTTCTGAGTCCTGTTATCACAGAAGATAATGAAATTCCCGAGACTTGGGAGTGAACTTTTCATGTCCTCTAATTAGTCCCTTCAGTGACATTTAGGTTTTTTCCAGATCCTCTGGCCTTGTGCAGTCTAAGTTACTGTCTTGTGAACTTCCTCAGCTGTCTTTAAATCTTGCTGTTTGACTTAGTTGGGCTTGATTAAAAACTCACTGAAGTTAATAGAGAGTTCCATCCCATTCAGTGGTTTTTGGGGCACTGCTTAAACTGGAAGCATACCCAGCTGTGACCATTGCCTAACACATTCCTAGGAAGAATGTATTCCCACAGCATAATTTCTGGCAGTAGTAAATGGATTAACTTATTCCCCTGTTTTTTTGAGAGGCCTTTGTTTCCATTTCAGTTCTCCCAGTTCTTGGAGGTGCAATGACTCCTAGGGGTGTTCTTGAACTCAGTGCCAAAGCCTCAGGGTCGTCCTATTCTTGTTTTTCCAAAGCTTTGATTATAAAGCACTGAGCCTTTGATTCAGACTGTCAACATTCACTCATTATAATTTTTTCTTTGCTTTCTTTCCTTTCAGTACTCACAGATTCATCCCCAGAAACTTATGATAAGAAAAAATGTGTGGGAAAAAAGTTATCTTTTCCATAAAATGAAAAATCCTGTCTGAATCTCAGAAAGAGCTTGGGTAATTTGGGTAATTTCCCTCTTGTCAGCTTCTTGGCCTGCCAGTCTGAACAGAAGCAGAGGTCTTCAGTCTACAATGTCAGCTCTGGAAAACGTTAGTACTGATTTTTAACAAGAGGAGAAAGGTATGTCCCGCATTTAAGAGTAACAGGAGAATCCCAAAATAACTTATTCAGTTTGTTGTTTCACCTTGGCACCTGGCTAAAAGAGTCTCCTGGTCTGAAGCTATAGTGTAAGAGTAATAAAGCAAACTAAGTTAACATGTTGATGTATTCTCATCTAGAACAATAGTAACAAAATAAAAGATCACCTTTTCCTGGGGCAGGGACCAGTCCTACATAAGAGGGGAGGTAATACCTGAGTGTTCCTGTAGTGGTGACAGTAAGTTCAACTGCTGGGTTATGCAGTCTCTTAGAATGTCACATTCAGTTTCCTCCAATTTTTTCATATACTGTAACCACAAAAGCACCTGTCAGATAAACAAAATTGGGTCATTCATATCGTGTGACAGAAACAATTGTGTTTTGGTCAGAAGTGGGAGGTCCATGAATATTCATTTCTCAACCTATGCTATGACTCATGAGCTTGGTAATGTTAGTATGAGGAAGCAAATGGATGTTTACTTTGAGCTTACTGTACACAAGTAACTGCAAAGTAGGTGTAACTGCATCTACAGACACTTTAAATTATTTGGAAAGACATGTATTATTGTGCATTAAAAAAAAAATTAGGATTTAAAATATGACTTTTCAAACTATATCCTTTTACCTACATATACATACCTTTACCTAATTCAAATTGATTTGTTTTGGTTTTCTAAATAAAAGTATTTAGTATTCCAGATTAGGCCCACTGAATGAAGAATTTTACAGTACATATCAAAGAACACTGGATCAAACATCTTTGACATCCCACTTCTCCCAGTCATTTAATATGAAAATCCTCCAACATTTTCACAGATGTTATATGATGTACCAGTGTGTCTGCTTCATGTCCAAATAAAAGCTTTTCTCACCTTGTTTTTAATGACTTTATTATTTCCTGCATCATTATTTATAATTCATTTTCCAATCTTAAATATGTGGTCAGAATTCTACTGAACAAAGGAAAAGAATGATGTGAAATTCTGGAATCACTGAAGATACTACAATCAGTTCCAGGGCTAAAATTCAGGCCAGTATTTTAGACTGATTCCTTCTGCAGTACGGAACACTCTTGAGTCTTTTGTTTGTTTGCTTGTTTGTTTGTTCTGTAGGCATAGGAAGAGGATGGAGAGGTAGGAATCTGCTTTGATAGATCCCTTGCCTGTCTCAGTACCAGTTGCATTTCATGAATTGCTGGTTGTGGAATTTTGTTCACCCTAGGGTCCTGGGAAAAGGAGAGCATCCTATGAAGCTCGCTGGGACTAGCGAACAAAGGCTGGATAACAGAAAAACAAATATCTCAGAGAGCAGGAGAAAGGAAGGAAATCATGTGTCTGCAGAAGGGATTAGCATTTCCATTTTGCTCATCAAAGTTAAAAGTACAAAAGAAGGATTTAGAGTGCTCCAACTGTTCCATCCCCTGTGCAAATTAGCATAAACAGCAGGGAAAAGAGAGTTAAACAGAAAATGTGAGATAGCTACAACTGTTTTTGTTAGCAAAGTCTTGTTTAGATTTAATTATTTCTGCATAAACAGTGGATGCAAACAATAAAAAGAATCTTTTTAATGAGTCACAGAAAAAACTACCCTTTACATACAGATCTACTCAAGTGTCTTATTTCTCATGTTTGCCTGATTTTTGTTCTTGATGGCAGATTCTTTTTCAATTCGCATACTCTTAAACTCTGTTATTCTCTTCCTCTATGTTCACTTTAATTGTCACCTCTTGCTTCCATGGCTGATGCAGGCAGATAGCATATGACTTTTTCCCTGTCCTTCAAATATATTTTGCTGCTTTTTTTGTACTGCCCGTCCAGCTGTTTGGTTTTGGATTTGGGAGTTTTTCAGTTGTTTTTTTTGTTTCGTCAGGGTTTTTTAAATCTTTCAGAAAAAAAAAAATAACATGACAATTTTAAATTTGTCAGGTGTATGCTAGATCCATCTAATACTGCTTACTAGCAATAAAATCTCAGGATATTTTCGTGCAGTCTGGTCTACCAGACTGATGACTTTCTAAATGAGCATTCAGAGTATCATTTCTTTGCATATGGAAAGAACATATCTATATAGTCTCTGATACATCATTGCATTCAATATGCTTGGAACTTCTTAATTGTTAAGAAAAAGCATTCGTTTCAACAGAGACCATGCCCATTTACAGTCAAATCAAAAAATCCATAGTTATAGCAACAGGAATGGATAGCTCTCACTTTACTTTCAGAAAGCGTGATTTAGAACCTTCAATATCTACTTCTGAAATTACTAAACTTTGTGGCAAACTGTGAGCAAGATCCAAAACTTATTACTTTCAATTGCCTTAAGCCAGGCTTGATATAAAATTCAAAGATCCTCCTTAAATGCATTGCTAATTTTACATCTCTAACATTTGTTTATATGATAAGCCCACAAGTTAAATCCATCATAGCATGCTAGTCACTCTTTCTGGATGATATGAATTTTAAAGCAGATTAAAAACTTGTGAGATTGCCACTACATATTGTATATGAATAAACTATATTGTTAGCCTAGAAAAGCACTTTGGAAATCAGAGAAGTCCAATTATTCAAACTCTGCTAAAACAAGTCTGAAATACAGTTTATAATAAATTATGTTCTTTGCACTTCTTTTTATTTGATTAAAAAGTATCAAGAAATATATTTTTTGAAGGGTATTTAGTAATTTTGGTTTTGAAACAGCTGGGAGGTAATACTGAAATATAACTTAAATTGATGTTTGTGCCTAAGATAAAAATTTTCCCTGTTCCATGCAAATATATATATGAGAGAAGGAAAGATGATTTTTTTATGAGGATTTTGCTGGACTAATCTTAATGGGTCAATTTTTTCTACCTTGTTACTACTCCTTTCATACTTTTGAAATTACTTGTGTTGCAACACACCTGGGCTGGGCTGTCGGGTATGTGCATGCATGCAGACCTTTGCAGGTTATACCAGAGCTCCTTCATGAAGGAAGTTTCAGGAATTCCCTGTGAGGCCAAAGGCAGGAGTCAGAGTTTTAGGCTCACATACTTGGATTCTATTCCACTCACATTAGACAGACTGTCATTCTTCTGAAACCAAATTTACAATTTGCTGTTTAAGAGGTATAATTTACATCAGTTTTGAGAAGGAGCAGGGAAAGAAATTGCTGTTCTTTCTTTAATCATGGTTGAATATAAGATAGTACTGCTGAGTATGCAAGCATGTGGTGTTGCAAAATGGTTTTTATTAGCATACAGAGTATTGTCTGCTGTTCCAACCCAGCCTGTGGACTGGTGGTGTTAGACCCTTTCAGGAAAATGCAGTTCCTGGCCCCAGAGATGGAAAATTTCAGTGTTTTTTTGCTTAGCTAAACAAGTACAGTTCAGAGCTGGGTTATCATATTTATCTCTAGAAGACAAATGATATTTTGCTTGGGGTTGAAAAATAAACCAGAAACAAAGTTCAATGAGACAAGGATTTGGAATTCAGAGCTTTGTGTTATATGTTCATACACCCATTTATTCAAATGAAACTGTGAATACTATTATACTACACATTTCATGGATAGAGAATAGAAAAGATTTTATGTAGCATAGTGTCCTCAATATCCTGAGAAAAATTGAAATTGATGAAATAAATTAAAGTTGATTTTCTCTTTGGCATAAATATTTTCCAGTTTCCTGCGAAGTTTGATTATGAAATTTTATGTGTACTCTTAGGTTTGCATTTTATATTACAGAGATTGCAGTGGTTTATACCCTCTATGTGTGTTTCCAAAATGTTTAAAAAATGTTTATAAAGAAGTTGGCATGATAATTTGCTTTTGACAGCCTTCAACATTTGCAACATAAAGGAGTTCTCTGCTGTTACTGAATTTGTTGCACTATTCATGGATAATAATAAGTTGTAGCATCTTAAGTCTTAGAACCCACCAGCAAGTAATTATCAAACATTGTGATCCCAAAAAGTTATAATTCCTCCAGACCGTAGAATACAATCTGGAAATTATTAGTGCAGTGTATAAGCCAGTCATGTTAAAACTTTGCTTAGTCACCAGCGTGTCAGACATGCCATTTTCAGGTTCTCAAAATATCAGTTGCACCCTTCAATGCCATATATGAATTATCTCCTTTTGATTGTTTCATCTAGCGGGAGCCAGGGTAGTGGCTGTGAGGGCTTGGATCTCAGGGGAAGCTCTACTGACCTTAATTCATGTTGCTCGGACCTAGTATATTTGAAATATATTAATTCTCTTAATCTGTTATGGAATCAATGATTGAGTATTGGTCCTGTTACATGATCCAGCCCTGACTATAACACAGAATTTCAGGCTGAAGGTACAGAAGGAGCGGTGGCACACAGTGGGTGCATGGGAAGTGGGTGCTGTGGTCAGAAAACAGGGGGCAGAAGTGAAGGAGCCTGTTGCACAGAGTGAGACAGACGCAGCTGGTGTGGGCCAGGGCTAACCACAGCCTGACTGCAGGGCCTCTGGCACTGTAAATAAGTGCCAAAGACACATCACCCTTCAGCCAACAGTTCTGTTTATTTGGTTTGAATTTCTGCTTTAAACTGTTTCTTTTCTGAGTAGATGTGGGAACATGTCCTTTGAGACACTAATGCACAAAGAATGTGAAAATCTTGGGTTTTTTTCATAGGCTTTAAGGAAAACTATTAATTAGCTTTAGTTCTTAGAATGACGATGGACTTATTTATTACCAATAAAATAATGTGGCTGTGAATGAGAATTAAAGATATTTTTTATCAAACCATCATTTATGCAAATTAAATGTTTGGAAAACATGTTTAAAAGTTTGGAGAAAATACAAACGCAGATAGCAGTCCAGCAAAAGTGCAGGTTGCTATGAGCATAACAATGAAGGAAACTATAATTTGTTAATGAGCAGCATGTGAATTTCTCTGCTATTTTACAGATCAGACAGTCATATTTTTAAAATGCAGATATCCAATAAAAATACTGAAGTTAATATTCTGTGTGTGGTTGAACTGAAGTATTAAAACATTGCTTTTCAGCTGTATTTGGAATATAGGTGACGTTTTCTAAAAGTGTTTTTCCAATTTATACACATACACACACAGAGTCACACACACAGAGATCCTGGTAGCTACAAAAGATCTCAAGATAGTGTGATCAAATAGTCATTAAACTGTTGATTAGTGGCATTGTCTTTTAGGGGGTTTGTTTGTTTGTTGTGAGTTTTCTTACTCAGCTCACCATCTGCATCAAGTTACCACGTGTCTCTGCTCTGCAAACTCAGTCATTTCCCTGTTGCTCTTAACAGGAACAGGACCAGAACAGGGTGAGGGAAGGCCTTTTATCCAGCACGCTCAATACCTGGTTTCATACAAAGCTGTGCTGACGAGTGAGTGAAGGAATCACTAATGGGGAACTTACAGCCTGTGCAAGTTTCCTGAAGTCTGTAAACCCAGAGCAATCCAGATTCATCCAGTTTTAGACTAAGGGAATAACTCCAACTCTGTACAGAGAAAAATTCTACATCCAGGCACACGGGAAACAGTGTTAAATTTCATTGTATAAATGGTGCTTTCTTTTTGTTTCTGCCCTTTGATGAGCAGTGCAGTGATTATAGTGTTGTTTGCCCAGATGCCCGCAGTTATTTTGCTGATTCCTTTGGTAGTCAGTTGGTCCACTGTAAGTAACTGGGGAAAAATTATCTGCTGGCACCATGGCAAAAGGCCTTCTGTCAGCCATATAAAAATTCAGGTGGAAACTTTAAAGTTTCCTAACTGTAAAAGCAGTAGAGGAATTGTCCTATGAAGGCTAAAAGCCTTTGGTCAATTGTCCTATGATGGTTAAAAGCCTTTGGTCATTTTAGTGTAAAATCACAAAAATGTGTTAATTAGATTATGTGATAACAAATAATGGAGATTTTTTCTCCAAATGAAAAAGTTGTACATGAAGATCGGAATGGGTTCTTTTAGCATTTGGGGAAAAGGAGTAAATGGGAATATTCAGCCATAGCCTGTCATAGTCAAAATGGCAGGCAAGGAGGAGTATTTGAAACTGGGTGTTTACAATGTATGAAGTGTATCTGAATGGCCATGCACAAGGAGAGAAGGAAGAAAAAATTGCTGTCCTGGAGATCAGAAGGAAGATATTTTAATAACAGAGCTTTATAAAAACACTGACAGGAATCATGCATTGGAATAACAGTTCAGGTATATGAAACAGCATACCATGTAGTGCAAATATTCACACCACAGAATTGTGGTATCCAAAAGAAGAGTGGGTGAGATATTAGTATCAGTAAGGAAGACACATAGATGACATTGTGGAGAATTGTGAAGAAAAAGAGTAAGCTCCATTTCCCCCATCTAAAATTCCAGTTTCTTTAATATAGTTGTCAGCAGGAGACTGGAGAATGAATCCCTACCACAGAGGTTAAAGATCGAGTACTGTGAATCAATAAACCCGTCCAAGGAAAATGAGCAAAGGGAGATCAGCAAGGAGTGGAAGAGATTGAGGGAAGGACTAAGAGCTACTGAAGAATGACCTGAGAATTAAGAGCATACCCAGTTACTGATGTTGCTATTTAACCCATAAATAAAATGCAGAACCACCACCTTTTCACATGAGCGTTTCCTGGAAGGAAATTTTATGCATGCAAAATGAAAGTGTTCATCTCGTTTGTAATTTCTAGCATTCCTAGATTTTCTTTACCTTAGTAAATTTTGAGGGACACAGCTGCAGCTGGTGAAAACCATTAGATTTTCCTGTCAGAGTGCAGATTAATGAAAGTTGAGGCCTGAACATTTTATGGTGGTTTAATGATAGCTAATACATAAGCATGATAGGCCAAAACTAATTAAAGAACAGTGCAGAGTGACTTGTAAAACACATTACTGAAGTAAAGCCATCTCTGAGGTAAATCACTTGGAGCCTGTGGCGAGATTAGTCTGCTGGCAAAAGTCATTGCTTTCATTTACACCTCTGAAACCCCATTAACAAAGGCAGATTTTGGCCCATGTGCTACTTTAAATAGAATTCAGGGTGATTTAGTAAGTCAGACATGTCTATCATTAAAAAGAATCCTGCTGAGGGGACCACTCAGCCTTGGTTGCTACTCTGTAGTGCCAGTGACTGTCAGTCTATCAGCTGCTGAAGAGAAAAGTTTGTTCCTGAAGGACTTAATGCAAGAGCATTTGAAATGGTTTCATTTCATTATGTCTGGAATTTTATATCATTGAATAAAGATAATAAAGGGAGCAGAGGAGAAATCCATAATATATAGTCTGAGAAGAATAACTAAAGGCAGCAAAAACTTTCCCTTTGGCAGTTAGTTTTTTCCCTTTTACTCCATGAAACATGAGAACTTTCATTATATAAAACTGTGCTTTCTTCTGAATTTTTCCTTTAGGTTTGCCAATGAGAGATGATGATTTAATTCTTTCCAGATATTCAGTTGATTTAATATAATTTCTTTCATGTGGAACAAAAGGGGATAAATGGGCACAGATCCTAGAATATCTATTCTTTTTCACAAATCCTTAAGGGTACATTTCATGGAATCACAACATTATTTTGGCACTCAATTCTTGAAATAACTACACGGTGTTTGATTATAAGGCTATTTATTGAAAATAATATGGTGTTTGTCCTGTGCGCTTACCCTGTTTTTTTAATTTGTTTTAATGGATTGAGATGTATGCTTGAATTAGAAATACTATTAAAATAGACATATTTGAATAAGAAGCCCTCTTGTCCAGCTTCTCTAGACACAGCTGTTACTTTTGCAAACCCAGAAGCTTTCATGTACCTCATTCTCATTTCATTTCTCTTGGATTATTTCCAGAATAGCTTGAAGCATTGATTATGGTTAAAAGCTTCATTTTCCTCTAACTAAAACCAGTTTCATAAAAGTCTTCATTTCATGGTATCTTTTATTCACTCTTGTGCCTCTTCCTCTATCCTGTGTCTTTTACGTGCGTGCAGTATGTTTCTTTTGTGCGCTGCACATATTTAGTTGGAAAAAATCATCTTGAAATGAGCATATGTATCACTCAGTTGGGAGCTATTGACACAAAGAACAACCTTGCCACTGTGGAATTCTGGCAAGAAGATGAGTCACTGTGGAGAGGGAATGAATGATCCAAACCAACATTTTATTCCCTAATTAGATTTTGTATTGAAACAAAAATATGTTGTGTTAAGGCTGAGCCAAAAAAGCAGTTCTGGGGGTACAGGGATTTGGTGGTAGAGCTGTTGAGTATTTTCTTCTCAGCTTTCCCTTTCCTTTGAAATTCACTTTCAAAATTAATATCTTTTTTAAAATGTTCTATATATGATTAAGGTAAAAAAGAGCTTAGGGAAATCTGCAGTTTACCTTTTGGCCCTTCCTTCCCCCTGTTTTTTTTTTTAAAGGAACCCATAAGATCACTCTCCCTGTCTGGGAACGGCTGCTTCACTGACTTAATTTTCCCAAATGAGGGAACAGCTGAATTTTGTTGCTATTGCTGTCATGGCCATTTCAAAACAGTGCTGCTGTTCTCACTGTGAAATTGTTGACCAGAAGCCATTTAGGAACAATGTAACCCAATCTATCTATATAGTAAGAAATTCACTTTTGCATTCCTGGAACCCTAGAGGATGTAAGATCAGACATTTATCTGCCTTAAAAAATAAAAAAAACCAAACAACTGAAAAATGTTTATCTTGACAGGTAACCTGTTCTTCAGTGAAAAAAAAATCAAGTTGGATTTCTGACATTCTGAAATATTAATTTAAATTTAAATTTGGTCCATATCAATCAACATTAAGTATTCAGTTGTTTTTCCATCAGGAGTAAGATGACTTTACAAAGCCATCCCATTTAGATGGCCAAAGATTTTATATTAAGCAGTGTTTGGACAGTTCTTTGAATTTCTTTAAATATTTTTTCTATAACCATCAAATATTGACTTTTCTGCTTCAGCATGGACAATTTGTTTCCAGTATTCCTAGACAAAAATAGTACTGTTTCATTGCATGATGAGAAATGGAGGCCAGCAAGAAGCAGAACTTTGCTTTTGATCTTGTACTACATCTGAGCTATGATTCAGCACCTGTAAGTATTTAGGGGGCCATAGCACTTCTGTAAAGCCCAACAAGTAAACATGCCTCTGAAAATTCATAGACCTTGGGTCTTACATCTGCCAGTGTCTGATATGTCAGCTGATAAAACTAAGTATATAAGCTGATAAAAAATGGAGAAGCATATGTTTTACAGCGTGAAGACTAAACCTGAGAAGCTGCCAGAGCTAATTTGCCTCTGACGTTACTGACTTTACCTCTTCATGTGGTTTCCAACTAATGAAATTGATGGTTGTGGCCTATTACCATATTCCTTTTGGAATTCATTCTAAAAGGCATGAAAAAAAGCATGAAATACACAGAATACAGCAATGCATGATCTGAAGAAAGCTCAGGGGTGTTATTCACGCATCTGCACACTTCCTATGTGTTTGGACTGTGCAATAATCAGTGCTTTAGTCAGCATTACAAATATTGAGCCCTTCTCTTAGTTGTTGCTGTCATGCCAGTTCCCAGACTCTAGACCAGGTTGAAGGATTATAAATCTCAGACTATAAGCACCTTTGTGGACTGATATTTTCCAAGATTTCCAACTCCCAGTTTTTCTCCCTAAAAGCACATATCTTGTGTCTGCTTGCCCATTCTTTTACTCTCACGAAAAGAGATGCCCAGTAATGCTCTCAAGCTTCCTTCTTTTCCAAATGTCTTTCCTTCTTCCTCTTTTATCCCCTCATCACAAGTTTTTCCTCTTCCCTTCCTAGTCATCCTTTTCATGTCTTTTATTTTCTCTCTTCTAGTATTTGACTTCTTTTTTCTTCATCCTTATCAAGGTGTGGTTATATTGGTTACATGAAAAATGAAGGATAAAGTTATTTTGTTACTTTTTCAGACACAGACCACAAGAGCCTTTTCCTATATCTGGAAGTACTGAGTAAAAGTGGTAACAACTAAGGCTCCTGCACATATGTTTGAGATCTCTAGGATTTACTCCTAAAAAGGCAGTTTTTCTACAAAAAATTGTTACAATACTGTGAAAGGGCACTTTTTTTACAAGTGGAAAAAGGCCATCTATAGGCCTAAATTTGATATACCTTACTAAGTAAAGAATGCCATTCCAGCTATTTTGACTGTGATCTGTTAACTGATTTCTGATTTCTTCATATCACATCACTTCCTCTTCATCACAGTTTCTATCTGCTCCTGGTTCTACAACTGACAAAATAACTCTGTGATTTTGTGATGCAGAGGAGGAAGTCTCACCTAATCCTGGTCCGGGATTAGTACAAACTACCTAATTTTATTTCAGCTTTTCTTTTCAGCTGTAAAAGGGAAAAGGCTTCAGAATATTCAGCTCATCTTTAGACAAGTTAGACATCAAAAGGCATCAGTCTGAGGGCTAAGTCTCTTGAAAGAATAGGAATTTATATTCCCAACAAGGAAGTTAACTGGAGTTAATAGCTCCAGTAATTCCCAGTACCTCAGGCATTTTGTTAAATTTTAAAAGAATCTTAAAATTTTTATATACGTCACTACACACACACAGAGCAGGAAAATTTAGAAATATTAAATGTTTGCACTTCAATGGGAGGCAGATATTCCACAAAATGTGTCTTCAAATCAACACAAAAAAGTTTATCTAAAACATTTCAAATTGTCCACTAATGACAAGATATACTTGTTCTAAGTTTATTTTCTTCTAAATAAGGCACATGAATTCCTCTGAAAATAGTTTCTGAAATAATGAAAACTTAATGCAAACTGCAGAAGTACTTAGTATATTCTCCCTGTAAACAATAGCAGCTTTCAAAGGAGAGGCACTCTTTTTAGTTTCCTGGGTTGTTTTAAACAAACTAAATATTTACATGAGCTTTCAGCAACACATATGACTGCTGGGCTCTTCCTAAACTGGTGTGTTTTAAACAGTTTCTGAAGATCTAGAAATGTTGCCTGATGACTGTTTAGACCCAATCTCAGTGATCAGTATAGGAAAACAATGTTTCAAACCAGCCATACTGACAGCCTACTGTTTACCTGTGAGAAGGTAAACAAGAGACAAATCCTTACACATTATTAGAAAGCTCTGTGAGTGTTGATTCAGCCAGTGCAATCAAAAGAGGCAGTTAGAGGGGATAAAAGTGTTTCCATTTCTGCATTCACAGCTTTCCACTGTTTCTTCTCTCTGAAGTCCCTCTGGGTTTATGCCATAGCAGCAAACTGCCCAAGCTTCATGATAGGTTTCCAAAGACCTGTACAAGTAGTTGCACATACTTTTAAGTTTGACAGTTTGCTCCAACTGCATCAACACTCTGGATGATTTTCTGCTCTGTATGTTTGTGGTGAAATAGACTTCAAATAGTTGTTGAACCCATTTTTACATTGATTCCTACCATATAATTCATGAGCTGCTTGTTATTTGCTTCAGCTCCTCAGACACAAGAGACCCTGTCTGTCATTGCCTCACCAAGCCCAGGTGACCCATGTCAGAAGCAGCCCACCAGCAACAGGACTTATCCCCCTCCATGCCTTACAGGGCTAACATTGGGAAAAATCCCAGTATGGAGCTAGTATTAAACCAGCAGGAAATCAAACCACCTGAGTGTTGGGACGTAAGCAGAGGATGTCTAAACATGGGGAAAGCAGACACCACAGAAAGCCTTGAATCTCTGGAAGCACTTTTTCCTGAATAAAAAAAATGGGGGCTGTAGTGCAGGGTTTCCAAAAGTAGGAAAACACAGGCCTAAGTCTTATTAGTGCTTTGAGGGAAATGGGAAGCATGGATAATACTGCAGCTGAAATAATTCTCAATGTTCCTCAATACCTAATAATTCTGCTACACTGATCCCAGACAGAATGCAGATGTAAACAAAGAACAATGGAGAAAAAGAGGAAAGCATGGAAATTTCGGCTTGAGAACAGAAAATTTGCTTTTCTGATGGTTTGTTTATTTGATGGTCAGTCCAGTGTAAAATTATTTATATTTATTTGAGGAGGAATTAATTATTTTAGTCTTCTTCTTCATATAAAAATGAAAAATAAACCTCACACCATGTTCATATGTGGTATTTTAAATTTAATGTTAAAAAACTTGCACCAAACCAAACTAAACACATAAATAATTAGCTTTTTAAAAGATCCAAACCAGTGAGAGTTTTAGAGAAAATTTTCACACACAGCTTTCTCTTCCCAAATTGGTCAGCAATTGAGAGGAAGGGAATTTGGGTACCTTGTTTCTGGCAAATTTTAAGTGTAACTCACTTCTATTCTGCTGCTAAGCAGAGTTGAGAAGGCTTGCTATCAGTCTTCTTCATTTAGAAGCAGTTCCAGTCACTGAAAGGAGCAAATCTTAGGATTCACAAAAGAGCGTGAACCTCTAGTCTGGTGCTGAAAACAGCCTCCTCAGAGAAAAAAAAAAAAACAAAACATCTGCACTCCAATTCAATCTGTTTCTGATTCAGACAGGGTCTTGAGCCTAGATCCTATAATACCATGAAGCCTATCCTTACTGCCAGGAGAGAGAATTGGTGATTATTTGAAGTCCTGTAACAAAGTAGAGCATCACAAGGAGATTACCGTCCTCAAAATAGGCTTCCTAGCAGTGGGAGGATGATTTCAGACAAATTTAAGGATTTCAGTAACTGGTGAAGGGCACATCATGCTGCATGGACATCCTAGAAACAAGAATATTAAGATACACGAACATTATTATTTTTTTTCTTTCCTCTGGCTGAAAATATTTGCTTTTTGTTTTTTTTTGAATCCGCTAAGATTTCATAAAAATGCTTATAAACCATTTTAATGAATAAAAATTATTGAAAAAACCTAGATTCACTGAGAGCTGCTGAGTCCAAATGTCGCTTTCATTGCCCCTGTCTGTAATTAAGAACAGCTTTTCTTTGTGGAAGATGTGGTTCTAGTTTCTTCATAAATTTTCCTACAAGAAAGAGAGTGGGGAGACACAGTCTTGGAAATAGATTTCCAGATATACTCTACCTACAAGGCAGCACCAGCCTGGGTCTGCACAGAGACACTGGGGGAGGTGTGAGCACTGTGAGCAGTGGGGCTGTTCTGCTGCCACGGCTGTGTGCAGTCAGGGCAACCCTTTCCCTGGGGAATTCCAGTTGGAGCTGAACGACCAGGAAAGGGCAGGACATCAGGACAAACATTAACATCACATGCATAATGATGCCTAAGCTAAAAAAACATGGAAGAAGCTAAATAAAGCTGCTAGTCAGATAGTTGGGTCAAATGGATGTAGAATCATAAAGTGATTTAGATTGGAACAGACCTTTAGGATCATCTAATTCCAAGAGCACTGTCATGGGCACGGAACCTTCCACTACACCAGGTTGCTTAGAGCCTCATCCAACCTGGCCTTGAACACTTCCAAGCATAGGGTACCTACCACTTCTCTGCAGCTTTCTCTTCTGCAGGCTGAACAGCCCACTCTGTCTTCACAGGAGAGGTGTTCCAGCCTTCTGATAAACTTAGTGACCCCTCTCTTGACTCATCCCACTGCTATAGAAATCAAAACAAAACCAGTAAGAAGAATATACAGGCTGTTGGCAGCAGTGCAGGGAGTATAAGAAAAAACTGTTTTGGGAAAGGTTTTGAATTCATTAAAGTGTAGATTTGCTGGAACTAGCACTACTAGAGCAAGCACAGGGCTTAGAAACAATATCACTTCTACTAGTGGGTGAGATAGCAAGTTAGCTAGGGCAGAACATGATGTGAATTATGGATATTATTTCATACACTTGACCTGAAGTGGTTATTGCTATTCCTCAGTACCACTACACACACAGTGTGGTGCCCCGTAGAGCCTTTTGTCATGTTTAAATGGGTAAGCAAGTCTGGGTAAAAAAATGCAATTATGGAAGAGACCTTCAGTCAAGAGAAAGACACTAATGGCTGAGAATCCTTGGTGCTGTTAAAGTCAGCCATGCTTGGCAGAAGATATTAGCTCTTTAACAATCAACACAGAAATGTAGATGTTACAGTAACCTGATTCCAAGTAGGTAATTAAAATGGCTGCAATTTGATATCAGCAAATATTTTTCTAGGCTGGAAAAATGAACAGCAACTACTTGTAGCAAACATTGGAAAACATTTGGGTGCAGCAAGGGTCACTGGAAATCCCTCCAATGACACATGATATGTGCTGGAGTTAGTAATTGCAAAAATGCAAACTAGTTCTAGTTGTCTTCTGAATTTTTACCTCACTGTTTGTGTTCAGTTGTCATACAGGCTGCTGCAGTCACTGGCATCTATGCATGATTGCTATGGTGGTGTTTTTCCTTCAGAATGTTGAAGAATAGTGGTAGCACACTGGACTATTGAGAAAGAAACAGAAAATGCCAGAGAACATGGAGCAGGGAGAACCACACATGTGGCTAAATTTTTAACTATGCTGGCAGCATCTGAAAAGACCTTTTCTTCCTGCAGAGCCAGCTGTGTTATAAAACCCCACAGCCTTTTGATAGATCCAGGATTCCAGCCTCCAATCATGCTGGCAGACTTGTCAGAAACGTCTGGGTATTTTTCAGTTCTTGAGTCTCTCTCTTTGCTTTAATACTTTTCTTTACAGTGCAACTGTCTGTACCCTGGGCTGAGATGATAGCACATCTGTATTAACAACCCTAATTTCAAAATTACCTACTATGTAGGATGGATTTCTGCAAAAAGCACTGGATGTTTGTGGTTTGATTAGTGATGGACCACGGCTGCAGTACGCTTATGATGACCTCTTCTCAGCTTGTCATACTTGTAAATGTCTTTGTTTCCATGTCATTCCATTCAAAACTGATTGCAATGTGTTCTGACAAGTAAGGGAAGCAAATGACTGCTCTATGATGCCAGCTGCACTTTCAGACAGGACAGCTGAGAGGTGTGCTCCTCCCTTCTTTCAGAGGAAAAGAACACAATTGTTTCTGAACCAGGAAATATCTGTGGGAAATCTTAGAGAAATCTTGGATTAGGAAGAATTAACATCAGAATTTAAGCACAGTGATGCTTTTTGCATTGTATTACTGCATCTCAACATTAGGAAAAAGACAATGGGTTTTACATATTCCTTTATAGTCTTCTGGCACAATCAATGAACTGACTGTGTAGTGGCTAAAAGCCTACATTGTTTAGTACCACACAATAATGCAATTTAGGCCTGAAAGGAAATTTCACCAACTTTCCCAGGACATTTAAAAATATTAAAATTATTGCAAATGGTCTCGTACATGCAGTAATGAAGCTTAACCCCCAATCAGTACTGATTTATTTTGTGAAGGTCACTGCAGCAACATAACTGGTTTTTATTCTGCTTCAAAGAGCTGGCTCTGGGAGAGAGCTTCAAGATGGAACAAATTATCCTAAGTGAGAATACTTAAGATTTTCTCTTTATTAAGTAATTCTCAGATGTGGAGTCAGTGCATTGCATCAAATGTGTAGAATATAGAGCACTTGGCAGCAGCAGCTCTTCAGCCCAACAGAAGTTTGTCCAAGGATGTATCACGAATTTTCACTTCACTCAGATTAACTGGGATTTGACAGAAACAAATCTTGAGCATCAATCTGCATGCGTTCTAGAATTGCTGCATAGGATAGTACTGACTATTTGAAGGACCACTTTATAAGGATTTCCACATTACACTGTGTTGGAAAAATAGCAGTACAGCTGGTGAAAATAACTGTTAAAAATTATTTCATCACAAATTGTGCTCTTGATTCCATCCCATAATGCCCCTATCCAGGCAAATGGAATACTTTGATGCTCTAGTATCCCTTTATGATTTTACATACCAACCTTTGCCATATTTAAGCTTAATATCTCTTTGGGAAGGTTTAGTCTTTTCTTCAATGTGTATATGCTACCTAAAAGGGTAATTTTGTACTGGATCGTCAAGATCCTTTCTGTACAATTAGAACTGTAAATAAGATTAATAAGTGCATGTATACCTGTGAATATTCACTTTGAAGTACCTGTATTTGTTCTTTGTTTAAGGTAGAAATTAATTTCCAAGTTCAAGGACATAATTAGTTATAATTTAATTAGTAGTATTGTCACATAATTCTTTTTCCAAAAAATAAATTACTATGCTATTATTGAGTAAAGAACATAACTAAACATGCATACATATTGTAAAGACTTTTTAAATCTATATTTTTTCATATAGGGTGAACACAGAGGTACAGAAAATACTTTTGTTAGAAGGGCAGGAGTTTCTCAGCAATCACATAAAAAGAACAGCAAAAATAAATGGTTTGAGTGATCAGATTTCTGAATGGGTTATTCCTATGCTGGGTTTCTATACTAGGTTGTTTCCACAAGTTCTCTGGATCAGAATAAGGCCTGATTTTCAGATAAAAAGGATTGATTGTCAGAAATTACAGTTCTCAACACTTTCAAAAATCTACTTTTAAGAAAATACAGCAAAGTAAAATTATACCATGTGCATAGTCTTTAAATACTTGGTACTGAGACCAGTCTTAAAATGTTAGCAATAGATGCAACTAATTGCTTCTATCTAGAAATGCAAGAAGAGTAAAATAATGACTGATGTATAGTCTGTTGTGCTGGCTAGCAGAAATAAGAAAGGCATACTCTGTCAGTGAATAGTTGACTCTAATATTCAAGTCATTTATTGAAAGCCAATATGATAAAATGGAAAAAAAATCAACTAGATTTGATAAAATCAGTCATATTTCATTAAAAGTTACCTTTTGATATCTCCCTTGTTAGTGAATTGTTAGTGTATTGTATTCTAATAATCTGTATTTCTCTAAAATCCAGTATTATTGTGTGCATGTGTGTGAGTTAGCAGATAGCTGAATACTGCTCTGAATTGAATGTATTTGCTTAAATGATACAGTCTCTATGCAAGTGTTTTCCTAGTTCAGCAAATAATTAGGAGGGAGATACAAATTTCTTGTATCTCTGAATTTCTTAATTTTTTCTTCATCACCATTGCATTAACTAGCCATTCAAATTTTTATAAAGTACCTAGTCCATGAAATATGTAATCATTCCTATTCTTGGTTGTATCTCTCTGCAAACTAAAATAACCCAAATATTCAACGATGATCCCAAAGTTGCAGAAAGAAATGGTGTCAAAATTAGAAATGGAATAAAGCAGCAGAAAACTAGGGCTTCGAGAGAAGATGAGATTACATCTTATCCCTGGATTTGAGTTCGATCAGTGTGTTCCAGTTCTGAAATTCACTGAATGAATCCCTACAATGATATATATTCAGTATACTTTGTATGCTAAGCCTCATGTACTTTTCACCTTAAAATATTAATCTTCAAAGGATGACAGCAGCTGATGGGTTAATTGCATGTTAAGTGGTTGTTCACCATGAGTCACTATCTGAAATGTCAGTGGCAGTTCTGATAACTAGTAATCATGCGGCTCATGATTTTATTAGCATATGTATTTGGCCAAGTGCACCCAAATTCATGGTGTTATTTATTATATAACTAAATGAGGACACATAACTTGTCTATAGGAATTATGTTAGCAGGGTAGGCATTGTCACATTTGAGAAGAAAGATGGAGCAAGTAAGGATTTTCTTTGGAATATTTGGGATCTTACACAGATGATTTTCAATATATTCACATTATGAATTTATAGGATAAGGGGTTAAGCACATGTTTCAGGTCCATACAAAATCCCTTCTGAAAGAACAACCTTTTCAGTTGTAGAAAAGATACAAGCAAAGAAGAAAATTAAAGTCAAATAAAGCTGTTACTTCTTGATTTGAGTTAGAACAAGTTTCATTCCAGCAAAACTTGTATCTTAGCACTCTCACAGTACAAGAGTGACATTGCATTATCTTTATATGACAACAGCTTGAAGTAGTCGGAAACAGATCATGATATCCAGTGGGATTGGAGGCTGAATTTCATTCCCATCCAGACGAAGGTATCGGAGGCGAGGGATGTTGCCATAATAACCATAATCTTCTTCTAGGGCAATGGAAACTGGGCACATCTGAGTACCATTAACACCTGAAAGTGTAGATCAACATGTTAAGTTATTTCCATGGGAAGAATCCATGAAGATAAAATTCACCTGGGACAAAAATAAAGTAAACTTCCACTGATGTTAGCATGGGAGACTGTTGCTTTTGTTTCCATTTAAATACTTTGTTGATTGAAAACAAGCATCTTCATATAATGCGATCTGGATCAGTGAATCACATATTTACTGTGGTACAATGATGAAAAAAGGCCATTAGATGCATAATTTATCCTTGGACAAAGGGGACACTAAGTTATACAACTACATGGTAAGCATTGAGAAATAGCTCTTTACACTCTGAGTGAGCAAGGCAAGATTACTTCTGAGGGGTTTTGAACATCTTATTTCAATGACAGTACATTAGTTTTAGGCTGATAATATTCCCTAATGAAGATCTTGCATTCAAAACAATAGCAGTATTGAATCAGAGGAATTTTTGTATAGTGTTTTTAATTTTTAACATCTGTACTTTTCTGTTCTCTGACATTATTAAGTGGATTTGGTTCTAATTGCAAGACTATAACTTGTGCAATGTGATATTTTTCTTCCTAATCTGAAAGCTAACAATCCACAAAATTCTACATATATCAAGCATAATTTGTTTCTGTACAGATAAAATTTGAAACTATGGCTTCAATCATTACCCATATTCTGAAGTGTTGAATAGCTTGGGCTTTTTGTGTCCTCTAGATGACCTTTGCACTGTCACTTGGCTAAAATGCTTTTTATATTTTGTCTTTAGTTGTTAAATAGTCAGGCAGCCTCAAAATGGCCTCTAGAAAACACTGAAGTGGTGTTTGTTTATCAAAGATATCAAATTCCTTCAACCAAATTATGATATTTTTTGATTGATCTAACTGCTTGAAGATCTTGGCCCTAGACTAACTGAAAAAAAAAGTGACTGGAGAACATGCATGTAACAGATTTTTTTGAACAAATTTCTTTATTAGCAAAGAGATAGGAAAAAAATTCTCCCTTTGTATTTAGTAATGATACCATGAGCAAATATTCTGACTACAATCTCCAAAGTCAGAGAAATGTTATGAAGTAAAAATAACAACATAACTTACTTTTTTTTCCCATCACTTACATTTTTTTTCCCTCCACTCTGTTTTGAAAAGCTGCCCAGATGTTTGCAACATCTTGGAAGTGGACTCTATCTTTGTCATGGAAACTAGATAAATACATCTAGTTGGCCAAGGACCGAAGCTTTTGTTATATCCGTGATAGGAAAGTGTGTTTGTTAATGTTGTGAAATTTGATTAATGTTGGCAAAGCTTTTGCTATTTTTGGAAGAAAAAAGCTACAGCTTATCTTGACGTGTGAATTTACAACACAGAAAGCTTAAGACTTTTCATTATGAAGGCAGCTATTTAAAGTTTTAGGTGAATCAACACTATCTAGCAGAAAATATCTGCTTTGTTTTATCAGCACTACTGTTCATAGAGACAAGATGGCTTCAAGTGTATCCTAAATCTCTGTCTTCTCTGACTAAAAACTATCTCACTGCACTCATTTTCACTGAGTTAATTACTCCAGCCTTGAAGTGAGGCAGCAGTTATCTAACCACAGGCCACCTAGGAAGAAGTAATTTCCTGATGATGTGTGGTATGAATTGGTTTGGGTTTTATTGTTCTCTTCCCATAAACAGTAAATCCTACCCAAACTAACAGGGGAGTAAAAGCTTCTCTATTTTTTTCTCTCTTTCAATACTCTTCATGGATATATGGCTGAGTTTTGTTTAAGTAGGAGGAAGAGGTTGTTCCTTCCAAAGGTACAATTCACCTTTCCGTGATCCATGTAGAAGTTGTGTCAGCCTATGTAAACCATTTAAACTCTTTGTATAAACTCTAGAGAGAGATGAATACTTCCAAAAGGGGACTGACAGCTCCTTAAGATGGGATAAATTTCCCCATACAATTGTGTATCCCTTTCCATTGAGTAGGAGGTCTGTATGACTTCTGCAAATTAGATAAAAAAATCCAGGATAGTTTATTCAAAGATGAATTCCACCACTTGTCAACAGAATTGTTATGTGCTTGAATATTTAAACATGAAACCTAGAGCTGCTGTAAGGGAAAACTGCCAAAGTTCTCATTAATGGCTAATACTGTATGTCTGCTGAAGAAATGCAGAAGACCTTTTCCCTGTAAAACTTACAATTTAGGAACAAAATTTACATGGCCCAGGGATTTCTTCCTTTCTCTAAATGTGGAATAATATTAGCTCAGAATATCTATCTCGTCCTCCTGGTGTTCTCCCAGGGGAACTTAACTGTTTACTCCCTTTCATTTGCCCTTTGATAGCACTGGAATAATACCACCTGCTAACCCTTGCTCACTTGGTACATCGTTTCATACCTTCTCTTCATTTACTCTAACATTCTCTTTTCCATTATTTAACAATTCCCCAGAGCCTCACAAGTGTATCTCCCACATAAATATGTAGCCATGTGTGTTTTATAATGCCATAGAACAAATGTGCTGCAAATCTGTTGGAGCCATAATTAGTTTCAGATTTAAGTTGATTTTACTTCCAAAATTAGAATAGTTTTTTCCCTCTTGTGCATAGAGATCCTTAGGGAAGGGATTACAGGTGAAATTCTTGTTCCACTGAGACAAATGATGAGGCTATCATTGGCTTTCCTGGGCTTCAGAAGAAGGCCTTGTATCTTCATAAATGATCTCTGGAGAAATAAGGCCACACACTTATATGAAGAATTAATATTCCAAAATAGCATATAATAAAACATAGTCAAATGGTATTTACGTAGAAATGTTGATGTCTGAACTCTTGCAATGACAACAGTGTAACTATGATTCACCAAGAGAAGATAAAGCAGTGATTTGCAGTTGTGAAGGAATGCCTGAGAATTAATGTTATAAAAAGGGCTCGTACTGCACACATAAAAGTAAACCTTCAGCACAACTCCTTTGTGAAGGAACCAGATCAGGACTTTACAGCTGTTTTTCTTTCAAACCTTTCACATTGATTATCTCAAAATAATGACTGACCTGGGCTTAAGAAGACAAAACCAATCTGTAGAATTAGTGTCAGCTCTTACTACTCTGGCCTGATGGAATTACATTCCTTGTTTGCAATCCTAAAGGCCCTTTAAGATACTATCTATCAGAGCAAAGTCTCATGGACACTATGTCATTATCCCTTACTTCTTGAACAATTATTCTATGTAGTAAAATACCCTTACATGATACACAAGTTTCATTTAAGGCATCAGGTTGCAACTATTTTATATTCAGTTACTAAGAATTCCTTTTCTTTTTTTTTTTTTTTTTTTTTTTTTGGTATTTTTTGTGGGGTTTTTTGGGTTTTTTTTGGTTTGCTTTTTTGTCTAAAATCAGTAAGCCACAAGCCAACTTGTGCTTAAGTTGACAATGATTTTTGAAAAGTGGTAAAGGCATTAAGGAATACAAGATTTGTAGAAAAGCATCATGATTCAGTTCACAGGTTATGTGTCATTGGAACATGAGATTTAATTTTGTACATACTGCAAAAGTTAATTTTCATGGTCTTAAGCTTTGTCAAACTTATTCAGGGAAGGAAGAGGACTGGACAGCTCTTTAAATACTACCTAGACAAAGCTATTCTTAAACTGGAAAGACTACATTCCATTGATTTCAATTTTGTGTCCACTTGAAGTGAGGGAACAAAGTCTGCACCTGAGGCCTTGCAGTGAAGCAATTAAAATGAATCCCTTAGTAACCAAGGGGCAATGAAATATGTTCAGAAACAACATCTGTCATAAGCTTTAACTCCAATTAACAGAATTCTTGCCACTTAAATATGTGCCAGTTGCACAATTTTTTTTATTTATATGATTTCACATTTTTATTTTGCCAAATGCAATGAATAAATATAAATTATCAAGAAGTATCTTCATTTCATAGGTCCTTGTTTTGTGCAAAAGCCAAACCATTATTTTTAGTATATTTTTGGACTACAGTGGGACAAAAAAAGTAGTAAAGGACCATGTATTCAATTAAATCACCATGATGAGAAGATAAATATAGAAACTTGGCTTCCTTCTGTGCAGTGGCAAATAAAAAGTCATCATTTTTATTTTGGCTTTTAGCATGAAATGAAGTACTTACTGATTAGATACTCTCATTATATAGAGTATGTAATATCCCTAACCACCACACTCCCTCTATACCTGGATGAATTTGGAAACAGTCCTGGAAATGAAACTTAAAACAAGCAGGCTTCTGTTGCCTTGGGTACAGAAAACCTCGTCTCAGAAAACCTCACGGAAAACTTTTAAGTACATAAACCTTAATAGAACAAATATGCTGTAAAATAGTAAAACACAAAAACAGTTTGCTCAGAGAGGTGGTGGATGCCCCATGACTGGCAAATTTCAAGGTCAGGCTGGACAGGGCTCTGAGAAACCTCATCAAATGTCCCTGCTTATTGCAGGAAGGTTGGAATAAATGACCTCTAGAAATCCCTTCCTTCCAAATTATTAAATGATTCCATAATTTTAATCAATTTGTCTCAAAGACCATTTTTATAGTTAAGTAGACATTTAAAATGGACATGACTTTGAAGGGTTTCACACTGGTAATACACACTTACTTTTGATTTTGTTGTGATCAAGATGAAGGTGCTCAAGATGAGCATTGATTGGTGGAATTTTAGTGAGCTGATTGTGAGACAGCTGTAGGTCTAGAATAGATGACACATTAAACCCATTTGAAGGGATACCATCATCAGATAGTTTATTGTAGTTCAGCCTAAGGAAAGTCACTTTGGGTATTGCACTGAAGTAGTTTTCTGGTATAACTTCGATGGAGTTGTTGTCCAAAAACAGCTGCAGTGTATTAGCTGGAATGCTTAAAGGCATTTTCTTGAGTGAATTTTTTGCTATGTTGAGCTGCATGAGGTTGTTGAGTCCTTGGAAGGTGTCACTTTGAAGAGCGCTGTCCAACAAACTGTTCTGGTGCAGGTCTAACATAGTAAGGTTTTCCAAGTGGCTGAAGACTCCTTCTGGGATTTTGGAGATTTTGTTTCTAGCTAGTCTTAGCTGTTCCAGACCCACTGGTAATGGAGCAGGAACCTCTTCCAACTCATTATCTTCAAGGAATAAGTAAAGCAGCCTTTTCAGCTTGCTCAGCACACCATTCTCAATCCCACTGTTTGTGATCTTATTCTTGTTCAGATTTATCCATCTCAGATGAGTGGCATTTGCAAAAGGCTTCTCTGAAATTGTTTCAATTTGATTGTTTTGAAGATAGAGGTACCAAATTCTGGCTGGAATTGGAGGTATTTCTTTAAGTCCTTTGTTATCACAGTATAATGCATTGGGGAAACTAGGAGGACAAAAGCACTCCTGTGGACACTCAGAAGTATAGTGAGACCAGTGGCCAGGATCCAGATCATCATAAACTTGTCTCACAGTTCGAGTCCACACAGAATTGACCAAGAATAAGAGCAAAAGGCTTGTATAGACTTTTAAAATCATGGTGTTTGCCTTGGAAGGGGAAAAAAACAATTAGCTGTTTCTCAATAAAACTCCCTAGTAGTATACTAGATTAACAATACAATTTTGCATATAAAATAATATTTCCTTTATAAACAGCCAAATTCTTTCCTCTAGGGTGATATCCATGGCCTGTTAAGAAAAACTGAAAAGTAATACAAACAATATAAACAATTCTGTCCTGTATATTGATAAACATATCCCTGATTCAGCTTAGCCACATTGGCTACCAGTTTGACTGATGTTCATGCAAGTATCATTTCAAAAAATATGAAAATATGGATCATTTTCAGACAATAAATCAGTACCTCTTGTACATTTGTGTAAGCTTTCCTGTACAGACCTATAACCTACATTATAAAATGGTTAATTTTCAGAAAAGATGTCATTACCATGATGATATAAGTAGTATTTGTATTATACTATTGTACTCAGTGTTCCTCCTTTTAAAATTAATCATCCCCTCTTTTCTGTTTTTGCTCTCTCTTAAATTATAATGACATCTGGATCAGATTTTCCAGGGTCTTTTGTCTTCATTTAAAAGTGGAAGATCAAATAGTGTTTTAACAGCTGTTTGTTGGGCATGTTCTTAAAAGCTTGGAGGGAATATGTTTGACTAATCCATTCCCTGCCTCACTCACTCTCTCATATCCAAAGTTACAAATTTCCTTCCATAAAGCAAACAGACAAAACAAATACCTGCTCTAAATGACACAAAAATTAAGCCCTAACCAAATTATATCCACAATAAGTAAATCCTGACCTAACTGTTCATATTGCTTTATGCACATTTTAACTATTTTTCCTACTTAATTATATGGTTTTTTTAGCCTCTTCCACAATTATAATTGTGAACAAAATTATCACTGATAATTTTCTCAGAAAGGAAATATTTGTGTAGCATGAAAACAGTGCCTTATAAACTCTGTTATCTTGCTTACTGGCTCATGAAGATTAACAAGCATTTTGCAATGTAGAGGCAAAAGACTGATAGCTGAAATTTCTGGGAAAAATTAGGAGGTTAGCTGTGACAAAAATAGTATTTAAATAAAAGTAAGTTCTCTCATAGGATTAATGCATCAGTAAGGTTAAGAGCTCAGTTCAGTTGCTGCATATGATATGTAGTAATTTAATAGTTTTCAACATTGTGATTATTCAACATTGTTATTAGTAACAAGTGCAGAATGCTGTAGCTTTTCCAGCCCCAGAAACTGCTATCTGGAGGTGTTCCAAAGAAAGGGACAAATAAAGTATTTTTAGAGAATAACGCTTCTATTTCACACAGTGAATTTGCAACCTTTTTACTCTGTAAATATTCATAACCTTAATAACACTTTAAAAAATAAATATAAAGCAGTTTACCTTGTTAGTCAAGTTCCTGGAGCTATCTGAAGCCAGTTAGAAATCTCTGTAAATTCACCGCTTTTGGCTGCTAACCGCTGTGTTTGTTTCCTGTCCTCCTAAGAATTAGCAGCACATAAAACTGGAAGTACGTACTAGTATTCCCAGATGTATTTCCATGCACACCTTATTAGCTATTGCTTCTAGTTTGACATTGTTTCAGAGTTTGGGCTTACCTCAGCTTTCTTGGATCTTCTTCTCTTTCTATTGGTCCCTGTTGTTAGACTGTAATAGCTTGAGTCAGGCTACAAGCCGTGTTCTAGGAATACAGCCTCATATATACGCATCAGTGCTTACAGCTTTTAACCCCTGATACAGCTCAGGCACCTCAGCACCTAGGCAGGGAAAGAAGGAAAACCTGGCCTTAATATCAACCAGCCACTGAGCTGAAGGCATTTGATTTTTTATGTTCTATCAGATGAGGGGAGCTGGTCTAGATGAAACAGGTAGCCCAAAGTGTACATTTATTCAAGATTTTTGTTACAAGATACTTTACACGCAAAGCTGACTTACATCATAACTCATTCTCATAATACCTGACTTGGCCACAAAGGATTAAAACCAGTGCCATCTGTTTCTACGGAAATATTTTATTTGATTTTTATTAAATGCAGATGCTGTCGTGCCATTTAAAGACAAAATTCTTGATTAGAAGAAGAGAGCAAATGCATTTGCTAAGAATTTTTTAATATTTTCAGTTCTTTAAATATTAGATCTTACCTTTTCCTTTTTGTTCAGAGAGATATTTACATGTATTTCTACAAAGTTATAATATTCCTCAGTGTCTCCTGCAATTTTCTTTCATCATTGATCTAAAGCAAACTCTTTGCAGACAACTTGCTCTCCAAAGATAGACACATATTTCTCACATTATGTATTTTGGAAGATTTTTGTTTTCCTTTTTAGTCCAAACTTAAAGTAACAACTTCATATCAGAAAAACTATTCATGTTCAAAGCCAGAACAATGACATAAATATTTTAAGGGAAAAGTTAATGAAAAATATTGAAAACATATAATATATTCTGGTACTTTAAATTATTTCTATTAGTTTTAAAACTTAGTTGTATAATTATTTTAATTATCTTTAATCTGTTGGATTTTAACCATTAAACCTATAACAGCCTATTTCATAATTTTAATCCCTTGCTTCTTAAACTCAGAATGTCTCAAAAGAAGTTTAGAAGCAGAAAAGACAAAAAGTAGTTAAAAAAAAAAGAAAGCAAACCTTAAATACATGGGCAGCTTTCACTGACTTCAGTAAGGCTAATGTTAAACATGTCATAAACTTTTTTCATTACTTTTGTTTGTACCGCCATGTTTCTTGTTTATGAAAAATCCATCCTTACCATCAGTAATTCTCGCATTGTTTATGAGCTTAAAAATAAAACAAGTGCTTAAGTGTTTCACTCTACCAGCACTCCAGGCCCTTCAACACCTCTTAAAGATTATCAGGGATTTCTCACAAAGCAGGTGTAAAACTGATTCCTTCATGCATACTGAATATTTTAATAATTTAAATTAGATTAAATTAATTTACATCTATGCCTTAAACAAAGGTTCTAGTTTTAAGCAGATGTACTAATTATAGGACAAAAGCCATAAAACCCCCAATTTTCATTGTGGATTTCACTTTGAACACCTATAACTTAAAATGTTTAACACTTGGACCCCCTGCAGCAGAGCTGGCCCCCACATTAGTGATAAGGATGCTTGTCGGCTGGAGTCCATCCAAGGGAGATAGGGAGGGGCAGAGGCATCACTGTGTGAAATTTAAAATAGTTGCATGTCCAAGCGTCCTCCATTTAAGGAGGTTTCACCATGAAAATTGCATCTATGATTCTTGTAAACAGCAAGCTGTGCAGTATAAAACTGCTTTGGTTTTTTATGATAAATCTTCACAAAGTGTGAAGAGAGAATGTGGAAGCTTCTTTGCCACTAAAGAAAAAGACGAGTCCATCCTGAATGTTGTACTGAAATTGCAAGTCCTCATGGCAGATATCTGCTGTGACACACCTAAATGCATCTTGCCAGATGTTTACATTTAGCAACAGCAAAAAAGATTGATTTATCTTATGCTTCATGGTGGTCTGAATTTATCTGCTATTTTTACCTGCTAATTATGTTCAGATATTCATTATGTTATCACAGAAGTCCCTGGCAAAAGGACTTGCTGTTTACCTTGTGGCAGGCAGTGGTACTATTTGTATGAAATGTTATTCAGCAAGGGGTGACAATCTGCCCTTTGTGGATTTAGAGACCAGGTATTTGGCCCTTACCAAATACACATTTCTATTCAAAGGAGGAGTCCTTCACTAGGAGAAGAATATAGCAAAATATATTTTCTAAGACTTTCTCAATAATGTGAATTTCCATTTCTTCTGATACAAACAAAAAAAATGACAAGAAACGTCTTCAAAATCACAAAGCAAGAGAGTTTATGACTGTCATACGTATTTTTTACATGGTCCCAAAAATTTTTGAAATATCTGTGCAGAGACGAGTGATCTCTGGGTGTCTCAGCAGACTTTGCAGAAAGCCTTCTTCCCATGAAGCCTTCAAGATTATGCACATATCATGCATTTGTTGTGTTGAGTCCTTCATCATCTGGTGTAAAATATTTCTTATTTAAGGGTTGCACTTTATGGTGATAAAGTTTTACAGGCTAATAAAAGTCTGTGGCCAAGGTTTTCAAAAATGACGAATGGTTTGGGAGACTTTTTGTTTTGTGGATCCAACCTGAAACTCTTTCCAGAACCTTATTTTCAGTAAGGGCTAAGAATTTTGTGTTAATGAGGTAATTTTTAACTTGAGAAGCTGAGTGATCAAAGGCAAATATCAGTGAAACTCAAAGTGCTCCTGAGACCATGAACAATCTCTCAAAAAGTAACAGCATGAAAGGTATTTGCGCAACAATAAAAGGAAGTGGAAAAAAATATTACAGTAAAAATACTGTAGATACCCACCCTGAATTTTGGAGATAATTCCTAAGAGATGCTGTTGGATTTGCTCTAGTTTGAGAAAGATGTCTGAAGCTATTACAGGATTTTTACTGTGCATGTCTCCTTTCAATCCACACTGTTAATCAAGAGAATTTGAAGTAAAAAAGTATAAAGTGAAGAGCATCAACAATTGCAGGGGGTGGTAACATCTCCTTGAGAGAAGTAATGTACATGCTTGAAACTAAAACAGCTCACAAAATTGAGAAAGACTAGAAGAGTAAAAAAGACAAACTAGAAAGACCCATTGGGAGGAGAAATGGACAACTGGGACTGCTGTTTGGAGCTGTTCTGTTTTAGCATCAGAGCTGCTGACAGTGAAAAAATGCATTACTTTCTTTCAGTAATGGCTGCCATATGTCTCAGATTGAATTTGAAGCAAGATCTGTTAAGCATCAAGCATGTGTATAGTTCATCACCAGCAAACCCAGGAGTGTACTGCAAGCAGAGCTTACTCATTAGCCCTGTGCATTGCTCCACTTAGCAAAGGCTGCAGTCCAGGGTGCCTCAATTTGGGCAGTACTTTGCTAAAAACTATGTGCCTTGCTCCACAGGACAATCAGTTCTTCTGAAACAGGCTCTTGAATTGTCTTCATGGTTACTAGAGAGAAGCTAGTGCTTCAAAAGCTGAAGACAATAAGTCCAGTTTGTGTATCCT
This sequence comes from Camarhynchus parvulus, assembly GCF_901933205.1. Classification (NCBI taxonomy): domain Eukaryota; kingdom Metazoa; phylum Chordata; class Aves; order Passeriformes; family Thraupidae; genus Camarhynchus; species Camarhynchus parvulus. The sequence goes on along the minus strand of NC_044586.1, from coordinate 29,421,587 downwards.
TCATCCTATACTCCTAATGGTAGCTCCAGACATCTTCATGGGGTTGCTGACTTTTACTCAGGCTTCATTTGGCCTCTTTCACTTCTGATAACAGGCATGTAGTGATCTCTCTCTTTCTGCATTGCTGCTCTGTGTTTTACCCAGAGTCAAAAAGACAAAACTTCTATTTCCAAACAGTTCCCTGACCAGCAGACAGTGATATAGCTCAATTAATAATATCTGCTGCTCCTTTTAAAAACAGCCAAAGGTCAGCAAGATCAAAGAGTTTAAAAGAAAGCAGATGACAGAGCCCTTCAGGCTAGCCCAAGGGACACTGCAGACAGATCAAAGGAACAGCCCAGATGTTCCAGACCCTGCTCCTATGGATACATTTTACTCTACATCATTCCTAGTGAACAAAAGAAATTAAAACAAAACAGATTTAGGAGCAGGAGTGCTGCACCTCTACCAGAAGTCTAGAATTACATGCTTAGACCTTGCAGTGGAAGAAATTGCATTTCATATTTAATTAGGCATTTTTTGTGCATATGCAGGCAGCTGAAGTATAGGGAGTTTATGTGGGGAGCTCTCACTTTAAATCAGAATACATTGGTTAAAGAAACCCTGGGGAACAGTTTGACTGCCTTAATTTGTTAAAAGGAGATGTCACCTAACTTGTTTATAAAGGATTTAGGAAGATAAGATTCCATTCTAAAAGTCCAGAAACAAAACTTTAGCAGTTTACTTTCTGCACAACTTCCTTATCAAAACTACAATGGGAACCGAGTAGCTTAGCTGAAAGAGATCATTGCAGAGCAACACATTATTTCAGAAAAGAACAGCTATGGAAAAGGGCTCAGCTTTTATGGGAAATATATTGGTCTCCTGAATATGCTTCATTAAATAATTTTTTGGCACTCTATTTGCTTTCTCTCTGGTTTGAACTCTTTACCACAGCGACACCAAAAAGGTTCCATGACACAATGCCAAAATCTGGTATTTGTCTTGGCTTGCTAGGTTTACTTTAATTACTATGGAAATGTTACTGTCAATGTCTTACTTTACTTTGTTTTCATGATTTCAACAACTTCAACACTGAAACAAATCTATCCCACCCTGGGACTCTATTTTTAAAATGCTAACTGTAACTCAAATTAAAATATCTAACATGCATTTATCAATTACACACATATTGAGTTACTGGGACAACGTGTAGTTATTTAGATGATTTATATTTTCCAGACTAATGGTAAATGAAAATATGAATTAGTGATCTGATGCCCATTCTGTAAACCTGCAGAAGTTTTGAACTACAGACCATCAAGGATTTAATATTCCGAGATAACATCAGGATAGTGAAAACAAACTGGTTTTACTATCCTTTAATTATATCCTTATCCTTAATGTTAACTTCTGTTTTCTTATTTTCTTCTGTTGTTAAAGAAGCCCAAAAATATTTTAATTCATCTTCATTTTAGATCCCCACAGTAAGACAATAGATTTCAAGAAGTTTAAACTCACACAAAGTTCTGTCCTCTAAAATGAGTGACAAGAGTTGCATAAAAGTGAATGCCCACAACTTAATGAAAAAATATTTTATATCCTTTACAGTAATGATCTGCTACAGTGATTTTGCCACATGAGAAATTCAAGGTTCAGGGGCTTTTTTAGTGTTTAGAAAGAAAAGTCAAATGACATAAGCTATATGAAAACTCAGCTCTTATTTTCCATTAATTGTAGTAATTTTTGCTCTAAATTTTTAATGCAGATGCTCTTGGGAAATACTGAAATTAAACATTAGACTATGTGATTTTTATTTTCTTAAATTGCAATATCAGTCATCGCTTTCGAGAGCTGGCATTTCCCAAAGCACTTGAGTTTTCTTCCAGAGTCCCAACTGCAAGCTCAAATCTCACTCACCATGACTACTCCAGTCACTGATTATCCTTTCATATGGAACATGTTGAAACTTAGTCTTTACTGTGTAGATGAAATTCCTCAACACCCAGCACTTTGATGCAAACTGACACCACCTTTTTCTTTGAAGAAAGCTCTGGAACCCAGCTCCAGGGAGAATTCATCACCTATCCCTGTCCAAACATCATGCAGTGCTCCAGAGCTCTAAATAATGACCAAAATAACCCTAAATAATCAAAGGGGTGTTCTTCAACACTACCTGCCCTTTTCTTAGATAATGCTGTGCTCTTCATGGTAGCAGCTGGGAATCCCAGCAATAAATGCCTCGTTCCCTTCTGCATTTTCTGTGTAATACATACCTCAGCTCAAGGCTGTGATTTCCATTAGGAGCAACACACCTTTCCTTCTTCTGAATTGAGGGTGGGAAAAATAATAGTGCAGGAGATAGTTCTTCTTATCCAAACTTAGGAACCGGTACAAAAAAATGCTTCATTTTTATACACAGGTAATCACAACTCTTCTTCAAGTCAATAAAGCATTGCACATAACTTTGAGAACTTGCTGGTCTTACTGTTTATTTTTTTGACAGCAAAATGTCTGTAATGATGAAATCCAAAAATGAAGTTAAGGAAACTTTTGTTCATGTAGTTTAGAAATCAGTGTGTGTAGTAAGATGGATGGCAAAGTCATGTGATGTCCTACAGAAAGATGGTGGCAATAGGGATTTTGAAAAACTTGTTTATCTTCAAGACAGCTTATTATTAAATTGGTTTATAACTTACATAATTTATAATTATGTAAGTACTTCCAGTACTTCTGTCTGAAATATTTTGCATGTTTCAATGAAAGTGTTATCATCAATGGAAATATATTTTTACAAGTATTATTTAATGAGTTCCAAAGTGTCTTCATAGTTCTTTGAATATGTGCTCTGGTCAGGTTGACCAAATACCGTGACAGACTTGTATGCATTGCCCCACACTGGGATTCACAGAGCAAAGACAAAGCTGCTTTTTTTTTTGCACAGTGCAGCAGTTTTCTCATCTTCAGAAGTCAGGTGCATTTGACCAAATCCCTTTGTTTCTACACTGTCATATGCAGAACATAAATAATATTTCTCTTCTCATGTATTTACCTAATTTCTTCAATTCCTTCTTAATTAGACTATATTTTCTGCTTTTCTTTAATAATTTAAGAATTAAAAGGTAGCTGTAGCAGAGATGTACCACAAAAGAAGGATTATACTTTTAAAAAGAAATTTTTCTAGTAATTAAAACTTGTTAAAAATATTGTGTTATTTGATCTGTAGATTAAGAATTCAAATTATGAAAATGAAGATGATTCACCTCTTAAAACAGGTAGAAGGGGTTTCACCCACAAAGCATCATGTTTATAGCACTAAAGAGTAGCAATATGTACATTTTAGCCCACAATCACAATCTTCTCTCAGAACAGTGTGATAAAAAGTGCCACAGCCTCTAAAGCTGCTTTTCTTTACACAATGAAGTGATAATTTGCCCTGGTACTTGAACCTGACCTTTCTACATTCAAGGTGAGTTTCCCAAAGTGCAGCTAGCACTCCTTTCTTATTTCAGCTGATGCTGAACTTTTCAGACTAAGTAGAAAAGAGAGTTATTTCTGCGTGAAAGCCTTAAGGCCTGCAAATTAAGTTCTTTTTCTTACGGATGGAAAGCCTTTTAACCAATATCAGAATCTGAAAAAAAATCATCCCCAAAATGTCCTCCGTGAGCACTCTGTCCATTAGGATGGTGGCATGTTTGCTAGTGCTGTCCCACGTGGGAGAGTAAGAAGGGATGGATCTCTGATTTCACTGCCACTACTCAGTGAATCACAAGAGTCAAAATGGGAGCAGATTGGCACAAGCCAGCAAAGGTATTGAAAGATTCCACAGTTCCTGCCTGTGGAATCTATACCCAAATGTCAGCTAAGTTAAGATTTTGTGAGTATCATAGGAGTTGGAATTATGGACTGGAACCTGAAACAAGAAATTTTCCACATGAATTTCATGCTAAACTCTTCAGCTGTAGAACTGGTTAGCAAAACCGATATTTTTCACCATTGGTTACTAGTATTCTTAGAATCACAGATTCACAGAATCATGAGGAAACATCTGAAGGTTGTTTAGTTCAACCTCCTTCTAAAACTAAGACTAGCTTCAAAGACAAATCTGTTCCTTAGGGCATTGCCCGTGCATGCTATGAAATTTTCTGAGGATGCAGAGTCCACAGCTTCCTTGAGCAATCTGTGACAGTACTTTATGAACTCTCTGTGAAGAATTTTTTATACGCCCAGCTGAAATTTCTCCTTCTGGAACTTTCTCTTTACCACCATTCCCTTTCACCATTCACCCTGAAACTGGGTGCTTTTTCTGTATCACTCTTTTAGGCAGTGGCAGACTGCAGTAAGACATGGACTGAGACGTATGGTATATTCAGGGAGGCTAAGGGAAGCACCTTGGCATTACCTGGAAAGAAGAAGGTTGAGGGAAGTTCTCTTAACTGGTTCTACTCTATCATGAGTTGGACTGTTCTCAGTCTCACTGTTCCCACTCCTTCATTTTGCATAAAAGTAATCAGTGTACTGAAGCAAGCTGAAAAGAATAATGCTTTTCTGTTGTGTTGTTAGATTAGAGCAATCAGCTGGCATATCTCATCAGTTTGTGCTCTAGAGATCTTAGTGTTTAGTATATTTTTACATTAAGGGAAGAATTAGGAAATGGTTAAATACCATTTCTCATTCAATTTTCTTTTCTTTGGGGTGTTTTACATGCACTTCTTTCTTCTTTTTCTGTGTAACAATGCCTGGGTGCTATTCTACAGGGATTCCCACCCTGATGTGTTCAGAAAGCACCAGATTTACACTTCATTCTGCAATGAAAATTCTAGCCAACTTGTAACAAATTTTACTGTCAATCCTTCCTGTACATGGGTAAAAGAACAGCAACATTTATGAATTTCAAAATGAAAAAAAATAAAAGAGGGAAATATTTCTGTTGTTTTCTCAATCTCGCCTTTTGTTTTAGTCCCAGGTTTCTTTGTGAATTTGTGTTTTGATTTTGAACATCTGGAACTGGCATTGTGCTGACTAAATGGTTTGGTTTGAATTGGTTTGGGTTTTTTTTCAGAGGTGATAGTTTCTGCTTTTGCTATAGAAACTAGCAAAGTTTCTGTTTCAGTGTTTAATAGTCTAGTAGTTGAAAAGAAAACAGTACCCATGGGATGATCTGTACTTGCAAGCAAGCCACTTACAGCTCTCAGTTACTAATACATTTATTTTAGTGTGTTCCAAGATGCTGACAATATTTGGACTATTTAGTCCTGGGTGGAACATACTACCATGTCTTCACCATGTGTAGCTGCGTTTTACTCACCACCTGTGGTTTCTGAGAGATTTCACTGTTCTTTTGACAATACTGAAACATTAGTTTGCACGTTTTCATAGTGCCATGATTCCCATACTGCAAACTTCATAAGGCATCGATTTATTGGCCAACGCAAGTGTAGTGGCACATGTTAAATTATGTGTACAAAATATTGAAATGTCAAAGTAGAGAAAACAGTTTATTTAACCCTACAATAATTTTTTATAATGATAGAATAGCTTAGATTGTCTTGTCCTAATCTGTTTTTATTTTTTCACTTTATAAAAGAAAGAAACATAGTTGTCAATGATATGGACAAAAGGACACTATTTGATATGTTTTATTTTCTACAGTCTGGTTAAAAATAGCATGCAAGTAATTGAATAAAAATATTTGTATATATGATTTATTTTGAAATAACAATTATACAAGCAATGAATAAAAATCTTCCATGACAGTTAAATGAAAGTATGACAAAAAGAAGAGTAAACAATTCTTTAACCTGAATATTTTTTCCTTATCTTTCATGTATTCCATTAATATAACAATGTCATAGACTCTGAACACATATTTTCACAAATTTTAAATTGTTTGTATATTGTTAAATCACTTTTTCCTTTGCTGTGGGTAACAATATATAAAAGGCATGATGATTAGGAAAGTTGGACAGGAATCTTGTATGGACACAGGCCAGCCCTTACTGCTCACTATAACTCAGTGATTCCCACCTAACTTCCCTGTGAGTCTGGAACTTTCTGGCACGTATTGCATGCATGAATATAGATTTTTATGAAGTTGAATCTTTTAAATCAACTCATTTAGCCAGATAAAGACATATTTTGCATCAGATTTAGTAATTCTTGTGCTTTCTAAATAGAACGATTTGTAAAAATATGCACACATTTCCTTAAGTTTGCCAAGTCCTTGCTAAATATTCACAAACAGAATGGATAATATGCAGATTGACACTTGCTTTAAGGCATACCCTAATTTTAAAGCACTACCATGGTGTGTTATTCCTGCAGCAAGTGCCCCTGGAGGGGAGCTGGATGGTGCCAGGTGTGTCACTCCAGTGAGATCTCAGCGGCCACCCGCAGGCAGTTGTACATCTCCTGCGGCAGGTCAGCCCGCGTGAGGTTGTTTCCATCCAGGCGCAGATGTGTGATCTTGGAGTAGGTCGTTGGCCCAACCACCTTACAGAAGCTGCTCAGTGGGAACTCTGGAGCAAAGAGAACAGAAAAAAGAGGAAAACATGAATAATTAGGATAAATTCGACAAAACCATTATATTTCTCCTTTGTTTTTTTTTGGATTTCAGTTGAAAATTGTGACTTTAATTCATTATACTATTTTCAATATTTTCCATTTACACTGATGTAAACCCCTGTAAATTTATTGGAACCTGAGGGACTTGTGTTGGGAGAGGTTCTTTCTGTTAGTTGTGAGAGGTTCAGAATTTCAAGACTGAGTTTTTCAAGTGCCATTTTCTTCCAGTACAAGTTTGACATTTAGACTTCAAATTTTATATAGAGGTCTAATCTGACATTTAGATAAAGGGAAAAACCACTCTTAAAAAAACTAGAGATGCAAAGAGAGAAATCAGTCAGTTTGTCTACATTACAATGAAAGGGTAAAACTGTTTTATAAGATATTGAAGGAAATAAAAAGTTTCTGGAGAAATTGAAATCATGATACAGCTTTACCCTAAAGAACAGGCAGTCCAATGGGTGTCTGTGCATTTTGTATGTATTTTATATGTGCCATTTTGATTTATATGTTTCAGAATGAAATTTGGGTCTAGGGTTGGAGAAGAGTTGTACACTTAAACTGTGCTTTTGAACCTTTTCACATCAGAAATAGGTGAGTATGAATGCAAAAATTACTGATAAAATATATATATTTATTGTAATTTATATATCATTTATATATGGTCTCTATTCAGTTGGGGGATTATTTTGTTCACGTAACACCAGATAGACCTTGAACGGAAATTTCTCTTGTGTCCCATGATCACTATTAACTGTAAGGTAGAAATTACATTAATTACTGAGGTTCTCTGCTCAGTATGAAGAGCACACACCCACCCATATTATAGACCTCTTTCATGCAGAGAAGATCTATCCTCAGGAGAGAATATAGGTGAATAAATCTGATGTCCCCTGCATACCACATTGTGTAATTTTGCAAAGAGGGTCTTCATTCACTGTTTCCTTTAAGTCAGACAGAGGATTAGTCTATTGAAAAGCTCTATAAGTACTAAAGAAACAGTCTGAGAGACTTGTTCTTTTTCAGAACACTGACTTTGGATGAATTCACACAGAAAATACTTTAAAAGGTTAAAGGGACTCCTTCAATGAACCCATGCATCTTGTAATTTCTGAGACATCAAGTTAGTATTGTCAAAATCAAATGCCATTTGAATTACCTTTCATAGGCCACCTTATGTATCTTTTCTACATGGCTACTTAACTCATTTAAGAAAGTACTATCAAATTGTAATACTAAAGAAAGTGGAGGAAGTACCTTTCATACCTTCTCATAAAATTTTGGATTAACATTCTTCTAATTGGATTCTTCCAGGACATGCTTTACAATAATTTTCTATCACTAATGAAACATTGCTTTTGTATGCTAAGTATAAATGCACAGGCAGCTCTTTAGAGCATAAGAGCTTAGGTAATATTTTGGACAGAGATATGATGTTAAGAGTGGGTAAAGACTCAAGTACCATCAACAAAATAAATTGTTTTGAGTAGGAGTTAAGGAAATATAATTTAAAAGTCATATCTTGATCACCAATTTGATTAAAGCAAATCAAAGACATTTCCTAAATGTTGTGTAGAGTGCAGCCTTCTTTTGGAAGTATGAGAGGTGAATGACATCCTTTGGGCAGTCCATGTTTTAATACAGTAAAATTTTAAGACTTCAGACCAATTCTGATACCCTTCTGGTTCAGAATGTACCAGCAGAAGCAAACTAATAATTCTTGTTCATCAAGATCATATGATCAGAGAGATTTTTATAGGATAATGTCTGGGTGGAATTTTGCTGAATGAAAACATAAATTCCTGAGATTTTAACTCATTTTCTTGGGCTATAGGCTATGTCATTGAGTATTTAGTTCCAATTTTCTTCAGATAACTTGGATTTATTTTGTAAAATTTAAAATAAACATGAATTATAATATCAATTTTTTCCATCTTGTTGTCATTCAGGAATGACATAATAAGTACATTTTTGCTGATTACAAACATTTAAAAACTTTATAATTTTAAATTTTAGGGTTTTTTTTCATATTGTTACTTTTGAGCACAACATTTGGTTGCAGAAGAAGATATGCTTATGGTTAACTACTCAAAGAACATAAATTTCATACATGTAAATCACAAAATTTAGCTGTGATAACAAAACTCTGATCTGTGCTGACTAAAACAACTTGGGAAATGGATGGAGATCTTGGCCTCACAGAAGTCAAATGAACTCACTCCTGGACCTCAGTGGGATTTTGTTCCAGTATTTGGTCCATACCTTTTATATGTGGGTATCAATTTTTTATACTCTTCATATAATTTTCAGTTGTTAAAAACATATTAAAAAATGTTTCATTTTAATTGCAGTCTCTACTAGCAGAAGACCAGTGGTTATTGTGAGCGCACTTGATGAGCTGTTACCTGTATGATCTGTATGGGGAATTGCAATCCTTTAGACTGGAGTTCTGTGGCATCAAATATCTCTGTAGTTTACTTCCTCTTTTGTTACACTTATTGATGCTGCAGGTGAAAAATTGTCTTCCTGAATTTATAAAATTCAGGTTCAGAGCTAGGGTAGCTGGAATTTTGTCCCACATATTTTCCCAACACAGAATTCTTGCATAAGCCAGACACTGAGAGAATAAGAAGTATTGGATGAAAATTGGATTTTCATCTAAGAGTACAGTGGGCAATCCTAACAGGATCTGAAGTTCCATAGCCACTATTGTTGGTCTGTTGTCCACTAATCACAGGTGAAACATTTTTAGATAGGCCATGTTAAAAACCTCCTTTGGGAATTGTTGGAGTGAACCAGATAAAAGACCATAAAGCACCTCCACAATTTGATATATAGTCTCTTAATTGTCCTCTGGCACATTTTCATATTTCCCCTTTCATACTCCATTTATGTGGAGTAACCCCATTACTTCCTGAGGTTTCATGTGGAAGCAACAATTTCCTCCTTAATCCCTTACAAGTACAGATGATATATGGGGAAGGCCATCTTTGGACCCTCTTCTTGTTTCACTGAAACTCTTTGGTTCTTGGGGGGTTTTTTCCATCCTGCAGAGTTTATTTTTGCCTTGAGGAGTCTGTAACACAAGTCTCTGTGTCTGTGTGTGTGTGTTTGTGTACATTCATGTGTGTGTGTATATAATAATAATGGCATCTTAAAGGCATTTCAGTTTAGAAACTACAGTTTAGGTCTGAGCTATGGAGAAAGTGAAAGCTTTTCTGTCTTCCATTGTCCTGTTCTGGCTTGGAGATCCAATGAGCACCAAGTACAGTAGATAAAAGTGTAGATTTGATGCCTACAATCAATATAATGGATGTGCTTCAATTTATTAGTTAGAAATCAGAGGAGTTACTCTGAATTTGATTTCTCAACAGTTTGCTATCTGCTTCACCCACTGCTTCTTGCAACACAGGGGGAAACAGCACATACTAAGGCAAAGCCAATTCTGCTATATATTTAGATGTGTTTATTCATCAGTTCTTGTTCAAAAAACTCAGTCACTCAAATAAGGGCATTTCTCAAACTGATTATTTTTCATGAATGACAATACACAATGATGTTAGCACAAATTGAAAGATTATACCTTTTGTGCATCTGAGGACAAATTATTACTCCTTAGACAGAAGTCTCTCACAGCATAGGGATGCCATAGACCATCACGTGGAATGGAAGCTGGCCTAATCTACTTTCATAAATCACTGGTAAATCATAACAATTTATTAAACAAAGGAACTCATCATTGATTTGAGGCTTAAATAATCACAGACCAATCAACTCAATTTCCCAAAAGACCAAGCACTCACAGCTGTAGGTCAGGTGTCATGAATGGTGAAATCCAAGGGCTTTGTTTGCCCTATGTTAATGATTATTTTTAATTAATTTTTATACCACATTGTCAGTCAGCATCTTAGGGAACTATATAATATGCCTATAAAATTATATAGCTGAGAAAATTGATTGTTGAAGTCTGCTAGATTTTATGATAAAGAAAAAAAATCAGTAAATCATAATTCTGTTGCATCAGTCCATAGGGTAGTGATGGCAGTGTAGCAGTAGCTGGTGAACATCCACTCCCCACACCAACCCCCTGAAAATGCAGCTTGCCCTGAAAAGCTAAAATTGTTATAGCCCCTGACTCTGACATCCTTTGAGAAGTGAATGGCAGCCAAGCTTGGTACCTGGTTACCTTGCAGAAGGCTCAGATCATCCTAAGTAGGGGAAAGTGCTTATATCTCGTGAAAAGTTAAAAATAATAATTTTTAGCTATTTTAGGAGTGGCAGAGTATCTGGTAGAGTTCCACAGGTTTCTGTATGTGGTGCCTTGGGTGGGAAGCATTAACTCGTTTTCCCTCATCAAAACAAGAAACCAAGATGCTCTAGGAAAAAAAAAAGCCACTGAGAAAAATGAAACAGAGTTAATACAAAACATTTCAAAATATCTTACCCTAAATCTGGTAAGATCTGCACTAAAAATGTTTGGTTTTAAAGGCTACGTCTCCATGGAGTTAGCTATGTATGGGGTAGCTAGCACTGATACTCTTAATCCTTGATGGATACAAGCAGGCAAACAGAAGGGAGGATTTAATGGCTTACTTTATATCAACAAGCAAGATGATGTAAATCCTCCTGAAGAACCACAGTCATATTTGGAATATCTCCCTCTCCATCAGGGACTACCGCTGATAGAGGCGCAGCTGGGGAACTTCTGGCATGGTGGTGAGGCCTCTCCAGCTCTGCAGCACCTCCTTGTCAACCCAGGAAGGGGACAGCCTTGTGAAAGCCCTGTCTCTGCAGAAACCTTCATGGTCTCGTGCAAGGTGTGGCATTTCTTGACTTCACAAGGAACATTTTTCACATTATAAGTGAATGGAGACAAATTTGCCACCTGATCATGTGATGAGCAGAACTGGAATGAAAAGAAAAACAGGGGCAGCTCTCTGGATTTCAAGAGAGGTTTGGAGGAATACTGCATGAGGCAAGGGAGGGAAGAAACAAATGCAGTTACTCTGATGTATCCTTTTCCACTACATCTTGTGCCTGCTCTCTTATGAATTTGTTGTTTTCTCCCTTTCTCCTGCCTCCAGCACTTGGATTACCAGCTCCTGTAAGGTTACTATAGTCATATCCTCACCTGACATCTCTCTTTTTTGTTAACTTAAGAATTCTGAACATCTTTTTGCACTGATCAAACTTTTCATTTTTCTCCTGAATTGTACAAGACAACTTCTTGGTTCTATGTAGTTACTCCAATTTACAAAAGATGGGAGTTTGAGGAAAAAATCCACTTCAGCATGAAAGCAGAAATTTCTCATTTTAAGGATATATTGAGTGGCGATTCAGTAAATATCTGTCTTTTAACATGAATGTGGACAACTGTTAGGTAAATGTCAGTGTGCTAACAGTCTAAACAGTACTATTTTTTCAGATTGGTTCATGTGTTATTTCAGATACTTGAATTGGCCATCAGTATCTAGTCTATCTAGTGGTAAACATTAACGGATGTGTGCAAATTTAACTTACTGTTAATTTTGTTGACTTGGAGGTAGAAGTTTTCCAGGTTCTCACTGACAATTGGAATACTCTTCAGCTGATTGAAGGAGAGATCCAACTCAACTAGTGATGTGATGTTGAAGACATTACCTGGTATTCCAGAATCTGTTAATTTATTGTGGGATAAACGTAAATATTGAAGGGCTTTAAAACCTTGGAAGTACTCATCAGGAACATTGGAAATCTGGTTATTATCAAAATACAGCATGAGCAGGGAGTGAGGCAGTCCTGTTGGTAGCTTTGTAAGTTGATTGAAGCTTAAGTCAAGATACAAAAGTGAATTCAGGCCTTTAAAAGCCCCAGAAATAGAATCTGCTTTCAGCTGGTTGTTCTGGAGGTGAATGACAGTCAGATTCATCAGCCCCTCAAATGCGCCAGGATTGACTTTTGTGATCTTGTTGTGACTCAATTGCAGGTCATCTAGAGTTTTGGGAAGTGGTCCAACAGCTTCAGTCAAATTGTTGTAGTTAATGTGAAGTTTCTTCAGGTTCTTTAGTTTGGAGAAGACTCTTCCCTTAATTTTTGAATTTTCCAAATGGTTGTGATCCAGGATCAGCCACTGTAGGTCTGTTACATTGTCAAATGTGTTCTCTTCAATTCCCTCAATCATATTGTTTCGGAGATAAAGATATTTTATTCCACTTGGTACAATTGGAATGGTTTTCAGCTTAAGATTGTCACAATACATTGCAGTAGGGTAGCTTAAAGGACAATTACATTCTGGGGCACAGACTGCTGCAGATGGCCCAAAAGGATCATAGCCATAATCATCTCCAGGACCGTAGTCATACTGGCAAAAAATGCCACTAATCAACAGCAGAAAGACAGCTAGGGAGTTTAGAGTCATCTTTCTAATGTGTCCTGTTCCTGCATAATGAAAGAGAATAAACAGGATATAACTTTAGTTTTTTATCTCTCTCAGCAATATTTGAAATTTTACCACATAAAGATTATATTTAAAAACTAATTATGGTTCCTATTTAAAGTTATTAATTAAGAGAAAAATATATTGGGTTGTTAGTATTACATTGTTAATACTATATTACTGCTCATCTTGTATAATCTTCCTTTGCAATGCAAAATTTCTGGCCATTTCGCTGTTGTAAGTAAAATTTTTTATATCTTTCTGCATTCATTGGTTAAGTCACAAGAAAGATGATGAAGTACAAGGTTTTTAAACTTGCCACAGAAGTTTTCAGTTTTGCTGAAAGCCATGTTCAGAGACAGTTCCACCATTTAAATTCTACCAAGCATTTGTAATGTGCTGATTTTTTTCATTTCCAAACATGTGGCTATTTGACTTCAGTTTGAAAGAGACAGGGAAGTTAAAACTGAGGGTAATGCTGTCATGCATAGTGGGTTGTTAAGATGTATGTAGTTTGAGAGTTCTTTTTCTCATGGATTATATTCTGTGAAGCATGGTCCACTAAGTTTCATAGTCACCTAAAGAGCAAACTAATAGGAATATAAAGCATATTATCTTTAACATGCCAAACAACCAGTATTGCATATGTGTGCAGTGGATCTGAAATGATTGAATCTGAGAGTGGACCTGAAGTGATTGAATTTCAGATAGTGAAAATGTCCTTGCAAATTCTCTATACAACAAAGGTGTTCAATTAATTCTAAATTAATTGAACAATAAAACACTGGCTTTACATAGTTAGTTTTTCAGTTCACATACAGCAAAAGGACATTCGGTGTCCTTGGAGGTGTTTGTGATTTAGTGTACATAGGGTCACTTTACTCTTTAAGGCCATAGTTTTCTCATCAGGTACTCCACAAGATGTCAATTAATCTGTGAAGACTAGTATCTTGTTTATACCTCTAACTGGCTAGATAGATGTCCTGCTGGAAAAGTAGCAATAAAGTCAGTGAGCTTTGATATTCTCTAGTAAAAGACAAGGCTCCAACTACTCAACTACTGTTCAGAGACTGAGAGGATTAAGAAAATCCTTAAAACCTTTTTTTTTCTCAAGGAATTTCAGAAAGTATGTGAAGCCTGTAAACAGACCACAAGGCATTGATCTCAGATCTGGGCAATTTTCCAGCAGAGTAAGTTAGTCTTGCTATTGGAATTGTTACACAGAGGACTTAATGTTAAAGTACAGGGCCATAGCAACAAAATTTTCCCTAATTCTAAATGTCTTTCCTTCTATTGACTTCTTAAAAGCCATACTATATTCTAGTGAGATAACAATCTCATTTAAAACGTCTCTAGGCAGGGCCTATTGATGTCATGTAGTACAGCACAAAGAATTTTTTAAAAATGTTATGTTACCTCTACTCAATAACCCATAAAGTCCCACTGCTAGATATTAAATTGCTGTCCCCCAGAAAAGGAATCTGATTACATATCATCTCCATGGTGTTGGTCCCACCACATTTATCCAATTACAAACCCTAGGATAATCATTGAAATATTAGTTGTCAGTGTAATTTTCTTTGCCTGTCTTTCATTACTTCATGACAACATGCAACATGAACATGAGCTCGACCTTCAGTCCCCTGCTGGTATAAATAAGTACAGCTTATATGAAAGCAAAGATTGCAGCAACACAATTCATCTCAAAATCCAGTCCTATTTAGGTACTAAATATTAAAGAAAGGAAATCAAGTACTTCTGTAGTCAAAGTACAAAAAGAGTGTAATGAACTCCTTGAACTACACTCTTTGGCCTTATGGTGACATTTTTTACACATCTCCTTAATTTTATAGTTTTAAAATAACATAGACCTTTTAAATTCAAATTCTTTTTTTTTCTGGTTTCAAATTATATTTGTAATGCTAAGTTTCATTATTGATATCATAGTCTTACAGTCCTTTAAATAAAAATTTTACTGCTCTGCAGGACCCTTCAAGTAACTAAAAATGTTAGATGGCAAGTGTTTTGAATTAATTTATCAAAACATTTGAGCATTTATGTGACAATTCTATAGTTCAGGGGCATATGAGCCTGCGTGCACCATAAAATTGCAAAGTAAATAGGAAATTTATTTAACTTGTTTTATTAATGCATTTCTCATTCAGGTATCTGAATGTCTTACTGTCAGAAGTGTAAAAGGTTAATAGATCATGCTTGTTTGTTGCACTGAACTGCATGAATCCAAAATACAAAATCAAAAAACATTTTTACATTTTTATATTACAACATAAACATGTTTTAATTAAATACCTGTGCCTGTTCTAAGCAGTTGTGTTGCAAAATACCTGTGAAAATATTTGTGAAGTTGCTCAGGCAACTTGCCAAAACACACTAAATGATAAATCCATAATTTTGGGAAAACGCTTCCGACATTAATGTAGAAATACTATTCAAATTATGTTTGACCGTGTCTATATTTCCCTAATCATTAATGTATTATGCAACAAAATAAATATAAAATTAACAGTCAATCAACCTTAATTCTGTAGCTTAACTTCTTACACAGTTTGCAAAAGACCATATTTTTTAAGTTTCACTAGTATATTTAAAATGTGCTTTAAAATTAATTAGAAATTTAAAAATATCTAGTGTTTCCCTCTCACTGTTTATGTGATTAATTATTTAAATATCAGGATACATTGTCTTTTTGTAGAATGGAGCAAAATGATTTAGCAAATGGGGTTTACAAAGCTCTCATTAATATTATGAATGAAAAAGTAAACAGTGAGTACTCTTACACACTTCTTTGTACTGTATGTCAAAACTTATTCCAGTGTAGAACAAAACAGACTGTGAAAAATTGCACCACTGATGTACAAAACATGCAAAGCTGTTTTAGGGAAACTGAGAAAGTGAATCGACAGTGAAACTGTTGATTTGTGCTCAATTTACAAATTGGCAAACTTATCCTGTCATGTTTTCATGTTCCCATTGCAGCTACATTTAAATAGCTGAACATTATGGTTAAAGCATGCAGCAGCACTTACCTTACTGCCTTCAAGCTGCTTTCCTTAATTCCCAGAGCAGATGCAATAAGAGGCTGTATCGACCAATATATGCTCTAAACAGTGTCAGGAGGTAAAAGTCTGCCAGATCCTCTGTGTTACAAGAGGGAAAAAAAAAGCCCTAGTCACGCTGCTCTCTGAAGCTGCTATGTCATCATGGTGATCTTGTGGTGTGGCATGTACAAAAATGCAGCTCTCTAATGAAGTGCAGGTGGATACCATATTTTGTACAAGGACAACCCATCTGTTCCTCCTGTGGGATCAGAGAATGATATTTCACAAACCTGAGAAAGTTAAAAAGCCACGGGTTTATACAAGATTTTTTTTTTGTATTTCAGAGGGAAAACTTGTTATATTGTAAAAGAAATTGCAAACAGGCTTTTGTTTTCCAACTTATTTTATACTGCTAGACATGAGCTAACACATAGCACTCAGACCTCAATGCTGCTGTTCTTCTTCAGCCAAGTGACTCATTCATTTTTCTGCCTTTTTCTTTAACTGTCTTATGACCACAGCAAAATATCCTTAATGAAAACTTTAGCCTAAGGATCAGATTCAAAACTATCTTTGAATCATACCCTTTTCCACATTACATACTGAGTTCAAAGATTACATATTGAAGTTCAAAGACTCTTCTGCAAATCATAGGAATTGATTTGGTCTGGAGATTTTCTTTGGTAGTTGAATGTATGTTTATTTAATAAAAACACATCCCAGGAATGGGTTTTGAGCAGTTACTGTAAACTCACTCCATACATTCATTCATTTTGCACTTACAGTTTTCTCCTGCTTTTCAGAATCTGGAACTACTCAGCTTTATGTTGTCTGTTTTTTATTCCATGGATATAGTTCAAGAATGCATCTTAAGGCTTGGATGAGATGTTATTTTCACCAGGCAATGTCGAAAAAAATTACATTAAGAAAGTAACAGTTTAAAGTGGATCTTAATGCTCCCATGAGAACCTTCTCTTATCTCTAAATGGAGGATGACTTCCTTTTTATGAGAAACATATTTTTTTGATAGATTTGGGTAGGGAAAAATGTCAAATGTGCTGATAGAAAGCACGCACAAGCCATTTTAAAGTATCTTGTGTGTTTAATTGCACTGTAATTGTTGGGGTAGAAATTCAGGGATTTTGTCCATTTTCAACTTACTATCTTTATGAAAAGTTGTAGCACAGAATGTGTCTGGACTAGAGAACCCTATCAGTTTCCTGAAGAGAAGCCTAGATATGAGCTTCTCCCAAAATTTGCTGCTGATGCATCTCAGTCTTCACAGCAGTGAAGGGAGCCAGGAAAAGCCAGTGCCCTTCACCAAGAACAGGAAAGACAACCAACACTTCCAGACCTTTGTGCTTCTGCAATGCCCCAATTAGCAAACAATTTGCTCAACACAGAGTGCCAAGTGCCAGTGCAGCCCACAGGGAGGGAGCGCTATGCTTTTGATGTTCTGACATCATGCCTGCCTCCCTGGTGTGGGAGAACGATTTACACTCTGGGAAACACGTTGGTGACAGATTGTTACTGCATTACTGCTTGCATGGTGCCAATAAGTGAATGTGCAGCAGTGGGATTACAATTGTGAATTAATCTAAGTGAAAAACTGCATGGTATCAGCACGAGAAATGTAGAAGTGGACAAAGCTGCTGTTGTTCTGCATGTAGACAAATGGAGACCAGATGGAGTTTCTCATGCACAGAATGATATTTATCTGAAAACTACTTCATTAACTTTAGTTGACCAAGGAAACCTCAACTGTGACTTGACTGCAAATGTAGCAACAAACAGCTCTCAGCAAGAGATCAGTTGGAATAAAAAAGTGTTTTTCAAGCAGAAAGAGATAACCTTTAAGGCAATATCAAGGTTATAGCAACATATAGGTGAGCATGGAGCATAATATTTGTAAAGACAATTTTAAAAATCACTGGAAAGGCATTAATTGTGCTTTCTCTGGCTATAAATTTGTTTTGATGGACAAGCCAAATATGATAAATTAATGTATATTTTGAACCCTCAGTAATAGGTGTAGTTTTGCATTTGCAGTAGAAATAGAATTAAACATTGGCTGCAAGTACAGGATAATCCAGGCTTAATATGCTTTTGGCACAGTTGTATTTATGAACCAGTTTTTCTATACATCAAGTACACATCCTTTTTCTCATTCTGATAACAGAAATACAAAACATGCATATCTTTTTAGCTTACAAATCTTATTAAGCAAACTGATGATATTTTGAAATTAACATATGGTAAAATCTTGGGTCACATAAAGTTCAGCTGAGACTTGTTCATTCATATAGTTCCTGTTTTGCTGACTGTTTTAAATTAGCTATGGAAATTGCGCAGTCAAGATGAAGAATCACGTGCCTTCTGAGGTTAAGATAAAAAACAATAAGATTTTCCTCTCTTTTTAATAAGATTTTTCTCCAATCTGTTATTTAATACTGCCCTTTGGCATATTTTTTATGCTTTTCCTAATCTTACAGTTGTAACTCATGAAGCTGTCACCTCATAAACCTGTTTGGGAGAGCAGGTAGGTGCTACTATCCAGCAAATGAAGGTATTGCTTCTTCTGCAACAGAGAGTGGGACTGTGGTGGGGTGATTTCTTTGTTCCTGGTCCTATTTTATGTTGTGTGCAGGGGTTCTTTTGGTAGGTCTCAGAAGCTGTTAAACAGTATGTGAATGAAGTCTAGCTAATTTCTAAGGAATACACAAAATAATATGCAAATTCACCTATGTCATCTAAGTTGCAAACTGGTTATAAGTATGCTTCACACTGATGATGTCAGGACATATTAGTATTTCATGTTTACAACTACTGTAGTCCAGTTTTTCTGCAATTTTTTTTCTTTTGTACCTTAATATTTCATCTTTCTTTGATGGGAAATATGATCAAAACGTGTTATAATCTTTCTTTGTCTTGTGATATATGAATAGAAATATTTTTTATGTGATACAAAGCTCCTTTTTTTTTTTTTTTTTTTTATTTTATTCATATTTTAATAGCTGGAGATGGCCAAGTCTAATGGCTTGTAATGAAAGAATCTGAAAGCACAGCTCACTGCAAGTCAATTTACACTGGCTGAGATCTAGCGGTCAAATATTCTTGAGTTACAGTGTCACCATTTTGTTTCTACACTCATCAGTGGTATCCTCTCTGCTTTTACTCTCTTGTAAAACTGCTTTCTTTATAGCTTCTATGCACTTCTGCATAAATGGAAGAGCCTCCCAATCTATTTGGATTTAATATCCTTTTCTCCAAAAGACTGAGGTTAATGAAAATTAATAGATACTATCTAAACCAACTGCTGCTTTGTTTTCATCTCAAACCTGTGCACACATCTGGTGCACAGAGCAAAGAGAATTGAGTGCCCAATATCAGGAGCAGTGTGTTTCTGCCATGGGAACACATAGCTCCAGAAAAATTCATCATGGAACTTTTCACACTGTCATATGAAGTGAACAATGAGGTTTCTCCTCTGGTCACTCAGAATTTAAACTAAATATTACTCTCAAGATGAAAGGAAGGTTAGCTCATTTTATTTGGCTACCTGCAGCAGGGGTTAAGAAACCTCCATCAAGGGAACAGGCTTCCATGGGCACCATGCAGCAAGCCACTTAATTATAAAGAGGCAACATAGTGTTTATACATGATGTTTTCTATGTCTCTAAACAGTTAATATACAGCCTGTTAGCCTATATAGAGAGAAAAAACAAAAATATGATATTGGCACAAATCTCCAAGAATAATTAGTTAAGTATTTCTGTAAAGTTCTGCAGCATTTTGAAAATATTACTGAAGGCTGACTCATATTTAATGAGTTCCACTACAAACAATTCAGTTCCAGGTTCTGGAGGCTGTAGGTGCTTATTTTTTCATCTGAAAACTTCCATTCCTCCTAATTGAAATTTTATTTTTTCAGTCTCTACACTGGACTTACATGTTAAATGGAAAGTGTTAGACCACATACTATAAGCATTACAAAATTTGTGGTGATCCAAATCCTTCTTTTCCTTTCTCCTAAAAAGGAAATGCCAGCTATGGAAACTTACAAAAATGGTAACAGTGTTACAACCTATTAGCAGACCGCAACAGATATTTTAGTTGAGCACAAATCTTTGTTTTTGTCCTTCTGAAAGACTGCTCACTGTTTTGCTTCAAACTTGACAGTGTCGGTATTCTTGTACTGTTATCCTCCTCTCTGTTGCTTTTCAGACTCTTTTTGATTAGATTCAAATGGTCAACAGCAAAATTTCTTTGAGTTGATCCAAAGTCTGATCAAAGCTTTTTTTTGATGAGGGCTAAACATGAAGGCAAGAGTCTGTTTTTAAACCAGACTCTTTAATATATCCTGTATGTTTTGTCATAGGATTTAAAATCTGCTGATCCATGTATAAAAGAAAATTAGGTGGCCTTGGAGCATGAGACAATTCAAATGATTCCTAATGTCAAGAATCCAAGAGTATCTCAAGGAGATGTTATATTTGTGAGTAAATTGTGGTTACAGGTAAAAAATATAGCAGCATCTCTGTATTTCTGTATTGTAAACAGTATAGATAATTTATGGAAAAGGAAGAGTTGGACTTGGCCAACTTGGTTAGTTGACCATCTATTATTTGTATATGCTAATGTTGTACCAACATAGACCTGCTTTAAAAATCATTGGGTACTAAACACCTTCCCAGAATCTAAGCATTATCAATCTCTGTTTGCATTCAGATCACTACAGATTAAGGTCAGAAGGGATGTTAAATCATCTGGATTCTGCTGTACAATGAGAATACAGTGTTTGGCCTTCTGCTAGTTTATGTAACCCTGGACTTAAACAGATCCACTAAGTCATAAATCATCTTTGCCATGATGGTAGGACAGTTTTAGGAGCCATTTAACATGCAGCTTTTAAAAACACTGCCCATTGTCATTTCTAAAATGAAGCACCTTGGACAAATATACTGCAACGACAGAAGATGCTTTTACAAAAATTAAAACCTTATCAGCAAGTAAAGTTTGATAGATATCTATCATATCATTGGCTACCTATTAGTATCTATTTTGACATTAGCTGTCACTTAGTTCATTACCCCCTGAATGGTGTATGAGATTTTTGCATTATTTTCCCTAGGACTGGTGGCAGATTAATAGCCTTGAGGTAGAGACAGCTTTTGCCTTTTTAAAATACATGAACAGTAACACCACATCAGTGTGCTGGTATTCCCAGGTTCATGACTGTGAATGAACCAAACAACTCTTACAAGTCTTCCTGAGATGTTTAAGTACAAACTATTGGGACAACCAAATCTAAAAGTATTTCTCACTACCAAATATTTTTGTTGGTTTTTTTTTCCTTTAGAAAGAACATGATATAATAAAAATGCATCAGTCTGAAAAAGCAGATCCACTCCTTTCCAAATGCAGCAAACAATGATTATTTTTTATTCATATTCTATTGCTAACCATTGGCCTGCGTCTTTTTAGTTGTACTAAAGATAGATATATCTACTATATATATGTATAGTAGGAGTATAATATGTACTATTATAGATAACATTACTAGAATTTCTTTTCCTCATCAAATCTCCATCTTCTTCCAGCTATCTTCTGCCATGCTATCTGTGGATCTGTCACTGACAAATTCAATGCAAATGATTTATTTTTTCATTATTAATAATATGTACAGGGACACACTTAATCTTAACCTTTCTTTTTTTTTTTTCTTTATGTCTCATCATTTTTCTCCTTTCTTCTTACATTTTACTTATCAAGTGAAATAAAGCAAGTTATGGTTAAACCTGGCCTTTTTTGGGTATTATATCAAGAAACAAGAGGTATATGAAGAGGCATTTTTATTTTTCTTACAATTTTTTCCTTCCAGACAAATTTGTTCTTGCTTTTCCTGTTTGGAGACATAGACCTCCTCTGACAGAGCTGGCTGGAAACATGTTTTTGGCCATATTAAATGGTCAGCTTTGGCAACCACAGATTCCAATCCAGTGATTTAATTGTCTTTATTTTTATCAGGAGATCCAGAGTGGATTAACCTCATGCTGTATGAAATGCCTTTTGTCTTAGGAATTGTGCAGTGTCGAGAAACTCTACAAATGCTTTACTACATGGCCACATGGCATTGCTGAAAGCATCTCACAAAATCAAGTTTCCCATTTGAAAACTTACTTTTTTTTTAAGTTACTCCACCTTGTATCTCACAAGATTGCTTCCACTTCTCTGCAAGATGCAATCTATCTATTATTATAAACAGTGTCATGTATGTGATGTATCTGACATTTTGGTCCTGAGAGACAGCAAACACAGGTGTCTACATGTGTGATAAGAGTCTAGGCACTGCTCAAGATCAGTGGGGATGTAATAAACAGTTGTGGGGCCTGGGGGGTGATTCAATTGTCCAACACAGACACTATAACAGAACTCACTTACCTCAAGGTAGGCATCCAGAGTTATTTGAGAGTCTCTCAGGTGTTCACCTTTATAGATTATGGAAGAGGACTTTAACTTTTCAAAGGGTAGCTGATGGCAAAGCAAAAAACCTCCCATTGCTTAATAGCAAGACATCTGCATTTAGGCAGTTGCCTGTGGTCAAGGGGTTTCAGTGAGGTAGTGCAAAACCATCTAACTGCTCTCTGACATGGCCTGGGCTGCACAGCACAGCCAAGGGGGTCTGGCTACTGTCACTCGGGGTTCTGAGGGGATCTCTCCTGTCCTGAAGTAGCAGCAGGATGCCAGGCACATATAAGCAATCCAGAATGATATTAGACCCTTATCTTTTGGAAACTAAATTGTGCCCTTGGAGCTCCAGTCCAGGAAATAATCAGTCTCCTAAGTAATAGCCTCGCTTTGTGTAAACTGTCTGAAGAGTACTCTCCAACCATTCTGTCCACAGTCTTCTCTTAGCTGTGTATTCAGCAGAATATCTGCAATGAAATGTCACAAAAATAGAGCCAAGCAAAATGGGATGTATGAGACTGGAAGCAGCCATGACCCACAGGTATTTTCCATTTTCTTACCACCTCTAAAAATCGCAATAGTAAAAAAAGCTAAAATAAGCAATTCTCTGAAGGGTCAAATAAAACTTAGAAGAAAGTTCTCTTATTCCATTAGACCATCACCTGAGGCCTCACTGATCAGTTTTCTTTTTTTCAGTCAAGAAAAGCTTTTCATATATAACTGTATAAGTTGTATACATTGGAAAGGAGAGAAACTATTAAAGACATTTTGTGTCACAGGTGTTCATAAACTTATTTTGAATGGACACAAATGTGCTTAAGGTCTAAGCTGATCTCATCCAAGTCAAGCATGGCCCAGCTGCACTTTTTCCCTCATCCTGCAAGGTTTTAAGGAGGATACAGCATTCGCCAACTAAACTTGTTCACCTCCCATAGATTTCAGACCTCTACTTAGACTAACCCTTTTTTCTTCATCTTGTATTTTGTCAGACTTCAGCAAGCACCTAGTTATTGTATTTGGATAATTCAGTGTCTGTAAATTTTTATGTGTGTGTCTGTTTGTTAAATGGTAAACTGAATTGGACCAAAACTGGAATCAACATCTGGCCCTGTAGCTTCCCAGTAGACCTTTTAATGCTTCCATAATATTTTAATTTTTATATATATATATATATTATATATAAATACATAAGTACATTATGCTACAAAACAGAACAGCATTTTGAAAGATGCTGCATCTTTTGGAATAGTGATAGAAAGCTAACTCAGAGGGAATGCCTTCCCTTCTCTCTTCTCAACTGGGTTGGAATGTCTTCTGCATTGTAGGTATGGAAAGTAAAGTACTGCAGTCAAATACTGTAAGTTTTCCCAAGTCTCAGTCAGATCAGAATGCCATATTATCAGCTGTTCAAAGATATAAAAACCCAGAGATAAACTTTACCATGAAAGATTGCAGAAGGCATTACAACTGATTAAGAAAAAATAAGGAAAGCATTCAGATAACAGGCAGATTAACAGCATTTTCGATATTTGGGTAGATAAATGAAAAATATTAATGTTAGGAAAAAAAAAGTTGTATAAAAGGAAATTGATGACTTCTCTCCTCTTTAGGCTTTACTTACACTAGTAAATCCCATAATGTCCCCGACACTGGCAAGTTATTCTTTGCAGTATTGGTATATCAGAATGGGCTTTTTTGCATGATTCTAGTCTGAACTAAACAATTCCTAGCCAGAGTTTGGGAGTTATCACTCTCAACAGAGAACTTAAATTAAGCCACTGTGTTTCATGAGGCAAGAAAGTCTTACAACAGAGATGACACTAAGTCGTGTTCCAGGCTTCAAAAATGGCATGATTTCACTTAATAACATAAATGTAGCTTTAAACTCTAAAACATAACCTAAGCCATCAATAAGAAAGTAGACATTCAGGTCCTAAGGTTTGCTGACATACCCTGATCCACAATTTGAATTTTATCAAATTAATATTTCATTATTTCCACCATTTTCTCAAAGTTTATGTGTGATTGCATGTACGTGGTTGTATTTATATACACTTTTGCCTTACACTGAGGTTTTAAAGAAGATACTATGGCTTATTTTTAATTTTCAAAGGAGAAACAAATATGCTTGAGAAACAAGTTCTGATTCCAAGATTTAGCAGAGGAATAATATTTAAGTGGAAAAGCTGGTTTCACATAGAACTGCTGACACAAACTTAGCTACAGCAGTACCAGTACCAGAGGAACATTATAATGTAGATTTTCTTACCTCATAGATAACTTCTAGATAGACACAGATAATATAACTATTCAGTTGTGGTATAGCAAACCCATTGCTCCTATTCAATTTCATGAAAATAGAATGAGACCTAGGATCACATATTTGTAATAACTTCACTCATAAAGGGTTTTACACTGTGTTTTAGCAGTTAAATCTTTGCCATTATTATGGACCTTTTTACACAACCATAACTGAATAATCCTGAGACCCATCAGGTATGTGTTGTCTCAGAATGGTTACTTTTCCAGGGAGCCCACATGAGAGCTGCTCTTTCAAGCAAGTAGGGAATAGATGTGTGGGTGATAGCCCACAACATTTTGATTCAAATCTTGGTGAAGGGAAGGTCTTTGCTTTACCAATTAGCAGGAAATCATTCTTTTGAAAGCCACCGCTAATGACTTGTCACATACATCAAAACATTTTTAGAGAAGTGCCTTCCAAGGCTTTAGAGAACAGAGTTTGGGTTGCTAATTAAGTCAGGTGATGTAGATTTTAGTCCAGCCTCATCAACATTCTCCAGCCACACTGCCTCCACCTCTTGTCAAGCAGCTGTATTCCAGCTGAATCCCAGTCCCAGCTCTGTTCTGGGTATGCTGTTCCTAGTTTGTACCTGGCATTATATCACTGACTTGCAATCTGAGCTCGATCTTGAGCCTGCCCTCTCAGGGGACACCTGTTACAGTCACCCAAACAGCTTTGCTGTGCTTCATGGGATGCTGGGGCACTGCTACCTCAATGCTGAGGCTGCTCCCTGCCTTGTGTGACTGCGGGCTCCCAGCTTGCCTTCTCCTCCTGCACAGCTGCTCTCTCCTGCTGAAACCCAGCTGTAAGCTCAGGGAAAAGACAAGGAATTGAGCTTAAATGTAGCTCTTGGACAATGAGTGGTGGAAGTCTAGGACAGAGGCTGTGGAAGAGATGGTCATGGCAGCAGGAGCCCACTGGTGTACTCAGGGCTCTGATATTGCATTTGGAATCACACAATGATTTGGTTTAGAAGGGACCTTTAGAGATCATGTAGTCCAACCTCCCTGTAATAAGCAACACTTTCTATGAGGCCAGCTTGCCCAAAACCCAATCCCACCTGGCCTTGAACACTGCCAATGATGAGACAGCCACAGCTTCTCTTAGCAACCTGTTCCAGTGTCTCATCTGCCTTAATTTGAGGAAAATCTTTCTCATGTCCAACCTAATTCTACCATCTTTCAGCTTAAAACCATTGCACCTTATCCTGTCACTATAGGCCATGGTAAAAAGCTTCTGTCTTTCCTATAAGCTTTCTTTATATAGTGAAAGGCTGCAATAATGTCTCTCCTTAGTCTTTTTTTCCTCAGAACAACTCCAACTCACAGAGTTTCTTTGCATGAGAGTTGCCCTCTGACCAGCCCTCTGACCCTTCTTGTGGCTCTCCTCTAGTCCCACTGCATCAGCTCTTTCCTGTGCTGAGGACCCCAGCACTGTAGGCAAAACTGCAGGGGGGTTCTTCAGAAACGTGGAGAAGAGGAGCAGGATCAGCTCCCTGGATTCCCTGATGGCCATGCTGCTTTTGATGCAGCCCAGCATATGTTTTGCTTTCTGGGCCACAAGTGCACACTGCTGGTTCATATCCAATTATTCATCCACCAGTATCCCAAAATCCTTCTTTGCAGGACTGGTCTCAGACCATTCATCACCCAGTCTGTACCAATGCTGGGATTGCTTTGATCCTCATGAGGTTCGCATGTGTTCAGGTACTACATGCTCTCACACCAGCCCAGAAGCTGTCCATGAGTTAACCAAGAGACTTGAAAGCCTTTTTATCTCAACTTCCTCACTTGAAAGGTGAGGGAGCGTGGAGCTGGGCTAGAAGCATCTCCAGCTTCCTCCTCTGTAGGACAGAGCTTTGGTAAATGGCACATGTCTTCTTCATTTCATATTATTAATGCTATTTCTTTCTCAGATCTGCAGAATAATCTAAAATTCTTGTGCTGTTGCATTTTTCTTTTTCATAGTGTGAAACCATTCTCACAGTCTAAGATGTAGGAAATGTGATAATCCTGTGTGTCAGAATTCTAACGAGGCAGTTCAAAGGGAATATTGCCACTTCATTGTAATTTAGTCCTTTGACAGCACTAAAGGGCTAATATATTTAAGTTTTTCCATCACAATCCAATTATCTCTAACTGTTAAAGAGAAATTCACACAGTCTTCCCTATCTGTCTGTAATCTACACATGCAGAGGCTCCCCTGTATACAAAAGACTGGCATGTCTTTTAAGAATTTGGTGCTGAAAATGAGCAGTAAAGGATAGAAATCTAAAATATAGCCAAACGGCTAATCTTTTTGCTTGATTTTCTTGATGGCATGATGGAATATTAAGTCACTGGAGGTTTGGGACCTCTCAATCTCTCTCTGTTAGCCAACACTTCAAAGTCAGTGCTTTGTTTCAGGAATTCATTGCAATGTATCCATGTTTTTCTTCCACGTTAGAATGATGTGTAGGGACAAACCTCTGAAGGTTTATTCTCTGAAGAGAATATGAAATGCTTTTGAAGCATTTCAATCGTCTAGAGTTTCTAGCATAGGCAAGCAGTAGTTAGAATTATTCTGTCTTTCATGTTGATATTATTTTATGCATCTTGAAATTTCTTTTTTTTTCTGCACTCTGGAATTTGGTTTATTCTTTACAAGCTTTTGATTCCTGCAAAGATTCAATACCTTGAAATTAAAAGATTAAAGGATTCAGCAGCAGAATGCTACATGATTAGCTTTAATTGGTTCTGAGTTTTCCTGCTGAAAGGGCTTTCTAACATGTGCTTAGTAACAGACACATGGTCCCTATTTTCCATGACTTTAGGGATTTGAACACTTTCAAAAATTACTCTGTAGAGCTGGACTAGCCTAATTAATCTCAATTAAAGTCTTCATCTGGAAACAATAATGTAACTTGTATAAACTTGTAGTTTCAGAAATAGCAACAAAATTCTTAAAGCTTTTTTATTCAAATATAATATATGCTTTAATACACTAGTTGAAAATGAATAAAAGGTATAAGATTTATCACAAAATATATACTGCAATGCTGGTTAGACAATAACATAAAGAGTTGGAAAAGTTTTGCATGATTTCATGTTAAATGTGAACATAGAAAGCTTTGTAAATTGCAATAATTTGTATCAGAATCACAATTGGAACGGACCTTGAGAGTTGCCAGGGCAATTTAGAGCAGGTTGCACAGGAACTTGTCCAGGTAGGTTGTGAATGTGTCCAGAGAGGGAGATCCCACAACCTCACTGGGCCACCAGTTCCAGTGCTCTGCCACCCTCAGTGTAAAGTTTTTCCTCATGTTGAAATGAAACTTCTGGTTGTTTAATTTACGGCCACTGTTCCTCTCTCTGCCACTGGGCACCACTGAAAATAGTCTGGCACTGTCCTCCTGACACCCACCTTTGAGATATTTACAGGTGTTGGTGAGATCCCATCTCAGTCTCTCCTCTCCAGACTAAACAGGCCCAGCACCCCCAGTTTCTCCTTATAAAAGGGATTCTCCAGTCCCTTACTCACCTTTGCAGCCCACCACTGGACCCTCTCCAGTAGCTCCCTTTCTTTCTCGTCCTGAGAAGCACAGAACTGGACACAGCACCAGGAGTGGCCTCACCAGGGCTGAGCAGAGGGGCAGGGACATCTCCCTCAACCTGCTGGCCACACTCTTCCCAGTGCACCCCAGGACATCCCTGACCCTCCTGGCTGCAAGGGCGCTGCTGGCTCATGGTTCCCTTGTCACCCGCCAGGACTCCCAGGCCTGTCCTTGCAGAGCAGCTCTCCAGCAGGTCAGCCCCAGTCTGTGCTGGCACTTTGAGCTATTCCTCCCCATGTCCAGGACCCTGAATTTGCCCTTGTTGAGCCTCATTGGTTTCTCTCTGCCCAGTTCTCCAGTCTATCAAGGTCCCACTGAATGGCAGCACACCCTTCAGCTGATCAGCCAGCAACCCCCCCTCCCAGTTTTGTATCATCAGTGAAATTTCTGAGGGTACATTCTATCTTTTCATCCAGCGAATATCCAGAATAAAGCAGTACGTATTCCACAGTCCATTCTGCAAAAAGCTAGGAACACCATCCCATCTATGAATTAATATTTGTGCATCTAAACAAAATATCATGCCATTTATGACTAGAAATCATAATTTTCAAGTATTCACCTTCTCTCCTTCTGGGAGTGAGCCAAAGGAAGTACCTGGGACATTTCCTGGCATGAAAAATTCCTGAATTGAGGTGTTTTAGACAGTTCTGGATTTTTTTGTTTTAAAAGAGCCTTTTATATTTAAAGAGTTGACATCTTTTTTTTTCTTTTTTTGTTTACCTTCAAAATTGATGCCCATCTCTATTTTTTCAGCTCCTCTGAGTGAAACTGTTAAACTGTTTGTGTGGCTAAGTGTTTGCAGATGCAAGGCCTAGAATTATTGCTGCTCTTCAAAAGCTTCTTCACTGTGTTTCATGCTGCAGAAATACTTGTGGATATAGAAACACAACCATCACTGCTTCTCATCACACTGTTATAATTTTGTTATTAGTTTTCTGCTGTAGTCTAAAAAAGATGTGTGAAATATATAAATAAATATATAATTAGAACAATAAAATTTCTCATAGCTTTTTTCCCACTCTTCCTCCTGCAGACTTAAGTCCAATTCAAGCAGGCAGTAACAGCGCATTAACATTCTTCTGGTCTGCTGACTTAAGGCACCCACACAGAGGTAATCTCCAAAGCTTTCAAGCAGTGTGATGTACACACTGAGAAAGAAAACTGCCTGACAAAACAGTTATGAAGAAACCACCTCTTTAAATCTCAGAAAGGAAAGTGTGGTGTTTAACAGGCAGGGTAAACAGCTTTCAGTAGTGCCTGTATCCAGCCTGATCCTCTTATGGCACAGTAACAGCCCTGAACTTCCAGAGCAGGAAGCAGGGCAGGAGGCCAAAGGCTGGTTTGTGTCACTTAAAATGCAGCCATTGATGAGTCTAGCTGTTTGAGTGTTTGTGTTGAGTGTAATCCAAACAGCTAAACAGTTTTTGTGCCTTTTCAGGACATCCACAGAAACTTTGTTCTTTTGCAGATGGAGCTGCTGGAGCATTTTTAAGATAAAGTTTTATGCTAAAAATTATCAACTATTTTGAATCTCATAATTTCATTTTGAAGATGAGGCAGTTAATATTGGAACCTCTATCTCACAGCCCATATTTCCCTTCAGTGCTCTGCAAATTGTCACTAACATGACTCTTTAATTTATTTTCTTTTTCTTGAATGAACTATTTTCAGCTAAATTAGGGCAACTCTTCAAAAAAAAAGAAAACCAACCCAGAAAACACAGACGTAGGCAAGTCTCTGAAGCAAAATGACTTCAGAGCAATGTGTGCATACAGAGAGAATGAAAAAAACCTATCCTTGTTCAAAGCCAACGTATTTGATTATGGGCGTACAAAAAGATTATTGATTTCACAGCTCTGCATCTCTGACTTAATAAAAAGAGAAAACCAAAACAACAGAGTATGTGAACTTGAGTACACTCTTCTCATAAACTTCATAAACCTTTTTCCTTTTGGTTTTCTCTAGTTAACAGTACCTTTGTTACTGTCCCTCTGTGACACTAGATGGCACTTCAGAGTAGTGGTGGGATCAGAAAGTCTGTAATCTTTTTTAATTGTTTTGCATATGATATTAGAAATACATTAAGTTAATGCTTGCTTTGAACAAACACAATTTTTCAGCTTTTTCTTATTTTTTACACATGAGTGAGTGTGAGGTAGAAAATGTTCTCAGTTTTCAAAAACAGCCAACATAAGCAGAAATAGATTATAAGAGAGAGGTTCACTAGCAGCTCAAAAACCCCCCAAAAAACAAAACAAAAAAAAACCAACGAGCCTCCTCCCCCCTCCCTCAAAAAAAAAGGCCTCCAAAACCAAATTATGGTCCAAAGACCTGTTACCAGACCTTGTGCTCAGATAATTTTAGAAACAGTTTGTGGAGGCAATTGAAAAAATGTACGGTCTTGGAAATGAGAGCAACACACTGGTGCCAAGGATTTAAGAGCTGGTCCTTACCTGGAAATGAAATTAGATTTAGTGTCATTTATATATCAGCAATTGAGTATATGACAACTGTCCATAACCTGGTGCACTGTAGGAGAAACTAGACTAAAAGATGGCCACACCCTTGTTGGCAGTAAGGGATGAGATGCTTTAGGCTGCACCAGAAAACAAGGGTATTAATTATTCTTTATGTGTTTGGAGTCCAACAGTTGTGACCATTTACTGTCTTCATACTTCATGAAGAAGTTGAGGGCGCACTGCAAGGCCCAAAGGCTTTCTACTTTAGTTCTATTATTTCTTTCCACCCAATTGTTTATCTATTGTTTGTGCTTGTTCTTTTTATTTTTTTTTTTTCCTTTTTTTCTTTCCTTGTTGTGTTTTTAAGTGGAAGAACCATCTGTTCTTTATTTATATGAAGAGCAGTTTTGAAAGTATTGGGCTTCCTGCTGCTTTGAAGTCTCTGCAAATGCTGTGCATGGATAGAATCCCATCAGTCAAATATTATTGGTGTGGCTGCACAACTTATGGAAAACTAACAGTGTGCTTACCTTTCAAATTTGTCAGGACCTTGCTTAGGTCTCTTGTTACATGATTTGCTTGTTTTGTTTCATTGAGAAAGACTGGGAATCAGGGAAGTCCTGCTATCTTTGCAGCCTTTGGTTGTTAGAAGGGAATGTATTTTATGAGAAATAACTTATGCTTTAGCAGCAAGCAGCAAGCTTGATATGGGACATATCATGAGTATTACAGAGGAGAACCAGACTCAGATATTTGCTTCTGGACTTGTTGAAGTTTGTTCTAATTTGAAACAAAAGCCTTAGTATGTGAGATGTTAAAACTATGGATGAAGAAATGGAGAGTTTGTGCATATGTTTACATGATGTTTTATATAATTGTTATTTTTTGTGTGAATATCTTTCTGTAACCATGTACATACAAACTCTGTGGAATTTTTCAGGCTAAGACAATGCTTTTGTTCTTGCTGGAAATGCCAGTGCTTAGTTTTCTATATCAAGTCTCTGTCTGCACAACAGTCAATATCCAACCAAGAACCAAAAGGAAAAAAAAAACATAACTGATGATTTTCTGGAGTGTTTTCCCTCCTGTGACAGAAAGATATCATATACTGTTTGTTTAATTTAAAAATAACTCTCTGAAAATGTGAAATCCAGAAGAAAAACAGATAGAAAGCAGAGAAATCATTGGCTACTATATGAAGAAGATAGCTCAGAAGAGTGCAAACATGCTTTTTCTGTGTAGTGGTTATAGTGAGTCATAATTGTTTCCAATTATTTACTACTGAATAAATGACAGCTATAAAAAGACTATATTTGTTTGCTCCTGAAAAAATACCTATGAGAGTCAGGCATGAAAAATTCCTTGAGGCAAAAGAATTTCACAAAACTTATTCTTACTTTAGCTATCACCATGCCAAAGATGTTCAATTTTCATGACTTATTTAAAGTTCTGACACATGTATGTTATTCTATCAAAACAAAAGAAGAAAGACAAACACTTTGGAGTTTGCCTGTATTACATTATTCTTTAATATAAATGACATATAAGTTTTACAAATTAGAGAGATTGACTTTGGAGTATTAAGAGTCTGCAGAAGATTCTTTTCAGGTGATGTTTTTATTGAGTATATGTTTAGCTTTGAAGATTGACAGTAGATATGTGCAGCCTACCTTTGATGTGCTTGCTACCTGCTGGTATGGGTTGAAGAATCCCAATTTACAGAGGGCTCCAAATCACTCTAAATAGATACATCTACAAATGTTGTCCCAACAATGTCCACAATAGCAGTTATTTCACTTCTTCTATTTCTATACTTATGGTTTTGCTTCTATAGTCAAAATTCCACAAATTTGTTGGACAGAGGAGCCTGCATATCTCTACTTCACAATTAATTCCTTTTTTTAAAAACTAAAACCAGTAAAGGATGCTGATATATGTAAAATGAAGAACAAATGAAAAGTGAACTGCTATGGGTTTTTTTTAGCTAAATACATGGATTGATAACAATTACTAAACCCTTATACCATACTCTGCAAGGCGGTACAGTCATAAAAACTGCTCTTGTGACTAAGGTGAGAAGGATTTTCTCTAGAGAAATTTAGTCATTGAGCTCCAGATATAGGTTACAAGATTTTTACTGCAGACTACTCAATATTTTATTCATTAGGATGGTGTTAGGCTAATTCTGAATAACATTGCTCTAGAAGAATGGCAAACTTTAAAGAACTATGTGTACAATACAAATTTATTTTATTTTTTCAAAAATAATGACATTAGCAACAACTTTATTTGCCTCTGCTAAATAGATACATTCAGAATTATCTTATAGTGGATATTTTTAAACCTCCAGGGCTTGAAATAAATTTAAAGGAGGTAACTCTTACCTTCTCAAGTCTCAAGATGATTTGAGAGTCTTTTTTCCCCTCTGCTATTTTTCTCTGTGTGGCTATAAAAATAACCTCAATCACTGTCTTTTTTTTTTTTAATAAATCATAACTTGACAAATATTTACTCCGAATTTCATATACAGTGGAATCTGAAAACCTGCAGCATTCAGCAAACTGAAAAATGCCACAGAAAGCATGCTGGAAAAGAAGGCTGAAATAAGTCAGTTTAAAGCACAGTGGGCAATTCTTATTGATGGTATGCTCGCTCTTGTACATCTGTTATGTCTCATTTATTCTACATCAATGGATCATCTCCACTTAAAAGTGAAGTTTCTGGCATTTGGCGTTAATTGTTAGCAACGGTTTTTTGAACAGGCCTATGAGGACAGACACTTTAGCTGGAACACAACCGACCCCCATCCCTAGAGATCTATTTGTAATTCCCAATCTGTACTGCAGAGCGTTCGTGGATACACCGGAAGGCAGAAGGCTGGATCTCCCAGTACTGCACGGGGTTGCTGAAGAGGCTCACGCCAGAGTAGCTGGCCTTCTTGGTGTTGTAGCCAAGGGGGCAGAAGTCGTTGATACCAATGGAAGCAATTTTGTTGTTATGAAGATAGACCACCTGAAAAGCATACAAGTACTAAAGTGAGAAAATTGAGCTATCACAGCAAATAAGAGAAATTATATCATATTAAATGTTTCATATAGGTTTTGGCAACATTATGCAAATATGTCTTCTTTCCAAACAAATCCTTGACTCTACCTTCTGAATTACCTAGCATACACCCAATTGACATAATTTCTACAGAAAGTGCACAAACTATGCAGGGAATCTAATAATGTGTCACAGACATCTTTTATGAAAAATCCTTTCCTTAGGATTTTTTCTCCTGAGAAGCTGAGAGGCCTCAGGAACAAAATGTAAACAATGGTTATCTGCTGCTGTGGAATGCAACAGGTGGATCTGTGATTGGTCCATGTTGGTTGTTTCTAATTAATGGCCAATCAAAGTCCAGCTGTCCAGACTGTCTTGGTCAGTCACAAGCCTTAGTTATCATTCTTTTTCTATTCTTAGCTAGCCTTCTGATGAAATGCTTTCTTCTATTCTTTTAGTACAGTTTTAATATAATATATATCATAAAATAATAAATCAAGCCTTCTGAAACATGGATTTGACATTCTCATCTCTTCCCTCATCCTGGGACCCCTGTGAATGCCATCACAATAACGTTACTGTCAGCTGGTGGAACTGTAACCAAAAGAGGAGCCAAAGATTTGAAATTATGAATACAGCACTGTGGCTCTGGAGCATGCTCTGTATACAGTAGGAAAGACATTCTGTGCTGTTCTTGTGAGCCAGCAAGGGCTTCCTGAAGATAAAGGAAAGCCCCATATCTCTCCTGAGGAAGACACCAAGGTTGTCACCATGGCAACATGATGAAGGAGAGAAAGTTAAAAGATACAGACTCTCTAGTGGGCTCACAGAATGACGCGGATCCCTGGTCACCTACTGAGAACTTTGCTTCTTTCCTATAACCAATGGGCAGTGAATGTGTATGCTAAGTGAATGTAAATATCTTGAAAAATATAAAAGCAACATGTTGCTATAATAAATCTCTCTTGCACCCTTTTGATGGAGTTGTGGTACTTTGTGTTGTCTTGTGCTATATAACGACATCATACGGAGAATATATTTGATGCTAATTGGTTTCTCTCCAGCTCTAATATTTTCATTCTCATGAGTGCAGCTATACAGGACTCAGAGCCAAAGTAACCACTAATGACAATTTAAAGTAGCTGATGAATCTTATTTAGCTCCAGATTCACCACTTCTGGAGAATTTTTCCAAGCTACATGCTTGGAAATTCACTTTTGGGATTCTTCATTCTTTGGGAGCTTTCTTTCCTGTAAAATCTTAGTCTGGGTGAAGACAAATTTAAATTGCTCCCAAGAGGCAATATTTCTAGATATCTGATCAAAAGGACTTCAGAAATACTGGTGATGTGAAATGCCTATTTTGTCTATCTGCCCTCCTGATGGCACTGTTTTGTGAGATAACAAAGGAAAGGTTATTGGGAAAGGCTGCAAAATGTCATTTAGTAGAAATGAAAAAAAAATCAACAGAAGAAATTATTTTAGAAATTCTTTTTTGAGTAAAGAGTAAAATAAGGTACACAAATAATCCCATATTTTTTGTGGCACTTCAGACATACAGAGACAACGAATGTACACTGCCAGATCTATACACCTCCATAACCATTTTCACAAAAAAAAATGGAATAAGTATTCCAATTGGAATAAATATTCCTGTTGTATTCAACATTTCCTTCATAACTCAAGTGTTTATGAAACTTGCATCAAGTTAAAAATACTGTGCAGATTTCTGTTCAAGACTGAATAAACACACAAATACCATTAGGAATCTTTCAACTATTGCTCTCTGAGACAGTATGATAAACTTTACCTGTATGTATTTGTGATCACCCAGTCCACTGGGTACCCTGACAAGTTCATTGTTGTTCAAGTGGAGCTCCCTCAGGTGAGGTACATTGTTAAGAGAGCCATTCTCAACTGAAGAAATACTGTTGAAACTGAGACCCAGTCTGAAAAAGTTTAAAAAAAAATATTATTGAGGGGGAAAATGCTCTGAGACTTCTTAACAGCTTAATTGATAAGAGAATTTAATACAGGTAAGAAGAGACCTCATGTTAAAATAATTTGCTGTGGAGGAGTACTTTTAAAGAAAGCCTTCTTCACAGTTATCTAATAGCCTGTAATTCTTTGTGGCTTGTAGCAGTTTCAGAAGTCAGGGCCTGAAACCAGAACAAAATCACAGGACTGAAAATCCTTTCTTGATCTTTATGGCTGAGAGGTTTCCTAGTATTAATTAGTATTACATATAATGCAAATAGTCTTATCCTACTAATTTGAATATGGCAATGCTATCAAACTATTAAATGAAAAAGGAGACTTTATTGAGAGCTCCCACTTACATCAACATGAATTTACTTCACATAGAAATCAATTCAGTGTCCCATCTCCTAGCTAGAATTTGATAAAGAATTTTCATTAAAAGTTATTAGAATGAACTTTCTTTTGAAGAGAGTATACCAAGATTTAGGAAAGCTTGGGGAATTGGGTCCTACACATCAATTCAGTCTGAAGTTCTACAGAATGTTTACAATGGATTTCAGTGATGGGTACTCATGGTGAATGTCTTTGAAAAGATTGGAAAAAAACCCTCCACGTTTTGTCAGAGGGCTATAAATTCTTGTTTGACACATATCTAAATGTGTGCTCATGACATATGCAGGTCTACAAGCAGATGTGTCAGACCTGGGAGACCAGCACGAAGAAAACCAGCTCTGACTCTCATATTAGTGTATTGAAGAAAAATAGTCCCCTTGCACAGTCTTTTAGGGAAAGAATGAAATTATAGGAGTCTGTAGTGAAGTGGACCTAAATCCCAGACGGAATGAAATTATGTGCAATTACATCTCCTCTAAATGTCTTACAAAAACTCTCAGTCACTCGGGGCTATGCTTACAGATGAAGTCAATATTATTGTGTAAAACAGGGTGATTTGGAAAGAATATGGTCTCCATTGCCCTTCCCATAGGAAATTAAAGGAAGAATTTCACAAATCATTCTTGCTTCATACATTTGATATATTACTTCCTTTTTCATTAATGAATAAATAACATCTTCCCAGCATTCCAGTAAATCTCATCCAAGTGTTCTAAATCATTGAAGAACATCACCAAAAACATATCTCAAAATTGAAGAAACTCTCAAATAATTTTTCACCATTTTTCTCCAACATCCCTGCTGAATCATTTCCACTATGTTTTTGAAAGAAACTTCATGATGCTCAACACTGTTATTAACATCATGGGTTCAGAATCATAGAATCATTAGGGTTGGAAAAGACTTCTGAGACCACCAAATCCAAACGTTAATGCAGCTTCACCACGTTCACCCCCAGGAGCCACATCCATGTGCCTTTTGAACACTTCCAGGGAAGCTGATTCTACCATTTCCCTGGGCAGCCTGTTGAAGTGCCTGACCACCCTTTCAGTAAAGAAATTTTTCCTAATATCTAATTGAAAACTCCCTTTGTTTGGTTCAATTTCCACTGTTTGAAGCTAGAACATTTCAGTTAGTTTTATTAGAATATAGATGTTGGTAATATGAACATGTAACATATAATGATGTGTAATGTGAATGTTCTCTTGGAACTCATTCCTGCATGTAATCAGCAAAGTCTTTTTTGGGTTTACTTTCAGAATATTATTCACTTTTCACTGAATCACTCAATGAAGGCTTTTGAAAGACTTAGGAGTAATTTTACAAGGAAAACAAACAAAAAAAAGAAAGAGAATGAACAATAGATGTACACCAAGCTCTTGCATGAAACGTTTTACAGTTTAAAATTCCTTAACACAGAAAAAAAGTCCTTAACAGTCAGAAAAATTACCTGTTTCTCAAAGTTTATCTGTGCTTTAGGGCAGCTATTAGACTGTCAAACTTGAGTAGGCTTGAAAAAGGTTGTCTGACCTTGTCCTAATATCTCTGAAAACTTAGACATATAAAAAAAAGCTGGGGTTCTTTATGGTGGGCTAGAGCTCTTCCATAGCTCCCTCCTTTCCTCATCTGTCAGCTTTGTTTTGTGCAATGTGCTCTTTGTTCAGCAATCCATGCTCTTCCTTACCTCTCACCTTTGCAAAAGAGCATCTCTGACTATGCTTAGGTTACCTGCTTAAGCACAGGGCAGAGGGTCCTTTAAAACCTGGAGCCTGCTCTGAGCAGCTCCACATTTCCACATCACAGTTAACAGAGTATCTTGGTGTTTCCTACAGTACAGCCACAATAGGAGCAGCCCAAGCTTAGATATTTTTAGGGCTCCATTGGCATCTGCTGTTTAAAACTTTATGTCTTAAGGCAGACTTCCAACAATGTTGTCCATGTGACGCTGCCTGTGGTGTTTTCCACGTGTGAATGAGAAAAACAGAAAAACTGTGTCATCTGCAGGACAGCTTATATGTCCTACAACCCCCATCTCCAGTAATGTAAATTACTCTCTACCTGAGTAGTTATCATCTTGTTTTGGTTTTGGAAGTTTTCTTCATAATTTCTCTGAAGAATGTTATACTCTATTCTAAGCCTCTCTAACAAACAATAACTGCTTCATAGTCCTCTAATCGATATTTATAATATCTTTGTTTTTTCATTAAAATCTAGGACAGATTTTTTCTTTGAGTCTGTGATAAAATTTCAACATAAAATATAAGATGAAATGTCCTAATTTATAAGATCTGGAAAGCCGTTCTAAGTTATATCTTGCAATTTTCAGATTCAAAATAAATATTAGGTTACTATATACTTCATTGCATTGAACTGCTGTCCAAGTAACTATAAATAGTTGTGAAGTTAACTCCTGTTACTCAGTAATCTTTCTCTGATTTCTGTCTTCTACCCTCATTATGACAAGCAGAATGATGAAAATCCATTAATCCAGTAATCTGGTTAGAAGTCTGATTATCAGTCTTTTTAAAAACCATTTTCATAAGAATATTTTGAATATTAAGTTATAAAAATTACTTGTAGTAAAGGACCATTTTTCTCTACTACATGTTTTTTGACGTGAATGAATTCACAAATCATTCTGTATAAGGGCGTTTTGGTAATTGTCCTTTTTCATTTTCCTCCACTTAGAGAAACTTATTCAACAACTTAGTCACAGATTAGCAGAGTAAAGTCACTCTGGCAGTAACAATTTTTCAATTAAATTTTATGATTTTTTTTTTCTTAATCATGTTCCTGGACTCATTGCAGACTTGCCTTTCTTGAGAAACAAAGGAACCACTGTTAAAAGAAGTTTTGGTTCCCATGTACTTTTTTCCTCATTTTCCAGGCAAACTGCATGAGCATTGCTGTGTTCCAAGAAAACTGCATAAACCAAAGGTGGACATTAAATGAAAGAAGCATGATACAATTTAAAAAGTCTAATTGTTCCTGTTTGTTTGTTTGGATTTTGGGGGGTTTTTTGTTTTGTTTTGTTCTGAGTTTTTTGTTGGCCTTTTTTTTTCGTGTGCGTGTATTTTGTTCTCTTTTCTTTTCTTTTTGTTTCTTGTTTTTTGTAAATCAAATAAACAGTTGTTCTGAGCATATAGTACTCATAATTGAAAACAGATGAAAAGTTTTGTCAGGAAATAAAAAAAAGTGTTTGTTCTCTTCAGTCACTACACAAATCCTTAGAAGCCTTTCCTGCTAAGTTATGGTTATTTCAATGATTCTAATATTCATGAAGGCCAGACTTATGTTTTATAATTGTGTGTGTGGTGATTGCAATTTCAACTAATATTTTAAGTGAAAAGAAAAAATTAATTCTTACTTTGCCAAGTTAGTGAGTCCAGAGAGACTTTCAGCATCAATTTTGCTGATTTTATTGCCATCAAGGTGAAGTTCAGTAAGGGATGGAGGAAGGCCTGAAAGAGAGAACACCATCAAATTACTTTTGATTAAACTGGATTCTTATATTTTAAAAAAATACTTGTACCATAACAAGGCTCTTTCACGGTTAACAAAATATTTTTTCTAAACATGGCCACGAACTATTCACTAAATGAAATAAAGAACTTTCACAATCAGGGAAACTGAAAACAGATACTAACAATTTATTTAGTATGAAATAAGACCAAGTTCCTTGTGTCATTATAAAACAGTTAACTCTTGAAAAATACCCAAATTAAATTCTTCTCATGTATTAATTCTACCTTTCATGATTATGTAAATGGGACATATAAAGATCTCTCATTTTAGCCAGACTATCCATATACATAAATGTGCAAACTTGTGTCACCTAGATATTTAACAAGAAACAGCAGTAGAAAATGCAGCTGCAAGTATGAGGCAAAATAATTTTAATGTCATTTTAGTTAGGGTGCACAGTAGTTTACAAATTCTGTTTATCAGGGGGAAAAAAAAGGAAACATATTTTACCTATCAGAGGTCCCTTAAAAGAACATCCAAAACAGGAAATATGGGAAGAAAAAAAAATAAAAATCAGTATTATCTCTCAAAAAGTTTTCAGCCATTTCAAAAGAATCTGCTGACTGAAGTATGAATAAATTGAATATAATTTCCTCTGTATTGGAATCATTCTTGTTTGTTTGTTTTGTTTTTAATAAATTACAATGAAATTGTTCTTATTCTGTAGGAATTTGCAATTAAGGAGTTTGAAAAATAGCAAAGATTTCTGTTTTGTTATAGGGACACTATTTTTGGCTTCAAAGCCACAGACTAGTGGAGGGCTGATTTTAAGCTTGTACAACTTCAGCTAATTCTACATGAGTTAACAGTTGTGTAATGTTAATCAGGCTCAATAACCAGGCTTGGAGGCTGAAAACATTCTTCCATTTTATATTTCAGCTATGAGACAACAAAAGCAAAATAAGATAAAATGACATTTCACAGTGCACCTCTCATGAAGTTTCTTGTAACCAAAAGCCAAAATTTTCCAAGCTAATAAAAGTAATCTGGTTTAAAACCAGACACTTTAAGGACAGACTTAAAAAGCTTCCATAATATTTTTTCCCGACTGAGTAGAAGTTACCACATTATACCTGTGCAATTCTCTGAAATACTAATGGAATTTCTTACCCTTTGGGATGCTTGTGATGTTGGTGTCTGCGATACGGATGTAGGAGAGCCTCTTCATGCCCTGGAAAGCTCCGTTCTCAATGCCTGAACTCTTGATTGGATTGGTGCCCAGTTCTGCCAACAAAACATGGTTGTGAGCTGTGCTGCAAGGTAGGTACTTATATTCGTCAGGTCAAAGCTAATTTGGAGGTACAATTTATTGGGGCATTTGTTGCCTTTCTGCTATAATCATTGATCAAACTACAAATAGCATCTTAAAAAAACCACTCAGTTGTGTTTGTTATTTCTCATGATCATACCTAAGACGATCACTTGATTCAATCCATTAAAGACAGCTTTCCTCAACTTGGAGATCTCATTCTCATGAGCCCGTATCTCCTGGAGAGACTTCGGCATGTTTTCTGGGAGCTCCTTCAGGTTGTTCTTGGACAGATAAAGCCTTTCCAGTTTCTTCAGAGGAGCAAAAGCTAATGGGCTTATTTTGCTGATTTTGTTGTTGACAAGGATCAATGCCTGTGGAGTAATAATCAAGGAGATCTCAGATGATCACAAGGGAAATTATTTTTTTGTGGTTAAATATTTTAAAATTATTATTATTATTATTGTCGTTGTTATTGTTAATGTTATTATTATTCTCTAGTGCCTTTTGAGGTCTTCTGATGGCAAATTTTGTGAGCTAAAGGAAATACAATGCAGTACTAAAAAAAAGATTATAAACTTCTGAAACAGTGAAAGATAAGTCCTATAGAACAAATGCAAGTATTACTTCATTGCTGGGACTGCAATGCAGCTTCTGTTAGCATCCATAATTTATGTTCAAGAATAAGTACAATCATTCCATTTGAAAGCTGGGAAGAACAGGACAGTCACAAAAAGTATTTGGGTAATTTTTTCCTGATTTTGTTTATCCTAAGGATACAGTTATACCTTATGCATCATCACACAACCCTTCTAACTAGTTTCTCCTGAACAGGAAATTCTATTACTCAATAGAGTGAAGGCACAGCCCAGCTTAATAAAAATATGATAAAAATATGCATAACTTCACCTCATTCCTCTTAGTCTTATGAAACAGCATTTTATCTTTTTGGTAAGCAAAACTTTGTATGGAAGGCGAACAATCTGAAGCATCAGGCTCCATGTCCTGCCATTGGGAATCATGGACGTTAATAACTTGCTTTCCCTGTTGGTGCCTAATTCAGTTCTCACAACTGTGATATCTAGACTCAGGGTAACTCTAGGATTATCTCTCTATACAGCCAGGGGAGAAAGACCTCCATGAAAGCACTGTTATCTGTAACAGGTGTTCTCTGCATGCCTCTGATATTTTACATTGCTTCTGAATCTCATAGATTAATTAACTGTGACACAAAAAGGGAGAAGGTCTCACTACTGTCAGGGCATAACACAGTAATGGAGAGTATTTCAGATATAATATATAATTGAATGACTCTTATCATTCCATCTGTTTGCTATCTGTTTATCAGATTTACAGTGTTGCATGTTTTTGCAGTAGATTATGTAGAATGGGGCATATAAATATTGATATAATATCTACTTATTAATAGGACATCTATTTTCACCACTTCCGTTGAGCTAGTTTCAGAAACAGAAGACAAAAATTGTTGTAAATACGATAGTGAACATCAGAGCATTTTCATACACTTTCAATATTTTCAGAATTACCCTTTAGTCTGTTTCTTGGAGGAAAAGGGAGTGTCTGACTCATTCCATAATCAGCTAAGTATTAAAACAGTGACAAGACTATCAGCCTCTGTGAGAGCAACTCTCCATCATGGAAACTGGAAGGAGGAGTGGGCAGATGAAAATGGTGATATGTTTTTCCCCTGATGGACTCCTCTTGCAGATCACCCTGTGCCAAGCCAGCAGTGTGTACTGGACATGGTTTCACTGAGTGCACATAAAGCTGAACATATCTGGTTTCAATTTGGTGTGCTAGCTAGAAATAACTCATATGCAAGAGGAGGTAGAAGAGGTCACCCACAGTTCAGCAGAGTATTTCCATAACAATAAGCCCATCCCAAAATAAATATGTTGGTCAGTGGAGGCCCTGTCACCGACTCTCTTTTATTTGGGCCTGTATGATGAAATCTGACATGAGAACACATGGATACACATTGGGAGTGGTTTTCTGATTCATGATTGCCAGAATTGTGATGCAGATGTAGATTCTGCCCATAGTGAAATTCAGCTACCTGTAGAGTATTAGGACATGGCAAACAATCCAGTTACATAAAAGTGGTACCGTTGGAATTATGCAGATTAGTCTCTTACATTGTATTTATTTCAATAATTAAACGTGCTACTGCTAATTACATTGGTCTTTATTTTTATTAATTTCACCTTGTATTTTTTCATAGTTCTCTAAGTCAACACTCAATAAATTTGGACTTATGAGTATTTGAAATTCTTATTCTGTATCTTGTTTTGTACTGATTAACCATTTGTTTCAGCTCAAAGACTGCCTTTTTGGATTTATTTTAACTATGTTATCTTTTAAATAAAAAAAATTGGGCAAGAGTAATCACAGCTGATGACTTGGTGTCAAATATTTCTTCATGGAAATAGGCAGGTATACATTCAGCTAGGCACTGCGAATATTCTCTAAGTAGCTGATTGTTATATCTCTTCAGAGTGTAACTGATACCGCTGACCAAACCCAGAAGTTATCTAGGTACCTAGAATT
Organism: Camarhynchus parvulus; assembly: GCF_901933205.1. NCBI lineage: Eukaryota > Metazoa > Chordata > Aves > Passeriformes > Thraupidae > Camarhynchus > Camarhynchus parvulus. Next base: position 29,377,987 of record NC_044586.1, on the reverse strand, counting down.
ATGCTTTTCCCATGCTTTCTCCTGAATATGTTAATGTTGTCTTGGGGAAGCACACAGATTTTTTTATTATTCAAACACTCAAGGAGTCTCTCACTTAGAAATGATGGTATTCTATCAAAGGTATGTATAAAGCCACTAATTTCCCAGCAGGAACATGTGTTTGGTGGTATAACGTGGGAAAGTAACACAAGCTAGAATTTACAACTTTTTCTGTACCAGATTATTATTTCCCACTTAGAGCCCTCTCTGCAAGTCCCTGCTCCCAGTATTTTAAACCTGCATTATTTTTCCATTGTTGCACAGCTGTAAAGAAGGAAAAATAAACCCACACACCACAGTTTGTAAGAGACATTTTACTGTCTCCCAGAGCAACAAATGATGAGGATAACACACCAGTATAGCACCTGGCAAACCATAGCCCTGGATTCCTTTCCCACTTCACAATGCCTCTATTATATCCCTTACTTAAAGAACTAAGTTATTAGCCTTGCAGCAAGGCTGTTTACTTTCCTCAGAATGTGTCCCGCATGGCTTGCATGTAACAAAAGCTAAACCAAACCAAAATAAAATAAAATTTAAAACTCAGGGGATTTAGAGGTCAATGAACACAGGAACTAGGGGACAAAAACCTAGGGAAAACATCTGCAGGCAGTGTTACAGAGGAATGGATCTTAGGCAAAAACAGATCACAGGACCAGCTATCCAGAATAAGGCCCAGATGGCATGATGGGACATTACATTCAGTGTGTTAAAGGACATGACATCTTTGTACAGGGCAAGAAGCACTTGGAGAGAAAAATAAGGGTCATCCCGAAAGTGCTCAAGAGTGCTGGAGCCCTTGATCACAGATATCACTTGCAATGCTGCTGGTGTGAAATAATTTGGCAGAAATGACATCCTAGAACAAAAGTCACGTGAACTGATGCCCTTATTTGTAAATCTACCTTCTTCTACACTTTCACTTTTAACGGAGGAAAAAGGATATTTAATTTAGAATAAATATATTCCCTAAACCCTAACTTCCCCTGCCCCAAAAAATTGAAGCACATCATGGATTCACAATAAAAGAGACTGAGAAAACAAATGCACAGCTTTCAACATGACCTGGTACGGATACAAAAAATATATGGCAGAAAGAGAGCAAGAGAGAGAGAGAGAAAGAAAGAGAGAAAGAAAGAGAGAAAGAAAGAGAGAAAGAGAGAAAGAGAGAAAGAAAGAGAGAAAAGAGAGAAAAGAAAGAGAGAAAGAAAGAAGAGAAAGAAGAAAAGAAAGAAAGAAAGAGAGAAAGAGAAAGAAAGAAAAAGAAAAAAAAGAAAGAAAAGAAAAGAAAAGAAAGAAAGAAAGAAAGAAAAGAAAGAAAGAAAGAAAGAAAGAAAGAAAGAAAGAAAGAAAGAAAGAAAGAAAGAAAGAAAGAAAGAAAGAAAGAAAGAAAGAAAGAAAGAAAGAAAAGAAAGAAAAAGAAAGAAGAGGCAAAAATACATCAAGTACTAATAAATCAGTTTGTTAGGCTTAGATGTTTCATAGCAATTTCCCATGGATAAGAGAAAACTCAACTTCCATCCTCATTTTCCTGAGATAAAGCTTTTTTCCTTTGTCATAATATAGCATGTAAAATGTACAGTAAACATTGACTCAGTTATAATATTGCACCACCTTATCATGACCAGCAGTTTAAGTAGCGTTCAGAGAGGAAAAAAAAATTGAGCTTTGCTCCAAAGATGACTTTCTCTTTTAGTGAAACACCTCTTGTATTTCTGTAGTCAGGAGAAAAATAAAAACCACTGTATGACAGGAATAGACCCTGGCTACGTTGAAGTCAGTGGGAGTCTGGCCATTTAGCTCCCTCTGACCTGGTTTCTACATCAAATATTTATTCCCAACATAAAAAGGAGGATTCACAATTCAGGAAAATTTTGGAACCCTTGTTGGCAGCTTTTGTCAAAATACAGCCTGACAAGCTGCAGAGGCAGTGTGTGGCAGGCAGGTTGGAATTAGCATAGGGTTGTTCTTCTTGCGGTTACTAAAACTCCCAATTTTTGCCCTGTCTAGGGGTGGGGAGCAGGGAATTAAATTTTCTGGTGTAATTTCATTATATGAGAGTCTCAGGAGACTGTTCTGAAGTGTTTCAATCCCCATTCATCTTAATTTAGTATAGTTAGAAGTGAGAGCCTTGCCAAAACCAGAATTAAAATGGAAAATTACCAGCAAACTTTCATCAGCCATATTACATAGTGATACACCTGTTTTGCCAGCTGGGGATGGAACTCTTATCTAACATCAATTCTTTACTGATGCATGCATCCTTCAGGGTTTAAACTGAAAAGTCAATCCCTGACCCAATGGAATTTCTTTAATTTCCTGGGTTATGTATTGCATTATTACCTGGTTTTTATTACAGTTCTGCTAGGAAAAGTGATATCTTAAGAACTTTAACCTCAGGAGCCAGGCATCCCAATAAAAATAATAATAAAATTCATCCCTTTTGTTTACCTTACATTTTAAGTTAAGTCATAACCTGAACATACAGGGAAGGCTTTCTTCAAAATTTTAAGGATGTATGTACATTTATGGAAAAAACTAAAAAACCAAACAACCCAAGAACAAAACAAACAAACAAACAAACAAAACCCCCAAAGAGGACATAGCCAAGAAAAGCAAGGGAAAAGGGATGCGATAGAAGCAATAGAGATTAATGAATTGTGAAGGAAGGAGATGTCAAGGCACTGGAGAAGCAGCCTGTCAGTACAAATAACAGAAGCCTGTGGAAAGCACTTTAATCATGTGCACAGGACTTTGCTGAATAATCTCACGAAGCAAAAGAGCCTGCTGCAGACCTAGTCTGCCTGGCCTTTGAGCTCTCACTGGTACCTCTCATGCAACAGGACTTGCAGAGATGATGAGGAAACAGGTGGTTCTGCATTTTCCTTTTCCTTTCAACCTTGTCCTTGTCTACTGTGGCAAGAAATTTTAGTCATTCATTAAATTTATTACAATTGATCTGATTTTTTAATTACTATATTCTATAAAAATTTCCTTTTTTTTAAATTAGCCTAGAATGCTGGCTCTCTCCAGAATTTTAAGGACCTCAAATATTTTGTCCTGGTTTTTTTTCCTCACATGAAAAAATCTTTACCCATTGTACAAGAAAAATGTTTTCTGTTCATGTGGTCTGTTTTATACTGTTATGTTTCTGTGGAAAATCTCACTGTTTCTTAAGCACAGTGCAAAGGTGAGTATGAGGAAGCGAAAATTCTCTAAGGGAGTGCTGTATTTCAGAAAGATTAACTTTTTGTTCCCCCCTCTGAATATTTTTTAGGAACCTAAAGCTGCACCTCAGTCATGCCACTGATGATACTAGGAACTGGGTTCAGAGGTACCTGGACAGAGATATCTGTCTGTTTTTCCACAGTAGGATGGTGACTACTGATTCTTCTTTCTGTGATTTACAGACTAGGTGCTAACTTCTTTGTACGCCTGGGAAAAGGGAACTGAAGTTGCAATGAGTCATCAGAAGACTGGATTATTTAACTAATATTTTTTGATCTCAGGCGGTTTTCTGTATCTCGGAAAGATATTCTTAGACTTTTCTTCAGGTTTGTTTTGTTTTGTTTGGGTGATTTGGGATTTTTGTTTGTTTGTTTGTTTGTTTGTTTGTTTGTTTTAAAAAAGGATGGCATTAAATTTTCTAGTGCCATACATAATTTTTCCACTTGCTGTTACTGCAAAAAGAGTTTCAGTTTCTCTGCCCCCACATTTAGTGTGGATATGGTAATAACTTTAAGTTCCAAGTTTAAATCTGTTATCTCTTAGATCTTTTCCTTCAGTTTAAACAAAGTTTGGTTTAGCATTTTTGTATGTACAGCCATGGCTTTGAACAGTTTTGCTAGCTTCAATTAGGTAATGTTCCATTTGATTTCAGGCCAGTAGTGCACTCATCTTCTTTCACTATACTAGCACTCTGCCAATTGAGAAATTCTTGTTGGAGAAGCATGCAGTCACTATTCTATCGTTTGTGCTGTTCTTATAGTGATCTAACACAGAGCAGTTTCTTTCCCCTCTTTTTCCAGGTGCAGGCATTCATCTGGTTTGCTTTGGCTTTGCCACACTGCCTGCAACTTCATGTGCTGTTTGTGTAGGCTCCTCCTTTACTCTGCATGAGAGCTTACTCATGCAGTATTTTGGATTCTTTATTGTGTCCATGGGGTCAAAGTACTGAACTCCATCCAGAAATGTCAGTCTGCCTGGAAAATTCTTACTGTTTCATAGAAATAGAGATTTTTTTTCCTGGCTTTTCCAATAGATTTCCTGTCTGACTTTTTTGCCACAGGTCTAAGTCATAAGCAAGTTTTTTTACATAATATCAGACAGTTTTCTGAAAACGTGAAACTCAGTCCTCAGCCTGTAAAAAAGAGTCTTCAATTTTTCCTCTATTCCCTCAATGTGCTAAAAAAACAAAATGAAAACCACACAAACAAACAAACATTTTCAAACAGTTTGAAAATACTGAGTTTTAATAGTACAACATTAATAGTTTAGTCACTTTTTCCTGGATAATTTAAAGCTATGAAAATATCAAGCGCACTGTAACTGTTGACTGCGATGTTTCTTGGCAGAAGTCTATTATTTGCAGGTAAATATTCCTTTAGCTGTGTCCTCTTCTAATTGCTTGCCATATTTCCACAGCTGTAAATTTTAGCTGTGCTTGGGAAATCTACTTAGGAAAATTTTCAATACTAAGAATATTTTGGTAGGTTCTAATTTCTCTTTCATCTCCAGTGCTGTGTACTCCAGTGATGTGTAGCATAAGCAGTTACATTTGTACTGAAAGAGAAGCCATGAGCAAGTTAGGGTAAAGCCTTTCTTTTCTTGCTACTTATTCTGGGTTTTAGTACCAGTCAAACCTTAGGTTCAACCCAACTTGTCAATGAAAATCACTTCTAAAACTAATACACTTGTGGCTGGTGACAGCTATAAGTAGGAAGGTATTTTAATGGATTATTTATAAGTAACAAACTGTATAAGCTGCTCATTTTTTTTCAAGAGCTATGAAAATTGGGGTTTAAGGAATTGTTCCCTTAAGTGATCATTCATGCAAGCAGTTAAGTCCAGTTTCCAATTTTAGATTTTGGAACAATACTACTGTCAATTTTGGTAAATCTTCTTGTTTTAGTAGAGTACAAAAAAGTTTAGTAAAGTTCAAGAAATTTTTGAACATCACACTGTCAACTGTGGCATTAACCCAAGCCATGTTTCTCTGGAAATAAGATTAAAAAGCACATACATTTTGTATATGTATCTCACACACTCATATATCTTTAAAATAAATGAGATCTGTCAACAACAATGCTTTTGAGTTTTACTTTCTAAAAACAATATTCCCTCTGAAAAATATTTAATTGAAAGTTGGGGAATGGGAATCGTTCCCAGATATTACACAGGAATATCCCTGCTGAGAGTAAAGATGGTGCCTAGTTACATAAATATACTGCATGACTAAATTATTTTTTTGGGGAGGAGATCATAGAATCACAGAATGGTTTGGGTTGGAAGGGGACCTTGAGAGAATCATTATTTGTTCTTGAGTAAATCCAGGAAAATTGAGGTTTGAAGGTTACACGTTAAAATCTTTGCTAATGTATGATTTCCAGGTGTCCCTAAGCATCTCCTGGGTACTTTTGTGAGTAAGCCAAAAAATAATTTATTCCCTAAGGTGTTATGTATTTAATTCACTATTAAATTGTATCTGTTGTAAAAAAAAAAAAGAAGAAACAAAAGGAAAAACAAAACAAAACAAAATAAAGAAAACCCCTTAGAGTTAAATTCAATGAGATAAAATAAGTTCGCAACAGCATAGCTCACAGCAGGTTGTGTAATTGAGACCTGGACCAAATGCCAAGTGGGTAGAAGTCACTGGGAGCAGTGATTTTCATCTGCAATACCATGCTCTGACTCATTTAATACATTGTCATGAAGAAGGATTGCCAAAAGATTAATTTCACTGATAAGAATTTTGTCTCTTTTAGCGCCTCATAGATAATCTTCACTGAAAACACAGGACTTCTTTCCAAGGTGGAAGAAAAACAAAGCAAATGGGCAGGAATTACAATGTCAAATCTGTCCTGTAGCCAAAGAAGGGAATTGAAAAGAAAAATCTGGGGAACAAATGATCTCATTCTTAAAGCTAGACTGCTGAAATGTGATGTGGAAGAACATGTTTTGTTGTCATTAGAGGTTATCTATGGAACTAGATCAACTATAGACACCTATGCTAAAATTAGATGAGATAAACCTCATCATGATCATGCAGATCCCTTCACTACAGACAGTCTGGAATTCATATTTTTTTTAAATTATCTTCTTGATGTTGCATTTAAACAAATACTTAAGATGGACTTTGGAAGAAATTAAAATAGGTAAAATTTTATAGGTTTTTTCCAAGTATGAGTGGTTGAATGTAGATTCTTGTTTGAAACAGTGATTCTTTGGGTGATTATATTGGCACTAGTTATGGATAAAAAATTGGGAGTTGGCTTCTTGTTTGTGAAAGAAAGAATAGAATAGAATAGAATAGAATAGAATAGAATAGAATAGAATAGAATAGAATAGAATAGAATAGAATAGAATAGAAATAGGCTGTAAAGAGCCAGGCAAGAAAAGCCAAATAAGATATTGTTTATAATAATAAAGGATCAAATGGAGGAATACAGAGAATAAAATGAGTTGTTGAAAGCCTAGAAAGTAATATTTTCAGGCATATGCCTGAATTAAGATATTAATTTTAAAGAGAGAAAGTAGCCTTTTTCTGCCCTGTAAAGAAAAATATTTCAACAAAATTTAGGCAGAAGTATGAGGTGTGCATTTTAAAATGTTGATAAAAACTATAGACAGGGAGGAGGACCTCAGACAGAGGAAAAAAAATAGAAACAGAGAGGAAGGTAGCTGTCTGATGGAAACTTGGAAAAGAAGAGGTGAAACAGAAAAAAAAATAGTCACAGAAACCAGGAAGGGAAATATTTCAGCAAAGAGGAAACCAGACAGAAGTGTTAGAAGAGACTGGCAGGTAAAGAAGGATGAGGATGGAGCTTTGCTGGGAGAAGGTTATTGCAAAAACAAAATTTCATTGTAGTGCAGGGGGCAGAAGAGTAATTTGGAAAGATTCTTGAATTAAAACTAGTACAGAATGTCTGCTGACAAACGTGGCACACAGAAATCTCTGTGAGCTCAGAGGTAGGAGGGGAAAGAGTACAGTAAGAAGTGAGTGAGGTGGCAGGGCTGAGATGGAAATAGCCAAGTAACTGTGCCAAAGAGACTGAGAACATAAATAAATATGGGAGAGGAGTTATGATGGGAGATCACTGGACTGAATGAACAGGAGACAGGTATGAAGAGCTGAAAAGAGCTGAGAAACTTCTGTAGTTTGGAAAGAAAACTTGCAAAAGAGAAATGGGGATAGAAATAAATAGGATGGGCTAGTGGAGGAAGATGACAAATGATTTAATCAGTTTTCCATAAAAAATGCATTACCAGGCCAAAACCACATTTTCTCCCCTTTTTGTTGGTAAATATCAGTTCATTTTTACACTTACATGAAGATTCTTCAGGTTCTTGAAATCTCCTTCTTTAATTTCAGTGATTTTGTTGTTCTGTAAATCCAACAGGGTTGTGTCCGGGGGAAGGTCTTTTGGCACCTTTTCCAGACCTAGTGACAGTGAAAAGAACAATTAACTTTGGAAGAAACTTTAAATAAGGGACAGTGCCTTTCTTAGTAGCATTTTTCTTTCAGTAAACACCATTTCTAGAACTAATTTCCTGAAGCAGCTTACGAAGACTTATTTGAAAGTGTTTCTGTCTCCAGCCAGTCAAAGAGAGTTTTATTTTGCTAAGTTGAACCAACATTTATTTATTCACATTTCCATTATGCCTTTTCTGAGAAAATATCTGAGGTATGGCTTGAAGCAAAGGATTCAGTTTAGGGAAATAATTTCTAACATGTTTTATTCCAATGAACTGTGTGAATAAAAAATCCTTTTGGACAGAGATATAGTATTTATTATTTTCACTGGGTGTTAGCTTCTGTAGACAGAGAACCTTTCCTACTTTTAGAAGGTACTAGGCTTTTTGAAGCAAGTATGATAGTTAATTATAATAATTTCCAGAAAAAATACAGTTTGTTTGACAGTAACTGAGTAAATTGCAGTAAAGTCCACCTTAAAAAAAAAACCCCAAACTACCAATTCACCTCCCCCCTTTTCTTTGAACTGAAACTATGTCCAAGTTTTCTGGAGAACAAATCTCTTGGTTTCACTACAACTGCCAAAAGAACATCAGACAGTTTAAATTAAAGACTCTCTTTGGGACTATTTTCTGAATAGCTGATATGTAAGTCTGATGAAGTCATGGAAATGAAATTATTTAGTGTTAAATAACACTTGCTTTACCCAGCTTTCCTTTCATACTGTGACTTGGAATCAAACAAATCTTTTACAGTCATTCTGATTTACCACAAAATTAAAAAGTTCTTTCTTAACTATCTTTTTTTTAACAAAATGTGAAATGGTAAATGAATAGTTGGTAGGAAAAAAATTTTGGACACTAATAAAGTCTCTATATGGGCATGTATCAGAAGTGGACGTCTCTGGGTAAAATTATCTTTTTACCAGTAAAAGTTTTAACTAGTATTCCTGAAGCTATATTTGAACCCTTCTGGGAAAGATCTCTCTGCAAGTATTTCCAGTGTCTCCTCAGAACGATGGTGAACTGCAAAATATTCTTCTCAGAGGAAAGATATATGTTATTTTTTAAACCTATACACTAATCCCAAGCATGGCATTGCAAACACAGTGGGATATGCTTCCCAGGGAAAAGCTGCTTTGCCCACCATGGCTGTTGAGATTCCATGCCTGGAGATACTCCAAAGTTGTCTGGATACAGCCCCAAGCAACCCCCTAAGCAAGGGAGTAGCCTAGACAGTCTCAAGAGCTGATGCCCAAATTCAGTTCTGTGATTCTGTGATACTTATTCTCATCAAAAATATGTTCTCACACACAGAATGTTGCTTTCTATGTCAAATTCTTGCTGTGTGTAGCAAAACTCCTTCTCTTTCAATCCTTTCTTAGAATATATGTGTGTATATGTAAAGAGAAAAGTATGGTAAGATAAAAAATATTAAAATATTTGGATCAGATTTTTATTAAAACTGAGTGCAAAAAAATTATCTGAGTTTTAATTACACCAGAATTCAAAAAGGTTTTAAAAAGCAGAATCATGTTGCCTGGTATGAACTAGTTAAATCTTCATAAACTGACACCAGCCAAAACTCACATCCCATCCTGTTTACCTTACTGATGTTCAGGGCACAAATATTTGATACAGATTAAGATTGTTCATATTACTAAAATAACTTTTCCTCATTTAGGCATGGACTTTGTTCTTACTTCAACAGTTGCAAAACCCTCATTACTTCCAGAAGTGTAGTACTAGAGTTCCAAATATATAAGAATATGATACTGTATAATTTGCATGTTGGTTGTCTTTGGACAGTTTCTGTCTTCAGTGAACAGGACTGATGTCAGCAACTATAAAATTCTTTCCCAAAAACTCTGCTTTTTCAAGACCATAATTTTGTTATAACTTCCTAAAATCCAGCAACTTTTCTAGCATTCTTCACATATTAAAAAAAAAAAAAAACCAAACTGAAGGGTTTAATTGTTTATATTCAAAGACTCAAAGTAGCATTAGTATGTTCTGGTTGTCAGCAGCACTTTTGTATTAGTAGGTTGGTACCTCTAATAAGGGTTATGGCAGACAGTAGGGTGCAAGAGCTATGCAGCCATGCTTTATGGGATGCCCTTGGAACACACTTTGTAAGAGCACCTGTGGAACATTTGGCTTGCCACTGAAGGGATAATTTGCCAGAGACTAAACTTCACCCACAACTTCCAGCTGTAATTTTCAGCTTCTAAAAGCTTAAGTGTTATTCATTAATATGGTAGAACTGATAATTTCTCAGAGCAATAAAGTTAGATTTTCATTGTTTCATATTATAAAGATAAGACAGATTTGATAATCAGAATTCCATTTCTGAAAATTATTTATAATATCATTTTCCTGTACTGTACTAGAAACTAGAAGGGTGTACAATACAATAACAGCTCTGCATGCAGAGTATAATTGCCACCACTTGAAGAGTTGAGTTTTTTTCGTTACCTATCCCACGCATATTGTAATGCATTTCCTGAAGCTGTTTTCTAAAATGTTTTCAAAACCAGCTATAGACATTATATTTCTTTTTTTTTTTTTTTATTGACTTGTGTGGGTTTTGAAGAGCAAAATGTAGATGAGTACAGGGTGCACACCAGCTGCTGTGGAGATCTTGCATTATGAGTGAAAGCAATTGAATACATCCTCCAGCTGAAACCTACATCATCTAAAGCTCTCCAGTGGAGGAGGAGTTTGTAAATGTGTGAACCTGGATGCTGACCTGCAAAATCATCATTTAAATAATTCAGTACTAAACCGCATTTGAGGTGTAAACCAGATCCACATCTACCTTGGCTTGTGCTTCAGCCTGCAGCTCCAGGTCTCTGTATAAGTTGATGAACCTCCAGAGAGATCCATGTAGGAGGAGCACTGGTGTAGTGCAAACTCATCCCTGTGCTGCAGGCTCCCAGCCTGGAGAGGAAAGCTTCAAACCTTTCTGGGCAACATCAGCCAGCTCAGATGAATGGGGGAGCCTGAACTGACATGACAGTCTGGCAGAGTTTAAATCAAATGGAGAAAATTGTAATCCCACTGGAAGCTCAGATGGCTCCTGGGATAGAATTATCCTGTCCCAGTGAGATTTTTTTGGTTCTTCTGTCTGGGAGACAGAAGTTTAGAGGGGAATTGTGGGCTGTCCTTACTACTCACTTCTGAGAGACTCAGGAGATGCCCGTGAACATCTGAAGCCATGTTGTACAGTGTGATCACACACCCACCTGCAGATGACTCCTGGTGAAATTTATGTCATGACAACCAAAAGAAAAACTGATGTCAGAAAATATCAATTGAGTTTCCTCTCCATCATTTTAAGAAAAGTATACAGAGATATTCCAGCTCTTGGCTGTGATGTTTTTATACACTAAAACTTGTTTCTTGAAAAACCATATGAAAATCTCTCATAGCAGTCTGAGTTTTTATGTCAATAATCAGTGCTACACAGTCTGGTATTCAACTTCCTGGAAGAATTTCAGGCTTCTAGTTCCTAAAATTAATTTATAATTGATAAAAAATTTAAACTTATCTGCCTTTCCAATGTTAAATTGAAAATACATATATACATATATCTATGTACTTTATACATATTTTATACGTATAAAATACATATATCTTCTTTTACATTTTGGTTGAATAAAACTCAGTTATTATTAAAGTTGATAAAAAATTAAAAAAATAAATTTATTCACAAATAAGATGAAATTATATAGCTCCACCCTTCCAAAGTTCTTGTTTACACTGATATTAAGAACATAAAGATTCTGGAAATAAAAGATATTTAATTAACCAGTTCATGTATCTTAGTCAAAATACCCTTTTGATTTGCACTAAAAAATTTCTTTGGGAGAAATCATTACTTCCTCATAGAAGCTCAACAGCCATCAGTTCCTGTAGCCTAGCTCAGATCTCTAATATCCCTTGTGAATTTTTATAAGCAGAAATTTCCTACTGTTCTGCATTGTCAACCTGGAGCAAACAATTGTTCCCACCTGTATACCTTTACCTGTGTAAAAATATATGCGTGTGATGAACAGAATAAGCCAGAGAACTACAAAATGGCAAAAAAAAAAAAAAAAGTGTAAGGAAGTTTGAATATTTCCTTTTCTTAGGATAAGATGAGCTTTCATTATTCATGACAGAATTTGTACACTTCCTTGCTACCCAACAGATTTTTGAGACAACGTGCACCATCAAAATTTATTCAATAAAATCCAGAATAATTGGATTGTTAACCAATTTCTTCCTCACACAAGAAAGACTCATCCACAGTCACCTTTGGTGGGGAGAGGTTACATGGACCAGGAATCTCTGCTTAGTGGGAGGTTGGAGAAGGTAAATTTGCAGAAATCAAGCTTGTCTCTGTGGGATCTCATCCTTGTAGCCTTTTGTCATCATTTCTTAAGCAAATGGCAGTGTCTGGCTGCTCAGCTGTGACAGCCTCACCTCCTGGAGAGGACAAAAGGCTGCTGGGTCTGGAGAGTTTATGAGATGAGCAATTAGGCAGAGAAGGGCCAAGACTAGTACAATTCACCCCTTGTTTGACCCCTGAGAGAGAATCAATCAGTGGTTAGCCACCTCCTGTATAGCACTGCACCAGCCCAGCTAGCACAGGCTGCTCTTTAGCCAGCCAAACAGGTGTGGGAGATGCAGCAGGAATTTGGGAATAGTGTGAGGATGTTATGGGTTTTGGTGTACACAGCAGGCTTTATGAGTTCTGCTGCTGAAGGAATAACCTGCTCAGCTACAGGAGCTGAGATCAAGTGGCCATGGAATCTTTCAAACCACAAAGGAGAAGGGAGAATTTTGAACCCTCCTGGCTGTGCAGAGGTTTCAGTCCACTGCTCCAGCTTGTCGGCAGCGAGAGCCACAAGTTAGTCTGTGTCTTGGCATGGAGCCACATTTCTGCTGAAGCCATACGACTGTGCAAAAAAGGAATGCAAGATTTATGGGGCCAGCAAGGGAGACCAAGCAAGTAGAAGTCTGAGTCTGCAGCCCAGAGATGAGGACGCTTTCCTGACAATTGCATCTTTCCCACACTGAGACCACAAAGTCTAAGTCACAAATATGTGAACAGTGACAGTGATAAACAACTTTTACAATTTTGTGGTTTGATTTTTTTTTGCTGTCTTTAGGGTATTTTGGTAGATTTTTCCTTCACCTATCCATTTTACAGGCAGCAGGGATGGGGCTTATTCCTCTGAATAAACCTTTGCTTTCCCAGCTGGAGAGCACGGGCCAAAAGGCAGAGAGACATCTGAAGGCTCTAGCTCAGATACATGTGTTACTACATTGCAACATTTACGATTATTATCACAGGGGCCATAAAATGGGGCTCGTTTCAAGACTCTCTCAGTTTCCGCAAGCAGCTGCTGCCAGCTGAGGAATTTGGACTGAGCTCTGTGTAATTCCCAGCCGTGATCACCAGTGGCTGCTCTCCCAGTGGAGGCAGCCTCTCCAGCAGCTGCCTGGGCTGTCTCTGCTCTCTGCTGTGTGCTCTCCTTGCTCCGAGCCCAGCTTTGCTGCATCCCACTGACGGGCAGCAATCCTCCCGGGGTGAATGACCTTAGCCATGCCCTGAGTGGACTCTGGGGCAAACGAGGCGAAAGGCAAGTTTACAGGGTCAGGATACTTAGTCACGGAAAAATAACTGGATCCAAGGACTGCTTTCTGGAAGGATGGCAAGGAACTGCTTTGAATGCTTTGACTTAGAAAAGTTTACTGATATTTTCCCAGGCAATGTGCTACAGTATTTACTGGAAATTTGTTCTCTATTGTGTGGGATTTGCAAATAGGAGTAATTTCATTATTTGCATCCATGAAATAAGAAACAATTGTCTTTTTCTACAGAAAAGTATCCATGGCCTCCTTCTCTCTCCCACTTTCAAACTTAAAGTTTCTTCTCTATTTTCTCCACTCTTGCTATTAAATCAGCAGTAATAGGTTTTTTGGGTTTTTTTTCCTAACAGATATAAAAACCACTATGGAATGCATAAGGTTCTTAAAATATATCTTCTTGAAAATGATTCACAACCGTTTTTTAGATACTTTTCCTGTTCAACAGTCTGAAAGTCTCATAAGATCCATTTTAGGGTTATTTTTATCACGGATTATTGGTTTTGTATATGTCTGACCCTTCCCATAGGAAAGAACAAGAAAACAAACTCCATTCCCTGCTGAGATGGCCCCTCACAAGGGTAGACCTACTGACCTATTACTATATGAAGTATTTTTTCCCCCCTAAACACTTATAACACTGCTTCCCAGAACAGAGTGAGAAACACAGAAAAATGGAAATGAGGTCACACACACTGTGATCAAATGCATAGTTCTCCACTATGATAGTGCTAATAATTGTAAAAGCCCTAGCAAAGGTGTAAAAGTGAATGCATGGCTTTCTCTGCTCTTTTCCACCTCCACCCACTCTGAGTGAACACATATTTCAAAGCATAACGAATATTGCAAGGCACAGCTGTTATGAATTATTTTTCATTGCTAGTCACATTTTTGGTACAGATAGAGTTTTTCTCCTGGCTCCCAAAATTAATACCTAAGAGTAATAATACATTTTTGAAGCTAAAATTCATGCAACTTCTACTTCTGACTTTTAATTACAATGGTCTCCAATGTATATGCCTTCTGAAGAACACGAGCATTTTAGATAAGCATAAAAATATTCTGAAATAATCTTTAGACTTCAGGGATTAAGACATTAAGTGAAATAAAAATCAAGTATTATGAGTTTTCTAGTTAACTCCTAGAATCATCAGCTTTACATTTCCCACTGCTGTGGTTGCAGATATAAAACATACCATCAGAAAGCAGCAACTGACCCGTGTGATTTGTGCAATCTGCCAGCACCATGTGTGTAATGGCTTTACTCAAAGTGGATGCAAGGCAGATGTGCTATCTACGAGTGCTCATGCAGTAAGGTGAAACATTTAGTCCTCCAGCAGACATAAGAGAGCATTTCAGTGACTTAGAAAAGTGAGCATTATATAGCAAATTATGTTTTGAATGACCCTTTGGAGTAATGCAATTTGCTGTTTACGTCTGCTGCAGTTTAAGTTAGCAACAGGCAACAGATGACAATTTGAGGATAGTTCCCTCAATTTTTACTTTGGGATTTACCAGAACTGGCTCTAACATAATGTCATAAGCAATCATTTGGGGGAGGTCTTCTCTGGTTTCAAGTAAACTTATCCCTTCCTGTTCTGACCACATGGTCATTACACAGCCCTAGTTTATAACCTGAGGGCAGAGATATGTTCCTGGTTATTTCAGGTACTTCTAAACATAACACAGCCACTTCTCATAAGTGCTTTAGAATTGTTGTCATGCAATCATAAAAAGGAAGAAGCTGCTGTGGTCATGTCTGCACACGGTGAACAAACAAATTTTGGAAGAGAATTTTCTGACTGAATTAGGAAATCAACAGACCTGCTAGTTCCTTCTTTCTACTAAAGGGTGTTATATATACCCTTGTAACTCCTAGACATATTTGCTTTGTAACTCCCTTTATTTTATCACGCATTTAGTTATAGAGGTTCCCCAGGTCTTGTGTAACTCTACCAGTCATCTCCAGCCCAGAAGATGTAACGTCTCTGCCACAGAGTGAAAGAATAAAGAAGAGAAAGTAAATTTTATCCCCTAATCCTGAAAACATTAGGATTTTAATTCAGTTCTTTGCTTTTGCTCCTATATCTCTTAGGTAGAGATATTCAGCAATGGGTTTGATTATTGCGCCACTACAGACACTTTTCTTCCATGTCGCCCTAAAATATTAATTCATTGACAAACTCTTTAGTTTCTGAGGTCCACTCTGGAGCAGTAGAAGGGAAAATATGTACTCTAGCATAGAAACTGAAATCATTCTAGGCTTTCACATTTTAGGTGGTAGAGGAGGTGCAAGCAGAAACTGGTTCTGGGATGCCTTATTGCACATCTTTGTTTTGCTAGTGTTGTATTACAGGACCACACTGTAGCCCCATTTACACTTGAACATGTTTTAAAAGCTGTGACATTTCTATAATAATTTGTCCATTTGGGTTTTTTGCCATTAAGTCCTTAAAGTTGCCATTAGGTGGGCAGAAGCAGTACCTCCCTTTCACTGCTATTTGTAAAATATAGTTATTACATTCTGTTTCTTATTAAAATTAAAACTGTAAGCATCCTCTCCTTAACGGATTTTTGTAGAAACTAAAAACACTCCAAGTATGTCCCAGGTAATAAACAAAAAGATCATATGGGATTCCTTCTTGGATGCTCCCTCATATGAGTACACATGCAGAGAGTACATCAATTCTTTAAGTACTGCTTTTCCCCTTTTTCAATTCCTATTGACTGCATGTGAGGTTTGCAGTAGAGTTGCCTATATAGAAAATTGAACCTTACTAAAATCAGGGTCATTTTTAGAGAGCTGTTTGAATCTTGTAATTGGTTCCATAAGCTGAAAACTGCAACACAAATCTTTTATTTTTTTCCCTCCCTAAACTCCCATGCAGGCATGTTCTTGAGATCTCTGTGTTTTGGTGTTTATTTTTTCCACCTTTGTCTTTGCAGAGAAGCCCAATAGCAAGTTCTATTCCTTTATTCAGCCTGGAGAAGAGGAGACTGAGGGAGGACCTCATTGCAATTTACAACTTCCTCATGATGGGAAGAGGAGGGGCAGGCACTGATCTCCTTTCTGTGGTGATCAGTGACAGGACCCGAGGGAATGGCCTGAAGTTGTGTTAGGGGAAGTTTGGACTGGATATTTAAGAAAGGTTCTTCACACAGAGGGTGTTTGGGCACTGGCACAGGCTCCACAGGGAAGGGGTCACAGCACCAGCCTGGCAGAGCTCAAGAATAGCTTGGCAACACTCTCAGGCACATGGTGTGAATCCTGGGGCTGTTCTCTGCAGGGCCAGGAGCTGGACTTTGACGATCCTGATGAGCCCCTTGCAACTCAGAATATTCTGTTATTCTGTGATTATCTATCTACTTTGCTTTCACAGTGTAAAGGACAAGAGTGCTCTGTGTAAGCATATTAAATACAATACAGCCAAAGAGACATATAATTCCAGCATTTGTCAATATTTTTTTGTCAGGGCAGACATGGAAAACAGGATGAATACATTTTAAGAAATGACAATATAGTTTGAAGAGTACAGTTTTTGATTTGAACTTTAGGAAAATACTAAAATATATTCAGAAAAAAAATATTTTCCTGTAACCTGATTATCTTCTTTTGGACCACTTCCTTTTAAACAAAGATTCAAGGCACATGTAAAGCAAAATATAGACCACTAAGTCCAATTTTTATAAGGCTGGGAGACTCCAATCTGGGTTTGAAACTGGTGTTTTGAAAGTCTGCTTAAAATTAGATTTACAAAATACCATGGTAACTGGACTGTGTGAACAGAGTTTTTCTGGAGAGCTGGGTGCCGATAGCAGAAGTTTCTTGCTGTTATCATTGGTTATCATTCACACAGGATATGATTTCCTAGATCTCCTCCCTGTTGCTATGGGTTCTCAGTGAACACTGGGAAGGAGCTTTTTATCTCTTCTTTGGCTGGGAACCCTCCACAATTAAATACCAGAAGCCTTTTGTTGTGAAAACACAGGTATTTTTAAAATAGCTATATCTCTTACCAAGTAACACTCCCTACAAATGTGTTAAGAACATAACACACATACCAGTCATACCTGTTAGTCCATAATGCTAGGTCATGTAAGGAATGATTATTTAGCATATTTTAAACATTATAATCACCTATAATCACTTTTAATTTACTCACATTTTACTAGCTATCTATTAGCTATTTATTTTTGCATTGGAAGATTTTAGAAATGAACAACTGTGACAGACCAAGCCAGAAAACAGTCACTTCTTGCATCACTTAGACTTGGCAGTCTGCATTTCCATTCCTGCCACCAGGTTTTCATAAATGACATTTCCGAGTGTGAAGCAAGTAAACATATCTAAAAAAACTTAGACCCAAAAAAGAAAACATACAAAGCTGGTCACTGTTACCTTGGAGTAAGCAGTAAATAAGGAAGGGATGTACTTAGAGGATGGCTTAATTTTCATCTAGGATCATGTTTATCAGCTGAAACTGGAACATCAGTAATTCAGGTGGTGGTGCAAGAAGGCCTGTCTTTTACTGTCATACTGGCAAAGATAATGGCTTTTGTTAATATAAAGTAGTCTACATCCAGGCCAATATTTTTTTTTCTTGACAATTTTTCCAGAGCATTTTCTAATTATTGGGTTCTTTGTTTAATAATTTTTCAGAATGTACTGAGCACAGGGCTTTAATTCATGTTTTTTAACTTCCGAAGCATCCCCAAAATTGTATCAAAACAGAGTATATACAAAAAAATTAATAATCCATGCCAAATTTATAACTAAACAAAGATGGCAATGTGGGTTTATTTTTCCTTGCCTTAATTTTAAAAAACATAACTTCATTAATCTGAAAGTAAGTTTTATAACCTCCAGTGGTCATTGCCCTGTCTTGGCATTTCTGTTCTCCAAGAGGGATATTTCCATCACTGACATCCACCTTAGACAGGATGAACCCCTGCATGGGTAGCCTAACTCACCCAATGACTATGAAAGAAAAGCAGACCACTCTCAGATCCTTAACACCCTATAATAATTCCTATAGATCCTCCAGTCTGACCTCCAACACTTTAAGAGTGTTCCAACTCACCCAGTCAGCATGTGGAATGCCCAATGGCTTGTGCTTGCTGACAGCCTAAGTTATGTTGGGCTAAAGGATGTCAGTTTTAAGGCCAGAGTCTTGTGATGTAGATGCTATTCTCAGTACAAGTTACAGAATACTTTCCCAGATTTCATGGCTCTTTTTAATAATAATAACTTGGTAAATGATCCAGTTCTAGGAAGCCAGGGGATTTCATGAGAATATCAGTTTCTATTAAACATAAAAAAGAGTAAGACTTTAATCTTTATTGTAAAAAAAAAAAAAGAAAGAAAAACCAAAAAAACCCACATAAAAATGGAATAACTTGTCCTAAAGGCCCATCAGTGATGATGTAAATTCACAAAAACTTTTTTATTTAAAAATTGTATTTGTTAATGCCTGGCCACTTAAGAATCCGTGCTTTCTTTTGCATGTTTATTTACCTATAGGATTTTGAGCTAAGCATTTAACCTTAAAGATTATGTTTCAAAACAAGGTATATTGCAAAGGAGATAATTTCCTTTGTTATGAAAAATGAGGTTCTCACATGAAGTCAAAATAAGAAAATGGTTGTTCAGATATTTCTGGAAGATTTCTTACAGTGAGATAAATTATCTTTTGCCAACAAATAAATTGCCATGTTACGATGGTTCAAGTGTTGAAGAGCCATCAGTTGATATATTGAGACACTCTATTTGTTCAGATAAACTGCCTCATGTTACCCATAATAATTACTGATAATACTTTACAGATCTGTGAACCTTTCATCTCCTGATCTCAAAGTGCTTTTCAAACACACCCTCCAGCATCCGTCCTGAGCTCTAATGTGCTCAACTTTATATAAGCTGGAGAAACTCTGCATTTCTGAGCTGTGGCCAAAATTTGAATTTTAGCTGTAATACCACTTGATCTTTGTTTGCTGACACATCTCTCTTGCACACCTTTAGGAAACCACAAAACCTCCATGGATACTCCCAGTGACACAGATGGACAGACCCCCACTATATCTTGTAACTCTCCAAGGAGGGCAATCTCATTGCATCCTGTATAGAGACACTGCTCATTTAGAAGGGGCTGCCAGACTTATCTGAAGGTGGAAGAAAGCTCTGACCACCACGTCTGAGTGTGCTTATGAAGCATTCTGCATCTGCTGCAGGGATGAGTAATCACACATGCATCCTCCTGCCGACCAGGGCTCTCTGGGATGAACTTTACTTGAGAGTCCCTTTGGGAGGATGAGACTTTAAATGGAACTGTTAATCCTTGCTGGGGTTTCTGAGAGGCATCTTTGCCTGCCCAGATGATTGCACATCTTTCCTGTACGTATTACTTTAGAACAGGAAAAGTGGCCTCTGAGCAGCTACATCAGTTATTCCTCACCTGAACTGTGCTCTAATAAGGATGTCTGTGATTCCTGTGGAAAGTCTGGATGTAACATAGCAATGCCTCATACTGAAGCATGATCAAAAAGTGAACCTGTGGATCCCTTTTAACAACAGGAGGTAGATTAATAAAAGGCAGCACTCTTATAAAGATAGCACAGTGGCCTTCCTTGATAAGATCCTTGAGCCTGTTCACAAAGGTAATACATCTCATGAAATATAGGCAATGGGGTTCTGCTTTTGATCCATCAATGACCAAATATCAGAAAGAATTCTTTTTCAGGATGTGAGAAGGCAGCATTATCCTTCTTGTCAACTCAGCTCTTGGCTGGGAAGCAAAATTAATTAATTTGTAGGTATGTGTTTAGGAAGATGTGACTGAAGTTTAAGACTATAGGAATGCAAAAATTCAGCTGACAAGAGTGTAATTGGACCACTGGACATTTTTGTTCACTGTTTTTATTGAACTTGTATTTTATTTTTTTTGCTATTTCCATCCAGTGCTCGTGAGAAAAGGGGCAAACCTGATCTCTGGACTCTGGATTCAGTAGTTCTCCTGTGGTTTATTCACATAATAAGATGGTTGGTTTTTTCCTTATGAAGAATCTACAAATAGCAAATGCCCATTTAGGCACAAAAGAAACAGGCTGAGGAAGAGGAAATGTCTCCATATGTTGCCCATGTTAGGGTCCTCCAGCTGCCTTGCTTGGTATGTCCCCTGAACCCATGGGCTCATGGCTGTAAACACTCCTTCCATGCCAGAGAGTGAGTGGGGGAAAGGATCCTGATTCAGGTTTCAACTTTCCTTTGTGAAAATTTGTTTAGGAAGGTCTTAATATGTCCTTGTGAGGACCCTTGTTATTGCCTGAAATTTTTCTTCAACTAGTATCCATGGGACTAGACGACTAAATTTGATAATTTTGGAGGACGGATGTAGCTAATTTTATTGGGTTGGAAAAACCCAGAGCCGAAGGGAGAGGCGGGCCAGGAGCACAGGTTAATAGGGAGGCAGAACTGTCACTGCTAGTTTCATGCCTTCTGTGTGCAAATTGCGTTCCTGATCCCTGAAACACGAGCGTCCTTCATCCCACAGCTCAGGAGCGTGCGAGGTCATCCCCACAGTTTGCAGCAAAAGGCCAACAACTGCCTTTTCTCAAGTCAGTAGGTAAATATGATTTGCCTGGGTGTGTCACACAGAAGTGAATTCAGAAGAGTAGAGGGCAGGTTTGCCTGCGATCAGGTGGCACACAGCTCTCCTGTCCCTGCTTGCAGGGCAGCCAGCAGCCCTGGGTCTCCTGAGCCTCCCATCTGGGCCATGTCCCATCAGGGGCTGGGACAAAGGTGGTTGAAACTTAATGCCAGGGCTGGCACTGCTTGATAAATACTTCCTTGAGCTCTGCCAGGGAAATATTATTTATTTATTTTTCAGGGCTGCTTATTTTGAGCCCAGGGAGATCTCTTTTCCTTTGCACCCAAGGGCTGGATGTTATCAGCCTAGCTGATCCAAAAGCACAATCTTTTCATTGCATGATATGCAGCATGTGGGTTTAAAGAAAGCTCAAAATATATCTCTTTTTTTCACCCCACTTGAAATTATCTGTGAAACCCTGACCTGGGGCATTAATTGCTGTATTTCTGAGTCTCCTTGTCAGTATGGGACTCTACTAACCCAGAAGTAACTTATGCAATGTGTGTGTGAAGAAGTGCATGACTGCAGGAGCAAGTACAGGAGCAAATGGCCCTTGTGTGAATGTCTCTACTTTTTCACCAAGTGAAAGCTCATTACATTCTGCAGAATTGAAGCAGACTGAGAACAAGTTCGCTAAATAACTTAAATTCCATCAGCATTACTAAGTGTAACAACAATAAAACCTAAGACTTCCATGGCATGTGGAGCCCTCCTCACCACTCCCCACTCCATGTTTACTCACTCTGGCACCTAAATGGTAAAAAAAAACCCCATATTTCAAGAGGGACAGTACTGTGGAAGCTTTCTGAAAGTATGGCTAAGTTAGCCCACTCTTTTGTGCAGCTTGGCTTGCATTGTTCACTGGGTCTTTGCCAAACATATCCGTTGCAAAATTACGAGGTTCAGTTTAATAAATTCACAAAAGTTTACAGGGGTGTAGCTAAAGCTTCCCCTCCTTTCTGTAATTATACAACCCCTCAATACAATGAGACGCAGGTCCTAATTGGTGGATTTGTGCCATGATTTACAGTAATTATCAAAGCCAATGTCATAACAAGAAAATAGAAACACCCAGCTATACATTTAAAGAGCTAGGATGACTAAAAGAAAAAAAAAGCTCGATAAAATCATGAGAAGCTATTTGTCTGTTTTCTTGTGAGAAAAAACAACTCTAATTGATTTTCTGCACTGTACACGAACTAAGACTGAATTATACTGGTTTAAATTAAGACCAGTCTCACTGAAGTCAACTTCATTACTTGAGACTTTTCTGCATGGAAAAGCCAAATGATGGCAGACATGGCTTCATATCCTGCTACTCTGACTCTGCACACAAGCCCCTCCCTTACATTAGGGAGTGAGGAGAGTTTGTGAGAAATGTTCTCATGGTTTCAGCTTATATAGTGGCTCAGAAAGATATTTAATAAGGAATTCCATGCTGTGTTCATTATTTTGGTGTGTTTCCAAGCTCTTTATTCCAAAAAGCTGGTTCCAGGATATATGATTCAGTTGCTTATTTCATGCTTATATATTCCTATGGAAATGGCATGACTTCTATGTTGAGGTACTAGACAGTATGATTAAAGGTGTTGGACCTTGGACCACACAATTTAGAACCTTCTAAAATATTTCCATCCCCACATCTGACCTCACTGGGCTTATTTAATATTAATCTGAAGGAATACTTTGAAAAGTTATTTTCTCTGCAAGAGAAATCTGTGGCATTTCAAAGAACAAATGAAATGCACACATTCAAAATATACATTTAAAAAAATCAAAACATCCTCCATGGTCACAACAAATGCTCATCTTTCCAGGGCTTTGTGGCCTACTTTGTAGAGGAAATTCTGGTTAAGTGCAGCTGTAGCATATTTCTTTGCAAAAAGCCAGTCAGGGAGTGACAGTCCATGGCAGCCTCACCCTCCCAGCTGCTAGCCCGTGGCTGGAGTGTGGGCACAGAGCCTCTGAAGGTGCTCTTGGGCTTACCTAGGTCAGAGCACTGCACCACGCGAAGATGGCACTGGCAGCGGAAGGGGCACACGGGCCCGAAGCCGGATATGACGGGATCATCCGTTGGAGCCATGTCGGCCGAGCCCTCGTCCTCCAGCATAAAGTCAAAGAGGCCCTGCTGGTGGAATGGCTTGGCCAAGCATGCTGGCAGCAGGAGCACAAGGAGCAGAGCCAGCCTCCTCATGGCTCAGTTCATGGACGCCCAGCAGAACCTAGGATTCAAAGCAGTGCATTAACAACAAAAGTAGCAGTTTCCCAAAGCTGCACAGTTCCTCCCGAAGGAGGTCCAGCACATCCACCAATTGCATAACTGTTCCTTTCAATAAAAGAGAACTGAATTGTAAAAATAGGACAGTTATGTGATAGGAGTCTGGTAGCTGCTTGTCAATAGGCCTTTTTTCCTTTTTTTTTTTTCAGAGCAGTTTGAAGGCAACAGTAAACACATCTGTTTGCATATTTAGAGTAATATTTTTTAGGAATAGGCAGCGCTGTCAACTTTGTTATGCAAAAGAGTCAAAGCAATAAGCCACATTTTCCATGTGCCTCTTTTCTGCCAACGTAACAGTCTATTTGATTTCATTAGCATTTATTTAATAGCAATGGGTTTGACCCTGGGGACAAGCCTGAGGTTCCCAAACTCACTGTAGTTCAGTATTTCATGTCTTGAGAAATATTTTTAAGTGTCAGCTTGCTGTGTGTTTTAAATTATAGCCTAGTAAAACTGACTGAGAAAGAGTAGGATTTAGTGACAGGGTGGAAAGTGAGGGGAAGATCTTTAGTTTTTTAAAGGCACTATACTTCTTTCCTAGTTCAAACAGCATAATAAAATGGAATACAATGTTGTGTTATATTGAATATTCTTGGCTTTCTTTCTAAATTTTGACATCCACCCTGAGAATCCTCTGCTTTGCACTGCATAAGCATTTGAATTGATGCTTTCAGTGTGCACACTTTCTAATAGGACTTCAGGGCTTCATTCTGCAGACTTTCATGGTCAGGAGGAACTTTTACAAGTATTGCCATAGATATTAACAAGAAAAACTCTTAAACACATGTTCTCAGGACTCAGGCCTAGATGCATTGCAACACACTCTAGCTTGTGCTACCTGTCTTGTTGTCCATTAAGGAGGAATTGCGCAACTGTTTGCAGGCTTTGTACCAAAGCTGTAAAGAACAGCTAATTTTTTGAATATTATTTCCTTTTACTGTGTATTTTACAAAATACAGTTCATACTTTATTGATTTTAATTGATTTTAAACCCCCCCCACAAAACCCCCTCCCCAAAATAAACCAAACCAAACCAAACCAAACAAAACAAAAAAACCAAACAAACAAAAAAAACACACTCCAAAACCACCAAAAACACCAAAATCAAATCTGCCTTCAAATTGCCTAGTGACACAAAGGGAAACTTGTCATTTATATATAAGCTTTTTCTTAAAATGGATGGCGTAGTCCTAAATGCAGATGCTGCTCTTTGTAATGAAAGCAAAAATGTCCACTTGCATCTTCAGGTCAATATCTTAGAAACACTTTGCCTGGGTGCTAGCTGGGATTATTTCTTTTTCTAGAAAAAGTTATCTAACATCTTGGGGTGTGGTAGAGCATTTTTCAACTCCATATTTATTGTTGGATAAAAAACTGGGATAGGCAGAAGGGGAGGACTGTCTCCTTCTCTACTTTGACATATGGAACCTACCAGATAGATGACAAGAATGAACAGATGATATTAGGTGAGAGTAGTTTACTGAAGCCTGCCTTTCTAACATACTACCACCAGGTACTCTAAAAGGAATAGTTAGTGTTAAGAAAAAAGCTGAAAATATAAAAAAGCCAAGAAACTGGGTTTAGATACAATTTATGTTGTGTCTCAGTTCATTTTCCTTTATGAATTTCTACCTACAGGTACCAAGAATACATTTCTCCAGAAACCTTTAGGTCTGTTTCTTGAGAAGATGATTAGGTTGCCTAATAAAATATGCTGGTGTCTTAAAATCATAGCCTATATTCCTGTGATCTACCTGACAGGAAGACATGTATCTACTATCTTCAGACACCCCAAAGACTTCAAAGTGAAAACACATGCAGTAAAACATTGCTTATGTTGTCTCTTTCAGGGACATATTTATTTTCTTAGTTGAACAGGAAAGTACTTCTGTTCCTGGAACAGACACCTTACTGACTGCATGTGCTGAGGGGGATCACAGACCCCAACATCAGCTGGAGAGTTTTTAGTATGTCCTGTCAGCCAGAGCTGTGTAAACTCATGACATGTAGCAGGGGCAGGCTGTGTCCCCATGTGGATCATCCTCCTGCCCTGGCTCCCCCCTGACACTGGGGCTGTGTCCCTTTCCCTCCAACACCCCTGCCAGTGCAGGCAGAGTGCTCAGGGACATGTCAGGGTGTCACAGCAAAGTGCTGTTAATGCATGGCAGTGAGCTGTTACCAGGGTTTCATCTAAAACATGATTTTTGAAAGAGTAATCATCACGTGCAAATTATTGTAAAATAACAATGCAATTTATTAATAATCTCAAATGAGAAGAAAAATTTGCTAAACCATCACCATTCACCACAATAAATTGCTTTGTGAAAATGACCAATAAAACATTTCCCCAGTACAAATTAATTTTCAGAATATATATTAACAACAATAAAAATTGGGAATGCTGCACACTAATCCTTGAATGGCAGTGGCAGTCAGGACCTTTAAAGACCATCCTCAGTCTTTTTTTTATGTATTAATAGGTTTTTAAAACATTTTAAAATATTTAAAACTTTTTATTCCCTGTCAGGGTCACTGCTGAAGTACCACCCATCCCAAGAATGCACAATCAGGATCTTATCCTGGAGTTTAATTACTACCATTCAGAAAAGCCAAAAAAGAAAAACAAATGCAAAGGCACTTTGGAAGTGTCTTCACACTTTGCTTCTTATTCACATTAATATTGATGACTTCATTTATCTCAGTTAAACCCTGTAGCAGGCCTTTCCTTTGGTCCCTGTTTTGTAAAAACTTTGATGAAACCAGAAAGAGCTGGCTATAAAGGAAAACTGTAGGACAACAAAGGATATCAAGTATATAATCTGAGGATACAGCAGAGAAAACAGCAGACACATTAATCAGGATATAGGAACAGATCTCTTCAGGCATATATGCATCCATTCTGCAGACACATGTATCTGTTCCTATTGTTTGCATGTGTAATTAAACATAAATAAAAGATATACACAAAGCTGTGCGACCAAGAAATGTTTACACTTCACTTACAAAAAAAAGAGTAGGGAGAACAAAAAAAATCTGAATTCTTTGACAAAATATTTATGTCTGCAGGATAGAAGTGTTTAAAATTCCTTTAATTATGTGTTTACAATGAAGAAGAGTTTTCCACAAGCGGAGGAAACTATACCATAGGCTTGGCCACATTTCGTTTTAAAATACCACTGAAAATATGCTCCATCAGTTCACGTCACCACTCTATTGGTGGTCTTCTTGTCAGTTTACCTTAATATTAAGGTTAAATTATTAGTTCACCTACTGTCAGAAATCTCTCAAAATTCCACAAAGACAAGCTAAACAATATTTTCTAGTTTCAAAAAATTCCCCTCCATTTTATGTTTTGCCCATTTTGTGCAATAGAGTCTATATATGCAAACATAGGAGTTAGATGTTTTAGAGAATAAAACTCTGCTAACAGGAGTTTCAACTGCATGAGTTTTCTTTTCTACTATTTCATTCATAAGAACTTTCTTTAATCATGATTCCCTTGTTTGTACCCTGTAACACAGCACTTTCTAACATTACAAAGGCATACGCAGAGCCCGTTTAACTTACTACTATGCTTTTTTTTTCTCTGAAATTGAAATTATATTCATCAGTGTCTGAAAAATATATGAAGAAACACAGGAGAAAGAAATCACAGAGTGCAGTTTAAAGCAGAAATGTAAGCATACACACATTTTTTACACTCTCTATATCACCGATTCTAAACACTGGATTGCAGAGAATATACTGCTGTAAAAGTTTACAGCAAAGAAAAAGAAAGGACTGCAGCAGTGCTTATACAAATCAAAACAAGAGACAGAACAGTCAAATAAACAGTAGGAAATCTGTACAGTCTTTGAGAATGTATTCTCATGTTTCCAAGAAACAAAAGAGCTGCATAGAAAACTTAACATTATTAAACATTTAGGAGGATTTTTAACTTGCTTCTTTTAAAATTCAAATAGTTCTTGCCATAGACTTGCCCGAAGTTCTATTAGTGCAGCATAGTTCAAGAGAATTACTAAAAATCGTACCTTTTAATCCAGGGATTTGCAACAGGAGCTCTCAAAGCTGAGATGTAATTAAACTAAATATTCAACCCAGGCAGAAGGCTTTGCAGGTGTGGAAAGGAGGAGGGGGTAAATTCAGCTCAGTGACTGTCACTTGGTGGAAAACCCTCCTGCTTCTATTCCATAGCACAGTTAAAAAATGTTTCTCTCAATGAACACAATCCAGGCTGACACCCACATTAGATCATATGGTAATGATACGTCTTCTGTATTGCAGCCAGAAACTTTATCTGCTCTTTTGCTTTCTTTTCCTCCTTTTTCCTTTTCATTTGCTTTATTTCTCTTTCATCTGTTTACAATCCCAAACTACTTGCACATTATCAGACAAATTCTTAGCTGTAATTCATCCTACTTA
Source organism: Camarhynchus parvulus (assembly GCF_901933205.1). Taxonomy (NCBI): domain Eukaryota; kingdom Metazoa; phylum Chordata; class Aves; order Passeriformes; family Thraupidae; genus Camarhynchus; species Camarhynchus parvulus. The sequence continues at coordinate 29,350,276 of NC_044586.1, read as the reverse complement.
CTTTATTTATGTCCCTACAACATGTATTTAGGAAGTTTTCTTGGTTTTAACTACAGGGAGTTTTACGATTCATTAATGAAAAAAATGTTTAGCTCTCCCTCTTGTTTATAGTATTTGGAAATCAAGGAAATTATATAAAATTAATCTTTGAGTTAGGCAAACTAGAGATTAGTATCAGAAGAAAAGGGTTAGCTTTGAGTAAAACTATTTAAACAGATATCAACCTGCCTTTGCTTATGCTATAATCATTGTCAAACTAAGTAGTATATAGTTTAATACATTATTATCTTGTCTAATAATAGAGTTTGCATGTATTTTTTAAAATGACAGCATGCTTTTGATATATAGGAAAATCATGTTTTAATTAGTAAAATGATTCTAACATTTGTGGTTAGAGCTGCTTTATATAAACTTTGCTTTTTTTTTTTTTTTTTCCTTTGCTGCCTTCTCACCAGGACAGCAAAACAGAGGGGAAATTAGCTTTAACTGTTTGGGTTTTGTGTTGGGGGTTTATTGTATATTTTAATTTTTTTAGTGGGTTTTTTTTTTTGGTCAGTTAGGGTTTTTTAAGAGACAGATGATAATTTTTTTAAAATATGGGACAAAAAATGCATCTGACTTATTGTTTAGATTTATATTTTATTTTAGTAATTTCTGGTTTTATGCAAATGTCACTGGAAGCCAAAATGCAATTTCTTTATTCCTACATAATTTTGAAAGTCTAGTGAACTGAAATGAGAGAAAATACAATAATTGCTATTTATTTAGTAAACCAAACACATTGTGAATATGTGTAACTTCACTGTGCTGTTAGCTGTCCTATCTAAATACTGAAGGTTTGTGTCTCTGTGTTTTGACTTGCATCCTTTTTATTTCTGCCCCTAGGCAAAGACCAGGTGCAAATCTGAAATTAAAGCCTGTAAAATGATGCTTAAAAGAAGTCAGAATTTTTTAGAAACATAATAGACTCTTGAAAGTTTAGCTGTCCTTCTCATTTAAATTCAAGAGTCTTTATAATAGATCTTAAAATTGTTCTCCTTTGGTGGAAGAAAGAATGGTAGAATAATTGTCTGTTAGTTTTAGTCTCTGTAGAACAAAGGTGTAATCAGACATCTTACATTACAGATTCCTTATATAGCTCACTCTAAAAGTTAAGGATCAGTTATTCACCCCTAGTCCTTAAGCTAACTTCTTTTCCCTGCCTTTCCACTGGATTCAACACTGCTAATGGTTTTTATTGTGACATTTTCCTACATATGATTAGTGGTGTTCCAAGCTTTCATGCTTACAACAAAGCCTTATCTTTGTCCAGAAGTGTCGCCATGAGGCTTGCTGAAATCTTGGCTGCATCTTAGTAATGTCAGTTATTTGAACCTTGGTCACCAGCTGCATCTGGTGTTTAAAAACATTTCAAAGCATGATTTTGATGAGGAACAGGTCAGGGTAAACTTGTTGTCAGTTTGCTTCACAAAACCCATTCATATCCTTTCGCAGCAAAGCCTTAATTCATTTGTTCTGATATCTGTCATGGAGTTGAAAGGTGTTGTAATTGAATGCCTCAGTAATTTCTTTGGAGGCAGGGTGGGGATGAACAGCCTTCTCTCCTTCTCCTTGTCTTAGGCATTAATAGGATTCAAACCAAAATATGAAGATATAGGTGGGAACAGGTGGAGCACAGGGTGTCTGCTGGATGGACTGAGGGTTCTGTTTTCTTTCATGAAGTCCATTCCAAGAAGTTCAGAGAGGAAAAGATGTTATGAGCTTTAGAAACAATGAAAACATTTATACTACCTGTTGATATCCAGAAGTAAAAGAGTTGTGTGTCAGGTGTCCAGCCCTTACCAAAATGGAAAGTGGAGTTAGGTGGAACAGAGCAACTGAATGGGAAAGAATTTATGACATTGAATATTGATGTAATATCTTATTAATTGTTTTGAATCAAAAAATCACAGAATCGTTTAAGCTGGAGAAGACCTCCAAGGTCATTGAGACTAAACTTTGACTGATCACCACGTTGTCAACTAGACCATGGGCCTAAGTGACAAGTCCAGTCTTTTCTTGAACACCTCCAGGGATAGTGACTCCATCACGTTGCTGGGCAGCCCATTCCCATGCCAAACCACCCTTTCCATGAATAAATTCTTCCTGATGTCCAACCTGAACATACCCTGATGCAGCTTGAGGTTATTTCCTCTTATCCCACTGCAGGTTGCTTGGGAGAAGGGACCAACCCCCACCTGGCTAGGTCCTCCCATCAGTTTGTTGTTGAGAGTGATAAGGTCACCCCTGAGCTTCCTTTTCTCCAGGTTAAACAATCCCAGCTCCCTCAGCTGCTCCTCTTAGGATTTACTCTCCAGACCCCTCACCAGCTTCATTGCCCTTCTCTGCACAAACAATATTTTCATGCTTTCATGGGAATGTGGATCCTTTCTGATACAAGCATTCCTTGAATCCTACTCTTTGCCCCCTGCTGTGTCACACAGAAAATAAACAACCATAAAATAACTACCAACCAAAGAACAATATTAAGTGATTATGTAATTTTATGGCCCTTGATCATGCACAGGGCCTAGTGTCAATCAGCTATCCTTCCCAGTCTGACCTACTTTGACTACTGCTTAGTCAATATAAAAAAATCATCATTAGACCAGTCTTGGTTTCTATGTGATTTTAGAACTCCAATTTAACAAACTTTTAGAGCTACATGCTGTTCCAAATACTGATTCCCAGAAAGTTACAGGCAACTGCATGTTAATGTTATTTATATAACAATATTTTTATTAAATTTTGATGGATAGCATCTGCTTCATTTGCTCTTAGCTTATTTTGTGGACCTTTCAAAGGGCAGTGGTGGGAAAGAAGGCAGGAAGCCTGCCTGCTGGTGAGTGCTTTACCTGGGTCCAGTGGAAGTCTCTGCAGGAAAGAGATGAACACTGCCCTGTAAGGAGAAAGCATTTCCTGGGGAAATTGCTCCTGGAGCATGCGGCTGAGCTGGAATAGAGGCATGTCCAGCAGGCACTCAGCGCTGCCAGAACAGGTTGAAGACTCCTCAGAGGAACTATCATAATCTGTCCCTGGGTGCGGAAAGAAAGGCTTTTTTAAGGGAGTCTAGGAAAAAAATGGATAACATATATTGCAATCCAGAAAGTTCCTGGAATGAAACCAAAGCAGGAGGACAGGATCCATTCTGCAGGAACATGGTGTCCTGTGTCCCAGAGATACAGATTCTTACTAATTGTAAGTTTTCACTAGAGAAGAAGGCATTTTCTTGGGCTGCCTTCTAATAAATCCCGGCTTTGATGATCAAAGACTGGTTAGCATTGTTGTGGTTGTTGTGGTAAAGAACGGCAGACAAGTCTGCCTCAAAGCCCTCATAAAACAGAGAGGTAAGTGCCAGTCCCCATCAGGTAAGTGCCAATCCCCATCAGGAAGGGATGAAAACAGATCTCCTGCTTGGCTGCCTCATGGGAACCCTCTCCACCTCCTTGGTATCCCACACCTGGGCTTTTATGAACATCTTCCTAGCATTTCATCTTCTACATTCACTAGGTACTAAAGACTGTCTCTTCTGCCTACAGTAGGCATAATAATTTCTTCCCATTAAGTGTAATAAACTGTTCTTCACAGTTAGCAGTGGAGTCCCTTTACTAAAAATGTGAGTAAATATGAACCCCAGCTTAGTAAACACTGACCCAGGTAAATATTGACCCAGGCACAGCCTAACAAGGTAGTTAAAGAGAAGAAATGTAATTTCTGAGTATTCTGAGTATGAAAGTTTCCTTCAGTGCTCTGTGACCTCAGAAATTATCAGCCTGGACTCCTTCATATTTCTACAGATCAGAAGGGCTAATGTATCAGACTTCGGATGTGTGCTACCAGCAACATTTTATTTATGTTTCCGTGAAAAGCAATACTTGTACAACTGTTGGAACAAAATGCAGTCAAACTTCAAAAGACGGAGCTCTCTCTTTGGAGGACTAGTGTGATCATATCCTTCACTTTTGTCTCTTTTCTTTGGAAAGGCCTATCTGTTCCTAAACTTGACACTGGCTTTCATTTTCACTGGCTTTTCTATTCTGTCCTGAATCAAATAATGTTGTCCAGGTCTTTCTAGCAGCTGTCAAAGTTAACCACATATTGATGTAGCCTTACTGCTCATTAGGATTTCAAACACTCTGAACTTAACTTCCACCCTTGAGGAGGAAACATTCCTGCCTAATCCTCATGTTTTTGTAGTGTAGATGTACATTTTCAGATTGATCTTACCTCTCTCCCTCAAAAATGCAGGAAATAGGTAAAACTAGACTTTATATGAGTCCTACCAACTCCTAGCCGTGCTACAAGTAAAGAATGAGGGAAAAATAAAAGTGATTGTCGACCAAAGATCTCAGAACTTCACTTTGACTTTACTTCTCTTTGACTTTACTTCTTCACCTTTAATTAAAGAAATTGAAAATGCAGGCAAAAACATTTGCTCTCACACATTGATAGACAGAATATCAGTTCTCAGGTGCTCCGTTTGCTGTGCTTCAGTGACCGACAGCATTAAATTTTGTTCCTGCCTCATTTCTAGGAGAGCATCAGCAACCTTCTGTCCACCAGAAAATTTCTTGTATGGAAGAAAGGGTGTGCTGACATCAGCAAAGGTTCCAGGAGTCTACAAGTCCCTGAGAAAGACGCTTTCCCAGAAAAGAGTATCATTTTGGGAGTGTAGGCTGTGAAAAAGGAAGTGATGACTGAAGAGGAGAGAGGATTAGTTTAGGTAAGAGCAGATTAATTTTCTTTCAAGTGAGCAGCTTTTTCATAAGATTTTGCCCTTTCTCTATAGTTTGCAGTATCTTGAGTTGCAGTCCAACTTTTTCCAAGGTTCAGATGAAAAATACAAACCTTAATTCTAATTTTGATGGTCCTTAGATCATGCTCTGGATAAGCTTCGTCATCCCAGCTGAATTACACAATGCCCTAGAAAAGGATGACAGTAATTCATGCAAATGTTGTAACTGTATTCCTTGCATGTACTCTTTTAGTCATGGGTTATGAACCAGCATTCGAAATGAGGCACATCCGGTGCAGCTCTGAACAGCCTATTCCCAGATTATGAAAAATATGTGAATACAAGGGTCAGCCTGGATTTCCAATTTAGTCATCACAGAAACTAAACTTGTTCAGGAGGAGCTAGTGACTGCTTTACTAAGGAAAGTCTGGAAAAAGGAGTAGAAGAGGAAAAAACCAACATTTACATAAGGCTTTGTGTCTTTTTCTCTGTATTAAAATGCTCATTTTTGGCAATCTGTTGAGGAAGAAAATTCTAACTTCAGCTAAACATAGAAAATGGTGACTTTGAAAATATAAGCAATGTCCTCACAAAACTTATCAGTATGGACTGTGATTTGTCATTAAAGACGAAAGAAGGGTGAAATAGAAGTTTAAAAATAATGCAGTAGAAGCTTTCAAATTGATTTTCACAACATAAAGACTTAAAAATAAAAGTCTTGGGTATTTTGGGAAGAGTCTTTAAAATATCCATTGTATTACCCTAAGCAATTGAAGCGTCATTCACTTTAACTTGCCTTAACCACATATAAGCTTTTCTTTGACTACTATTTAGAGTGTATATATATATATTTCACTTTTATTCTTGTAAATGAGCTCTTCAAAGGATTGTGCTGACTAAGAAATTGCGCTGGTGTTCCTCAACAGAAATTTTCCATAGCCAACCTGGATAAAACATAGTGAGGTTTATTAAATGAAACAGAGTTTAATTCTACAAGGAAAAACTTTAAATGTGATGGCAATTCCTTCAGGTACTGAATTACAGCTGAATGTTAATTGGTAATCAGAAAAAAAAATGAAGGCTATCCTTTTTTCTAGACCTTTTTCTACATTACTCATTGTTTCATTTTCTTCTTTACAATTTATTTCTCAGTTACCTTTGGGAATATTATGTTCCAAAAATTTTAATTGAGAGGATAGCACACATCCGCTGTGTTTCAGCTGAATAAAAGTTAAACTACTCTTATTATGAATATTCTTGTTTTGCATTTATTTGTCTCACTTTTGGTCTTTTGGTTGCTTGTTTTTTAGATCTGCATATGTAATAGATTAATTTATGAGCATGCTGGGATACAGCTCCAGAAGACACAAATCATACTATTCTTATTGAAATTGCAACATCCTGTGTTTTATGCTATTTCAGAACCTAGCCACTGATTTTCTTGACTCATCTTTATCTATATATGAGAAACACAAACCCTTAAAGGTCAAAGCAAAGATGTGTAAAGTGGCAGTTTTTTTAAATACCTCTGATAAATTTTGATTTTCAAAGTGCAGTTTCTGAAAATCAGGTGTTGCTTAATGCACTGGAGGATGGACAGGGAAAACAGCTAGGCATCCATGCTATCTAACAGCTTTTGAAAAGGTCAGTGTATTGTACCAAATACTAAATTTAAGGATCAATATATTGTGTGCTTTAATTGTAAAAATTACATAGGATGTTTCAAAATGAATGTATCAGCTTTTTATTGGAAGATGGAAAGCTTGCCTCTGAAGAAGCCCCATGTGCCTGCAAGGAAAAATCTATTCAGAGACTGTTTTCCACTTATAAAACAAAACCCACTCCAAACTGGATTTTGAGACTTGGATGGCTTAGAACAGTTATTTCTCAAAATGTTGTTCACTGTGCTCCTGCACACTGTATCTCCTCCAAGAAATTTGAATCAGCTTCACGAGAGGAAATGCCTATCTTTCAGTCACAATTAGAAAATTCATCTCTCCAAGGAGTTCAGGCTGTATCTAACCTACTTTTAGCCTGCAATGCCATTCATTCTTGTGTCAATTTAAAATGAGAAAGAGTTGACGAAAGAAACAACGGAATTAAGTCAGAGAAAATAAACAACTAGTATACAAATTATTAGAAGTGAGAAAAGCAGGTTTTAAAAATACATCCAAGAAAATGCTAGTAGTTCGTAAACTCTGTAGAACCTTTTTGGCCTCACAAAATCCTTATTTTTGTCATTTTATTTTGTTTGTTTGTTTGTTTTCCCCAGAAGTCCCACTATGGCTATAGGTTAGGTCATATTTTAGCCCGAAGGACACCTGATATTTAGTGTGAAATGCCTAACTAAGAACCATAATCCATTTGTTAAGGGAATATCCAGGATGGAAGCAAATATAGTTTAGAATGCCTCCATTTTGCAACCCTCTCTTCCTTCCTGTGTCCCAAAGATGTTGCATTCCCCCAGCTTTAACAGAATAAACATCTGTGTTATGGACTACAGCAGGCTGGCAGGAATAAGCTAGGGTTTCTTAGACTTAGGATTACTTTAATACATCTTTTTTTTGTTTTGTGGCTTTGAAGGGCTAAACCTGAGGTGACTGGGATCTCTTCTCTACTTTGTTATTACTGTTCCCAGGACACACAGGAAACAGCATTGCCAGCCTGAGAGGCTCAAAGACCTGATTTGTCTGTTGAGCCCAGGTATCCACCTACAATGACAATAAATGGTTGCTCTGTGCGTAGATCTCAATGTCACCCCTTGTCACCATGGCCCACGGCCTCATCTCTGAATGTGTAGACTCCCATGCACAAATGTTGCTGGTCAGCCATTTTATATGAATTTAGTACAGAGTTATGGAGCTAGCACCATCTATTGAAATTCTCCCTTTTTTCCTGCAAGTCTTCCATGGCCTCTCCATACTTGTGTTCATTGAAACAGTTTGGTGCTACTTTCCCAATCAAGCAGCTTCTTTGTATGGTTTCTTTTTCAAATAGTGAACTCGTAATTTATGTTTCAGATTAAAGGAGAACAATATTAGTGATGCCAAAAAAGTATGAAATGTAATTGTCAAATACACTGGAGACAGAAAAATGGCTTTTGTAGTTCTTAAAAGTATTTGAATCTTGAAAGAGGTTCAGCCTGTTTTAGATTACAATTTTTTATGGCTTTTCTTAAAAGGTATATCTCAGTATATTTTATTTCTAAAAACCAAAGCCATAATATGACCTTCTCTTTGTAATAAAAGATCAGCAGATGTAGATGATGAAAATTCACATTGTTGTATTTCAGGTCAGAACCTTTAAAAAATAATACTAGATATCTTTCATCAATGAAAAAGAGAGTCAAATTACAGCTTTGTGATGGAAGTTTGTACAATAGTTACCAGTCTGAGAATTGCTGGGCCTATTTTGAAAAATGTGAATTTTACCTTTTACATACTCTAGCTTTTAACCAAGACACAAGGGTATATTTTCATCTTGTCTTGTTAAGATGTGATGTGCATTTAGGGATTTGACAGTTTGTAGACTAAATGAGAAGGAATTGTGTTTTGGTGGTGAGGATAGATAAGCCTTGTGTTGGGTGCTAAGTGGGACTTTAAAAAATATTGTGCTGACCCTGTGACTCCTGTGACTATGAACTCTTGATTTAGGGCAGCTGGCAATTTAATAGTAAATTAGTACAAAATGTGACTTAATTAAATACAACATTTCTAGACATTCAGAGTACCTAACCCTCTTTTTCTCCCTGGTTTCATTTTGTTTGTATAAAGCTGGTGAACAGAAGTGACTGATGTGACATGTGCAACAGCTTTACCAATCTCTGACCTACAGTGTGCCCTTTTCCCAGACTTTCCAGGCTTATCTTAAGTGTAAAAGCTTGATTTTAGTTTAGATCTACTGCTTACTAAATTTTGGATTTTTGTGTTAGCTTTTCAGAAGTCCAAGACACATAAACACTTGATTACATAAGATACAGAACTCTGTGCATACTTTTCTTTCCATCTCTCAGTTCTTGGGGAACAACATATTCCATATAGGCAGTAACTGCGCAAAAGGATATTTTCTATCACTATAAAAAATGGTTTTACATCAACATGTATTTTGCTTTAGAAACCATAGAATTAACCTTTTTTATCTGAATATAATTTTCTTTGTCTTTATAATCATCTATCACTTTGAAGGCAAAAAGACACAAAATCATCAGAGAGGAAATCTGATTTTCCATATTGTATGTTGAAAAAGTACAATAACATTTAATACAATCAAATTTGATGTTGTATAATATTTTTAAAACAACCAACACAATCAAATGTAAAATCAATGAAAAATTCCATTCTTACTACAGACCTCTTTTCTATATCCTGTTCCATGTAAAAATTCTGTGGAAATAATTTCATTTAATACTTGGTTCTCTTGGGTTCTAAGTAACTTCTGTACAAGCACATTTATTTTATTCCCATCTAACTCAGTTACTCAGCTCTACTGATGGTTAGCAAAGGTTTCCCAATATCTCCCAAACATGAGTATCTGCTGCAAATTAAGCCAATTACATTTTGTCATGAGATGTCTCAGAGAAATTAGAACAGTCTTCTTCATAGCAACATTTTGTGTACTTGAAGTGTCATCACTTCCTTCTTCTTCTCCAAACTGTTAATACTCTAACTCTTTTGCTTGCTACACTTTTCATCCAAATGTTCTGATTTTTCATTTATTCTTTTATTTATGATTTTTAAGGTCTCGTCCAATCTAAACCATTTATGATTCTCCCATGGATTCTCTTATTTAAATCTTAAAGTGGGGTACTGGAAGACTGCTCCAAAGACTCCATAGGCACTTCTCTTCAGATAACACTAGCAGAACCCAGCGAATCAGCTCTGATCAGATTTGAGCCAAGCTCCATTGTGCGTGTCTTGGAGTCAGAGGAAGTGATCAGCAGCAAAAATACACGTATGGTGGGGAGGTTATTTTTGAACACTTCTGCATTTAACAGCAAATGAATGACACTGGACATCCACTTCAAATGTCTGGAGTAAGAGATTTTTCTGAGACTTCACAACAAATAAGTCATTCACAAAGATTGCTGTTCTCCTTGAGGGATTGCAGGCTTGAATTTCTTCAGTTTGTCTGGTGTAAATATTGCAGAATAAAATTTAATATAAGGCTATGTCCAACCTATTATAACTCGGTTTACAACAGTAATTTAAATTGAACTGATTCAGTTTTTTTTAGCTTTGCATAGATTATTTGTAAATGTTTAATGGGAAACACGTATTATTTCAGAGAAATCTTGTGGTTTGTTTAATTTGGTAAAAAAAATAAATTATTCCTATCTGTTAATGCATCCGAAGTTAAAAATTCTGGAGTAAATTTGCAAGTTTTCCTTTTCATTGGTACAAGGAAAACGTGAATGCAGATTTTATAGCAATCCATTTCGCATGAACCAGTTACTGGAAGAACATATTAATGCTGAGACACACAATTATATGGTTTTTAAGCATGAAAGAATAGCCAGGTAACTTTAAAATTTCAACTCAACAGGACTGTAGAATCATATAAAGACATCACAGGTTTTTTTTTCTGGCATTGAGGAGACTGTTTGTAATCCAGATATTTACTTGTGAAAGCCCTTCTTGGAGGGTGGATATGGAAAAGGCAAAGTAGTTGTGTTTATTATATTTTTTAGTAAATGTCACTAAATGTAAGGCAGTCCAGTAAGCAAAAATATGTATGCCTTGAAAAGTTTATGCTTTAGCACATAGTGCTATAAATAATGAGTGGTACCTAGGAAAAAATTTTGGAAAAAATACATCATGCAGATAATTAAATGGGAATAAATTAAAATATTAGCTAAATTAAAGGAGGAAACCAGAAGATAAGACAGAAAATAGGGAAGGAGAGTACTAGATGGAGAAAGATTAAAAACTTATTGCTCACCAGACTAAATCACCTAAAACTTTCGTCCCCTGAAACATATATTTTTCTGATAACTTCTCCCATTAGTCACCAATGAGACTTTAATAATATGTACATTTGAGCATTCCCACAGGGTAATACCTCTTTCTACTTTGTCTCACACTGACAAATTTCTCTGGTCACCCCTAGAAAAAGTAACCCATATTGTTACAAGGCAAATTCTATGTTCCAAGTTTCTTTTAAATTAAAAAGTGGACTTCCTAAAAATTTCTAAACTGACAGAGTGGAATGAACACTGGAATAATATCATTAAGTGCTAGACTCCTTTCAAGCCTGCATGTGGTACAGTGGCCACTAAAAGCAACCTGTCAGCTCTCTGACCTTGACTGGACATTTCAATTGGCTGCCTTGTCATAGTTTTGGGGTTTCTCAGAGTAAGATAAGAACAGAAGAGTAAGAGGCTGTCAGAGGCGTGTTGTAAAGCTTCTGTAGCTTATGTAGGATGGGCCCCAAGGGAAGCAGAAGTCTCAGAGACATTCATAAATTAGCAGGCAAATTTTTTTAGTAGATAGGCATTGCATGATTTTTCTTTTAAATAAGGCTTTTTCCTCAAATATTTATTTCACATATTTAACAACTTTAATTTGGTTTATTTAACAAATAATTCTGCTCTTTGGAGTAAGTTAGTGACTAAGTGATTTTTTTTCTCCAAACTCATCCAGTTTTGCGCATAATTTAAAAGAAAACATTTTTTTTCCACAAGCCACAGGAAGTTCAAAATGCTTATTTAAAAGAGGGCAATGAACGCTTCCCAGTATGATGTAAAAGTAAAATAAATACCATTCTCAGTCACATACTGTTCAGACAGACACAAAACAGATTATATGAGAGGCTGGGAGAAAACACGCTCCATTAATAGGCTGAGAAATTAAAATAGTTTGAATAGTATCATTATAGGCCATTTGCTCATATTATTATAGTGCATTTGCTCAAGGCTATTTTCATTATTCTCCAGATACATGTCTTTTGCCCTATGGCAGAACACTGAAAGACTTTTTTTCTCACAAATAGTTTGGAAGGAAAATTTTTGTGTGAGTGTGATATTCTGAGTAAGAAATACAGTAATATAGAGGGGTTTTTGCAACTTCTTTTTATTAAAGATAAATTACAATAGGAAAGACTTAGAAGCACATTACCCAAAATAGGTGTCAATGATCAGAAATAATCATTTTCCTCCAAACCCAAACTCCTTAACCACATTCTTGTTCTTGTATTTTCAAGATTCTTTTGACAAACTTTTGTGTGAGTGCTTAAATTTAAAGGATATAGCAAATTCCTTCATCTTATTGCACACAAGATATTTTCTTCCTTTATTTCAGTTAGTTTTGAATAAGACCATAAATAAATAGGTCAATTTTGCACATCAGCTCAGTTGTGATTGTTTAGTGGGACATGTGGGAAAATTCTGTCCTTCTGAAATGAGACCACACATGTAGATATAAGCATATATTTTGGGAATTGTATTAGAAAATTTAAGCTACTATGAAATCATGTATGAATAAAACGTTAGCGGAAGAGTGAGCAGATATTTCATGTACTGGAAAAGTGTTGGCTTGCATACACTTTAATAGAGATTTGTATTTTTATTTCTGCAAGACATGTTTAGAAGGACCATTAATTTCACTAATATGGATTTAGCCCAGATTGCATTTTCCTCCACTAATAATTAAGACACCATTTCACATCTCCCAGCTCCAGTATCTAACACATTATCCTTTCTCGGGGTCGGCTGCTTGTTCTCTGCCCCCGAGGTGAGTTGGGTGGTCCAGGGAGCGACCCCAGGCTCTGAAGAATGAGACCGGACTCTTTGCTGTTCGGTCTTCGGATTGTTTATTAAATCTTATCTACAAAATTTTCTCCCTGCCAGACAGAGGTCTGACCAGCAAGGCAGCCACAACGCTCTCCGCCTGCTCCCAAGGCTGCGCCGTCTTTTATACTACAAATCACGTATATCATATTTACCTTTACTTTCCAATACCTATCACCCATGTTGGACAGTGCACTTCTATTCTAAACCAATCCCCAAGTGCCAACATCACAGCAGAAGATGGAGAACAAGAAGAAGAAAGAAGGACGAGACACGCCCTGTTCCCTCCATGTTGTCCCCATTACCCTTATACCAAAATTTTTAAAACTTATATTTTCACCCTGTGTACACCTTATAAAAACACCCTTTAAACCTGTGTGACCTTCCAGCCCTCATACCAAACTGGCAATTCATTTGCAGGATCAAAATCCAGCCACCAAGTGTTCCAGGCATCATGCCAAGATCTCCGAGCCCCCTGACGGGGTTTCGGCTCTCGACGTGGTTTCGGGAGACTCCTCACATCCGAAGTGATGTGCAGAGTTCCCACAATCCTTCCTTAGCCTGACGTTCTTCATGTAGGGAATATCTTTGAAATAGCATGGAATAAACTGCTATGTGTTCATGATGCTGAGCTTTATGTTATTACCATGGGCAGAGTACCAGGCACTTATGGTGGAAGCACGTTTAGTAAATTATCCAGACAGAATGCACAGGCTTCTTGGCAGCATTACTCTTTTGCGTATTGCTTTTCAGCATACTAGGAGTACTTCTAAACATCAAATAGGAAAAGTTTTTATGCCAGAAAACATATTTCTGCCACCTAAAAATTGAAATAGAAAATTTAAGGCTGTAGACTTTGTTAGGTTTGACTAGAAATGTTTCTTTTCAGATATTTATCTAGTTACATAAAAACAGAGCTTATCAGTATTCTAGGAGCTATGAAAAAATAATAACATTAGAATTATATATATTTAAGTGACATTTGAAAGGCTGTTTTTGTGTTCCATCTGTGCAATCTTTTAGGAATATATACTTTGCATTTAGCATCACTCATGGAAATACAGATATTGACAAAGGCAGCAACCAGAAAACAGCAAAAGTCACTAAACTTGAGTAACATTCTTGACATATGACTTGTCTTTCAAAGATGGATAATTTCTGCCTTTGAACTATTCTCTCTCAGTGATTTTAAAATATATTGACAGTTGTTGCAATTTCTGCAGAAGGTAGCATTCAAATGTTGATTTGAACCAACTTCCACATGTATATAAGTTCAGTAAAGACAAACACAGAAAAAAAAGGAAAATAATTTACAACATATTTGAATATTTGAAAATATTTTGCCCCTATATGCATCTAAATGTAGTGATAACTAAGAATTCAGTCTTGGTTAAATAGCTTTTAATTCCCATAGGTGTTTGCAATTTCCAGCTCATGTTTATTCAGACAGAGATTTCTATAGACAGGTGCTGAATCTTAGGAATGACTTCACATTTTCTAAATATGCTTACAGCTGTTTGAGATTTTGGATATGATTCATGGAGATAGGCAACCCCTAGGATCCCACAGATAAATTATTGCTTGCATTAGTCTGAGTTAAAATTATACTTTATGAGATGGTCATAAATATTAGTCAATCCATACACTGTAAATATTAGGTAACATACTGGTTTTGACATGCACATTCACATTTCTTGATCCACCTTGTAGATATGCCCAAGTGTGGACACAAAATGAAATTGAAATTATTAGCAGGGGAAAATTTTCTTCCTCTAAACACTAAAACATAACCCACATATTATTAGATATATTGTCTGAAATCTTAGGCCAGTACTGGTTTGCTCATTACTGAACAAGCCTGCTGAACCATATCTGTTCATATCTGAAATTAGGGCATTTTTCTGGGGCTTGCTGATGATTTCCTAGCAGCTGAGCACCCAGCTGAATGGATGGTTTCTCTTTATTTTACTTAAAAGCCATTGAATTATTCTTCAGATTGCTGTGACCACATCAGTGTAGGTTTAAAAAATAGAAGGCTATAAACTATTAATGATTTCATGAATTATATGGTTTGTCTGCTGATAAATGTTAGAGACAGTAAGATGCCTGTTTTAACACCTTTAGCACTGCAAATGTGCTACCTTTATAAACATCCTTTGGAAGTGTTTTGCTGCTAATTCTACTGGACCTTCATGAACATCATTTGTAAACAGACAAAAAAGCAAAGTGTTTGAGTTACCAAAAAGTGTTAGGGCTTGATAACTAAAATCATATTAGCATTCTATATGCTTCCTTAAAATTAATTAATGAACAGACAGCTGACAAGCTAAGAGTAAAGATAAAAAATTGGGAATGCTTAACAGAAAGCAAATGAAATGCAATTTTATGCATCTTGGCTACAGAGAGTCATAAAATACTACTCATGCTATGACAGTTGCTTAAATATTTAGTAGAATAAACAAAATTATGCATAAGAGAATATGACTACAAATATAACTGCAGTCAGGAAACTGTATAACTAGAAAAAAATTAATTTAAATTGAAGCCAGAAGCATGGAGATGTCCTATTGTCTTTTTTTTTCCAGTGGGGGACTGTTTTTTCATACGTGAGTATCAGCAGGGAACCTTGGCCTCTCCATGGGTGTAGGAGTCTACCCCAACTTGTCAGTTTTAGGCCAGTTGCCAAAGAAAGTGTGCTTTTCATCATTAATGACAAACATTTTTGCTACTGATTAGTGATTTGGAGCGCTGTCACTAATCAAAGATTTTCTGATTCTGCCTTTCCCAATGTGTACACAGACAGCTTTCCATTGTTTTGTGTTGCTATGGGAAATGGGACAACTTGCATTGCCAACTACAATTGACAAAAGGAACAGAGAAATTAGACATGAAAAAATTCAAATCAAAATAGGAAGAGGACTGAAAGTTACTTAATTTCATATAATCACAGTGGTTTGTGTTGGAAGAGATCATTAGCAGGATCTCATTTCAAGCCCCCTGCCATGGGCAGGGACACCTTCCACTAGACTGGGTTGCTCAAAGTCTCATCTAACCTGGCCTTGAAGACTTCCAGGAATGGGGCAGCCACAGCTCCTCTGGTTAACCTGTTCCATTGTCTCATCACCCTCACAGCAAAGAATGTCTTCCTAATATCAAAGAAGCTAGACTTTTCCAGTTTGAAGCCATTCCTTCTCGTTGTGTCACTACATGCTCGTGTAAATAGTCCCTCTCCACCTCTCTTGTAGCCTCCCTTCAGGTACTTGGAGGCCACAATTAGGTCACCCTAAGCCTTCTCTTCTCCAGGCTGAAAAATCATAATTCTCTCAGCCTCTCCTCATAGGAGAGGTGCTCCATCCCTCTCATCACCTTGGTGGCCTCCTCTGGACTTGTTCCCATACGTCAATGTCCCTCTGCTGGGAGCCCAGCGCTGGATGCAGCCCTGCAGGTGGGGTCTCACAGGAGCAGAGCAGAGGGGCAGAATCCCCTCCCTCCTCTGCTGCCCACGCTGCTTTGGATGCAGCCCAGGACACCTTTGGCTTTCTGTGCTGTGAGTGCCATGGCTGGGTCATGTCCAGCCTCTCATCCACCTGCACCCCCAAGTCCTTCTCCCCAGGGCTGCTCTCCATCTGTCCATCCCTCAGCCTGGATTGATACCAGGGACTGCCCCAGGTGCAGCACCTTGCACTCAGTCTTATTAAACCTTATGAGATTCCATGGACCCATTTCTCAAGCTTGTCCAGGTCCCTTTTGGATGGCATCCCATCCTTCAGGTGTGTCAATCACACCATTCAGCTTGGTGTCATCAGCAAATCTGCTGAGGGTGCACTTGACCTCTTCATCTATGTCATTAAGGAAGACATTAAATGACACTGGTCCCAGTACAGATCCCTGAGAGACAACACTTTTCACTGATGTTCATCTCTCTGAGCCACTGATCACTAGCCTCTGGGTACAGCTATCCATTTGCTTTCTTATCCATCTAAGAGGCCACTCATAAAATCCATTGCCCTCCAGTTTAGAGGGAGGCATGTTGGGGCAAATGATGTCAAAGACTTCAGAGAAATCCAAATAAAGAACATCCTCATCCTCTCACTTGTCCACTGTTGGAGTCACTCAATCACAGAATATCACTGGGTTGGTCAGACAGGACTTGCCCTTGGTGAAGCTGTGCTGGCTGTCTTGAATCACTTTCTGGAAGCTGAGAAGAGTACAAATGAATACTGCTTCTTTAAGAACAACATTTTTCCTTGTTTCAGGTAAGGTGAAGCATTCATAGTAGTTAGTATAGTAAAACAGTTCTTAGTGTTGTGCTGAGTTCCAAATGAGTGATCAGAGGTTCAAATCCTTCCTTCCAGAAAGGACTTAAGATAATAAAGGAGTTAAGATAATAGCACTATCCAAACACAAGAGGCTAAGTTTGGGCCTCAAAAGGAAACTGAAGTTGCATTCCTGTGGGAAAAAAAACCCAACCAATCAAGCTTATTAAAAATACTTCTGTCACAGCAAAAGTGCCTCTTTCAGAGTAAGACCAAGGGCATTTTAGAGCCTATAGGAGAAAGGGAGTGCCAGCAGCAGTGAGAGCCACTCTACAAGCCCCATAATGCATCATTTTGAAGAGACAGCTTTGGTTTCCTTCCCCAGTATTTCAGATTCCACATCTAATTTCACAACTCTTCCTTTTTTATTTTCAGAAAAAAACCCAGTATTTTTTTAAAAAAACTATCTGAACTGAGGGCAAACTGGAAGATTTAATTATGAATTTTCTGCCTGTTTTTTGGTTTGAAATACTTCTTGATGAAATATAAAGACATTTTGTACCTCAATAACATAAGTAATATATACATTGTTTTGAATGACTTAGATATCAGAGGAGTGTCTGAGCATCTTTAATTTGAAAATCATACGTGAAAACATTCTCTAAGGAGTAATATTATATCTTTAGGCAAAAAGATCATTTAAAATGAAACTGTCAGCTAATTCCTGCATATTAGTAGTAGTCAGATCTCAAGAGAATCAGTAGATATGACAGCAGAAAGTCCAATAAAAAAAGCAGAATGGACACAAGTTTTTTGTAAACCCAGTATTATCCAAAGCCAAAGGAAAAGTATACAGCTCTCACTACTTACGCAGCATTTCAAATCTTAAAAGAGCAAAATAGTACTGTGGTTTAAATGCTGCACTATCATCAAACAGCTGGGTTTGCAGGGTTTTTTACACTGAAGATAAAGAGAGATGTATCTGCTGCTTGTTTTTAGGAACTCCTTCTTTTCTGCTGTTTGCTTGTACATAGTTGCTAAACTGCAAGTTCTGCAAAGGAATGAGGTTTTTTATAGAAAGCCATTGAAAAATAAAGTAATGGTTAATATATCAAGTGAAAATACAAAAACAACCCCAAACCTAAACATGGTACAAAGGCAAAAAAAAAAAAAAAAGAAAAATTAAGAATTCCTATTCAATTGGTCTCAAGCTATCAAAATTTATTTTTTTCAATCCTGAATTTGAGCTCACTATACTGTAGAGATTGTTTTAAGAAGGGACAATTGTGGTAGAAGGGATCAAATCACTGACACAGAAACAGATTGTTTACCCTCCAACCAATCCAGGAACCTGTTACTGTGACATGAAGAGGAGGAGGAAGAAGAGTAGAAGGGGTAAGATGAAGCAGCTGCCTTGTGGCAGAGCGTCACCCTCCAGGAGTGTGAAGAAATGAGAGGTGTTAGTGGAGAAGTGGTCCTCTAAGGGCACCAGAAGCCCTCTGCTGCATTATGCTAAGCCTCACAGACCCATACTCAAAAATTGTATTAAATGTGGATAGTTAGACAGTAAAAGACAAGAATTTCCAAGGTGCTAAGCTCTTACTGCTACCAGTTGACTTCACAAGGCTTATGGATGGTTAAGAGAGAAGTTGCACCACACTAAGAAAAAATCAGTTGCATTTAAAAAAAAAAGTAAATTTAAAATTCCCTCTAAAAATGCTGTCTACTTTCACACATACCAGTATGAAAATGGTTACAAGAGATGTGCTTGAAGAAGATTTGCCACATAAAAAAATTTACATTTCAATGCCAGAGATCTTTACTCTGTCTTTAAAACCCTGTGAAAATATTTCCAAATAATGGTGCAGAGAAGTGTACAGGAAAAACAGAGGAGAGAAAATGAGGAAGATATTCCCGAACAGAGACACCAGCAAACATTATTTGACTTCTTGAATTTTTAATAATCAAAAGATTTTATACTACTAAATACCATTTTCCTGTCCTGTCAGCTAGAAGTGCCATTCTTGCTAAGTGGATTGTAGGAGTGGGGTAACAGTTTGCTCTACAGTATTCAGCCTTCTTGCATTTACTAACCTATTTGATTACTTTCTTAACATGTTCTACCAAAACCAGTTCTCTAAAATCACCAGTTTTAGCTTCAAATATTACTTTGAAATGCAAATGTTTGAAAAAATTTCCCAGTGTACTTGTACTGCCTTTCGATCAGATGGGGAATTTTGAAATATATTTCCAAGTATCCAAAAATGAACTTTTTCATAAGAATTGAGTAAAGAATATGTGAGGACACACGTTGTTGTTGCTGTAACTAATAAAATACCAGAATTTCTCTCTCACACTCTTTCTTCTTTTTTCTTTTTACTTTTTTTGTCTCTTCTAAGCATTTTGCCACTCATAAGGATAGTAGCCATGCATATCCGAAGTGATTTGGGCAAAGCTGCCTGATATAAACTGCATAATTTCTACCATGCACTTACATCCTAAACTAATTATTCCCATTTTTATTATTTCTGCATACATTTTTACCATGGTATCATTTTTTCCACTTGTGTAGCTGTGCGACTACAGAGACACAAGTAACAGGCACACTGTTATTATGACACCATTAAATCACATGATAACAATCACATTTTAAAATGTACTGCAAACTTTCTTTGCAAGCAGTAGAGGAAAGAATGCCATTTCAATTACTACTTCTAATCTCAATACTAATGTATTAAATAAATGTGATAGCACCACTGATCTTGGGGGTGTTCCTGCACAAGACCAGGAGCTGGAAGACCCTGGTGGGTCCCAACTCAGATATTCTATGACTGCATGATTCTCTCAAACATACCAGGCACCCCAACTGTATGCCATTACAGCAGTGGAGCACAGCACTGCTTTTCCCATGTAACTTGGCAGCAGAGGCACTGTGTGACAGATGTGCCAGCCAACGAGCCCCATAAATCCCCAGCATTTCCTGGATCCTTTGGTGAATATAACCCTCCCTTGAAAACTGAGATGATCACTAGAGTGTTCTGTAGGAGTGAAGTCATCACCAAACCTACGTTTCCATGGTTAAAAAATATTTACAGTTCATTTGCCTATATTCAAATACATATAAAAACTTCTTCCCAACCAGTAAGAGATTCTGACGTAATTTATAACTTTTTGTACTAACTCCCAGAAACTGCAAAAATTCATCTATTAAGAGAAGGGAAATTGTGGACTATTAGAAGAAGGGAAAGTGAACTTCCAATTAAGAAATATACTTGGAAAATAGTATTTTCTATTGTTTCATCACATCTAACTGCACTGGCCATCCAATAAGACATCCAAAGTGACTCTGGAACTGAGAAAAGTAAAAAAGATGGATTTCTTGTTTATTGATTCCTATGTGTTAACAATGGAGAATGACTACACATTAACACCGACCTAGGAGGCAGCTCTGGAAGAACCACAGCTGCAGCTTGCTGCTAAAAGCATCTACTCTAAACAGACAAGACAGACTCCTGAATGGTTTGGAAACACAAACATTACCCCTGGAGTGGCAGCAGATCTCAGAGTGGTGATAGTGTCAGAGAGAGTGGTGATACTTGGGAGGAAAAACACTCAGTAAAAGCAAAGATAAGAAGAAAAGGGACATTGAAAGGAACAGGGGATAATGAAACAGTGTCAGAGGAGAGGCAGCTGTGGCTTAGGTGAGTTGATGGTAGTTACAGGTCCACATATACCCTAGGTTGGAATGTCTCCAATCCTCACAGGACCTTCCTTGGGCTACATCTGGAGCTGCCCTGTTAGCTGAAGTCTCTGGCTAGATCTTGTCTCTGAATTTCACCCTGGAAGACGTGTAGGGAAGAAAGAATATTATCTGAATTTTACATTTGCCAAAATTCCCTTTTGCATGGTTCCAGGGTCAGAATGATACTTGGGAGTTCAAGAGTTAACAGCTGGGCCCTGTCATATCCCTTCTCCTCCAGGACAGCTGCCCATGCCATCTGGTAGAAATGTGGTTTATACCTCACACAAAGTCTCTCTCTCACCACACAGTCACTACAAGGCCTGTTTATTCCACTGTTGGAGCATATTCCCTCCTTTGCATTTTTCTGTTCCCACCCATTTATTCATAACAGATGACATCGTTGCAGGACAAATGTATGCCGAAGGTGTTTTCAGCCTTTGTAAAAGCTCTAAAACATGTGCAGAAAGTCCATTATTAGCCTAGGTTTGTAAAAAGCCCTCCCTCCCTCTTTTATTGTTTCCTTTTGGTATCCTTCCATACAGCAAAGTCTACATACATATAACCCAAATATTTAGGACCCCATGCTCTCAAATGCAATCCGTGCCTGCTCATTTTCTTTACAGAGAGTAAGGCTCTGATTAGACATGAAATGACTGAAGATAATAAATCTGCTCCCAAGGACTGAGTAATCTTATTACAAGTGGGAAATGATGGTTTACTCATCAACATGTGGAGTGCCTTAAAAGTGCTGTAATAGCCAAACTAATGTGGAGAGGCAGGGAAAGTCTGCTCGAAGAAAAGAAGGAACCTCTGGTGATGTTTTACATATGTAGAGACTTAATGTTGGAAAGAAGAATAATGTATCTTATGTTCACCCTCAAAAATGGGCTAACTACAAAAATATTTGGGATGTGAGGCCTGCATAAGAGCTTCCCATCAGTATAGCAGTTGCGTTTGATGTTCTTAATAGAGGCAAGAACATATGTTGCATGTTGTGGAAAGGAGATATAAATTTGCTTGGAAGTGCATTCTCTTTCTGCTTGGAAAACCTTGTGGTGAGGTGTCAGTCTGGTGTGACATGAAATGCAAAATTTGCTTCCAAAAGGGTGTTATTTTGACCTAGCTGTGGGTGTGCTAGTGTAATTCCTTGGGACAAAAGGAAATGTATGCAATTTTCCAGAGAGACAATCAATTTTTCTCCTGAGCTCTTTTCTTCTTTGCATGATTCAATACAATGCCTATAACTAGAGCTGTTTCCACTGGGACAGAGGCAGTAATATCATTTGAACAGAACCTGCAATTGTTGACACTCAGCATGGTTTTAAGAACTTTGATCGCCAAACTAGAATGCTTAATTGTCACATTTTTTCTCTTTTCATCTGTGAAATGTGTGTGCAATTTTTTAATTCACACAATGAAATTTGAACAAAAATTAGGCCCTAAGCAGCCCTTTGTGCTTTTTTGCTGTTTTTTTTAAAACAACTGGCTGTGGCAGAGTGTTTGTTTTCAGGGGTCAGAGGTGGTATTCATTCATCAACAGTTAAGGAACTGAAATGAAGTTTTTTTGGAAAATAAGACACCATGAACATCTCTCTCAGAGCTAAATTAAATGTTGGCTTTATACCTGTCAGTCTACATCTTTCATTCAGCAATCACAAAGACGTTCTGCGAGCTGCTAGTATTTGAGCTAGTTTATAAGCCTTGAATATTAGAATTGTTCTTCATTCTGGCCAAATGGAAGAAACCCTTGAGCTTCTTCCTAGAAAAAGATGACTGGCATCCTTAAAGCCAGAGCTCCAGATGTGTGCAGAGGTTGAGCAACATTGGGGAAATCATCTCCACAAACTGATGAGAGTACAGAACTGGGTGGTTTTTGGGTTGAAACCAGCTACTTTTTCAGAATGAGAAAGAAATTCAAAATATAGGCTCTACCCTTTGCAAAAATCAGTCTAATTTCATGAATTTTCAAGGTAAATATGGAACCTTTGTTCCTCTGTAGCAAAAAGTAGAATTCTGAATTACTTTTAGTACAGAAAGATATTGCCCTCATGTTTGATAAAAATACTTATTAAAAGATAAAAATAGGATAGCAGTGGTAATGCAAGTACCAAAGAAAAATAATGACCAGAAAAATGAGTTAATGGTTTCAGCAAATTGAGATCAAATTAAGAATTGACCAAGGCAGTATTTTAATAGCTCCCCATTAAGCAAAAAAATCAGGGACATTCAAAGCCAGGGAAGTAGACAAGACAATGTCACCACTGTGGCAGTTCTGGAGCTTGCCAATGAGTTCCAGAGGAAGCAGAAAAAAGCAACCTGAGGGACAGAAAGCAAACTTTTAAGTTTCATCTCATGATGTAGACTAGCTGTTTGAGCTAATGCTGTCCTGAGGCTACTCACAGCACCCTGATGAGTGTAAAAATAGCTCAGAAATTTGGAAGGTGTTTTATTTAGTGGTTTTTAAGAGCATGCTGAACCAGTACAGAGTACAGAAGGATATGCTGGCAATCACAAATATGAACTCTCTTGTTTATGAAATAGAAAAATATGCTATAAATAAATGTCTGAGAAGCCTTGGTGCTTACTTCTTCAATGCTTGAGCTGGTCTAGGCAATAAATAAATAAATATTGCTACTCTTTTCCAAGCTGGTGGGTAGAATGTTCTCACAAACTTTCCAGTACTTTGTGCCTATGTCTTGGTCATAGACCACAACTAAAACTTTTCCATGAGCATTTTGGAATTTCCACTTCTGCACAAAAATTGGGAAATGCAGTCACCATTAGCACAGGAGGAAAAAAAAAGGAGGTTCAAGGAACTTCTACCAAACTCCTGCACCACAAATTTGTTTGAGGCTTTATTTTGTTTTCATACAGTGTGTGTCTCCTATGGCACTCCTTAACTTGTTATTGTGAGTACAAGAGCACAGCACCATCCATAACGGGACAAACCTGAGGACTTCAATCCACATAGGATCTAGAGAATTCATGAAAAGAAAGTGTCTGGGGCTGTTCCACAGAAGTCCCAGAGGACCTTAGGAAGTGAAGTGATGGTGGAGTAATCAAAGTAGAGTCTGTGGTTTGTGTGGGGAGCAGAGGACAGCATGTGAGAAAGATGGGACAGCTACTGTGATGGAGCAGGAACAGGGAAGGTCTTTGTTTTGTCTGACATCAGAGCTACTGTTGGGAGCTTTGGTCAGACTTCTCAGACAGACAGGGGAGGGAGAGAGGTATTCTCCTCTTGCTTGCTTCTTCCCATTTGTTTGGCTCTCCCCAGCTCCCATGGTGCACGGACAGTCCAGAGGAAGCAATGGCTTGTGTGAGCGCCACAGGACTGCAGGGAGCTGCTTCCTGCTCTTGGCACAGCCACAGCAAACTGCACCCAGGCCACATACCAGGGGCAGCTGAGCTTCTGAGTGCTGCTGGTGCTCCCTCTGATCACCATCCTGGCTGCTCTGAGTACCATGGCCTCCACGGCTTCCTCCCTTTCCCTTCCTTGTGTCAGGAAGTTTGACATCTTCCAGCACTGGCAGGTTTCAGGGGCTATCCCTGCACTACTTTCTTGAGACAACATCATAGAAGCAGGTGGTTGGAAGGTGCCCCAAGAGGGCAGAGGTTCAGCTCATCATGTGTTTGGGGGCAGCTTCAAGCACTGCGAGATATCTGTGCATTTGAATGAACATGCCTTAGCTGTTTAAAGGGTTCTGCAATTTCTCTAAGTAACCATACACGTTCTCAATTAATGACTAATCTAAATCTGTCTTGTTTCAAAATAAGCCAGTTTCTGCACATCTATTCCCTGTGATCCAGGAACACAATCAGTCAGTTTTCCATGTAGCTGTCTTGGCATACCTGTTATCATTTGCTTTTTCAACTTTTTATTTCCAGACTAAACAAATCTCAGCTTTTCCACATAAGTCTTATTTTCTGACTGTCTGTTTACTAGAAGATCGCAGACCAGCTTAGAGGCTTAACTTTGAAATCCAGGACTAAGCTTCTATTATCTACATGCTAGAAATAACAAGGTAATATAAAACATTGCAAGACAAGTGACAGAAATTTCAGAAGGGATTTTCATATCTTGATGGCATCTAAAAAGCTGTGAGCAAAGGGATTTAGTGCTCTGAATAGTTTCAAATGCGTAAATGGTGAAGATACCAGGGAACTTTGGAACCACCATGTTTACAATTGGGAAAAATAATCTCTCCTCCCAGATTCCTTTCCCTCTCTAGAGCTCTCCAGACAATTTCAACTGCATGAAGTAAGGGAAACTTATGTCTGAAAGCTGAAAAGATGCATGATCTCATAGGTTCCTACTCAATCTGTACCAATTTTTCACATGTTACAGGAAGTCTCTTGTTCAGCATTTACAAGAGATACTTCACATTTTGTGGCACAATTGCACTTATTGCTTCACCAATGGTGGTGTTTGTCATTGATCCTGCAACTACTGTCAGCAGTTAGTTGTACTGGCATTGTAGAGCGTTTACTGTGTCGTAGCTCCAACCAGGATGTGTAATTTTACCCATTGGAGATCACCTTTCACCCATTTTTTTGATCTCGATCTTGCCTAGAAACCATGAGCAGCAAACAGCTGTGTGCCCATTTTGGCAGGAGTAGCTTCTCCCAGGCTGTCAGCACTTCCCACCACCGTTAATTCGGTGGTTCTTCGGGGGTCTGCCTGCTAATCTAATGTTTCTCTTTCTAAGGCAACATGGTTGCTCTTGGGAGACCAAATTACTTCTACCCCTTCCAGCATACCTTTTACTGCGACAAGGGGCTAAGGTAATAGGGAAATGTCTACATTTCTTAATTTCTAACAAGGTTTTTGAGATAAATCAAAAATATGTAGATAGTAGTATAGAATAAATAGTACCTATAACAAATTAAAAAGCTCTGAAGAGAAATTTGGGGCTGCCACATTTCTCTTCAGTCCTGATATACAGGTGTCTGTGCTAAGTGATGTAGTCAAGATGTGCTGGATCCACTTACTGTGCCCATTTTACAATATTAGCTTTTGCAGAGTAAATCTGGTGATTTCAGTACAGTGATAATGAGCACAGTTGCTCACCTAGGAAGCAGATACAAAGAGGATCCAGAGCTCTTCAGATCCATGTATGTGTATTGCTCAGTTGCTTAGAAACATACCTGAGACATTTGGATGTATGGCAGCCTGGATGGAGTTTCTGACTGAGAGCAACCACATCTCATCTGCCAGCACTATCAAAAAGCTATTTATCTGATAGAAAATCTGTACAACCCATACAAACACTTCTAGAAAAATTTCATTTTTGAAAAATTCATATTGTAGGGAAAATACAAATATATGGTCTCTCTCCTTCTTCATCTTTCCTTCCCTCCCAACAAGTTACCTGCAATTTTTCTAATTTTTTTCAGTTGTTTCCTCCATCTCCCCCTCTCCTTCCTTTGCTCTATCTCTCCTTGAACAATTACTCTGCCAAAGCCAGCTAGCACATAACAGGAGATTGTTCTGTTCAGCGTCCTCTGTTGCAGAAGATGCTAGAAATAACACAGGCTTTGAAGTTTTCCTGGATTGTGGAGCTATCATTCAAGCAGGTCACGTCTAGGACATCACTGCAGCTTTTTCAGTCGGTTTTCTTTTTTGCTTGGTTTATCTGATCCATGCACCTCCAAGAACTTTCTCTGCTCACAACACATCATGTAGGCCACCAGCATTCTTCCAGTTGTCCATGCCTTACCTTTAAATGATCTCCTTTTCTAATGATTAAATCCATATGATCTTTCTCTCTTTGTTTCTTACCTAGTCCAATTTCTGACAAAACTGGAGACAGGAGGAGGGCACGGTTGACCCTTGACCAGTTTCTGTAACCCAGAACACATCTGGGAAGGAAGAGCAGAGTGATCTCTGGTCCCAGCCACATCTGACATTCCCCTACCCCCCTCACTTGTTTCCTTCCTCCTTCTGCTGCCCTGAATTCCCAGCCCCCTCCTTTACCCTTTAGTTGCTCCCTGACTTTTAATTCCTTTTACTATTCTCTGTCTCTGTGCAGTTCCTCCTTCTTTCCCAAAGTTGCTGCTGGATATTCATCCAACACTTCCCATCCAGCACGCACATCTTGCACTTTCTTTTCACAACCAGCTTCTAGTTAGCTGGAATACTCTGATTACATTTCTTCCATGCACATATGCCCCCCTTCAGCAGAGCTGCATTTAAGTAAAATGCCTGCAGAGGTTTCTCAAATTTCAGTCAAGAGCAAGGTTCAGATTTACATTGCTTGGGTGTGACATGGAATCAGCAACCAAAGTATGTTCCCTTGAGCAATTAAGTTCATATAACCCCTGGCTCGTGGGCAGATACTTGCTGGGATATTCTGCCTGCCAGTGCTCGCTTTGATTCATCTGGTGCCTTACAGCTACGCATAAGTCTGCAAAGACTAATCTCTTTCCCTTTTTTCTTCTTTTTTTTTTTTTTCTCAACTTTTTTTTTTCTTTTCTTTTTCAAATTTAAAAAAAAATGGCTTTCCTGGTCTTGTTTTTCATGGAAGCAGCATCTTTGCAGTGAGCATATAAGAGATCCTGGGATAGGAGCCAGGCTTTGCTGTAAAGGCAGTTACAAAGAGATTCACTTGAAAACACAGCAACAGGTTTCATGGTGTTTTATTCAGAAAGTTGTATCTTAAGAAACTTTTGCTTATTGAACCAGGTCTGGACCACAAAGCCAACCTTGCATCATGAGAAATTCTAGACAAGACCAGAAAGAGTTTATGGTTTCACATAAAAAAACCCAACTTGCAGACGTAAGGAGTTCTCCACCTTAGTTACAACAAAACTGGCAATGTACTATAATAAAGCACTTGAGGGCTCTGGCAGTCACAAAGCAGAAACATAAATGCAGTTCTGCTCTTCTAACATAAGCACTATAAAAGCAGTTCTACTGTAATGGGTAAAAGAACTGTTAGATGAGAGCAACTTTGATTAAGAAGTCTTAGACCACATCAGACTACCCTATTGTCTCATAACAACTACTTTCAGAAAACTCACAACATGGACTGGTTATGCCAAGTAGGACACTGTAGGATGATCTGCCACTATCACTGCCTTCCCTTTGTGACCTGGGTCTGGGAAGACTGGCTTCAAGAGAGTCCTCTCTCCTTCTTCTTAATGACTCACAGATGACTTTGATGTCATTTCCTGCAGTTCCTCCCTGAAGAAGTTTACAAAGTGTTTAGGGTTCAATTATTGCTGAATCAGTGCATCTTCATTCAACAGGAAAAGAGAAACGCACTTCCATTATCATCTTGCACTGAGGTTAATTAAAAACAGCTTTTCAGCTGGTTGCAGCCTGTTTGCCAGTTGTACTTTGTCGCATTTTGCAGTGATATCTGAAAGCAGTGGTTCTGCTTGTGTGTTTGTACACATATGTATATATAATCTTGGGGCCTCATTCCCTTATGCCCTGTAATTCTCTCAGCCATCCATATCAGGGACAAATTGTCCAGCCATCTTTGCACAACAGATGTGATCTCCTTTCTAAAAGAGCCAGGAAAACCTTGCTGCAAAATAGCAGGTCCTGATATTCTTACTTCACAGTTGTGGCACCTCAACTAATTTCAGAAAGTCAACTCCAGTACTATATAGAGTATTCTTGAATACTTCCTGTTAAACGGCAATCCAGAAATAAAATCAAAACCCCAAAAATTTCACCACATATCTTTTTCAGGGCTAAGCTCTGAGACTTTTTTCAGAAATATCAAGATTCCACAGTGCTGTGGTGGCTTTTTTCAGAGGTCCTGCATAAGAATCAAAACTCCTGTTTGTACAGTTCCCTAACTGCCTTCTATCTGGTTTCCTTGATGGTTGTTGGATATTTGAAAATGTCTCCTGAAACTCTAATTACAACTGTGGTAAACATTATAAACTTCTGCAGTTAAATTGCTCACATAGCACTGATTTTGGTTTGATTTTGTTTTTAATACGAAAACAACAAACATTCCACAGCCAATTATACATACCTTAAATAAAGTTCAAAGCAGAAAACGACCCTGATCACTGATGGTATTTGACTCCCTTTAAAGCCAAATCACAGAACTACAGATGCAGATAAAGAAAGGCTCCCAGTAATCCACAAAAATGCTGAAAACAAATGCTTGGTCAGCCTGTCTGTCTAGTATCTGTCTATAGTTCATGTCATAAAGGATGCTGCTTGTTGTTTCTCCAGAGCGCTGGTTTTACACAGGGGACAGTGGTGAAGGTTACTTAAAATGCAGACCCTCCTTCAAAGACAATCCCACTGATTTTTGTCCTGAGAGGTGTTGATTAGCCCCTGTTTACCAGTGGGGAAAATCTTCCACCATCCAAGCTCATATGATGAAAGGTATGAAGAGCATTAAGGGAGTGGTTTCAAGAATGAAACTGCAAAAGATCAAAAGGACACCATTTGGGTTTGTCTTTAGTTGGGGCTTGACTTGGATTCTGCTAACAAAGAACCTCTTTGATCTAGAATCTTTTATTACTGCAGAGAATAAATGCAAGGAAGAAAATATTCATTTTAATTATTTTTCTCTGTTCCTCTCCCCTGCCCCAGGAAAGTGAACAATCCAGATTGTGATGTAGTTCTGGAAGTGAAGATGTGTACTGTATATCCAAGTTCCTTTTTTAACCTATATTTCTAACAACCAGCTGCAAAAGTTATAAAAAGTCAAAAAAACCCCTAGGTTTGGGCTCATGCTAAAATGAAAGACTGATTCTCTAGAAATCCCTGAGGCATAGCAAACTGTGCCAAGTGTAATTTCACATCCTTGCTGATCATCCTCTTTCTCCAGTGCAGTCATTCATTTGCTCTATCACATGTTCCAAATTGTAGGAACAGTATAAATAACATTTATCAGAACACTTCTGGCCTGTGACTGTCAATGACTATTTGGGCTTCTCTGGAAGTTTCCAAAATTTTTTTCTTCTCTGTTCCAAAAGACATTGTCTATTTCTATTTTCAAAAAGGAACTGAACTGTTATTCCTCTAATTGCAGACAAGATTACTGTGTCATTCATTCTTCATTTTTCTGCTTATGTAGGATTACTTGGAATATTTGGGTTTTTGGGTTTTTTTTGGTCAGGGTTGGTTTTAACTGGCCAGTAAATCTAAATAGGAGCCACCTGATTTTCCACAGATTTGAGCAACACAAACTTGTATTTGAGGCTTTGAATGGAATAGGGCTCAGGCAGTTCCTCTACTCCACCCGCTTTATAAGTATGATTTATTAGTAATTTTTTTCCAGTAAAGCTTCCACAACAGATCAGAAGGTATCCTGTTTTAGTTTCAGAAGTTCCAAGAAATTTAATCCATACCCTTTAGCCTAGGTGAGACAGAAGTCAGCTTGCTCTAAAAACAGAGTAACAGATGCAAGATGCTTCCACCAGGGGCTCAAAGTCATTCTATTTTAAATTTGAAAAAAGAGAAAAAAAACCCAGCTTTTAAAATAAAGTCATACAGGCTTTCTTCTCATACTAGGAATGAGCTGGATAAAAATACAAAGAACTTGATTTTTTTTTTGCATTTGGAAGGCCCAGTTGTTCTATAAAACCTCTTACAATCCTCTGTCCAAATTCTAGTTCTTATTTACTCCTCTGCTGTCATTTCTGTGACAGCTCTCACCCTTCAATAAGGTGTGATCTTCTCAGGATTAAAACTATTGGCCTGAAGACTCTCATCAGGTGGGTCTTTTGAGTGATGATCCTTAGTGTCATGTAATCGCATATTCAGATACAAAGATATTATTAGCAAATAAGCAAAGGAAGAAGGAAATGTTATATTTTGAAGGTGAAACAGGGGAATAAATAACATGTAGTTTCACTGTGTCTACTGTAGTGTTTGGATCAGCTGCTCCCAGAGTAGGAACACGATGTTCAGGACAGCTCTGTCCCAGAGCAGGTAACAAGATGAAAGGGCACATAGGAGAGCAAACATACAGGAACTTGCATTTTTAAAACCATGAATGAGAGGGAGGAGTCTTGACAAATACTTGGTTCTAATTCACTCCATTTTGGTCCAGACACTGGCCAATGTTAGTACTCAATTTTCTTCTTTTTGTGGTTCTGACAGCCACAGACTCCCTCTGTAAATGCCAAAGAGGAACTATGATGTAACTAATAAAGTCTGAGTTTTCATTCTTTCCATGCTGTTTATATAGAAGATTTTTGAATAAATTCAATTTAAAATAAGGCTCCATGGATTGATCTTGGCAGTTAATCACAGGATGTGAGCAAGAAGGAAGCTTCTACTTCGCATTTCTTTAGTTGCTGACTCCTATTTCCTAAAAACTGTTAATTTACTACTGCCAGTGTTATGAAGCATATCTCTGAAAAAAAGTCTCTGTGCAAATTTGGGGGAAATTGGCTTCTTTTCCTCACCATGATATTGAGAGACTCACTGTACATAAGAGAAAACCTAAAATAAAATAAAAACCAAAGTTATAAGGAGCTCTGCAAAACCATTTACAATGATATTGTCCCATGGAATTCTTTCTGGCAGCAGTTTCTATGAAGGACTCTGAACAAAGAGAAAGGAAACATAAAGAACTTGGGGCAAGTTTTACTCAGTCATACTTGAGTTTAGACTTGCAGATTTTTGTGCTTTTCCAAATAGAGTTTGATGGCATCACTAATGTGTAGCATAACAGGAGACAGAGACCAGCTGTGCTTTGAGAGTTAATCTCATAAACTGCTTCCAGAGAAGGTCACATTCAGAACCCTGAGGGCTTCCAATCTGTTCAGACTTGAAAGGTATGTCAAGGAGGAATTGACTTTAAACCATCCAATTTTAGCATGCAGTTGGGCCCCAGCACTGTGAATCCCCCAAGCTCACAGCAAACCACCAGAGGTCTTGAATTTCACCTCTCCAGGAGGATATATGTAATAACCAGAGATACACAACACTGGGTGATTTATTTGACACAGTACCTCCCATGACCTTCAAGATAAAAAGGTGCATTTCCTCTCACAACAGTTGAATTTCTTGCAGTGCAACGCTGAGTACAGCATGCAGGGCTCTGATTTGTTAACTCCCATGCTCTGTGACTGTTTTAAGGCAGAATGTCCCCAAAACTGCTGGACAAAAGTTCACATAGCTTCCGCATACTTATTAAAATAAATAGGGAAGGGAAGGGAAGGGAAGGGAAGGGAAGGGAAGGGAAGGGAAGGGAAGGGAAGGGAAGGGAAGGGAAGGGAAGGGAAGGGAAGGGAAGTTGAAAGTTCATTCAAATATAATAATTTTATTGTAAAAGACCAGCTGTCAATCCAAGATCTAGGATCATTTTACTCAATAAAGACATACATAGAAATTCAAGGAGGTCTAATCCAGTCCCTCTTTTTACTTGCTTTTAAATTGCTTAGAATTTTAGGAATGGTCATTTGTAACCAAGGTGAAATATCCAGGAATATCAATAAAGTTCATTCAGTCTAAGGTTGTGATGCGCTGCTTATTAACAGCCAATCCATGTCATTTAAAGCAGAGGTAAACTATTAGTAAAAAGATACTTCTCTGTGAATCAAAAATGAGACACCATTTCACAAGGACTGAGAAAAATCTGACTTCCATCACAGAGTGTGGAATATGACTAGGGAACTCTCCCAGCAAAAACCCACTGTTCTGAATGAGATTTCATTCATTCTTGCATTCATTCCTTTTTAACACCTGAGTTGCCTCAAAGCAGAACAAGAAACTTCATGTGGGGAGTTTGAAAATTGTGTCACATGCATCACTGCTTTTCACAAAGACCGAGAGACCTTGTTCACAAGTCACACAATTACAAGTTAGTTCTAAGGGGAAAGAACTTTCATTTCATCTAACTTCCTTTATCTATAAACATCCAAAGTAATCAGATATGTGTGCAAGCTTTCTAGTGCAGGGAGAGGGTTAGGCTGTCATGGGAAGTGATTCACCCTACATCACCATCAGAACTATATTAAGATGATGCAATGACCATGTTGCTGTGCAATTTCTTTCCACACGCCACAGAAGAAGCCTAGAGGGATGACTGAGGTCAGATATCTAAGATGCAAAAACCACATCTCTAAAGTACTGGAAACCCTTTAAAATCTGTCCTTTCCACCATCTTGGTATCCCATCCACCATGACAGTTTTAAGCTATGAGCAATTGTCACTATTTTAACATCAATACCTTGTACCCAGGTCCCCCTCCCATTCACATGCTGTTTTTTCCACACGCTGTACCCATTCAGTGACAAGAACCAGGGCTTCCTTATAAAAGGAAGGCAGTAATTATACCACTCATGTGTCCAGGATTTTCATCCTTTACATATATATATATAGCTGGGTTATACAGTATATCTAGGGTAAGGATGTTAACTGAATTAGTATTTTTACTTAGGGGATAGTGTGAGGCTGCTGCTTCAGAAATATTTTTCTGTGAAGTTAGTTTATACTTGTCTATCTTCAGAAAGTGAAACTCCATGGCATGTTTCTTCTTACAACTTTCCAGAACATGAGAACACAATATTTAACTCCTATTTCAAGCCCGTGCTTTATGGTACTCACTGTAATGAAGATAGATTCATTGGTCAAATACTCTTCCAGAATCCTGAATCCTGCTCTGGTATTGGTCTTTGCTTTATCTTAAGACATTTAAAAAATGTCCTAAACCATCATAAAATTTATAGAAATTGAAGCCTTTGATTGTTGTCATTAATGCAACACACTGGGATTTTGACTTTTCCTCTGTTTCCATGAAAATAGCATGTTCAAAATGTTGCCACTTTCTTTCTTTCAAACTTACTTTCTGTAAATCAACTTACTTTCTGTGTTTCAAAATTTGCAAGCTCAGAAATACAACTGAGTGTAACTGCATTTCTTGAGGTTTTATAATGGCCCCAAGACTTCATATATTTTCTCCTTGTGCTAAAGAGCAATAGGAAAACTCACTACATCCCAAAATAGTCATGTTCTGTAGAGCTGAAGCTGTCACCTCTCATTTGACAAACACAAGTTCAAAGATCACTTGGGACTAGAACAAAGCTCTTGCTTTGCAATGTGTGCTCTAACCACCAGGCAACTAGGTGTGTCTGGGAGATCTCTCTGCTTTTCTCTTTCACACTTAATTAGCAATTATATCCTGAACATAAAAAGGGTTTCTTACATTTTGTTTAAATAGCACATACCTCTGGAAAGACTCAGTGACAGCAAACAGATATTTTCTGACCAGAAAAAATACCTTGTTTGTCAAAGAGGTTGTCTGACAGCTATATTAGGGCAAGGAAAGGTAATGCCACTTTTCAAATTAGCTGAGTGTGCTATCAGGATTAAGCATTTGAGCATTTTAATGTGAGCATTATATCAGTTCACACTCTAATGGATCCTCCTCATGCAAAATTCCATTTGGGATCCCTAAAAGTAGAATTTGAAATGATCATCACAGTTTTCAAGAATTTTCAGCTTTCATTATGTTAATCTAAACTTGTAACATTGATGGTCTCTGGGAAGCTTCAGTTCTGCAAGTTTCATGTGGAAGCTCCCTTGAGGCATGGTCTAGGAATTGTATGCTATTTCTTAAGGTATGTTTTGGATATGTTGAAGAAAAAAATCAACATAAATTATTACTGAGGGTAACTATGAAAACAAAAACCCCAGAAGGCAGCATGGACTTTACATCTATATTTACCATTCATTCCTTCTGGTTGAAGACCACAAATATTGGCAATTCCAGGGGGCAGGGGGAGGGTAGAGGGATTTAGCAGGCTTTTAATGAAGGCCTTTGGGTACATTTTGTTAATAATAGAGACAGAGCATTTCACAATATTTATGAAATCTAGACAAGGAAGTTTGAAATTTTGAGGCAGATGTCATTCAATTCTCTCTGCTATTTTTCTTATTCAATGAGAACTTTCTTCACCCTTTGACTTCTTCTGTCATAACCCCTTGTGTATTGTGTCTAGTGTAACAGTGGATGGGATGCCAAGGGTAAGAAGGAGCAGCTATATATTTGTACTTGTCTGTATCTCACCAGACTCAGAGATGTCTGAGAGTTTATTAACAATTATCCCAACCCAGGACCTAACAGGTTGCCTGAGAGAGTTTCTGCTCAAGGTTACATGAAAGTACTTCTTCAGTATAATTCTGTATCTATTTTTGTCATGGAAATTCCAAAAACATTGCTGTTGTTGCACTCTACCCATACAGTGCTGGTTGGAGTTTCTTGTGAGAAGACCAAATTCATAAATCTCAAACCCAGCAAATTGGTTTTTTTCCTCCTGTGTTCATCTTTTTTGCCCATTGTATGCTTACTATTTTCTCTTCCTGGACACTTGTCTGACATTGTGATAAACACAGAACAACATTTAAGTTATGAAGGAATTAAATATTGAATACTTTCTCATTGTCTTGATGTAAGAAACTTCACAATAAGTCTGAAAGATTGTATTGGACAAATGAAAGAGAGTTTGGTGGAACAGCATACACTGTAATTTGCTATTGCTTTACACAGTGCCATAAAATACATGTTATAAAGTATTTTATAATACTTTGGGGTTGGGACAAGCACATGTGATATCTAACCACAATCTACAGAGCTGCTCTAGAAACTAGAACTCTGTGCAGTTAGAGAGCTCATAGTTTTATAATACACTACTTAGATTCGTGGGATCAAAAGGTAGAGAAAAGTACAGGGATAAAATAAGAAGATTACTAACTTTAAATAAATAGATAAAGCAAGGACAAACAAAACTTCTTTTTCACTGCATTAAGCAGTTCAGTGTTTGTCCAGATGCTTTGGATTGATGTTCCTTATTGACTCCTGTCAAACTGTTATCAAAGCACTTTCCTGCTGTGACTATTTTCTTTTCCTTTTCCCCAAGCTAAAATAGGGATATGTGGTATCTGTGCTCTGTTGATCTGCACCAAGATCAGATTCGTGAGAACAGCTGCCAGGCACTAAAAGCTGCAGCAGTGAGGCAGCTGGGAGAAAGGTGCTAGCGCTTTTAGCTTTGAAAATATGTATTCAGACCTAATGGTTTTTGGCACCAGAAATTCTTGTATGAGCCTCCTAGAAAGCTCCCAAAGGCCAGGATGGACAAATTCCATGAAGAAATGGAAGCAAGTTACAGAAGAGGGTAGTAGTAATGCTACTGAATGAGTCTTGGACCATGCTGTTCACCTTCTACTAGTTTTCAAAGTTGAAAAAGAGAAAAAAAAAACTTTTGGTTTTCACTTAGTAAAATTTACATATAATAACTTTTTTTTCCCCAGGTTTTTAACATTGCTTTATTAAAGCATCTTTCTTATCTGTTTTCCCTCATCTTGTGTCTGGAGTCCCTGCAAACTGCTTTACATAGCCCATAGGAAGACACAAGGAAAGAAAGTAGCTGTGGGTATGGGGTCTCCTTTCATCAGCTTTGAGACTTTCTGCACTGCCAAGGTCCTGACCATCTTATTTCATTAATGAAAAGTTAAAGTATCACAGTAGGGATAGAATTCTGACAGTGAAATTAATTGGAAGAAGAAAAATTATAGCCCTGTACAAAAGGGGAAAAAAAAAGGGAAGGGAAGGGAAGGGAAGGGAAGGGAAGGGAAGGGAAGGGAAGGGAAGGGAAGGGAAGGGAAGGGAAGGGAAGGGAAGGGAAGGGAAGGGAAGGAAGGGAAGGGAAGGGAAGGGAAGGGAAGGAAGGGAAGGGAAGGGAAGGGAAGGGAAGGGAAGGGAAGGGAAGGGAAGGGAAGGGAAGGGAAGGGAAGGGAAGGGAAGGGAAGGGAAGGGAAGGGAAGGGAAGGGAAGGGAAGGGAAGGGAAGGGAAGGGAAGGGGCTTCTTCCACCATGCTCAGAGTATCATTTTCCAGTGATGAAAAAAGAGCAAAGGCTGTTTCAGCAAGGCTGAGGGGTCCAAGTGTACTGAGCTGGGCTGGCAGTTGTTGAACGGGGAAGTTTATAACATGGCACTTTGCAGGAAAACAACCAAGTAAAGGAAAAACATGAAACAGAAAAGGAGGAGGATGAGACAGGAAATATGCTCCTGCAGTCTCACAAAAGGCAATAGTCCAGCCTCCACCAGAGAACATTCTAGGTTCACCAGAGAACCCTCTGCAAAGTGCTACTATGGGCAGCCACAACTTTGGGGAAACACCCTCCACGTCACCGTGTCCCTACCCCCATACCCAACCCCACAGCCTGTTAGTGATGCAGCTGGGGTACCCTACAAACCAGCCTGAAAGAAGCACTGGGCTGCTGTGTGCATGGGCTCCATGGCTCCAGACACTGCAGCCAGAGCTGCTCCCTGAAATCCCCTTTGCTGAACAGACAGAGCTGGGAAACTCAGCAACCCCAGCAGTTCTGAAGTCGTCAGCACAGTTTATATAACGATGAGGCATCAGCTCCTTCGTTTCAAATACTGCCTCCATTTACGTGGCAGAGCAGCAATCTGGCTTTGATGGAGAGAAATGTGAAGGAATGCGTTCCCTGGGGAGTAATGCACTACACAGACAATGTAAGAAGGAGGCTGTGCTGCTAAATGATGCACATTTCTATCCAGAACATTTTCATTAGTCTTGGAACAAAATTAAAGTTGCTACTCTCATTTGCTGAAGGTTAATCCAGATTTCCGTGAGATATGTCCAGATACAGATGCAATCTCTTTAATGAAATGCTCTGCCCATTCATTTCTTCAGCTTTTCTTTTTTTTCTCCTGCATTGAAGATACTACAGACATATGGAAAAGAATGAAAAAGAAAAAACCCACATGCAATCAGAAAAACTTCAGACTAAGAGATAAAATTTCTTTCAGTTATAAAGTCAATGCAGGACTGGCTAATGTTTGGACATTAAAAGAGAAATGAAAATTATATTTAAAAAATACATGACTGTATTACAAAGTTATTTTAAATTCCAATTTTTCAACCTTTTTTCAGTCTTCTAATGAAAAGGTATATTTTTTCTCTTAAAATACTATCCTTTAGGTCTTAAAATGATAAAAAGTTATTTGCTACAATCCCATTTCCTAGTGTAGGAGCTGACATTATGCAGCTTGTATTTTTACTGTCTGTAACTCAGGAAATTCACTGTTGAGTACTTTTAAAATTCCTAATTGCATAGCACTCCTTTTATTTCGGAATTTGCTACGTTTTTTCCATCATTCCTCCTTTGCATCTCTTTTATCCCATGCTCATTTCCCTTAAAACAGTATGTCTCAGGCAACACCTCAACTGGATTATCACTGGTAAAAACAGATGTTTAAAAGCCACCTATCACCAGCATAAATTCGTCCCCCTCCTCAAATGCCTATTAAGATTCCTGAGGCTCCAATCCAGCTGATTATTCTTTCTCAGACTTCCTGATTCAGAAACTGAAATATTTAGGTCTTCAATAACTTTCTTAAACCCTCTTTATTTGCATCAGACATCCTATGTCTCATGACATACATTCCATTTCGCTGACTTCATCTGATGGCATTTCCAATTTGTGGAATATTATTCTTTGCCTCTCGACATTTTCAATGTTTTCATTAGCTGTTCTGGATTTGGTGTTCTTCTTTCATTATATAATACTTAACATGCCAGCAGCATTTATCTCTCTCCAATCAAACAGAGCTCAGGAATAAACCAGCAGGGTCACTCCAGAATTTAGCACCTCTCCTGGTAAGTGTAGATCAGCATTAGAAAGAGAGAAAATATTTCAAGGGAAATCTGATTAACTTAAGAAGGAATAGGTTCTCGACCTTTGACAAACCACCAATTTGCATGCTGCTTGAACAAAACCCCACAAGTAATCTGAAAAAACACAATTAATGACTTTTGAACTTATTTCCTCAAATCCAGGAAATATGTAGAGAATGAAATTCATCAGGGGTATTATAGCTCATACAGCAATATTGGAATGGTGCTTCTGCTCATGTTTTGCAACCCACAAGCTCCTGTTGTATCTGTTGTTATTAAAGGCATGACTGAGATGTCAGCTGACCTAAGCACAGGGGGACCAGACAACCAGACCACTGAGTGTCTGTGACTGACCTTTTCCCCCTGACATCAATGGTATCTTTGCCATTAACTGCAAGAGACAGAGAATCAGCTCCCGATGACAGAGGAAGTGATGACTTACTTGGAAATTAATTTCCAGGTAGAGATGAGAATAACACTGGTGTTTCTTGTCATCTACAAGCTGGGTGTGGAAGGTAAGCAGTGAAGGTCTTGTGGGCTCTATTCCTCACCAAACTCTCATGTCCTGTTCTACAGTAAACACAAGGGCTTCTTGATACTGCTAAAAGGACACTGCTATTTCCAGCTTATTTTTTTTCACATAATCTCCATTTTCTCCCACTCATGTATTGCTAGCTTCCAAAGGAAGGAATTTAAGACAGCTAATTAACTAGTGATATTCTTCTGCTTCACAAATATCCCAAAATCCCAACTGGTCTCCATTTCTTCTCCACATATTTTACATCCCATTGTGTAGTTTCTGCATCTATGAGCTAAACTCTGTGAGTTTTGTGTCATTATGAATCAGAACACAAGCTGGCTCTAACACTTTAAACCTGATGTTTGATCACCACACTGTAGAGGAATAGTCTTAAATTCTCTGCCTTCATACATGTCTTTTTTCTTCAGTATTCCACTTTAAAAGTGGCTGGTCAAAAGATTTCATCCAGAATTTTCACATTATATATACATAATGTCTAGGTGGGTTAATTTTTTAAAATAAAAAAATAGAGAAAATCTGAGAGAAGGATCCTTTATTCCTTTTGCTCACTGGGAGCACAAAATGGCCCCAGCGTTCTTGCATTGCAGACAAAAATGTGGACAAAATGTGCTTATTGTGAAACTTTCCATCAATTTTAAATAAATGTCAAGTTGTATTATTACCAACAATTTATGTTCCTATTACTTCACAACTTCCCTGTGTTAGCTTGACAGACTACATTAAAAAAGCCAACCTATTTGTCAACATTAATAGTTTGCCTTATCTGTTCTTTTTCCCGTTTGGATTTCTTCTCATTTTGGAAACTGATCAACTTCTGACTCAGAAGTTTCCCCAGATTTTCAGATAATTGACCTTAGGGTTTAATCAGGATGGAAAGCAGAAGCAGGTGGGGAGAATCCACAGTTTTGTTTACAAGGACACATTTCCAGAAACCTCGCTTGAACTTGGTGGAAACATAGCTTTAATTTTCCTTCCATAAATGACAGATTAAGTGAGATTGCCATAAAATACTCTGCTTCAAACATTTGACTGCATGCTCTAGTAGCCAGTTAGCGGCCTGTTAAGGTTATGACAGTAATGTGAGTTTCTGTGACAGTTTTTGCCTTTGAATCTACATCCTAAACCCAGGGAGCTGGAGCCAAAAGGAGGTCATCCTCAAACAGCCCCTTGCACCATGTAATGGCATGAGGGCCTTGGAGGTAGTCTCCTTGGTTGCCAGCAGAAATTTTATAATCAAAAAAATAGCAAGAATGGTTGATATGAAAACAACAGTAATTCAGATATGAGTGCACTATTCAAAATTTAGCATAGGCAGAGCTGAATAGGCTTTCCATAGGCTTTGGTCTAGGAGCAGGAAAGAAGACAATGTAAGAGTTTGTATCACTTCAAAAAGAAAGTTATTGTAGTCCTGGCTAGGTGTCTTGTCTTTACTGTTTCCACCAGAAACACATATCAGAGAATAATTTTCATTGGCTTCAGTATGGTAAGCAAAATTTCCAAGTTAAAAGTAATGGATAACTAACTGGAAAAGTGGCTATGGCTGTCAGAAAAAAAAGTGCATTGCACTAAGAAAGTACAGAGGGCCTATCAAAAGAGTTGAGGGTAAACTTTGGGCAGTTAAAAGGCCTTAGATGTTTGCATCAAGACTGGGGTTTTAAAGTTATCAGTTGTTCTTTGTGCATCTACTTAAAACACAAAAATACACAAGATCTGGGAAAATGAAACAAAAAGTTCAGTCACTGCAATATCTGCATAAATGATTATTTAAAATAGTCTTAAGCATTTTCTTGTATTGGTATATTTTTATATGTTATGTCTCCCCTACAAAATATTTCTCCCAGGACTATTTACAGAATATCAGATAAAAAAGTCAGAAAAATAACAGAAATATGTTCCAAACAGTTGTAGCGATGCCAAAGCAGAACAGAGTTTTTCCAACACACTTATATTATGATTACTTAAATATCACTGGCTAGTCAGTAGTGTTGTGAGACATTCCTGTGTGGCTCAGTGGGATTGTTGTTGAATTAAGCATCATAAAGAACACAAAAGGTGTTTTGAACAACAAAAATTACCTTAAAACATCAGTAGACACAAATTAGAGAAAACAAAACTAAAAAAACTCCCCGCCTTTAGAATGTTGCACATATCCTTTATTCCTAGCTAGAATAAAAGCCTGTACCTTTGCAGACCAAAATATTTGGCTTTATAGGTGTTTTCCATTTGCCCAAAGAACTACCAGAGGAATGGAATTAACTACAAGCTAATTTATCACCTCATTAGCCCAACTGGGATCAAAGAATCCTTTTGTGGTTTTCTGAGACGTGAAAAAGAGGTAACTATGAAAGCTAACTCCCAATTTTCCGCTATTTTTACAGTTGCTTTTTCTTGTTTTAATTTCTCAAATTTGTGCAACTATGTAGGCGATGAAAATAAAATAACTTTGGTACTTTTACAATCAGAAAAAGAATAAATCTGTGTTTTCCTGTTTTCAAAGTGTTTGAAAAGGTAGAGGAAAATACTGAGCATGAGAATTTTATATTTTTGTTGCTGTCACTATTATGGTTTGCCAGACAGTGAGGTAGGTCGGTGCCATTTTCATGAAATGAGACTTCAGGACTAGCAGAAAGACTTTTAAACTTGGAAGATAGATTTTTTTTTATTTTCAATACAAAAATTAATTTTTCCACAAAAAAAAAAAATCAGAAGAGAGAACACAGAAATAGAGGAACATAAATCCTTTCTCTTTATCCATCCACTCTTTCCTTTCATGGCAAGCCTTTTGCTCCAGACCTTAGTATCAGCAACTAAGGGACCACCAGCAGTACAAAAAATTTTACAGTGTTTTTGAGTCCTTAGTAAAGTCTAAGGAAAAGTCTAAGGATATCCTGATCCTTCTTTGTGTGCCTGCTTCTATAGATGTTTTAATTTAACAATTTTTGTCTGACATTTTTGTCTTTATATACAGTTATTTACAAATTTCTGTGTGATCTGTTTTGTCCTAGCCTTTTAATTCAGTTCATAAAATACACAAGAAAGAAACACTGAAATAGCTGCACAGCAGCCTACAGTCTCTTTTTAGGGCACACTTTACACACTAATAATCCAGTCCCCTGTGCAAGGGAATTCTGTACTAAGGTGGGTATTCAGGCATAGCCTATCTGGTAGGAGAAAGTAGATGGAATGGCAGAGATGTTGAAAAATTGAATTAATGTTTCTCAGGCCATAAGTGCCTTATACTATGCTTGAGCAAAATAATTCTAGAAAGGCCTACATCTCTTGTAAGGAATGTTGAAAGCTGGAACATCAGAGTTTCATAGTTGCTGCAGAAAAAATGGAATTTCCCTTGCTCATTATTTTCTTCTTTTTCTTTTTCTATTTCTTTTTTTTTTTTTTTACATTGGGCAGAAGAGCACTGAGCCTCCAAGAGGAGCTGGGATAGGCTGTGCAGAAGTGCCTCTGCACCTCAGCAGGAAAAATGAGCATAACTGCTCAGGGAACATTGTCTGAAAGGCTTCTTCCCCTTTCACTTGTTTATCAATAGCTTCCTCCCCTAAGGAATGACAGTGAATGGAAGAAATTTATGAATTTACAAGTTTAGCTTGGAATAAGGTAAAATAAGATTATTTCTTTTGTAAATATAAACTGCAAGTATGTAAGACTGCTCTCTATATGTACATATATATGCTGAGATATCTGGTGCATATTCTGTTTGGGTGAAAGACTTCCCCAGGTTTTTGTCTGAAGACCTTGAATGCCCTGAACTGCTCTTTTTTGAAATTTGCATTTAAAATTTACCTTTTATAATGAAGCAAAATTATTTTGGTGCACCTTGAACAATGGAAGCACTACTGTTATCTCCTTTATCCACTGGAAAAATACTAAGGAGCATAAAGAGCTTTACACAAACACTTTGCTATTTTATCTTGTCTATGCTTGAACCAACTCAAAAGTCAGGTACTTTCTCTCCACATTATCCTTTGGAGATTAATAATTTATACCCACAGACTCAAAGTATAATTTATCCTAAATTTTCTCACTGTTTCCCTTTTTTTGACCTTGCATCAGCCTTCTCACCACTCCTTCTCTCCTCTTGGATACATTCAGTCCCTGTGCACATTGTGGCTTGGTATACTAGGCTGTAGATATGGGATTGAAGCAGTTTTCTCTCTTTTGATTTACTCTATATCAGCAACTGGACACTAATTGCATTAGACAGCTACAGACCAAGTCTGGATGGTGGGGTTGGGTGTAACTGAGCGTATAAAGCCATAGTTGAAGACCTTACTCTGTCTGATTGGGCAAGCCTGTTTTACCACATACCTGCCAAATACTATAATGACCTCCACCCCACAACCACTAGCAATTTTAAGATAAATCTCTCTCTCCCTGTTTCTCTGTTTCACATTACTTTTATTAGAAATGCCATCCAATTAAAAAGCATGGCAATATATCACTTTTTTTTCAAATACAAATCCACTTCTCAGAAGACTTTACCAATGAAATGATAATAATAGTATTATAGTTGTTAACAATAATAAAAACAGTAATAATAATAATAACAAAAATAACAATAACACTAATAAGTTTTAAAAATCCCAAATAACAAAATAAACCACTGTCAAGGTAAGTTAGGAGCTTTTCAATTGCCATTAATGGTAAGAAAGTGAAGGCTTATTTTTAACTGAAGCTTTTATTGAAGCAAGCAATTATTTTTATTTTCAACCAAGATGGGAGTGTCTGGAATGTTACTTTTTATTTTTAAAATAAGCCATCATTTTCACCATCAGCACTCAGATAGGAGCCACACTGATTGCAATATTAGTGGTTGAAAGGTCTGAGCATTTTTGTGGCTTGTAGAATAAATATTCAGTAATTCAATTTTGGTGTTCTCAAATTTGTGGAATGTGATATTTGGAAGAGTATAAGAATGGAAAATCATTCCATTCCAAGAAACAAATGCTTTCAATCTTATAACACTGGATGGAAGAAGGGTTTTATGATGCTTTTTCACATAGGAGGACAAGAACTATTAAAGTCTGTGCAGTACTTAACAGTAGGTAAAAGTGTACTCACTGATAAAAAGACTTGGTTTCTTTTAGATATGCCAATCATACTTGGCTCATCAATACTCTGTGTTGGTGTCCAAGGGCAACATTCAGTCCTGATACTGTAAAATGTTTTCTGAGAGTGACTCAAGTGAAACTAGCTTACAAAGTTCATAATTTCATTTTAATTTTTGTCAGGTGAGGGACAAGGTGGTTTCCAGCCTGACAGTCTTGAATATCTGTCTCTCCTCAGTGTCTCCCATTTATACTGGAGACATGCAAAAGTCCAGTCCCAGGACTGTTAGTTGGTCCCAGGAACTAACTAACTCAATACTACAGCATTTATTTTCTGTGTGAAAATAGATAAACAAAAGACCTTTTGTTTCTCTGCAGACAAACAAAAGATCTTTTCAAAAATAAAATAAAATACAATAGGAAAAAAAAAGGCAAATTCAGCCAGAGCTCAGTACACAGTTTATGCTGTGGACTCTTCTTTATTTTCTGTTGCTAGGCTCATGTCACAAGGAATCACCTCTGTTACTCTACCTATTGCCAAATGGGACACATTCACAAGGAAGCCACATTTGAAGTAAACAACATCTGGGAGCACTGCATACAGTAACTGCTCTGGTCACAGGCAGAGTTTCTCCTCTTGGATGATAGCTGTCATCTGAGTGCCAAGAACGCCTGTAGCTGGAAAACTGTTATATTGCCAAAAAATAGGGTGACTAACATTCTCTTTGGTACTGCTTGAAGGATCCAGGACCCTTGAGACCCTATAAACCCTGAAAACTACTATTTCTGGAATACTGTCCATAGCATTTGTATCTTTAATTACAAGTCACTGTTAGAAGTGTTACTTATGAGGTTTTAGTTTGGCCTAAACTGAATAAAACTGATGGTCCAAAGGAAAATAAAAAAAAGCCTGGATGGATCTGCTATAGTACCTGGAGGAACCTAGAGGAACCTAGAGTACTGCCTGCAGTTGTGGTGCCCACAAGGTAAGAAGGACATGGAGCAAGTCCAGAGAAGGGCCACAAAGGTGCTCACAGGGCTGGAGCACCTCCCCTGTGATTACAGGCTGAGGAAGTCAGTGCTGTTCAGCCTGGAGAGGAGAAGCTTGAGTG
Source organism: Camarhynchus parvulus (assembly GCF_901933205.1). Taxonomy (NCBI): domain Eukaryota; kingdom Metazoa; phylum Chordata; class Aves; order Passeriformes; family Thraupidae; genus Camarhynchus; species Camarhynchus parvulus. The sequence continues at coordinate 29,305,376 of NC_044586.1, read as the reverse complement.
GAGACCTCATGGCAACATGCCAGTGTCTGAAGGAGCCTGCAGGGAAGCCTAGGAGGGTCTCTCATCAGGAACTGTAGTGATGGGACAAGGAATAATGGGTACAAACTGAAAAAGGGGAAATTTAGGCTACATATCTGGAAATATTTCTTTACTGAGAGGGTGATGAGATATGGAATAGGTTGTTCCCTGAAGCTGTGGATGCCCCAGCCTGGCAGTGGTCAGGGCTAGGCTGGATAAGACCTTGAGCAAACTGGTCTAATGAGAGGTGTGTCTGCCCATGGCAGGGGGAGCTGGGACTGGATGACCTGTGAGGTCCTTTCCAACCCCTAAACCTTCTATGTTTCCATGGTCAGTGATTCTGGTCCTTTGGCAGCACTGTTTTTCTCCATGCAGCCATATCTGTAAGTGTGTCTTGCTACACCCAAAGAGCAATCAGGCTTTGCAGCCACTCCTGAACCTTCAGAGCGTTCATCATCACTGCTCAATGGCATCTTTTCATATCCTGTTTTTGTAACTTATTTCTGGTGCCAACAAACAAAACTCCTGAAGCAAGGGAAGAAGCAGAAGAAAGTTGAGAGAAGCCAGACTTGCGCATGCACACAAAAAAAGAAAATTATAAAAAATGGAGAAAGGATGGAGGGGGAAAAGGAAACAAAGAGTAGAAATTAACAGGGAGACCACACTTTCAACCAAAAGCAGCAAGAAAGAAAATAATAGCAATTAAATGTTCAGTGGGGTTTTCTCCACTGTTCTCCTGCACAACATTCACAGCTCTTTGGAGCCTGGAGATGGCAGGAGAGATCCAGGTGGGTTACACCGACCCTCCCACGCACCAGGCCTCCCTGGCATGGCACTGGATGCCCTCTCCTGATCCATGGCAGGACACTAGACCTGTCCCAGGAGCCACACGTTCTCCTGTCTGCCCACAAGCAAGCAGTGAGCACCCTCTCTCCCCTCCCTGTCCCCATAGGAGGATCAAGGGTGCAACACTGCTAAGAGAAGATTAGAGAGATTTTAAATTGCATCTAACACCATTTATTTCATCCTTAGATACAACTCCGCCATGTAAATATTGTACTGTGAAGACTTAAAAAGATGAAAGTCTTGAACTGACTTTTTTTTTTTTTAAATATATAAATTCTATGCAGAGGAAGGGTCCCTTGCACAGCAACCCAAGTCAGTGGCTTTCTCTTTCAGTACAAGAACTGACAATAAAATAACTATCTGCTTATTATACAGCCCAGCTAGAGGCTACTGGCAAATAAGAAGTTAAACAAACTCAGAAAGGAAGAAGATCAATTATTTAAAAAAACCAAACATTCAGATAGTGTGTTGACTCCTATATTGAAATAATTCCAAATAAAATTAAATAAAAGCCTAGTTTTGTGTGTGGTAGAGATGAAAGGTTTTTGGAAGGATTTTTCTGCAGGAAACATAGAGAAGCAACCTAGCTAGATGCATAGTTGATGTAATTATGATCTTATGCAGAATTTCTATGCAAAGCTTCCCTCCCAGGTTTTTAGAGGAAGAATATTAACCTGGCAGAAGATAAATCTGGCAGCTGGTCAATGACTAACATAGACATGTGTGTGAGCAGAGAAAATTATGGGTGGAGAAAGACAAGATGGGAGAAGTCAGGGAGGGATTTTTTTAGTTTATGATTGTTAAACAAACTGGATTCCAGAGTGAGGGGATGACAGTGTGGATGGATGCTACATGGGATTTATTGATTACTGAGGCAAACACCAGAGAAGGCAAAAAATCTTTATAAATTAATCTCAAAACCATTTCTGGAATTACAATATGTTTTTGTTTAATTGCTGTCTTCCTTCTCAGTTTTGTAATTTGTTTTCCTTCCTTAACTTTAAAATAGACAATGACAATCAGTGTTCTCAAAGTGCAACCAAGATTTTAAGATTTAACCCAGGAGTGGGTTTGGTCTGTACCCAAACATATTTACTGAATTAATATCCATGAAAAGATTATATTACAGGGGCATGGGGAGGGAGAAAGTGAGGAACATCCATTCATACATGGAAATTGTGGTTGGGGAATCATCTCTTTCCAAAGACAATCTTCAAAGTTAGCACACACATTCAAGTTACAGTCATTAACGCATATATTCATAAACAAACCAGGTATCCCTGAGATGTCCAGCCCCCTCAGCACTCCAGACAAAAAAAAAAAGTGCAAAATTTGATGCACAGGTTGCACAAAATGACACGTTCCCCTTCACTTGAAAGGCTTCTCTGTTTGTATGAGGCAGCTGCCCTGGGACAAGGGCTGAGCATGGCCTTGCAGTGCTGTGAAACCAACACGGGAGGAAGCCTGTGCCTCCCTCCCTCTGTGGCTGGTTTCACAGAGCCAGTCTGGTAGAAAATAATGTGCTAGAGGTAATCACCACAATTATTACTGTAGTAGAAACAGTAACCATGATGTGGTTTATTTCCATTCCATCAAAATGTCAAGAATCAGAATTGCATGGCACTGAGGAGTAAACAGTATCTGTGGCCATTAGAGCCTTTACACAGGGGCTTCCTTTGTTCCTTCTATTTCAACAGAAAAGCTCTGAAAGCAAAGCTCCTCTGGCACTCCAGCTATGCGTGTGACTACGTGTGCTAATGTGCAAGGAACAAAAGGGTGGAGAGGAGCTCTGGGCTGCAGTTACAACTTGGAGTATGTCTGCTTTGTACTTAGTAACGTTCTCTGCTTCCAAGAACAGCTCGATAAATCACGCCTCTTGCACTGGAACTGCAGGCACACAGCACTGTATGTCTTCAGCAGGGATCCAGATGTAAGCAATTAGGCCACGCTGGGCTATTCTGCTGCCTCCCCTATATGAGACATGTCTAAATAAGAAAAATCCAGCTCATTCTTAAAAACATGCACAGTTCTTCCCAGACAGGCAGTGGTTAGCCCACGCTGGCAGATCCAGCGAGCACTTTCCAAAGTCATGGTCTAAATAGATGTCTAGACAATGCCCTGACTGCATTTGGGACAGGGTCCTGTTGTCCACCAGACCTCACATCCCTCTTGCTTTCCTGACATGAAGAGCTCCAGCTCTGAGGTGCAGGGAGGTTGGATCAGATGACCCACCATTGTCCCTTCTAACCTGACCCATTCTGTGATTCTGTGAAGCATAATGTAGCCTAGGGGTCAGGGACAGCTATTTGTCCTGGCTCCTCCAAGAACTGTGTTCAGGGCTGCTCTCAGTCCTTCTTGGACATAAGGTTTGCCAGGCACCTCAGAGGATGCTATCATTTCCACTTGCTGTTTGTTCTGTGATGAAATTCCAGCAAAAAAAGGAACAGCTAGGGAAAACTGGTATGCTGGAGGGAAAGGTTTAGGCCTTCAGAAATGTCTAAACAAATGGCAACCAGCCACTTGGGTTGCATTTCATTTCCTCAAGAGATTTCAGACTGTTCTGAATACAATAAACAACTGCCACTGGGGAAGGCAGACATATTTTTCTTTTCTCTTGAGGTATTGTAGATGTTATTCTATGTTCTGTGGTGGAAAAAAATGTTTCTTGAAGCAACTGGAAGGTTCCCATCAGTGAGATGCAGAGAGAAAAACTCTAAGCAAGCTATTTGATTGCTCTTTGAAAAGCTGCCAGAGGTGGATGGCATTACAGAGAGACACTACAGGAAGGCTTTATGACATTTAAAAAAACATTCCAGCCCTCTTTCAACTGTAACACTGGATTAGCTACTAGTTGATTACTATGATAGCTCAAATGTTGTTTAGTTTTGAAATACTTGACAAGTCCATTGGACTGGGCTGCACTGACCCCAAGAGATGACTATGGTAAAAACATTCAAGTCATCCTACATTTCTGTCCTTAGAATTATTTTTTCATTGTGTAGACACATATTGAACTATGAAAGGTATAAAGTTGTCTATGACAAAGGAGGGTTTTTACAAGGAAGTTTAACGCTCTCCAACTTTATTCAAGCTGTGAAAAAATTCCTGAGAAACCACTAGGAAGAAAGGAGCATCCACTTACTGGATGGGGAAGAAAGGAGCATCCACTCACTGGGTGGTACAACTCATGACTGCTCAGTATTTGTGGGGTAGGGGAGAACAGCAGCCATTTAAATGGATATAATGTCTTCAGCATTCTGGAAAAGCTATATTTAAGCATTAAAAATTTCATATACACAAAGAGTATACTAAAAAAAAAGGTGGTCCTTTACTTCCCATCATGTTTACATCTCTTCTGCACAGAGTCTGAATGTCTACACTAATGTCCTAAATATTTCTGAAGTTCAGACATCTCATATATAATTATATATATACACACACACATAATCATACTTTTTGGCTAGATTGTCAAATGCAGGAAGGCATTTTATTGTCTGGCTTTTGAAGGCTGGGGTCCCACAAACAGCTATGGAAGAGAGGTTTGGCTTTGCCTGCTGGCTAATGTGCCACCTGTCAGAAAGCCCTTTCCATCTGGTGCAGATTCCTGGTTGATATGGGCAAGCAGAAATGTCAAGTGCTGCAGGGAGAACTCTCTGCATTTCAGTTCCCCCACAGGAATGTCTGGGGCTGTTCCTCAGGAAACATCCTCCTCTAATCCTGCAGGCAGCCAAGGAAGCAGGCAACAGGCTCCTGATGGCCAACACACCCTTGAGAAATGTTCATCTGCAGGTCTGGCTGTATTTGTTCACTACTTGACTGTGACAAAAACAAGAGCCTTCTCAGTAATGGCAGATTCCATTTACAACACCCTTTCCTTCTCTAGACTCCTCTCAGTCTGTCTCAGCATGCCTCCCCACCAGGCTTCTCAGCAACCCCAGCAATATTTGTTCTTCTCCTTCTCTGTCTTTTCTGGTTTTTGTCTTGTGCCTTTTACAGGTAAAGTTAAGACTGTTATCCAGGGAAGCATAAACAAATAGCATCTCCCCAGTTTCTCTTTCCTGAATTTCCCTTTCTTGAGACTCTTACCCAGGGAGGCATAAGCAAATAGATTCTAACTTCCCTTTCTTCAGAAAGTGTAAGTTACTGATGCTGCGCTTAGAGGGCAAGAAATGCAGGTAGGCTCCCACTTTAACTACCACAAGCAAACAGTGTTTGTGTGTCTGTAGGCAGCAGTAAGGGATGACTTTTCAGACCTCCTCATACCAAGATCGTGGCCAAAATCTGTATGAGGGTGTGTTTTCTCTGACTGTTTCAGTGGATGTTGAATCAGAGAGATGGACCACATGTCCATGGATATGGAGCACCTACAGCACTGCACAGAAATGCTATCCCCACATGTACTAATCTTTGGACTTTCCCAACATTCATCAGGTGACCAGATTTTACCTTCCTGTGCTGCACAGCACACCTCTCAAAAAGTTCTTCTCATCAGCTATTTCGAGGTCTGGTTCTTTTGTCTTTGGGTTTCTAATTTCACTGAACTTCCCAGCTACCCAGAGTTTTACCTCACAGTGGTCTCTGAGATGGGTTCACCAGTTTCTCATCACAATCACTCACTTTCACACAGCCAGTCCTTCTCCCTAACTGACAGCCATTTGGAGATACAGGAGTATTTGAACCCAAACTTTCGGAGCAAGCTCTGCCAAAAATTTTCATTAAGATAAACATGACCGCCCCTCAGATTCTGCTAACAGCTGTTACAAGAGAACAGACTTCCTCATGCAGCAAGAGAGGACAAACTTGTATTTCAACTCCTCTGGCAGATGATGGAAATAGGGGTTTGATATGTTCTGGAGGATTTGTTGCTGGTTTGTTTTGTTTTCTTTTTCATTTCAGCTGCAAACTAATGACTAAGGTGATAGCCTACAAGCTCTCCAAAGCTGAATGTATGGAACATTTCTCAGAAGGAGTGTATAAAAAAAGCATCATATTTATCTCATGAAGTTATAATGTGGGCAGTAATTATCAGGAGCCTTCCTCTGTCATTCCATGCACAATTCTTTCCAGTCTCTGCTACATGGTATATTAACAATCCCTTTCTATCCAAAGCAGTGGTAAGGCATGCTTCAAAACAGTGCATTTTTTAAGGCTTTGTGTGACCTTTTCATTCCGTTGGCCTTTCCAGAAAAGGATGATGAATACAGTCTAGCTTGTTTGAAAGTTGCAAGTGGTCAACAATGTTTCTGTGGCATGTGGTGACTACAAAGCCTACTACAAAATACATGGAAGAATGTTTATATGAGAAGTTACAGCGCTGGTAAAACTGGACAGCTGTACCTCTGAAGAAGCCATCTGAAAAGCCACAGTAGGGGAAAAAAACACACGTTGAATCCAGTAAAAGTTTTCTGAGACTGCCTTGAGACCCTAAGTGCAAGATTAGGTGTGAACCAATACTTTTAATTTTTGACCTGATCCCTGGACTGCCAGCCTGGACACTGAGCAGCTGAGCAGAACGCTGGGGATGTGGCAATGGGGAGGGCTGGCACAGCTTCCTGCCCAGAGACCCTCAGAACCAGCCTGTGGGGGCTTCTCCCCAGTGCTCATGGTGCAGCAGCCCCATGAGACCAGGCTGCTCCTGGTCACCAGCCCCCCACTTGTCCACCAAAATAGATGCTGCAGCAGGCTGGGGAACACTGGCATTCCTTGGGACACCACAGCTGTGCAGCTCTGGGTTTTAAGCGAGCGTTTTCTCCTCTTTTGATCAACATCCATGTTCTCCCATGCCCCTCTACGTCTCCTTCCAAGATCTGTTTTTATTTAACCTTGAAATGCAAGGGGAGTAATCTAGGTTAAAAAAACCTCAAAATGAAAAACACAACAAAGGACCCCCTCCCTATTCCATCTTCAGACACTTCTGCAGCTGCAAACCAGAGTGCATTTTTTTTCCATTCAAAGCCACAAACCGGCCTGAATTTGCTAAATTTGGGTTAGTGCACACGAAACCTTCAGCATGCCTGTGAACTTTCCTGCAGCTCAAGAAATTCAGAACTGGTCTGTCTGTTTTTCCCCCGGAGCCCCCCAAATTTGCTGCCAGTGCTGCCAGCGCTGTTGTGAGCCCCAACATCGCCCCTTGGTGGCTGGAGCTGTCCTTCGTGTGGCTGCGCCAGGGGCCCCTCCAGCTGCTCTCTTGCACACTGAGACTGAGAAGCACTGGCAGGTTTACAGAAAGGGGTGGGCTCCCCTCTCATCCCACCCTCTCCCCTTAAATTCCAGTCTGAGCAGGTCAGACTAAACAGGCTGTGCATCCTCCAAAACAGACTTCGCCTACACCACCCTGCATCCAAGCCTTAGTCCTGAGTGGCCAGGAACTGCAGCTGATCACACAACGCTTTTATGACATTTTATCAGTTTTCATTTTGATCTCAGGGTTTGAATCAAGATTCTGCTTATGTCTGAGACTACTTTCTCTTGCAGGCACCATGGTACAGCAGCCTCAGTGCAGGTGTGTGGGGGGCAAGAGCAGTGACAGAGCAGGGCAAAAGTGCCTGCAGCACACCTTTGCACCTCCTTGCACTCCTGCCAGGACTGTGCTGCACACATTAGACACTTACAGAGTTGCTTTATTCTGCTTTTTGCAGCAGGCAAGAACACTCAGCACACAGCCACCTTCCAGCCTCAGTGTGACTGTCACCCAGTCCTTACCTGAAGACTGCCACAAGTGTGGACAAGAGCCATTTTCCCCGCACACCCCTGCCTAGGATCCCATTTTCCCTTCCTCTATCCCAGAGTCAATTGCCGAGGAGCATCACCAGCCAGAGTGGCAGAAGCACAGAGCACTCAATGACTTGTTCAGGGCTCCATTTCTCCATTGAAAACTTTCCTCCTCCATCCTCACGCCCTGCATCCCCCACTCTCCCAAGAAGCTCATGGCTCCTTTATCAGAATCAGCCAGGGCAGACTGCTGGATGACACAAACCAGACGGCCAGCATCCGCTGCAGACTGGGACAAAAGATGGAAGCAAAAGATAATAATGGAGCACAGCTGGCTGATAAGCATGTTTAAATTTTGCAGAGATTAGCTGTGAGAACAGGAAGGAGTTCTTTCTCTCCCTTCTGTTTGTTTAGCTTTCTGTAATTGTTTATTTTCGGGATGAAAAACATGCCCGAGCAGACTTATCAAGCAAGTTAAAGCAAGGCAGAGGGAGAAATTTGTCTCATTAGAAACATGAAAGGCCCGTCACAGCCAAAAGCAAGCCGGGCTGTCCATTTTGCAGAGCCACGTAAGCGCTCGGGTGGAGCGGAGCGCCCACAGCGGCTCCTGGCTGCTCCCGGGAGCGGAGCGGCCGCGCTCAGCCCCTGGGTCCGCCTGGCTCCCCTGGCTCCCCGACAGCGAGCAGGGCTGCACAGCCGCCTCCCCACCCGCTGCGGCTGAGCTGGCGGCTTTCACAGCTCCTCTCACTCGGCAAAACCTTTCCCTTATTTATCTGGGCTGTCGGAGTGTGAGCTCTAAGTACAGAGCAGCAAGCCTCTCCTAAAATCCGTGAGTGAGTGTCTGTGCCTGGCTTCCGCAGATATAAAAACAAGCTCTGGAAAATAAGGCTTTTTGTAAGGGAAAGCAGCAAACAAAACACATTTGAAGGAAGAGCTGCAGTTTAAGGGGCTGATGCTGCTGTCACGGGATGAAATATAAGTTTTCCTCATGTGTTTCACACAGGGGACACACAGGTTGCCACCAGCTGCTAAACTGTCATCATAAAATAGGGGGTTTCACTGCCCTTCCTCCCCTACCTGCCCTAAATCTGAACCTGCCTCTGCTCAGTTTCCACACAGGCAAACCTGCAGCCCATTCTGTGGATCCCCGCTGGTGTGAAAGCTGCAGGATCACATCAGTGGCATTATAACATCTCACTTTTCCCTCCTCTCTGACTGACAGCACGCGCAGGAGGTCCTGCAGAACATGCTTGTACAAAGATTAGGCCAGAAACTCTACCTGAGCTTCCTGTTCGCACCTGGTAATGCTATGAATGAAGAAAGAGGCCACAGGGTCAGCTGTACTCAGAGCATTTCATGCGCCCCTGGAGAAGCAAAGCTGCGGTAGAGCTGGGTTTCCTACAGCTGAGCATCCCAGGGTGCTGCCAGGCAGCCAGAGGTGTGGCACTGGATGCCATCACCCTCTGCTGGAACAGCTCCAGCTTGGGCAATCATCACACTGTGTGGAAAGATTTTGGTCCAGGTCTGTAGGACTATTCCTTCACTGGTCCCAAGAGGCTGAGACAAAACCAGAACAGGAGGGTAGTTCTGTGATGCAACCCTCTTACCCTACCTTTAAAGTAGTACCTGCATGAAATGGAGAACACAACCAAGCCATTGAGGTCAAGCATTTTCTCTCAACAGTCATTTTTACTGGGGAAAAGTTTTTCTCTGTTTTTCAGAATATATTAAGAGACCATTGCACTAGTATGTGAACAAAAAAAGTACAACTGATAGAAACAATCTGCTTCTTGTGTTCTAAGTGCTGCGGCTTGTTCACATGAGCTATCCTTTTGGATGGCTTCACAGGCTTGTTTGCAAGACTGGCAGTGCAGAGGTAGAGAAAGCAGCTGTACTCAGAAAGCTTGTTAGTTGTGTGGAAGCCTGACAATCCCCAAGACTCAGCTGAACACCAACCTGCTGCTTCCTCCATTGTTTCCCTTGCTGTTATCACTGCAAGAATTTTGTTTCAAAAATATTAATGAAAAAAAGAGCTTTCTTTTTCTGATCAAAAAAACCCACCAAACCCTTCAGAAGTCGATTAATACCTCAGAAAAGCTCTGTGGTTTGCTCCAGAAGTCCCTTCAACACAGCAATACAAACTTATATCAGTCCCAGAAGCACTGCAGCCTCCAGAGGGCTGTGCTGCCCAGGCTTCACCAGCCATGAGTCTGGGTGGGAATGCTGGATGGGGACCCCCCAGCCGGGTGGGGATCCCTGGGGTGTCCCAGTGGTAATGCATGGGGAGCCAGTGGTGGTCTGGCTAATGCCAGCACTCCCCCAGCAGGGCACAACTCCCTGGACACTGCTAGCACTGCAGAATTATAGCATGCTCCTGCTCTGCCTTTGATTACAAATTGATGATTTATTGCAATAGGTAAAGCAACTGAAGCCTCCTGGGTAATTATAATCAGCAGTAAAACACAGCGTTTGCCCTGAAAAGCTTCCTATCTAATTATACCTATTACTCCAAAATTATTACAAAGCATTTTTTTGCTGTCTGGGTTCATAAATGACAAGTATTTTAATAATCACCTGAAGTAAATACCAAAGATTTAAGATGTCGAAAGGAATTTCAAGTGCTTTGCAAATGCGTTTTCTGTAAAATCATGCTTTTATGACAGCTCATGTAAGACAGAAATACATACACACTGTATACATAATCTGAAGGCCTGCATATTCCCAGGGTATGTTTTTGCATATCTAGATTTAAAAAAATAAAACAGGATGAATCAACCACCACACTGGTGTTTCCTGAGTGCTTTGTTGCAGTGGCTGTGTCAGAACCCAGAATATATTCATTCACTAGCATGGACCGACCTTTTTCTTTTCTAGTAGTGGGGATGGGATGGAAGGAGCATATTTGTGGTGCCAGAGGTGAAGGATAGGCACTGATGCAGGGAAAAAAGCTTAGCTTAAATCAAGGAAAGCACCAACATGGCTGCTGTGAGACCTACTTTGTTGCCTTCACACAATGTGTGCTTCCACATAGGAGAAACAGCACTAGGAGCAGTGATACTCTGCACCCCAGCGTGGGGGAAACAAATATCGAGACTGGCCAGATAATGAGGTACAATGACTAATAATTGTGGGGTTTTTTTCACTGGTTTTAAATAGGTCACCCTTTTCCTATCTAACTCTGAATCGAATTTTCCTCTGTGCTGGCTGCCAAGCATGTGACTCCACGATGCTGTAAAAAGGAAAGCAGCAGCAGGCCCTTGGGGTATGGAGATATTACAGCAGCCACGCAACACATTTCTGCATTCAGAAAAGCTTTAGCATTGGGTCAGGCAACAGCTACTAAGCAAGGACATATGAATATTTTTTCATGTTGTCAGAAGAAAATGTGGAACTGATAAGAAACACCTGTGGACATGCAAAGCCATCTCAGAACCTAGGGTTTGTTTAGATGATAAAGAGATAAAATCTGAAGGCATGTATTGCAAGGGAAGATAAACTTTAACAGAATGTCTGTTTTGAAAAAAGAAAGAAAGAAAGAATGAAGTGGTATGTTTCAGGTAATTGGCTTTCTCTGCAAAGGAAGGTCCTTGAGGATCATAAGGCAGCATTGGTGCAATATGTAAAACTGTATGAGCTGCATGGATGCTGTTCATTCATTTTTCTTCATGGAAACATGATGCCGTTTAGATTTTATTTGCATCTTGTAAATATTTTCTTAGAACCCCAGCAGGACACTGGAAAGCATAAAAGCACACATTACCAGCTGAACATATGTAACCAGAGTTTTCTCTTTGCTTGCAGCTCAGCCTGTTCCATGTGCTCTGATTTAAGCCCTATAATACACTTAGCACATAAGAATTCTGTTTAGCTACATTTAACATTTTTGAGGGAAGATTTGTCAGATCATTTGTTTTACTTAATGCATACGTATTTTCATGCCTTTGTTCTGCTTGATGTGAAATAAGCATTTTTTAAAGGAAGTCGATCTCGATATTTCTTTTCATAATTTGGAAAAGATGCAGTATTTAAACACTGAGAAATGTGCAGTGCAGTGTGGGTTTAATGGAAACATTGCCACAATTCTACGCTTATGTTGTGGCATTAAATCAGTCAGAAGACAGAGGCAAACTGCCAGTGTGTGCAATGCCCAGAGGAGGAGGCAGTTCCAGTAATAATTTTGGAGACTGTAAAGTGACTCTAAAATGGAAATATCAGCAGCAGCTCTAGGAGAGCTCAGCTGCACAAGATGCACCAGCGCATGCCCAATTTTAAACACACAAGTAGCTCCAAAATCAATGAGACCACCCACAGGTTTACAATCCTTTGAAGAATTGAGCCCTTAATTGCTCAGTAACTGCTGCAAGAAAACATCAAGTTTCCTTTGTTTTACTTGTTATTAAAAAGAGTTTTGCCAGCATAAAACACTGGAGGACCCCAACCCAAACCAAACAGATAAAGTGCGGAGCCAAAGCAGCCTTGCAGAAGGGCTGCTTTTTGCTACAATTCTCCTGTTTCAGCTGAGGCAGGATGAGTTGCTCCTCCTGCTGTGGTCCACACTCAGCAAAACTTTAGGCAGGACCCCCAAATTACAGTTGCATCCACCTTTGGATGATGAGCAATTGACAAGTTCAGAAGGTTTGGCGATAATTTTCTTTGTACACAAAGTCCTACTCAACAACCCTCTGTTAGAAAAGAGTATTATTTCTGTAAAAAATCTTTTTTAAGACCTACTGGGGATGCCAAGCTTCTTTGTCTGCCAGACATTTCTTCTACAGCTTCAGAAACTCTGTTACATGTGAGGCACAAGAACTTTAAGAAGCTGATCCTTTTGCAGTGTACGAGGCAGGGAAGTGTTAATATCTCTGCTCTACAGAGACAACCGATCTGCAAGGGGTCAGAAACCTCAGCTGCAGAAAATCCGGAAAGCTAAGCTAACTTTATTGGAGCTCTGCTGATTTATACCAGCTGAACATATGGCCTCAGAAGATTAAGTAGTCTGTGTGAGAAATCTGTGGCACATCTGGGACACTCCAGGGCCTGAGTCACAAGATCATCCTTCCTGCCCATAACAATTGCAAACACGCCTCTACTATGCAGGAGCCTCTGCAAACTTTTTTGTTAACCTCCTGGCAAAGCAATAATGAAATTGTTTGAATGACTGAGCCCAGGGAAATTTGGGGTTAGCTTATGCTGTTAACAAAGCCACTTTCTCTGATTACTTTGTGCGTTACACTATTCTATACAGGTAAGCCAAAACTATATAAAATATTGGATTGTTGTGCTTGCAGTTATATTCTGAACAGAGACATAGCAGAAGGAATTTTCAGTCCAGCATGGGGGAAGAGTCTGTCAAAATCTCACAAAATGGGATCTGGGTTTCCTTTTTGCCTCAATCCTCTGCCATGCTGGATATGAGTGGCTGAGGATGAATGCATCACTGCAGAGATGTTTCCCTGTCTATGCTTTTTTACCATCAAAGGCTTTATGTCAGGGTAATATCATACACATATTTCCTTCACTATCATTTGCCCAGGCAATAGGGAATTTCTGGAAATACAAAAGATCTAAATAAAGTCACAAATATGCTTTAATAGGCTACTAAAGCATAACCACTATGTATCTGGGACAGCTATTTTAGCCACAGTGATATTTTGTTAACTATTGCTCCAGGACAGGGGAAAAAAATTAAATCTTATTCAAACAGGTTATAAAAAATAATTAAAACAAATTGGAGCAAAGCCTGTAGAGTTTGTGGAGGAAAAAAAGAAAAGTGAAGCTGTTCACCTGCAGGCTCTGATTGATGTTTGAGCTCCTCTGCTTCTCCAGGCTTAACTTCAAAATCATACAATGTAAACTATTCACAACCTTCATGTTACTGTGCTAATTTCAGCTAATGGTACTGGTGAGAAAGGTAATGGCACCCCTCAGTCAAAAAAAACCCAGAACAATACAATGAAAACTCATTTAGAGTTTGATTTATTACCATAATAATTAGTAAAATGTTTCACACTGAGGGGATCAGTATTGCAAATGACATGAAACAGCCACTGAAGAATAAGCAATGATGCACAGCATTTGTAATTACCAAGGGGAAAACTGGGCTTGAACTGTAAATAAAGACCAAAAAAAGAAAAAAAAAAAAAGGAGAGAAAAAATAAAGAAAAAACAAACAAATACACACCCTAGTCTGGAAAATTAATGAAAAATGTAATCAAATTACTCCAGAAGTTAAGAAACACAAAAGCACTTCACCAGTTCTCAGAAATATATGGCACACAGCAAAACTTTTAGAGGGTTAATAACATTCTGTGAGCTATATGTGTCCTAACCTTGCAAGTATTTATTTTAGAAGGGTTTCTTTTTGAACAGACTTTGTTAAGCTACCTGACAATAAAGGCTAAATATTGTGACCCTCAATAAAGAGGGAAAGAAATGGAGAAAAGTTTGCTTAGAATCCATTTTCCGCCTGTTATTCCACAGGAAGCAACATCTGTCAGCAGTTTCCCGAGCTCTCTGTGCAACCCAGCACCACCACCTGCTGTTTGGGAAGGAAGACTCAATTCCCCTTGTCCCACACAGTAAAACTCCAGCACCATGCAGGCAAAGAGAAAGCATTCCTTAAAGCATTTGAAGATGAGGACGACAAAGAAACAATATAACAAAAGAAAGCAAATTCCCACCACCCATGGCAGTGTGTGGGTGCGCTGCCTATTTAAATCACAGGGCAATCCCTCCTCAGAAATGGGGTGAAGAAGCTTAGCTGGTCACAACAGCCATAATAGCTGGCTCTTCTGCTCTCTTAGAAAGGACTACCCACAAAATCTTTATAGACTTTAGCACTGCATATGACTTCCTTCAAGTGTGCTGCCTGTCTTCCCCCAGATCCTGAAGGTTATTGGAAAAAGAGGTTCTGTTGGCCGCATTTTGGCTTTTCTGGCTGTGGAGGGGTTGCTGAAATTTCCTTGAATGATGCTTTCACAGTGATGGCCAACTGAATACAGGCCTCCCAGGTTCAAACACATGGAAAACATCAAGGTCCAAAGCTAGTGAAAAAGTCCCTCATTCCTTCCAATGGATGTGATGAAAAAGTGAGCCTGTGTCATTTCCTTTTAATTAGTAATGGACCAAAAAGAAAGAAAAATATAGCTAAGGGTGCCCTAAGAAAGCCAAAAGAGTATATTCAATACCAATCTGCTGCCTGTATCCAAAACTGAAGCTAAAAGCTGTGTCAGCTGCACCTGAGAATCCGACCAGACTCCACACTGCAGGAATAACTGAATTACAACCAATGGGAGCAACTGTGGGGGAGCCACCCTCCATTCACACTGCTAAATCACAGCCCAAAATCTGCTTGGTTTTTTGGTTTTTGGTTTTTTTCCCACCAATTTTCCTTTTAGACAGGTAAATCTCCAGCTTGGCCTAGCTGCATATCTGATTCTTCCCAGGATGAGTGCTCTGTCCTGTATCTTGTGCAGACACGAACAGAGTGTGTTCAAAAGGGCATGTCACTGATTAATGGCAAACAGTGCAATTCTTAAAAGATAGTGAAGTATGCCCCAGCTGCTAATCAGTGCTGTCAATGATCTGTGATGTTAAGCATGTGCATTTCTGCAGTACAAGATTTGTGAAGCTCCAGGGGCTGGCTATGGCATCCAAAATTCTCATTTACCCCAAACAGGAAAGGGCTTGCGTGGATGAGGAGTGTGTTTATTGTTTTTTGTTGGGTTTTTGTTGCTGTTGCCTCACCCCCAAATGAGAATTTGTTCGTGCTTTAAGGCTGCTCATCCTGCATTGTCTGTTTCCATTCAGCTCTTAAGCTGAGGTGATGAGGTTTTAGTTTATTTGCATGCCCAGTGCACACCTGGGAGTTGTAGAACTAAGCTTATTACCAGGTTGATGCAGGTTACATTTTTAGCCTCTCCTGGTCTGGAATACCGGAGCTGTTGCACAAAGCACAGTGCAGCCTGACTACCTCAAAACATCCAGCCCTTGGAGGTTTCAGTTTGCAATTTCTGCCACCCCTTATTTCCCTGCTCACTTAAACCATTAAAAGAGCTCAGGGCAATTTTAAAACTAGAGGGGATTTTGTATTACTACCATTTTTATTTTGTTTGTTTGTCTGATTGATTGATTGATTGAGTAGGGTTATTTTAATACAAAATGGAAGAAATATATGTTTTGCATGAACAGAGTTGGAGGTACTTGAACTTGGAGCTGGACCAAGTGGGTGGTACTAGAGCTGGGGGAGCAGGCACACAGGACACTGCCTGCCCCACATCTGCAGGGGTCAGACAGAAACTTAGGGCAGAGAAGCAAATCTGAGACACATGGGTAGGAGTCCCATTTTCAGCATTTTTCCTGTGCCTATCTCTGCAGCAGGGATGCACTGTGAATGTAGTCTGCCACAGCAGCCATTGGAGCTAGGCAGGGAAGGCTTTGTATCCACCTGATAGCTGAGATATGGATCAATGAAGGATTGCTTCCCCCAAACACTGATTCACACACACCTGAGCCAATGTTCACCTTCACTAACTACAGGGACTTCTACAAAGGGACCAGTTTTTAAGTACTAACCTGTTTCTTTTGGCTGAAAAAGAGCTGAAGGGAATTGCTTTTAAATGTAGGTGCCCCTGTGTGTGCTACTGTTCACGTGCCCTGAGGTTGGAGGCTGCATCACTACTGGCATCTCAAATGGCTACAGGATCAGAGAGAACACATGGATGTTGAAACTGTCATGTGTGTAAAATGAATATGAAACTAAACGCCTAAAAATATATCTGAATTTTAGTAAGAGCTAAATGAATGCAGCAGAAGTCTGAAATATTTCCTAGAATTATCCTTATCCTAGCAGTGGGTTTTTGTAGTGGAAAAGCTGCAATGTTACTTAGAAAGCATAGATCACTAAAAAACTCTGATGGAACCCTGAAATGACATAATGCAGCACTGAATTTATCAGTGACTTTTAATCTGGGTATGCTGGGAATTCCCCTTCTGCCATGTGTAAGATTTCTTGAAAAAAAGGTCATCTTTTAACTTCAAATATGCAAACTGTCAGTTGCATAACATGGACCACAAACATAGCAGAGTTCTTACTTCAATGAGCAATGAAAAGATCAAGGTGTTTTCAGTTTAGTTAACTCAAGGAGACTGAGTATAGAGATTTTTAAAAGACTATTCCTAAATATTATAAAATGAATCTGATGTTCTCCTACTCTTTTCCCTGTGACTAACTATATTCATTTAAACTGTTTATTATTGAATCAGCAGAGGTCAAAAGCTAAGACCTATCCATCCTTTCCACCTAGAGGAAATTCCTCTCCAATGTCTCTATGTTCTCTCCATCCCCTTTTCAATATATTTTTAATAACAGTGGACTTCCCGAGAGCCTTGCAGGCATCTAAGTGCACACACACCAACACTACCCAGGTTTCTCTGGTTATTCACTAACCATGCAAGAAGAAGATGGTTCTCAACATTATGACTGCCAGAGAGAAAGTCCAATGGCATAGAGTGAAAATAAGTATTTAAGAGAAAAATATTATAATGTGATCAGAAGTTGGTGATTAATTTCTGATGATTTGTGATGATTTAAATCTAAGGGAACAGACCTTATAGGCCCTTAAATCTTCCATACTGTATAGAGTACACTTTTATTTCAGAGATCAATCCAAGATTTTCTACTTTCAGAAATGCCTCTTGTCTCATTAAATCCTTCTCTTTTTGTCAAGCCTGAGCTCTTTCAGAGATGAGTGCAAATTCTGAGGTATTCCAGTGAGCAAATACTCTGCCAAGTTCAAGTTTTCCAGTTTAATCATGTTACCAAAAGCTGCTTCCTTAATGCCCTTCTCAGTAATTTGATTGTGACTGAGATCAAGCTTTTCTAGCTCTGACAGCTCACTGAAGACATCAGTAGGAATTACTAATATTTTACTGGATGCTAAATATAATTCCTCAAGGGCAAGGGGGAGAATAGAGGGAATGCTCTATTCTCAGGTGATTGAAGTTCATCATGTGCAAAGATGCTACGGAGCCAAACTCCTCTCTGGGGAAGGCTTGGTGGGTTACCCTGCTGCTGGGGAGGCTCAGTGCTGCCAGACTCCTGTGCTGAGTCAAAGCCTGATCCACGACAGTTCAGGTGCCCCAGCTCCACCAGGACACATCTGCTGAGGTGCTCCTGAGGTTATTGTCAACCTCCTGAAGACACAAGCCTTTGCAAGCCTTCATAGGCTTCTTTCATAGCTCCATCTCTGAGTTGCTTGTTCTTCAGAACTGAGAAATCTGGTGACGAATATACCTTCAGAAGAGCCAGCTGTATGAAATTTATCCTGTTATTCAAAAATAATAAATATCTAACACTAAAGGGAATTCCTTCAGGTCATCTGACTGCCATTTGCCTGAGAACTAAACCCCTCTGAAAATAGGATAGAACAGTGAAACTACTACTCTTTTCAGCCAAAGAAGAGTTTAAAAGCACTTTGTGTAGAAATTTCTTTCTAATATCCTGTATTAGTTACATTGGTGTAATAATAGCTGTAACAGATATATTGTAATTTATAATACTTTTCTGTACCTGTATTTGACTATAAAATTGTTGGTGGTTACAGTTAAAGCACTACTCCTGTGTCCTCAATATCTTTTATATACTAAGTTCTCTAGGGTTGCATAATTTGTTTTTATCTTGAGCTTCTTGAGTGTCTATTATGTGTGCTCTGACTCCAGTATCACTCTCAAATGCTTTTTTTTGAGCATCTGTTTTCTACATTTTCACAATTTTTTTCAAGGAAGGATAAAATAATAAGTCATTCTTTGATGTATGCTGGTGCACAATTTGCTCATTTGGCAATCCCATGTATGTGATGAAGAACCACAAAGGGACGTTATATTAACATGCTTCTAATTATTTATATCCTATGACTGAGTCATTATTCGCCTATGACTTTCCAGCATACATCATTATGTATATACATACCTTATGATAATTATTTTTAAACAGCTGACTCTCCAAATTTAACTAAACTTCAGCTGGAGGGCTCACCTGCCAGAGCAGGCACACTGGAGGGCAAGAGTCATCCTTAAAACAAGCTGTTGATCTGATCATATAATCTTCCTTATAGCAGTATTACTTCTTAGAAAAAAACAAACATTATTCTTCTGCTCTTTTCTAGCCTTCTGCTTGTTTACCAGCTTCTTATTTTTACTTTTTGCTGGTTTAGGAGTTTTAATAGACTATACAGCCTTTTCTTCTGCTTTTTTTTTGTTAACTCTTCCTTTTTCTACCATTTACTAGAAGGAATATCAGTGATCCTTCTCCTGATGCTTTTTGGACAAACACTGCAGCACTCTGACCTGAGAGAACACTCACCCTTGTTTGAATTGTGACTTATCCTTCTGCCAGCTGGAAGGTTCCTCTGCCTGCCTGTGGAGAGGCTGGGAAAGGGCCTGCTGGGCTGTCCCTGGATGTCAGGAGTGATGCTCCCACCCAAGAGACTGGCCTTGATCTCTGCAGGGGACACCTGAGCAACAAACAAAAGGTTTTGCCCTTCTGCTCTTTTACAGTTGTGAATTTCAAGACTGAGTTAGTGTTAATGTTTCAAAGGCAAAGCTTCATTTTAAAACTTCTTGTTGAACTTATGGGCCAATTTGAATGTTTTCACTGCAAATTTTTCCTGTTTTCAGGGTTTTCCCTGTTCCTCATGCAATAATTTCTGTTAAGGTAAAGACACAAACACTTCTGGACAAAAAGACATGCATAAATAAAATCATAAACTACACAGTCTATTAGCATAAAAGTCTGTTGATAAAATTTTTAAATTACATAAATTCAGAAAACTTTGATACTCTTGCTTCTTTTCTGATTTATAACAAGCCTGGGGACCTGGATCTTCTGGTGAAAGAGAATGTAATTTCTTCTTCCATTATAAATGCTTGAGGATATTGAAGCTATAAAACACATTTTTTGCATTTCAATGTGGGTCTGAATAACACTGTTCTTTAAAATGTTACATTTAACCTGCCTTTCAGTGTACTACAAAGTAATTTCAGTACGTTTAGGTATAAGGCATATATGACTTTCTGTGTCATACAGGGGATATATACTGCTAGGAGAGGTTTAGAATTATCAAAACCTTGTCAGATGAAAAGTGTTAGTATATGTCTGTTGGAACTGTGCTTTTTAAATAATGGGGTTTTGTCTATCCACTCCAATAAAGTAGAAAGAATGGAATATTTATGACAGTTATTTACATCCCTACAATTATAAGTAATTAATTTCTGAAATTGTTACATTTTTTCTATCTCTTTGTCAAACTATCCATCCATTTTCCAATAGATACTACACTAAACCAGCAAGTTTCTCTCAAGAACAAATTATATCTCCTGATACTTCTGAAAATACTCTCATCCCAGGAATTCAGATAGAAAACTAAACTTGCTTAAAACTCACTGCAGTCATTTCTGCAGCTGAGAGGAAGAGAAGTGATTTAACCATATTGATCATCATCCCCATTGACTCAAAGGAAGTTTCTCTCCTGAGCTGAAATGGATATTTTTTAAAGAAAGCTAACAATTACATTGAAAACAAAATGAAACTATGTCTTGCAACATTCCTTTGGTTGTATTCTTACTTACATCCTGCAAGTATAGTCTCCCACAGCCTGTCATTTGGACACAGAGGTCACCTGCACCCCTGTGAGGACTCTGTTTGCACAGCCCACTGTCCCACTGGCAGCAGTAAAGGCATCCTGTGGCCTTGAGTGCCTCAGACCACCTTTCCCAAATGGAGAGTTTGCCTAGAAACGTCTCATCTTATTAGTGACTTGGAAGATGTTTAAAAGTGAGCTCAAGAAGGGTTAAAGACTTCATAAAGGGGCAAGGCTGATGATGCCACCACCTTTTTTAAGAGATGTTTGACAGTGAGTTGATTCCCTGCAAGGCTCATTAGTATTTCATTATTGTAGTCTTGAGGAGACTTTGACAGCAATGAATCTCTAGTACAGTATCTTATCTTCCCCTGCCAGATTCCCTCCAATTCTGCTAGACAAGACCCTTTAGTACTTGCCATAAACCCTGCTGCCTGCAACCACAGGCAGTACCCTAAAGCCAGTTCCTGATAAATGTCCCATTTTTCTCTCCTTATGTAAGTTTAACTTTCTTTAGCATGCTCAGCTTCTTCCATTGCCACAGGTCTCCTCTCTGCTTTCACCCAATGCTACTCCAATACAATATTTGCAGCTCTCCATTCTCCTGCCCAACTTTGTTTAGCCCTTTGCTGAGCACAAGATACAAGATGTGCTGGCAAAAGGAAGTTTTAACTGTTCTGGGGTCCTGGCAGCCTCCTCCCCTGGTGGGAACCCTGTCAGGGTTTTTTTGCCTTATCCAGTTGCTGATATTTTTATGAAAATTTAAGAACTTGGAATGTTCAAATTTGAATGAACTTGGCAATGGCATTTGGACATATATGTGACTATTATGGAGCAACATTAGTTTCTTTTCTTTTTTAAACAGGGTGAAAGTAGCATGAAAGTAACTTAAAAATAGTTACGTGTTATAATTAGCTTATGTAGTGCACTATAACAGAAGTTTTCATCCTTTTAGAAATATGTGAATTTTCCAAGGTAAGACCTCACAAATGTGATTAAAGTAAAACTTTGGATGGCTATAGCAAGTCACATATTTTTAATCTAGAATTAATGGAGAAAATTAAATTCCATTAAAGAAAATATTTATACCATTAAAAAAATAGATTAAGACATGGGATTTCCAACCAAATGCAAAATTAACTGCAAAACTTCAAATTTCCCTACAATAGTTTTATTCTGCAAACCCTCTCCCTTAAATACAACAAAGGTATGGTTAGGCTTTCTCACACACTACAAGTTATACTGCTTCTAAAGAAACAAATACTATTAAAATAGCAGACTAGGAACCCCCCTCCCTCCACTTTTCAATTAATAAAATTAATATTCTCATTTACAAGTAAAAGGAAGGGTTATTTTGTTAACAAGTGTGAAAATCAGATGGATTTTCACTGATGGTTTTCATTATTTTAATCTAAGATATACATTTCTGGCTGTACAGTAACTGCTTAATGATTATGTGAAATAGATTTCCTACCACTACATTTTTGTATGTATTGAGGATGTTTTGCAGTGAAAGCACAGGCTGAGGAGTCATCCCTGGGTGCTCTGTGAAACCACAAAACTCTAGAATGTTTTAGATTCCAACTGCTAACCCAGGACTGCCACATCCACAGCTAAACCTTGTCCTTAAGCACCTCATCCAAACATCTTCCCAATACCTTCAGGGATGGTGCCTCAACTGCCTCTCTGGGCAGCCTGTTCCAGTGCTTGACAGCCCTTTGGGAGAAGATTTTTTTTTCTTCAAATGTAATTTAAACCTTGCCTGGTTCAACGGGAGTGTTCTCCTCCTCACTCATGGAGCAATAACTCCACAAATACATATAGGCACC
Source organism: Camarhynchus parvulus (assembly GCF_901933205.1). Classification (NCBI taxonomy): domain Eukaryota; kingdom Metazoa; phylum Chordata; class Aves; order Passeriformes; family Thraupidae; genus Camarhynchus; species Camarhynchus parvulus. The sequence goes on along the minus strand of NC_044586.1, from coordinate 29,283,334 downwards.
ACCTCAGACCCAGAGGTACCAGTGGGGTTGGGTACAGGTGACTAAGCCAAACCAGGGGTCAAAGGCACCCGATTTCTTTACCCCTAAACCAGAGATATAACCATCATGCTTGCCATTTCTACATCTTAATTCTTCAGTACTTGCAAACTGTTCTGGGATCCCTGACCTGAAGGTCTGTACTAGTGCTTCGACTTCTGAACTATCATTGAATTAAACAGACAAAAAAATAAAGGAAAGAACAAAATCTCTATCCATTGCACATCTCCACTAACCCCCCACCCCCAACATTTTATCAGTTGACTGAAATATTTAGAAAGCAATTATATGACTACCTTAACAGTTTTGGGGTTAGAGAGGTGAGATTAAAATCCAGCAATCATTTTCCTCCTGAATGCTTGAAATATGAAGGATTGCTTCAAGGCTCTACATTACAATTATTCCACTGTGAATTATTTTTATAATTATTTCCACTCCAACTATGTGCTGACATTTACATATTATGTTATAGGTTTCAGCATGTTCCCAGCTCTGACTGTGTTTTGCACTGTAGGCTAAATTCTTGTGTTATTACTGGTGTTATTTTTCTAATGTGACTCTCTGAACTGTCCACATGGAAAACATTCTGGCCTGATGATATGCTTTGTTGGGATTACAACTGGGTCAATTAATAATGGTCAGTGATCAGAAGCACCTCTCAGCTAGGTTACGCAGTTTAATATGACAGTATAATTCTTTTGTCTTCTTTGACAAGTCACATGTCCCTAAAATGGCACAGATCATAATATAAAATAGTCTAGAGAAAATAAATACCTGTTTTTACAATGGTATCATTAAATAAGCACACTTAAATCCCATGTAAATCTTCTCTATTATCTCACATACCAGAACAACATTAAAGTTTACTGAAGTCCCAGATGTGAAAAAGAAAGTGGAATGGTTCCCTGCTAGCCTATGATCCTGGACTACAAAGTTCCTTGGAAACAATTACTCACTGGTACAGACAAGAGTCATTACATATAAACTACATCTGATCTGCTTTGTTTCTCTGACACTGGAATATCACCATGTCCATTTTCAATGGGTTTTAAGTGACGTTTCCCCATTTTTATCAATGATGGCACTCATTTTCACCTACTCCTAATTTATTTTGTAATCAAGCACAAAAGTAGGGACTTAAGGTGATATTCATCCTCAGACAGAGATATTGAAATTTAAGTCTGGATGTGTAAACACCTGCATGTGAGCTGGAAATATCCTAAAATTTCCTAAATTATCCTAAGCTCTCTATCCTAAAATCTACTTCCAGGAAAGTGGGACTCCACTTTATGTTCCAAGCTTTCCTCGTGCCCATTTTACAAAAGATGTGTGAAAATGACACAGGCTGATAACATCAATACAGACATCAAACAAGTGGTTGATGGTTGTGGGATGAAGTTTTGACTGTCTGGTGTCTTCACTAAGGTTGATCACACATCTGGATTAAGCAATATTTTTGCTCTGGCACCTCAAAATTTGCTGACTTAAAAGTGGAGGCAGAATTGCACAGAAGATCTTGCTTGAGTCACTGCTGAAGGCTGAAGATGTCAAAAATCACCTAGGAAAGGTAAGGAAGTTGGGGTAATTAGTGCTTTGAGAGCTTTTGCTCAGCTTTGCAGGGGCTCTTCTACAGGCTGCAAATTGAGGAAGAAGGACAAAGAGGAGGGCAGGGGCTCACAACCGCCAACCACCACAACTGCATCTTGACAAAGGTTCTGTCACGGATTTTTTAGCAGAATACTTCCTATAAAGTAAATGAGCAGCTTCAGTGCAATTTACATGGACTGAACTACATTACTGAAAAGGAACACATAGAAAAATTATTTCTGACCCTGCACTCCCTTTGTCTGCAGTATTGTGTTTCCAAGGAGACAAGTGGGATGCTAGACATGGGTTTTCTGCTGATCTTCCTTGAAACTTAATTTTTGGCTCAGATCAAAATGCAGTTGAATGAATCAGAGATTAGTCAATATGTGTAGTTTGGTGTTGAAATTTCCAGAGCATTCCTTCTAAAAGCAGCACTTCAGAATTTTGTTTATTTGGATAAAGTTCTAAGGTAGATCATATCCTCACACTTTAAGTCAAACACCTAAGGTTTGCTAGCTGAAAAAAAAAGTTGGAAAAATAGTGTGAGCTAAAACTTCTTACTTGATCAGTTTTCCTTCTGTCAGGCACCTGTTGCCTCCAAAATCTGAATACGGTGCAGCACATGATCAGACTCAGAAAGGGAACAGTACCAGATGTACCCTGGCAGTCACTTGTGATACCTAACACTCATTTAGCTGTTAGCACTGCTGGTACCTGAGCCTCATCTCCAGGTCACTGAAGAGGTGTGAGAAGTTGTGAATGGTTACAAATAATGCTGCCTCATCTGACCACCAGAACACTCAAAGCATACCTGCTTGCCAAGATAATAGCACTTCCCATTCCCACCCCACAACTTCCTGTTGTCTTACTCTCTGGAAACACAACTGAGGTATCAACATTTGTGATGCTGATTCTCTATGACAGCAAGCCAAAGATGGACCTGGCAGACAGTAAATGTCCTACTCCAAAGCACTGGAGTATTGAGTAAAACTAGTCTTGCAGCCCATTTATCAGCTAGGGAAATTATGCCCATGTTCCCAGACTTGATCCAAGTGTCAATAGAGACAGTGAAAAGCAAAGCTTACTGTTCAAAAGTTGTGGCAGAGTTTCCACCTTACCTGCCAGTGAGATAGTACTGAGCTGTAACTGGAGAGTGCTGCATGATTTTCTGAACTGTGAAAAAATTCCAAGTTTCCAAAAAGGACATGCCTTTCCTATTACTTGGGGGAACATGCAAGCTATGCACCTACTTTATATTACACCACAGTTTGAAGAAGCATAAAGATTATTTTTCTCTGAGGTAAGGGGCAATACTCTTCCCACATTTCTTTTTATGAACTTTGCCACAGTCACAGTAAGAAGTTCCATTTTCATCTTTTTTTTTTATCTTTCAAGGCTATTTCCCCAAGGAATGGAATGCTAACAAACCCCATGTTGTCCATCCCCTTCCACACCTCTGATTTCTAATGCTGCTGCGCAGATGCATTGTTTTTGGGCATTCTGCTGCTCATCTTATTTGAACCTCTCCTCCACTTACAAATCCTCCCTCTCTTAGTTTCTTATTCTATTTTTTTACCTTGTTTTCAGGATGTGCTTAAGGCTCACAGTAAAATCATGCCTTACCATTTAATTACAACACACAGACTTCATTCTGGCCTTCAGAAGGGATCTCTCTGACAGATGCAAGCCGTCTGCTTTTGCACATCATGAATAGTCTCAGATTACACAGAAAGGATTTAAGACCAATGCTGGGATATAAATCCAAGTCTGCCAGCCTAGAGACTCCAAAACCTTAGTGAGATTTTCTAGCTGAAGTCATCAGCACTCAGACCCAGCTCCCCCACTGATCAGTCCTCAGAGAATAGATTCTTGGCCTCTGCTTGCTCACTTTCCACTCAGCACTGACTACATCATCCTTGCGGGTCACTCAGGAAAATGAAAATAAATATAGTCCATGGCAACCCCTCCTATATCATTCTGTGTCTGCTTTCTGCATTGCAAATGGTGTGTTATGTGGCCTTCTTGCCACAGCTGTTTTTTCCAGCTCTGAATGTTTTATCACTGCACCTATTCTCTCCCATTAGACTAAAGTTTGCATCCAAATGATAGATCTCATAAAATTTTTTCTGGATTTAGCCCTCCTCAAGAGGCAGCTAAGGAGAAATGTACTGCTGACAGAAAGACAGAGACACTCCAGTGCAACTATATACGGACGTTTGAGCAGCAGACCACCTATACTCCACTCCTTCTTACTCACTCTCCCTTTTTTTGAGCCAAAGAGTTGCGCAATCATGCACATCTGTGCAAATGCAAGCAGAGAGCCCCTGGTTGTCAGTGTCAGCTCGCTCTCTCCTCCTTGTGGTTTTGGCTGCAATGATGTTTGATGATGGGCAGAGCCAGCTTTGGATAGAAGAGCTATGTCAGACAACCTTGCATGCAAGTGTATGCTGGCAATGGGCTTTGAACCAGACACAGGACTGATTTTGCTTCCAGGTGCAAATCTAAAATAATTTTAGAAGTTACACCAGTGAATACAACTAATTTTTCTCAAGTGTGAAGAAGTCACTGACACGATGGAGGAAAAAAAAAACCAACAGGATGACTCAATGCTAATATGAAAAAATAGATAAATGTATCTAAAACCTCAAGATTATTTTATCTGTTTCTCTTCTGGGACCTGTGCATGTGTATGCAGTAGGGTATGATGGGAGTGTTGGGCACGGCAAGGATGTCAACATGTGAATGAATCCCCTGAGAGGTACCTGCAGAAAGTCAGCAATCTCCCATATGGAAAATCCTTGAAAATTAGAGCATGGGAAGGTGACTGGTGGCATAAATTGTGCAGAAGTATATTCTTAAACATGCCTGTGCTGGTATTTGTGAGGGCAGACTGGCCTCAAGATCAGTTTGATTCATGGGGACTGGAAGTCTTGTTTCTTTCTTTTATAGAAAAGGCTATATTGTGGAGGCCCAGGAATACTTGTGGCATGTTTATGGAGAAAAGGATTATCCCTAGGACCCCTGCAGAACTGTGACAGGCGAGTCATAAAACACGAGTCTCCAAGCTGCAACTGAAGGCACTGTTCTGTTAAGCTGATGAAAAGTAAGTGCCATGTGAGATAAGAGATTGACACAAGTTCATACTACCATTCCAGTGAAATTATTCAAGCGACTCCTCTTCATTCTTGAGGGTCTTAGTGGTTTCTCTCCATGTTATCCATCATATTAATTGCATTTGATGGGATATCCTTCCATTGCTGTCAGTCAGTCATAAATTTTAAAGCAAGTATTTTCAGTTTTCTCTGATCTGATCCTTGTCCTTGGGAAAAGCTTCCAGTAAACATACATAAATGAACATAATTTCCCTTTCCCTTACTCCTAAAAACCTATTACCTCTGCTTGGCTTGCTGTGTGCTGAGGCCACCATATATCACATTAACAGGTAAAATCTTAAAGTCTTCTTATTTCTCTTCTACAGATCTGTTTATATGTTTTCCTTGACTAGAGATGCTTTGCTGTTTTTGTTTTTTTTTTCGTGTGTGTGTGTATGCTGTGCCTTGTGGACACCTGGTCTTCCATACAACATAGAAACACAAATAATTATAAAGAAATGTGTGAGTGTGCATATGTGAGAGAAGTGGAGCACATTTCCCCACATTTCTTGAGTGTAAAGAAGTAAAATCTAAAACCAGTTCAAAATATGGTATTTAAAATACAGTTTGGTTTTAGTTTTATCTGTCAGATAAAGAAACTATCTGGTGTTCAAATTTGTTACATTTGCCCAGTGTCCATCAATGTTTTGCCAACCACAGAATAGAGGATGCAAGATTTTATTTTTCTCCTTTTTAGTTTTCCAACAATAGAAGATTAACTCAGCTTCTTCCCAAGAAGGTAGCTCATTAAGCTTCCTGACAGTAAAAGTCACTCTGTTAAATGTTGCTCAGCATCATGCCAGAGCTTCAAAGAGATAGGACTTTCCTTCTTGGAGTGCCCTTATTCTTAAAGTATGCACTCATAATAAACAAAAAAAAAAAAAAAAAAAGAGGACTTAACACAATGAACTTCTGTGGCTTAAGAGTTATCTGGAGCTAAAAATGAAAATCAATTCTATCTACTAGACTTTGCTACCAATTAAAACAGTACACTATTGAGAATATATGTTTGAAGCTTCTTTATTTATGAGGCAAACTACCAGATATACCTGTTATGATGATCCTAGAAAGCGATACTCTTGCACTGGACTTCCTTCCATATATCAAGCTGAAAGAAGGAAAAATAAACAAAACCAACCAGATAAAATAATAAACAATTATTCCCCAAAAATCCCAAAATCACATCATGAACACAAGACATAAACTCCAAGATGACTAATGAACACATACACAGAAACTCATCTGTTAACAATATCAGCTTACAAAATCAACTGGTTTATTGAACATGAAAACATGTAGGAGTAATCAGACACTGGCAGAGCTATTTAAATTTAAAAAAAAAACCCCTTCTGCTTCAAGCAGAGAAGTTTTTGATCTATGATAAAAAAATAAATTATGTTGGCCATAACATGACTTATTTCGTTATCAGACCTCAGCGCTGCTGACACATTCAATCATCTCTCTTGCACCTATTAGACATGGAATAAAAAACAGATCCAAGCTTTGGCCCAAATATTGAGAAATTTAGTTTGAGATAAAGACTGCAATTTCACAATTTCTAATTATTTGGTTTGCAAGTTTTGGCTTTCATTTTTATTAACTGAACCAAGAAGTTCTGACTTCACCAAAGTCCCTGTCAAAGTCTATTAAGCATGTCCTTGAGTAGTGATGAATGACCATGAAGCTAGTTCATTCTGTCATCCCTTTCAGCCTTTTGCTTGATCTCATGGATTCACATTTAATTTTTTCTTCATTTATTTTATTTTCATCTCCTTTTTACCACAGGAGAAGATTTATGGATATCTTGCCGAGCTATATTTACTTTTTTGGCATAATCTTTGTACCAACATCCTGAAGCTTCCCTCCAGGCACTGAATTCAGGTATGAATCATTATGAATGATCTGAAGAGCCACTGTAACAAAGTCTTCCCTTTCTCTTTTTTCCCACCAACTCACCAGTACAAATGGCACCTAAAAAAGTCTACCAAATAATTTCTTTTTTGTTGTTGTTTACTCTTTGCCAAATGTCAAGTCATGACCTTGGATCATGCCTGCTGTAGTACCAACAACCTGAATCCATAGGATAGAAACTTCAGATAATTTGTCAAATAAGTGCAATAAAGATTATGCTGCTTTTTTTTTTTTTTTTTTGGTCTGGTAAATACATTTACAAGGTCTTTTTTCTCATATTCCTTCTATATGCTTTTGTTCAATGAGACTATCTCAGTCCACAGCAGCTTCAGCCTCTCCCAGGATAATTGCTGTGAAACCATAACGCAAGTACAGTCCTCTTTTAACAATGCCTATGTAGAGGTGCCTCGAGCAGCACATAATGTTCTGTGCGCTTTAAGGTAAAGTCATCAAGCAAGCAATGAGTTCCACTGTGTCTTGGCTTATACACTAGGTTGTAAAGAGAAGAGAGGGAGCTGGTGCTGGTGTCTCCTTGGATGGAGATCCCACTGGTTTCCCTGCCAATGCCTTGATCCTGTCAGTTTCAGCACACCACAGGTGCACAGAACCACAGCCAGTGTCTGGAGCCATTTTAGCTTTCAGTGTTACTGCATCAATCACAAGACCCTTGGAAATGTGAAGATGTCATTAAAATACATCAACGTGTCCAACTCCCGACAAAGAATGTGAAATCTTCTTTATATCAATGGCACATAATGAACTGAACATACCCAGTAAAGGCAGATGGAAAATTAATGAACAACGTGTACATATTTTTAGGGTGGTCTTGAAGTCTCTCCAACATAAGAAGGAACTTCCCAGGAATGAACTGTTATTTTTTCTCCTTTGTGGATAGCATATCCAGGCAATAGAGTCATGCACAAATTTCCACCAAATTTAAACAATTCTTACTTCAGCTTACTTTGTTCATTTCTCTTCTAAATCTGCAGGCAACATTTCAGTGATTATGAATTTGGGTTTTATTTCTATTTATTTTATTTCTATTTTGTTATACAGACTGACTTTAAAGAATTGCTGCACTGCACATGTATGACTCCTGTGTGAAACAAGTGCCTGTGAAATCCTTAGGCATGAAAACCAAGGTCAGAATCACTGATCCAGTAGAAAATTTTGTTTTGAATGGGTTTTTTTTCTCCTACTGCTTTCTAGTAATAAATCACTTTACAGAATACAAGTAAAACACAGTCAGTATAGAAACCAAGTACTCTGTATAACAATTTAAACACAGAAAATTTTGAACTATGTGCAAGTTTAAAATACCTGAAAAAAAGCAATCATTTTGGCTGTCATAAACATTACATTTGCCACATCTTAAAAGATGATTCTCATCTTTGTCTGAGTGATTTAACTTTAATACACTCTAAGAATCAGAAATGGAATTAAATAATATATTGCCTGGATTCAAGTGCTCTTATATTTCATGGAATAACATTCTGTATTTGCTTTTCAACTGAAGGATCAGGTTTTCTCCTTTGATTGAAAGAATATTAAACTTTGCTTATGCCACACGATTTGCTTCAGTTTCCGTACACAAGGCACAGTCTCCTTCACATCATTCCAGACCAAATGCAGCAGTTACTCCATGACAAAACTGCACAAATTAAAGGAACCACAAGAAATTGATTGCTCTGTGGGGAGCCCAGAACAGGGGAAAAGAAAACAGGGCCTCGAGTAAATGCTGTTTGCTGAAGTGAATAATCTAAAAGAAGGTTATGTCACACATGGTCATGGGAATGGCCAGTAAAACAGGTGATATTTGAGACTAATAGAAAAATCAAATTTTTTTTAACTTTTTTGAGTTTATTAATTAAACTTGATCCGTTTATTTTTGAGTTTATTAATTAAACTTGATTTGTAATTAATTTAGATAACTCAACATTTTTGGCTACTAAATAGCATGGTTATGCTGAAATGACTAATGAATCCAAATTACAAATAGAATGTTCTTCCATCTGTAAGAAAATTAACGTATCTGTGCATTTTGTGGCTTAGAGGTGAGAGAAAATTTTGAGGAAGCAGTTGTTTCCAACCAAAAAGGTTGAAAATATTTTAATTGTGACTGTATGAGGTTAATAACCACAGGACCTACTTACAAATACTTCTATGTGGCTGAAATATTTCTGCTTTATTTTAAAGTGTGGTACCAACATCTGTTTGACTATCCAGCGATACTCAATCAGATAAGGACATAAAACCAGTGGAGTTAAAGCAAATTTACACTGGGACAGCTAAAAAATACAACATAGTCCTTGATGCTGTGATTTGGGATGAAATGATGAAACAAACACCCTGTAACTTGAACCTTGGATGGTGTAACTAAAGCTGGCAGTACCATCTAGTGGGCAGAGAAAGAACTGAAGAGTACAAATAGTAATATAAGCAGCCAGTATCCTCCGAACCCAAGCATTATACTGAGATTTAGGAAACATAATGACAGTAGATAGCACTTTTATGACTGTAAGATCTTTAGCTTTTTTCAAATTTTTGTGAAAAATATATGTAATGGAATGCATGTAGGAAAAACTTAAAAGAATCTGGTACAATTTTTTCATTACAAGTGATGTATTTCAGCTAAAGATGATTGCTCTATAGCTTCTTTCTCATAATTGCGAGCCTTATATTCTAGTCCTATTATTCTGTTGTTGGTTTTGGGCTCTCCCATAAATCTGTACAGACCCATTTAACTTTAGATTAGATTCCTTCTTCTCTTTTTCTTCCAAAATAAGCATCATAGTTCTTATCGACTCGTTGTTTTTTTAATGTAGCTCCAAAGAAGCACAACAGATTTCAGTTTTCCTTCCAAATTTATACATGACATTTTTTTTTCTTATCATCTCCTGGTTTAGCTACTTTAGATTGCCTCACTTTTGAGAGGCTTCCAGTTCTTGGTTATATATTAGTCTTAAGAACTACTGAATACTTACACTATGGACTGCTCAGTACACTTGCTATTGCAAAATCAGAGGGCAAAATGCTATTTACAATGCTTATCTCAATCTTTATGGGATTTTGAGTTACAAGTTTATGGAGTATTCTTTCCTTGCCTGAAAACTGATGAATCCTTTTGTCTCTTCTGAGACACCAGAATTTAATTTTGATAAAAAATCTTCACAAGATAGTGTCCATTTTCAGTGAATTCTGCTTCTTTTCCCTTTGTGTCACAGTTCAAGCCCACCTAAAACCCAAACCCCAAGCAGCCATTCATTCACTCCCCTACCAACAGGATCAGGGAGACAATTGGAAAGGTAAGAGTTAGAAAATCCACGAATTGAGATAAAGACAGTTTAATAGGGAAAAGCAAAAGCCCTGCACAAGCAAACCAAGGGATTAATTCACTGTTTCCCATGGGCAGGCAGGTGTTCAGCCAGCTCCACTAGAGCAGGGCTCCATCACACATAATGGCGACTTGGGAAGACAAAGACCATTACTACTAATGTCCTCCTGTCCCTTCCTCCTTCTTGTTTCCAGCTCTACATCCTGACTATGATGCCATGTGGTACAGAATATCCCTTTGGTCAGTTGGGGTTGCCTGTCCTGGCTGTGTCTCCTCCCAACCCACCAGGCACTCACAATGTCTTTGCCAGCGAGACAATATGAATAGCAGAAAAGGCCTTGGCTATGAGTAAGCACTGCTCAGAAATAACAAACGCCTCTCTATACTGTCAAAACTGGGTTCAGAACAAATCCAAAACACAGCCTCATACTAGCAATGCGAAGAAAATTAACTTTACTCCAGCCAAAACCAGCAAAAGCAAAATCTCCCTTGTAAAAAGGCACATTTACATAGAAATTACTACATAAAAATAACATTCTTCAACTACTAGTGCTAGCAACTGATAACTAGCTCTTCACTTGGGACAGTGTCACACAAGCAAGGATAAGTGCAGTATTACATGAACGTTTCTGTTTCTGAATCTAATATTCTTCTCTGATCTTTAATTTCTGTCTTGCTGATGGTGACTCACCAAATTGTAGTTGCTTCTAGTTATCTCATTGCACAGGATGATTTACAAGTGAAGTGTATGAGAAAAACTCACTCAGAGAGCACTTCCCTGCTTGTTGTTGGCCTGAGGTACCTGAGAGGAGTAGGTGTTCCTGGTATTTACAACCAGCTGGGAGTGTCTGAGGATGTCTAGAGAGGCAAAGTTTCAACAGGTTTGTCTAAACTTCTTGGGGCAAATTCTTAGCTCATGTTCATTGTCATCTGCTCATCTCAGACAGAGCTAGGTCAATTTACAAGGCCTATGTAGCCTCCTTTCTGCTCCCTCACAGAACTGGTGCAGTGAGTTTCCACTAATGAGAATATAGCTTATATTCCTGGCACTTAGGGGACTTTTCTTCACAGTTGTGAAACAGGAGTCAGCTATGAGCAAAAGTAAAGAGAAGTGACAAGATTAAAAAGTATTTGGAAGGGTGCTACTGCTGATGTTACTGAAACAACTGTGAACATCTGTACAGCTGCTATCAGACAGTATTTGAATCTGGTGGCAGATAGTGTTTGTCCTAGAAACACCTCACAAACTACTCACTTTCTTTTACTGAAACTTAGCTTTAACCACCAAACTTTGCAGAAATTTAATAAAATACAAAAGCAGAAGGTGGTGACTTCCTGTCTTGAAACACAAAATTCAAATTAGGGTAGGTGCTACAGGCTTCAACTTTACCTTGATGCTTTCGGAGAGGCTAGAAGTAAATCAATAAATACTAGTTTTAGCCTCAGCAACTTCTCCATGTAAAAGGTAAAACAATCCTTTAGAGACAGACGTGTCATTTATAAATTATCCTACAATATCCCAATATTCTGGTCATAACCTGACATTCACTGCCTTGTAGTGTATTCAGGACTTAAAAACTTCATGGTTCTTTGTGGTTTATTGTTCTGTTTGCTTCAGGGGAGAGCAAGGGTGACATCCAGTGGTGTATTCAGCATTCCATGCAGATGGACTAAGCCTTCAGTGAAGTGAGATCTCTTTGAGGCCTTAGAGACAAAAAATGTTACCTATTATAGCTTGCATCAACATGATACTGCATGGTTTTCCACACAGGTCCCAGACTGCACCTTTTATAAATAATTTCCATTTTTCATACATTTTATTAGGGAATTGAGAAGCAAAGAACACCAGTAAACAATAGGACACCAAAGAATATTCTGTAAACTATCTTTTGCTAAGAATATATGAAATTATGAAATAATAATAAAAAATTCCTCTCCAAATTCAGCAGCTTCCATGGGGGTGGACAGTCAAGCCAGAAACGTCACTAATCAATGTTATCGGTGGATGTGCCATTAATATTTGCATGGCTTCCCCTCTCCAGATTCACAACAGGGAAACAGTGACAACAGCTCACTCTTTCTTTGGTTTCTTCACTTTTCTGCTGGTTTCAAGGATATTATGTAGAGTATGAAGAAGGCCGTATCATTTCAGCTTAAATCACTTAAATTAAATCTTCCAAGCCATATATTATAGAAATGTACTGTCTCAGCCACTCCACATTCACAGAGCTGCTAGAACTTGGGCCACTTTACTTACCAGAGCTAGGCAGTCAATACATTTCTGAAACTCCCAGCAGCATGTATTCAGCATTTAATTTTGGGAACATAAGTAAGCAAGCACAATGTTTCTCCTGATCTACCTGCCTCTGAGCACTGTATGTGTCTCAGGGACAGCCTGCAGCATGCCCTGGGCTATTCAGGTATAGATTACAGCACAGACAAACGGCACACGTTTGGTGCCTCATGTGCTCTCCAGGGCATCTCCTGCCAGTATGGCAGCCTGGCTTTGGGAATGTGCTCACTGAAGGTCATGATGAGCCACAGACTGGATATCATACAGGGAAGGTAAGTTCCTCAGTGTTATAGAGCTTCCAAAAATGAGGCTTAGGCATAAATTTTAGGGTTATATAGTTCTGCCCCCATGACAACTCCTTAATGCGTTCTTGTTACTCTCCTACTAAGATTAGAAAAAAAAAAAAGAAAAAAGTGGCTTTTAAATATAAAACTGGTTTTGAAAAATTTGCAGTGATGTAACATTAGAGAGATTTTTTAAAAAGAAGTGCATAGGTTTGGAAATAAATTAATTACTGGAGAAAAGGGGGAGAAAAAAGACACAAATTTATCTGCCCATTTTAACATTTCTGTTTATCTCCCCAGTTCAGTTATGTCAAAATAACAATTTCTATGACAAATGGACTGACACCATCTCTCTTTAATGTACTTAGAGGTTAATTAATTCATAAAGATTTGACAGATGGTATATTCATTCACTAATCATCTGCATTCACTTTATCAAAATGTCTTTTCTGGTCATATGACATTGTGATACAACTTCTGATGTCAGGGTTAACAAAACAAAATTTTAGCAGCATCAGTAAACCAAACCTCCTATTAAAAAAGTGATTATGCTTGCATCTTCAGGTACCATCTCTGTATGATAGAAAAGTATTATGATTCAGATCAACAAAACTACTTCAGTGTCCAAAAAAAGTCCTGATTTGGACAGGTAGGACACCAATAAAGTGAGGAGGGTCCAGGGAATGAAGTAATATTTTTATTAAATCAGCTGATGCTGTTAGAAGTAGATGAACTCACGAACTCATGACTTTAGACTAAACTCAGTGTAAAGACTGAGGCACCCTATAAACAGTACCAGAAAATGCCGTGGGCTGAGTGGGGATGTGCCTGTGCTATACATATTCAGTTGTATTATTTGAGTTTCTTCTCTGTGAGAAGGTGTTACCTGGGGCTGACAGGATGTGCTGGCCTCAAGATGATGAGTTTGAGCACAGACCTTGATCTATGTCTGTCACACAAAGCCAAGGTGGAGGCAGGAATGTGCTTCCTCCCTTGCACAGTGAATCTCTGGTTAGTGCTCCTGTCCAGCAGGAGGGACACCTGGGCCATGCTCCTTTTTGGTGCCTGTGGACACCTGAAGGTCCATCTCAAAGGCCCCAAGTGGATACTCCTGCAAAAATGATACTCTGAGCTACAAGAGAGAGACAAGGCTCCTGCCTCTGCTCTCCCAAGTGTCTGAGTATTTCACATTTAGTGTTCAATAGACCTTGTGCAGGAGTCAAGCCACCCCCATCCCTTTCCCCAGGCCACAGACGCGTGCTTTCTCTGCCCTAATAATTACTTCATTACTGCCGCATGAAAAAGTTCCAACAGATGGTCTGGAGCTGGAAAAATTCTATTCCTGCAGGCCAAGGATTCAATAAAATTTGGACCCACACTCCAGTGAGCCCTCTAGCAGCTGAGCCTGTGGAGCTGGCAGTAAGCCCTGAATATTTTACTGAATTATGTACTTTGGGGGTGTTTCCTCTCAGTGCCCAACAAGACCCCACATAAAGGAGCACAGGGACATGGGCAGCAGAGGAGAAAGCACTTAAAGGATATAAGTTTTACAAACATATGACTGAGGCAAATCAGAGGTACCTTTAGGTATCTTTATTGATCTACCTGAACACAGTAAAGGAGTGGGCATATTTGTAACTTAAATCCAATTGATAATATTTAGGATAACTCTTTTTCTATCAATAAACAGGTAAAGTTCACATCATATCTAATCCTATTACCTTTTTTCTCCCACATTCCCCTAGTCTTCCCCACAGTTCTGTCCCTAGTCACTCACAGTCTTGCTGCTCCTCCTCCTCCAAGTCCTGAGTCTACAGCAATATTATGCACTGGGGAAAGATATACTGTTCTCTGAGCTATTTTTTTTCTTTTCCTTTTTCTTTTCTCTTTTTTTTTTTTTTTTTAACATTACTATCTGCACAAAGAAAATTAATAGATTCTAAACTGAGATGCCATTGTGATCAGCTGCTTCAAGCAGCTGTATAAATCATGCCAAGGAACCTCACGCAGCCCTTTCCACAAAGAAATGCACGGGCCGGAGATGGGCATATCACATAACACAGATCCATCTTCAGCAGTGACACAGGAATACCTCAGGAGGGTGGAGGGTCTGACAGGACAAACAAGGCTGTGGGAGGGCACCCCAAGCTGCCAGAATAATACTATGTGGTGGATCAAAGAGCAACTTATTTTAGGACTGGCAGATATCTGAAAGAAACATCTATCACAGATATCCAAAAAAATTAAATATGTTTTAAATGAAATTACAGTAACCATACCAAGAAACATCAAGGGCCTATCATACATTTTAAGTACATTTTAATTGGGCTGTGATCTGGGGAAAGACAAGAGTGAAAGCCTTGATACAAATTCCTGCTGGAAACACCTGTCAGCATATTCTGTCTCTGTTGGTGTTATCAAAGTTACACAAGAAATAAGTGAATGCAACTCAGTATGATCTGGATAGCAGTGCTTAACTGCTACCCACTGAATTTATGTAATATGTCCAAGGATAAAGCAGCTTATTTTTAGTTGACCATGTGTAGCAAACAGATCTAGAAACTGAGACTGAAATGTGATAATACAGCATTACCCTGAAAAGAGAAATACAGCAACTAAAAATAAGCAAACACATAGTAAGTAATGAGAAAAAAAATCAGATTGACTACTCAGAGCAGAAAACCTTGATGCATTCAAAGCAAGGAAGAGTTAAAAAGGAAAAAATTATTAAAATGAGCTTTGTATGTTGTGCTTGTAGTTTTACAGAGCATCGAAGAAGCACTTAGAGTGACTTCACATTATACTACCTTGAGAGTTTCACGTCAAGTAGCATTGCTTTAGGTTTTTTCTCCAAACCATTTTATTTCTGACTCCTCACATATGCTTTCACCACTCAGCCAGAGATAAATGTGAGGGATGCTGCAAAACTTGCCCAAAGCTCTGCGCTTGGGCTGACTGAGCTCAATTGTATTTTGGGTCAACTTAGAAAGATGTAGCATTTGATTTTTCCCACTGATTTGTTGAAAACAAAAATTTTCAGTCCACAACATGAAAATGTATTGCTAAAGTGTCCCACCTGCCTCTGTAGCAGGTGTATACCTGGATTCTCCAGTATACTCTGCTACAGCCCTTCCCAGAGCTAAAATATGTGGGTGGGATATTTGGCTCCATCAAAGAGACTTCTGCAAATGCCATTTCCACAAGTGGTGAGGAGTTTCTCAAACAGCAGAGGACAAGCACTTCACTGCAGTGGGAAGGAGGAGCAGCCCTAGGTTCTTTTTTCTGATCTGTGTTGCTTCACAAGCTCTTTCCTGGTAGATGTTGCTCCATGTTTCACTGCATACCATAGTTTAAAGCACAATGTTTGGGGCAGGTCTCTGGGCTGAAGCAAGGACAGCTACAAAGCCTGCCTTGTCCTGTGAGGTCTGGCCAGAAGGTGGGGATCAGAGGCAAGGCTGTGCCACGCCTTCCCTGGTCCCCATCACCCCATCCATCTCTGGGCTCCTGCAGAGGCCCACTGGTGACAAGGCCATTGGACACAGTAAGGAGGGACTGCACAAAAAAACCACACTGCACTGAAAGGCTCATCTTTAAAAAAAACTCTTTCCCCAGGAGGCAATTAAAAGAAAGAAAGCTTTCAGGGAGTATTATCAGTTCAAACATTGGAGTTAATAAGAATCTTGGTTTTAGTCGTTGTTTCTATGCAAAGGTCACTTTCCAAATAACCATAATTTAATGAAAGATAAACCATGCTTGTACAACTAAATAAAACAGAACAGACACTTTGGACTCAATAAATGCTCTAACAATAACAACAAAAGAAAAAAGTCGACAGAGGAACTTAAGAATCATTGAAAGTTTTTCAAAGGAAGAAAACAAATCTGATAGGGTCAGCCTGAAATATTTAAAATCTAAAGCAATCAACTGATGTGTGCTTTTTCATACTATAGATTTCACATCTTTCTACATTCTGCTCAGAGCTACCTGCATAAGTAATGAGTGCATTAATTAGCTAGAGATAAATAATCACTGCTATATATATATATTAATTTTATGTAAATTGTCTGTAGCATATAGCTTGACTCCTGTGTCTTTGATCTGCTGATAATCTTCAAGAGTGGATGCCAGCAGGCCAAATATTTTTTATCTCTGCTGGGAGTACTTTTGGCAAGTTTTCCATCAGTAGGAAATGAGCTGGAAAACTCTGGTGAAACTTCAAAGCAACAGCTTAAGGTGATCTTTCATTTCATGAATTTCAGACTGTCTCTGCTGTTTAGCAACATACTGAGTTCTTTCTCCCTAACATACTTTTCAAAATTGTGAATAAGATGACTTTATAAAAATCATACATGAGAATCATGTGAGAGATCCTGTCACTTTGGAATACAGGGCATTCTTTAAATTATAGAGTTAATACAAGATATTAAAGCCTAAAGTGTTGTCTTTTATTAGTGCATTCATTTGCACAAACAAATGGACTTTAAATCCTTTTATGCCTGAGTCATATTTGCTAGGATGGGAGGTGCATTGTTCATTTATTTGACTGATTTCTGCTTTCCCTCTTATTTTTGTTATAAATATCTATTCTTCACCATCCCACATTGCATGATACAGAATTTATGAGCTCTAGTATTGCCCTCAGGTATGTATCACATGTATTCAATAAATTAGGGACAAAGTGAAGCCTTCTGTAACTCATACTAGGAGGAGGGGCAATCTAGCTAAAAATCCAAAGGGCAAAAAAGCAATCTTTTCCAGGGGCTAAATTCTAAGGGAAGGAAAGACACAAGTGGATATAATTAGATGGAGAATGAAAAGAAGTCTCAGTAGTCATCTCTTCAAAAATATCATAATAGGTCATCTGGACTCAGAGGTAAATGATGTGCAGAGAGCATTTAACTGTGCCTGCTCTTGAAGCAACTGATCCAGTTATTAATTGTCCAGTCATTAACTAGGGCTGTGCAAATGGCTTAACAAGCCAAGCAAGGTCAGGATATATTTGACTTCTTGAACATTATTTGCAATTACATTTCTCTCACTTTTAGTGTATCATTATTCTTAAAACAGTCTGCTTCCTTCTCAGAAGGCACTTCACAGCAAAAATGTTATCGAAAGTCACTGAAAAGAAGAAGAAGAAAAAAACCAAACCCACAACATTTATATAACTACTGCTCCAATTCTGGGCTAAGTACCTACAAAGAAAAAAGACCGGGTTTGAACCATTTGGTCGCCATAATGTATACTTCTATGATAAGAGAAAATAGAAAAAAAAAACTATAAATGCAACCAGTTACACAAAGAAATTGTATCAATATGAACTGTTTCAATGTTTGTTCACTTGGTGATGGTTATCTTGAAGGAAAAACAAGGAGACGATGACGCTCTGAGAGGCATTTATTTTTTCAGAGAGCTGGAAGAACGTGGGATCTATTGACCTGGAACAGCAGCAAGAACAAAAAAACAAGGCCAATGACAGTGCCTCTGGCAGCAGTTAAAAGCTGATGTTTCAGGGAAGGGGGAGACCAGGAGTCAGCACACACAAATAAGCTTGCCAGAGCCACAGCACAAACCAGTGACCGGCACACATTTGGGTTTCATCTCAGACGCTGCCTTGCTTTACAGCCACTTCTGTCATATAATACAGCATGGTGTCTCTAACCTTCATTTAATTGTGTGCCCTGCTTCTGCCTAGAGCCATCTGCAGACAGAGGAAGGATTTGCCCAGAGATGAGTTTACCTCCTTCTCAGTTCATAAAAGGCTGCATCAAAGCAATAAAGAGCAGGGAGATGAGCAAGGCAAGTTAAGTATGTTCTGATTAAAATAATCATTGGCAAGGAAGAAAGAAAGGGCAGAGACAAATCAGGCACAAAGGCAGAATCTGCTTCTGCACCCACCAAGTGAAGAGTGGAGTGGGTATGTCACAGACATCACATCTGTAGGTATCTTGTGTGACAGAATAAATTGTCCACTCAAAACAGGAACAGGTCCAATGCTATTCATCATGGCTAAAGGACCATTACAGATGGTTCTATTGAATTGACAGCAGCACCAAAGAATTGAAGGACTCCAGACATCACTGGATGGAGAAAGGGGCCTGGAATGTGACCTGAAGTCTATGGCTGTGTATGGTCAGTAAGTTAGACTCGCTGACTCAGGTGAGAACTGACACTAATGGCAGTTTAGCGAGCACTTGGACATGAGCAGTGGTTGGAAATGGATGAGATTTGTCCTCATCTTTACATCACGTCACCACCACGACTGTACTGTAAATGCTTCTGAATTCACTGCCAGTCCTGAAGGCAGCACACACTGTCACACTCTCACAAACTTGGAGAATAACAAGCTTACCATCGGCTGATGTAGCCAGACCTGTTGGCTTTATATCAGAGGTGCGGACTGAATGTGGATGTCTGGATTTCCCTCAAAGAACTGCTTCTCAGCAGCAGCTCAGATGCAGCACAGAGCAGAGGAAACTAGCTCATCTTTCTATTACCAAAATGAATGCTTACAGAATATCAACTTCTTCTTTTAATAAATGCTTATCAGTAATGCTTCCATCATTTAAGGCTGCACAAAAGTAAGGACACCCAGAAAAAAAATCCTGAAACTTAGTCAATTGTGATCAGCAGCAAATTCAAATACTAAGCTCCTCCTAAGCCTGCACTAACAACTTCAAAAGAACCCCACACCATATTCCCTCTCTTCCAATGCCTAAGATACAGCAATTAATAAGGTCTCACGGCGAGCAGCAATGGCTCACAACTAGGAACAACTGGGAGGCACTACCTTGTCAGTTCACCAGGGGTTACATTACAATATGTTTGTACAATAAATGCTGTAATTAAGGGTAGGTCAGGTTTACTCATCTCTTACTGCTCAACCAGGAACACCAAATAAGTCAGTTTGCCCTCAGATGACTGAAACAAGGCATTTTTGCCTGTGAATATAATTTGCTATGCCTTCATGGCAAAAATAAAACAATCATATAATGCTACATTAGTTTAAAAATTTTATGACACAGTAATGTTTCTCCAAACTTGAAATCCTTTTAAAAGTGGCTTGGAGAAAAAATAAAAGTAGCTTCCAGAGTGTTTCCCTGGCACATTAAGTTACACATTTTAAGTCCTGGAGGTGAAATGTTTTTAGCATTTATGAGAGCCCTGGGCTTCCAGTTCTCATGCTGAGACAGCTATTAATACATGACAGAAAGCATCTGTGATGTACTGCTTGCAGGTTCAAACCCCAAAGCATCCAGAAAGTCTGTGCATAATCCTTCATTCACATGGCTGATTGACTCCACCACACATAAGTCAATGTGATGCATACCCTCTGATGTGACAAGCCCAAAATATAATGTACTTTACAAATTATTTGATCTTAATTAGAACAAGAGTCTTTTACACAGAAATTTTCTTTTAGAAAATGGCATAGGGCATTGAGAGATATTAATGTCAGTATCAGTTCCCATAAAACAGAGACAATATGAAGTGCACATTAAAATTGAGATTCTGCTACTTTGAATGGGAAAATGATTGCCATTCTAATTTCCCACTAAACCAGACTGGAGCATCCTGATGAACACAGCAGTCCTGTACAGGGAGAATTACAGCCCAGTCTTCTGTTGGAAAATGCTTGGTCCATTTCTTTGACATCCAGGCTTCTGTTAGACTGGGTGTGAGTGCACAGGCAAGTACACTTGACCAGAACCAGGGCCAAGCAGCTGCCCTGAAACCAAGCTTTAGCACACCTTTCTGAATCATACAACCTTCATCACA
Organism: Camarhynchus parvulus; assembly: GCF_901933205.1. NCBI lineage: Eukaryota > Metazoa > Chordata > Aves > Passeriformes > Thraupidae > Camarhynchus > Camarhynchus parvulus. The sequence goes on along the minus strand of NC_044586.1, from coordinate 29,262,961 downwards.
TTAATGTTTCTACCCTGCACTTTTTTTTTAGGTTTTTTTTTACTGGAAGACTGGATCAAAGTTGTCTAACTGGCAAGAGAATTCAGTCACTTCAGTCAGTCTGGAAATATGTCTCGTTTAAACTTGAATTTCGAGGAGGGCATATTTTCACCACTTTGGTCTTCCTGAGTAATGTGATTACTTGTTTTCACCTGATGTGGCATTGGCGCCTGCTATCTAGCAGCTTTTCCCTGTTGGTGCAGTTTCTGCAATTAAGATGTCAAGCTGATAAGCAGAGAAATTATGTAAGTGGTGTCTATGGGAATTCTGACTGGATGAAAATAAAGCGAAAGAAAAAAGGTGTAAAGATAGTACTTGGCAAAAGTATGCATCTTATAAGTAGAAAAGCATGTCTCTCTTTGCCAGCTTGTCTCAGAGCACTGCATGGCAGAACAGCCCGTGCTCTCCAGTTCTTTGCCCAAGCAGAGCTCCAGGAAGATCTGTAGCGCAGCCTGTGAAGTGGCTTGTCACATTCCTGCCGCGGGGATGCATCCCTGCGGTGCCTCTTGCCCTTCTCAGGCAGCTGTTTTCATTGAGGAGTGGGAGCTTTCTTCTGTAGGAGCTCTGTGTTGGGGAGCAGTGACTGCAAGTCTGAGCCGCTAAAAAACTTGTCTTGTTCATCTCCGTGGAGTCACAGTATGGAAATGTGAATGTGAGAGCTCATGATCTGGAGAATGATTTTCCCAGGGACTGTCTTTCCTTGCACTTTAGGGGTGCTGACTCCCAATTTTCCCAAATGCAGGTAACTCAGCTGGCCTGCACTGTAGGGGAGTGGGGAACTCGTGCACAATTTTGCTTGAAAAGAGACAGCTCATTTGCACAGTCATCACACACTCAGTTAAGTGCACTGCACAACTGCAACACCAATGCAGGGGGATGTGCTCCCATAACCTCAGCTCACCTAGAAAATCTGTGCATGTTCTCACGTGCTGGAAACACACAATCTGAAACACATGACAGTACATCTGGGAAGAGATCAGAACAGCAATTTCCCTTACTGGCTAGATTAACAATTGTGGAGAACAGACATTCACATCCCAGAATCTGCTGAGGATTCACAAGAGAATTGTGGTCCATTGTATCATGTTTGGGCTTGAATTCTCTAATGCGCAGTCTTTTAAACTCACTTCATATGGGAAGAGCCCTTGATTTGATTCTTTGTTTCCACAACAACGCAACACATTTGTTTCTTTTCACCAATGGCAGTTCGCCTCAATGCACAGGCAGAACCTTTGGGATACAGCTTGATAGAAATTGCACCACAAAAAGAAAAATTAAAAAATAATTATTACAATTAAAAAACCTGCTGGACCTAAAATGGGTAAAATTTGTAATTTGGGTTTGGAGTGCTCATTCTGAGAATTGGGGTGCTACTACCCATGTATTCAGTATGGCCTCTGTGTGAGCCAGAGACCATGACATTTGCAGAGAGAAATGCGCATCGATCCCAAACAGCACATTAGATTATTTTAATGTCCACAGTTATCAATTGCAATGGGCTGCAATTTGTCCCAGTGACAATCCATGCATCCAGTGCTGTCTGAGTATTTTAGTCTTGCAAATGCCTTTTTTGTCCAAATGGGTTGCTCAGCAGTAATAATTATTCAAAGAAAAGTGGCAGACAGGGTCAGGCAGCAGCAGAATGAAAAGTGAAAACTTGAAAGATGCTAGATGAATATTTATGCAGAGCAATCTTCACTCTCGAATTATGGCACATAATGGGATCAGCAAAGCTAACGGAATTCACGCTGCGTGAACTTCCTCTGTGAGAACTTAAGTTTAATCTGCACATAAGACTGACAACCCGTGAACACAGAGAAAACGTTCAATGGCATGTAAAAACTTCATTGAAATAATGTTTCTGACTATATCAATGTTCTGGTAATGACAGAATAAACAACTTTTTTTTTTTCTGGCAGATTTTAAATCCACCGGCCACTTTTTTGAAATGGCATTCACAAACATTGTCACAGCAGACTTTGTTCTTTTGTTTCATTGCTGATTTGGTATGTCCTACTGGCAACTGAAAAGCATCCATGGGGACTCAGTAATGAAGACAAGGATTTCAGAGCAGCCTGGCACTGAACATCTCTTAAAGGCTGGTGATGACAAGGAGCAGCCAGCCAATGTTTAGCTCTGATATTGCAAGATTTGTCGGGGAATATTTTTCGTTGCAAAAACAAATGGCAGTTGGCTGACTTTGAAGAATCCATCTTATTTTGCAAAATTTTTTTCTCAAGGTGTCCAAAACTCAGTGCACATGGGCAGTGAAATCCATCCCTGTGCTGTAGGGTCAGCACAAGAGCTGCAGATCAGTTTACTCCTTTAGGGGGCTGTAGATTTAGTGCACAGATTAGGTCTGTATTTATACATTCTGTATTTTTTGTAGCAGGTCACTACAAAGCCCAAGAAGCTCTTATGACCCACCACTACGCACAAATCCCAAAACAGTTGATCACCCGGGGGCTAAGTACTCATATATTTAGACAGATAGCTAAACCTTTTATGTTCATACAAGGGTCTTTAAAAACCTGCTCAGCAAGACCATCTTTTTCCTTCCTATTTCTACAATATGCTAACATTGCTGTTGGTTTAAGTCTTAATTTAAAGTATTAGAAAAACAGTTTTTCTTACTGCCCTTTAATAATTTCTTTTCTGAACAAGAGGCCCTGCTTCATCCCTGCACTGAATGCTTCAGCACATGTCTAATCCTTCCGAATTCAAGGATATATTAAAAAGCTCTACTGAATCCAGAGCTCTGTGAGAAACTGGGAAAGAACGCAGCCCCAGCTATCTGAAATATCTGAACTCTTCAAAATACCCACTGCAAGTATTATCTAAGTGTTTGTGTCTGATCTTTTTTGTCCTCAACTTACACATCTATCATTATCCAAACGTATCAGAAGCAAGTCAGATGGCTACCTTGTGTTTGAATTTAATTAAATGAGACTATACAAAATAAAAGATGCAGAGTTTAGTCCAAAGTAGTGATCCCATTTTCCCTTCTCCTGCTAATTCCCTCAAAAGGCCAAGTCCTGCCTGGGTCGGAGTCCGCGGCCCTGAGCGGGCCCACCAGCCGCTTTGCAAGGGGGCCATACATACATTTTGCTTTTTTATTTATTCATTTTACATAACACTTTTCGCCGGGAATGTTCTGATTTCCCTTAGAACTGCCCGAGGCGGTGGGGTTCCGGGTCTGGTTTTCCCTCTCCTCCCGGCAGTGGGGCGCACGGCAGCCCAGTCGCGGCGCTGCTTCCCCGCACCCTCGTCCGGGCTCGGGCCTCAGCCGGCGCCGCCAGAGCCAGCGCGCCGTGCCCGCGCTCCGGCCGCGCCCCCGACACGGAGCGCGCATCCACCCCCAAGCGCGTCTGTTTGTGTGTGCTAAAAATAGACGGCAGCGCCTGACAACTGCCTCCCGATTGGCTGTCGCTGCAGGGCCGGCAGCCAATGGGCGCGCGGGGCCGGGGGCGCGGGGATGCGGGCAGGGGCTGAGGGAGCGCCCGACCGGACGAACAATGGGGGCCGGGGCTGAGGGGGCGCTCGGCCGGACGAACGATGAGGGCAGGGGCTGAGGGAGCGCCCGGCGATGCCCGCCTGTCCCCCGCCGCGAGCGGAGCCCTCCTTCTCTCGAGCCCTCCCTGCCTCAATCCCGCCGTCCCGGGCCCCGCCGGCTCCCCCCGGCCTGTGGGGGCCGCTGCCCGCTCGCCCGCGCCGGCAGGGAGCGCTCCCGGCCGCGGCGGAGCTTCGCCGTCCTCACTTATTAACAAAGGCAGTGCGCTGAAGGGTTAACCCCTTCACGGGAGTGTGTTACCAGTCTGTTTTCGTGTATTTTCATGCGTTCTAAAGATTTTTCGTGCACTTTCTTGTATAAACTAGGACCTGCTGTGGCAGAGTAATAAATCAGCGAAACAAAAGAACAGAAATTAAATAGAGATGTGATTTTTTTTCCCCCCACGAGGTTACCGAAGAACAGTGTTAAATCAATTGCAGTGCTGAGTTAGGAGAATGTCCTGAAATCTGTGTAATGAATGCATAAAATCTGTGCAATAAATGGATGAAATCAGTAGTTTCACTGGAGAGAGGCATCAGCTTTGTACACTAACAGGGTTATGCAGACATAATAAAAAATAAAATTTGCTAATAATTAACATTGTAAGTGCCTTATAGTCCAAGAAGGGTGCTGGGGGACTTGGAAGGCAGAAACAGGAGGTGATTATCATCAGAGTGATACCTCCTAACTTATTCAAGCACTGGGTAACACCTCTGGAACTGTTAAAATATCTCACAGTCTTGAGAAGTGGTTTGACTCTTTTATATCTGTTTCTCCAGAACTTTTTTCATGGGTGCCACGCATTCTGAGCATCACAGAGGTGTGAGTCCAAGTGGGGCAAAGGTAAAAACTGTAAAACAGGAAAGTGAAAGAAGACTTTCTTCTGAAGAAATTTCTACTTTCTGATTTTCACTGAGCTTGTGCCTGGGCTCATTCTGATACAAAGAAGCAAGCAGCTCTGTGTTCTGGTCCATTTTAAGTTAAATTATTTGAAACATCTAAAAATCATTCTTTTCTCTTGCTTTTACATTATGCACAGGTAGCCTTCCACTATGTGAGGATTATCTTCTCCATATGAGCTGTTGGTGTCATCTTGTAATTTGCATACTAATTGCTCACAATCTTTAGCAGTTGAAAAGTTAAGTGTCCACAATTCAAAGGATTTCTTAATTATGAAAGGAAAGTACTTCGTGGCAAAGAGTGTAGCCAATAATTAGCTGCTGCCAAGTGTCAAAACACATGTAAAATGAACGTTAACTGCTGGGAACAGAAGGAAGTTGATTTCTTCTGTGGCAGTTTGAGGCTTCTGGCATGAAAAAGAAAATAATGGTTCACATATTCTGTTAGTTTCAAATGTAACAGTATTTTCTGTGTGGTGATTGCACTCAGGAGAAATACTGTAAGATCTCTGGTGCTGAAAATTCAGAGCTGAGCTAGATTGTACACAGAGGAACCATTGTCCAAGCCCAAGGGTTCTGAGCACTTCTGAGGGCTTGTATCACAGCTTGCAGCCAGTGGGACTTTGCCTTTGTGCACACCCACCCTTCGTGGTCATGGGCAGTAGCAGAAATTTGGTGGGTTTTAACCAACCCCACCACCTGATCATAGCCTCTCCTGTGCCATCACCTCACAAAGCCAGAATGAAAGGGTTAAGCCTTTTTAGCAGGGTAAATGTTTGTGTTTCTCTTGGACTTGACTGGAGGATTTCTCATGAAAGTCATAAATGCGAAGCTTCTTTACATTTGCCCTTTTGCTGGATAAGAGAGTCCAGCTGGTTTTGGTTTTGCTGTGTGCAGCTGCAGATACTTTACCAAAGTTTAGAAAAGCATAATAACTTGGAAATTTATGCCTGAAAAAGTTTATACAGACATCTACTATGACATTTGCACACTTTTTGTACCACAGCTTGAAGATCTATCAAAACATTAGAAATAACTTTTTGTATTAGTCCTTCAATGAGAACATTTTCAGCTTTTGTTGTTTTATGTCCATTTGGCTTAGTACTTTTAACTTTCTGTTTTCAGATTTATCTCACCCATATTTTTTATTTTCTTGTTAATATCTTTAATATATTTTACAGTATTATTTCTTGTATTTTCATGTATAGCTGCAGTCTCTTACCTTTTATAACCTCTGAATAGTTATTTTATGATGATGAGTCCTGCTCTGTGTGCGCTGTTAATGTAAATGTGATATTTTGTGTTGATTAAGGTATAAAGTTCTTGAGGGCATCTGTTCAAGTTTGCATGTATAATTTCTTTTCCTATAATGTTTTACTTAGGCCTTTTCTGAAATTCCTGTATTATATTTTCTTTACCTTTCTGTACAGTGAATCCCTCTGGGCTGCTTTTCTGAGACTGCTAATTATCATGCTGTCTCTAAGACAATTACATAATTAGGTGGTTTTCATTATCATTCTGAAATTGGTAATTATAACAAAAACACTGAAAAGTGTATCAGCTGCAATATGAAAAAACTCAATCAGTGAAAGAAAATGTACCTAGGAGAGAAACACAGTTGAGAAGATTCTACTGATAACCAATAAGTGAAACTAAAATTAAAAAGAAATAGAAAGAATTGAGCTTTCTGGACTCTTTGAGACTATTACTTTAAATTATAAACTTTTTGTACCTTTGATGATTGCAAAAGTGATGCAAAAGTGATGCTCCAATGAAAATTTGTAAATGTAATTGCAGTAATTAAACATTTCCCCAAGTATGGTAGAATAAAGTGCTGAAGGAATAGGTGTTTATTGTTTCATAATTTTCCATATTCAATATTTTAATTATAGATTCTTTTTTTCTCTCCCTACTTCTAGCACTGCCTCAGTCACGTGTGCGTACTTTTCATGTTTTATTGAAACAGATGGCATATCTCCTCTTTCAAGGCTCAGGCAAGGGGGGGCGTAGGAAATAGGGTAGGATTAAATTATTTTGAAACAAGAAGACATCTTTCTCATATCCTATGTCTCATACACCTGTTAGTCTTTCAAGGAAGCAGTGACAGTAAACACTCAGAAACAGGGAGTGTATTTTGGTTGTGATGTTCTGAGAACCCTGCCCTGTTCTTCAGTATTCAGTTCCTATGACTACCTGTTTTTCAAAAACAGAAATCTAAAAGTTATCAGCTGAGCTTGACAGAGCTCAACAGTAATACTCCCACCAGCCACAAAGGGAGCAGATTAGGCATTTTTTCCAGCTCTATTAGAAAACCTCTCCCCTAAATCCACCAGAGTCACCTAAGGCTCAGTGCTTTTGAGAATCAGGTCATCTCTTAAAGCATATAAACATGAGTTCAGAAGCCTGATTTTCAGCTTTTCATTGTGAAGATGTTGGACAAGCTGAATTTGTACAGAAATACTACAAAGTCTTCAATTTTCAGAATTTAATATTTGTATATATGCTCTGAGGAAGGTTTGGAATGCTGTGAGTAAAATGCTCTTTTTTCTGGCCTCTGAATTCTGTATTTATCATACATTTATGTATGAAACATTATCCGGTGACCATGCAGTGCAGGGCTTGTGAGTGGAACAGCAGCAGCAAGTCTGGAAGCCCAGGTGAAAGAATGGCTTAAAGCAGTTAAGAGTTCCTGATCAGAAGTTTCACATACTGCCAGAAACTTCCTGTCAGAAGTTTAACATACTGCCAGCATCAGTGGGTGCTCAGGCAAGTATTTGTGCTGTTTGATGAATTTCCATTGGCTCCTGCAGAAATGTCTGTTTAAATGCATGCCTGAGATGTTTCTATCAGAGTAATGGCTATGGGGATTTTTAATTTTAACATCTCCTTTGACACTAAATGAATACAATAGTTGCATAAAATGTACAAGACATTTATTTGGGGGCTCAGTCCTCACCGACTGCTGGTAAAACAGATTTCCCAGAGTACAGCAAATTCTCTATTTGTGTCAGCTTGCTTGTGCAAATAGCACAGAACTTGATGACAGAGGAAACCTGGTCAGGCAATCATTTAAAATTATCCCCTTTTGTCATGTGAACATCAGTCATAGAATTGAGACGTTCAGGACGTGTTTTGAAATATATTTTAAGAATGCCATGATTCTAAAGCTATAATTCACTTCCAGATTAATGGTAAAAAAAGTCAAAAAGAAAGTGCCTGCAACTTAATATTTAAATCAATCTCTGAATTACAGTGAAACTCAGAGTGAAACCTATCCTGGTAGTCATGAGTGTCTGACTGCTTTGTGTGACCAGGGGAGGGATTAAATGGGTCAGCTCAATCAGTAAAACAATTCCTGTTTTCCCAGAGGTTTCCAGGGACCTTCTTGGTGCATACTGGATTATTTTGAGACGCAAAGCATCAGAAATTTGAGCGGGCATAATGAAATGTGTACGGGTCAGAGCTGTGCATCCATGGCTGTCACATGTCTGTGATATGTGGCCCATTACCTAGTCTGTGGTGTCCTGTTTAACAACAAAAGTGGTCCTGTTTTCAGTTTCAAGTCAAGGGAGCAATCCACGAGAAGCTTGAAAACATTCATGGATATTTGGCCCCAGAACCTGGGAATTTGGTTTGAAGGACTAAGTTCTTGTGTGATTTTTTAGGGGACCTAAACATGCATGTTTCAGGTTACCTTTCACAGCAGAAATTTAATAACCACAATCAAATGTTTCTCTGGTTTTCCCATAGCTACATTTATAGTTGTATCATAGTTTTTCTAGTAAAACACACTTCAGATATCAGATTTTTACTCAACATTCACAAGCCCACATTTGCCACTCAGCTTTCAGTGAGCAGCCGCTGCTGGCAGAGCATCAAGAAGGTGTCAGTACAAATTCACGTTTGAGAAGACAGAAGATTGCATGGACATGTTAAGATTCATTATTGATCAGAACTTTGTCTCCACAAATTCAGGTTATTATTTTCACTGGAGTCAGGAGTCATACTGCTTTGATGAAGAAGTAACTTGGACCTTATCCAGCTATTGATATTTCTAAAGTGATGATCAGGCTCTAAATCTGGCCATAATGATGCATTGCCTCACCACATAGATCTTATTACATGTGCCTGTCATTAGTAATGCTTCTAGCTTCGACTTTTGAATGCCTTGAACACAGAGCCTAGTGGTTTTTGTTCTAATAGGTTCTGTGTGTAAGGCAACCCTTTTACTCTTGTATAGTGTTTCCACTGGATTGCTTACTACTGACAATCGTGTGAAAAATTGCTGGATGTGCAAAATGTGCTGCTTAGGAGAACTTTGCAGTACCGGAATACTTTTATATAAACAGGTAACCTAAACTGATTTTCACCACAAAAGTTCTAAATTTAATATTGAGTTCAAAATCACGTGTCGTTGTCTCAAAAAATTCTAATTTCTTGTATTCATTAATGTGTCTGTATTACTCAGGAGTATGGTGGACTAATAAAACATTTTACTGCAGCACAGAGGATTCCAAAGTCAGTGGTCCAAAGTTGTTCTTTTCTTTGTTAGAGCTTGTATGAGTTGATAGAAATGTCAGTGAGGTACAAAATTAGTAATGAAACCTGGATTAGGTCTGGTGTTTTTGGCTGCCAGTGAGTGTACCTCCTTCAGTTCACAGTGTGTGACAACACCTGCACCACTGCAGCAGTACCTGTGTTCCTGCAGAGCTCTGGCAGAGCAGCCAGTGCAAATCCACCCACGCCTCCTGCACTGTGACGCGAAACACAGCCCAAGCAAGGCCGAAGTGATGTTGCTTGGAGAACAGAGGTGGTCTGAAAGCCAGGGTCCCCTTTTTATGCACAGGCACTACCATCAGTTCAGTGCTTATCTGACTGCTTAGCCAGTGTAGATAATCAGAGGCCAGGTGATACTCCTTTTGCAGGGCTTAGCAATATTTTAAGTAAAAGCTTGATGACTGGACTACACTGTGTGTTTGTCCCTTCAAGTGAAATTTTTCTCAGTAAATTCAGATTCTGGCTTTGCAGATGTCTATTCTAGGTCACAGCCATCCCGTTTTACTGTTCCTGTCTGTGTGTCTGTGTGTAGTACTATTGTATGCTACATTATGCAAGTGTACTACTGACAATGTCAGTGTTTACTATTGTAGGTACTCATATTGATAGTTTGAATGCCATATTTCAATTTATTGTAAAATATGACTGCATTCCACTTTGTATGTTACCTTATGATGAATACTTTTTTTTTCTATTCCCATTAATCTATTTGTGGTGAACAAGCCTGTTCAAGAGCTTGGTCTTCAAGCTCATTAGTAACAAGTACATGGAATTCTAAATCTAATGCAGTCCCAACATTTGTCCAGCTTAACTCACTTCCAGGGATGTTGTTAAAGCCTGATTTTGGAAGAAATCTTGGGATATATGTGATAATAAGAAAAGGACATTTGTTAATATTTCATTATTTAAGGTTATATCCAGGCTTTCTACTATATATGTACCTCAAGATTTTTGTGTATTTTTCATTTGTCTGTATGTTTTCAGGCTCTTGACTTTTACCATTTGCCCTACATTCATGCATTTTTCATAAGTCAACTTATGAATCATAAGATTCATCACTGCAAAGATAGTAATTTTTGCTTTTTTATTTTATTTGTCATGAGCAAAAAAAGCCCCAAATATAATTCTAGCTTTATATACCTTCCTAAATATATTTTATGCATAATATGGATTCACTAAGCCCTTTGGCCTGGTTGAAAGGATTTTCTTGCTTGTTTTTCTTTCATTATTTAAAATAAAGGTAAATTAATAAAATTTAAAGCTTTCCACTAAGAATATTTATTAATCATTACTTGGGTGCATAATAACAACAATACCCCCACTTTGGCTTTATTTTTCTTAAAAAGTATTGAAATCTTATTCAGTTGAAACCTCAAGCAAACCAAATCATAGCAATGCCTTGCCTCCCTGAGTCTTACACTTCACCCACCACAGAAATTAGAATATGGAAAAATAAAAAATCTAATACCAATGAGATAAAACCAGCACAATGCAAAGGAAGATAATTGCATTGCTCAGCTGTCACAAGGGCAGCATAAAAAAATTAAGTGACTCATCTCCCTTCACAGGCACAGCCTGTTCAAACATACATATATAATTATTTATTTGTATGGGTTTGATTCTTTAGCCAAATGTGTCTGCTTTATAATGTGGTTTAACCACTTGGGGATTTTTGTTCAAAGAGTTAATTTATAGTTTTATCACTGAACCACAAAACTGAACTGTTCTGGGCTCCCATGTAATTAAGTCGCATGCAAGTGCTGTGTTTCATTAAATCTTCTGTATGAGTACGTGAGTTCAAAGGCACCTCTCCTGCAAAGATAAGATGCAATATGCAATGATCAAGCGCTGATTTCTAGTGAAATCATATTCCTTAGCAAGCAAGTGTATCAGTCAGGAGTAAGCTCAAGACCTCAACATCAAAACATTTTCATATAGCATTGTAATTTTGACTTTGGAGGTAAGTGAACAATTGAGCTAGACAATTTCTTAAAAGAAAGGGACTCATATTTGTAATTCATAAGTGTATTTTTGAGAGTTTGACCTATGATGCTATAAGCAAAATCTATAAAAATTGCAATATGCAAAAATGTTGTACAGGAAGAACATTGGTATGGAGTCTTTGAATAATAAGTACCATTGATTTTAAAATTTTGACAAAATATGATACTCCCACTAGGTGGAGATTCTGAAATAAGAAAGAAGGATTTTCAGGGTTGGAGATACACTTTTGTAGAGATTTTTTATGCAATCCTCAAGCTGAACAAAGTGTAACAGTTTTGCCTTATAGAACTTAATGTAAAATTTAAGGCTGAGCAAGTTGTATTCATGCTAATTTAGTGCTTTTTTTTTGTTTTTCTTTTTTTTAACTGGAAGTTTTTCCTGGTTTTTGGACAGTGTGTTAGAGGTTCATGTTTGCTGAAGTTACTTGGATGAATCTGAATTTTTGAATTTTTAGTCAGTGGGTTATTTACAAATTGTTTTCTTTAACTGTTCACCCTGTTCTCTTGGTTCATTCTTCTGAATCCAATTAATCAGTGTAATATCCAATATGTGCAATGCCTACCAGAGTAAATGAGAGGAGCCCTTTTGCTTCTCTAAGTGGCATCAGGAGGTACTTTGGCAAATCAAGCTGCACTAGCATACTCCCTCATCTTTGTCAAAAAAAAAATGAGGAAAAAAGAGAAATCTAGTAAAACCAGATATTTTTTGTCAAATTAGTATAAAACCGAGTAAGCTGCTGTTAAAATAGGAAACTTCCTCAGCTCTGTGAAAGTCAAACCATTGCAGATAGCAAGATTACAGAGTGTAAACAAAAAACTTGCTGACTGCTGTCATTTTTTGTAAATCTCAGCAAATATCTACTCACACACAAGCATCATATAGTAACCCACTTCCTAGAACTGATTTTCCCTTCTTTCATTTTTTGCAAATCTTTTGAAAAATTAGTTCAAAGGGAATAAAAGGGGTGACACTGGTTGAACTTTCTGTAATCTAACTTGGCTGAGGAAATGTGGCTGTTTGGTAGGAGTTTCCTCCTGTGTTAAGGAGAGAAAACAAGCCCTGTCAGAAATGAGTTCAGCCAGTGCAATAATAGCTCTGTGGGATAGGTCCTTTGAGGTTACCAGTTTGTTTCTGCAAACTAGAGATACAAGATGAGCTTACTTAGATGTAGATCCTCAGTATGGATATGAGATGGTGCCAATGCCAAAGAGATTGGGAAACTGTCATGGGTTCAGAACAGACCCAGCTGTGGGAAGAGGCTGAGCAGCTGGAGCTGACTCAGCTGGGAGCAGAAGTGTCTTTTGCGTAGGCGTGTGAGGCAGCCTTGGGAAGATGGAATCAGACTCCACACAATGAGGTAACATCCACAGGTTGAAACAAGAGCAACTGAGTTGGAATATAGGGGAAAACTTTTCTCAGTCAAGCAGTCCCTTTCAGTCAGAACAGTGATCCTGTTTTACTGGAAGGTGTTACTATCCAGGCCAAATATTGGCCTGTGCGTTGGGTGCGTTGTTGAATCTCCACTGTTGATTCTATCTATCTTATGAAATCATTAAAATTTTAGAAAAGGAAGTCACAATGCTGCTGTCAAACCACTCACACAGTCCACTGATGGAAGATACTCTATTGCAGTCTGTCTGGTTGAGAGCTGTTGCAAGCTCATTTCACATAATTACAAAGGTGTGACATCACAACATTCCATTGTTTTTTTTCTATATTTGGTGTGTTTAAGTTAACATTTTAACAATATTCACCAGATTTCACTGTGACTTTTATGAGATTTCTAAGCAAAAATGCTGAGCCTCCTCACTTTTAGTCTTTACACCTGTAGTGCCATTATTTTTTCACAGGCCAACTGACATAGCAGTTTGAACACAGGTATCTTGACATGTCTTGTTCTTTTCTGCTTTTCTGTTTCTCAGAGTTCCCCTATTAATCTCTGCTCAGTATTGCTAAGATAATGAATTTAGCAACAACCCTGAAATAGGTCACAAATAAAGCAAAGCTTTTGTGGCTTCTATGAATCATATCCCCCTTAACAAAAAATTCTACACCCAGTATTCTTTGTTTCTCACAATGCAGAATTTAACCCATCATTGCTAAAAAAAATAAAGTCAATAGGTTAGAAATTTATCCAGAGACCTAAACCTGTTGATTTTTCCGGCTGGTTAAATATGCCATATTTTTATGGTTTGCCCTGAGTTTCCATGTGAGAAACAACTATGTGCAGTTTAGCATACAAAGATACTAAAAACAGAAGTTACAAATCTCAGACTCCAAAAGAAGGAATAGAAAATGCCCTCTCAAGATGAAAATCAAAGTGACAGCTTAGCCATGAGTAGTCCATTCCCACTTTTGGAAAGATGAGATTCTGAGGAGAGGTACGGTGCACTCCAACAGGATCAACTTCCCATACTTTCTGACAGGCTGATGCAATCTGGGGAAAAAGAAAAAAAAATCTGAAGGTTTAATTCCACCTTTCCTTTCAGACAAAATGCAGTTCAAATCTTGCTTCACAGGGGATGCAGAAGGAAGAACTTCTTGCATAATTTTTTCAAAGACCTGTGATGCCTGGGTTCTAGTACAACATAGTAGATGATGGATTACCTGGGGAGGTGAGGCTGAGTCCTGTGTATTACACAGGACAATTAGATGTTTTACTTTGGTGATTTTCTGTTGCCCCTCTTATTGTTTCCTTGTCTACTTTTATAGGAATACATGTAGGAAAGAGGTGAAATCTGGCAGTATGTTTGTTGTGACCCTCAAAGGTTTTCTAAAATGTTTGAAATTCATATTCTGGCTATTTCAAAAAACTGACTTAAGTCAGAAGGACAACCTGAATGGGTTGTACCAGTTCTTGATTTGATTGTCTAGATTTCTAATCAATGCAAACATGTTCCTGTCATAAATGATCTGTGCTAATTTCACATTATACAGAAAGAAAACTTTATGAAGAAAGACTCCAAAATAGTTAAAATATTTTTGCCATAATGGCTCAGAGGCTGCATTTTGCATAGTCAGTTCTCCATTCAGTCGCCTCTGGGAACTGTTGTGTTCACAGCACTGTTTGCATGCTTTACATGGAACAAGGCTCTTCAGAAAGCTGCCTGTGTTAAATCTGCAGGCATTTGTTCTGCTTTGTGAGGAGGGCACAGAAAAAGACATTTGGAGTAGAAGGTGGAGATTACTGACTCTATATGCCACACTGAAAGCAAGTAGAGACTTGAACCATGCTTTCCCTTACCTTTTGTATCCTCTCTGTGTGTTCCAGTACTACCTGGTTTTTTTTACCTATTTCATTCTTTTATTTCTCATTTCTGCTCTTACTGGGAGTTATCTGGGGCTTGCTGCAGCACCAGGGTTCACCAGAGTGCAGTTTCAGGAAAAACTCCTTCAATAAACCAGCCAATGAAAGGTGACCTTAAGCCTGAAGGAATATGTCTGGTGGAGTGCTCACTCCTGCATTTATATTTTGGAGGGCATACTATTGATGCTATCACTACCTTTAGGCACAATATCTGCTGCTTTTTTTCTCATTTGGGAGATAATCATCTGAAGAGATTCTTTGGGTCACATGCTCCTTAACACATGTGATGGTCAGAAGTCTACCTCTGCTACACTTTTTCTCTGTGATGCAATAGAGGTTTTTCTACAGAGCACCAGTCATGCAAAGTTAGCAGAGGAGAGTTTCTGGATGTCTTCTGGTCTCTTCTATCCTCCAAAGATCTGTCTGATGGCAGCATGGCTGCATATGCCCTGTGGGACACTCTGGTTCACTCCCAGAGCTGTCCTTTGAGGTGGTGTTCAGGGCAGCTGGCGTTTCTGAAGCCCTGTGGGGCTGTCAGTGGGCAGAGGGTGGGAGATGGATGTCAGACGTAATTGATGCTGGGGCTTTCTCTGAATATTGATCCATAGCTGAGATCTGCCCTCACTTCTGGCAGAAAAAACAGTTCTCTGTCTCACAAATAGAAATTTTTAAAAAAAAAAAAAAAGGTAACAAAACCTACTTTGAGCTGACATAATGGATTAAATTTCTCTCACATCTGTGTTACTCTTTTCCAGGGAAGGGCAGAGTCCATAATTATGAATCTTGATTTTGAGAAGAAAGAGGAATGCCTCTTGAATGTATTGATGTGCATGGTGAGGAAGTGATACAGAACACTGAGAAATAGGCTTAGAATTATAAATTATAGCTCTAAGCTAAAACTGGAACTCAGATTTTAATTTAAGACTTAAAATAATGGGTTTTTTAATCCTTTCTATTTTACTGAAAGAGAATATTATGTTTGGTAGCACTGGGCATTAGAAGTTAGGGTTTACAAGAAGAATTACAAGAGAAAGTAGAAGTTTTAAAAGAGGAAGTTGACAGAAATAATTGCCATTTTCAATACACATTTCTAAAGACAGCTGGTAGCCAAGAAATAAAAAGGCATTTGAATCACATGACAAAATATTTCTTTTTGATTAGACTCACCTCTGGCATCCTTGTGCCACCTGTGATTTTTTATTGTATTCCTAAAACCTCTTTAGTTACCTTTCTGGAATGACAAATTTGAGGGCATGGTATAGCCTGTACATCTGCCTTGTTCTTTAAATCTTTTCTGAAGTCCAATGTAATGTCTCTAGTTTTCTGAAAAAAAAAGAGAAACAAATAGGGAGACAAGAGAAAAAACACCACCCTTAATTTAAATAAGGTGCAGAATTACTATATGGGACAACATGAGTGCACAATTGAATCAGGAAACTCGAGGGAAGGATCACAGAGAATGAAAAAGGAATGGGATAGTGTGTGATGTCCATGTTTATTACATTCAGAAGGTTTTCCTAGCATAACCAACACTTATTTTTCAGACAGCCAAGTGCTTGACATTACAAAATGCACTATTCAGCATTTGGAATTTGCCAGGCAAACTGAGTTTTCTTATGCTAGATGTCTGCCACATTCTGGGGATTTTCTTTTGCTTCATATGGTTTAGCTGGTTTTGCAAAAGTTGTTCTCTTTGCCTACTGTTTAAAAATCCATCCATGCTCAAACATGCTATAAACCAGGTAAAATTGGTTTTGAGCCCTGCCAGACATTAAGGTACCAGGGTGAGGAGGGAAAGCATAGGGAGGGGGGAAAGAGGGGTTGAAATGAGTGTCTTTTTAAACATTTTTCTTGTATTCTATTGTGCACATGGGAAGAAAGCCATTCAAGTTGAATGCCAATGGCACAGAGATGTGATCTAAATAAGTGGGGCAAAGAAGATGGGATAGAGAAATTGAGTCTAGACATTGTTGCTGCAGCAAAAACAAAAGGCTACTTCTGAATGCTGGCACCTGCTGGGAAGGGAAAGACAGACAAGGAATTGGGAAGGAAAGCCAAGTGATACTGGGAATTGGTGATGAGGAGAGATACCATAAAGATCAGCACTTGGTGGAAAACTAACCTGAGCATATGCTTAAAATTGGTGAAGTAATGCTTGATCCCATGGAATTACGGTGTCTCATTATATTTCCTTAACACTTATGACTTAAAATTGTACAGTTAATGGTCTTTTAAAGGCATTTCAGTAAGTGTAGCCTCTCCATACATGGCACTTTAAAAGACTGCCTTTTGTCGGGTTTTATCCATATGTATGTGAATTGTGTTCTATCTGTCCATTTCCATCATCTCAGTTGTAATACCTGGAGTGATATTCTCTGCTATATCACAGCTGAGAGTAAAGAAAGTATTCATAAGTGCTGGCAGTGGTAAGAGCACTACAGAAAAGTGCTTAAACACAACCATTCCTGTAGAAAACTAATATTCCCTCCAATAATTTAATATAATTTAAAAAGCACTATAAAATCATTAAATAATTAGCAGTACATTTTGGAAAGAAACCTAAAAGATTTAAAAAGAAGGGGGAAAGAAATGTCATAGCAGACTCTTAACAATCTCAAATAAAATACAGCAACTAACAGATAAAAATGTCACGAACTTTTCTGGCTACAGAAATCCATAAGAAGCACAGAAATGGTCTATGTAATTTGTTTCGTTTATTCATTTTAATAAAGGCTTCATTTGTTTCACTATTAAGAATTTTTTAATTGGCTCATAAATGCTGTTTTGACTTTGTTTCACATGCTTAACTTCCAAAGGGTGTCTCCAAGTTCCATTGTTTCAGAGAGGAGATAAAGCCTTTAGAAATAACTTCTCAGTCCTTTCAATGGCAGTATTTGAAAAATCTGGGTAGAATGGGAGAGGAAATTTGAAAACCCAAGACCTCACTATGCTTCTTTTACCCAAATTCAGTCATATCTGAGGAGGGATTCCTGAATTCACCAATTCAAAAAAAGGTCATTTTTAGAAACTCTGGCTTCTTGGTGTACTTTAAGATGGTATCTTCTGAAAAATAGCTTTAATCCATTTCTATAGTGCATTATCCTTGAAATAAAGAGCTGAAGAATAAGTAATCCATTTCTGTACAAAAAAACCTTGATGTCCCCATAATTTTCCCTGCAATGCTCAATCACTTTAATCTTTTGCCCTTGTTTCCTTGTATTTATTTCAGAGTTTAATTCAGATATTGCTGCAGGCTACCGATTTCACCAAAAAAACCCTTCTTTGAAGAAGCACATTTTCCTGTGCTGGATACTCACAGCACTGAATATCCTCTGTGGTTTTCAGGTGGATCTGTTATTGAACTTCTTCCACTGAATTCCCAAAGTTCTTCAGTTGAACTTTGGGCCTTTTCCAGCCCAAACCTTGAACAGCTTCTTACAAAACCACTGGTGACCGAGTGGTTAGCAAACACAGGGCTAGCAAACTCTACTTGGTTTATGGCAACTGCTTTACTAGTGTTTACTTTTCCTGGTGACATCACTGATAAATAATTTCCACTTGTTTTAAACCAGGTACAAGAACCCTTTTTTTAAAAGTAATCCACATTCTCCATTTAAGTGTCCTGTGTAGCTCTCTGGTGGTATTTTCAGGCAGGAGTCATCTGCAGGCCCCACTTCCAGCTCTGCTGTGGGATTCCTGATGCCTCAGTTGAGCTCTTTACATTGTTTAATGCTCACATTTTTATGTGGACAATGGAAAGGGTAACTTATCTTTCCCCTTGTGTCTTATACTGAGGGCTCATTGTAGAAGGGATCACTTGTAAAAGATGTCTGAGACCACCTCTTGTAAATCTCACAGATTTTATCTCCTGTATCTATTGTGGCTTTAGTGATTCAGGGATTGAAATGTCATCTTTACGTTTTTTTAATCAAAACATAATGTGCTGAGCTCGGAAGTACTAGATATTATTATTACTAAGAAAATACTTCCATTATTACTAAGAAAATACTTCCAGATATCCAATGGTCTAGTCACTGTGAGGTAAAAGTACTGTGAGGTATCCCATCCTTCTCTTTAAATCAATATGTCTGCACTTCCTTGACCCAGTGACATTTTTTGGTTTTTTTTCATACTAAGCCTTGAGTATACATCCAGAGATAAAGCCCATATCATTCACAGCAGCTTTGGTGCTTGCTATTGTGGGGACAAAATCTGTATGACTCCAGCTACCCACACTAACACAAGAAAATAAGAGAAAAGCAATGTTTTGTTTTAATCTTATTAAACTGCAAACTGCTTTCTCAGCAATCGGAGCTGTACACTGATGCAAATCAGATGCTTACGTAATGCTTTATGCGAGGATGGTGACAAGAGCTGCAGTGATAAAAATACTCTTGCTGTGTTCAGGCTGTGTTGTCCTTTCACATCAAAAAAACCCCTCTGGCAAATTAACTGCTGAAATGGATAATTCTAAAGTAGCCCAAGAGTAAAACACATCTCTGTACTATGCTGACTTTTCACCTATTTTTTTTTTTTTTTTTGGTTTGGTTTTGTTTTGCTTTATTTTCCCAAGGTGCTTTGTGGGGCACACCAAGATGAACACTTCCTAATCCATGCCACACCTTGGGACAGCTCTCTCATACTGGATGCACATGCCTGTGTTGTGCAGAGTGGCACAAGGCTGAGATTAGGATGTGGTCTTTAGCTGGCATGCTGATGAAAAAGCAGCTCCTAATCTAAACCATGTGCTCCTGCATCCCTGTGCATCCTGACTTAATACAAATTATAGCATTTATGTCTGGCCGTGCAGTAGCTCTTTTTCAACATAGCCATGTCAGGAATTGGATTAGAATCTAATCTTGATTCTTTTAGTTAGTTAGTATCAAAATAAGCATATGTATACTAAACACATCTAATACTGGTTTAAATCTCTAAAGAGATTTTTTCCTCCTATTTGTTTTCTGTCTCCCTTATCCCTTTGCAAAGGCTCAGACTCTGGCACATTAATCAAATATTAAAGAATTTGTTGAAAAACAAATTATTTAGGACTAATAAATGTGATATACTAATAGAAACTGTATTAGAAGAATTTTGTGTCCAACTACATTGTAGGAATGTAGTGTGAACTTTATAGATTTCAGATATTTAGTGGTATTGATGACAGAGATGGTAGAACTACAGTAACTAACTGATTAGAGATATAAAGATATATCATAGTAACTCTTTTCTCATTGCTAGATGACATGCGTAAGCATCAAAACTGGCTCAAACAGCCTAAATCATTTTGAACTGATTATTTTGTCCATGTTTCTTCTCTTAATCTACCATAGTATAGATAAGACAAGCAACATTTAATGCAGAGTGAATTCAGTCAAAGTTAATAGCAAATTGAAATAAAAGCTTATTTTAAGCTTTGTGGTAATAGCAGAAACAAAACAGAATATATTGAGTTTAGGGAAAAAACACTGAGAATATTTTTATCCTAAAAAGAGTGTTTGTAAGAATTGAGTTGTGAGCAGGGCCGAATGTGAGATGGTAAAGAAGAAATCATATCAGTAATTTGGATGATCTTTTCCTTCCCCCATATTTCTCCTGGAGTCACCAAAAGCAAGAGTGCAGATTTCTTTGGATGCAAAGAGTGATTAATAAAGCACCAATAGCTGCACCAAGCCAGGAAAGGAAACAGGAGAAAGATGCAAAAGAGAAAACAATGGTTGAAAATGTACCAGATATATTTGTCCAAAAGCTTATAGTATCCATATGTCAGTGGTACAGTATTGTGAATATTTGCATCATACTGAGATCACGCTGTGTTGGCTACTTTTAAAGCACATAGAAATGAGAATTTGTATCTAAAATATTTTGAGCATTTGTGACAGAGGAGGTTTGGAAGAAAAGCAGGTATCCAACATACCTTAGATTCTGGGCTTGATTATGGTACTGGTCTGGTTTAGACTGTGGTCTGACTGATGGCCAGAAACAATGTATTTTAAATGTCTGTTTATATGTGAAACCGTTCACCCTATGTCAGAATTCTGATCAGTGGCAGAGCCAAGAATAGACCAAGTTAATAAACTACCTGGGACACTAGTTTATTTCCTTATCCTGAGGCTAACTTATTATATGTATTGTTATCATAAATTAGCTGAATCAAATCCTCTCCTACCTTCCTTCATTTTAGATATTTGAGGGGTATTAACTGTATTTCCACATTATCTGACTCCCCATAGTTGTTCCAGTATATTAACACTCTCACCAGATAATTTGATCTCTTTCCCACAGGAGAGTTCTGTGTAAAATATTGAAAAACAACCTAAAAAGAAATGGCAAGTAAAAATTTGGTAACAGCTGTCATATCTTACATCAAATGCATCCTCTAACTCATGCCATAAATAAAAATAAAATGTTGATGAGTATTATATTATGTCTTTCAAGACTGCTTCTACTATAGGTGAGAATTATATGGAAGACAGTCAAAAACTAAAGGAGTAAAGACATTACAATCTTTTCTGAACTTTGAATTGGGACACTTTAACGTAGCATTTGTCTCTTTTATTTAATAAAATATGAAAAAAAATGCTTTCTTACATGAAATATATTCAATAGTGGTATGCATCTTACATAAGGTACCATTGTGTATATTGTGTTCTTTCTGGTATGCTATTGCTCAGTCCATGACTACCTGGAATATATTGGAAAATGAGTAGACACAAAAGATTTCTTTATTCATGTGTGGAAATGGGAGGTAATCAAGTACCAAGGGCATGGCAAAAATGCTGTTTCTGCATTATTTTGCAAGGCTGCTTTTTTCTGGTAGGGGAAAAAGAGATTATCCTTAGAGGAGCCCAGCCTCAGAAACTGGGGTTTAGCTCTGCTGCCTTACAGAACCAGATGAGTTAAAAGCACAACTTGAGCTCCTGCTTCAGAAACAAGAAAGGATATTTCAGATGCTGATTGGCACCAGCATTATGTCCTGTCTGTAGTCACTTATTCCAGCTGGGTATCTCATGTGGAGCTGAGATGTGGCCAGGAGAGATGTCATAATTTAAGATTTTGTCCATTGGTTATAAGGATTTGTCCAGTACTGCTTTTACTTCCTGTTTGGAAAATCAAGATGCAATATTTTGCTATGAACAAATTTCACATTGCCAAGTCAAAGCTTTTGCTTTTAACTCTGCTGCTTCAACGCTCAGTTTTGCGAGTCAGGGGGTTACTGTGCACACTGGGATAAAGGAAGATGTTTTGCACTGATTTCTAGAATGATTCTTCATGAACTTATTTGTTTGCAGATGAAACCCTGGCATATATGCATTTGTCATGACACTGCTGTCAATGATAGAACATTGATTGGCAAGAGGTTTCTCCTAATTTTCAGGAAAATTTTGACCCCCAAAAGGATTAACTTTAGCTTCCTCACAGCTTCAAGAATTTCATAAAATGGATTCTATTTTTTAATCTGTTTTTCTGTTCTTATTACTCCCTCTGTCCCCAGAATGAGTCTATAATGAGAGTCACTGCTGTTGTGCTGTTGCTATAACTCATTATCCACAGGCAGAAATGAGAACTGGCCATGGCACAAGATTATCATCTTGCATCAAGCATCTCTAACTTAACATGAATGGAAGACAGCAGCACGTTTGCTTGTTCAGGCAGTGATAGGAGTGAGAAATTGGACAAGGAGGCTCAGTTTCCTTCTAGGGATATGTTTTGAAATGTTTAAAGTCATGAAAATCTCAACATATTTATATTTTTAGATTTAAGATTTAGATTTATATATTTTTTTCTAATTGACATCTTTTTAACGTAAATATTAACCAGGGGAAAAACTAAATACAATTTTCACTGTCTCATGATCCTACAAGAAACTGGTAAAATACTTGTGAAAGAAGTAAAGGTGACAGCACACAGAAAAGACACCCAGCACATGGGAGTCATTCACACACAATCCATAAATCGTTCCCTTCTGCAATATAATGTTGGCAAAGAAGCGTGATGGTGTTGTTTATGCTAACAATTGTCAAAGCTGGATTGAAGAAGAGTTCATTGTGTGAACTAGGTCCAATATGTGAGCATAACTGTAAGGATTTTTGTATGTCTGCACCATCTCCAGATCATTACATCCCAATTTGAAAATTTCCCTGAGAGGGAAAAATTATATTCCTAATTTATAGTTGCTGATACTTCAAAAGTGTTGTCCTAGATTCCTTGTTCCTTGGCCATCATCATGGCATATGCCAATATTTGGTGACAGTTCAATCCACAAAGCTCAGCTCTGTTCCCTTCACATACTGCATGTTTCTGTGCTGTTCTTTCAAGAGCATTACATAAAATGAGCTGATAGAAAGACATATGATAATAAGCATACATGCCTCAGGCTTCATGGTTGTAAAATGCCATGCTTACACAGAGAGCATTGTTTGTTTGAAGTCAGCAGTCTCAATAACCCATTATAGCTTTGTTTACTCAGGGGCACACAATAAGCCTGAGTTTCAACTCCCAGCCAAACACTTCTCTGCTGAAACTCACAGTACCCCATCTCACACCCAGGCTGCCATTTACCTCACAAGCATTATTTCAGCACATATTTTTCATAATATAAAATTGCCAGCCCAAAGCCATTTTGTGACTCAAGGACACAATTATTTCATTACTTTGGTTCTGGGTTAAGTACCCTTGAAGTATTGTGTTTCTATTGCTGTGGATGGAGAGAGCACAGTAGGTGCAGTGCTCTGCCATGAGGAAGGAGCTGTGATACTCTGCAGTAGCTGCATCTCAGAACTGCAGAGGCTGAAAGAGAGGAGAACCTCTGAAATGGCTGTGGGAAGGGTGAATTGTGTGGAATAACACAATTGTGTGGAAGTCCTTTTGGTAAAGGACTTAGGCAAGATATTCTCACATATGGAAGCGGGGAGGAAGGAAAAACAGAACTCAAGCAATCAAGCGCTTCACCCTTCCTATTTTCAGCATAAAATACAGCCAGCAGTAAAAAAGACAGGTGAGAAAAGTGCACTTTTGTGCTGCTTTACACTCTGAATTCCAGTCCACATATGGGACTGCCTTTCCCCTGCTTGTGCTAGTAATTGTTTCAGTTGAGTCAGAAGTCAGCCACAGTTTCAAAAACATTCTCATAACTGCACTGATAGGGATTTCAGGACATTCTTAGTACTCCAGCCTCTAATTCCAGGAACTGTGAAGAGACATGTGGCAATTAAGGCATTAGTGGAATTATCTCAACCTCAGATGATGTTTAGTGTGGGTTCAGACCATGTTTCAGGAAAAGGTACTATTCTTATTTAGTAAGAGCTGGTTTTATTCTTCCTGTAATTTGGATATTGGCTGGAGCTGTTTTTATTAGCAACATGCTATATGTTAAATGAATATAATCCAGATTATGAATTTTTGCAACCTTGATCTTACATTTGAAGGTAATTTGTAGTCTCTTCATTTTCATAATTAAGTTTTAATTCTGTTAACTACTAGAGGAAATACTTAGCTGTGTAGGCTTTGGTATTTGGTGTTTTTTCTTTCATTTTATTTAGCTGCAAAATGAATTCATATCCTTCCCTCTAAGAAAATTTGAAAAGCTGGGAAAAAGCCCTTTTCTCATACTCAGCTGGATTCTATTATGAGAGAAGCAGTTCTGGGATTGCCTGTGGTGTTCCTTGGGGACATGGCAGCCGGTCACTTAAATCATGGATGACCTCTTTCTTGGGAGTGCTTTTATTATGTTTAATTATGTTTTGTGAATATGTTTGCCTGCAGTTGTGTTTTCACATCTTCTCTGTTTTGGAAAGCTTCTCAGTTTCTTGTTTCTGTTTTGTATCTCTAGTACAAGTTTTCCCTCTTAGTAGCTTCTTTTCAGTGTTGAGTGTAACAGAGAATCTTGTAAAGCTTTTGCCATTTTCGAGCAAACTGGAATTAAGCAGGTAATAGGAAACTCTATGCCAAAGCAATTTCCCTGGGCAATAGTGAGGGGCACTGTGACCACCTTTCCTCCTAACCCGCTGGGCATGCTATAATTGCTCCCGTTGCATAGTCTGCATCTCTCATCATGTTCCCTCCTTATTTTCTCTGAAAGACAGTTATGTGCTTCTTTTATTCCTGCTCTGCTCCTGACCTCTTTTTTTGGGCCATGATTGAAGCTGAGCCACATTTAGTGATGCAGTAATTTTTCTACACACTTTTTTCATTAAAAGTCATGGTCTTGGTTCTTCTGCTTGCTTTGCATCACTGCCATTTGTCTTCTTCTTTTTTCCAACATTTTGTCTTCTTCACTTGTGTTATCACTAGAAGTTCCAGGTAATACTGAGGTTTCTGTGTAGTTATGTGGGTATTTAAATATCCAGTTTGAATGGGACCCTTCCACGCTGACCTTGGAATTTAATGTTCATTTTTTAATGTTGTTGAGTTTGGCTTTGTGCACATAAATGAACATAACAAGAGACATGGCCTGCCCAAGAAGCAGTACAAGCAGATGTATAGAGCAGACAAAACTCAGAAGGAGATAAGCAAAGGAAGAAGTTCACTCCATTGCAAAAAGTAGTAACATTTATTCCTTTATTTTTTCTATTTTGAGATATTTCCATTTAATTCCTTCTTTGACTGTCTTAAAATGTTTGGAGTCTACATCAAGAATCTAAATTGCAGGATAGAAAATACTTGAAATGTAAAGATTATTCAAATTTATGCCACAGACATGTACAGCTGAGAAGTGGTCTTCTGTTACCATCAAAACATTTTAAATGGCAAAGTAGTCCAGAAAGATGTAAATATAAAAATAAAAAGCTTCTCCAGGCTGGGCAATCAAAACTACTATATTTCCAAGCTACTGGAGAAGCTCTTCCTCTTTATAAATGAGTGAGTCCTACTGAATAAAACCAAAAGCCAAGGCAATGTAGTAGCCTGACAGTGCCCAGAGCAGCTGCCTGCAGAGCAAGCCAAGGGAAGATTTGATTTCTGCTGTGGAGTGCTCTGCCAGCCCCCAGTGGTTTGTGGCCCAAGAGCTTGCTCTGTCTTTGTATTGCCATGACTTACCACTGCCAGCTAAACAACCAGACATTTCTGGGCTGGATTTAGATCCAGAGCAGCCCAGAGAGGGGGAATGCTGAGGGACAGTGCACCTCATTCCTTTGCCATCAGCAAGAGATGAATTTGCTTGCTCACTTTGGGGATGGCGGGTGGCCTTGGAGTTTCTTCTTGAGCTAAATGTTTTATGAGCATAGCAGAACACTGATGCAGTGCCCATGCATCAGAGTGTGAAAATGAACACTAATTGAGAGGGCATGTGTTTAATGCATGCTATAGTTCACCATCTTTTGAAAAGTTATTTCTTTGATCACTGAGTTGCCAGGAGGTAAAATATTAATTTGGCTGTTTCTAGAAGAGTACTGAGGACAAGAGGGTTATTTTAAAAAAACTAAATCAACACGATGATGGGCTGATATCAAATCTTTCTGTAAAACATTAACCTAATTCCTATTTTTGTTAAGGGGACCAAAGCTTGGCTGTATGTCACACCACACTGGGTGTGACATTTTAAAAAAAGCATCCGCTCCACTCTTGGCAGTCACTTTTAAAAAAACAATTTGCACTTTATTTCTGTGGCACCAAGAGATCACATATCAGCCAACACAGTCAGGTAGCCAGAGCAAATCAATGGCTGGCTTACCTCCCAAGGTCTGTCACCTACTTTTATTAGTGCTGACAGTGGAGCCACCAGTTAAAGGGCAGCTTGAGATGACCAATTTGTAGATAACACTAGATTTTGCGCACTAGCTGAGCCTACTGGGACACAGTTTCCTTTATAATATCAAAGAACTTCCAACATAAACTTGCAAAGGAGCTTCCTAGTTTTATCTGCCACATGGAACCTCAGGAATGCTTTCCTAACTAGCCAGATAAAAGACAGCAACAGTGAGAGTAACAAAACCAATAGGTATATACAAGAAACAGTGTCTCAAAAACACTTGCTTTTTAGCAACCAGGAGCAAAAACCTGAGATAAACACGTAAACTGGGTATAAGGCATGTGGTAGTGGGATATAGTATCACATTTTCCATCCTCTTTAGGGAAGGCCACACATACTGTCTGTGAATGGGAAGCAGCAGGGAAGTAATCTTTATCAGCCTGAAACATATACTAGCAATCTTCAGAGTAAGCTGTATTTTGCAAATTACACTGCTTGAGCTGCCAAGTGGGAAGAAATTTAATGTGAAGAGTTCAACAATGAAAGGATTTTAAGATGAAAATAAAAGTTCCACCTTACCTCATTATGCTCTGATATGGGAACATAAATACTTGCAAAGGATAGTTGAAGACTACCCCTTCTTAAAAACTGTAGTTCAGTGGCCTTATGTGGTTCCATTGAAAGCAACACTAAATCCCATGTCATGTCTCTGCATAGTCTTCCACTGGCTCCTCTGAGTGTGAAATTCTGCCAGAACTTCTGTTATTTCAGCCATTTTTTCATAATTTACTGCATTTTGTAACCTTCTATGACTTGTACTCAGCTTTGTTTCCTGCTTTTTCTCTAGGTCTCATGATCTGTTTGCTACTAAAGATTTAAAATTATTCTGGAGTCCTAATCCCGAGAATTAGTGGGGAAAGAAATTTCTTTCAAATATTAGTACAAACTTCTTCAGTCCCCTTGCTGGCTGTGACTTGAGAGCTCATATTAGTCCCACATGTTTTTAGATGGATGAATGGTGTGGTGTGTATGTGTGAATTACCAGTGTTTTAGTGTTGACTGTTAGAAATCAGATGAAGAATGTTCAGCCAAAATAAGTTAAAAAAGAAAAAGATCCTACAAAGTCACTCAGCTTTTTAATAATATCTTCGGCAATGGTGCTGTATTTTTAAGATATTTTATACTCTGATGTGAGTTGCATCATTTCAAGTTCAAGGAGAAACATGTCTGCATGTTAGTGCAGCTACTTTTCCTAAATATGGAAATTTGAAGGATCTAAGGTGAGAATGTCTACCGCTCTTCAATCCACAAGCCCATTAGTTGTTTATCTTATCCTGGCTTTAGAAAGAATGGCTTTTAAATAATACTTGCAAGCACAGACATAAAGAGTGGCTGTGCCTGCAGCTGGCAGAGCCTTGGGATGATTTGTCAGAGAGGGATAGAGACAAGCTTTGTGCCTTTCCTTTGGTATTACCCAAAGCTGAACAATCTGAAGGGTATGAGGAATAGTGATGGAGTGTTTGTGAAGGGCAAGGGACAGAGCCTGGGAGCACCTCAGTCCAGTACTGATAGAAAGGATGTCATCATCATCCTCTGCCAACTTTGTGTTTCTGGTTTTGCACTGTATGTTTACCTTCCCTTTTTCTTTCACCTATAATTATTGCATTACCTGTCTTCTGCCTTCCATACAGTTAGCCTTGGACTTGAGAGGAAACTTCTTGTGATATCTGAATGTGAGTCAGAATCCACCAAAAAACACAGTTTATGTACCATATTGATAGCCTTGGGCTTTTGCAGGGTTCTTACAACCAATTTTAAAGCACAGCGTTTCTTTGAATGAATTGTAGAACTAAAATCTGTGCCAGCTTTCTTACTGAAGGGCAGATAAGAAGTTTGCCCATTTCCTAGTGAAAATTCATTTTTACTGCTTGACTTGATGATTCGAAAAGGAAAATAATGTAAAATAGTAACAGTGGAGATAATTGTGCAGTTTGAGTTCAGGAACCTGCTCAGTGTTAGACAGAGTATTGTTGAAATGCTATGGATGACAATGATTAAGGCAAATAATTGGTATCCTCTTTAGAGTTTTGCATTTGTAGCCCTGCATTCTCCTCAGGTACCATCAGATGCATAAAAATGAGGAATTGCTAATTGATGGCAGTTTTGAGTATATGGAGGTGTGAAGGCAGGACTAGATACAGAAAATATTTTTTGAGCAATCCATATCTGTTTTGAAGCATCAGATGTTTTATTTTACATAAACTGTAATTTCCTGGGCAGCACTGGATACCTGTTTATAATTTTTCATCATTTTGATGAATAGTCAGATTCTCAGGCTTCTTTTGTTTTTTGGCATTTGTGTAATACTCAGCATCTGGAGACATCATAGATACTTAAACTTTTGTGAGATCAATCTCACCCAGACTGTCTAGGCATGTTGGCATATCCCATAGCCTCAGTAACACTTGTAAATATATTCAAGAGGAGTTTTGGGATAGCAGCACTGATGACAGTGATATGCTGAGGTAGTAAGTTAATAAAGTTGTTAACGGCCTTATGAAAGCAATTAATTAATCATTACCTCGGAATTAGTACCTTAAATATATATCCAGCTCATGGCATAGCCTAAAACATATTAATTGAAAAGTCAAGATTCTTGTTTTCAGTTACTTTCTCATATGAGAACACTGCGGGGTGAGGAAAACTAACAATATTTTTTGGTGTTGATGGAAGCTGAAAAATGGAGAAGTAGTGAAAAATGACACCTCAGCTTTCATAAATTTTTTTCACTGTGTTTGAATTCATTGTGATGTGCTAAAAATATTTAGAAGTGTTAAGAAAAAGAGTAAAGGAGAACAGCTGTCTTAGACTACAAAACTGAGGGGGTTTTTCCATTTATATCTGTAAGGTCTATTTTTGCAGTTAAAATTACTATAAAGGTGTCTCTGTTCTTTGGAGTTTTCTCTGTACAAGTATGTAAATTTAGTCTGTACCTTTGACAGGAATGTCACCAGTCTTTTAAATTTTGATTCTTGGATTTAAATTTTGATTCTTGGTTCTTCAACATTCTTTTAATATTGAATCGCCATATTGACAGAAAAAGACAAATCCAAGGTGAAAAACAAGCCAGAAGTCCTCACCTCATTTTGCTAAAGTAAAACAAAAGTGACACTGCCTATCACTCTCAAACCATCATGAATTACAGCCACAAGTTTGACTTTCCTGACTCAGCTTGGCTTAATTTTGCATCTTCATATTTCCTTAAGCTTTACATAGTTTGATTTCCTTTCTGTGGTCTAGAAAGAGAAAGAATCATGTTTTCACATAAATTCTTTTCTGGATTCTGCAATGTGAGATTTGTTTAATAAATTACATAAACAGACACTCAAAGAACACCTTGTTCACAGCTTTTTGGCCTGAACCACTGACAATTTTGTTTTTTCTTGATCTTTCTGCTTGAAAAATGTTGGACTTTTAGTTCCACAGAACGGCACATATCCAATAACTCCATTAGTAACAGATAATAGTTTATTATTTGGTTTGAGACCTCAAGATCTCATTGGGACTCCCAGTTCTGTGAGGACCTGAGCTATGTTTTGCCCCCAGTGGTGTGCCTGCACTGCTGTCATGCCACCCCTGGCACAGGTGACATGAGAGCAGTGCAGACACAGCCCAGGAGGGAGCTGCCTGCACAGCCCTGCTCACCTCTGACAGGACAGTGGTGGGATCATGACGACATTAGGGTTGTGGTGTAAAGCACATCTTACTCACAGTCTAGATTTTGTCTGATCCTTTGGGATCTTTTACTTTATGGGTGCAAGTAATGTTTTGGATCACACTGTCGATCTCTACATAGAGGATACAGAGCCACAGAAGATGCTCTTCTTTTGTGTGAGATGATGGTTACCCAAGGCTATAATTCAGCTGTGCAGTGTGATCAGATAGCAGGTTACAATGAATCTCCTACCTCTCAGAGATTTTTTTTTTTTTTTGTTTTAAAACGATATATCAGACACTGGTGAGTAAAATTAGTGGCCTGTAAATCCCACACTATAAATCACTCATGGGAAGAGTTAAAACATATAGCTGGAAACATCAGTATTTCATCTGAGGTAATTGAATTAGTTAATAAATAAAAGAAATATGTGTGACCCTTATTGATTTTTTCCTCTTTGAATATAATGGCTACAGAAAGGAAGGGGAGAGGGAAGGACAGGAGAGAGAGGGAGAGAAAGAGGGAGAGGGTTTTTGCAGACTCCAAGTGGGAGTGCCTCAGAAGGGCAGCAAGAGGAACAAGATCCTTATATTCTAAACAACCTATATGCAGTTAAAGAATTTGATCACAAGTTCACTCTGCTGAGTGTGTTACAAGGTAGTGCCAACTTAAAGCCATAAGGATTCTGGTTTTAGGTAATCATCACTTGTGAATTCACTCCATTTCATTTGCAGCATACTTAATGAGCTCATACTGGTTTTGTCTCTGCTGCAAAGTGGGCGCACTTGGAGCTGTGCCATGCAGTTCTGTTTGCTGACTGAAATCTCTTGGAGTAGATCAAAGTCCCATGGGCATCCAGATTTCCCACTAGAAGACACTGGGATACATGGGGATATACTGCAGCTGGAATTCACGAAGAGAATTCAATCACAGAGATCCACACATTGTCCCATGGCATAAACCCAGCTACTATATCATGTGAAATAATTTTCATTATTCTTTTGCTCATTCTTCCAACATTTTAGATATAATTCAGATATCACATGTGTATACTTGGTAATAAGGGAAACTTAAAATGCTGCAATTATTTTTGGAAGCCACTCCATTCTGCAACTGGAGTTTGGAGAAATATGCATGTTTTTGGGTATATTCAAGATATAATATGGTCAGATCACTTGTAAGTAAAGTTGATATGACAACCTATAGTGATAGAAATAGTCCGCAATCTGCATTATCTTTTGTTAAAAGAAAAGACAGACAATTGAATTAATTTCTGTAATACAAGGGATTTTCTGACTGGCATTCTGAATTTGAGTAGCAAATTCCATCTTCCTTCTACTAAGAGATGTTCTCTCCATTCCAGCTGAAGTAATTAAAACTTAGATTAGGAAAAAAAATCCAGTTTCTGGTACAGATTTGATAAGGGCTATACACTGCACTGATAATTCTAAAACATATTTATAAAAATTCCTTTCTTATTCTGGTTTCTTCTCACCTTCTGTTTATCCCATTACCTTTTTAACTGTCTTTTCATATGGGATTCACCTAACTTTAGCCATCTAGAAGTTAAAAATCTAGTCTAAGTGAGAGTCAATGAAAAGTAACAAAAACTTCCTGAGGGTGATAACAGTTTATCCTAAAAATGGTATCTTAGCCAGGTTGAATTAATTGTTCTCTGGAAGTGAGCTACCCACTTACCTGTTAAAAGAAATGCAGTCATCAAGCTTGGTGCAGAAGCCCAGCTACTATACACGTAAAGATAGGTGAATCAAGTTGGTAGAGCAGAAACTGTTTGGGGAAGACATTCTTGGCCACAATTTAACATTTCCAGGTATTCCTGTACATACCTGTGGGATTTAAAAGAAATAAACCAACAAACCAACAACAAAACAAAAACCCCCAAACAAATAAACAAATAAAACTGCCCACAAAAACAGAAGCTGACACAAAATCTCAACCAGTCCAAACCAATGCACCTCCTAAAATAATACAAATGTGTCTGGTTTCTACCAGAAATTTTCTGTTGACATCTTCTTGAGTTATCTAGAGAATCTTGGAAAGGCTGTCCCTTTTTATCTAAATGGTTGAATAAGGCATCAAGATATTTGGCCTGCTTGAGACCTGTTGGAGCTACTGAGAAGTCCAAACATTAATTTTCAATGTACTGCCCAGTCCCTGTGACCTAGAGCTCTTTTTATGTTGCCCTGCTGAAATTTATGATGTACATACCTCATTTTTTTAATCAATAATTATTTTTCTGTAAGAATGAAACTAGAGATTTTTGCATTGTTACTTAAAGTGGCTGCTTCTTGTGAGAAAAATGGTTTTCATTAAAAAAAAAGTGATAATCTTTTCTTCTTCTCTGTGTCCTATGCATGACATATTTTAAATACATTTGGTTGAAGAACACAAATCTTCAAGCAGTACCTTGAACTTTTATCTTTTTTGTAGAGATCTTTCTGAATTTATCAGCATGTTTATCAGCTGCATTTGCCAAGTTGCTTTAGCCATCGTTGGCTGAACACTTTGACTTCACTAATCATCAAGCAGCCATGGAGATTCTTTCTGGAGATGATTTTCTCCACTGACTTTGTTGAGGTCACTTTTCCCTGCCTCAGAGATCTGAAAGAGTTGGAGAGAAACCAGGAATCTCCTTCCAAAACATAATGGGTTCAAGAATGATGGTGAAAAATTGTGGTTTATCTGTGATTATTTTGAAGAAATGTTTCCTTAATCCTTTAAGTTATGAAGTTGTTCTGTAGCATTGTTAAAACTGATGTTTACTAATTATTCTTTCAGGACTGCTTCTTTATAGGTTCTGCAAATAAGTATTAGTAATTAAAAAATCAATCTTCTTTTAAAACAATTCTGATTTGTGCATTTAAATGTTTGCTTTGATCCTCAAAAGTAAAAGAAATATCACTTAGTTCGTTCATTTTGTAGAGAACATAATTTAATTCTTCATTAAACAGGAAACTCTGCTGGAGCAAGAAACAGCTACTGAGGCCAAGAATAGATAATAATAAACATGTTTTTGTCAGTCGTGATGAACTAGTACAACCCACCAATATGTGCCTGTTTGCTACACATGGCTGGGAGGCAGCCAGGGGCTGTGTGTGAGGGGCTCCCGCGCAGCTGCTGCGGGATCTGCCGCAGGGCTGGCTGTGGGAGCACCCTCTGCCCTCTGCGCAGAGCTGGGCACAACCTCTGCCACCGGCATTCCTCTGTCACAGCACTTCTGTTCCAACACGCTGTGCCTGCCAAACCTGGGGTCTTTTTGAAAGACTTCATTAAGGCTCTTAAACATCAAAATCAGCTTTGAATATTACAACTCCAGACCACTTACTTATTGTATTTGTGGGGACCCTCATGGCAGGAAGAAACAATGAATCTGACTCCCTGTTCTCAGAAGGCTAATTTATTATTTTATGATACTGTATTGTATAAAAGAATGCTATACTAAACTATACTAAAGAATACAGAAAGGATACTTACAGAAGGCTAAAAATATAATAATGAAAACTCGTGACTCTTTCCAGAGCCCGACACAGCTTGGCCCTGATTGGCCAATGAGTCAAAATAATTCACTGCAGAAACCAGTGAAACAATCACTTGTTGGTAAACAATCTCCAAACACATTCCACATGAGCAAAACACAGGTGAAGCAATGAGATAATTATTGTTTTCCTTTTTCTCTGAGGCTTCTCAGCTTCCCAGGAGAGAAATCCTGGGCGAAGGGATTTTTCCAGAAAATATGAATGCCACACTTACTCAGCTATTTTTTACTTTTGTCTTTCTAAGGTTTCCTGGTAGCTAAAATTCTGTTTTCTATGGGACCATGAGCATTGCAGTTGGATCTTTCAGCATCTATCTTCCATTCAAACTTGAAGTGAGTCCAGCAACATGACACTTCTCAATGGGAATCCCCTCAAGGAAGTGATCCGCTAACTATCCTCACGACATGTCCAAAGTAAATCAACAAGATGTGACTCTCAGAAAGGTAATTTGTAGTGATAAGCAGCAGCTTATCACTACAAATTACTTCTAATGCTACAGTGAAGTGGCAAGGGCACTTTTCCTAGGATGTGTGGGATTCCTGGCCTGGACATCTCCTCAGTCTAAGCAAGTTCAAAGGCACAGTTCTCACTTCTGAAGCTGTGGTCTTTGCCATCAGGCTATATGAATTTTTGGATAGGGGCAGCTCTCCACTACTCTCTGTGAAGACATTCCAGCCAAGACTCCAGAAAAGGATAAAGAGATACAGAGAAACAAAATTTTCACCTTGGATATTGATTTTTTGTCTTTAACTGAAGCAGCCTGTGAGTCTCACATTTTAAAGTCAAAGGTCATAAATTAAATAGAACAGAGAAAAAGAAAAATC
Source organism: Camarhynchus parvulus (assembly GCF_901933205.1). Lineage (NCBI taxonomy): Eukaryota > Metazoa > Chordata > Aves > Passeriformes > Thraupidae > Camarhynchus > Camarhynchus parvulus. The sequence continues at coordinate 29,228,823 of NC_044586.1, read as the reverse complement.
CTGGGATCAAAACCTAGCACCTATCAGAACCACAGGCATTATTCAGGTCAATTTACCATATCAGCTTTTGTTCTGTCTCTTTTCATTCCTCTATCTTCTTCCAGCCTTGGGACCTCAGAGACCAGATTGAAAAATGTGGTGACACCTTTTCACAACGCACATTTACAATGTTGTTTACTGTAATTACAGTGGGAAAGTGCTCAAGGAATGGAAGAAGAATAATACTTTTAGAGAGGAGAAAACATTTGATGAAATCTGAATGCCATAGAAACAGAAACCCAGCTTGACTGTAAACAAAATTAAGTGGATGAAGCCAGGAGGTGAAAAGCTGTGTTTCCGCATGATAACCCTCACTCAAAAGTCCTGACAGAAAGAATCATTGAAAGCAACAGTTTTTTAGAGCTGAAGCTGGTTTCTGAGAGCTGCTCTGGTATTTTCTAAATGTAAGAAGTGTATGTTTTCATTCGGGATTTTTAAAATATAAAAGCTACTGATAGACTCATACAATATTGCATGAGTTGACACTAAAACTCCTGAACAATAAATCTAAACTGAAAATATTGGACCATTCCTTGGCCTTAATTCTGTGTTGATTCACTCGCTGCATAATTAAGATTGACTTACCAAGAGAAAACCTACACCTTATGAGTAACATATTTACATGGGTCCTTTAAATCAACTAATGATCCCATATACCACATATTCATCTGGTTTTCAGACACATTGGTGTTTACTAGCACTCTGAGCAGAACTTGTACTTTTGAAGTTGAGGGTTATTGAAGCAATTTCTGAAATGAGGTCATTGCAACCCTGGATGGGCCAGTGGAGACAGACATTTTAAAGCAATACTGTTTAAAAGCAGAGCAGTAAAATAGATAGAACATTTGTCAGGTTAGAGGTTCATAAAAAATAAATATAGTGCTCTTCAGACACAAATGACTCGATAATAAGAGACTATGATTTATGAAAATATTATCTGCAAGTATTATCTGTCATGTACAGGGCTTCTGCTGAAAATCCTAAGATTATTTACTTTTTTCTAACCCTGTGGTGTATTTGGGGCTTTTCTCCTATTTTATTTACTGTCACAAATGTTGTGTCTTACAGAATCATTCATCCTAAGAATATCATCTGTCCTCTTTCCCTCAGTCACATTTGTCTGTGCTAAATTGCCCACAGAAAAGCACCCCACCCTCCTTCTTTCAGACAAGTGCCATAAGCAACATTTTCACATAGGGTGAAACACAAACACATGCTGCCAGTGGAGGGACTTTTATACCAAGTAACCCCTGAAACTAATTTTTTCCTTTAGCTGATGCTAAATAACTCACTTCAGCCATGCAGATTCTCAAGCTCTATTGCTCAAAGCAGTTACAGGCTTGAGATCTTAGATACATTTCTCATACACCAAAACATTTGTGTATACTGTTGTAAAGTGGCACAAAGGTTAATATAAATAAATTTGTGAGGCTTTTGAGGAAGACTTGATTTTGATTAAATTGCTTATTTCAGCTGTTAAATAAGGTCTTCTTTTTAAGCATCTGGCTAAAATGCTCTCAGGTAAAATCCTTCAAGAATCCCATAGCTAATACATAATAAGATTTAATTATTTTACAACTTATCTCTTTCACATTAGTGGTCCCCCTGAATCTGCCACATCCAAAGGAGCATTACAAGTGCTGAATTATGAAAAACAATTCTTGTGTAGAAATATGGGTAATAACATGCAAGGTCAAAAAACAGGCAAGAGTAATTTGCAACAACTAAATTGCTTGATGTAATACTTTGGCTTGATAGTCTTTAAGAGGAGGCTTTACATAAGTCAAAGGTCTTTGGAGTAATATGGAAATCAAAATCCTACCACTCTCCTAAATCCTTTTAATCCAGTCGTTAATCTCAATAATGACCTAGTTTTTGGGACCTTTACTGTGTTCAGCCACTTAATCACATTACCTAGTTTGCCCTTTGCAAACTTTTAGAGGAGAAATAAATGTACATAAATAGCATCCTACTCTAATGTAGCTGAAGCCCTCCTGAACAAGTGCAGTTTCACAGCAGAAAATGCCGTAGCACCTGCTGAAGTTTTGTGTAGCCTCTCTGTTTAACCATAACTCTTAGATTTTCAGAGCTTTGCATAAAACAGAGGAAGAAAGAGGTGGATACCAGATTCTTATCCTTACCTTACAGTTTTTGGAGAAACATCAAAATGAAGAATGAGAAGCCATTACATGCTCCAGATCTCTGTGCAATGTATGATCACTGACATACTTGATTTACTGTAAAAATAAACAATGGAGAAAATCACTAGGTTCATGTGAGTTTTGAAATTGTAGATGAATAAAATTATCAACCATGGAAACACACACAGAGTAACATTTTTACATATTGCTTTTACAGAGAGTAAGAACTGGTTTAGATTTAATGAAAGACACAATTGATGTCAGAATTCCACCAAACGGGAAGGCACAGACTGACTAAACCACAGCATGTACAGCACTCAAATATTCTCCAATGCCAAGCACATTGAAGCTTGAAGTTCACTTAAAGCAATTGCTTGGCTGGTAAATAGGTTCTGTGCTTTGTGTCTGGAGAAGCATGTCAGAAGAGTTTTACACAACAGCATGATGCACTTCCTGTGTAAATCCACCAATGAGATAATCACATACCTACCTGATTGTCAAATATCTATCAGACAGACTAAGCACACTTTCAGGTGATCTTATAGAACAAGATGGGTGGATTTTATTTTATTTTATTTTATTTTTGAAAGAACACTCTTATACCAATCATATTTTAAAACACCCTAGTTCTTTTATCTCTGATATTTCATAGCCATCCTGCACTCAACTTGAAGTTAAATAGTGTTTTTAGCAGTTATGCCTCAGAGAGAATACCAGAGAGTGAAAAAAGAGCTGTGCTCCCATGAAGTGTGTATAAAACCAGACAGTAATGTATGCACTCTCCATAAGGAGTCACAAAGGCTAAAAGTATTTGCTAGTTCTCTGAAGCCTAAAAGACCATGACAGATACAATGCATGCTCTAGTTACTGGATACAACAACTCTGAATCGGGTTTATCATTGTTGTGAGTTTCATTTTTTTATACCACCAGTGAAAGCAGAGGAAAGCCAAAGGTATCAATAACAATAAAAAAATGAATGCTAATACTACTATTGTGGATCTGAATGGTGTGAGAAAGCCAAGCAACTGCTATTGAGAAGCAGTATAGCTTTAAAAAAATTATACTAGAAAACTTTATCTTTTAATAGAATATAAAAATCTTTGCCTAGATTTTCTGAGGTATCCTATTCTCATATCTGTGGAAGTGATATAATTTTCCATTATATTGTATGGCCGGGTGTAAAAACTTTTCAGAAGCTTAGCCTTTTCCATCACATTAGTGCATTTGCCACGAGTTTTGTCTGAAGGACAATTACTTTAGCTCCTAAATTCCACTATTACTTTGTCCTTTTAGCCCTTATATTATTTCAAAATAATAGAATCATAAAATCATAGAAAGGTTACTGTTCAAAGGAACCTTTAAAGATCATCTAGTCCAACACCCCTTCAAGGACGAGGGATGCCTTCCACTAGTCAGGTTGCTAAAAGCCCCATTCAAGCTGGTCTTGAACATTTCCAGGGATGGGAAGCCACAGATTATCTGGGCAAAAAGTTCTGGTGCCTCACTACTCTCACAGTAAAGAATTGACTCCTAACATTAAATCTAACCCTACTGTCATTCAGGGTAGAAAACCATACCCTCTTATCCTATCTTTACCCTTCTAAAAAGTCCCTCCAACTACCCCATGTCCTTCCTATGTTTGGGGCCCCAGAGCTGACCACAGCACTCCAGCTGGGAACTCATGAGAGTTGAGTAGAGGGGCAGAATCCCCTCCCTCAGCTTGCGGCCACACAAGTTTGGGCGCAGCCTAGGATAGGTTTGTCTGAGTTTGTGACAATACCAACCAATATTCCTTGTAACAGAGAAACAGGGAATGGTTAAGGTTGGAATGGACATCTGGAGATCATCTGCTGCAAAGTCCCTGTTCAAAGCAGGGATCGGCTTCAGCAGACAACTCTCAGCTGTGGCCAGTTGGGTTTTGAGTATCTCCAAAGATGGACACTCCACAGCCTCACTGGGCAACCTGGTTCCATGTTTGATTGCCCACACAGTAAAAATGGACCCCAAGATCCTTTTCTGCAAAGCTGTTTTTGAGCCAGATTGCATCCAGCCAGTGCTGGAGCATGGGGTTATTCCTGCTGAGGTGCAGGACTTGTCTTTGCCTTTGTTGAAATTCATAATGTTCTTGTCAGAAGACATTTTGACAAAGAGAATATTATAAAGAATGGTTTCTTGTCACCATTTCTTGTACCTGTTGAGGTCTTTGTGAATGGCAACATGCCCATCTGGTGTATCAGCTGCTCCTCCCAGTTTTGTGTCATCCACAACCTGCCAGCGTCACCATCCAGGTCACTAATGAGGAGCTTCACGAGTATTGCCCCAGTATCAACCCCCAAGGTGCACCACTGGTGACTGACTTCCAGCTGGACCTTAGCCTGTTAAACCAGGCAGCTCAGCCAGTCCACTGAGCTCTTATCTGGCCTGTACTAAAGCTTATCAGGAGTGCAAATTGCTCTGCCTTCCCATTCTTCTGAATAAAAGATGAGTATGCACCAAGGGTAAAATTAGGCACACATATATAGATATATTTTTATGAGAAGTGCATGTAGACTCTCTTTATGGTTAGCATTCACAAAATTGCATGTGTTGGCCTTCATATAGCTGAAAATATCCTTTGTACTGAATTTATGAAGCTAAGTATACTTAGCTTGGTCCTGCAAGGCTCTGCAGATTTTGTCAGAGGCTGTACAGGTTTTTATCATCTCTGATAGAAATTTTCCATAACATTTATCATCAACAATACATCTTTGATCATTTGAATAACAGTATTAAATACAATTTGCATGGAGTGAAGTGTAGGAGATGGCAATGCTAGTATATGAAAATTACATCAAGGTAATATTTCATTCTCTATAATGACAAAGAGAAAAGAGAACAACAGCCTTCTGGAATTTTAAGGTGGCTTTTTCCAGCCCTAGTAAATCCTTGAGGCAGTCTCTGAACATTGACAGATATTGCTCAAGCAGTTACCTTTCCTTTTCACAAATTACAAACCACTGCTGAGGCACCAAAAATAATGTATTTTTTTCAGTCATTTTCAAGATGTTTTCTTTTGATGAGCATAGAAGAAGATCACAAATAATTTTATTTCTGTATCACTGGCCACTGCAAAACAGAAATCAGTTAGAAAGATAAGGGATGTAGCAGTATGTAAATGTGACAATTAAAGTAGAGATTGGCAAAATCTAAATTTTAAAACTCTTGAAACTTTTGCAGATATGGGAAAGGCAGAATAGGGAAAAGACTGCACTAATACCCACATATATATACAGCCCTTTTCCATAAATATGCTTCGTTTTATCCATTCAAATACTCACAGCAAGATCAGTGACCAAGAACACATACAAATATCTCCAGGTTCAGTACTACTGTAAAAACAGGAAGATTTTGGATGAGGGGTGGAGGTGGAGTACCTAAGGCAGCAGTACACTGAACCATAGAAAGACTGAGGTTGGGGTTTAGTTGGATTCTCTGGTCTGACCTCTAGGCTGAGCTGAAACAGACCGCAGGGTAATTTTTGTCTTTCCAAACATCCTCTGTCAAAAGTGACTCAACAGTGTCTGTGTCAGTTCAGAAGAACATTAGGGACAGGTTTTATTCTTTTACTAACATCCATTCAAACAATGGGAGCACAGCATTCCCCACGGTGCAGCAGGTTCTGTGTCTCCACTGGGTATTTGTGAATGAAGATGTCTCTGGCAGAAGAAGAAATGTCTGGTTAGCAGTGGAGTAAGTCTGCTGCTAATTGACAGCCCAAAGTCCAGTGATATATGACTCTAGTGCAATCTGGAAGATCAAGAAAACTGTGCTGGCTCGTAATTCAAAAATATATGATTCAGATTTGGGAAAAAAAAAAAGAAAAAGGGGAGAGGGAATCAATATTGGGAAATCTCATCTATAGCTGCCATCTGAAACCTCCAAAGATTGAGCACTCTGTAACTTGAGATATGAATCTGGATGATCTGCAGAGGTTGGCAAGATAAAAAGGGAGAACCAGATAACAGAAAGAAACCTCTTAATACCTTTATCAGGCCCAGTTTTCACTGTCAAACACATAAGGATTGAAAGAGCAAGCATACAGATCTGCAGCCTTTCAATACATAAGGTGTTTGAAGCATGCTTATAGTACTCTGGTAAGTTATTTCATTTTATCAGCAAAGTAATGGTCAAGGGAACCTGAAAGGATAAAACAGTTATCAGATGGATCTTTTTGAAAAGTCCAATGTGAAGATACTGGTGGTTCCATCATCATAAAGAAAATGCACACAACAGTTCATTTTTGATTGCATCAGGCTTGTTCAGGTTTTATGTTTTCATCTTCTGATTACTATCCCTCTGTCCTCTGCATAGCACCTATAAATCACAGAATAATCATGACAAACAACTTTGTTTAAATGATTATTATAATTCCATTTTGTCTCATTTAAACCCTAATCAAATAAGTCCCACAGAAAGCTAGCCGACGGACAGAGCTAAAGGAAACGACAGTGAATCAAGAATTTATTGTCCTGACACTCAAAGTTTTAACCTTTGTTAAAGGACATGTATTTAGCTTGTAATGAAGAAGTGCAAAAGGTTGAGCTGTCTGAATCGCTTTGAGGCTGAAAGTTCTTCTGTTGCCTTCAGAGTCCATCATCAGCCCAGGACATCAGCTTACACGTTGCAAATAAGAAAGGTCATTGCTTAGGGCTTACAGGGCCAGGCAGTTTCATAGGAATAAAATACATTTTTTGTAGTGTTATCTACAAGTTCCATGCTTCACTTGCAACGACTGTGCTGCTGGAGGTATAAAATTACAAACACAGCTAAGTGCCTTGAGGTTCTCACAGGAGCACAGACTACTCCTCCAGTTTTTGAAGGCAGCACAGACCTGTAGCCATGAAGTTGCCTGTGGGATCATCTCATGTGCCTAAGTGCCCATCAGTGAATAAGCAAGCAAGAGTGGGTTGCATTCCCCAAAAGACTTAAAGTACTCAGATAAAAATTTGCCATCAAAAAATTAAACTTCAGGTAAATAAGATCTTTACAATCTTTACAGGTTTGCTGCTTTTTTTTTTTTAATTAAACTAAAAAATGTGTCTTAATCACAGAGGTTAATGCTAAGATATTGAAATATCACTGAGCATTAGGTCTGGATAGTTCTGCAAGTGGAAAATATCTTGAGGTAAGGATATTTTCCCAGGATCCCTGAGAGGTGGATGTCACACCATAAGAATGAAGTCTTAAAGCAGTCTCCATTGTGCCAGGCACCATGCAACATTCCTGCCTGGAAGTGTCCATCTGAGAAACCATGTTCACTCCTTGTCCCAGAACTGATACAGGTACAAAAGGATATTTGGGATGAGATTTATTTCCCTTGACTTCAGACCTCTGCAGTGCAGATCCTATGTTTTAGTCATGTGGGAGGCTTTGGCAGCTTGGAGCCTGGAAGCTTGATGCACCTCTTCTGGCCTCCCTGCACTGTCAGGGCACTGCTGTCTCTTATGATCTGGCACTGGTCTCTCAGCACCATGTACTTGCTTTTCTTGAAACAACTTATTTCACACAGGGCAGGGAATAAAACATGAATTAACAGTACCTTCCACTCCACTCAAGCCAAGATACTTATATATGACCACTTAAAATGCCCCCTGTATTTGTTTTCATTGTATGCATCATACAAGAAAAGAAAATTTATCTAAACAATAGACATTAACCAGTATGTAAGGAGCTAGTCAGAATTATTATTTTTATATTTAGGCTGTTGTGTTTATAACCTATCATTTTAGATAGAATAAATAAATAGAGTAAATAGAGTTGTCTGACTTTGTTTTGCCTGGATTTTTTGTTTTGTTTTGGGTTTGGGTTTTTTTGTTGTTGTTGTTGTTGTTTTTTTGGGTTGTTTTTTTTTGGTTGGTTGGTTTGCTTTGCGGGGGTTTTTGGTTGTTTTTTTTTTCTTTAGGTTTTTTTATCTAGTCCCAAATATGAAGAGGCACGAAAGCTAAAATGAGTCTTTATTAATCGCACTTTAGGGTATATATAACTCCCATGAGAAGAAGAGAAATTCATGTGAACATAATGGGATGTCTGGCAAAACTCTAAATTCTTCAAGGACAGAACAGAGCAGCAGCAGTGCACCAGTGCCATTCTGACCCTGACAACAATACAGCGAGAGCTGGAGAAATATTTCCATGATGTTGTTCAACAGAAAAAAAGTTTCAGGACATTTAAATTAATTTGTTTTTAATTTTTATTTTTATTTTTCTTGGCTTTAGTTTTGTCATCAAAACAATGAGTAATTTTCATAGCCTTGTTCCTATGCCACTGTGCACTATCCCAAACATATTTCTTTGGAAGTTTTAAAAATGACCAGTCTTGCTTACCACTATCAGGCTCTATTCCAACATGTAGGGGAAATGAAAATAAGTATAGAATAAAATTGTCATTACTATTAGTAGTATTCCTCAGTGTGCCAGTGATTTCTTTGACCTTTCTGGTGGTGTTATGATGTCACAACTCTGCAGCTTTGGCCTATTTTTTGCACAGCATTCACTGGGCTAGACTTGATAGAAATAAACATCTTACATAACAGTCCGGCTGTGCACTCAGCTCTTTTCCCTTCTCTATTTTTTTCTCCTGAAGGAGATTTTCCCAGCATGAATTCTGTATGTACAATTAACATTTGCCAAATTTCATCTTCAAAATCTGTTAGGGTTTATAAGAAGATTAAGAGACAGAGCTGATGTGTTTCATCACCCTGCCTCTGTAATCACACAGCTTTACACTAGGAAAGAGAGCAAGAGGCAGGTTAAAAATGCAGTAAATTCCCTTGAAAGGAGAACTCAAATAGAAGGCTCTTAATGTGAGACTTTGTACTACTGGGGTTATTTAAACCAAACCCTTTCAGGAAAGAGCAAAGAGCAGATACAGATTACCCCCACAGACATAAAAAACACCCTGACCTGATAGCTTTTGCTACCAGGCAAAAGGAATGAACAGTATTGCACCACAGAACCTTAACTCTTTCCTTTCCTTTTGCTTATATATTTTTGGTTGAATGTGTAGCAGGTATGTATGCAGACAGACTGGACAGGAAATCTTCCTAAAGAACAAAGGATGAAATACATGTACAGAAATAAATTTACCCAAAGTGAATACAGAAATAGGTGCATATATACCAAGAAAAAAAAATATGCCAGAATATGTACCATAGATTGGCATTAACCAAGTTGCACATACAGGTTTTTAAGTAAGGAAAGTTTGCAGGCAAAATTTTGCAAAGCTCTCAGAGTTGTTTTCTTCCTAAAGTAAAGTCTCAGGAATTACCATCAACCTCTACTTTCAAAATCACTGAACAGTTTAAAAAATATTGACAATTAAAACATATTATTTTGGACCTGAGGAAGTAAACAGAATCCTAAAAGACCAGGCCTACAATTACCAAGTCATGTCAAACTCTCTGTATTAGAAAATAAGTATTTGATATGTCACAGTGGACATGAAGTAGCTTTTCATTTTTAATAATTAAGTACCACCTAAATCTCTGTCCTTTAATTAGCCCAAACACTCCTGTGTTCCATACACCCTTCCATAGGTATTTTAGTAAAGTAAACCTTCCCCTTCATCTTGTCCACGTACAGCAATTTCCTGATTTTCATCAGTATAATCAATGATAATAAAAAAAATTGTCAGACATAGCAATGCTGAGTTTCTAACAAAATGAATAAACAGATGCAAGTTGTGGTTTCTTCATGGCGAAGCAGGTTTTAAAATTTGGTCTGAGCCTAGTAAAAGTAACAGCAAAAAATAAGCGGAACTGTATGCCCACATTATTTCAAGCCAGGTTTCCAAAAGAATTTATGAGCTTCATGGAATTCATAAGTAATGGACATCCATGCCTTTTCCACTTAGAACTGATGCATTCTGTGTATGATTTATGAGCAACACTGGTTAAAAATTGGATGCCAATTGAATATGTTCCTTAAGTCAATTTTATGTACATCTATAAGATTGACGGATACAACACACAGTGTCAAAACAGAAAGGATAAACCAACCAAAAGTATTAACAAGATTTAATGCATCACCTCCCACTTCTTCAACTACTCTTCAAGAGAGAAGAAAGACACTGAGAGGATGGGGGAGGGTCTCAGATCTCAAATTTTAACAGCACTCACTTTTCTGTGACAGCATACAGATTTGGAATATATAACCATGGTGGGAAAACACAAAAAACATCTGCTTGTAAAGTATCATAATTTAAGATGCTCCCAGATTAGCTATTACTTAGCTATTGCTAAGTTACATAAACTCTAGAGTAACATGAGGATTGCCAGCTAGATCTGTCACTGAAATGTTCAGACTGACACACTCAATTACTTGGAGCAATAAATAAACAATAAGAGTCCCCAGACATAATTTACAAGATTTTCCAGACCTAAAAGTTGTCCTTTGCCTCACACTATTCAGTGGAACAAAATGTCACCCAGTTCTGCATCCCTAACTGCATCCTTCGCTGTACATACACCTGCCATTTCCAGGTCCTAAAAGGACTGCTCCAGACTGAAAAATTCCCTGCTTCCTGTGGCACTTAAACCAGAGGAATTATCCTCCCATGAAAGCAGAGTTTTAGCAATTCCTACATAACGCCTTCTGCTGCCTCATCCCTTTTACATGATGTGAAGAGGACAGACTAACCTGAGGCTCTGACAATAAACCTTCAACAACATTTTGAGCAACATTCTGATTTGTTTTCTATCCTGTTATTCATGGCTTCCTTCCTTTTTATGCCTTGGTCTTAGATAACTAGCTCCAAGGCAGGTGATCACACTGCAAGAAATCATTGAATTAGATGAATCCCATGCTTGAACAGTAAGAAATATTTTATTGATTTGAATTGGAATTGCTGGCTTTTTTCTTTCAAAAAAAATTCTTGCTTTTTTTCCTGCCTTTCCTTCTGAGTGACAGTCAAAACAGATACATATCCTGAGCACATATACATTTTTGTCTTATTCATTCCAAAATAGTTGAAGCAAAAGACTTCTAACTGAAAAGCAATCAAAAATGATAACTGCAAATAGTATTTATCTGCTGTGATTTGAGCCCAGATTCAACTGTTAGAAATATATAGAAATTGAATTTTCTTGAGTGAAGAAGTGATACTACTCATTATGATATGTATGATTAATGTGTGATTATTTTGAAAGGAAAATATCTTGTAATACCAGGGTATTTTCTTCAGACTCATTGTCAGGCAAATTCTTAAAGCTGTTATTGAAGTTTCCCACAGTCATCACTAAAAGCTCTATTCAGCACCAAATACCAGCACGTGCCTGAACAAGCTGCACAGAAATGTTCATTCCCACAATCCATCTTCTGGTGTTTCAAACTGGATTGACACTTGCATTAATCTGTAAGGAAAAACTCTTCCTTAGTAAAGCTACTAGCATCCCACCTCACAGAAATCTAGCAAATTGTCTTACTGCATAATGTAAGTGTATGCAGGCTGGACAAAGATGATTCCTGGCTTGGGCAAGCACAATTTTCATGTACAAAATAAACATTGTATTTATATACAAAATATATGCACTGCTTTGGGCACAAATCTCTTTCATTCCCATACAAACAGAAGTCAGTATTAGCCTGGTGGGGTCTGGAGAGTGAGAGAGACAATTCATCATTGGTCTCTGGAGTTTTAGGGACTCCTCCCTGCATATCCATGGTCACATCCTATGTTGTAAGTGGTTCTGAGAACTTTGGGCAAGATGCTCAGGGCCAGCTCTAATAAAGAACATTAGCACCTAAAACAGAAGGGCTAAAACCCAAAATTATATCCTTCAAAATAAATCTCCCAGCGAAGCATCAGGATGGATCTGACCTGTTTGCTGACAGAATCAAAAATGGAAGCTGCTTGCAGTTAAAAATTGTAGATCACCAGTAGATTTCCAGCCCATGTATGCAACTAAAATGAAATAATTAAGTCAGACATCTGTGTACCTATAAGAATATTGTCCTTTTCTTCTGTTCTCCACATAAAAAGAGGGGATCATTGTACTTTCTCCTGATCATCCTGTATATCTGGGTGCTACAAGCTTTGTCTGCCTCTTTTTTAATTGATATTTTTTGCAAAGTCTTTAGAAGTCTTTCTCTTATGCTTCAATGAACTTTCAGACAAAATAGCAGGTAATAATCCACATCACTCTGAGACTTACCTAAGTGTTTTTCAGAAGTATTGGTATTTTCAGCTTCTGAGACATTTAGGCACATTCCTTAGATGAAGATTGTTCTGTAAAATATTTACAATAAAACCAAACCCCTCTATTCTCACAAAATTATTTTCTTGTTTTCAAGATGTTGGTTTGGATTTCTGTCCTTTGTATGTGATATATTTTCTCAGCCTTGTATTTTGAATTCTGAACCATAAAGCCAACCTTTATGGGGACACCTGAAAGATTTAGGTCTTCTGCATTAGCAGTGTGATGCTTAGCAGTAAATTTCCTTAACCTTCTGGATAAAATATGTTCAGACAAAGAAAAAATTGTTTTAGAGTTGTGTTCTTCTTAACACAACAGTGACACCACTCAGATGCTACAGCAATAGAAATAAAACCAGTATCCTTTCTTTTGCCAAGCTTACTCTGAAATCTTAGAAGGGACTTTTTTTCTTTTGACAGAATATTTTATGAATACATAAACATCTCCTTCCTTAAAATATCTTTGGTTTATCCCTTGGCTTATTATGTTCCTGACTGGCTTTTTCTTTTCTGGCTTTTCAAGGTTAGTAATGAAAATGCAATGTTTGAAATTGTTGGTTGGCACATGGTAAATCCACCCATCTTGAAAGTCTAGTTTTGGCAAGGCAGTGTGCCTTTGTTATATAGCAAACTTCAAGCTTAAGGGACCTTAAACCATGCTTGATGAATTAACAATAGCTTAAAGATATCCATTCTACTTAAAACAAGACTTCAGCACAGCGAAACTGTACTTAGTAGGAGGACACTTTTGTTGTTAAGAGAATTGGTGATGTTCTCCAGCCTGATTCTAAACATCTAAGCAGGTACCCCAAGTCTGCACCTGACACTAATCCCTGTGCCACTAATGAGGCAACACATCACCTTGTATTTCATGTTTATATCCTTGGAGAATATGAAAATTAGAGTTTCATTAATGAGGAAATATGAAAAATTAATAAATAAAAAAATGAAAGCAGATTACATTTTTATGGCTCTAGGCCAAAACAGTCCTTTGAAGGATATTCAAGATTAGAAAAACACACTTATTGGTGCAGTCCTATTTCAGAATTAAGTACTCATTATGTACTCTAAGATAACAACCAAAATCTACCATGTTGATTCGCGCCATTAATTCATGTTTTTTTATATCAGAACTGTAGGTTTGCAACAGATTTCCCAGTCATCTCACCTATATGCTTCAGTCTGCATATTGATGTCACCCTAGAGCACCTAAATTAGAATTCTTTAGGGTGAAACTAAGCCAGTAGCACTCAGCCCTCTGCTGAACACCAACCCTCCAGGAGCAGCACCCCTACTCCCTGCCAGCTACTGGCTGCTCAGTCTAGGGGAAAAACTGACCCAAAGCAAAGCCCCTGCATCACACACAGCATGGGCTTGGGCTTCTCTGGGTCTGTGCCTCGCTCTGTGCGTGGAGAGCCATGTGCCTGCCACTTCATGCCCAGGTGGCCTCTGTCACAGAATGAGCACTGGCCTGAATCTCAGCTGCTGCTCAGTGCAGGTTCTTTCTTTAGCATCACTGAAGTGGCACTGACTTCAGGAACAGGGTCAAGTTTTTAAATGTTTTTCAAATGTATTTTAATTGAATATATGGCGGAGAAATGTGGAAACCCAGGGCACCGGGAATATTTCTCTGTCTGCTCTGGGGTGCCCTGTCCCCCAGGGGAGTACTGACTTTGACCCTGATTCATGGAGAAAGTTTCCTAGACTTCAAGGTAGACTGGAATCCACAAAAGTGTGAAATAGATTATAGAGAGTAGTGTAGGTGTATCACTTGGTGAGAAATTTAGGTTTTGGGATTTTTAGTATGTTGTGGATCGAAACAAGATGGAGGGCACAGGGTGTCGTCCTGGGTTTCTTCTTCATGTTTCTTCTTCCCTCTTCCCCTTGGGTTTGGGTGGCATTTTGTAATTGGGCAGGAAAGACGGCATTGCAGGCTCTGTGGGATCAGTTATTGCATTAAAAGGGAAAATAATCCAGGTGTCAGTTCTTAATTGGATAGTTTAGTCTTAGAAGACCTTGTAACAAGAGATTGTTGGTCATTTTGTGCCTTCTAATGAAAAGCTGTCGATCTCATGGTTATGAGACTGTTTTACTGATAAGAAATAATAAACACTTGAGTCTGAACACAAATTACTGTCTCAAGTGCCTTCATCCAGACACAGAGAAACCAACAGCTGATGTCCCCACAGAGAAAAGATGATACATATATTGATCTGGCCATTTCTTTTGGGTTTCTTTTTTTTGTTGTTGTTTTGGTTTGGTTTTGGCATTTCTTTTTTTTTTTTTTTTTTTTGAGACATTTCTTACTCTTCAGATGGCTAAAAAGTAATTCCAATGAAAACCATAAAGCATGTGCTGCTCTGCTCAAAACCCTTCACTGTAATTGCAGGATTACTTGCTAATCTAGGCTGTAGTCCTTAAATACTTAAATGATGTAGGCAATAAAATCAAACAGATCAAAGCCTTTTACAGATAATGGGGAAAAAAAAGGGTGTCTGAAAAATCTACGATATAGAGTAAGGCATTGGCCATGCCAAAGGGCCTGAGATTCCTAAATGCCTCAGTTAAGCTTGCTTTCCTTTTATCATCAGACCCATCAAATACAGAATCTCAGCTGATGCTGGGTTTTAATTTAAACTCTAAATGCATAGTTTTAATTTAAACCCTATTGGAAATGTAGTTTAATGTAACCACCAAATTGTATACAGAACCCCTGCTGAGTTTCTGAGAAGAATTAAATGAAAGAAAATCAAATATATTTCACTTGTTTCTGGTGTTATTCATTATTGTGATTATTAGTGAGTGGCTTGGCATCATAGACTGAATGCAAAAGGGTTGATATTCTGCTCAGTAGAGGTAAATAAATGCTGGGTAGGAAGCTTTTAGAGTCTTTACTCTGTTTGTTTCACATTTGTTTCCTAAGAAAGCAGGACTTGGATCCTCCTGAGCCCCAGACATTTTGTTTTGCAGATCAAAGTGGGTGATTACAGTGCACCTTCTGGCTTTAAAATATGTTACTTGTTTGTATTACAACACCATCAGGACAAAATCCACTGTGCCAGGCCCAGAAAAAGACATGAGCAGAGACAGTCTTTGGCCCTAAAAGACTCAGCACCTAAATAAATACAATCAGTTTGTGCTGTGGAAATCAACAGAGGATTCCTCTCAGGCTAAGCACAAAATATTTTAAAACACAATTATTATGAATTGTTACATAAAACAGCACAGGATGAATGTGAAATGTCAGTGTGTTTCAGGTGGGTTCTGTAAGACTTTTCTTTTTAATTTGTCTGTTCTTGTACACCACTGACATTTTCCAAGCCATTAAAATACCTCTGGTAAAGCCCATTAGTGTTCCAAAATAATATGTGCATCTTCTCTTCAGCATGATTCTTTTACAAAAATGGGGTTTCTACCAGCTATGCAAACTCGATATACATACTAACAAATTTTCTCCTATACCTCCTAATTTGGAACCTGAACTGATTAGGACTTTGTCAATCAATATGATGGACTTGTATAACTAAAGAGCTAGAAAGGGCTTTGAAATGGGTAAACAAGCAGAATATGTGACTCTAAAACTGATGGTGTCCATCAAATTTTCCAGTAGGGCATTTTTTCCGTGTATTAGACTAATTTATTGACCTTTCATGCTGTGTATGCCATGCTCCTGCCAACTAATGCTAGCCAAAATTTTCAATTAGGAATGTAGACCATCTGAAGAAAAGGCTGTTTCTTTTCACTTCCATTTCTTCCTCATTTATTTTTGTGTTTATTCAAGTTCTCTGGAGAACTGTAAAGACTACATTATGCCCAGTTAATTTACAGCCGTCATTTTTATTGGGTTACTGTGAATTCCAGTTTTTAAATCAGCATTGCTATGCCACAAAAAGACATGTGTGTACATCTTGTATGCAGGGCTAATTTTTTATGAAACAAGTGCTAGGATGAGGTGCTAGAATGCTAATAGCATATTTGTGAGTTTCATAGCAGCAGAGCTGACAGGCAAACAGATTCTGGCATGTCATTTCAGACTATTTTGTCATAAAATTAGCTTTGTGAAAATGTTTTTTAGCACTTTCAATTTTTTGTTTTGGTTTTCATATTTTCTATTTTTCTAAAGTCTTCTAAATTGCAATTAATTATGTTAAAGTTTCAAGTTCTAATGAAATAAAATAATTTTTTCCTAGTTTTCTATTTACAAATGTTTCCTAAGTGAAGAACTTGGGAGGCCATGATCAAAATCACAGTACAAGATATTTGATGTATTTGTTTGTTAATTACTTGTCCCTTATTTCTGCTTTGATTTTTGCCTGGCTTCAGACTCCAGACACATGGTTTTTTCCCTTTCTCTTTGCAAAGTTCCATTACCTTCTTCCTATGCAGTACATGATAAGTAGTCTTTGGCAGCTATGAAGTTTTTGTTCAGTTATCAACTTTTTGTCTATTAAAAGTCCCACCCAGAGTCACAATGTATCAGGTAAAATACTTTTTGTCTGAAAAAAGACAGACAGGCACTTCACAGCTATACTAGCCTGAGCCTGGATATACTGGCCAATCACCTTGGCTATTTTACGAATCTCCCTGGGATCACTGAGGAATTGTATCCACATCATTTTTTGATAAGTTGTAAATAAAGACACAAAGTTCTGTTTCAGAGCAAGCAGCAGAACCCAGTGTGATGCGTCTTTCCTCTTGCAGATAACAGGGAATCTCATATTGGCTTCAAGAGGGCTTTAATATCTCCCTTGCTCACCTATTTCTCTTTCCATTGCATTCCTCCCTTTCACTGACCATTCTACTTCATCCATAATTCATGGAATCCCTTTAATTTGTACCAACAAACTTGATTTTAATCAGGTCTGGGCAAAGGATTCAGGGTTGGTTGATTTCTTCACCCTTTATCATTTTACTCAACACTGGTCAAGCACAAAAATAAAAATTAAATAGCTGACATATAGCCCTTATTCTTCCAAACCATCAATTACCAGAGTATTAGCAAAGCTGTCTGAAGCCATTTTTCAGGGGGAGACAGGTTCCAGCAGCAAAACTGGCTTAGGAAGCTTCATTACTGCCCCTCACCTTAGTGCTATGGAAGGAGTAGTTTGTGGGCCCATACTGCATGCACAGGAATAGTTAAAAGAAAAGTCCTCTCCAAAATAACCTTTCATTTCAGCGCACAGGTGCTGCTGAGCCAGTGGAAAAACAAACCATATAGTGGTGGCTATGGCAACGAGCAGCTGAGGGAGGCAAACCAGGCAACACCTCCTTCAAAAGCCTTCTTCTCCCTCATCTGTGTGGCAGAGACTGGCCCTTGTGTCTGAGCTGTACTGTGCCTACTGAAAAAAAATAGTATTCATGCTTAAAAAAATGAATAGGCATTCTAGAGATTACCAATGAGATATTAAAATAAGAATAAAGATTTTTACAACAGTTTCATAGAAGAAAATATTGCATAGGAGCAAGGTCTGACCTCTTCAGGGCATATTATCAATATTTCATGAGCCTGTGAGGAAAGGAAATATTTAGCAATGCAGCATTAAATTTCCATCTGAAAATTTCCATGTCTGTAGCAGGCAGAAATAGTAGCTGGGATGCTGAATCTGGGGGTTTTTCAAGGAATTCAGAAATTACCTGCACAAAACTTGAATAAAATTGAGTCAGGAAAAACAGTGCTTTAAATTACTAAGTGGAGCTTTATTAAGTAAAAATTCTTCAGTAATAGTTTTTTTTTTTTAATCATTTAAATAGGTTTCTGACAAGGAATGTACACAATGTACTAAGGCATATTATAAGTATCTCTAAGTTTAACCAAATTAAATGTGTCTGGGACTTGAGAATTTCCCTCCAGGAAGAAAGGATGGAGTATTATGGTTTCAGGTTTAACAAAATACTGAAGAGAGGTGATTAAAGCATGAGGGAAAATGTTTCTGTTGGAAAACACAATTTTATTGAAATTGAAACATTTTGAATGAATAAATCAGCTCTAATGAAATTTTCTGGGGTAAATCTTTGCAAGAAGATATCCTGATAAGATAAAAAACCTTTTATTTTTTACTTCTGATTCCTTTGCTTAGACTTTTCAGTTATTTTAACAAATCAGCCTCTATTCAATATGTCACAATATATAATGTACTGTATAAATTAGGAAGACTGCTTTTTCCTGGAAAATAAATACTTCAGTAGTATTTGTTCTGTATTTATTTTTAAACTTTGTATTCTTCCTGAAGTTTCTGATGAGAAGTAAGGCGTATATTAAAACATTAAAATTTCCCAGAGAATTTTATTTCATTACTCCCACCATCTTTGATTCCACATCAGTCCTTCCCCAGTAATCTGAGTGACATGCTGTCCAGGACAAAGCCTGCTGAATTTTGTAGTAAATGACTCTTTGAAGAAGATACCTAGCCACATTTAGGGGTTTCCATCACTAATAAATGGGAGGGGATGGACAGAAGGAGAACTCAGACAACTGAGATTTTTATTTGCCTGGGAACATTATTAAGCAAACATATTTCTCACAATAATGAATGGCTTAAGTTTTATTTCCCTGAATTTTCACATACTGGTATTTTTATTGATTTAGCCCAGCTAGGATGGTCACATAAATATGCCCACTCTGTAGTTTATTCTCCTTCCAGCATAGGAATTTATTTTAGTGATAAGTATGTAAACACACGTATAATTTTGTTCCCTCAGTGCTACCATAACCCTGTCCAGGCTGGAAAGGGCTACTGCATTACTTCAGTTCAGTCAGTGCACTGTCGCTTGTGTCCTATCTGGTTCTTTTTGTAAGAAAATGGTGAGAAGAATGAGAAAATGTCAGCAGCTTCAACTACTGTCTAAGAGGCCAAATTGAGACCAGTGTGTTCATGATTAATACATGGTGACTGATAGTAGATGAGTGGATTCAATCCATGCCTTTGGCAGACACATTAATGCATGTGTGTTCTCCATATGTGAGGAGATATGACCATTCCCCAGAACTCCAGCCACCAGCAGCAAACCATCGTAGGGATATTTCCACAAGAGAGATATTTCCTACCTGCCGGGCTCTGCTGAGGCACGTGCATAGGAAGTCCATAACAAATTTGCTGATAACTAAATTAGTCTTCCATTTTGCTGCTCAGATGTGTCCTGCTGAAGAGAAAAAGAGAGAAGAGGGATCTACAAATCCCTATTAAATTAGAGATTTGTAATTTAAAGCATCAAGAATAGCATACTTTCATTTTCCTTGGCATAGAGGGTGTCAACATGTGCTTACTGAAGAGTGAAGTAGGTATGGGCACAGGAGAAATATAGCTGGAAAGTAGTGAGGTTTTTCAGAGTAATTTCTCTTAAATATACATTTCTCACCATACTCGTATTTGTTTAGCAACATGAATTATGCTAACTGCTCATATCAAATGACTTCATCTGAAAGCAGTACCTTGTGCACAAAGCCCTTAAGCCCTGATTATGCAAAGATTTATGTATGTTTTTACCTTAATGTATCCTGGGCCTTTCCCAGCTAAACTGAGGCCTTTTTACGTCATTGTAATGAATGTAAGTGCATTTGATGACTGCTTTCCAACCAATCTCATTACAAGACAAGTTTTAGAGAAACCACAGAGTAAATAAATGATAGACTCTGTGAGTAGGCCAATTGATTTCAATTATGCCATTCACAATGGTTTGTGCGTGTCTATGTGCATGTATTTATTCATACGCGTCTCTTTGCAGAATCAGGTTAATCTTACATGTCTGACCTCTATTATTGACTGAACATAAGTGAGAACTTTTAGCAATTATATCTTCTAATGCTTCATATTAAGCATTGCATAATGAGTTGTTGCTCCCTTTCCTTAGCTATTAGGGGTTGTTGTCTCTGGGTTCCACGATGAGACAATTAGCTTTTATTCTGAAATCTGTTATGTGTGGTCATTACAAGAGACCAGTGCATGAGAAGCACTGGTAGCCTGCCACTGACTATGGATTATCTCCTTCTGTGCCTGGATAACTACAAAGGTTGAAGGCAATGTTCTCCATCTGTGACTCTGCAAAACACTGAATGCACATTTTCATCTGCATTTCCAGTACAGTTAATCACATTGCTAAAGAGATTACACTAAATATATTATCAAGACCAAACCACTAACCAAATGTCACTCAGATCTGTCAGTTAACAAGGGGTGGAATCCAGAATGATGTGTTTAACAGACCTTGAGATTTCAAGTCAATAGTTATTCGGATTCTTCCATCCATCAATATGGGCAAATGCTGTATTTCCAAGCAAAGCTTAGATCTGACAACTCAATATTTTATGTGATGAGAATTGTAATGATTTTAATTTGAATGTTAATTAATTTATTTGATAACTGCCTATTGGGCTTGTGCTCCATCTGGCCCAGTTTCATGTGTCTTGATAATATTTATTTGTGATCTGATGATGAACACCAGGTGTGTTTATATACTTTGAACTAATGATGGGAAATATCATTCTTCAGAGTTCCTGAGGTGGACTGCTGGGTATTTAATTGTGAATCTATTAATTTTGTCATCTGAATCTGTATATCTGTTAGTCTTTGCATATACATTGCAAATCTGAGTCAAGAAGATTTCCCATATATGCTAGCACACATGTAGCTTAAAAGCATCATGGTTAGACTCTGATTATTACATTATACTGTTTCCACGGTCATTTGGAGAAAGCAAGGCATATGTGTATTAGTCTAGTTAGATAAAATTCAGTACAAATGCAACGGGCTTCTGGGAGGAACAGTCTAAACTATTCACACATGACTGACTTTTAAATTAATGGCAAGCTCTTGGGAGAAGTTCTGGAGTCATTGTGGACAGTTCAATAGAAACATCTGCTCAGCACAGCACTGGCAAAGTAACGAACAAATGATCATTCAAGCCAGCTCCCCATCTTTCTGTAGTTGCAGAATTGAAATGGGACTCAGCTCACTAACCTCAGCAATTTAAAAGTTAGGCATCCTGTGTGAAGTAGTTTCTGAAGCTCTTTCTGTGCTCAATGGAGAGAGACTAACCTCTGGAGGACAATCCAGCTCACTAAAGTATGACTGAAGTAAGCAGAATTAAATGTCCTTTTGAGGTGGCATTTTTCTACCAGCTGTAGAAAAGTACAGCAGGTGTTTTGAAGTCCTGGAGTAGCTTTTAAATAGGTAAAGCTGTGGAGGATGTTGACATCTCCATACCTTGCTCTCAGCCCCTATTACTGCATTTATTTTGCTGAGAAATTGTGGAGCTTGGCTGAAAAGGTTCTTGTCAGGTCCAAACAGGACCACATATCTTATGGATACTGCGCTTACCAGACTTTCCATGCTGGGAATTGCAGCTGTCTTGAGAAACTCTGCAAGAAGTCAAGATGCTGTTGTGGTTAAGCCCATAAGCTCAGACTCTTCTGGCTGAGATGTGTGCGGCTGCAGTACACTTCATACTTTCCTCTGTCACTCAGCATTCCTGTTTTGTCCACATTTTCATAGTTTAATCAGTGGAGAACCTGAGGTCTGACTTGTTTTTATGTTGTTATGTTATTTGGCATAGTTCTGTTCCTGCTGCCTCATCTGATCTGATGTCCAAACCCAGTAGTAATTCAGGAACAGTATAAGATTTCACAAGCAGAGGGAAAGAGTGCTATTGGTGTAGGACTATTTAAAGAGAGAAACTTCCTGTTGCAAAATCTAATAATAATATGGATTATTATTATTATTGGACCAAGTCTTCTATATTCCATTCCTCGATAAAAGTTTCCTTCAGGATCAGTGTGAGCTGCTTCCCCCAGGGGTGAAGTTTTCTCAGTAGTTCCCTAACAGTGAATGCGGAGTTTAGGATTGGCCTGTTTTCATTTTGAATATATGCTATTTAGTAGAAGCTTTGTAAAACTTTGAAGCAGATATCTGGAGAAACTTATCCAGGAAGTGAACTTCTTGGTTTCTGGGTTGCCCATTCCCAATATGGAGAAAAAGACTTACAAGGTTCACAGGAAATGAGATTAAAAAATATTATAACTCTTAGATATCTCTAGTTGTTAACAAATGAAATTTGAAACTCCTTACTTTTAACATGATGTGTGAATATACTGTAAGTATGTAACAAGTGACACACCTTGTGAATTTTTAAACCTAATACAAATAGACCCAGTGCACTGGTAATATTGACAAAGCTAGAATTTCCATATCTAAGGATCAGACTGTTTGTTCTAGTTCAGGTGTAAAAACTATTACACAATATAACCATTAAAATAATTCTTCCAGCTGCTAATGGTTGGTTTGTCTACAAAGCATTCTGAGTGCAGCCTGTAAGAGTTGATAAATGCACCACTTAGCAAAATTCCATCTGGCTATCTTCAATAAACTGGAGGGCAAATGCAAACAGGAATGTGAATTTCTAGTTATTCTGCCTCACAATGTCCTCTACAAAGGAGCACCAGATTGTCCATTTGCATACATTTTCATTTACAGCAGACCTTATAAGTACCCACACACTTCCTTTAAAGTTACAGTGTAATGCAAAAAAGAAAATACAAACCCAAAAAACCCCAGCAACAACAAAACATAACTTGCCCCCTACAACCAACAAAAAAAACCCCAAAAACTGCAAGGAAGAGAGATAAATTCAATGTAGTTATGGGACTACAGTCAATTTAAGACAAATGTCATATAAGTAGGTATGAAACTGATACAAGGAGAGGAAACCTTCATGAAATGTGTACAATTCCACTCCCATGACACTGGAATGCATACTGCACAATGATACTGCTCAGCTACATGGGAGAAGCACATAGAAATGTCTTGTCAGATGAATTCTAATATTATCTGAAAAAATATATGGGACAGCAGCACTACAGAGTTTCATAGATAAAAACTGGCTTATTTTTTCCCCTGCAATGGAATTTTTTTGTTATCTTCAGAGAGCAACTCAATCACCTCTGAAGCCGCTCCAAAACAGCCTCATAGCAAAATTAAAAGAGATTAAATTAGATCTTGGTCTCACAATGGAATCTGTAGTTGAATACTTAGAAATAAAGTAAACAAGAAGGAGGTCTAAAAGGCTCTGATATCAAGACTGCTTTTCAGTATCTTTTTGTAGGATGGCAAAAAAAACTTACATACTTTCATCCCATGCACAAGACCATGGAAAGTATGTCATTGTCAAGTACTTTTTTAAAGACCAGGGTGAGTAAATATGAATACAAAAAAACTCCAATTCTTTAAACACAAAGGCAGATTTATTTTGGAAAACCCAAGTGATCTTTATGGTTAACACATTCCTCTTTTCACTTATGACTGTAGGAAAAGTGGTTTGCCATATCAGCACTGTAAGTAGTACAAGGGCATCCTCAGTTTTTCCTGCCCAGCACATATTCAGTGTTCTGCTCAAGAAAGTTGATAGTGAGGGTCCTAACTCCAGAAGTGGAGGTGTGTCTTGCATTGCACCTCTTTCATAATAAGAGAGGATTAAACCTCTGGCCTTCTGCAAATGATTAGTTAATTTTCAGGAACACTAGAAAATAATATAGAATTTTTTAACAAGGTATGTGGTAGCCTTGAAACATTATTTTACTCAACAGACATGCAGTTTCATCCAAGGACTTGCCTCCAATGGGCAATACGAATTGTTCAACACCTGTATGGGTTCTCTCACTCTTGGTAATATCAGTTTGTCATGAGACAAAGGTAACATCACATAACAGGAGATGACACATTGTACATGATGAATAACCATGGCAAAGGGACAGTAATTTAGCCAAAAATTGTAGTTCACAAGTGTCACTAGTTCAGATTTCACCACAAATGAACTGCTTTCCAAACAGTTGTTCAGTTTTGGTTTTTTTTTTCACTTGTACAGATGTGAATTGAGCTACTGAAGATCTGCAGCCTAACAAGAGAGTATTTGTGATGAATAATTCAGCTGTCCTACTAACTGGTTCTCTGGCTAATGTACTGGTTGAAATCAAATAGAAATTTTTTGCATCTGTTGACAGGTGTTATGTGCAAGTTTAAAAAACTGAGGGGACATAATGGTTGTGACTTATCTAGGCTCCAAGGGCATAATTATCATATCCTGAGAAAAGTTTAAAACCATAACTGTTGAATTTATTAATTCTCATCTGAGTATCATTCCTCTCATAAACTCCACATGGGTAAGAAAAGATCCAGGTGGCATTGTGCTGCTGGTGTCTCTCCACTCTGCTGCAAGCTCTTAAACAATTAGCTTAATTTTTATAATTAGTTTTGATGTGGGGTCTGGGGTCTGTAGAATATTAGGAACTGTTTCAACAGGCATCCATAAAAAGGTAAGCAGTGTTATAGCTGGAACACATGACTTAATTAATTTTCTCTCAGAACACCTGGAATCAATATTATCAGCCAAAAACATGTTATGTCCTGTATTTTTTCCATTATCTCTAAATGGTGCTTTATGAACCCTGGGTGGTATAATGATGAATATTGTGACAGGAAAAAGGATTTTCTACATTGATGTGACACTACACAGTAATACAGACAACTCTTTTGTGTGGTGCTGGGATCTATTATTTATTCATTCATTTATGTCTTTTACTGGATCTATATGCACTGTAGTGATATTGCATTAAACTTTATCCCCTAATGAACACTATTTTGAAAACCATTTCTAATCAGTGGAAATAAATTGGACCAAAAGCCTGTGTACTAGAAACAGAAGTGTATCACAGCAAGGCTGGACTCTTCAGGCACAGAGAAAAAGAACAGAACAAATAATGAATTGCTGGATTAATGTATCAGCACTTTGATAGTTTGCTCAAGATGGTGCAAAGCTGGGCACTAATCACAGCAGCCTTCATGTGAACTGTGCCTGGGCCAGCAGGTATCAGCCCCCAGTGTATGGCACTGGCCCAAAATGAAGAGGTGTTGGTGCTACATGTAGGACAGATCACTATCCAAAATCACCGAGTGGTTCCAAGCCCAAAAAAGGCATTCAAAATGTTGAACTATTACAGTAGTTGAATGAATGAAAATGGTTAAAATGTTTGAAAAAGACCAAATATTTTATTTAATTTCCCATATCTTGCTACCACACAAATCAGTTTCCTAAAAAAGTAGGGCAAACTGGAAAGTGAGCAATTTCTTTCCCAATTCCTTTATAATGCTTTAATTTCAAATCTGTAAATGTGAGAAATTTCCAGGCTTTTAAAATACAAAGGCTTTCTGGATATCATCTCAACACAAGAGTTCATAGAAGAAAATCAAAACAAAAAACCTTATTTGAAATCAATTAACAGCAAGATCTGAAAACATTCAACATCATTTCAAAACGAATTACTAAGTCTACAGTAGACTAATTAATACTACAGAAGAACTGCAATGGACTTAATGCACTTGTCTGTCTCATCCAGCAGCCAATCTCCATTAAGCTCTTTGGATTCATTAGTTGTAGCAATGATGACTAATGCTGTAGAGAAACACAAGATTTGGGATGCTTTGGAAGGTAGCTGTTGAGTAAACGCATTTTTAAAAATTTGCAGATGTTTACATTGAGCCCACCTACCTTTTAAAGAGCTGTAACAACATTAGTTTTTTGAAATGAAACCTCTTTGTTTTCTAAAGCTACAGGTTGATTTTTTTAGTCCATAATGATGGCCATATCAAGCCTGCTTTTACTTAAGTTTTGAATGTGAAAACATATTTACAGGCAAAAATCACACCAAGTCTTCAATCATATGTGTTTTTCCAGTGCTTTAATATGTCAAATCTGCTTACCTGTATACTGTACATGATCCATACGAGGGGTAACATGTGGCTGTTCTGGAGTTAGTAAACATTTTAAACGTACATGAATTGAATTCTAAATAGAGTGAAGTTACACTGGCATGCCTGAGTCATTTCTAAAGCTGCCTTAGTTGTCGTTTTCAGAGAAAAAGGCCCACCCTGAGTGTGACTCCATCCATATTAGCCCTGTACAGCCTCAGTGCTGCAGCCACCACAGGGCACAGGGGACCACACGAGTGCTCTCCATGGTGCAAGCCCACTGACATCTCTCAGGGCTGCAATCTCACATGGGTCCTAGCTCAAATCACATGAGCTAGTCAGTTCTCAGAGCCCTGATAAGAAGACTGAAGGCTCCTGGTGCTCATATCAGCCTTTTTGTGTCTGGTAGCCTAAGTTTGCCTGTTGGCCTCCATATCAACTGTGGACTGTTATTTTCCAGGTACAAGATTCAGGATTCTGGGTTGGTATGAATTAGGAGTAATTCCTCTTTTTCTAGGCCCAGTCTGTGTCAGCAATCATTATCACCCTGCAGGTATTTGGTGTGCCAGACCTGTATGGGAATAGATGAGCAGTTCAGTACTCAAGCACTCACGTAAAGCGCCTTCTGTTACGGAAATCTTGAAAACACTTCCCAACTTGTCACTGCCCGTGACATTCCAGTTACCATCACTGGGCTCTGGCAGAGTGAGGTGTCCAGCTGTATTGATATTATTAATGGAGTTTTGCACAGTTCCTGTGATTATTGCAGCTGTAAAGGTACTATTCCACTTTGGGCACATGAGCCTCAGCTTCAGTGAATATATGCATTATACAGCCTCAGTGAATATATGCATTATACACATCTCACAGGGATCTACCTGGTTCTCTTGTGGGAAGTGGAGCAACCATTTCACCACTTCTTCTCCCACTGGTGATATATGCTAACATCCTGTGGGGATGGCTTGACAAGCACAGAGCCACTGTGCCCATGTGTCTGTGAAGGGCACTGCCCACCAGAGCAGTGGAGAACTGAATCTGATGACCTTCACAGTCTGTATTATAGAGAAAGCCTCCCTGAAGGACCCCATGCACACCTCAGGCAGCATCTTTGAGGTCATTTGTGTCCAAGACATTTACCTCTCACCAGAGACACGTGCCCAGTGGTGGTTTCCCAGCCCTAGCTCAGGTTCTGTGCAATGGAAGCATTTTCACACGGCGCCCCATCAGCCAGCTGTGGTTCAGATATGCAGATTGAGCTGCCTGTGACTTTTCAAGTCTTCCTCCTCACCTCTGTGTCTGAAGCTGGCTCTGACCATTCTACCAACCGTAACCACACACTGTTGTCAGCATAATTCGGAGTTTAAGTTTGCTTCCTACAAATATTTACAAAAGTCTCAAACATCTTCTGAGCCCCAAGTATCTCGCCTATGGAGAAATTACACAATAGAGAAATCAGCTATCAAGTAAAGTATAATTACCTTCTCTTGCAGTTCCCAGAACAAGGATTTTCTGGGGAACCAGCCAAAGGACTGAAAAGGAGAGCAAGAAGCATGCTGTAATCTCTCAAGCCCAGAGCATGGGATGGTCCCTAGACAGGTTCAGAGACCACTGTAAAACCTTTGAGTGTATCCTCTCCCCCTCCCACAGGAGGTGAAAAACTGAACCTGACTCCAGATATTGTTCCAATTCCTTCAAAGTAGTGCACCTGGTGACTGTATTCTGCAGCCTACATTCCCTGACAAGTATGCAAAATGAAGTTTAAAGGAGACTTTCGTCAGAAACAGGCTCATCCTGACCTTCCCATTTTGTTTCTGAATAGCCTAATGAAGAAAAAATCAGCAAAATGCCATAAGGTAATAGTGGAGAATAAAACTGTGACAAAATAACATGAGTGACTCACAGACTGCAGTAGGAGTTTTGTATTTTTTTCCTGGGCTGTTACATTCAGGCTCTGAATACTGCAGAACAGTCTAAAGGAGCAATGAAATAGAGTATTGAAGGTTTTGTAGTTCACTACTAAACAGCTCCTTCAAAAGTCTTCTTGCTGTTAAAAGCAGTGTTGGGGAATTGCTACATAAATGATACACTGTAGAAATAAGTCAGGCCCTAAGAAACCAGGTCAAAACTCTAGATTCCAGAAACAAAAGGATAGATCACTATGAGTAGCTAACATTCTCAAAGAAAAAAAAAAACAAACCTTTTATGTATTCTTGACCTACATTCAAGTAAAATGGTACTTTTGAACTGCTCTTAAATCTTTTTTCAGCTTTATTCCAGAAAGGGTATTGCAGTTTGTAAGAAGCTTGACTGCTGGAGCACATCTGCTGCTTTAGTTTAAAAGGGTTTGATTGTAGAATGCTAGATACTTGATAGAAATTTCTGTCTGAAATGGTAAAAATATTCTTAATCTAGAGGACATAAATATTTGCTTCAGTCCTGGAAAACCTGATAAATACAGAGAAATTATTTGCATTTAATATCAAGTATCTCTCTTGACACTTTAATTACAGTACTTTTTTGCTTCTCCTGATCTGTTGGGTAGTGTTCCTTTTTTCTCTCCTGTTGTCTTTATTGGGACTTTGTTCCAGCTTTAATATCTTTAGTCCAGAAAAAAAATAACACATATTTACCTGTAAATTCAAAAAATCCAACTAGCAGAAATTACTTTTCTGGTTTTTTAGGCTGAATCTGAATGACTTATTTTCTCTGATGCTGAGATTTCTGACTCATTCACTTTTTTTTTTTTTTTTGGATTTGCTTGATATGACTTTTCAGAGTCACTATGAATTTATCACCACTCCTGGATATTCCATATTTAATAATAATTCTTCCATCTTTTGCTGTAGAGAAAGTTACTTATTCAGAATCACAGAGCAAGGTAATTATTCAGCTGTGGGGGAAACATGAGGATCCAAGGCTGCTAGCTCTCATAACTGTACTGTGAATCTTGTGATAACAAGTAGCTCTTTAAAAGCCTCTGTACTTCCAGTCTTGTAAATGTGTGACAGCACACATCGATGAGTGAACCCACCTAGGGAAACACAAGTGAAAGAGCCAAGTGCCCAAATGTACTTTTGATTGCATTTATCAGTGCTGTTTGAAATCAAGTTAATTATTTTGAGGGGGACCTGACATACAGCATTCAGGCACCATGTGTGTGACAATTCTGGTGGTGCTGATTTCAGTTTCTTCTCCTGTTGAGACCTTCAGCATCTAGGAGCCAATGGTTTTACCAGTTCTTCAACTCCTCATTAGGAGGAGTTGCATCTGTTACAGGAACTGTGGGGAAAATCAAGAGAAATTCTCACTCTTTAATGTTTCCCGTTTGAACTTAAAGCATTTTATTGCTTATTCATCATATGGGTGAGACTTTTTTAATGTTTGATGATGATTTATGAAGCTACAAAACCATTCAGCACAGCAAGCAATAACTGATGTAATTAGCACATTTGAGGACGGTGAAAACTGCAAAATAAGAAAGCATCAGTCACTAAAGCAATAGATTGATTTTTCAGTATGTGTTCCAGTGCTTTTATCAATACCATGTGTTAGTGCTTTTGGACTGTGTCATTCTCCATTCTGCTATTTCCTGGCTAAATGTCAATAGAAAGTACAACATCTGAATTTATTAGTGCTTTTAAACAGCTATAATAACCTGCTGCTATTGCCACATACTATTTGATGATCAAAAGATAAAGCAAGCATGGAGAAATGGAAAAGGTCATGGACACAGATTATATATGAAACAAATTATTACCCTTTTTCTGGGCCCTTTTTCCTCCTTCTAGAGGTGTCTTCCTTGCACATACTGCCTCCTTTCCTTCCCTGAAGGGACACGGAGGTAGACAGACTACCCACATACAGATAATTTCCTCAGCTCAAACCTGTAAAATGTTTTCTTGGGATTTTCCAATCTGGTCCACCAAGACATAATGAATATCTTCTGCTCTGAATAGTTGCATTATGTCCCCTATTGTGAGCCTGTGTCTAAGTTTAGCCAAACCTAAACAGGAATTGAGAAAAGTAAAATAGAATTCTGCAACACATGAAATAACTAAATTGAACATCCATCTGTGTTAAAGTTCAGGATGGTGGGTTTCTTCCTATGTTAAGACTAGAAATGTTATCAAGGAGAAAAGCTTGATCCAAGATCTCCTGTAGGCTATAAACGTACTTTGTCTTGTTTAAATGTGTCGTCAGTGATAACACATATGAGTGTCCTTCATCCACAGTTTCTTTGATGCCTGTGGACTGCTGAAAAATTATCCCAGGTGAGGAAAATGTAGCTCATTGGCCATAACTCTACTCCACCTCAATGTGAAGAAAGCTGATCCAAAATTGTGATAGTACATGCTGGGACTTTTCATCAAGTGAAACCCACAACTTAGGATGAATACAAGACATAGGGAACAGACTGGTAAAAGTATTTGAATCAACCTGAAGTAAGTAGAAACCTGTCTTCACAATACAGAGCTTTTAAATTGGTCTTAACTGCAAATGAATCTTCCTATGAGAATTTGATTTTCTTCTTGCAACTTTCCAAAAGCATGAAGAGGCTTTTTTATATACCATGAAGTAGGCTTCAAAATAAGTAATAGTGTTATATAAATTACTTTTAAGTCTGTGAATTATAGGAGCATTTATTCCCTTTCCACAAAAAATAAATATAAACAAATAAAGCAAAACGTACAGATTTAATAAATGAAGATCTAGATAATAAATCTCACTTAAAATAGACCAGCAATACTCAAGACACTTTACTTACTGAATGAGCCAAAGCATTATTCTCAAGAGAATGTTTTGCCCTTTCCGTAGAATTTAATAAGTAGTGGAAATACTATTTAGGAACAAACTTTTGCACAGCAGAGCCAGAAGATGATTTTTGCTTGGTAACTGTTTAACTAAGCCCAGCTGCTGCCATCACTTGGGAGCTGGGTTGCAGGAGGGTAGCAGCAGCTTCTCTTTCAACCAATGTCAACCAACCACAATGGGAACATCTGTGGTACTCAACAAACACTGAGAATGCTTTGGGGTGGCTTAAACTTCACACACAAGACCTCAAATAGGAGCTGTTGGGGGGTTCTTGAAGTAACTTCCATACAGATATTTAATCCACAAAAGTCAGACAAGTTGCTTGCAGTTGCAAGGTTTTCTTTATTTCTATCTTTCAGACATGTTTCAATATATAATTAAACTAAAATGCTGTGGTGCTTGGGTCACCTCACTGATTGTTATAGACAGGAGAGGTCCAGTGGGAAAGTTCTAGCCCCAGGTGAAGTTCTCCATGGCTGAGTTTTCCACAAGGTGCTGCTGTGCTGGGACAAAATTGTGAATCTGTCAGAGACTGATAGATCAATGTAACACACTCTGTAGTTCAATATTAGGCAGGAAAGGATGACAATACAGGGCAATAGAAAAGGTGAGGGCAATAGCCAGGTGACTTTGGCAGGAAGAAATATAATCTAACCTGTGAGTGGAGGTGAGGGAGTTGATGAAGGACTTTAATACTTTACTGGCCTGTAATACTTTACTAATTTACTCCAGGCTGACAAGCTAATATTGTTATTGTCTTTGTCTTTACTGAGGAAAAACATGAGTGAGTTTTGACTACAAGAAAGGGGTTTGGCTCCTAAAGTGCACCTCTCCAGGGTTTGTGCAGGATGCACATCCTGTGGCTGTGCTATCACAAGGATTTGTTGTAGCCCACACCCCAGCTGTGAGTGGAAGTGAGCTACTGCCAGAGGAAAGTCTCAGCAAAAGTACCAATTTCTGAAGGAAACTCTAGGTGTCCCTCTGGGGAATGTGTGCTGCTGTCCCTGAAGGCTGAGCAGACTAAAAGAAAAGGAGCAGTTTCAGGCGCATGTCCCAGGTGTGTGCCTGAAGAGTTATTCTTACTCCCTAGCCCTAGGCAGCACAGTATGTGGGTTTGATTGGATTGCTGTTCTGAGTCACCTAATTCTCCCTTTTTAATGATTGCAGGCATCTAATTCTGTATTCTCAGCTAGCAGCTGGTTGTTAAATGCGAGATAACTCAGAGACACCTCTGTCCCATGCTGCATGTGGCCAATGAAAGGAGCAGTCCTTGACTTCCAGTCCCTGTGGGGAAGGCCAATAGTTCAGCCATGCAATTCACTTCACAACCATGTAAAGCTCACCCCTGCTGGGCTTATTGTACACTAAAATCAGATATTAAGCTTAAATTATCTTGGCCAAATTTGACCATTTAAACAGCAATAGGGTTTTTGTTGGTTTTGTATTTTGCATCAATCACATATTTCTATGGTTGTAAAGGCTTTTCTAAAGATCTTATCTTGACATTGATCTGTATTTTTACTATAAATCCTGCAAACCTGAAGAATAAAGATATTAAAAATATTGTGACTAGTCCATTTTTCTGATGAATTCTCTGCAATTATGGCATTTCTCCTAGGGATTCTACCAAGAATTTTTCAAAATTGGCCTCAATGAACTTTGGACCAGCACCATTGCATTTTCTGTGGTGGTGAGATTGAATCTAATCTTTATTTATATTGACTGATACCAGAAGTATATTTTCCATTGTTAGTTTCTCAGTGCAGGAAGAAATTAATCATACAGCCTATTTGTGCCCACTAGCAATAAAGCCCCATTTTAATGAGAAAATGAATATTTGGACTTTGCACTTTGTATCTTTTCTGACAGCTGTGCTTTTTATTCACTCTGACTGAAACAGCTTCAATGACAGCAGCCAGGATCCTCCCCTTCTGTTCAGCTTTTCCATAGAAGGCAAAATGAAATACATCTCTAAAGATAGGCCAGTACTATTTTGAGTACTTGCTTTTTCATGGGATTATGCCAATAAACAAAAGAAAAATACTCATCTCCACCTTTATCCTTTAAGAACCAAAGCACTCTTTAAGGAATATCAACTATTTCTTCCTCCCTGTTTCTTCAAATTCACATTTTCCCTCTTCCCTTTTTATT
Source organism: Camarhynchus parvulus (assembly GCF_901933205.1). NCBI lineage: Eukaryota > Metazoa > Chordata > Aves > Passeriformes > Thraupidae > Camarhynchus > Camarhynchus parvulus. The sequence continues at coordinate 29,195,716 of NC_044586.1, read as the reverse complement.
TATCCTTCTTGGCTTCTTTTATCATGCGATAAAACAAATGTTAGCTCTATGTTAGATAAGGTTGTTTTTGGAAACAAAAGTGGCATTTATTTGTTCTACAAGGTTTTAAGGCTAATGGCCCAACTCGCAGGTAGAAAAACAACAGTGAATCGTATCTTTTTTTGTAAGCCACATCACCCGAAGGGCATTATGCAACTCTGGCTTTGATAGGGTTTTTCTTTTTTTCCTCAGGCATAATGACTCCAGAGAGACCAAACATAACAGTGATCAATTGGGCTGCTTTCTCTTCTATTCCAGTTTTACACAACAAAGGGATCCGTTGATTTTATTTGTCGTTTATTTATGCTTTAAGCAAGCGTGGTTTGGAAAATATTGGCCTGTCCAGCAGGCACTTCTACTATTGGTGCCTCAGCATAAATGTGTTTTCCCCCGTATGAGATTACAAGGCAAGGTCGTCCATAGCATTGCAGCTCTGAAATAAGCAACAATACTGAGAGCTGCAACCTTTTCTAGTTAAAGTTAGTGAGAATTTTGTTGCTGGGAGCTGGCTATAATGGGATACAAATCAGGAGTTCACATGTTACTTGTTGACTTTGAGCCAAATCTAAAATATACACCAGTCCAGAAGTGCAGTCTTGAAAAGGATTTCCTTTTGTGTTAGCCTGAAGTGCTAACACAAAAAATGTATCCACGTGGATGCAGCTGGATCAGCTGCAACCATAAGCAACCATAATGTCGCTAGATCAGTCTAATCAATCCAGTGTGTGGGATTCCATGTCCAACTCCTCCACCTTGTAGAAGATACTGGGGTGAACTGAAGATTTGTGGGCTGGATTCCATGCCAAAAATGAAGCTCTGATTCCCCTTGCCTTTAAGATAGAGCCAAAGAGGAGTGTGGTGATGATCACTCTCTCTCTAGTAGGCATATTGTTAAATTAGCTTTTCAGCACATGGACGTCCTAAGGCCTTCTCTCTTTTGTCTGCCCTGGAGATTTAAGCCTCTTCTCCAAATATTTCATGTGAGTGCCCAGTCAGTGTTCTGGCAAACCAACAAAGAGGACAGTTAGAGCATTGTTCTTGAAAGGGGAGCTCCTGCCTCTGATATCTTCTCCTAGGACTGTAACATTAATTACATGGTTGAAGAGGGTGAGGGATGGGTGAACCTGTCTTGGTTAACCAGAAGAGAGTTGGGAGATGTCTGTTCTTTGGAAACTCCTCCAGGCTGGGGTTCTGGCCATCCTTGCCCTGTGGCGGGTGGGCCTGTTCAAGAATGCCCTTGTAACTCAGGGTACAAACCTCAGCAGTGGCTCCTGGGGAGCGGCTCAGGGCATCCTCCTGCTATGAGGCTCAGGGTGTCTCCTATGGGTCCCACTTCCACAGGGTCAGTGGTATGATTGACTACACAGGGAGCCTTGGTATGATTCTCTGTTCTCCACAGATGCCAGAACAGTAAAAAGTGTGTGTCACAGTGACCAAAAATATGATAGCAGGGCAGAAGGGTGCCTGTAGCTCCCTCACCCACCAGTGCTATCTGCTCACATGCAGCTGCAGTGCCCCCTGCCCATGACAGCACTCCCATCCTGTCCTGAAAAATCCTAAAAGCCAAACCATCCTGAGTCGTTCTGGCTCTTTGACCTCTCACCCAAAACATACATGGATTTTTTAATCCTTTTCCTTTGTTAAAATCCTCCACCTTAGTAGCACAGGTCTCATTACCACATATTGGTCACAATATCCTCTTTATAGCTACAAGTATCTCTGGCGTAAGAAGCTTTTAATTGCCTTTATTCTCTGTGGTGAATATATATGAAGGCAGTGACACATACATAATTAGGTTGCAACAGGAAAAGAAGTTTAGGATGAATGTGCTGCTGATTTTTCTCCTTACTCCTTAAAAGGGGTCTTCTAGTTCACAGCAATGACGAGGTGCATATTATGTATCTAAAAGGGGGGAAATTGTGAGTATTTTGCCAATTATTAAAAAAACCCTCTAACATACAACCTACTGTTCATTAGCTGAAAAAGGAAGGTTTCTGTCTCAAGAATGGTACAGTTCATTTAAGATACTTCTGACCTAGATTTGTACTGTACTGAATTGCTTCAAGTGAGTAATGCACAATCTATTTATAGGATCATTATTAAATTAGCACTTGCATGATTTAAATCCCCTTCCAGTAGATTCACAAGGGAGACTCGGGCACTCTTGTCACCCAGTGGGTAGCAAGCTTGGGTTAATGTTCACAGAGTGGCAGTCTGGGCTAGTTTTCTGAAAGGAGTAACTGATTTTGAGATGCAGATAGAGTTTGCTGTAAAATGGAAATTCATCTCACCAATTTTGGACTTCTACATTTAGGTGAGATAAAGTATACCTTCAAGTGCCTCTTTTCCACAATTTGTTTTTCATGCTGGCTTATTGAGCACTGTAGGTTTTCAATATCTGCAGTTATTTTATGTAAATCCCATCACAGGGTCCAAATACAACCTAGGAAGATCATCACTAAGTTCTGTGGTAGCATTGCAGCGTTGTGGCTCCAGTTTGATAAAGCTGGCAGTAGGTACATGTGCCAGGGCAAGTTCCAGTGATCATTTCAGCATAGGAAGCTTTCTACCTTCTTTTCAATCAGGTAATTGCTCCAGCAGCGCTGCAAACAGTGAGGCAATCATCCTTCTGAAAGGTCTGTGAAGGCCGCCTTGCTTGGAAATGTTGGGAGCTGGGTGCTTCACTTCTCAAAAAAGTTAAGCCGTTTAAAAGAAATACAGCTGGATGTTATTATCAGATGTATGCTAGATGTCTTGAAATTTTGGCTTACTAGGCAAAACCAAACAAAACCCAGGAGACAACGGATATACATGGATTTGACAAATCCTTGGACAGCAGCCATAAGAGTTGAATTAGCATGGAATGTACTAGTCCTGCCTTCCCTTCTTCCTTCCACTCTACTTTTACTTGTTAGCTCTCTGGGATGTTGTTTAAGGTGGGAGCTGTGTCTCATGTCCATGCCTTGTGGCATTTGGTGTCACAGGGCTCCAGCCTTGATTAAAGTCCTCCCACTGAATCATCACTTGTGAAACCAATGGCCGTACATAAAATACCAGGTTCTGAACAAGATATTTGCTATTCTAACTTTGCCGCTCACTTCAAATCCCCTTTTCCTTCTGTTTTGCTTCTCAATGTCACCTTTGAGTACATTTTTGCTGCAGCTATGCAACAATTTCAGTGTATTAACATATTTTTCATATGAAGCAACACAAAAAGCAGATTCAGAATAAATTCCTTAAAATAAAGTACTTTATAGGTCAATATTGGTTTGGAATCTTTTTCAAGGGTGTGTCTAAATCCTTAAGGGAATGAATTTGAATGTCATTTTAACTCTAAGAGGACCCTAACTCTAGCAGGAAGAGTAAGGTCAGCCTCAAGTATCTTGTGCTCCAGCTGTAATTTGAGTGTGCTGACTTATACAGTGGAGTTAACAAAAAGATTGTAAGTTTTAATATTACTGCTATTATTTTTCATGACAGTGTTAGAGTTGCCTTTTAAAGTAAAAATGCTGTAAGAGCAGACAAAAAGTTTGTTAGCATAACATACATACACACTTAGAGGCATCCACTTCTTTGCCAAAAGTGTCCCTAGACCCTTTTATAAGGATATTTAAAAAATAGTAGTAATAATATTAGTATTAATAATAATTATTATACAATAGATATATTTTTCACCCATAAAATCCATTTAATCAACATAGAATAATTTGGAGAAGTATATATATTCAAGGACTTGTTTCTTTGAAAGCAAGAAAATTTTGAATTGAAGCAGGGAGACAAATGTCCACATGGATACCAAAGAAACCCCAAATCTTCTACTTCAGCTTCTTCATCGCTGGTGAATATGTATTCAAAGGTGTTAGATATTTCTTCCAGCACTGTCTTCTCTGAATGGCCAAGCTTTATTTAACATGTCCAGGAATAACTGACTTGGGTGAGCACCTTCTTCCTTGACCTATCAAGTGTTCCAAGGTCTAAGATGGGATATCTGTGACCTCATTTAAAGGCAACTGTGTATCTAACATAGCTTACATTCGTCAGAAGTCCAAGGGGTAAGAATTGGGAAAATGAGATGCAATTTTTCACAGTAAAAATGCAATAACTAATATAAAATCACAGCCCAGCACATTCTGAAAATTCAGTTACTGGAATTCTGGTGTGCTATGTCTTTATATTGCTGGGAATTCTACCCTTCTGTCCAACAGTAGTGTCAGAATTGGGTGCAGAGACAAGCCCAGAGTCATGTCTTTACTCCTGAGTCTGGTAATGTTATTGCATCACAAGTATTTTTAAAAACCAGAGAAAGGAACCAAGCCAATACACCAAAGCAGTGTCCATGGGCAACACAGGTCAGGTGAGGCATTGGAATAAGTTGCCCAGAGAAGTTATGGATGCCATATCTCTGGAAATGTTCAAGGCCAGATTGGATAAGGCTCTGAGCAACCTGGTCTAGAGAAAATTGTCTCTGCCCACAGCAGGAGGGTTAAAGTAGTTGATTTTTAGGCTCCCTTCTGACCCAGGCCATTTTATGATTCTATGATATTGGGCTCTCTGGAATCAAAACTCTGTTTCTGTGAGTAGACTTGGTAGGGTGATTGTTTGATCTATGTATACACAAAGGGACTAACACAGTAAGCATACTTGGTTACCAAAATATTATGCAGGGTTATCTTCTACAAAAGGCCTTCCTTATTTTTTCTTGTTTTGTAATGAGTTCATACCAAAATATAAATGATACATAGAAAAAACATCCCTGGGTACATTTATGATTCAGGAGTATGTTAAATGCAATGTGTTGTACTTAGGAGAAGGAATGTTTTTGTAGAGTGTGTGTTAAAGATATTTTTTAAAATACTGTGTAACAAGCAAAAAAATGAGAGCATACATAATAACTTTAGGTAAATAATTACATCTATAGAATAAACTTACAAAAGTCAGAAAAGCCACAGATAGGACACACTTCTCACTGCTGAATTTACTGACTTGTTTGTTTCTATTTCATTCTTAATGCTATCTGAATGTTTTGGCCTGTGAATTGAATTTTCATTTGAGCAGATCATATATTCATTTGTTGACACTCTATCTCCATCAATCAATGCATTATGCCTGCCAGCTTCATCTCATCCTTAAAGATAACCTTGGATTATGTCATGACTCAATTCTGTATTGCCCCTACAGAGATAATGAATTCACACAGGTAAAAGGATCATTACCAATGGGTGTGGGATGCTGTTTTGAACCTACAATTTCCATCTGCCACAGAATGAGTCCATTTGCAAAAATTGATCTCCTGGAGGAGAGTTCTCAGCTAGGGTAAGCCCGCTGTGGGCACAGTGTAGCAGAGTGTGTTGTCTGACAGGAGAGGAAAAGGGGATCTTGTTGCCCTTGCTGTGTCCGAAGAGACAAAGCTCAGGGTGTGGGCTTGCATCTCTTCCCACTGAGATTGGAGAAAGGAGCAAGGACAGGGTAGACAAGTTCTTCCTTCTTCTGGTAAGAGGTTGCCGCTCAGCAAATCTGAGAGGAGCAGTGCATCCACATGTAGGGATGGTACAGTGCAAGCACAAAGTTAATCCACTTCTGAAAAGTTCAGCCTCGAGTGTGATAAATTCTGTTGGAGGCTGAATCAGGCACTGCTGTGAGATGACCTCTTTTAAACAGCTTAAAGGCTCACAGAAAAAGATTGAGCTCATATTTAATTGCTATCCATTTCATCAGCTGTAAACAACAGTAATCAGATGTATCACAATGAAAAAATTATGCACATCAAGCAGTTTTCCTTGTGGGGAGTGGAATTTGACAAAAGGGCGTGCAGATGGATGCCTGAGTACTCTGCAGGGCACCTGGGGTGGACCAGGAACAGACACTGAGCAGTGAGATCACTGGTAAAGTAGACATTGCATATCACATCAGTTTTCATATACTAGCAAGATCAAATTACGTACAAGGCAAAGGGAATTGCATGACTACTGAGGAGGTGAGGGTTAGGACTATTTGCAACCCTTGCCAAAATTTGTGAGACTTACATCTCTTCCTGCTCCCTGCCCAGTCATGAGAGGCAAGATACAGTTGTGAGTTTGCAAGAGCAGGACAGCATCCCTTTGAGTAGCCTTGCAGCTATTGAAGAAGAAGATGTGTTTCTGTCTAATGCAAATTACTGATCACAGTGTGTTTCCATGTACATTTTTCAAGAAACATGTTTGCTTTAATTTTCCCAAAGTCCATCTTTGCTGTCATGTTTGGTATATTGTGTGTCACTGTTCCATGTGCATTGTGTCACAGTGTGATCCTGTCAACTGCCATAAAGGATAAGCTACTATGGCAGCCTATGTCCTAATGCAGTTTGACAAGATGAAATATGCCAAAAAATAAACACAATTCCTGCCAATGCCCACAGGTCCTAACAACTTCAGGTGTACCTCCCATAATTAATCACTATCTAATTATAGTTTCCTGATAATTACCAGAAGCAGGGCACGGAATGGGTACTGTGTATCTGTGTGACATATTTCAGGCTGACCTACAGACAAAATTATTGCCTGTGCCGTGATTAATACCATGATTAGACTATTCTGATTATTTCTCTGATTCTTGCAGTTAGGCAAAAATACAAATTCATCGGAACAGCTTTTTCTTTTTGAAACACATAAATCAATCTCAATTCTTTGAAACTGCATTGTTCTATAGGATGTTCATAAATTTTGGAAATATAAATTATTTTTCTAAAGATTTGTATTTTATGAAACACAGTTTAAATTTTCACCTGAGACCACTATGGTTTCTATGAAAAGAGAATGGATAACAAATTGAATAAATGGACTCTCATTAAGCATAAAATTAGCCAGCAAGAACTGTTCTGAATCAATTAATCATAATGTAAAAGGACTCTAACTTTCTGGCATTTTCAAAATCAAAACTAAGTATTTGCATCATATTTCATCATAAGAAATGTGATTAATTTCATTTACAGCTGATAAAATACATAATTTTAGTCACAGTAATTAAATACTGGCACCACATTTTTTATTCTGGGAGCTTCTAGATTGAATACTAAGATTGTCTAAAGAAGATTGTCTCACAACAATTACTCTCCTCCCTACACACTGTCCACGACCATGTGCAAAAAGCATCAGAAATCCAATTTATATGACATAGCAGGATACTATGAGACATAGCTGTAGTTTAAAATAAGATTAGGCTCCAGCTGCTTTGCAGGGAAATAACATCATCCCTTCTATTTATGAGACTTCATGTGTGACTCTTGTGAATCAATTTTTTATTTAAACATATTGTTTTGTTAATAAGTGTGTTTTGGATTTGTCTCCAAGTTGTTTTATTTAATAGTATCTAAACAATCCAGATTCTTGACATCTGAATCTGTCAGCTAACATGACAGACAGGTAAATTTCCTATGGAACATCACTTACAGCTTTGGAGGGGGCTGCCTTGACACAAACAAAAGCATTTTACTCACATTGATTCACCCATCAAGGAATGTTAATTATTATAAAGGTAGAAGAAAGATTGTTCCTATTTACTGTTCTGTGGAAACAAATGTTTCTAAAGACTATTTTGAAGATAATTTTCTTCATATTGTTTCAGATTCCAATTAATTTAAAATTCTGAAATGTCAAAGAGGGAGTGGACAGGGTTAAAAAAAAAAACATGAAAGTTAGCAATTAATTCCAAATTATATTTAAAAAAAATAAACACATTAAAAAAAAAAAAAACCACACCCCAGTTCCAGTTTTGACTAGCCTAATTTCTGGCATTCACTGCATTAAATAAAACATAGTGAACAGCATAAGCCATGCCCTCATGCCTGGCACACACAGTGCTGAGGCAGCTTAAGGAAGCACCAAAGGCAGCTCTGAACCCTCTGACCAAAGCATGATTCTAATTCACTCAGCATTTAAACCCATGTCACTCTGGAAAATTTGGGTTATGAGGCAGGTTTAATGAAAACCATGCCTGGCTTGCTGAGTGAGTGATCTCTCTGTGCTAGTACAGTGGTCTCCTCTATTAAAGAGATCACTGTCCCCATTTGGAAGTACAGCATTGTTTTAGAGAAATTTAAAGGAACAACATACCAGCTACATTATTCAGTATTTTTATACTTCAGGAAATGTGACAGAAAGGTTGTTTACTTATCTAGAACAAGTTTTTCTTCTATCACGGTTCATACAATAATTTGATTTCCATATTTAAATCAAAATAATTTTCTGTCTCTTGCTAACTTCTGTTGACCCCTTCTGCTACGGTGTAAACGGCTAATTTAGTATTCTAGTATTCCATTTTCCTTGCATTGCAACTGTGTATGCCCAAGGTCAATGTTTGGCACCTTTCAACAAGGGATCTCTTACATTAGAGCCGGTTTCACTGATTATATGTAATTTACAAAACATGAAGGTCATTCAGGCCGTATCAGGGTGGACCTTCACTACATGTGAACACTTATCTCTCTGCCTCAAGAAGATAAAAACTAATGTCTTTTAAGCTTGAGATTATGCCATTAGTTTTAGCATTCATATTTTTCAGATTCTGTGCTCCTTAGGGGTGTAGCTCTGAGCTTCATATTAAGTGTTAGTAGGTTCTCTTCACAGGGGAGGTAGACAAAACAGTCCTTTTCCAGCTTGAGACCAAGGACAAGAAGCTTCAGGCCAAAAGGTATAAACAGCGGGGAACTGAAGAAGACAAGGAAGATAGGACTTCATAACCTGAAGCTATAATTGGACAATTAACTCCAATATGCAAATAGACCAAAACTTATAAAAGTATGAGACTTCATGATCATATTTTTGTGACCGTTTTGGATCCATCTTGTGTGTAGCCCTGGCCAGGCTCTTGTACTGCCCAAGGTGTATTCTTTTAAGGCCTTTTAATAGATACCTATTTTATTCTTTAAGCTCTATCTAGTCTCTGTTCCAGGTCATTCTCTCAGGGTATCAGTTCAAGTATGAAAGAAATGCAGATGTGTACTGCAGGTTAAAATTAACTCAGGCACTTATAATACTCTTCCATCAGCACAAAGTTCTTGATTTAGAAGACCTTGAGGTAGCTGGCTAATTACTTGCTGAATCAGCATCAGAATGCTTATGCAGAAACGTTTAGTAATTTGGTGGAGCAACAGTTCAGGGGAAATCTGTTACTAGATTTGACAGATATATGAAACTTTTGACAAAATTAATAGAGAAATTCCTGTAACAGTGGGAGGCACCATGTTTTCATGGATGTGACCTACAGGTTATCTGCAAGCTTTTAAAAACATTCCCACACTGATCCTCCACCTTCAGTATTTCCAAAGCAGGGCTGTTTGTGGCAGGATAATACAGGGAGTTTAGATTTAAAAGGTCTAGAGCAATTAGCTGCAGTTCATCAGCTGCTTGCTACAGCTCTTACGCTGTCTCCAGACTGTCAGGTTTGGTGGAAGGGGAAGATAGGGGAACAAAAAGCCTCCTCATCTTCTTTGCAGTAGAATCCCAAGACCAGGGCTGTCCTGGTCAGTCTGAGACTTACGGGTGGCTGGTCCCAGCTGATGTCCCCCACAGCCAGGTGGGTGCCACAAGAGGCTTGCCTAAGGCACCAGATTGCATCCTGAAGGGAGGAGCTTGGCATCTCCTGGGGCACCAGCCAGTGCTTTGCCCAGGCTGCTGGGTTCTGGTCAGCATGAGAGCTCTCCAGGAGCCAGCAGCAAGGGCAGGGGAGAGGAATAGATTCTCATCCCCTGCAACCTGGCTTTCTTGCTTGACCAAGAGCTCTCTTCCTGCATGGGAAGCGCATTGGGCTGATGGACCATGGCAGGTTACCCAAGAGTGGCTTTCAAGGAAAGGTAAATTTAAAGATAAGTTTCTAAATTAACACACGTGTACAGTTTTATATCTCAGTGTACATCACTTCTCTGCACGTAAGTGATTCAGTAAATCAGAAAGAAGAGCTAGGAAGATGTCAGAAAGAAAGGCTTGGTACACACAGATCTCATAGCTCCCTTCATCAGTGATGAGGTCACAGTGCTGCTCAACATCACCTCAATCAGAAGAAGGAGAAAAGGAAGGCAGAGGAGGCTACATCATCTGCAGCTCTGACCCTGGTTTGGTCGATAGGAGCTTGGTTGCAGAGTCCAGGGAATATTTCTTCCCTAGGAAGGCTTGTCAGGTCACGTCCATTGCTCAGCTGATAGCTCAGGATCCAGTGGGGTCTTATACTGATTAGCAGAAGATTTAATTTCACCCTGATTAAGAGAGAGATGAAGAAGGATGCTGAATAATCCTACAGGCACTTATCAACTCTTAGGCAGACATTCCTTTTAATCTACTGTGGTGAACAGCCCATGCACTCAGTTTTGGCTCCATTGACATTTTTTTCTGAAGGGCTGTTTTCCATAAATCTCCCAGATTCTTGTTTTTAATAGTGGCATTGTTCCAAGTGCAGGCATAAAACAACCTTTGCTGTTATTCATTATACTATATTTATTTACTTTTACCATCCAACCAGCTTTGTTTTCTTCAGTAAATTTTGTATAAAAATATCCTGTAAACACATTCTTAGTAAGGACTAACTTGATTTTCAGGAATGCAAGTCATAAATGTTAAACATTAAAAAAGAATTGTTTTTCTAGTATAAAATAACGGCATATTTTAATCCAATTAATAATATGCAAATGTAATTAAAAAATGTAGTATCTTCCTCATGTTGGGAATGACTCAGAAATGAAAAGACCCGGGTGTCCTGGTGGACAACAAGGTGTCCATGAGCCAGCAGCACCCTTATGGCCAAGAAAAGCCAATGGTAACGAGGGGTGCATTGGGAAGAGCATTCCAGCAGGTTGAGGGGAGTGGTTCTGCCCCTCTGTTCAGCCCGGCTGATGCACATCTGGAGTGCTGTGTCCAGTTCTGGGCTCCTCAGGACAAGAGAAAGACATAGAGCTCCTGGAGAGGGTCCAGCAGAGGGTCCAAAGGGACTGGAGCTTCTCTCTTAGGAGGTAAGACTGAAGGAGCTGGGTCTGTTCAGCCTCGAGAGAAGACAACTGAGAGGGAACCTTGCAAATGTCTGTGTGTCTGAAGGGAGGGTGCCCACAGGATGTTTCCAGCCTCTGCTCTGTGGTGCCAAGCAAAACAACAAGGGGCAATGGGCAGAAACTTATGCACAGGAAGTTCCACCTGAACATGAGGAAGAATTTCTTTACTGTGCATGTGACTGAGCACTGGAACAGGCTGCCCGCAGAGGCTGTGGAGTCTCTCTCCCTCACTGGAGTTATTTAAGAACTGTCTGAACACAACCTTGTGCCATGTGCTCTAGGATGACACTGCTTGAGGGAAGTTGGATCAGATGACCACCTCCAGCCTTATCTTTTCTGGGATTCTGTGATTTGCCATTTGTGAATAACTGGTCAAAAGGTTAATTCGTACCAAATGTCAGTTGATTCCAAGAAGCTGAACTTTAACAATGGATGGCATCCACGTGTTTTTATACATTTTCCGTTCCTTAGTAGAGCCACTTGCCGTGACAAAATTGCTGAAGTATGTCTGAGCTAATTCACAAGAGACAACTGAGTACAAGAGTTATAAGGATATGTGCAGCTCAAAGGAGAATTTTATTAGACATAGAACTATTGCTTTAAAAAGTGGAAGAACCCACAACACACAAAAAAGTTGTGGACAGTTGCAATTGATAGAAGCTACCACCCAAAAGTGGTTGTTCTCATACAGAAACATTAACATTTACACACATGTGAAGACTTTAAAGATGTCTATCAAAGTTTTTCTCAAAGTAGGCTGAGGTAAAACAAGATTTCTTATGTTGCACATGAGTATAATCAGAACAGCAGTATAGAGATTTTTTCCAAGTAAAATACACAAAAAATAATGAGAAAAAACACCACAAGACTGCATATTAAATGTTGACAGAATTTCACTGAAGTGCCTTTCACTTTTGTTGCTTATCATTATGCTGATTTGTAAATAGCAGCAGTTAGACTTAAAGTTGGCACCCTTGTACCTGTACTAGAGGCAGGTACACTTACTGCATGTCAAAAATACAGTAGGAGTATTTCCAACCAAGTCCATGAGAGGTAATGAAAAGTTCCAGGGCATTTGGAAAAACATTCCTAATTTCTTCCATGTACAGTAATTTCTATAATATTCCTTTTTGTTATCAGAAGAAACATAGTGCTAAGGAACACATCCAAGTAATAAATACACACCCAATTTATAACCCCAGAAAGAGCAATAATCACTGGCTCCATGCAGGATATCTCAAACAAACATTTGAATTGTTTAGTAGAGTGCTTTGTTTTTGTTGGGAATTTTTTTCCTCTTCAACTTTTCCCCTTAACAATGGACCTTTCTCTTCTTTGCCTTCTTACTGAACTCTCTTCTAGTTTTGTCATATGAGAATAGCTTGGTCAAATTCAAGATGCCAGGTGCTCTGGAGAGTTACTCCAGGATGGGGAGTAAACCTCATCTCTTGTCTTGAAGTCAGGCAGAAAAATATACATCTGAGTGTCTCTCAGACCCATTAGTTTTTAATCTAGTGTGACTTAATAGTGAATTCTATCATTGCAATTGTATCAGTGTTTTACAGGTAGGGAAAGAATGTGAATAAGATTCTTCTGGGAAGCTTCTTCTCAGCTCCTCAGGGATCAGGTTTGATAGCAGCACAGAACATTACTGCATCACTCACATTGTGCATCCCATGGCCAGGACCAGCCCAAGGATGTGTGGGGGCTTGAGGGAGACTGTCAGCTGAAAAGATTCAGGGCCTCCTGTAGCACAATTTCCCAAGCACTCCCGAGTTCAGTAGAGCTCTTTATTAGGGTGGTCCTCCCTGTTTGCTCCTCCTAAGCTGGCAAAGCACCCTTGCCAAGACAAGCTGCTTCTGGTTGGAGCAGTGATGCCAGGAAGGGTTGGAGCAGCTGCCATGGCTGTGCAAGGCTCTGTCTGGGCCATGCCAGCAGCAGCAGCAGCAGGGACCAGGGTGACCCACTGCTCAGCAGGGTCCAGCCTGGGGAGCAGTAGAGCATCCCCAGCTGGTGGCTGCAGCCCACAGCAGGTTCTGCTTCCCGCTCTGTGGGCCTGTTTGGTCATTGCTTTCTTCCCCCTTCATTCTGTTAATTAATACAGAGGATGAAATTTTGGCTGAAAATTGATAGTTTTTAACACTGGTTTCAATGTGGCAAGACTTTCATCCAAACCCTTCATGCCTCACTGAGGACAATAACACAAATAACACCGTTTTGGAAAGAGAAAGGCATCAAGTTTGCCAGCAGATTTGTTTATTGTGTTTGGGGCTTCATGATGTAGCATCCCACCCACTCCTTTTTTATGTGTTACTTTGGCTTTTGAAAGTCTTTTAACGTAAAATATAATGATTAAAAGTTTGTATGCCATTTCCAAAGCTGATTTTCATTCCTTAGGGAGTATTAATTCTGGTTTAATTTGTTTTTCATCTTCATTGTGCAACAAAACACAGTTTTGTTTTTAAAAGGAGGATCAAACTGATGCGAGAATATGCATACAAGTGCTGGCAGGCGTTTCATGAGGAGAGCTGCAGCCCATGAACTTGGACTTCAAACAAAAAATGTGCAGAGCTCACATGAACTTGAATTTGCCCTTTATTTGTGATACCCATAAACATTTATGATACTTTGTTTTTAATCCCAGTAAGCCTATGTTGTTTCTTTGGGTCTTTTAGTAGTGTCTATTTATATTGTGAAATCACGACAACTGTGTTGTCTTCCCGTAAAGCCAAAGGTCAAGGGTCTTCTACAGCAAACACTAACACACAAGAAAATCTTCACTCATATGAATAATCAAATTGATTTTAACAGGAAATTGTTTTTAAGGTCAGGCTCCCAATATTTTGACATACTTCTTGAAATGTTCTGTGGATAGGAGTCATTGACTTTCATATGGTGATAAAATGCTCTAAATACACAAATAATTCCCCTCCAAAAGATAGGGATATATTTGGTTTATCAAGTTTTAACAGTTACAGTTTTACTTGCTAGCTTTCTTTTCCTGAATACAAGTAGTGTTGGAGGAGAGCTTAGAAGAGATAAAATAGAATTAGTGTCAATGATTCCTATAAGTTAATGTACTTAACATTCCTCTCCCTTCCCAAGGGAACCTGTGTATAACCACAAGTTTGGAGATCTCAGTGTATTTTTTGCCTTAATTTTCTGGTAAAGAATGATGGAACTAATTACCATTACAACAGTGATGTACTGCAGTTAGTAATTTATGTTGTGTACAGATCATTGCTATGATGAAATAGACAAATGTGCATAGGAGAGCACTCTTTTTAATCATAAGGGCCATAAAAATGCATGCTTTATACAATAAATATTATTCTATTTTTAAGACTATTCCTAGCTGTAGTGCCTCTGTAATGCATGTGCTGTAAAAGTAAATAAAAGAGACACAGAAAATTCCATATATAACCTGTAGTTATCCAGGATAAGCAGCTTGCCTATAAAGAGAATATCCTAGTTGCATGCATGCGTGCTAGCATGCTAGCGTGATCCCTGGAAAGTTTTTATGAATAAGCAAATAATTTTTCCTGTTGTTTGCACCAATTCCAGCTGTGTCAGAATGCAATTCCTGCAAAAATTTGTCTCAGAAAGTCATGTCAGGAACAAATCAGTCTTCTGGTTTTTTATTGGAATATATTCAAAGGTTTTCCATGTTGCATGCTCAACCTTGCTATCAAAATACATATACTATACCAGTGACTTCTACTGTTACATGAGGGAGAAGTTTTACATATGTTTATTCTTCCCATAAAGGTGGAAAAATTTTGGAAAAGCTTGAGTGTAGATGAAAATCTATATCTTTTAAATATTTATACATAAATTATCTCCTTTCTTCATATCACCTTAAGTAATAATGCCACAAAACTAGCAAAGGATCTGCAGTCTAGGTACCATAACCTCCCTGATAGTGAAAGGAAGGATTCTTCCATTAACATGGAGTTATGTGCATGGTCTGTCCAATGATATGCAATGTCATTTAAGACATTCCATCATTCCCTGCTTGAGCACTCTGCTGTAATCTCATGAGGTACCCAGGGAAGAAACAATGATAGCCAAGGCATTAAAATGTAATCAAGATATGCAAATTCATATCTGAATGTGATTTGCTTGGAAAGAGAAATTAATCTAGGCATGGTCAAATAAAAAGTGTGTAATATGGATAATTAATCGCTAAATTAGCAGCTGTAGTCCCATGAGAAGATTATGCAAATTAAAAAGGCCCCCATCTACAGTCACAATTGGAGTACTTAATACCAAACTCTAAACAAAACAAAGCCCCTGGGAACACCACAAAACAAGCAAATCAAACTTAGTGGGTCATCTTCCAAATTTCACAGAGAGGTTTTCTGAGTGCTTTATTTTCCCTGGTTTACAGAAATTGATTCATTTTCCCACTGACATATCAGGCTCACTAAATAACCTGCAGCCTTGGAGCACCACTAGTGTTGCTTTACACAAGACTGAACTTCCATTCTTACAGTCCAAATCAGCAGTTAAAAGAGGTGGGAATTAGAGGGTAAATCCTCATCCTAGGGGCCCAGTCCATGTAAAACAGGGATAGGTACTGCACAGGTATGTTAGGTGTCTTCTGAGCATGTAGAAGTTTTCTCCAGCAACCTCAGTTGCTGCTTTGCAGTTGTGTTTCAATAACATATCAGTCAAATCTCTTTTGGTTTTATCTCTCTCAAAATAGTATTTTTCCCATATTTGTAATGTGTTCTGAAAAGATTTGTTCTACCCTTCCTCTGAAAACCTAATCCACACATTTGCTTTTCACTGGTTAATCCAAAACAGTGACACCAAGGATGCTTCATACAGACTAGGCTGGGGTATGGGACGTGGCAGCACATGGTCTCACCTGAGGCTGTACCTTAAAACCATGGCCCAACATAGAATACATAAAACATTGTCCAACTAGGAAGCCTGAGTGAACAGAGCTATTCAGCTCTTCGAGCACAACTTCCTAAAGACACCTGAGTAGCTCAGATAAATTCATATTACACTGACTCAACCCAAAGTGAAATATGTTGACTTTTCTGAATGCAAGGTTTAGAAATTTTTAATGAAAATTTGTAATATACTCAGACTTGTCTTCATTTATGGTGAAAGCAATTGTTCAAATAAGAAACTTGGCAAGGGTCCTGACTTCCATCTCCTGATGAACTCCATGCCACTAGTTCCAAGGGAACAGCCTGTTTTGGGAAGGAATTTTGTACAATGCAGGCAAGAAATTATTCTGTGTGTCGTGAGTCAAGAAAAGCAGACCTTCTCACTTCAAGTCGCTGGGTTCCTCTCAACATAAGCATTTATGGGTGGAAGATACCTTGAAAACACAGCATTGGGATTATCTACCTTAGGACGGCCTTGTCCAAATCTGTCACTGAAAGTGAGCAGAAGTCTACTTTGTAAGAAAGAGGACTTTGCTTCTCTTCTGAAATGTCTTTCTCAGTCTTCTGATGCTCTGGAGCATGACTGGCTTCTAGATGCTCTCTGTCTGTTCGGAATAAATTTCACTCGTTTTATTTAATATAAAGTTTTAATTCCATCTGGTAAATTATGCTTTTGATGAGCATAATAACTTATTTAAAGAACTAAATAATGCTCCTGTTTTAAGGCTCTTAAAGCTGCAGAGTAACAATTGCTTTTCATGTAGAATAGCCTATCCTTCTCCCAGGCAATTTGCTGACACACTGCATACAATAGTTTAATGTTGTTTTATCAATGCAATGAAGTACATGCTTCTTGCAAACTACAGCATCAGCTTTCTCAGTAATGTAGATTTCATCTTTGAACCTGAGCAAATGTGAATCAGGAATGTCAGAGGGGACATTCAGCCACACTAGAAGAACAGGATCACTGAAATTGTCTGTACATTTTGGTCTTCACTGATGTTTAGCCCCAGCCGAGAAGTTATTTCTCACCAGTCCACGTGACATGAATTGAGCCAAAGTTTCCAACATTGCTTCATGTGTTTTGAAAGTGCAACACCAAAGTGTACTCAAGATCTCCCATGCTGTGTCAAGCAAAGTATTCTGGAAAACGAGGGGTGTGTCTGCTGCTTGTGTCTTGTATGCTGTGGAGAAATTGCAGAAAATGAGAATGCAGGGAAAATGTAGTGTTGGACTGCAGCTGGCAAATTTCTTGTGCTTTCATAAGCTTAAAGCTGTGATGTGTTTTTAGATGCTGAACAAGACATAAGACAAGCAGAGAAGAAATTAAGCCATCACCTTCATCCCTGGAAGTCTATTGGGCTGAACTGCGCCTGGGGATTAAAGTACAGATGGCTGATGACTATGGGCTTGAGGACTATTAAAAAAGGTCTTAAAAGGTCACAATCAACTGTGAATCAGACCATAGGGGTATGGCAAGGTCTAGCAGCCCCATTTGCGAGCAGCTACACTGAAATGGCAAAAGCTATTTGCTCAGTAGGGTTATCACTCTTTGTGGGTAAGGGACAATGCAAATCCATTTCCCCTGAGATGGAAAATTCAAGCACTGCTGAAGCTGCAGGTTTATGAGGCAATGGAAACCAGTCTCAACTAAATTGTAACACAATTTCTGGCCTGTACCTGTCCCACTGAGTTTCCTTATACCTGGATGATCTATTGTGCACACAGTTGCATGCTGTCCAAGGCTGGTTTTTGAAACCAGTAATTTCAGAGAGGGAGTGCCAGGGATTCCTCACAGAAGCACTCTCTCAATTATCCATCTAATATGACAGTCCTGGGACAGTTAATCAAGCAATGCCCTTTCCTCAGTGTTCCTGCAACTGTCACATGCTAACAATTACACTCTTAACTATAAAGGTACTGCCTAACTATATGGTGGGCCAAATCCTCTCCCATGTTTTGCCTGGTTTAAATTTGGAGGAACCCTTGTTGTAAGTAAGCCTACCCTGCCACTGAGAAGGGGAACTACTAATGTGTTGGTCATACAAAAACCAGAAACTGATAAAACTGAATAGTAACTCAGTTTCAGTAACTCACCTTTTAGATAACTCTTTTTTTATAGTTCAGTGAAATGTATCTCCAAATGAAATAAGAAACCTGCAATAAAGACACAAGGGAACAAGCAAAGTAGATTAACTGGTAAGACAATGATATTGACAGCATTTTCTTAAATTATTACTAGGAAGATAATGCCATCCAGAACATCTGAGCAGTGTTTTGAGGGAAAATTACTCTCTCCAAGGAGACATTTTAATTAAGATAAAATTGTTAGATTGCAATGAAATTCTTGGATTGACAGTCTTTGCTATATTATTGTTTTTCTACTAACAGTGTATACAGGTTTTAAAAAGCCACCCAGTATTTACTTATGTGAAGAATCCACTACTTTGTCAGAAGTGCAGAGGTAGGAGTTAACTGTTTGGTTTGTATTTTGTATATCATGAACACCAGCAGGAATGGCAAAACACCAAGAAGAGCACCTTTTCAAGCAGTGTAATTACTGAGCCCTGTTACTAATACACATCAACCATTTTCATTCTTCCAGCGCTCACATTTTACAGTAATGAAGCATCAATACTATAGGAAAAGGTTGGACCTGATGTCGTATCTAGAAACTAATTTAATGGGAAATTGGATAGTGACAAAGTGATGATGATTTATTTGTAATAGCAGATGCCTCATTAGTTGTGATTTGTTTAGATGACCTTCCCAGTCCTATGGTATTTTCTCCTCTGGTATTTATCTCCTTTCTGCACCCACCCCCTCCAAAATCTTGCACACTCCAAGAAGAAGAGAAGTAAATCCTGCTGATCAGATGCTTGATCCTGTTGGCTATACTTCTGTTGGTTAGATCCATTAATTTCCATGATCCTTCTCATGTATAGAACAAGCATGAACGAGACCCCACATCATTATTGCAAATCACTATGTATCCCTCATAGGATGCTATTATCAAGTAACCCGAGGCAAAAAAAAGAAATTTAGGGGTTTTTTTTATTCTTTTTGATTTTTTTTTCACTTGACTCACTTGGATTTTCAGATCAGTTTTGAAAGTGACAGTTTTTTTAACCTTAAATGCATTGAATAATCTCCCTGGCCCTCACAGAAATTAAGAATGCCATGCTTGAGTCGTTATTTAAAATATATAGGTTTTAATATCATCGGATTTCTTCTTCTGAAGAAATCAGTTAATGATTGGGTGCTTAAACTGACCATCTAAACAAGCAGTCCAGAATAATTAAGCCTCAATTAAGCAAGAGGAAGAAAACAACAACAATAATCTATCAGCTTTTCTTCATGAGCAGGGCTAACAGGTGAGCAGAGGCAGAAAGGCTCAGCTTCACCCCGGTGCCAGCTCTCTCCACAGAAATGAATCCCAGCCCCTAAAAATAAGAGAAGTTCCAGCTTCCACTGTCAAACCTCATGGAGTTCTTCACAATCCACTTTTCAAAATAAGTCTAGCTTTCTTTGTGTCTTTCACTATTTTTCCCCATCTACTGCTCTACCCTACCAAGGGAATCAAAGTTAATTGAGGCCAGCAGTGCCCTGGCAACCAGGAGGCACCAGACAGCCTGGGATGTCCTGGGGGACATCAGGCACAACATCTCCAGCTGGGCAAGGGAGGGGATTGTCCCCTCTGCTCTGCACTGGGGCAGCCTCACCTCGAGTGCTGGGGTCTGTTTTGGGTGCCACAATATAAAACAGACACTAAATCATTAGAGAGTGTCCAAAGGAGGGCAACAAAGGTGGTGAAGACCTTGAGGGGAAGCTGTAGGAGAAGCAGCTGAGGTCACTTGGTCTGCTCAGTTTGGAGAAGAGGAGACTAAAGGGAGACCTCACTGCAGCATGCAGCTCCCTCACAAGGGGAAGAGGAGGGACAGGCACTGCTCTACTCTCTGTGGTGATCAGTGATAGGACCTGAGGCAATGGCCTGAAGTTGTGTCAGGGGAGGTTTAGGTTGGATATTAGGAAAAGGTTCTTCACCCACAGAGGGTGGTTGGGCACTGGCACAGGCTCCCCGGGGAAGTGGTCACAGCCTCAAGCCTGACAGAGCTCAAGAGGCATTTGGACAATGCTCTTAGGCACATGGTGTGACTCTTGGGGATGGTTCTGTGCAGGGCCAGGAGCTGGATTTGATGATCCTTGTCAGTCCCTACCAACTTGGCATATTGTGTGATTCTGTGATTAGAAAATGTAATAGACATGATGCTTTCTCAAATCAATTCTTGCAGATTAAATTTATGCAGCTGGAGCAGGAAGCCAGGGCCTCTTTTGTCCACTCTTGCCCTTACACACAACCTTGCCGAGCTGTGCTCTCTGTCACACTCATAATTTCAGTAAATATGATCTCTCTCTGCATATCCTAGTGCTCTAAGCAGGAGAAAATTTAAGGGTAACAGAGAAGCAAACTCAGATTTTCCCCTGCCATGGTAAATGTTTGAGTCGTTACAAGGATCAATGCACTCCAGTGCTATTAGGCAATTGGCAAGTACATTTTAAATGGTGGCCTTAGGAGGAGGTCTCAGAGCAATCTTAAATTCCAGAGCTGGACTCTGTCTTTGGATTTTGACTTAGGTAGGGTATAAAATGCTGGCTGCTCTCCAACGTTTTGACTGAGTGTCAAAACTTGCATGTCCTTCATTGAAATGTTTTCCTTTGAAAGTCGAGCTTTCAGTGTTTGGCTTTGCAGACAGCTTGTCAGATCTTGCCAAAGCACCCTTTCCAAGAATCTTAGAAAAAAAAACTCACCTGTACAAAAGTCATTACTTGATGATGTTTATGTCCTCAAAGCCCTACAGAGAAGGAATTTTTTAATTTAAGGTGTCTGAGAACACAGACTTACCTCTTTTAAGAGTATTTGTGTCTATGTTTGTTTGCCAAAACCTGAGTTTCAGATCCTTTTTTTTTTTTTTGCTGTGGAACCATTGATGATAGCATCTCTTACTTTCCCTGGGGTACTGGTTCAACAGGTTTCACTGTTTATCAGCAGTCCTTTCTCTCTGATCGCCCCAGGTTGCCGACTTCATAGCTCGGGACTCTCCTTTGTCACCGGAGAAACACCCAGCAACAGCAAAAGGGGAGTGCACCTCCCAGGCAGGAGCAGCATTTAAAGCAGAGCTGCATGGATTTTCTGCAGGAACAGCAGTCCTTCCCATCCCTGACCCTCCAGATAGTCTACACCAAGGTCTCTTGCTGCAAAAAAAGTGCCACAGCACTCACAGAAGAGAAGGACTTTGCGGAAATAGTTCCTGTATTTTGTGAATAAAGCTAGCCGAGTTATTCTGGGTGCTGCAAGAGGTCCACTGGTTTCTCCATATGGATCACTCTGTCCTTTATTCCTCAGCTACTGCTTGTAAAATCTTGGTGCACAACAGTAGTTCCAGAGCTCCAATCCTTGCAGTTTTTCCATTGCAAAAGAAACATATAAATGTTTAATATAATTTTGCTGTTTTGATCAAGGCATTGAAAGTATAATGCATGTAGGTAAATGACTATTCCAATGTGCATTTTCTCCAAGGACTTTATGTTAAAACAAAACATGAACTATCCTCTGGTAATTTAATAAGAAACAGATGTAAATTTTCAAAATATTGAAAATTATCATACAATTTTTTATCACTATAGAAAATGAGAAAGCATAATATATTTATGAAACACAGGAAAAGGAAATGTTTGATAGAACTGGTTCTAGCTTCAAAAAATCCATCAGTATAATATAAAACCAGCCATGCCAGATTTGAAAGCCAAATTGGTTTGCTAAGCATGCTGAACATTAACTATTAACATAATTTTTTTTCCTACCTAGAGCCACTTTTCTTACAAATGGCAAAACTATTAGTTAGCTGCCAAACTATATTTTCCACTTAATTTCAATGTTGAAGAATCTAGACACGGCAAAATTTGGGTTATCATTTAATGATAGGAAAACAAAAACTCAAGGCTCTCATGTAAATTTTTCTTTCTGTGAACTCCATAAACTTTTCTAATTTCAATAATTATAAGCTTCACAGGGCTGACAAGGTTCACACAGGTAAATCACTGTGTTATCTGCTGCATCTGTGATCAGTTGAAGCCTTAAAGGCACAGAACTGAACAAAAAATTTCTATCCATTCTCCCTTTCTGTAAACCATTGATTTGTGCAATGAAAATATTGGAGAAAATAGCTGTGATCAAAAATAACCAGAGATACCACAATGAGTTAAACTTCCACACCCAGAAGATTCAGTAAGAGCTCTATTTGGCAATTTCCTCCTACTTGATCTTTATATGAAAAGCCAGGGCAATTTTTGAACATCTCTTTATTAATTCATCTGCCTCTCACAGCATGGCTGTGTGGATATAATTGTGTATCTTACAAAGTTATCAAGCAGTCTTTTCAGCTATATGTATTAGAGAGCTCAATTTATTATATCAAAATATGATATCTGTCCGTCCTCTAAAGATCCTTGAAGAGAACATAGGACTTGGCAGTCAAAAGGCAGACTTCAGGATGAGTTTTTGATGGTCAGGAGACAAAAACAGCCTCAGGCTTCCTGGAGCCCAAACTGATTTTATGATTATTTTAATCTTTTGCCTAAAAGTAGTAGCTAAAAAACATTATTTCATTTTAGGTCTTTCTGAGATGAATACTAGAAAAAATATATGGGTAGGAACCTGAGGAATTTGTGCTATACACAAGAAATGTCACATTGAGTGGAAGAATGCATCTGCAAAGCTCAGGGCAGAAATTATGATTTTCGAGTGCATGTTTTCTCAAAACAAGTTAACAAGCTATTGGAACAACTCTAAAACTTCATGGAAACAATGGGAGGACTCAGATTTCAGAAGGCTGTGGCTTTCACTTCTATATGTGCATATGCGTGTTTCATTCCAACAAAGCAAATCCACAGAGATCAGCAGCTGCCTCAGAAGGCCCTGCTGAATTTGTGCTGTTTAGCAAAGCGGGCCCAGCAGCAATTTTGACACCCTCTGAATCCTCAGAAAGGGCTCTCAGCTCCAGCTCCAGCTGCACACTACACTGAGCAATGGGTGATGGCATGGGATTGTCTCCTTGGCTCTTTCTAAAGGAATTGAAACGGTTGTGACAGGGCTTCCCAGACCCAAGATAGCCAGAAATGGTGAATAAGAATATTAGCAGATCTGCTGAGGTTCTGTAATATTTGTCCAAATGTGTTTTGCCAATTCTTTTATACTTTGTTAGATCCTGCAGAAAAACCAATTGGGGTCTAGGAGGCTTAGTAGGGAAAGGGAAAAATTTTTCCTACAAATCCTTTTTCTGAAACTTTTCATGTGAAGCTATTTCTTAGAAGAAAGGGTTGACACTAAGCAAGCTGTGGGACGAAATCCACTATTTCTGAGATCTCCATAGCATCTGGAGGAAGCCAGAAGTACCTACAGAGAGGATCTGCTCCCTTAGGGAGGGTACATATCACAAAGCAAGCAAAACAAATATATTTCAGGCTGGACAGTTCATTCTCCTCAGGTGCTACCATATATCAGCCAGCATTCTTCCAATTTAGAGAAATATTTGAAGATGGGGCAGTTGTTTTAAATTCAGACCTTATCCAAAGCCTTACAAGTGCTTTCCAGATCTGAATGGGTAATTGTAATGTAAGCCTTATACCCACTTTAATATATCTAGACCCAAGCATAGGGCAGGATTTTATTTCTAGGTCCAGATGTTCATTTCTTTGTGTCTAAATCATGTGGGTTCTTCTCAGGTAGCAATAATTTTGTCAGGAAATATGATACCTCAGATCCACTAGTCAGGAGGTGGATTTTCTGTGTGATTTAATTAAAATGAGTATGTCAAGAACACCAAATGTATTTTCAGCATGCTAGGAAGGATTAACTGTTCTTTAGTAGAAAACATAAATGTACTAGGCAGGAATGACAGAATAAAAAAGAAGGAATTACAATCCATTGTCTCTCTGCCCAACATCAGCTTTCTGTCAAGCCAACAATTTTTCAGTGGCTTCCTGCACGGCAGTAGCCACTACTTTTCTCATTCAAATTCCAAAAGAAATCTTATTTTTACTTTTCTGGGAGGCTTGGCGAGGTGTGTCTTCTTTTGTGTGCCTCACTCTGTACTACAAACAATTCCTCCAACCTTGGCACACTCAGGTGCTGTTTGCCCTGCTTTTTGGCAGGTATTTGTGAACTGGGGCACAGGGCGAAGTAAGTGGGAGGTCATCTCTTGCCACTGCACACTGTCTACTTCAGCACTTACTGAACAAACCAATATGAGGGATACCCTGAAGACAGATTTCTTGAAACGCTTTTTACTTCTTTTTTTCTTGACTGTAAAACAATTAAAATTAAGAGGACAATTTTCTACTTATTATTTCTACTATTTTTCTTTATCATTTATATTATCATACCTGAATACCAGGAATAGCAAGTATCATTGACCACTTGATCCATAATTATTCCTTTCTTTATCATGTGCTGGAAGTACACAATACTTGTTTTGGCAGTCATTTTGTCTCACTGGGTAGTGACACCCATATTCATGGCCAGGATTGTATCTTCCCACTCGTCTTATCAATGTATGAACATTCAAGCATCAAATTCCCATTACCAGTGCATGTTTCTTGATAGTAAGATACAGCAATACAGCATTTGCCTATTAGAGTTGTAAGAAGGACTACTGGAGGTCATCTGGAACAGTCCCTCACCTGGAGAAGGGCCTTGCCATTACACTGTATCTCTCAGAGTCTTGTCCTTTTAACTTAACACTATTGGATCACCCTAAGATTTTCCATTTTGCTTTATTTCCCCATCAGATTGAAGAGATTGTAGAAAAAGTCTCTGGAAAGTTATTTAGAGATGACTTTAAGAACATGAATGGAATGGTCTTGCACTTGTTAGAGGACATAAATGTGTTTCCATATTCCCTTCCTCGCACAGTTTGGTCAACAGCCTTCACTCACTATCCCCTTCACTTTCATCAACATCTGGGGCATGAGTAGGTATGGACACGGAACAAGGGAAATCAGTTTACCATTATTACAGTTTTGTCTTCTAAATCCTCTTCTTGCAGTCTTTCTGATTTGCCACATGGGCAGGTTTAAGTGGGAATGTAGTCATTGAATATTTTCTTTCAGACAGGCTTACCAAAAATTTATTCCGTTTTTCTATGGATGGCATTTTCATGCAAAGGTTCTTTCCAACGTTAACTTTCCTGCTGAAGTCCCCTGTGTTTACATCAGCTGCTCCCATTCAAGATTGGCAAGGATCTGATTCACTGTTTCTTATTATTTAAGACAACTGTTTCTTTTTTTAACTGTCTGCTATGCTGGAGTTGGTAGGAATACATGAGGGGTGTGTCTTGCAACAATCACCACAAACACACTCCATAAACATACATCTCCAGAGTGACCTTTGCATCCTGATTATTTTTTTCTTTTTTCTTTTTAAACTTTCTATGGAATCAGAGATCTCCAAAATCCAGATCAGGTTATGTAAATATTAAGAACAGAATGGACATAAAACTGATGTAGTTTAGCACCTTCCAATTTCAAAGCACTGACAAATCCTAAAATCTCTGCTTTTGGCACATCAAACATCAGGAATGCTGGGAAAGAGTCGTACCACTTGAGTGGTAGCAGATGGTGATGTTAAGTTTGCAGATCATACTGAGCTAGCAGTGAGCCTGGTGCCAGAAGCATAGGGAAAGCAATACAGATCCAGCAGAGACAGTTCTGTTATCAGCTCGGCAGGTGAGTCATTGTATGACTGAGAGCAACCCAAAGGATGATTTCATTTGTTCACGTCCCAGTTCTTCTGAAACAAGCAAAAATCCCTTAGGAATGAGCATAATTTATAGTAACCCATTGAAGCCAATTGCATTATTTGTATGTTAAATTTTTAACTATCAACATATACATTTTCTTGATCAAAACTATGTGTTTCCATTTTTGGAAGTGGCAGCTAATTGTGATATGTTGGATGCTTTGAGAACATGAATCTCTAGTTAAACTATGATCCAAACAGCTGAGTCTCAATTTCCATCTCTTCCTCATATGTATGAGATTATTTGTCTTTAGCCTTTGATTACTTCAACTTTCCATCTATACATCCAGTCACCAACCTAGACTTATCAACTTCCTCTAAGAATATCAAATAAAGCAGCCTCAGAGTTGTAACAGAGTTTTCAGGCAAATGCAAAACATTCCATTACAATCAGCAGGACTTCCATTGGAACAGTTCAAGGGTAGGGGTTTATCCTAGGCAAAAATATTCTTCCCAGAGACTTTAATATGGCTAATTTATAGATACCTCTATTGTTCTACAATGATTTTACTAGTAACTAAACAGATATGTCAAGGGCTTGTCTTTTTGCTAAGATGGAAGTTCTGAACTAGGGTTCCAGAAATACTGTTCTCTGTGAGGTCTCTGTGTGAACTAGAATTAAAGAATTTTCAAAATCTAGTTTTAAGAACATGTATATTTTAGAATAATTTTTGCAATTCACAGAAATGTAGCCTCTAGAAAATATATTGCAAGTCTGTAATTATGGAAGCACCCATGGGACTCTTTACCTTGGTATTCTCAAGCATGAGCATGTGACAGGTGTATACCACAAAGAGATACAAATGAAATAAAAGCCACACTGAAGGATATGGATTGGTCTTTGGCATCTTCTAGAACTACCATTTGCTACACATTTGTGGGCATTTCCAAAGATAGCACCAGGGATTATGACAGGAGAGTTCCAAGGCAGAAAGACCATTTTTGGTAGGGTAATTTTTGGTAGGGTAATTTACTCAGTGAGAAGGGTTAGGAAAAGGTATTAGTAACTTGAACATGTTAGCAGCTCCGAGTACCCAAAAGAACATGAAGATGCTTCAAAAAACTTGAGGTTCAAACCAGAAACTAAGGAAAAATCAATATATTTTTCCTGTGTTACTCAGAACTCCTTTCATTTTAAAGGTCACAGTCCACCAACACTCATATGACCATTCTGCTCGCTTAACTGGAAGTTGTAAGCTAGTAAAGTAACTGGAGAGAAAGTGTTGGGAAAAGGTATGCAGACATTTGAACCCTGCCTGCATCTTCAGAGCACAAGGGTTTGGTCTTTCAGCCCCGCATTTCAGTGCTTATATTTGTGTATGTCCATATGGAAATCTGCATCAACAAGAGTCAGGCACACATTCAGGCTTAGCAGACACTGCTGCAGTTCTATCACAGGTGTTCCAGTTTCATGTGGCTATGATACAAAGCAGCCTCCCTTCATTGCAGGTATAGGAAGGAAAATATAAACTATGTACAGGTAACCTCCTTGAATTTACTGATACATAAAGTTTTCCTGAAGTGTAACCATTACTGATGGCATGCATACAGAAAGGTGTTTCTAAATAACTTCTTTTTAGATAGTATCTGATTTTTTGCACAGTGAAAAACAGGAATATTGCAGAAATCCCAATTAAATACGCTGTACAACTGCTGAACAAGGTATTGGATCACAAAAATATCCCAGAAGAAAAAGACAAAAAACTTTACCAATTGATATTTAGATTTGCTCTTGCATCAAAACTATTTCTTGACTTGGACCCTAGAAAATATTATAATAACTTCCATTTGAAACTGCTTCAGACTTTTAAATGCATTCACTGCAGAAAGGGATTAGTGTGCAGAACATGGGTGAGAGGTTAAAGAGCATGATAATTTATTATAGAGATAATACCACTGTGGTTGGAAACTGAGATATACTTTTGTATCAATTTCCTTTTATGCTGAAACCTCAGAATTCAATCAATTGCTGCATGTAATTTCTGTGCCCCTCCTCACTGGGTGCAAATTATAGTGTCTATTTCTAGGACTATTTTAATATTATCCCAGGTAGTAAAGCAATATAATTGTGGAAAGCAACCCATTTAACTAATGGAAGCATAGAGTCAGGATTCAATTCTCAAACCTTTAAAAAGATAAATACAGAAACAACCAGAGCTCTGCTCTTACAGTCATGATGTAACCTGTAAAAAAATTGGCACAGTTTATTGTAGCAAAGTTATCAGTGACCACAAATATCAACAATTTTGCTCTAACTTCTGGAAATATTCTGTAAATATTAACCATTTTAAGCCACATGAAAGGAAAAAAATATATTGCATTAAAATATAATAAAAAAGCAAATGTCTTCATCTCATTAATGTAAGCTGAACAAACAGTGCAAACAAAATTGGAATTGACTGAACAGTTGGAATATCATTATATTGGTACTGCAAAGCATTTATTTAGCAGAACCACAGGCTTCAGTTCAAGGCAGTAAAATAAAAGGAAGATTGTTACCAATATTTCCATAAAAAGTCAGACAATATGAATTTCATCTTTTTGGCAGGTGAATGGAAAGAAGAGAAGCATGCTGAACATATTAGAAGGTATCATCGCCTGTAAGAGCAGAAACAGGAAAAATCTTGTGTATACTTTCCTGAAAAAAATATACTGGCTGATTTAAATAGCCTTATGTGTTCTGCAACCCTATAAAAAAGATTTTTTTTCCCTGGACATTATATTTAAAACAGGGTTTTTTTCTGCCAACCTGGTGTCTTATAAGGTATTTATACTCATTGTATTTACTTTTTTTTCTCCATTGCCTTTGAATTTAATCTATATGAGCTCTTAAAAATAATACCTGGTTGTTGAAATGCTGTTCTGTGAATCTTCTGAAGTCAATTTCATTAGGATATTGTCTGAAAAATATATGTCCTAAAAATTATTTCTTTCATAATTTTGGCCTGTATGAGGGTTCTTTTTGAGATTTGGAATGAAATTGAACATTCCATAGAAGATTTGCATTTAAACCTGCTTATGGTTCTCAGTTTGACTTTCTGGCATCCACAAATTTTTCTTCTACAAACTCCCCAGTAGTTACTTGTTTATATTAGAGTTATCACTGTTGGTCATATGCTTCAGCATGGGATTCTGATTCAATTACCAAACCCTCTATTTTTCTTACTATATTACTTGTATTGATGGTCACAGATAAGTCTTATTATAATGGTTTACTGAAATGCTTCATTACAAAGACTGAGAGTGACATTAAATACCTCACCCTTCCCTGGACTGTAAGTTGTTTGTACTCTTTCCTCTTCCAGTGGTGGGCCTACATTTTCTGTTATCATTTCTTTAAATCTGCAATTAAGATGAATAAATGAAACTAAAATTAACACATTTTGCACATATATTTAAAAGAACTACTTGCTTAGACAAATATACATACAATAGTAACTTCAGTATTTTCAAAAGTTTCCTGCAAATCCTGGGCTTAGAGTTTGAAAAACAAAAGTGTAAGTCAGATTCAATTAGCAATGAAAATATTAGAAAAGTTAATAAAAGAATGACTGTGCTGTCAGAGAATCTCCTTGTTACATGTTATTGCAAAGTCTAAAATTCACAACTTGCAATTAAATTCAATATTCAGTCTCAAGTACAAATGAAT
Organism: Camarhynchus parvulus; assembly: GCF_901933205.1. NCBI lineage: Eukaryota > Metazoa > Chordata > Aves > Passeriformes > Thraupidae > Camarhynchus > Camarhynchus parvulus. Next base: position 29,166,257 of record NC_044586.1, on the reverse strand, counting down.
TTCGCTAGTAAAATATTAATCCCTGGTGAGTAGGATGCTATAGACAGAAGAGAAATTTGGGAAAAATAAAGCCAATAACAACTGACATAATAGCCATATGTAGGTCAGTAACTGGAAATGCAGAGATTTTATCTTACATTTGGTCTGTTCAAAAAAGCCCTTCTCAGATATGAAATTCATCTAAATCCTTTTTACAAAATAATGAATTTTGTTTAAAATAGAAGGATGTGTATGTGGGAGAAGGCTTCTAAAGATAGAATTAGTAATATTTCAGCACATTTATTTATCAGAAATGTTATTTGTGTCTTTTGGGGGTGTTAGTTGTTAAAAATATTCATTAATTAAAGAAGGTTCTTTTTCTGCAAACCATCTGGCTGCTCTTTTCCAGTCTGCCAATGAAGTCATGCTACAGAAATGCTAATATGACAGTTATTTCTTTGCCAACAGATGATTCCCTCAAAATTAGATATTATGGCTTCACTGAGAAGTTCAGTCAGTAAGAAAGAGATTTATCCCAATATTTTGGGTGTTTTCCCCACATTTTTCTGCTTATTTCTTTAAAAGCAAACAGAGTATTTTTTTTCCATATATATCCACAAATGTTTTGCATTTTACATACACAGAAGTCCCCCTAAAACTGTGACCACTTAAATGAAATTTCGAAAGGAAAATAATCTGATCTGCAAAGAGCTGGTATATCTGCATTGCATTCATGTGTAGTTACATAGGTTTTATAATATCTGTTACCCTGCTCTGCTATTAATGCAAACTGTTAAGCTTTACTGTCACAGGGATACTTTATAAGCAAGAAATTAGGAGGTGATGCCAAAACCTTATCTGATTTATGTGTCAAAACTTGGGGTAGAACCATTGGCTTAACCCTATTTCGGCAGTGGAACAGTAACAGATTTGGGGTCTGCTCTGCTGCCTGCACAAACCATGTCACAAAGTAAATAAAAATGATAAATCTGATAGCTTTAGAAGTCCAGGCAAGGCAGCCTGCATGGAGGAGCTGCCACTCAAGGGTAGCTTGTAGGACTCAAAATGTGTTTGGTGAAGAGGAGCATCCAGAAGCCAGCTTGCAAACCATGAGGAGAGATGTCTGTTGAGCAGCTGTCTTTGCTCCTTTCCATATACTTTGCAAAAATTAGGTCCCCTGAGATGCTTCAAGATAATATTTTTTTCATTTTAAAGAGTTTACTGTGGAGTGTGTTACACACTCTGTTTCATCTGACAGCACGAAGACGAATTTTAATGAGGCATCTAAGGCTTGTTTTGTTGAACTTCATGACCATGGCATACATCAGATGAATGTGTGGGTCTGCCTCCTCTTCTTGTTCACAGGTCATTTCTACTGATGGTAGGAAACAAGATCAGTTGCAAGAAAGAGTGCAGGGTTTGAAATATTGATGATGCTTAGCTTCTTAAATTAAAAAGCAGGCACACTTATATCTCAGTGCTTTTTATTTTTATTATTTTTGTGTTTGTCTTTTAATTGTAGAAGTTTTTTCACCCAAGTGCTTTTTTGATTGACATAAGAAGCATCATCTTTCCTGAGCAGGCTAACTGTTTTTTTACTGCTGAGTAACTCACATAAAATTTAATTAAGCCTTTGACCTGATGTCCCAGTTGCTTCTTGGCACAGGAGGAGTCTAGGCCACTTTGTCTCCTAGGAAACCAAAAAGAAAGTCCCTGTTACCATTCCAGAGAATTTAAATTTCCTTGATTTTTCAATGTAAAATGTCTTGCTATGGCAGCCATATTATTTTCTGTTGGTTATGTCTTGGGAGGCTATAATTAGCGCTCAAAGACAGGCATTTGCACTTCTAAGTCGTATTTAACATCCAAAGAAATGGTGCATGATTTTCCTGGTTATATGGATACTTGGTATGTTTTTCTTTACAATTTGCCTTTTCCCATTGAAGCCTTTCTGGTATTTTACTGAATGAGTCAAAGATAAAGTTGAGTCAGTAGACATCATTAAGAATTCATATTGAAATCATCCAAATGGTTCAAAACCTGGGTAATTTATCTTCTGAGGTTGAATTATTCTGTGCTGTGTCTCTGTGAACCTCTGAGAAGGTTACTCTGATGTGCCTCATGCCTTAGGTGAATGTTAAAGCAACTCAGCAGATTAATAACAAAAGTAGATTGCAGGGTTTTTTCTGTGAGCTTGCTGGATCAAAACCACAGCTGTAGCAGGCAGCACTGCTGAAGTCCTTATGTACCTTCAGTTGACATTAGCTGAATTTAGCTTTCTAGTGTCAAAATAACAGAGGGAATTTTTCCTGAGTATCATTTATACTTTTTAAATGATCAGAATAAAATTAAAGCAATTAGAGTAGGCTCTATTTTGGATTTCTTTTTTATCACAGTGAGCTGGTTAGAGACTAAAAAAAAGAAAAAAAAGAAAAAACAGCTCAAATTTTTCCCCAAATGTGTGCTCAACTGGTCATGCCATGCAGTTTTAAATAAATATTATTCATCAAATGAATCTTCTTGTACAGCCATATGTCCCTTATTTAGATTAATATCCATTATAAATCTATATGCACATAGATGAAAAAGCTCTACTACCTGGAGAAGTAAAGCAATTGCCAGTGAAATGAATTTTAAAACCATTGCCTTCTAATGAGTTTCAATTGTGATAACAATCAGAATACTTAACATCAGTAAATACTGTTCATATGGACTTTGATCTCTTCCAAAAAATCACATTCCTTTGATTGAAGGAGGTAAGAGAAGTCTTTCTGTCTGCCTTTGTTGAAATAATTAGCCAAACCTTTATTGGCTCAAATGGGGCAGGATCTCATGTTTTAATGTCAGGAAAAAAAGAACAAGTCCTCTTGAAGAGCTGATGCATTAACTTCACAGTTATAGGTGTATACCTTTCCTATTGCAATTCTAACAGAACAACATTCAGTTAAAAGCTGGTGTTGTGAGAAGGGACTATCATTACTTGCTCTGTTTAACTCTGTCTATAATAGGCCAACTCTTCTATTTAACATGCTAGGTGATGACATGTATGATGTCTTTTTACTTGTAGAAAGTCTTTAATCTCTTTTAGACAGATGTATAACAAGGAAGACCTCTGTCTTTCTATACACATTAGAAAAAAGCAGCTTTTCAATAACCTTCAAGCTGTGCCCATCCCTGAAAGCGCTCAAGGCCACGTTGGGTGGGGATTTGAGCAACCTGGTCTGGTGGAGGTGCCCTGCCCACAACAGAGAGTTTGGAACAAGACAACCTCTAAGGATCCTTCTAACCAAACCATTCTCTGTTTGACTAATTGATTGATTGATTGTTCTCTTCCATGATTAATGACTTCAGGTAGTTCTACAATGGCTCTGAGAGTGGAGACTTTGCCTCGATGTTTTGAATTTGCAGTGGTACTTGAAAGAGAGTTGGTAGGAAGGGAATCCTAATGTAGCTATTTTTCTTGAGAGCTGATTTATCTTTCATGTTACTGTACTCATGGTCTTAGGCAATTGGCAGATGTTTTTATACATCAGTGAAAAGCCCATAATGAATGGGACAAGTGCTGGCATCTGAATTTATGGTTTGTGTTCTCAGACATTTTCTTTCCTCTGTGAAAGTGTCTCCCTGTTCCCTCCACTGCTGTAAACTGTGTTGGCTCCTAAAATAACTTTAAAATAACCAGTATTATTGTAGTCTTCATCTCCTGCTATAAATACATCATTCTGGGAAATGTGTTCATGTGATTTACCAATGCCATGAAACCTTGGATCTTATGAAATCTCAGCTTACTTTTCCTTGTATGGTTTAAAATACTCTCAGCATATTCTGTTTAAGGACAATGTAATTTGAGGGGAAAAAAGATTTCACAAGTGTATTCTTTAGCCAGTATCTACATTAGCTTTTCTTTGCTAATTACATGGAAAATCTGCAGATGCTGTGATTTTTAATCTTGCAATATTCTTAGTAACTATGTATTTCTTCCCCTCCACCTTGAGCACCGAACTGATGTTATATATTCTAAAGCTACTATAAATAGTCCCCTATTTATATTTTGTGGTTTTGGAGATAAGTGGGGATGGGATGTTTTGTCTTGGTGCTGAGCCTCGCAGCCCCAAACAGTTACTCAAGGTTTGTCTGCTTCTGTTGCTGTCTAACCTCAAGTTGAAGCTGAAATGTGAATTAAGATTTAAAAGCTTCATCATCTTCTTCTATGCACCAAACACACAAACATCTTCAGTGCAGTTATTAAAAAAAACACAGTCCTTCATCTGCTGTTAAAGAAACATTTTCTGCCCATGTCAACAATAAGAGAAGTGTAGAAAGAAGAGTGAAAGGCTATTTCTCAAAATTGGCTTATAGATTTGTAAAACAGTTTCATGAAATTATTCTTAATATTTCCCATTATGTATGATGAGTATTTATGAAAACCTTTCCAAGCTTCTCTTTCTTCAGAAATGCACATATTGAGTAAACATTGGTTTCATTTTTAAAAAGTTATTATTATAGAAACATGCTGGAAAAGAATCCTGCAGCTGTTACCTTTTATGAAAAATATATAGCCATAGTTGGTAATATATTCTCTCACAAAATGCTTACATGTTTAGACACTTGTAATTTTTTCATTAAAGGGAATAAACCAGATATTTAGAGGGTTGAGGGGTTTTTTTGTTGTTTTTTTTTTTTCCATTCTGTTTATTTTTCTCTTCCAATTGCACTAACAACTTCCAAGTTTTGGGTTGCCAGGAAAATAGGTTTTGAATTTTGGTAAGAAATGAAACAATAGTAAACATAGATTGGAATCAGTAAGATGTTGTTCAATGTAAACAGTGACTAAAAATGCCTTCCAAATCACTGATGCTCTGTGGGTCTGTTTTCCTGAAATTAATTTCAGCTTTTTGAAGATCGTTAATTTAAATTGCATGTCATATTGCTAGTGACTCCTTCATCTAATTCACATCACCACTTCCAGAGCAACCTGATGATGCATGTTGTGGATGAATTCACATTTCAGGGCCACATTTCATATCCTATTCATTTCATTTTATTATTCATACCCTTTTTACAACAAAGGAATCATTAATATTTCAATGCTACTAAATCTAAAAAAAGGAGGCTTAGTTTAATTTCAGCCTCTGTGAGTAGTCTTGGTTTTAGGCAGTACTTGGGAGCCAGTGAGTGAGCACATTTCATCTTCCATACAAATCGAAGCCAGTGAAATAAGACACCTAGCATTTGTAAAATCAGTTAAATGCAGTAATTGTGGTATATAAAAGTATAACAACTATTGCCCTGTCATTTCCCTAGTTCTATATTTTTGTAAACATTGTGGCAGATGGGAGGATGGAAAGCCAGAGCTCAGAAACAATAACTGTAAAGAAGAAAAGAAACAGCACAGACACTGTCTGCTCTCAGAGAGATGAAGAAAGTTAAGAATTCATACTCTCTTAGGCAATGCAGTTCCAGAGGTGAAGGGTTGCAAAACTCTCAGATCTGTTTTGAATCCTCCTCCACTCTCAGGAGGCTTATACAGAAACACAACCCCAGCGTTTCACATTAATTTAGTTAAGCGTCTCTTCTTGTCATAGATGAACTTGAGATGAAATCCTGGCCTGAGTGAAGCCAGTGAAATATTTCCTGGCAGCTGCATGGAACAAAGTGACACTGTACATGCAGCACGCCCTCTCTGTTGCTTTCCTCCCTATATCTTCAGCACTATCACAATGTAAATATTTTCCTCTCTTTAACGACTGTAACTTCCTGGTAGAAGTTGTATAACAGTGTTTGCGCAAAACCATTCCATAACAAAATGTAACTCACAGTTTGTGAGACCAAGGTCTCAGAGGTATCTATCAGCAGATATGAAGATATATTGTTACTTTAGAAAGGCCTCATTTGAATGACAAGAAAAAACCTTTTATGGTGGTCTGTCTTACCTGTTGAGCTCCTGTGTTTAAATTTGCATAAAAGCACTTTAAATTTGCGAAGGATTTGGATCAGAACTGTCCTGAAGGCCTCCGTGTATGACTGGTACAAAAGAAGGGGAAGAGGACATGCTAATGATGGTTGGAAGGGCATACTGGACTATTGGAGGTGTGAGATACCACATTTCCCTAAATCCCACCTTCTGCTGGGATTGGGAATAGAAGAACATATATCTTTTGGGAATATATATCTAACTGCCCTGTTTCTCAGGCAGAGCAACCTGCTTTCTGCAGCTGCCACACTAATAACTGCAGCATGCTCAAACCAAAAAGCCTTTTCCCTCAGAGGAGAACCAATTTGCACTGAATAAAACACTGCTTTTGGGGTTTTAGGAGGCTGAGGTTAAAAGCAGCAAGTCTGAATCGCCTGACCTGTCTCCATCTTCGTGACATCTGGGTCAGAGTTTCCTAGCTGCCAAATAATTTGAGGGTTTTGGTTGGCTTTTTGGGGTTTTTTCCCCTTTTCATGGTTATATTTCGCTTTAAACATGGGAGTAATGTTCAGATGAAAGTTCTTGTCCACTCCAGTGGTTCATCATGCATATGCTGGTCCTCACGTAACATCTAAAGTCTAACACATACATTCTAGTAGAAATTAGGCTATGATTCTTATATCAGTCAAAACATTAGTAAAGAATTGAATGTTTCAGTTCCCAGGGAGGATCACAGAATAACGTTAGGCCACTCACAGCCTGTCAGTATCTGATATGCTGAGGATTAGGGAAAACTCAAAATTCAGGTTTTTTTCAGATAAGGCAGTCTACTTTGTGGAACAGTAGCTTCTTTATTTCTGTGAAAAAAATGAATTTAATATATTGCTTTAATCATAGACAGATGAAGGGCTAGTGTACAAAGCCCTCAAAAATTCTTCAGAATGAGGGCAAAATATGATATTTCCTATCCAGTCAGCTGAACAGCCGCCAGAGAGAGTTTAAAATCAACAGATGGCAACTGCTTCACTCCTGTATCATCTTCTGCCTTATTTTGTCTTTCTGTTTTGGTTAGCTAGCCTCTAGGAACATAATCTCTTTAAATCTAGGAAAGGAAACCCTCCAATAATCTGCCATAACCCCATGAAGTTACCCCTTATTTTCCTTAATATAACACTGAAAAATGTGACTGCTGTCCTGCCAAAAGAGACAGAAAGGGGCATAAAGCAGAAATTTTCAACAAAGAAAAAAATCAAATAGCATGAAATCAAGAGATGTTGAAGTTCTCTATTCCACCTACCTGAGCTGTGGCAAGATCATCTATATCTAAGGTGAATATGAAAAAAAATTTTGATTATTTTGCTCTCAAAGACTGACCTGCAGTATCTAGGAAGCCTGGAAGAATTCTCTCATACTGTAAATTTGGATTTTCAAAAATCTTAACTTTTCAAGATGTTGTCTTTCTCTTAATTTTGTCGTGCTGAAATCAGCACTAAAGGTCATATTAACCACAGTGAGACAGAGCTAAGCAAACCCTTACCACTCCTAGAAATCCCTTTTACCTTGGCATCCTGGAACAATAATGGATAGAAACCAACCACAGAACAAGGCATTGGAAAGGAGGACACTTTGAGGACTGGGAACCACAACAGAGGCCTCCCTTTCCACAACAAAAACAAAAACCAAAAACCAAAAAATAAACAAAAAAAAAATCTTTGCATCTCTAGCAGTAACACCTTCCCTGTAAGGAAAATACCCAAGTGCATATTCTGGCAGAAGGCCCTCGGAGTTCAGCTGAGATCTGATTCATTACAAACTGATTATGAGCTTCAGGATTTTACCTGTTGATCCTGATTAGCCCGTTTAGGTAATACATAGAGCTGCACTGCTGGGAAGTTGAATTGCCAAGAAGAAAGGCAAATATTCTTCTCTCTGATGCAGTCAATTTCACTTGTATGTTTCCATGGGTGCCTTTACTTTGACCAGTATTACACTTAAATCCTGGACAAAACTATATTCTCCAAAAGAGCTAATACTTCATATGAAGTCTATTGCACCTGATACCTTTGCACTTCCTTACATTGGAATCTCTCTAACTTGGTTCCCTTGCCAAAGAGTTTTCAACTTGTTTGTTTTCTGCTGAAGCTTCTTAAGGGCACCACTTGGCCTACTTACCTGCCAATATCTTTTGTCCCTGGTCTGGTATCCCTAACCAAAAAAATCTACTTCTGTTTATGGCAAAAGAAGGAAAAAGACATATTTCTTTCCCTGTCCTTTTGTTTGAATGGTATGTTCCTCATACATAGAATTTATGGCAGAAAGTGAAGACATCCTCTAATAGAGGATTGTCAGCTATTGGCAGTACATGTCTCTTATAAAGAAGAAAAAAAAAAACTGGTCACTAATAGGATTGAAGTATTCATACTTCTTATTAACTTCCACAAAAGTTTTTCCATCACCCCAGGTTTCCCTGGTAGGCATTTTCACTTCTTTCCCTTTTTTTTTTTTTTTTTGCTTAGTTATTCTTCAAGCATAATTTTTTTCTTAGGGGGAATTAGTTCCTATGATCCCATTACAAATTCAAATCAGTTGTTTCATGCTAGTTTGCCTTATTTTATGCTAAATTGCATATCTTAATTGTGATTGTGCAGTCAGCCATTTTAAATTGAATTGGGTGCCTTGCTCATTCCCTGGTTTATCAGGCTTCACAAACCCTGAGATTTGTGGCAGAAAGCCTGGATCAGCTATCTGTACAGTTGTGTATGCTTAGGTTGAATTGTTGGAAGGGTATATTTTCACACCAGAATTCACTGATTGCCAAAATACATTGGCTTTTAGCCTAGTCCTGTCCTGCTCAGCCCATTGGCAAGTCAGAAACTCATGAAATGGGAAATGGAAAACAAATAGATTGTTATTTTAATAGAGTGCCAAGAAAGAACCCAAAACAGCAGTATGGTGTTCTACAAATGGTAGAAGGAATCCAGAAAAGAAGGCATGTGAGTTCCAGTGAAAGCACTGGTTGGAGAAACCTTGGGGAAAGGGTGCAACCAGCAGGACAATATGTTATGAAAGTTAGAAGGAACTGTGCCAGGGGCAGCTTAATGCTATATACTAAGAAGAGCTTAAAGTCAAATCAAATTACTGCCTGGGGTGCTTTGATGGAGCCTGTATGGGCTCATCTGTGTGGAACACAAAATCTGCATGGATCGAACCCAGGGCCTCAGCAGGGAGAAGGCAGTGCTGGGTGTGTATCATTGACAGCCCAATGGGGACAGCAGCACTGGCTGCAGTGTGCACAGCCAGATCAGGTCAAGGAGGCAGCAAGGGCAGAAAAGACAGCTTTATTGGATTACTTCAATTACCCCCATCCTAACTGGGCAAATGTGACAGGGCAGCATGAAGCAGAGTTGAAATGTTTAGGTTCTCTCTGTGGTTGCTGATTGAGTGCTCAAGAGGAAGTAGTATGAAGCTTGATGCCAAACTATATCCAGGGTCATGTTAAAAAATCTGCTTTTAAAAGTGCTGCTCTGTAACCATGGGCATGAAGTTCGCAGGTCACCATCTCAGTGGGCTTCTCTACAGATCCCTGACAGCCACACTTAGCTGCAAAGACACAACCATGTCAAGATGAGGGAGTTTGTTTAAAAGGAACAGCTAAAAGAGTATATCCTACTGGGCAGCACCAGAAGGACATGGTCTTGTTCAAGGAAAAAACAAGTACTTGAAAGGGAGATCTAGGGCTGCTTCCACACAGGGAACAGCTAAGCACCTTTCACAGCTGGCATAGAGAAGTGGTAGAGGCAAGAAAAGCCTGTGTGGCGCTGAGAGGATGGAGGCAGATTGACTTCATGGTCACTCCCAATCAAGAAAAACTGATGGTCAGATGGATTTAAAAGAAACCAGGTTCAAAGCAAACAAATTGGTGTTGTTCTTCAGGCAACAGAGAGCCATTCAGTCAACTTCCTCACCAAAAAGTTTTGTGGGCGCAAAAATTTCAACACAGTTCAATAGGAGACAAGTCTTGGAAGAGAGAGATTTTTTGGGGGTAACCGAGCAGATAAATCATAGTAGGCCCAGGAAACCTTAGCTGAAAGTGTCTAGAGATGGGAAAACTCTTAGGAAGAAATATTATATGTTTTCTCTATTCTTAGTCTTCTCTAGAAGATTATCTGTTTAGGGTTACTGTTTTATTCTCCCAAGGTACTTGTATTGTGCCAGGGGAAACATATGAGTTCAGGAAGGCTCAAGGAAGAACCATCAAATTGCAGGGACGGCTTATCCTGTCCTATTTCATCAGGGATGGTTAATATTCAGAGACAGAATAGTGAGCTTGATGAAGAGTTCAAAAAGTCTACATTGCCTCAAACCAGCAAAGCAATTATTTTCCGAGTCCAAAGTGAAACTGGTGACAAACAAGTTTAACACTGCAAGTATGACAGAAGTCTACTGAGCCACCTGTCCCTGTGGCTGCTGCCTGAGATCTGGCCGCAGCTGGCAGAGGCACTTTGGGGTGCCTGGGGGCACTGGTCAGCTCTTCACTCCTCAAACCCATGTTCTTGAACCTGTGTGCTAAAAGGGCAGAGAAATGGGAAAAGCAGTAAGAGTGATGAAATTCATATACTTTTATAGGAAAAAAAACCCACCTGTCTTTTTGATGAGTCCCCAGTTTCCATGGGATAGAAAAGCAGGAGAAAAATGCCAACCAGCTGAATGTAAGTCACTGGGCAGACTTTCAGAAAGCAGAATTTCTGCAGTTTAAGCAAAGTGCCAATCTCTGAATTCAGGGCAATAACATCAAAGACATTGATAGTCCTTCAAGAATAGATTTTCAGCTAGAGTTCGAAGAATATGAAGACTGCTTCATATTGTGTTTCAAGCCAAATCAGATTTTAAAACCAAAATTCTGTGTAGATTACCTTAGATCTGCCTTGAATCGAAATACATATCAGCATACATTATCTGACACACATTTCTGCCTTTGAATAGAACTTGATAATGTGAATAGTCACAGTCTTTCTCTTTTCTTGTATAATTTTTGACTAACCATATAAATATAGTCAGCATTAATGTGCATGCAACCTAAGAATCTTAGCACGTTTTTTGAAAGGATGAAATCAACAACAGTCTGTGGAAATTACTTTTTTTTGGCAACAGGCTGAGGGCATCAGTGTCCATGCTGCACTGTTTTATATTCATCTTTAGAATTCTAAAGTTTGTAATTTTCTAGTAAGCTTAATAAGGGAGGCCAAAAGTACATAGGAAAGCCATTTCTTCTTTTAAATTGAAACCTGTTGTGCTTTTCTGCATGGATTATTTTACTGTTTTCAAATAGCAGACCACACACTAATTTTCTTTCTCAAAAAAACCCCATCTCACATTGCATGACCCAATGAAAAAAGCACTGAAAATGAGTATCTTCTGCTTGTGTATGCTACTTAACTTTTTTGCAAGAAAGCAGCCTGCATAAATACTGGACCTGCTGAATCATTTCAAGTGTTGAGTGGACAAGTTATATCTGATATTTATGTACTTCTAAGAGCTTGCTTCTTTAATAAGTGAGTCATCATTAAAAGTTATAGAAAAATTCAGCAGTGAGGTGCAGCATGTTCTGCTGGTAATTATATCATGAGTATAATTATCAAACTCAGTGAATGTACAGACGCACATTCCCCTTTATGAGAAGACAAACATCAGTGTTTGGCCATACTTCATAACATTATCTGCAGGGCTCATTAATTTTTTTTTTTTAGTCAATATTATTTTTAAGTAAAAAGACCAATTACTGCAAATAATGCATGTCAAATATTGAACCTCTCAAGGAAAATACTTCATAAGTAATGTAAGCCTGAGCTGAAGAGAAGACAAAGAAACAAAGCTCTAAATCTGTTTCATAGTACTTTAATCAGATGGAAGGATAAAACCATGACCAAAAGCTCTTCTATAGTCTTAGTGTTCTTGGAAGCACTGGTAAAACTCACTATAAACTCAGTTATGTTCCTGCCAAAACTGTGTGCCAGCAAATACAGGATTCAGTTGGAAATGGTCAAAGTTATACCAATTTGGCTTACTTTGTTATAAAGAGCAACGAATTCACGAAGGAAAAGATGCCATCTTTTCCACCCATTTCAAAGAAAAAGCACATTTAGTTTTTGATATCCTTTCATATAGAAATCCTGTGGAAATAAATAGAAGAAATTGCACTAACTTCAAAGAATTTGGATTAAGCTTGTGGTTTGACATCATCAATGTAAATGTCAAAAAAAAATCTGGCCATGAATAAAATGATGAAACAAAATTAATGTAGGTTGAAAAGACAAATTTGTAAGGTCCAGATACTCTCCCAGTTACTCAACCTAATTAGAACCTTATTGTTGCACAGACACATTCATTTCTTCAAGACTACTCAAGCTGTTTACAGTACTTCACAGCAACAAAGGCAACAAAATCTCCAAATTAAATTAGCCCAGAGAAACGAATCTGCAATGTTACTTTTATCAAATTAACTTTCCATAAACATTGATATGAGCAGTATATTGTTTTCAGGGATGCTGGCAGAAAAACAGAATGGGAGGAATAATCTTTTGGATGGACTGCCCTGTGACAATTTTACATAGGCAAATTTTGCACTACATGAATGAATGTGTAAACATAAACCCATCAATTTTTATTTAATAGCAGTTATTTTGATAATGGAAGAGTGCATTCAAAGCTCATTTACTAGTCCTTTCTTTCATCAAATTTCATTCAACACAAAAATTAAAATACATATTTGTTAGTGAGAAAAATGCTGTCCTTTCGGGATATACATTTTAGGGAATTGAATTTCAAAACTAAGCTTCTTTTTTGACATCTAAATTAAACATTTTATTTCCATTTCATCTAAGCATATTTACCAATTTAAAAAAATCTAAAACTAAGGAAGTATTTTCTGGCTAAAGCAAGTTGTGAAACCCAATCCACCTCAATCTGCCTAAAATAACAACAAAAAGAAAAACTCAGCCAAGGATTTTTACTGCTGCTTATTTCACACAAGCGACTTGAAAGCACTTTATGCTAGAACCCCCGAGGAGTAGATAGGATTTAAGAGACTTAGTGCTGCTTTCAAAATTTGGCTCACCAACAGCAACCCCTGCCACTGAGGCTTGCCTACAAATGCGTGCTTCTGCAGGGATGTGCACGGAGTCTGGAGGGGATTTTAGGGAGCCATGAGCTGGCTCGGTCAGAGCTTGTCCATTGGCTCGGGCCAGTGCTGTGCTGTGAAGAGGCACCACAGGACTGCGAGCACTGCCAAGGCACAGCCCTGCCCTCAGCAGGGTTTGGTAGTACAGGCACAGGGAGCACAGCCACAGACACACTGCTCCTGGCCATGTATGCCAGCCTGGAGGCATCACACTGAGCGGGGCAGAGTGGACTAGGTGACATTTCTGGGGTGGTCATGTAGGATCTATAGCAGAACACACAGAAACTCTTCCTTGGAACTAGAGAAAAATTAATATCTTTTTGAGCAAGGCATAGCAAAAGAGGTCTCTGCATCCCTTGTTAGTAGGTGCAAGTGCTGATGGATTTTATGCACAATAGCTGATTTGAAGCATGATGTCTCAGCCTATTACCAGCCCATCTACCTATAGATCTACCCTTTCCAAAATACCTCTGTATTCTATATGTTGTAAGTTTTCCATTCTTATTCCAACCAGTATTCCATCCACTCAATCTCCTTCAAGCAGTTCCCACAAATAAATGCCGGTGACTGCTGAGGAAAAGTCTAATAATATCTCTTAAATGGAGCTAGGTGTTTCTGCAGAGTGTGCTGCAGAAACCTGCATCACAGTGAAAAAAATGCATTTGTGCTTACTCTGCTTCCTTTAAGGGGTGACCAACTTAAAGTGAGGCCATTTGCACTGGCTTCTTGCAGATGCAGTAGCTCTGTCCATGGAGTATATGCTGGGATATCTTCCACCCCAAGCACATTCTGCTTCTGGCCACCTCAGGCTCATTGTTCTTCTCAGATTTTCTCTTAATATCTTCTGCTCATTCTTGCTACTGCATGTTTCTGTAAGTTTGTGGTTTAGGCAATAAAGACCATCATAGAATTTTCTTATCTCCAGAGCTTTCGTTCTCCCCTGGTTCTGTGCTGTAGCCTCTCAATTGCTGTTGTTTCTTCTAATTTAAAATGAGTCTCTAAAGAGCCTTTTTTTCCATGATTCAGATCTCAAGTTACAAACCAAGATCTGAAATTACAGATTTCTATAATAGGTTACAGACGTTTCAGAATTTTTTTTTTCACAGACAGCTGATACTATGCAAGGCAACATTTTTAAAGGGGTGTTTGATTTTCATGAACTCTTTATCATAGGCAGAAAATTTTCCTAGCCAAACATCTTTTTCAGGAAAAAAAAAAACAAAACCCTTCAGTTTTTCATTCCTTTATTTTCTCCCACCATCCTCATTTCTTTCCAGTTTTTACTCCTCCTGCTTTTACACCTGCTCGCATTTACTGATTTTTCTTAACAACAGCCAGGTGCTTGTATACCCTGCTCTCAGGCAGGATTTAGGAGATATTTAAGCTAGAACCAATACTCAACATAACTCTACTGTATCAAAAAGGAATTGAGCAGAAAAATAAGAAAAATTCTCGTCCCGCTTATCAGCCCCAGAACCAATGATCTTTCCCAACAGCCGCTGGTCTGAATCACTCTTCTCATCTTGCATGAGGCCTATGCTGGCAAATTTCTTTTCTGAATATTTCTACATGAGCTTTCTGCAGATCTGGTGCTTTCCTAGCCATGGCAGTGCTGAGCAGCCCTAAGGACTGCTATGACCATGTGTACCTTCCCCCAGAAGATGCAGTCCAGTAACCAGTTTCAGAGCATGTCCTGTGGAACAAATCCTATGCTAAGCCACAGTATTTCTTGGATTATGCTAAGAAAAAAAGATTAAATAAAAGAAAAGCCACTCTTTCTTGTATTTACCAAATTAGGATTCCTTTTCTGTGTCACATAACGTCTGCCTCTTTTTGTAGAACAGTGACAATTATATGGATTTTCTTTTGATTCATCCTGGCTAGACCATGGTGATTTGAAACAAAAGTGATGTTTACGTATTTTTTTTCACTCACAGACTAGACTGATGCTATGTCTGAGAGAACAGTTTAAACTACTTTTGGTTTGCTATTTTTGGTATTGTTTTACCATCTCACCACTTTAGTGGTTTGTTATTCTTAAGACTTTTGTCCCCACAACAACATAGGATTTAATCTCTGATGGCCTGTTTTACCAGGATCTTTCTGTGTAAAAGATACATGGAAAAAGCATATTTTATGTAGTCATCTTAATATGTCTTTCATAATTTAAAAAGCTAGAAGTTTTGTTTTGATTTTAGTTTATATAGAGATGCCTCCTTTTTTTTAAAGTGATGTAAATAAATCAAATGGAAAAAGTAGCAATTTGTTTATTCGAGTATTAAAAGTGCTTGTAACCAAAAGGTTAAAACACAACATAATTTTGTGACTTCCACGATAATTCAAAACACTTAGTAGGGAAAAAATGCCTAAGTGCTTGCTGAAACATTTAATATATATTTTATAAGATATTCATGTGTGTATGCTTTGTTTATGTATAGGTACGTATGTGCTGAAACATCCTGTGTATGTGAATATGTAAATGTTTGCATGTAAACTCTCATGCTGGGTAAGCATGTTTTGGGAAAGTTTGAAGTTGTTTTAAAAACATGAACTGCAGTTCATATACGTAAACTCACCACACGAGATTTACGTTTTATCTGATTTTAGCAGATTCTGAGCTGCATGGTTTTTTCATACATGGAACCTTCTAGTATTTTCTTGTCTTCAAAACACAGGCTCCTGTTCTTATACACACTTGAATTCAGCCCAACTCTGGAGAAAAAAAAAAAAAGATTGACATAAAAGTATTTTCTGCTTAATTTTAAATAAGATTTTTGCATCCATTTTTAAACTCCACACTCATATACACATAATTATACACACTCATACCCACCTAATTCAAGGGGGTTTTTATTTTGTGGTTTGGTTTTTTAAATAGTAGTATAAATGCCCAGAAAATCATATATAATCATAAATATATAGGAAAGAAATATGTTTCTCCATTACAAGCAGTTGGACTTTCCTCATAAGGAATAGTTTGGAGATATTACTCAGCTGCATTTGAAATGTATTGATTAAATTATGTATTGTCAACACATTCTGAGGAATATATGCAAGTTACCAAATGCTTGTTCAGTTACTAGAAAACCTCATTAGCAGAGGAATAAAATATCTCACAAGCGAATCTCATTATTTGTCTGTCTCCTTCTGCCATGCCAATAACATTTAGATTTCCAAATGACATATTCTGATGTGAGGCACACAGCAGGTGTGTGTGTGATGGGACTACTTCTGTTGGATGTTGATTACTCTCTCTGTCATGTGAAAAGCTCCCCATTCCCACAGCTTTATGCAATGTATCAATGATAATGGATTCATAATCATTATCAAGCTTGATGGAGGCTTGACTACCGTGACAGATGTCTCCTTAATTTTCCTGTTGCATATGTTCTTTTCCCTCTGGAACGACGCTTACATCAAATTTCAGTATTAATGTATCCCTTTCATGTTGTTTTGTATCAGTAATTGACTGCAGTGATCAATCTTTTAATTCAGACGAATAGGTAATTACAACCAAATGCCAAACACATCAGCAGAAATTCAGCAACTGTCGAGCAAACCGTAGTGACCAGAATTATTTGTCTGTGCTAAGATAGCACAGGGATGTTATTGCATGTTTCTGCACCTGAATAGCGTTTCCACTGGCAACAATAGTTCTTATGTGGTGTACTTTGTCTGAGCAAAAGACAATAAGTAAATCCATTCTTTTTCCTGCTTATCATGAGATTAATGCAAACAAGTGTGCAGTAGTGCTGATCAACTGTTGTCCTGCATTTACCATGGTAAATATAAAACAGCAACCATGGTATATATAAAACAGCAGAAGAGCTCAATGGTTCTCTAAGTCTTTCAGGGAAAAAGAAAAGAAAGAATTTTCCATGTTTTCTTTTGACAAAAAAAAAAAAAAAACTTCTTTTCCCTGAAGCATTTAATTTCAGATATTCTCCATGTTGGTCATTTGATGATGGATTTCCAGAAGACTTACTGTGATGAAAAAACAGATGTATTCTACTTAAAGAAGCTTCTTTAAATTGCTGTGCTTGACATTTTCTCCCTTTCTTTACATTGGATTCTGGCCTTTGTGGTGCAGATAGATTCTAGAGAGCTTCCTCAGGGGTTCAGGCAGCTTACAGTGCCCATTCACACAGACAATAACTTAGCAACCTGTGCTCTGCATAAACCACATACACTTTCCCCCAAATTATTCATCACTTGTTTAGCTGTAATCTAAGACTATTTACTGTAGCAAACAGTCCACCTCTGCTGAGGACCTACTGTGACCTGTGTGGAGTCTTGGCTTTTCTGCTATTCCTGGTCTCTTGGAGCATCCTACAGAAAACCTCTCCAACTTGGGACAAAAGTTGCTTTTTGTTAACACCACTGTATTTGTGACTAACCGAAAAGTAATGTCAGAGAGAGGCCAGTGGGCTCAGCTTTTGTGATAAAGACTATTGCATGGTTTCAACAACTTAGGAATTACTTGCAAACAGCTATCTTTTCAGTGTGAACTCATGAGTTTCTGCCATTTTCATACAATAATGGAATCACAGGATGGTAGGGATCTGCTGCACTCCTCTGTTAGAAGACAGAATCAGCTATACATAGTCTGACATACAGTGATCTAACAAGTTAAAAATTTCTACCAGTGGCATATCTAGGGCCTCCTTGGTCATCACTTCCATTATTGCATAAACTTTCCATATAAGGTTTTCTAACATCTAACTAGCATTTCTTATTGCAAATCGAACCCATCCTTTCCTATTTTTTACCAGTCCTGTACACATATAAATTATTATTCTTGGTAAAAATATTCACATGCTTAGTCTGGTCTTTTCCCGTGTTCCCTGACTTGCTCCAGTATTCTCCAACCTACAGAGAAGAAATTATTATCTGTGAAGTAATAAAAGCAATGAATGTAATTAAATCTGATTTCTAAGGCTTTCTATAGAATACTCATTTCCTCTTATGCCCTTGAATATTTCCCTACATAACTGATCCCCAGATATGCACACACAGATAGGTTTGCACCTCCCTTACATTAGTTTTTTCAAGACTGAGTTCCTGGCTTGCTCTGGAGCATGCATTCAAAACAGCTCACTTCAAATATTTGTTTGACTGATTGTTCCAGGATCTTGCCTGGGAAATGAAATCAAGCTGATTAGTCTTTAATTTCTTGTCTCCTTTTAAAAGTTATATGGTATATTTGTCCTTACTAATCTTTCAGCACCTCATTATTCACCAATATTTTTCAAGGACAGTAGCTTTATGGCTTCTTCAGACAGTGCTTCAAATGTCTACTATGAAATTGATCTGGTCCAACTAATTTGAAAACTCCTAAATCAGAAGTGGACTTGATCTTTTTACCTTATTCTTCCTTTCATTTCCCAGTATCTATCTACTTTAGGCATCATTTTACTGAATTTTTGCAAGGGAAATTTAGACAACAGTGTATAAAAGTCTCTGTTCTTGCTCTGTAGATCATAGGTACAAACCAGGATCCTTGCCAGGAGAAGTCCCAAACCAGTCAGGGAGCTGTCTAGTGAATATAAACAGCTCCAGGGCTAGGCAGTCCTGGTTAAGAGGCACATGTGGTTCACAGGCTGAGGATTACTTGGATCCTAAGTGCCTGGACTCAAGTTCAGGCAAGATTTAAGCAGATTTAATCCCTATCCTGGCTTTCTTCAGAAAGACAAATTTCATTTTTAAAAAAATATAAGAAGAAGAAATTGAAAATTTTACCAATGATCTAAACATAGACATCTCCTTTTTTATAATTGTAGCAATTTCAGGGTCTGATTAGCTAAAGCTAAAGTGAAAAATTATGGCAACTCTGCATGTTGAATGAATTCAGTATTTTTACTGCTGATGAGAATTAATAGCATTAATTAAAATATGCTGATATTTCCATGTAAGTTCAAAAGTGGAGAGGCTTTAACACTCAGGGAGGCTGAGCTTAGAAGTGATCATGGACCTGAGGATTTTCAGGTAAGCAGGTGAGGCTTGCTGTCAACAAATGTTAATGCATAGGCAATGCAGGGAATTAAACAATGTACAAAAGGAGAAGATATAAAAATTACAATGAAGCAGTGAAATGTTTTTTCTAGTTTGCAGCTCTCCTAGGGTTGTTCTTTCAGACCATGTGGAGCTGTAACAAGAGAGGGCTCAGTACTTTTTTATTTTCTATCGATTGGAGGTGATTAGACTGTCAAAGTATTGGGGGAAAGTAAATTTCCTCTTGGACCTAGACTTAGCTACAAATAGGGAAAAGGAGAGCTGGACATGGGTTTCAGTTTACAGAGACCAAACCAATGCTCAGAGAAGCTGTTGGAGAACAGAAGAAGGAGCAGGGGCCAAGGTGCAGCCTCCATGGGAGGCAGAGGTCTGCCAGAATGGGGTCTGGCCATGGAAGCTGGACCTTCTCCTGGTGCTCACTTAGTAGTCACAACTCTTCTTGAGTTACCTTCAGCAAAGTTTGAGCACGAAACTAGGAAATGCATGTGGGAGCTTTTCAGATCTAACCTATGAAAAGGCTTGACTTACCAAGTGTAATAAAAACAGTTTGTCTGTAAGCTCAAGTCAAGATCAAAATCTCTCTGTAGCAGCTACTGTTAAAAGCAGAACAAGTCAAATTCAATGTAGAAGCAGCCCTAAAAGCTGGACTTATGTGGAAACCTTTCACATAGTGAGCTGGGATTTGTAAAACGCAATTGGGCCAAAACTAGCAGGTCAGGAAACAACAAAACAAGAGACTCTTGAGTTGAACATCCTGAACATGCATGACAGAGATGATGGACAGCCCAGACTGGGTTCCTGGACTACCAGAGATGGATCTGTCATTTAAGGGAGTGGCAAACTATTTTCAAGATTAATTCATATTTTTAACAAACTGCACAGGGGCTGCAAGGAGACTTTGTTCCCAATATACAAACAACCCATCCCAATATACAAGTGCCTCTGTGTATTCCTCCCATGCCTCCTCAAAATGACAAAGTGATTCTTTACAAGAGGAGGGTTGGTGCCAAACCCTCCAACAGAGACAAACTGACCATTCAAGCACAGATGACTGTGTTCTCCACCTCTGGGAACAGCTGATTTCTGGAAAGAAGGTTTGCATATGCACCACCTATCTGAATCTGTGCATATGTATACAAACACAAGGTACAGGTTGTGACAACATTTTCACTTAATGAAATGGCAAGTCATATACTTAATTAAAAATATACTAAAAAAATTAAGGTAATTTCAATTACTTATTCCTCTCATTCATAAAAGGATGTTGTCATTTATTAATACAATCAGACTTTAGCTCCTGCTTGACTGTAAGAGGGTGTGTGCTATTAATTTTAGATTTTATTTTATCTCTCTATGTTTCACAATCAGTAATTCATGCTTCATTAAGCAACCACTGGCATATTCAAAAGAAGTCTGGTAAGATAGACCAGCCTTTAATGTTTGATTTAAGAAACAACTTTGTTTTTTATTTAATCTAAAATGAGACTGAAAAAAAATATCGCGCATAAATTGTCAAGTCATCACAGGCCTTCAAGTTTTGCCTGCTGTCAGCCATAAAAAATGATCCATAAAATTTTCTACAATAGATCTAAATTAAACTGTAATAGAATACTTGTTTAGAATGAGGGAAAATCTAGATACCGCCATATTAAGATACTGCCATACCTGTTAAGATACTGCCATACCTGTGGGAAATATGCTAGTGCAGACTTCCCTGAAGTCCCATCTCTGTAAATTGAAAACGTACCTCTGGGCACAGGTTGCTTCTTTGTTTCTGATTAGCAGGCTCGGCAGTTGTCTGTAGTTAACAAACCAATACCAAATGACCCTTTAAAAAGCAAAGAAAGAACTAAAATGCTATGCCATAATTCCATTAAACAGTTTCAACAAGCTCATGACTGACGCATTTGTACCATTTTAAGATATAGTCTAAGACACAGTAGATTTGTTAGCACAAGCCATTTAGATATTATTTAAAAAAATAAAGAAAGAAAAGTTTTCTGTGGTTATTATGCTCTGTTTTGCAGCGCTTAAAACCTGAGGTTCTATCTTTAGATTGAAATTTGGCATATTGCGTCTAGTGCATCTAGGGGTGTAGTTCCATACTGCAATATCTCTGCTGGCAAAGCTGGTTTGAGAGGTTCCCATCCTGAGGGTTAGGTTCCCACCACCACCCTCCTGAGTTTTCCTCCCTCTCAGTCTTGTTGATTAAGTTATTTGTGAAGCCATGTCACAAAATAGTAGGAGGGATGAAGGAGCTGCACAGCCCTGCAGAGAACTGTTCATGCCCACCTGAAGGGATGAGTGAGTTAAGGAAGGTAAGGGAATAACAGAACGTGTCTTAGGGAATGTGGGACCTTCTTTAACTAGTGACCCTAGTGAGGGTGGCAGGGGACACAGCACAAGCGAGAATCACATGTTGAAAAGGGTGAGTGGGAGAAAATTAATGTATGATTTCAGGGTAAGGAATGAAAAATTTTATTTTGTTTTTCTCTCAGTGCCTTCTTTTAGTGAGTTCAGTTCCCTGATGTGATTCTCAGCAAAGCAAGGGTGGTAATGGCTTGGCTGAGCAAACAGTCCAGCGAGCTGTGCAAGGAGGAATCCCATAAGCAAATAGTACTGCTGATTGTTGGGATGTGCAGCCCGCAGGGAAGGCTCCCCGTGGGAAACACTCGGTGAGGCCGACTGCTAGAGGCAAACCAGCAGGAACAGCAGCATCACCGCACAGCCCAGCCCCGGGACACAGGGCAGAGAAAGCCCAGGGCTGATCCTCCACCGGGATCTCCTGTGCTCTGTGAGTCACCGAGGGCAGGTGTAGGGGATTGTCTCCTGCTCTCCCTCATCCAAATCCTGCCTGTGCCGTGTTTGAGTGCGGGGGAGAGGGCTGGGTCCAGCTAGTACCAATCTTTGAGAGATTGCCTCGCTGACACAAGCTGTAAACGTGGTTTTCTAACACAATAGGTGGGTGTTCATATTCTAATGGTGCTTAATCACAGTTTACATGGCAGTTTATTGCATGGAACTATTATGTCAGAGCCATAATTTAAAACTGCCATATGCTTTGAATTATTAAATTAACATTTCATTAAGGCAAGGGATAAGGTGTGAGAGGGTTTTTTTCTTATTTAGTTGACATTAAAAAATTTAATTAGGTGAAAAAAATCTGAAAAGCTAATAAAAAAGCAAACACAAAAACGCCCCCAAGCAACCCTAGAAACATCCATTACAAACTACCCTTAAATTTCACACCTTTATTCTTCAAACACCTCATCATGGCAAAAGTAAAAGGAATCAAGCTATTTGCCCTCATCTATCCATACATCCACCCCTTAAAAGAAAACAAATTTACCAAAAATTCAATGTCAAATTCACCATGGTTTTATATAGTCTTACCTACAGGATGGGCTGTGCACATGATGGCACACTGACCGCTTCTTCAGTGTATGTCTCACACACCAGAATCTCACAGGCAGCTGGAAATATCAGTCTTGTACTGATTTCCAGAGTATGCTAATGGTCTTGGAAAGCCCTGAAACAAAATCAACCTTATGTCCCACAACTCAACAAGCCAGTTCTGCTCAGGAAACTACTTAAGCACACGTTTACTTTTATACATATTTAATATATACACATATAAAATAAACATATTTAACATATGCATATATATTATAAATTTACATAACACACAGATGCAGATATACAGATATGTAGATATATAGATATAAAAGGATTTTTTTCAAGTCATGGGGTTTTCTATTCTAGTTTCATTGAATCAAGATGTCAGAGATGATGGAGAAGAAGCTAAACCAGAAAGACTTGAATGTTGAATTTCCCAGGGTCGAATCTTGTAACAAAAATTCTTTAAATAATTTTGGCATGAATTTATATGGATTATCCCCCTAATGCACCAAATTTCACTATGACTGCTCACAGATTGGAGTTCTTGGGCTTCTTTCAAAAACCCTCTGACTTGCATTACAGTTTAATGTTGTCTTATATTAATACATTCAACAACATCTTTAAGCTATTTAAATCCAGATTAGTTTTTTCCTGATCCTTAATTATATCCTTTGAAAACAAATTTCCATCTGTTCTTTAAAGTTTCCTTCATCTTATCTTGGGAAAGAGACATAACAAAATGCAGTCTATTTCCTTGATAAAAAAATAAAATAAAATACAACTCCACTTTATAAAATCTACCCTTTTCCCAGGTTTAGAGGAGCCTCATTTCTTCCATTCTTGACAAATAGAAAGGCAAGGCATTTGTGATATTTATGAGACCCAGTTTTCACAAAAGATGAACAAGGTCTTTTCTCACACTCCTAGACTTAGACTCGTAGCCCTTTTTTTTTGACTGGAACTGAATTCAAAATAAAACATGGTCTAAATATGGTCAGCATAACCTGACAACATTTTTCTTAGTTATTACCATGCATGTTCCTATCTTACCTTTTGAAAATATATCTCTAAAAAATAGGTTTAACTTGTAAAAAAAATAAAAATCTGGAAGTTAATAATTTTTTCACACTATGGACACCAAACTACTTCTTTTCTTATATGACTCCTAAAACTCCCCTACAAAGTGGTAAAGTTCTGACAGGCTACTTATTTATTTATGTAAGTTAAAGCAGTGAGATTTAGGTCTTCCAATGACAAGAGTGAGATAATATTGACTTCTACCTTCCGTGAAATATACCTCAAAAGATACATTTGTTCTTCAGCATTTTCCATTTAATTTTTTAAAATGAAATTAAAATCACAGAACCACAAAATCACATAAGGGGTGTGGGTTGGAAGGGACTTTTAGAGGTCATGTACGTCCACCTCCTCTTGCAATAAGCAGAGACATCTCCAACTAGGTCAGGTTGCTCAGAGTCCCATCCAAACTGACTGAATTTTTCCAGGGATGGGGCATCTGCCACCTCTCTCTCCAGTGTTCACCTCCTTCACTGTAAAATATTTTACTCCTTTTATCTACTCTGAATTTACCCTCTTTCAGTTTAAAGCCATCCCCCCTTGTGCTGTCTCTACATGTCCTTGTAAAACGTCTCTCTGCAGCTCCCTTATAGGTCCCTGGTATGCAGCAGAAGCTGTTACATGCTCTCTCTGGTGCCTCTTTTTTTTTTCAGGCTGTACAGCCCCAACTGTCTCAGCCTGTCTTCATAGAAAATTTGTCCTATCCCCTGATCATCTTTGTGGCCCTCCTCTGGACATGCTCCAATAGGTCTTCCCGGCACTCAGGACCCCAGAGCTTGATGCAGCACTCCAGGTGGGGGTGGCAGCACAGTGGAGCAGAGAGGCAGAATTACCTCCCTCGACCTGCTGCCCACTCTGTTTTTATTACAAAATAATTTCCTATGTGATGAGGTTCTTAAAAAACCTGCAGGAGCTGAAGAGGGAGTAACCAATGAGGAAGTGTTTAAGGGTAAAGGGCAAATCTACATGCAGAAATGCCTAGGGGCAAACTTACATGCTGCATCATAATTCAGTTCAGTCTCACATTAGATAATATGAGCTTTAAGTGAACCTTATGCTGACTTCATTTCAGTATTGGAATGGCCATAGTGGGGGAAATATGCAGGATCTCTGCACTTGCTGTCTGCTTTAGACTGATGCAGTATGGACTAACAGAGGGCATAGCACTGTGGTACTGAGCAACATCAGTTTCCTCACTTATTTCAGTGAGGTACTAATTCAGCTGCCCGCTGATAATAATCAAGGATGAACATTTCCAGCTGTTGTAACCTCGAGGGCATGGCATCGATCTGCACAATGGGTGAAGTCTTATTTTGCTGCCAAGTAGGGAATGTTTTGGAAAGGTGCCCATCTATTGTTCCCCTTACAGGAGACAAGCTTGGAAAGTGTACGGCCCAGGGACAGAGATTCAGGGTCTGCAGTGTACTGTCACTGATGTCTTATTTATTATGTCTGTAAGAATTCACATTTGCATGCTAAGAGTGAAAAATAGTAGTTCTCATATTTCCCAAATTTTTAATACAAAATTTGAAAGGCAAAGAAATTCCAGAAAAAGAGCTACAGAACCTGAAAATAAAGATAATTAGTATTTTCCAACTATCTACCGTGCTTGTCAGGCACATTATTCTCTCTGAAGTACAGACTAAAGCATTTAAATAATAGCTTTTCCAATTCCAAAGATACATGTAGACTATGTTAAATAATTGGCAGAAATCCAGACAAATCTCATGTGGATATACTATGACAAATCATGAAATTGCATTTCCTGCCAGAAAAGTCAATCCATGCTGCAAGTCATTTATTTACTGGTGAATAGATTTTTCTTTTGTTCCATTCTGAGATATAGGAAATTACTGCAAACAAAACCTTCATACCTCTGTTTGGCCAGTGTTCAAATCAAAGTTAGATCTGAAAGCACAGCAGATGCAATTCCACTAAAGCTCACCCTGTACAAGGCTCTAAATCAGCAGGTGTAGTGGCTGGCTCACAAGTTAGGGAGGTAGACATCAATAAATTTACAGCTCAGGGTGAAATAGAAAGTATTTTGTAATAGTCTTTGAAAAATTACAGAATGTGATGCATAATTAAAAGCAGAAAATACACATGGATAGATCTTCACCAGACGTAAACAAGCATTTTCCAGAGGAGCTGTACTGCGTTCCCAAGGTTTCTGGCTTTCGTTTTATTTTTAGGTAGAGCTGTCAAGTGAATCCTTCCTCAAACATTCTCAAGAACTCAAAAAACTCAACTCGCTGATTTTGTGATGGCCATCCTCATGAAAATTGCTTTTACTTCAAAATTTAGAAAATCTTGATGATGAGTACAGCACAGACTATGGCTGTGGTGCCATACAGTGCCAGGATGCCATTATTGTTTAATAAAGAAGGGTGTATGGATACTTAATGTAACTCATCTTGTGAATGCAAGGAATAGTGAGGTGATAAAGGTTGCTAATGGCAAAGTTATTCGGAATAATCAGATCTACAGTGAGCTGTGAAGAGCTGCAGAAAGCTTTCACATTACTGGAGAGACAGGGTGATAAAATTGCAAATGAAATTCAATGTTGATAAAAGCCAAGTGCTGAGGAAAAAATAACTCCAACTCTACATTTTCTAGTGGTACTCTACCTCTACTTCACTGATACCAGCTGTCATTTTTTAGATGATTATCTAATTGATACATATTTAACTGCATTCTGAGCAATTGGTCTGTGCTTGTCTTTAGCTTTTAAAGCTCAGCTTTCTCTTTCAGATCTAAATATCCAAGGAGTCCAAGAGCTTGGGGATTTTTTCAAACTACACCAGTTGTCTAATGGAAGATATTAGTTCTGCTTACAGATCTCATCCCATTTAACTGCATATGCATAATGAACTCATCTCATTGTATCCCTTGAAGACATCCTTGTTTTGTCTAGACCCAATCAAGAGACACTAATGAAATTCATATATTAATGGTATGTACATGTTTGCATAAAACATGGCAGTGAATATGCATATTTTTGTAAAATAGCAGGTCTGATGTACTGGAAATATTCACACACAGATTTATGAAGTGGGTTCCCAACTGAAAAGAACATTTTACTCTCCATAAGTTAAGAATGTAGGTGTTCTGCTGTGAGGAGGAGATATTCTAGAGAGGCAAGGCAGGTTAATAGTGCAACAAAAGACAGAACAAACTGTCTCTTGAATAAAGCACAGCTATTGGGTGCTCCCACAGGACTCAAACTCACAATGTATTGTTTCAGAATGTCCCAAGAATAAGAATACACTGTCCATGCCAGCTGCACAAACCACTTGAAGGGGTGGTAGTGGAAGGAAGTGTCTATGCAAAAAAGTCTACTGTGTGCCAAAAATGCTCTCCAGCCTCCAGAGATAATAGTGGGAAATATAATCAAATCAAAATAGTCCAGGAGAAGGTTATGACAGCTCTAAATTTTACTTTATTACATTTATGAATGTGATGTTAATGTCATTGTGAATAGTTCTCTGAAAGTGCAATTTCAGTGCTCAGCAACACTCAGAAAGGCAAATAAAATATGATGAACTATTGACAAATGAGCAAAGGACAGGACAGAAAGCCCCTGTATAAATATCTGAGGTTCCCAGAGCTTGAAAACTACCCACAGTTCTGCTTATGTCATCTTTGATGGCACTATTTAAGTGCATGGAGGGTTGTCCAGCATGATGAGGTCTATGGAAGGAAGAAATGAGAACTTTCCGCAGAAATGCTTGAGGGAGGTAAGGGTGCACCGTAGACAAACCCACGGACGACAGGTTAAACATGGAAGTCTGGATGCAGTCCCCAGCATGAGAGATGCCTAAACCACAAATTGCTGGAAGCAATCACCTTGGTTCACTTCTCTCCCAAGAAGATGCTGCAGATGAGCTCTGGAAATAAGCTCCAAGGCCCAGACTGCACTTTGACATGTAGCTGCACATCATGCTCAATGTGCTGCAGCTGAGTTTTTCCCATGCCAGTACACTCAGACACAGAGGAGAGCAGCAGGTTTGCTCTCATTCACTTAAATTTGAAAAATTTGAACTTAAAGTCCTGGAGAGTATTTCTGGATCTATTCTCAGGGTGCTCCAAGATGGAGGATGGATGGATCATGTTGGTCCAAGATTGTGTGCCTTTAGTGCACCACTCTGGCTAGGCAAGTCATCACTGTGGATGGGTCTAGAACAAGTTTTATTCTTCCTGACTTTTCCAACTGGAAAAAGACTTTCTCATGTCCCTTGGACAAAGTTTTGGTGCCTTGGTGGGGGATCTTACCACATTACTGAAGATTAATTACTGTATGAATGAATGAAAACAACGAGATGAGCCCTAGAAACAGATCTTTCCAGCTGCAATAACCACTGCACTAGGAGTGGCCCAAGAATGAAGGGCACTTCTATTATTCCTAGGAAACCAGCCCTGTTAGCTAATCAGAAGAAAAACCACTTAGTACTCTATTTGAAGTACTGTAGGTTCCTGAGCATAAACTATGTTTTTTCTTCACCTTTCCTTCAACAAAGGGCTGATACTCTCTACAATTGCTATAAAAGTATGCTTTTTGTTATTCTCAAAAGACTCTGGGGACTGGGAGAGTGATTTATATCTGCACTTCCTCCTGCTGTGTGGTCTAAAACAGTCCTATTATGCATCATTTCAGATGGGTCCCTCTGAAGAGGAATAATATATTATCACCTGACCAAAAAAAAAAAAAGAAGTTAAGTACACCTTGTCTCAGAAATATTGACACTGAATTTTATGGTTGGGTAATAGAGATGAGCCACATGCAAGAGTAATAATTTTCACAAACATCCAAGCTCTCTGATTTACACTATCCTGCTGGAGGTGTTTGAAATGAAACACACCAAAAAAAAAAAAAAAAGAAAACAAACACAGAAAAAAAAGCCTCTAAATGTTGGAGGTTTATTGGTTGAACACCATAAAGAGTCCATTCATAAAATTCCTGGCACTCAGAAAACAGTCAAACTGTAGCCTAAAACAGTTGAACTATAGTCTGTAAAAATACTTTACATTTTACACATTGCTTGTTACATCTTTCCCAGGATATTTGTGTTTGAAGGGAAAGTTGGGTAAGCCACTCAAGTTTCATGATATAGGTATGCTAGGAGCATAGATACAGGACAAACTTGCTCCCACTCACTTTGCTGCTGCAGTCTGGCCTAAACAAGGTTCAGACTGTGAATCCAATCAATGGCTTACTTTTGCTTTGTCTGCACCAGAACATTGAGACTACAACATATTTTACTTTCTTAAGTTTACTGCTCTTTTTTCTTTCTCTTCTAAGACGGTATTACAATGAACAAATGCCCAGTCCTTTAAACTAGAAAACAGAACAGTTTAAAGAGTATAAAATGCTCAGTCTATGCTAAGGTATTTAGAAAGGTCACATTTGCCTGTGCTTAGTCTCTCACACCCACATTCACATATCTTCAAGGACTAAAGAGGAAAATAAAATATTTTTAATTGTATTACCAGACAGCAGGGACAATCTCATGTCTTTCAGACAGAGGTAAGCTCCATGGCAGGACTGTGACTGAAAGGGAGAGAGCTGCCCTTTGTTATGTCTACACAGACTTGCCTTCAAGCAAGACTGAAGCCTGCCTTGGCATTCAACCAGCCACGTCAGGGCTGCATCCAGTTTTGCTCTTTTCCTGTTAGGCAGGTCAGCTGGTGGGCAGTTCCTGCCACTGGCAGGGGCAGCTCTGGGTGAGGGGGGTGTCAATCACCAGAGCAGCCTGGCACATGTCCTGCTGGTCTGCCACCAACAGCACAGCTCCAGAGTTGAACATCTGGAGTCACCTCTGTGCCAGCCAGCCCTGGACCCCTGCCAGAGATCAAGGGGGGTGGACACATTGCAGCTCTGGACTGGGAGCTGTGCACTGCCCATGTGAGAAAATGGTCTGTGTTTCACACCAGCTGCTCCAGCCCAGTCCTCTGGGAATGCAACAGCTCAAGAGTGCATAGTTTTCCAATGTTTTCCTTTTGACACAGGCCTTATGAAAAGTTCTTGCAGAGCTCCTTGTGAACTAAGCCATCCTGTCTTCTGCCCATGACTCTTCCAAAGCCAGGTTCCCTTCAGATTTTGTAATAGCTTCTTCTTTTGCATCTCCACTTTCATAGCTGTAGCCATAACACAATAATCTCCTTTTGCAGATTAAAAAAGAATTGCTGACTTTTATAATTTTGTACTGCAGCTGCCCCTCCCCAAATATGCTTCAAGACACATTGTGAGTTTTGAAAACTTCTATTCAAAGATTTGTAAAGGAGAAATGTTTAGAAAGGAAAACTCTCCAAAACAAATTGCTTTGGGGGAGGCTCAACAAAGTACCCATGGAGGCTCATGGGAACAGCTATTGTGAAGTTCAACAGGCTCTGAGTCATGGGGCACAGGCCACTGGTACATGAATGAATAAATGAGGAGGTGATGAAATCCATCAACTACATCTTTCTAGAGCAGGCTGAGGTTTGCTTTCAGATGTGTCAGCCAGCTGGAATACCAGGGAAGAGCCCTTAGGTTCTGCTCATACCCTGCGTTTTTGGAGACACCACCCTCAGTTGTTATTAAATATACAGTCCCATGGAAAAAGGTTTTAACTGCAAGAACCTGATTAAGAGTCAAATTGTGACATTTAGCTTCAGGCTTAAAATTGTGACTGTGGCCTTCTCTGAACTGCTCCAGACAGACCATGCCTGAGGTGGCAAAGTCCCTTCCCCATGGTTTCAAACCCTGTAGTGTCAATGAACTGGTAACTTCCTGCCATCTGGCTGTGCTTTTTCCTATCCAGAATTCCAAATAAAGCAAAATTAAATGCATTTTTTTCCTTCTTCTTGGGTTCTTTGTTTGTTGGTTTTTGGGTTGTTTTTTTTTTTGGTCATTTACACCTAAAGAAAAGATGTGAGAAATAAGCATGTTATTGATCAATTTTTCCTGACACAGAGGTCTTTCCCCAGGTGTGTGCTGTGATGATTCTACTGCTGTGTTAAATGGGAAAGTAAACAGGAGGAAGGGGTTTGCCATTATTTACTTCCTTTATCTTGAGCTGAAACCACAGGAGCTGACAGGGGAAATCTTTAAAACTGTCATTAGGAGAATAATGATAGTTATTAAATCTGAATGATTGTCCAGTCACACAAACCACTCCTGGAGACTACCTGCAAACGACTGAGCCTTGGAGAGAAAGCAGGGGGGGAGATGAGCAATCTGGGGATAGAGTATCATCTTTTAATTAGACTAATTAGAAAACTTCTAAAAAGGAGAGAGAAGTTGTCAGACTGCTCTTTTTACAGAACAGGTGGGAAGATCTGGAAAAAAAATTACCAGATTGGATCAAGAAATGAAAAACAACACAGACTTCCAGAAAATAACATTTGTGGTAGAGAGAGGAAGTTTATTTCCTTACAGACTTAATCACATGGAATAAAGGACTGTTGGAAAACTAGAGGTAGAGAAAGACTAAGGTTTTAGCATTTTTCTTCAAAGTCATGTACAGGATCCTTGATAAAGTCTGTAGTCTGCTTCAGCTGTAAGGTTGTAACCCTGGAACTGGAATATTCATCATAAAAGAGCTTTGGGAAAGAGTGCTCTGAAGTTGAGAATTTTGTGAGGAGTGTTAGATCAGTTTCTGAGAGCCACAGGCAGTGTACTAAAAGGTCAAAAAGAGCTCCAGAAACAAACAAAAGCAAGTAAGGCAGCTCAGAACAAAGAAAAGCCAGAGAAATGGAGAGCAGCAGCCTACTCAGATTGAATAATGGTTTGAAGGTGCGTGGGTCCCACGTGGTGGGGACATCAATTCAGCATTTTGCAGCTGGAGATTTCTATCTTTTGGTTGCAAATGAAATATTTGTTATTCTGTTCTTGTTGTGCCTGACTTACTGTTGTTGTAGATATACAGATACTGCTTGATCTCGTCAGTTAGCGTAGCAAAGCACATGAATATTCCCATTCAGAGCAATAAATCTATTGGCTTTATTTGACAGGGTTTGTGAACCCAATCCAGCAGCACTTGCTGAGGACCATGAAAGTCTTTCCCCTCTTGAATGGACAGTGGTTTGGGTCTGCTAAAGGTAAGTATTGATGCTTACCTGACTGTTGTGAGAATTAAGCAGCATCCTTTTATGAGAAGGAAGTACAATTGCACCATACAAAGAAACCCTGCCCCTCAGGCTTTCAGCATGCTTCCCAATGAACGAAGCCTTGTAATTACCACCTCTACCTGTGAGAGCTTGCTAATATTGCATGGGTAAGACTCAGAACTTAATATGTCTCTTTCAAAAAAGCAATAATAACAACAAACAAACCCCTGTAAGCAGCCTGTGGTTTAGAAATGATGCTGTCCTTCTGATGTTATTATCTTACATGCAAATATTTTTATCTGCCATAATTTTTTTCTTGGTTTGCTCTGCTGGTAACATAAACATGTAGCTGATCTAACACAAATAGCTCAGCTATCCCTACAGACATGTGTCTCATCACAGCTTCTTCAGTAAAAGGATCAGAAGGGGATGAAAACCAAAGGATTTGCTCCTTCAGAGGAGGATTGCTGCACCTGGAAAGAATGAATGGAGGACTAGAAATTTTCCTAGTGCTCAGCCATGACATCCCTCTGTCCAGTTGCTTTAGGCTCACAATATTTTCCTTCAATGTCTGATACAGTAGCAATAATAAACTCCTTTCGAAAGAGCTGCTCTTGTGAATAAAGTGTAATTTCCTCTATCAGGCAAGGTATAGAGTAAGTATTATTATTGTATCTTTATTAGAAGCATATGGATGTTATGATTCTGGTATTCCCTTTATGGGTTCAAGAGAATTATACAGCTGTGACCTTTGCTCATTCTGTC
Organism: Camarhynchus parvulus; assembly: GCF_901933205.1. Lineage (NCBI taxonomy): Eukaryota > Metazoa > Chordata > Aves > Passeriformes > Thraupidae > Camarhynchus > Camarhynchus parvulus. Next base: position 29,133,846 of record NC_044586.1, on the reverse strand, counting down.
CCTGGCTTGTCCCACATTCCTCCAAGAAAGGGGATTAACACAACTGTGCAGCATTTGCCATTTAGCTCCTGCAGGACTAGTTCAGTAAACAACATGAATTTATCAGAGGAGACATCAACTGAGAATCAACAACTGTTAAGTTTTTCTGGAGCAACTATAAAAATTGCTTTTGGCATCTCTGGGTTGTAATAAGAAAACACTAAGAGGACTCTAATGACCCTGCATTTGAAGTTTCATTTGAGTAGTATAGAGGATGAGGTCTAGATTCAAATAATTACAAAAGCAGGCTGAAGAATACCTGCTGATAGGGGAGGACTTTCTGTACTCTAGGGCAGGAATTTTTTGAAAACTTAATGTGCAGCAATGATTGCCATAGGCAAAATTTAGTAATACATTAAACATTAAATTACTAGAAACCCTAGCTGTCACTTTTTCACCTAACAGTGCGTGACTTTGTAACCTTTAGTTTTTCAGAATTTCTTTCTCTTTCTCTACTACTGATCTGGAAAGGCTACTTGTTCTGGAAAATGGAATTTAAAAAGCATTAGAAATCATCGAGTTCTTTTTCAGAGGAATATTTTTCATACTGTGGGACTTGAATCAAATGCAAATTATTTTTCACTGATCTTCTCACACTGCTGTTTAAAATATAAAAATGTCAGAAAATGGATTGTACCTTCCTCCTAGATAAGTGTCCTGTCATAGATTATTTTCCTCTCTTGGATAGGTTTTATTCACTTTATAAGGTTTCTAATACAAACTCAATTTTCTATTTCAGTATTAGTCTTTCAAAATATTGGCTGAACCACAGCGTCAACAGCCAATCATATCCTGTCTTGTGAAATACCTTCATAGAGAGTGTGAGCATATAAAAAATCTGTGAAAATTATGAAAAGTTAGAGGCTTCCATACCTGAGGTTCTTTTCTTTTCATTACTGGCAATGTATTTAGGAAATATAAATGTCATGAGCAATGATTTAATAGAGTTTGTTTGCTTTAGGAGAGAACGTAGGATTGTTTTTTCTCCTTCTCTAACAAATTCTTTTAGCAAGTTGGTAGACCAAAAAGATTCTTTACAATTTTATTGTTAATTTTTAATTTTTATAATATTAATTACTTTAATTAAAATATTTAAATGTTCCTAAGTAGTCCTTTCCACAGCTGATATGCCTTTGGCTCATGCAGTTCTTGCTTTGGTAGTGATACTTCATGAAACTTACTTTTCATTTCCTGCTTGAGAATTAGCATGGAGCAAACAAGGGATGTTTTGCAGTGTCTCCTTGGTGTGCTCAGCTCAGGCAATCCCAGTGAGGTGCGCCTCCCCCACCACAGTCTTGAGGGAAGGTCAGGCACCTAAAGGTCCTATCCATTTGCTCCGTGCCGAATTCCTTTCTCAGCAGGCATGTCTGAAACAGCAGAAAGCTTCCAGGGGCTTCCCCTTGTCCAGTACATGAGGTGATGAGCTGAGAGGTGAGGAAGGGCAATGGAAATACCAGAGCTCAGTGTCTCACTCATTTACTTGCAAGTTTTGATACTACTTTTGTCTAAATTGTATTTCTTTGCTTGATCTTGCACTCCTCACAAGGAAGCCTGTTATACAGAATCCATTGCTATTTGCCAGTAAAAACATCAGAAAATCCCTTCCAAGTGTGCAAAAAGGACATGCCAGAAAAAGTGGGAGAAGCAAAGGTGGAGACAGACAAAGAAGAGGATTAAGACTTGTTACTGCAATTTGTAATTCCACTGCCATCACTTTGTCAGCAGCAGGGCAGCGCCGTTCCCCATCCGTGGAGCCAGCCTGGATTTTACTGGCCTGCAGGCCCACCAGGACAAAAAATTTTGAAGACAACAAAGCAGAATAAAACACATCCTGTGACTTGTCAAGGTGAAATCTGCAGCACTGTGCCCCATCCCTGGTGCTGGTGAGTGAAGCAAGTGAAGAGGGCTGGCGCCAGGGCCCCAAGCAGTGGGCTGGGTGGATGAGCAGCAGCGCTGCCAAGGGCACACTGGGCTGCAGCACAGTGCCAAGGAGCATCCCTGTGCCCCGATTCCTCAGCCTCCCAGCAAGAATTGGTACTGACACCCCCTTCAAATGGACAAAAACACAGCAAGCTTCCTGCTGTCACCTCCTTGCTCACTGCAGCACTCAGCATGCCTCACTCCTGACTGAGCCCAGGCACAACTTCAGGCTGATCAGATTAACTTTATAATGAGGCACAAGGAAGCAAATGACCCCCTGAGTTTTGCAAGGAAATTTGCAAAGAAATTCAGTTTTGGACGGAAATACGGGTGTTTAAAGGAAGGAGGAGTTTTTCTCCTAACCCCACCCTAAAAGGCAAGGTGTTACATCCTTTTAACAAAAACAGGTATTAGTAGCTATTGTCAAACCCACATGAAAGGCTCTGGTGATTTGCCCCAGTGCAAAGGCTGTACTGAAGACTGCAATAAGAAAATTTTCAGTTTAAGCATTTTCACACTTGGGACTTAAACTTCTATTTAGGTTTTTTATTTGCTGCAACTCCAAAGAGCCTACAATGCCATGCCTGAAGAAATGAGGCTTGAGAGGTGATTATAGTTTTATGTGGAACAGGAGCTGTTATGAATCGGAAGACAGATGCTAAAAACTGAGTCAGATAAAGGTACCTACTTTGCACTTGCAAGATAGCAGAACGCCTTCTGCTGTGTTGCAATCTTTTAATCTCTGTCAGCACATCTTGTACTACAAAATAAGTGTGGATCATGCATATGGATATATGGGAAATATTTATTTTAAGTAGACTACAAACTGCCATACATATGTGTAAAATATAATTTTAAAGTGCACTGTAAAAGAACTACTTAAGGATTACAGAAGCTTAGCAGTATTGAACCATCATATGCTAAAAATATCTTGCTATCTTGCTGAAGATAACTTTCTGAATTAATTGTGCAGACACCAAAACATAACCTAAATACAATAATGTCATTTTTTCCTTTCAGTTGCTGTACATTTATTCCGATGTAGAATTTATCCATCTGTAGATCACAATCACATTCACTTTCAGCATCAGATTTCAAATTCATGACAACACCCATCCAAGAGTAAGTTAAACAAGGGGAAAATCTGGATAAGTTATGTGTTCTGTGTAGGTAAGCTCAGGGGCAGACAGGGGAATGAAAGCTGTAGGGAAACCTCTTCCTTTGTGGTTTGTTGGATGTGCCCTTCCTCCAAGGCCTGTCTCTGGGCCCTGGAGCACAGCCCATGGGCAGGATGCTGTGCTTGGGGTATTTCATGAGCACTGCTGAGAGTGAGCCCATAGTACTACAGAAGCATGTGAGAGTCACAGGTCACTCCATGGCTCCAGGTCTCAGAAAACAAAACCTGAGATGTTACAGGTGGTGAGGCATGGGACAGAAGGAGCTTCATTTGTCTACAAGAATCCTCTGTAACTTTCTACAGTGCAAAATTAGCTTATGAGTGATACTTTTTCTGCAGTTACTGCTGGCCCTGCCAGACCTTTGCTACAAAATCGTTTGTGGAAGCCTAAAATAGCACACACTGTAAGGCTGATGAGATGTTGGGACATGCACGTTTCACACATCAACAGTTTCCTTTTATGAGTGACTGTGTATTTAGCACTGCTTCACTTCTTAGATGTCAGGGGCAAGGGGGCTGCAGAAGCACAGTGCTTCCCAGGGGTCAAAGAAACATGTCTGTAAGATGCCACCTGTTCCCACTCACCCATAACAGAAGGTAAATGGGGATTAGTTGCAGTCTAAATCTGGGAAATGCCAGAATACATTTTTCTGAGAATCATTTACTTGAAGTGGAATCCTTCTTGCCTAACTTGCTGTGTCTTTGTCACCATCCACACACCCTTTTTGGTCTCTGGCAAGGAACATGCACTTCCAAGGTATAGTGAATTTCCCCCTTACAGACTCATTTAAAACAGGTCAGATAAATTGCCTTTTAGAAGTGCCTGATTCCAATGACTATGAGGAGTCTAGACAATTAGCTCAGAGACAGAAGTCTGTGCTGTAAACTTCTAAATGAGGAGGAACTAACCTCATCCTTGTATTCTTAGGGCAGTGGCCACACTGGACAGACTTTCCCTGCTATCACCTTTTTCTCTCAGACAAATTCAGGAGTGACTGTGCTGGATTATAAAAAAAGGTTGAAGTGAGATTCCCAGAGCTCACTTTTGATTCCACAACCTTAAATTCTTCTGAATTCTCACTTTAGTCAGGTGTAGCCTTTTCTGAATGTGGCTCTTGGAATCTCTGCACACTGTGACACCTTACAAATAAGACCAGTGGTGGTCTACACTGGTGCATCATGGCCTTTATACAGTAAACTACATCTATTTGGAACCAAATGTGGCCAAAAATGTTGCTAATGTGGATGGGCTTCCATGAGCTGAGTTGTAGCACTTTATTATGGCTGTGATCAAAATAGTTGCAAGAAAGAGTTGTCCTGCAAGGCCAACAATTTCAGTGCAAATACTGGAGGGGGTTGTATCATTTTCAGTCCAGACCACATTTGAGTTTCCCAGGATGTTTTTGTGTGTGACCTTACAGCATGCCCAGGCTTTTGAGCCTCTCACTGTGCCCAAAATGCACAGATAAATGCACAGATGTGTGTGGGTTTGAAAAGCATGGCCAGACCTGATGCCTGCCTTATCTCTTTAGCTAAGGAGAGCTGTGAGAAACAGCCAGACTGGCAGCATTACCCTGGATAATATAAATGGTAGCATTTGCTTCTCTCCTACAGCAATGCTGCTGTAGTTCTGGTGGCTCGGATGGAGGGCTGTGGCATTGCTCCTGGGGCACAGGAGTACCCAGCTGAAAGCTGGGCTGTAGCCCTGGGTGTGCTCCTTGGTGGGAATGCTGTGGGGAGCACCCAGGCCACTCACGAGCCTCCACAGCCACTTCTGTAGTGCCAGCACAGCTGTCCACACAGATGTGTCATGAACTTGGGATCAGGGTGAGAAAAAGGTTTCACCAGGGTCCAGGAGAACACTGCCCTGGCACAATGGAGATAAGGGGGCATCCAGAGGGAGGAGGAACAGCTGGAAGCAGGAGAGTGAGGATTTCTTAAGAAGCCATGTCTGGCCATAGTCTGACCTGACAGAAGAGATTTAGGGCTTACTACTGATTTCAATCAATGGAAAAAGCAGTCTTAAAATTTGGTCCTGTGCTACATAAACCCGATTAAATTTAGCAAACTTAGTGCATTTTGGATCCCATTCTCCAAAAGGGTGAACCTTTTTCTTTTCAGTAACATGAGATATTGTCTTTCTGACGTCAAATAGACAACAATGCAGTGTGTGAAAGAAAGGTATTCATGTCACAGCTGTTCTCTTCTCTATAGTTATTCCTTTTTCTCTTAGGTTGTCATCAGATACTTGTGGTGCGAAATTAAAGAGAGGCTTGAGAAACAGCTGCTGATACATGCAATATGCTGTTGGATTTATTTCAGACTGTGACCCAACTGTATTTTTTTTACCTCCCTTCTTTCTCCTCCCCACCAAAAAAAAAAAAAAAAAAAAAAAAACCCAAACCAAAACAAAACAAAACATGGCAAACCATGTTTTCATGTTTTGCAGGAAAAGGAAAAAAATAAATCCTGAAAAGATCAAGTGTGTGCTCAGGATCTGATCCAACACAATACTAAAACCCTTTTAAAGTCAACTGCATCCCAAACAGCATGTTCCTCCTGGTAATCTAGACCTTGAAATGGAAATTCTAGCGGAGCTGTGACTATTACTAATGCACTTAATACATTAGGAGCTCGATTTTTAATGCCTTGAGCACTTAGTCCCCCTGCTAAAGTGGATCAGAGCTGTGGCGGTGTAGTGTAGCAGGAGCAGTCCCATAGTCTTTGTGACCTTTTGTGAGCATTTGAAACAGATTGCATTTAATGATTTTAAAATGTCAAGGCCCATTTCAGGCAAAAAGAAAGAAATCAAATAGAGTTTCTGGACAGTGTTGTCTTTTGAAACAAGTCCATGGACATCCTCAGACATAAGACACTGGGTTGAAATACAATGGAGGCTGAATACATTATATTTCTGAATCAGGTCTCAAAAACAGTAATTTCAAAATCCAGGCCTGCAGAATAATAATGTTACAGTACATGCCTGCCATAATTTGCTTTTTAGCTCATTCTGAATTACCTCAGCACAACCAAGTAATTCATCAGTGCATAAAGCGTGCAGAGACTGGATTTGTGAATTATGCATGAAGGATTATTTAGCTGTGATGTTCTGTGCAGTGTACACTAGAAAGCTGCACTCATGGCCCGTGGTGCCTGCGTGTTGGTTTGTGGAATATATGGAGTCTTGTGCTATTTTTGAAAGCACAGGCAACTGTGATATGACGGTAGTAAGAAAACTGCATCAACACTATAAATAAATGATGGCTTTAAAATATGAATCACACTATAAATAAATGATCTCTGCTTCCTCACATTCTGCCTCTCTGGAAAGCGAGTTAACTGAACGTGTTATTCGCTATCCATATACAATGTGACCAAACAAGGCTGTTTACTTCACAGGCAGATTCACCAAAGAGTACAAACTTGACATGTAACCAGTAATAAAATAAGGGTTGGTGACATTATTTCTCTGTCTGGTTCTGGCATGCCTCAGGTTTGAAGGAAGGTCTCTCATGATTTCAAACAAAGATGCAGAATTGCATCGTTTGAAGAAGGCATCCGAGTTAATCATCATGATTAAAACAATAATGAGAAGTAATTTCTGATGCATTATGTAGTAATCACAGTAATAATAGCATGTCGAGGTGAAGCTAAAGCTGCAGGCATATATTGGATGATGGGACTGTCTATTAACATTTCACAAACACTAGCAATGAAAGCAATAAAAAATACAGGAAATGTAGTATTAATGCACTACTTTTTAACAAGTTAGCTTGACCATTGCAATTGTAGAGGTAGTGGAAGAATATAACTCATATAAAATATCTTGAAAAGTTTACTAATATTTTTATTTTAGGAATGCTTTAGGAAATTTTATCTTTCTAAAATTTTAAAACCATATGAAGGTGTCAGTTGATTTAGGAGATTTTTGGCTTTTGTTGCTTTGTCCTACATTTTTTCTTTTCTCAATTCCATCTTGGAAAGCAAGATGATTCACACAGGGAAGGAAAACACTATAGATTTTTCTATATTTGATCGATAACCGCATTTAGAAATGCAAGAAGGTAATTTCAGATTAAGAACATCATTTTTCACTAAAGTGTCAGCACACTTTATATAATTCTGACCTTTGGGTTATATCTTGTAAGAAAAAATTCTGTTTGCTTCTCTTGTCACATTTGATCTCACTCAGCCTAAGAGCTAGTAATGCCAATTTTGAGGGTAAAACATCTGCGTGAATTTTAAGGAGTGGAAAACATTTCAATTTTAGCAGCAAACAAATTGAGGCTTTAACCATTCATCTGCTATTTTCATTCACCTATTCTGTTTAAAAGCAAATGATCAAATGATCTATTCTTTATTGGAAAAAAAATATTGATATCTATTTCTTTCATCTGCTGTGTAGTTTACTCCCAACATTTTAGTTCCAGATATTTACTGGGAAAAAACCACAAATTCAAAATTGATATGGTGCTGGGATCACTGCCAAAGGTAAGTTTAATTCGTGAGGGAATACATGAGAGGTATCAGAAAAAAACATTAACAGAAACCAGCAGCAGTCCCAGGATGCCACCCCCAACCTGCAAGGTGTAGGAAAAAAATATCCATGGGATGACCATGATGACAACTGCCAGAAATAGCCCATTGCTCATGTGCTACCCTCAGGAACACAAGCAACCCTGTGCTTGAAACAGAGCTATTTCCCAGGAGCTCTGCTCGGGCCACTCACTGCAGGAATCATTGCTGATGTTCATCCTGCCCAAGAAAGTCACTCCAGACCAGGACAAACATTTCAGCACTATGGTGGTGAGGCAGATGGTCCCACACTCTTGTCACTTTCAGCAGGTAGGAAGAGGATCGCAGTGAGAAAAGGGGACGCGGAGCTCATCTCCTGCAAACACCCACATCAACAATTGCTGGCTGTGGTGGTGACTTCCTGAAAGGAGACCAGAGATAGTGTAGATTGCACAGTTTTCACCATCACCCCCAAAATAACTGCCACACTGTTTAACAAATGCCAGACTCTTGCCTGGTTTTTGTTGTTTGGGGCAAATGAAGTCCAGTCACTTATGATAGCCTTTTCCGGGTTACAGGCTCTGGGGTAGGATTTGGTTCAGCCCTGTTTAGCTATGTGGAGGCTGTGAGGGTGGTGTGAGCCAAGTCCTGGCTTCCCCCTGTGTTCAGTGAGCAGACACGGGCAGAGGCAGACACTGAAACCTCACACGTATATTAAACATCTGTGATCAGCCAGAGGCACCTTCTCAACCTAATGTCAAATGTTTGCATTCCTATAGATAAGCTGGCTAAATTCCCACCCTTGAAAACCAGGCTGGACTTTGAAAACAAACAATCAAACAAAACCCATTATTAGAGGAAAATTTCCCAGCTGATTGTGAGCCCTTGCAAATATTTCTGTATATGTCTGTGAATATCTGTGATGTGAAAGTTAATAAGTACTTTTAAAAATAGGCATGACAGAAATATTTTTTGAGTCCCATGTTGCTCAGCTAGGCTCTGGAAGGGTGATGGTTGCTCTACAACAGGTCCTCTAGCAAGGACTCACATTAGCCTGTGACTTCCCCCGTGCTGAGAAGTCAAACAGCCTCCTCTTTCCCCCTGCAGCCAAGGAGAGAGTTCTCTTTTGGTTTCATACACAGAGGTGGCTCCTGCTGCTGATGCTGAAAAGGAGCTGTGACGTATGTTGGCAAGATGAAATTCTGCTCTAATTCCCCCGTGCTCTGGTTAGGCCTATGAAAGCAGCCTGTGGTTGCCCTTCCTAAAAAGATTATGTGAGGAGCTGTACATTATGTTCCTTTCTGATCTCCATCTTCATAATATTTCTATCAGTTGCCACTGGAGTGCAGAAGTCCCCAGCACTCACGACCCTCAGCCCCTCCATCATTTAAATTCAGAGGTGGTAATGGTCTTGGGAAAAATCAATATATTTTAATAGGCATTTCCTGAGGTTTATTAAGTATGAAACAGAACTGAGATACCCACTTATTGTTTATATCTGCTGTCAATATTGCTTTCTTTTCTTTTTTTTTTTTTTTTTTTCATTAAACCAAAGCAGATATGAGTTAGTCGTTGGCAGAGTTCTGAAAACAGTGCCTGGTGCCTCTTTTGTGGCTTGCATAGGAAGGCTGCAACAAACACTTCACATTGTGTCACCCATCCGTTGCTGCCATTGTTTCCAGTGAAATAGCAATGCTCTGATAAAGGGGTTACCTCTTAGATTTCATTATTCACAAAATAAAACAGTGCTCTGAGAAACCAGTTCCACTGAGCCACAACAATTAATCCAGCTGAAGGTCTGGCCCCCCTATGCTTGAGGTGGACTCGGACTAGAAAAAAGAGCTGTCTGGCTAATACAAGCGTGCTCTGTAGCCTTTGTCAAAACAGTTTTTATTCTCATAGCATGCAAACCTCAGGCATTATTACAGGGTTTCATGGAACAGATGTTCTTAAATTTGCATAATGACAGACAGACTGCCTTTTCTTTATGAAAGGTCAGTAAAAACCAGTGCTACTGTTCAGCCAGTGCTGCCTTCGTTAAGCATTTTTAGGACAAAACTGCTTTGTCTTTACTTACTGTTTTCATGACCACTGCTTTACATATTTCAGTCAGACAAAATTAAGGCCAAATCATTGGCTTATGTGACACCACATGGCTGTCTAGCTTCCCCTAATTCCTAAACATCAGCCACTCTCACACAATTGTTCAAATAACAGGATCAAGTCCTTAGTGGCAGTAAGACAGAGAAACTTCAGTGACACTGGTGAAGCTCTGTTGGTTGTTGCTGTCTAAGTGAAGCAGTTTTACAAAAGAACCTCACAAAACTGTGTGTTCTGCCTCGGTTTTCATTCCCTTCCTTATTTATTGTGTGGGTAATTTTTTTCCCACTAATAAAATAAAATTGACATGATATTTCTAAGTAGAATACCTATTTCTCATAAAGATGATTGCTATTGAGCAGCAAGTGCCCCCCTTTATAAGCAAGATGTCCTTTTATTGTGATTTGTATGTGCACATCAGAAGGTGATGGAATGGTTCTAAATCTTCTACATCTAATGTCTCAGTGACAGACAAATTCCAGCATGGAGATTCCCCAAAGAGAAGTGCATGTTTGCCTTCAAGGCAAAAACCAAACTTTGTATTCTAGTTAGCATGCAGCTGGAGCATCATTTAGAAAGCTCATAGAAGCAAAAGTCCTCATAGAAAGGCAATACAAAAATAATTTAATACTGTCAAATCATTCTGGGAATGCTTGAGATAGGGGAGGGAAACCCTTTGCCTAAATAGAACATGGAAACAAGTGCAATTTCAGGCTGTGAAATACCTTAAGTGACAAAATAATGTAAGGTGAAGCACAAAGTTATATATTTCTCTCTAGGTAGCATAGTGTCAATTTTCAAGGAGATACACAGCTTTCCACTGTATGTCCTCTTTTCCCCAGACCTTCACACTTGCTTTTGCTGTTACACTCCCCCAGCTAGATGATGATGTCAGAAATTCCCTCTTGCCTGTATTTCCAGTTGTTCTGATACAACTAACAGAATGGGTGCCTGCCTTCCACAGGTGCAACAGCGCATGAACACAGAACAAAGAACTTGCCATCAGAAGTGGGCAGACAATGCCCAGCCTCTGATGGTAGGAAAGAGGAGAAGGACAGTGGATGGTAGGAAAGAGCAGGACAGTGTAGATTCGGTCCTTGAGCTGCTGGACGGTAACTTAGAGAGAACTCTGTTTTAAGTGGAAGTATACAAAATTATTGACAAAAGGATGAATACAAACATGCCATCCCACCCTCCTTCCCTTGACAATCCAGTTGGGCTGAGATGAGAGGTGTAGCAGCCCTGTAAGCTGGAGCGGACACTGTCCCTCAGGGTGCACAAACACAAAACAGCATATTTTCTTTCCTTGAAGACCTGATCCCACTGGGCTATTGGGAGCCTGGACACGTCTCTGCTTCTTTCACACCAGCCATCTTAGATCTGTTGATCCCAGATGGGAAAGCCAGGGACATTCTGGGGAAGGCAGTTGGGTCACCTTATAGGTGGAAGTAGAGATGACACATAGCTCCCTTCCAAATGTAACTCTGGAGAGGAGAAAGTTTAAATAACTTGGCTGGTTTATTTCCTGGCTAGTGATAAAAGCTGTGGCATGGTTATGTATCAGTCAGAGGAATTGAAACCATGTTATTTGCTCAATAGCCATGCTTCCTAATTTAACATTCATTTTGATAGATCTTCATTTCTCAGACATGAGAGTTCACAGCATCAAGGCTCAGCACAAAGCTCTTTTCTCTGAATTATACTTTTCTCTCCCTTCCACAGCCATTCTTTTCTCCCTTTCACCTACCTCTGTCCTAACAAATCTCCAAGCAACCTTCAAATGCAATTTCAAGTATAGAGGATGAATGGCACTGAAGCCTAAAGCTCTTACTGGTTTAGGTTTAAATTCCCTAAAATGTCCTCCTTTTCTTGGCTTGGTGAAAGATCAGGCTGCAGCAGCAGCTAGTCAAGCCCTAGAGAATAATCATAATAATATAAATTACTTAGACCTGGGCTAAGACAAAGATGAGTAAAGATATATCTATTTACAAAAAAAAAAAAAAAAATCCCAGAGTTCCTTGGTTCATGCAATATGTATCTGCTTAAAAATATATAAATGCACATTAAGCCAACCAACTTTGTACTCACTTAGCAGAATTTTAATAAGACATGCTATATAAAACTGTTCTACAGTTTTGCTGTCATTTAAGGATAATTTACATGTTTCATAAATGTTTCACTGTTTATTCCTTAAGGCAAGTACAGGTTGCACTTGTTCTTCAAGTACAAGTTGAAGTTGTTTGTGCTACTAATAAAATAGGTTCCAATAATAGATCATTGGTTTGCATGATAACATAGGAGGAGGAAAACCTCAGGATTTTCTGGTTTTTGATCTAAAGGGCTGATATAGTAGTTGGGAAACTAAAAATCACTTCAAAGTTTAGATTAAGTTAACATTGTCTATTATGTGACGCATTAGTTTCCCTCCAGTATATGTTCCCTGTTTTTTCCAATAAAATGCTCTTGCAAAGTGCAAGATAGGAAGTCTGTGACTACCAAACATCATCACAGATAAAATATTTCATTATGCCTTATTTGCAAGTAGTAACTTCTAGAAGGTCAGCCAATACTATTAGAAAAATATGTTTCAAGATTTGACTTGTCTGTTTTTATTTCTTTAAAAGAGTATCAGTTGACCTAACAGTAAATATTAGTTGTGTTCATAAGCTTTGTCTTGCATACACTCTGAAATTCTGTCATTACCATATTGTCCATCTCTGCCTTCTTTTAATGCCTGAAATTTGACTCTGCCAGCTTCTAGGCTGGAGATGCTCACTTATGAATGTCAGAAAGAAATCTGAAGATCTTTTTCCTTGGCACTGGCAGAAGAAAATGGAACGGAAAACAATTATTATTATTATTATTATTATTTACATATTCATTGTATAACAGGGGATCTCACAAGTTCAATCCCTGTAGGGCAAATAGGAATTAAATTTTTCTAGGCTACAATTTTAAAGGTTACCAGCTGACTGGAGGCTTCTACTTCAGCTACTGAATCTGTGCCTGTTTTCAACAGGGCTGACGTCCCTTTGAAATCTAGCCCCTATAAACCTTCTTGAAGATGAATTTCAGAAATTTCTTTTTATACACGAGTGAAAAGCCTTGGTATTTTTCATAATACACATTAAGATGACTGAGGGTGATGAAGATTTCTAAGTGCTTTCTACAGTTCCTTTGAGTGAGGTTTAATGTTTTAAATCTAATAAAACAAATCTCTGTTCATCATCTCTCAGAAGCTGATTAGCTGCCCTGGGATAGGAATGGGATGAGAGTGTAGCTCAAACAATGCTCTTTGCCAAGAGCTCTGGAGGCTGGGCAAGGTAGATAAAGATTTGACATAACCTGAAATTTATCACTGAACTGGGCTGAGATTAGGGGGAGAGGAAGCTCCATGACAGGCTGGCCTTTTTAATCATACCTGAAGCAGATATTCAGTCAGCAAATAAAGATGCCATGTCTTAATGCTACAATCAGAGAGGTACAAAAATAATTTTCTATGGCACAGGCAGAGGCCAAGTGGGAGAGATTCCACAGGAAGTGCCATACCGGTTCATTAAGATGAGATGTTTTCCTGAAATAGTCAAACAGAGCAATACTGGTGGGGAAGGGGAGGTACCTGTGACTGAGATGAAATAGTGAAATGGCATCAGCATACAGTAAGAGAATTCTAGCAATATTCAGATCTAGCTGAAAGCACTTCATGAAGAAACTCATGAACATGACCCTGGGACTGGAATGTTTCCCTTCAGAGTGTTTAAATAAAAAATCAGAGGAATGTGCAACTTCCATTTTCAAGCTGTGTTTTTTCAGGCACTTGGAAAAAGATACAAAAAGTATTTAGTTTTCTAGACACATTCCCAAAGACTTATACCCTTAAAAGTTAAAACATAATTTTTAGTATGCATGCAAACTTATAGTGATTCATATAGCAAGAAATATTTGTCATATAATTTGATATTTGTATAAAACATAATTTTAAGGCTTGTTTGATAGTTGAAACATTATGAAAGTTAAAATTGGTAACCTAAGTATTTCAGATTCAGAAATAATTGTGCCTTACAACTTTGTTTATTTGAGCAAAGAAAACAATGCTCTAAAAAATAAAAAATGTCAGACAAACTTCCCATGTGAAAATTAAGTTTAATGGAGCCTGAATATATACAGCAAAACCAGACTATAAGAGCCTTGGTACCCAGTGTGGGAAGATTCATTCAACCAACTCAAAAACTCTCCACTAATTTTTGTACTCAGTTTAGAAGTTGGTCAAAACCTAAAGCTGTCAACACAAAAAAGTTATAGGCATGTGTATCTTTCAAAAAGAAAGTCTTCCTGACATTTCTCTGGTCATTTAAACATAAAGATGTTTAACATAAATATAAACAGTGCGGGTTTTTCTTCTTTGAAGAAGCCTACATTGTGAAAAATAGTCAAGAAGTCAAAAGAGTCCATATTTTTCACCTACCTCCTCACATTTCAGTAATACATGGTCATATTTCTAATACATGTCCACAAACCCTATTTTCAAAGATTCCATTTGTCCTGAAGGATGCTTAAATACTTTGGTCAGAGAGCTCTTCCAACCTAAAGACTTTTTTTTGTCCATTCCATGCTCAGGGGCAAAACAGCACCCAAAGAATACAGAATGAGACCTGACAATGCTGAGAATGGCCATCATGTCACATTTTGTCCATATTCTCCTTCCCTGTAACTGTTTCCACTGCTGTCCTTGGGCATTGAGATTTTTGGTTTGCTTACCTGAAGGTTAATATGTGTTGACTTGTTCTAAATTTTGAATACATCCTTGTTAATTGAAATGGCTTTGAAGAAAAATGTCTGCTGTCTCAGTTTCTTAAAATTTTAAAAGAAAAGAAAGCAAACAAACAAAACCAAAACAAATTCAAAAAGTAAAACAAAAAGTCATTATCAAAATGAATAAGAGCTTACTTAAATCTTGCTGGCAAATAACTTGAAACAGAGAAGTGATAAATGTTAACACTAGAGCTGAGCAAGCTGAAGAGTGCAGATCTTCCACGGAACCCTGGGGCAGAATTGGGCATGTAGAAGCAGATACTGTGTCCCTTGCTAGCATAGCTTTTAATTATTAATCACATTACCTATCTGGGTTCATCTTGAGCCTGCAGTTAGTATGGAAGGGAAGTATGCATCTTTCTCCCAGCCTTTTGCAAAACTGAACTCTGTAGAGAGGAAACTGTTTCCATTAATAGCAAGCACTCCCAGTGGCAGCCCAACAAATTATTTCTGTGTGTGTAAGGAAGGAGAGGGTGTCTGGATGCACAGGATTGGTTTTCACTGTTGTCAGGCATTGTCTCAGTTAGCTGTGCTCTCCTGACCCACAGTGCATAATGGATTTTCCAGTTCCTGATGTGTATGTATAGCTAAGTCTGGAACTTGCGCTTATTGTTGTGTCAGCTCAATAGCAGAATGCAGGTAAAAGTCACATATTTTTAACAGCTTCTAGATGGGGCACTGTGCAGGTCTGAGCACACAGCCCCCATCCTGGGACTAATCTGGTCATGCACTAAGAGCCTGCAATCAGTAATCTGCAGAAGGAAGTCTAATGTTACGCTGACTGGGAGAGTTATGGTGAAATCACTGAATTTCTGTGATAAGAGTGTGCATCTTTAATGGATAACATGATACCACATAATTCTCTTTCTTCCTATCTGAATATGAAGAAAGAATGAATATATAGTTACAGTGGCATAGATAATCCCTTTTGGGGGGTACTGTGCTCCTTTGCACACGTGACTTGCTCCCTTGGGAGCAGAGTGCGCTGCTCTGGCAGCTTCAGCCCTAAGTCTAGTCTGGCAGTGACACTCTGACTTTTCCTGTATTTTCCATTAGGTTCCTCATTTCCCACCCGACCTGTGGAACAGGCTTTTGGGCAAAAATTTTGTTTCATATTGAGTCATTATATTATCCTTTAAAGATGGATTGAAATATTTCCTTTTGTCATACTTCATAAAATGTGAGATGATGTTCCATACATATAGTTGTTCTCATCTTTTAAAACAAGTAAATCAATAGCAAGAGAACTATAGAAAAAGTGGTAAAAATGCATCAGCTAAATGTTTTTAAATACAATGTTATTGATCAATTGGAGTTTGATTAAATAGCAAAACTGAAATGTTTTTTCATGCCTTAATCTTAACCATTATCAGTTATTAAAACAAAACCAAAAAGCCTTGTAAACAGCAAATAGGGTAAGTGATCATTTTATAGCTACATCAAGATGTTTGCAACGTAATTTAAATGCCAGTAAGATAAGCATTTTCAATAATTTTTTCTTTCATAAGAACATGCAGAAAACTTGCACTTCTGTTAAGTGAAAAAGGGAAAATCTTCTGCTAGGTCCTGCTGAATTATTGCTACTCTGCAAAAACAATGCAAGCAAGCAACAATCTGTTCCAGTGCAATGTGTTCCACTCAATATATGCCAGAGGTGCATGTCTGTCTGTACAGACAGATGTGCCACTGGATATGCAGATGATGGTGAACTGAGTACTTTTTCTGGAGTGACAACAACAAAACAGATCATTATTCTTCTAATCACAGAACCAGAAGATCTGTTACTGTGGTCTTCAGGAAGACTAAGTTTTTGTTCTTTCCTAACAAGTTCCTTGAAATAAAATGTGTGACAGTGTTCACAGGGGTTTTCAGATGAGGGAAGAGATGGGGATCTGACTCCATATTTCAGAAGACTTGATTTATTATTTTATGACATATATTACATTAAAACTATACTAAAAGAATAGAAGAAAAGGTTTCATCTCAGAAGGCTAGCTAAGCTAAGAATAGAAAAGAAAGAATGATAACAAAGGCAGCTGTCCCAGACTCTCTGTCTGAGCCAGCTGGGCTGTGATTGGCCATTAATTATAAACATCCAAGATGGGCCAATCACAGATCCACCTGTTGCATTCCACAGCAGCAGATAACCATTGTTTACATTTTGTTCCTGAGGTCTCTCAGCTTCTCAGGAGGAAAAAATCCTAAGGAAAGGATTTTTAATGAAAAGATATCTGCGACAAAAATGACTGAAAAAAAATGGCCAAAAGTTAAAAGATCAGACTCTGAGCAGGAACACAGTGGGAAAATCCATCCAAATAAACCTCAAACAAAATTAACCAAAACCCAAAAAGCAGAAGTAAAAAGAGTGCAGTGGATAATGTATGCAAATACGCGCAAGTGCAAGTCGTCCCTACATTACAGTATGGAACAAGCAGCCATAGGTAGGGTTTCCATTACAGTAAATCCCCTGAGAGCCCTCTGGCTGTGTAGGGTGAGTGGCCACCAGCACCTCCTCATTCAGACTCACAGTTGTACAGAAAGGAGCACCACAGCTCCTTAAACACACAAAAAATATTTCTCATGACTGGTCCTGTAAGTGCCACCACAAAGAACCTGAGCTTAAGTCTAAAATCAAAGTTCTCAAAGCCTTCATCTAGTTGCTGCCAGAGTTCACAACTTTTAAATACCTGCATCTGTGCCACTTATGCACTTTGAAAGTATCTATACTTCTATTACTAAGGGTTCTGTTCACATTCATGCAAGGCCTGACAAGGCTCAGATGTTTAATCATCAGAATTGGTAGATGTATTCTTTTTTCTTCTTAATCCCCAGATAATGGCTCAGCCATTTACATCCCTAAATCAGAATCCTGAGAGGATGTCAGCATCTTTCAAAAAAGGCAAAGTAAATCTAAGATTTTTTTCCTGTCCTCAGAATTTCTTGCTCACAGTCTGTCAGGTGTGTATTGTGGAATCCTCTCTGAGACACTTTGGATTTCTATGGATAAATTGGATTCTGCTCAGGAGCTGGGTGGCTCAGGGTCTTGAGGGCAATTTTAGAGAACAGAGCAGAATAAATGCCTAATGCCCAACAGAAACAGGACTTGATCTAAATGCAGCAGAACTTGTGCCAAGGGAAGAAATAAAACAGACATGAGACCTATGGAAAATTGAAAGTCAGTATCAGGGTTCAGATATGAATCCAGAAGGCTTTGGGGTTCAGGTCTCATGTAGGTAGAGAAGATTTATCTCTTCATGGCCAGTATTAAAACAAAACATTTGGCTGAAGAAATAGATTACCACAGGAAACAAAATGGCTGAGAAGAAGTCCCTGTTCCATGGAGTTACAATATGAATTTGGCTCAACCCTCCAAAACTACTCTGTCCTAGCACTACTTCTGAAGACCATAAAGATCCATACTGTTCTTGGTACATTTTATCTTCCCAGAAATCTGGCTATCAAACAATAATGAGCTCTTTTGACATTGGAAACAATCCTTATGCTCTGAGCTAGATCCTGCTGGCATTTTTAGCATTATTCTACTGACTTACTGGAGCTTTATTAATTTAATCAAAATGTAATTTTTTTCTTTTAGTTTAGAAACAGATATCTCCTGATAATACCTACATATGCATGATTCTGTAAAGGGCTGAGTCAGTTTACCTGAAATTAGTTGAATTTTTGTTGTGCACTCTGCACACTAGAATTTAAAAGTACGTGACAAATTTTACATGAAAATATCATTCTATTATTTAATTCAAAAAATAGATTTAATTTATCAAAGCAATGTACACAAATATGAAAGTCAAAGATTAACAGAAGACAGAGGCAATTAGTGAGAAAAAAGAAATCTGTCCCTCTACATGTGAATTTACAGAATATATTTGAAGATCATAGCTTTCACACCTTGTGAAGTCTCTTTGTCACTTTACAAAAATGTGGTGTGATACACAAAGAATAGATAGGTCATAACAGTGCTTAGAGACCAGCTTTGACAGTAAGTACAGTCTCAGAGAGAGAAGTACACAAATATAACTTTCGTAAATAGAATCTTGTTTCCTCTGATCTGCCTGAGGAATACATTTGTTGTGAGTTTTCTTCATTTGGAGTTATTGTGATATAGACAAATCATAATTGGCTTTGAGGTAGCAAAGCTGAAAATGAAAAGTTTTGAATATTACCAAATGGAACACATATATTTTAGGAAGTATTAATTACCTCTTCTGAAGGATAACATGTTGAGGAAATACCCTCACTTTCAACTGGTTTCTGTTGTCTTGCAAACTCTGTTTCTCTAGGACCCAAAAGCCAGGCTGAATTCAAATGAGATATTTTATTTCTTATTTGGATGCTGGCAAGTGAAAGAATACATCATAATGCATTTATCTGAAATTATTTAAACTTGAATTAGAATGTGCTCAAGACATTTTGGAAAATAATTAAATAATATTTAAATAATATTTAAAACATTTTGAAAAGGAAGACCTCTCACCTAATAAGATTTCATAGTATGCTATAAGTGATCAAATACAGCTGCTGTTTAAAATGAGATTAAATACTATGGGGCAGAACAGAGAAAAGGCAGTAACCCACTTGGCAGAATGATAAAAGGAGGAACAAAGGTAGAACTGCTAAATTGGATTCTTTACCTTTATAACATCTCCTCTAAAGCTAAGCTTCTCCTTCCATTTGCTGTCATGTGCATTTCAGAAATCAACATTCGCAGACCCCAGAAAAATCTGAATTTTAGCATATGAATCATGAATATTTAATTCTCATTTGTCATGTGTTTTTCAAGAACTCTTGACAATTATTTCACAAGATGGATTTTTCCCTAAGTGAAAACAAAAGTCTGCAACAGCTGAAGTTGGATATTTCATAAGACAACTGCTGACAGAAGTGTTTGGGGATTCTGCTGTGCAGAAACTTTAGATGTGCCATTTTTCAGTTGTGATTCTGGATTCACTAAAAAGGCAATTTGCAACATGTATGTACCAAGACCTATAGGGTCATAATTTACCCATAATTTACCCATTGTGTAGGTATCAAAGCTGAGTAAGACATAACCCAAAACTTCTGTTCAACTCCCACAATGGATATTTTTTGTGCACTGAGACGTGGAAGGTGGGCTCAGACACGGATTGATTAAGGATGGGTGAAAAGCCTGCAGCTCCTTGACACGACTCACTGTCTCACTGCTCCACGGGGTCCAGCACAGCTGAGATAGCACAAAATGACATGTAGGGCAAAACCACCTTGACAGAGAAGATGCTGGCCCTGCAGCAGGGCCTTCTGCTTTGAACTGAACAGTATTTAGTCACCCAGAACCTCACTTAGGCAATTTACCCACTCTCTAAAACATATTTCTAGCGGTAATTTTATTAAAGACTGTATTCTGTGTCAACTTCTAGGGATGTGCAGCAAATGCGAACTGAAAATCCAACCTTTTGGGTTAAAAAACTCTGGTGAGATATTAAGAGAAGTTAAAGAACATAGGACTTGAATAAACAGCCTCAGTTTTGATGCAGTGTTATAAAATATACCTTGAATTACAGGGTAGATTTGTGGTTTAGGCTTTCTGCAGCTTAAGAATGTCACTAAAGGGCTATAAAACTATATTAAACCTGATTTAGATAAAACTATATTAAACCTGATTTAGATGAAACTATATCAAACTCAGTTTTGGATTAGCATGAGTAGAAATAAACCTATCTCTCAGTTCTTTCTTTCTGAAGCCCTGTAGCATAAGAAGGGACCAGGGAGTGACATGAGAGCTGGCCTAAACACCAAGGTGGGCCCACAGCTGCAGAGGAGGCAGGTCAGCAGAGATCCTCTCCTGCTCCTACAAAGGCATGTTGTTTATGAAGCTCACAGGTTCATCAGATCTCATTCTGGCGCCCTTGAGGTGTTGTATCACAAAGCAGTGAGAGTAAACCAATATTGTCCCACTCCATATAATATATAAATAAGGGAAGTAACAACCATTGCAGACATATGACTTGGTCTTCTGCCTAATGCAGGCCGAGAACTCCTTTGAAAATTTAATGTCTCTATGAGATTTTCACCAAAAAACTGTAAAGCTATGTCAGCCTCTGTTTGGCCCAATACACTGTTATTTATTTCTGCTAAAGTCATGTCTGGAAATTGCAAGTGAGGTAAGGTGTCAGGCAATGCACAAAAGGGCTTGAGTCATCTCGCCTAACTTTATCCAGCCATAGCTTAACATCGAGTTTAAAGTGTTGTCATCAGGAAGAGGTAGTGAGAATAATGTTCAGAGAGCAATTAATGTTATTGCAGTCCTAGACAAGGAAGATGATTCATCCCCTGAAGTGTCTCTCTTTCTCTTTATTAAATGTACAGAGAGACTGGAAAACTAACTGAAATGAGACTCTGACTTTTCTAAGGTTACTGTATGATGAAATGAGTCCCATCTTATTACCTATAAAAACTTGCAGTCTAAATGGAGTAGACCACAGACAGGAGGGACAGTAATTATACAGAGATAAGAATCACTGATTTCTGCATCACTGATTTCCCTAGAATAAGGCAATTGCTTTGCCAGGTGATTCTGCCCAGGATCCTTTGGCCCCTTTATCAGTATTTTTCAGGGAATGTCATACAGCAATGTCTAACAAACACAGAAAAAAAAGAGTCCTTCAATTTCTCACCTGCACAGTTAGGTAGTAAGATGAAGGGTCAGTTTTCGCAAACATTTCTACACAGTTTTCAAATATAACTTGTTCCTTTCTAGGTAAAATAGGTAGAACAGAATGAACGGTAGTAACTTGATAAATTTAGTGCAGTGTTGTTAAACCTTTACTATTACTAGGTAGGATTTTCTAAGCAGTCTCCAAAATTATTTCCAAAAGGCTGTTCTAGTTACATTGGAAATGATGGAAAAAAGACTTAATCCTCCTGGCTCTCTGCTTTCTCACAGAATATTTAAATTTAAAAATACATTTTTTCACTGTATGTGACAACTTCAGTCTCAAGGCCTCACCTGGAGCTTATTGAAGTGAAATAGAAAAAAAATTTTGAAAATATGCAAATTTATTTCACTGAGTTTCTTAGAGAGGGTCCACATGTTTTCAGAAATTCATTGTGGGTTGTTTTTCTTATGAGCAATCACACAACTTAGAGGGGAAAAAACTCCTAAACTGTTTCCTGGCTCCATAAGGCAAAATTTTTCATTGAAATAAAACCTAATAAACAATAAAAAAAATGCATGGAACTGCTTCTTCCTGTGACATTGGATAACACCTTTGCCAGACAACACAAATTTTCTTTTAGAATGTTAGAGAAATCTAATAATGTTGCTGAATGTGCCATCAAACTACTTTTTCAGGATTGATAAATACAAGATTGAAAAAGGAATGCTGAGAAGTATTCATAGAAACATCAAAAATCCAGAATAGCTTTATTCACCCATGAATAAAGTAATAAGTAAATATGTGAGCTGAAGACATAACTTTTTTATAAAAACAAACAACTTGTAAACAAAGGTACAGAAATGTTATCCAACAAATTGAAAATACTGTATAAATCAATTGTGTGTCCTTGTCTGGAATATCATGTCCAACAAAAGATGTTGTAGCAGAAATAGACGGACTTCTGTGATATATTAATGAACAATGATACTGAAAACATAGATTTTTGGTGCATGAGAAGAGAATGGGCAATAAAAAGATACACAAACAAACCCGGAAACACACAACTTCTTACTGAAAATACAAATCACTTTCTGGCTTACATAAAACAGGAATTTCCTCCAGCTGTACTTATATTACTGTAGCATTTGTTTTCTCTAAATTGTTTAGTCATGTAACTAACATAATTCAAGGCTTCTTGGGAGGAAAGGAATGTGAATAAAATACATAAACAACAAAAAAGTCAAGCAAATGTGATTGGATATTAAGGTGGCTAGTTTTTATCAGCCACATAGCTTCAACAAGATATTTAAGAGCTGTCTGAAAGTTCACAGTTTACAGGAAGTGATGTCCAACTCCTTTTGGTTTTAGATGTCTGGCTCTGAGTGAAAGCTTATTTAGTCATTTCTGGAACAAAGCTGAGTGCATGTGAGAGGTCTCTGGTATCAGGAAAACTCATTAAGGAGTATGAAATCAGATCATTTCAGTGCTGTTCTCATGGTGTGTCAGATTTGAGCATACAAAACAGCACTATGTGTTTGAGCTTATGCTGGTTTGCTAATATTGGCTAAATAAGTCTCTGGGTATGGAAATATCAGCTTTCATTGCCTTCATCAAACTACAGCCCAGGGGTAGTTTGGAGGTTGTCAGCAGCAGGGAGGGATCCATTACAGTCTTTTACACATCTCTTCCCTCAGAACCTGTGACTCACAGCTCTTGTTTTTATTTTCTCCTTCACAGCAGCCAATTTAGAGATAGGCGACCTCTGATCCAAATGAAAGCAACTATTTCTAGCTGTTGATAGCATTTAGCTACAGTCTGATGCCGTTTCCCTCAGGCAAGAAGTCTCTCAGCTCTGTAGTGAGCATTGGTGCTTCTCCTCTGAGCTCCTTGGCTCTTGAGCACCTGCCCTGGGGCTACCAGCAAATCCCAGGCTCCCTCCAGCCGCTGAAGGGGACAGGCTGTGACACAGCAGTGGGACAGCAGCCAGCCTGCAGAGCACAAGGCAGAACAGCTGGTGGGAGAATGCAGAAGCACCCCCAGACTGCAGGAGGCTGGTGCTGGGCACGTCTCTCCCAGTCAGGCCTTGCCTTCCCCACCATGAGACACAGCCTGGCCCCAGGCCTGGCCACACGAGGCCAGGACAGGCTGTGCTGCGGAGCGCAGTGATTACAGCTGGCACAGCCCAGGGCTGGGAGCAGGGCTGCTGGATGTGGCTGTTTCTCATCCTCCTGCGTTGCAGTGTGACGTCATGGTTTGCCTCAGTTTCCTGGTCCTTCCCCAAGTGCCAATCACCACTCCCTTCCCCTCCCCCTTGCCCCTGCTGAGTGCTGTCTGTCAATCTGGCATTCCAGAAGGGCATTGAGTGATTGGCAGAGTTCAGAAGATGCCTTTCAGCCCTGGAGGACATTGGGCCATCCAAGTGTCATTTGTCCCCTGAGACCCTCCCCCCCCCATACCTGGTTGGTGGGATCCCTACCCCTTCCCTCCCCCTCTCCCTGGGGTTAAAAGACATGGCAACCACGTGGTTCCTTGATCTGTTGGAGCTGTTGCTGTATTCAGAGGCCTGTGTGCCAGGAATAAAGCTCTGGGTCGAAACCCTCCAGCAGAACCGACTCCTTTCCTTCACCTCGCCTCAAAGCTTCTCTGCCAGAGGTAAAACCTGAGCTCCTGCATGCCTGGACTTGTCCCAAGCACCCAGCTACAGCATCCAGCCAGCCAAAGGTGTCTCTGAGGTGAAACCACCACAGCTGCTGCCCTTGGTCAAGCAGCAGGGGCCAGACCAGCCCAGGCATGTTCCATCTGGCTATATTGGTACTTAATTCCAATATATTGCCAATGGGGAGTGTCAGCCTGCCAGGCACACAGACACAAAAAGAGCAGGCCCAGGGAATGAGGGGAGCAAAAAAGACCAAGCGCACAGTAACATCCCTATTTCTGTAAGTGAAGCAGATGCTCCAAGGACCATGTCCACTGGTCCACTGCTGAAAGTGAAACCAAATAACCTTTACTATGACTTAGATGAACCTATGTTAACCACAACTTCTGTCAATGAGCCTTACAGGTAGCAGCTGACAGAACCACTCCACCTGAAAGACACTGATTGGCATTTTGTCTCCATCAACCCACAAGAGCAGGGTACTTGGCACCGAATTCGCCCTAAGTACTGGGGACAGTTGTCGCTGGGGACACCAAACACACATCACAAGAGATCGAAATTGCTCCAGGACTCCTGTACAGGCAGACATGTCCCCATGTCTGTGTGTTATGGGCACAGAGCTGTGCACGCGCCTGTATGTGCGCGTGAGCAAAAATGGGGTTTGTACAGGATAGTTCTACTTTCAACCTCCTCTCCCAAATCACCAAAACTGGTGGGTTAGAAGAACTAAGAAATCCCAACAACACACAGGGTTCAGTGGAGGTTTTCTTTAAGGGGTGGAGATGTGGAGATTCAGTATTTCACTTAGGATCTTATGGAGCAAAATAAAACCTTGTATTTCATTTTACAAATAGGGATAAAATTCTAGTGCTTTTGACTGAACAAAATTTCACCCAAAAAAGGCAGGGCTGCTGCCTGCCTTTTTACAGCGCCTAGAACACTGTGATACAGTCTGTAAACTCAGAGGAAGGAAAGGAAAAACTCTGGAAGGAAAACTACTCTCTCTGCACTACATTTCATTATATTATTCTTGCTTTGTTGTTTTGTATCTCTGTACAACCTAAAGAAAACTCCTCAGCATCGTTTGTGGTTTCCTAATTTGTTTAATTCTCCTGCCACACCAGAACATACAGATCCCTCCCTTTCTCTTCCCATCCAAACTAAATTAAATTTTTTAGTACTTTTACTTAATTAATTTCTGAGGACTGAGAGCTTAGCTTATCTTCAAAGCCATTGATAGATCTAGATCTTGATCTAAATCTTCCCACCATAATGGAGGGTATTGTTTAAATATGAACTTTTAAAACCAAAAACTCTCAATCTTTTTTTGAATATTTTAATGGATTTAAAAGACAAAAATTAAGTTCTTCTGGCCAAAGTACACATTTTCTTTGGATGTTATTTTTCTCTAGTTTTCTCTTTTAAAAAGAAAAACAGGAAGAGAAGGGGGTCATAAGAGTAAACAGCAACTATAAAGTTATATACATAGAAACATTTCAAAACATATTTCAAAAAAGCCCACTTTGTAATATTGTTGAAAAATAAAAGGAATGTCTGCCTTTCTTATTTGTGCAAATGAATTATTGAATTTTCTGAAAATCTTAACTGAATTTCAAATGGATACTGGGGACTGTTTCTTATTTCTTCTTGGTTTTAGTATGCTGTGGCAGGAAGAGGGCATCAATTGACCATTAGTTAACTGTTTCCACCACAGCCCAAAACTAGGGGAAACTTGTTTAAAGTTTCTTTCAAAAGAAATTGGGAAAGTATCTTGATAGCCTTGGAGTATTCCAGCCAGTCTTTATCAATAACAGAACATCTGCATTTCCACTCAAAATTACCTTGTTCCATTTTTTTCCCCAGTGTTCTCTGGCAGCAATCTATGTTTTTCATCAGACCTGTCTTATCCACATGCCAAGCTGTCCAGCACTCCTTCTTTAAAAACTGGCTTGTTGGACTGCAAGATGATAAACACCTATATTAATTCAATTTGCATCTGGTAATATCCTTTTACTTTTAGAAAGAACATGTTTCTCCTCATGTTGTTGTCTCATAATTCAGTAAGTGCCTGCCTTTGGCCAGTCACAAGAGCTTTCGGCTGGCTGGGGTTTTTTTAGCAAGGTTTGGAAATGGATGTGAGTAAGAAAGGACTTCTGTCTCTTCATCTGCTGGTCCCACTCTTTTTGTAAAATAAAGGCCATCTGGATTTTATTTTGCACTGAACAATGTACAGCATGTACAGAATTTTTTTCCATGTGAGAGACAGCATTCAGTTACAACTGCTTGGATTGTAAGCCTGAAAATGTTTGTGGCAAAATACCTGGCTTCAAGTTCTGCTTTCTAAAAACAAATGTGAGCTAAGCCTGATCTTGTGGGTGAAGGGGAGGAGCGTGGTGGATGGCATGTTGGAGAGCCTAAGAGTTTTGAATAACCCACTCTGAGCCATTAATGTACTGCCCTGGACTTCACTTGGCCCATCTCAATGACATGTCAAATCCCATGACCCTGTAGCAGCTCTGATGAGAACAGATCAAAACCTTGAATAAAGCATCATATAATAGCTTTAAGCTGGGGAAAGAAAAAAAGAAGTGGCTAAAAAGGAACTTGAGGAAAGCATAAATTTAGCCTGTGGTGTACTGTGTACTCAATGTGTGCTGGCAGAGAGGGTGGGGTTTGTTATTGTGAACTTCTCGGCTTTGCAATAACAACTCTCCCAGCAACTGCTGCCTGTGCAATCATCATAGTCAGCATCCTCATTCAGAAAGAACACCTGGGCTCTGTGGGGGTATTGTGGATACAATATAGACATGAGACATTTTTACACCTGAATGGTTATATGCATATACTTAGGAAAACTTGGTTTTAAGGTTGATGCTGGCTTATAAGGAAGGCAGTGCCTCTCCTGGAGCATGGCAAGGCTGAAGTGAGTAAGAAGGGACTCATGGTCATGTTATGGCCCTTCATGCCCAGCATGGTAGGCTTTGAGGTACAAAGAGCACAGTCCCATAATGGCTTCACTGAGCCAGCCTCTGCATTTCCTAACTTTCTAGGGGGAAAGAACTTGTTTATCTGTCAGTACAAAAGAGTACCTCATTATTCCCCTTTGGGGATGGGGCAAAATCCCATAATCCTAAAACTGAATCTAAAAGCAAACCACCAGATTGTCCCATGTTCTGGCAAGTAAGGGACCAGCTTATGCTGGAAGACCCAAGGAGGCGGCCCAGGTTCAGTATGAAAGATTGATGTACAGTAAAGTCTGGCCCAGGCATTTGCACCCAAACTTACCTCTAAAATAAAGCACTGCTTGCAAGTGGGAGGAGGAAGGGATGGTTTGACACATTTCCATTCTCTCTTGAGCTGCTTCAGGTCTAATAAGCTAATGAGAATGTAAAGAAAAAAGAAAGAGAGATAAACAAAAAATGCAGTTCAAAATGAAGCATTCCAGAGGTGAAGTAAAAAATTCTAAGCTACATGTATGATGTACATATTTGAATAGTCCTGAGGAGGAACTCCCAAAGCAGCAGAGTAGAAGAACTAAACATGGCAGGCTGAACTCTCCTACACTCATTCTGACTCCTACACCTCTGTGTATCTGGAAGACAGCCACAATATTTTTTTCTGCTAGTTGCAGCCATTTAAAATCCAACTGTTTGGGTTGCACTGAACGTTTGGGTTTCCCCCTATAATGAAGAGCAGAAAGAGGCACCTCTGTAGGGGGATTGTGAGACAGGCGTCTGAACAAGACAGGATCTGTTGCTGTCTGGACATCACCCATAATGGAAATCTTGGCAACTGGCAAGCTGAGTTGTTGAAATGCTCAGGAGGCTTCTGTCACAAAGATACACACAGGATGCAGGACTCACAAAAGAATTCAGGAAGTTCAGCTGTTGATGATTATAAGATTTCTTT
The DNA here is from genome assembly GCF_901933205.1 of Camarhynchus parvulus. NCBI lineage: Eukaryota > Metazoa > Chordata > Aves > Passeriformes > Thraupidae > Camarhynchus > Camarhynchus parvulus. The sequence goes on along the minus strand of NC_044586.1, from coordinate 29,106,068 downwards.
TGCTATTCTCAAGTGTATATAAGCCAACAGATTTAGAGCCTCTTTGTTTTCCTTCAGCCACCACCTAATGGTGCATTGCTGACATTCATGCTTCACACGCTGTTCACAAAACTTGTTTTTCAAACTGCATCACTTGTTAAGATTAGGTTCACCTTCCCTCAGTCCCAGGCAGAATGGAAACAATTCTCCCTGTACAGCACATTTCCATTTCTCCCAGATGATTCTATTTATTAATAATACCATTATTTCATGTTATCAGTCATTGAATATCTGTTTTATCTCTCACACATATAATCACAATTATTACCAGACTACATATTTTAAAAGTATGTTTGATCTGTCCCTTGTGATGTGTTTCACAAAATCACTGCCAAAAAATACTGAGGCAGTTTGTGGGAAGCTACAAAAAGTTCAGCCTGCACAGTCTGCTTCATTAGGTCTAAGATTATATTTTGATTCTAAACTCAAACAGTGCTCACTGAAATGCCATCAATCAAGATAACAAATGAATTTGTATGCCATATGTTCTCCAAGTGGAATTTTAATGAGATATTAAAATGTGCTTTAAAGCTCAGGTTATACACAAATATCTTAATGTTAAATATGTCAGTGTCATACAAAATATTTGACAAAGGCAAACATCTACACGAGAGTTTATGGGCTGCATAAATGGGAAATGTCTTTTAAGGCTAAACAGACCATTCCCCTGAAGAGACTTATTCTTTTGTAGAAGCCACCTCTTTTAACACTAAATTTGCCCCTTTTAATGGTAAACATTAACCTGCCAATGACTAAGCTAGTACAGATTTCTGCTTTTTTTGTGAAGAGTTACATGCATTATGTTGTATTTTATAGGTTCATCAACCTGTCACTTCTGTCTTATCCAGTATTGATAGCTTCTACTTTAGGCAGTAAGATTTTAGAGGTGATTTTCTGTATTTCTTAGATAAAATTGGCCTTTAATCTTATAGAAGCATCTTCATTTTCTTCTTCTCTTTGTGCTCAGCCATAATACTAGCTATTAATTGCCTATTTCAAAATTTGGATTAATTTGGGGAATTCAAAATCTGTAAAATGTTGAGCTGCCATCATCTCACAGGCCTCCCTTTCCTGTCCTTGTTAAGGCTGATGGCCAGGCATTCTGGTTATGTTGGAGCTCCCAGGTGGTGGTCATGCAGCAAGCAGAGCTTGCACAGCACCCCATGTCCTGCTTCCAGCCACAATGGGGATCCCACAGTTCCTTCAATTACTAGAAGAAGGCAACTGTTGTCATCTTTCTCCCACTGGTAAGCTCAGTAGACAGCTGTGGGACCTGGGCAGCATCCTTTTGCATCCTAGAACTTATCTCAGCAGATTTGCTGATGACACCAAGCTGAGTGGTGTGATTGACACACCTGAAGGATGGGATGCCATCCAAAGGGCCTGGACAAGCTCAAGAAATGGGTCCATGGGAATGTCATGAGGTTTAATAAGACTGAGTGCAAGGTGCTGCACCTGGGGCAGCCCCTGGTATCAATCCAGGCTGAGGGATGGACAGATGGAGAGCAGCCCTGGGGAGAAGGACTTGGGGGTGCAGGTGGATGAGAGGCTGGACATGACCCAGCAATGGCACTCACAGCCCAGAAAGCCAAAGGTGTCCTGGGCTGCCTCCAAAGCAGCGTGGGCAGCAGAGGAGGGAGGGGATTCTGGCCCTCTGCTCTGCTCCTGTGAGACCCCATCTGCAGGGCTGCATCCAGTGCTGGGCTCCCAGCACAGGAAGGACATGGAGCTGTTGGGGCTCTTCCATGAGGAAAGACTGAGAGAACTGAGATTGTTCAGCTTGGAAAAGAGAAGGCTCAGGGTGATCCAGCTGCAGCCTGCCAGTACCTGAAGGGAGCCTACAAGAAAGATGGAGAGGGATTTTTTGTTGAAGAGCATGTGGTGACAGGACAAGGGAGAATGGCTTCAAACTGAAAGAGAGCAGATTTAAATTAGGAAGAAATTCTCTGCTGTGAGAGTGATGAGGCACTGGAACAGGTTGGCCAGAGAAGCTGTGGATGCCCTATTCCTGGGAGTGAGTGTTTGAGATCAGGCTGGATGGGATTTTGAGCAACCTGATCTAATGGAAGGTGTTGCTGATCATGGCAGGGGTGATGGATCTTCAAGGTTTTTTCCAACCCAAGCCGTTCTGTGATCCTGTGATTCTATCATTCTGTGATTCTCTGATCTTACAAAGAGCCCATAGAAGTCATATGAATCATTGTATTTCAAGTTCTACAGCTCTTGCACAAATTTTCTTACATGTTCTTAAAGGACCTCAAATAATGCTATAAGTAAAGCTAGGTAGGAATTTGTTTCTTTATAGAAAAATATAAAAAAATTTATACTTTTTAGAATCTGAAAATTCAGCAGTCAGTTCAGATTTTTATTGGAAAAACAAACTCAGATTCAAGCTGAAACTTCAAGTGGGGAATGAAGGGCAGAGACAGACTGAAATAATGTTTACTGAAATAAAAGATAACTCGGTGTCAGGTCATCCCAGTTTACGTCTGGGGCCTGAATCATGGAAAATGGGTCTTTCTTCTTGATGTGGAGATTATTTTCTTGGTTTGATTTATTTTAAGGTGTGAGTAAGGGAATTTTTTTGTTTTCTTCACTGAAAACCTGCATTTTGTCAAGATTCTTTTGCTAAAGCAGGATAGAAAAAACAAAAAGAAAAAAAAAAGAAAGTAAAGAACCCCCTTGTACTGGAAAGTTTCATGGGGTGTGAAAATTATTTCCTGCTTAGCCTGAATAGTAAAACCTGGCAAAATCTCCCCAGCTGTTTTTGAGTGTCTCCCTGGTGCTGGGAGTCAAACACATCAGAGGGAAATGAACGCAGCATGAGTAACATGATGAATATTCATGTCCTGGATGTGGGTCTGGGAGTCAGCAGGAGTAAGTTTATGCCAGATGTGCTGGTTCAGCCCAGACGAAGGAGACTTTCAAAGAATCCTGTTGAAAATCTGTTGTGCTCCTACTGACTGAAAGAGTTCATACCTCTTCCAGCTGATGACTCAGTAAAATGATTTGTGCTTTAAATTTATAAAGAACACAACTGAGTTTGGTGTGTGTGTGCAGGCTTGTAGATGGGAATGAAAACAAGCAGAGAGCCCAAATAATTTTTTTGTTCATTATATGACTGACTCTGAGGTGCTTTAGACATTTAGACAAGCTTTTTTTTTTCTGGTACTAACACAGCTAGTGTTATTGGCAACCTCTAAATTCAAAACAAGCTCTTCACTTGCTTTCTTCACTACATCCTTGTTATTTACTGTTAACCTGTGAGTGTTTTCAAGCCAATAAACAGAATCTTAGCAAGTGTAGGAACAGCCCAGTTGGCTGACCTCAAGCAGCTTCCTCATCTCAACATGTGCACAAAGACAGCCCTGAGCAGGGCTGGCAGCTCTTGAAACTGCAGAGCCTCCTCAGCTTTGCCTGGTGGAGCTCTGCCTTTCCCCTCAGCTAATCATTTCCTGCTCCCTCCATCCCCTTCCAAGTGTGTGGGCCCAGAAAGTACTGGCAGTCCCTCAGTTCATTTTATGTCTGGGCTACATACTATTTACATTACAGTAGTTGCAAATGGCTCCAGTTTGGACCAGGGCTTGTTCTTTTCCTTTTGTTTGTTTTTTTCTTTAAACATTGGACAAATCAGAACGAAAAGTTTTCAGTGTAAAAAGATCACAACTGTGAGCTATGAGAGTGGCCATGACAAAAAGATCCTGTGAAAAAGCAGGGAAGATAAAAATGAGAGAGAGAGCAAGTGATAAAGTACAAGTTTGGCTTTGATCTCACACCTGCTCCTAATAGGTTTTTTAAACACATTTCTTAATTTTTAGCATGCTAAGCCACTATTTCTTATGAACTGATACCAACAATAATGCTAGAACAATTTGGTGTGACACCATGAACCATGAACAGAATTGACAACCATGTTTCACCTAAGAGTGCTGCCTATCACATTACTGTTCTTACTCTTTCACAACTGAAGAAAAACATCTGAGGAACTTATTCTGTGACCTGTCAAAGTGATCTCATGTGTTAACTCTCCCACGCACTTTATCCACACGAAGATAATAAAAGAAGCCAGAAGAGATCCTGTTAGAGAATTTACCTTTATTATCTGCCCTCATAATCCTTTCAGTCATGGATAAAGGATAAGAAAAATAAAAATGTGCCCCAAAATTTAATGTATGGTGAAAAATTGGTATCTCAATAAAGACCTTGATTTCCTCAATATGATATTCTACCTCATAGTGGTAACTATGCAGTTCATCTTGGAAAAACATGGAATGTATCGTTGTACATAGGCTTTGCTAACCTTACTGGGATTGCTTTAGGATAAACTGAATAAGACTTCTAAGAACCAACTGGTCACTTATGATAACAGGATCAGAAGAGGAACAAAGAAAGTGTAGTGCTTCAATTAGCTAAAAACTTTGTATGTGCATAGGCACTGCAAGAAAAAAAAGAATTTATACTTTTGCAACATGATAAAAAATGCAATTTTTTCCTGGTATAATAAAGACTTACTGGGGTATATTAATATGCTAAAAAATACTGGAAGGAATATTGATTGATCATTAAAGACAAGCTAAGGAAGTGAGGAAGGGTGATTTTAAATCACCACATTAACCTGATGAAAGAAGTTTAACAATGGAAAGGGCAACAAATGTGGGAACTACAACGAAGGAGGAGGTAGATCACCATGAATACCTATCAAGAGGATGAAGCTTTATGTAAGGAGCCCATCAAAGAGACAGAGTCTGCTTTGGGGATTTTAGTCTCCCACTTTGTCACTGGAAAAATAAACCAACATGACACAGAAAGGTGGTAATTCTGAATGTGCTGGAAGCAACGAGAAGGAAGAATGCAAGAAAAGGAAGAATGGAATAGATGAGAATAAAACCTTGTAGACAAATAAGGTGAAAATCACTGTGAAATGGTTAAGTTCATGATCTTTAGAAAATAAGTAAAGGGAGTAGCAAAAATGCCAATAAAATTCAAAACACTGACTTCATACATTCAGAGACCAGAAAATAAAACCCCAAAAGAGACAAGAAAAAAAAAGAAAAAACAAAAAAAAACCCACAACAACACCTAAGGACAAGCAGCACTTTCCTGAACAAGAAGGACTTGGGCATGAGCTGTCTCAGAGTGGAGAGAGAATGAAAAGCCTAGATGGAAACCTGCTGGTTAAAATCACCATTTTTTCAATAACCTCAAACCTATGAGTGTCACAATAAGAAAGAGGAAACTAATCAGAGTAACAAGGATGACTAGGAAAGAAGAGCACAGGCATGTGGGGACAAGAGAAGAAAGGGCTGTAAAGGTTGAACAGAGAGATGTGAGTCATAGTCATTCAGTAACAAGATCAGGCGTAAGAAGAAGATGAAAAGGTGACAGATGAATTAAGAAAACTGAAGTGTTTAATCCCTTCATTGATAAGAGGTCATTGACAATCTTGTAGATACCATCTTTAACCGCAGTAACACAGGAATGAGATCTCAGGTTAGAACTGGGAAAGAGGAGTAGAGCAGAGTATTTACACAAGTTGAATTGCTTTAGATCAACAAACTTGGATGAAATTTGCCCTAGGGGACTTAGACAACTGGCTGAAACCGTCCCCAGGGACATTATTTGTTATCTTATGAAATATGAGGAGAGCAGGTGTGGGTCCCGAAGACTGTAAAATGCAAACTTTGAACCAGTTTTAGCTGGAAAATGAAAATCAATGTGACACTAGTGACCAAAATCAAGCATTGCAACTGTTTCCCTAATATATTGGCACGTTTGCTATCACTTACAAACTAATTTAACTTGGATTCCTTTTTCACAAGGACTGCTTTAACTCAAACAGAAATTACAGGGAAATCTGTAAAATCAAGTATGTAGAATGGAGAATTCTTTATCTGGGAAACAATCAAATATTTGGGGTGTTGCAAAAGTGGAGAAAACAAAATCAGGGCAGTAAGTAAACGCAATGAGCTAATCATCCTGTCTCCATAGAAACTCCAGTGTTGAAGTAGCACTCATGAAGTACAAGGTACATTTCAAGATTTTTGTTATTGTTTAATGCAAAGAAAAGGGTAGTGAAGGATGATTCATCAGAGATGGCAATGGACTGATTGAAATATGTGGGCTCAAAAATAATACCTAGCATTACCTCACCCTTTTAGAGCCCTGCTTGATCTTGAAGTTGGTGACTCCACTCTTCTCCAGATAAAACACAGTAGCATTTTCTGTATCAGAAGACCTGAAGAAGATGGTAGATAAATGATAAATAATTGTTAGATTTTTGAAGATTAGATTTCTTCAAGTCTTTGGTACTTCTGAAATTCCATTATAAAAATTAAAAAGTCCTTAGAATAATCTCTGTTCCTGTTTCCTTAAAAAAATATTTTTATTTTCTTTTTCAATTTTCTAACTTAGTTTCTAAATCTTACTATAAAATTTCCTATTATAAACACTCATGTTTTGAAGTCCTGTCTTTTCAGAATTCGCTGATTATTTACTTGTAGTTAACAGAAAATTAAAACCCAGATATTCTGTGAAATTTCTTCTATACCACACCAAAAAATAGAAGTGATTTGGGGTTTCAGATGCACAACAAGTAAATCTTAAGCTGCAGAAATATAACTTGCTTGCTAGTTAGTGAAATGTATTTGAGCTTTTAGCTACCGGCTACAAGTCTAAACACTCAAGTTCCACTCTTCTAAGAATGAGTCTTTGAAAAAATTAGTATTTCTCTGAAGGAGCACATATTGCCTCCTCAGGATTTCCAAAAAGGCTACATAAATGCAGAGGAGTCATAGAAATGAGAGGGGCTTTATGGCAGCTACAATTGATCAGCAGAACATGTTTTCACTTTACAAACATTTCTACTCAAATCACCTTTTTTATAAAATATCATTTTAGAGACACTGCATGTTGTCAAGAAATTCTGAAAGTATCTTCAGAAAGTAGCTGGATTCTAATAGAAACAGTGTTTTGATTTCAAATTTTGAACATTCATAGTAAAATAATATTGATTTTAAGGAGTCCATTTTTCTGGTACTTTTGCCCATTTTGTTCAACATGTTTATTTTGTCAGAAAAATATTTTCTTCAAATAAAGACAAATTCTATTCAATGGCCAACCCATTCTTTTGTTGTTTATTCCTTTGACATTACCACATTTCTTAAAAAGCAGTATCTGCATCTTTCTGGATGTTTTAGCATTTCCCTGATCTAAAAGTCGTGGAAGCTGATGATCTTCCAAGAGGCAACTGGCTTCTGAAAGCCAGTGCTGCCAGCACAGCAGAGCACCATACAAACATGCCACCTGTGAGTGCAACTGAGAATGGCCCAGAAGTGATCTGCAGCTGCTCTGCACCTCTCTCCCACACTGACTTGAAAGTTCCTCTGTGTGTGTAGCCTTTTTCTGCTCGCAAACAGCAGGACTAACTTGGTTCTCTGAAACAGAGAAGCAAATGTGGAGGTCAGTGACAACAGCCCACTTCCCCAGCTGTACATCTTCATCCAGTGTGCCCTCTGACAACTCTTGGCTGCTCATCACTTAGGGGCTGGAAATGGTGTATAAAAAATTGGAAAGTTTCTTTCTTTTCAGAAAGTGACAAATTTTATCCTTTTTCAAACAAACTTATCAAGTTTCAAATTTTATCCTTTCTCAAACAAACTTTCAACTTATCCTTTTCCAATCATATCTTCCCCCAAACCAGGATGCCTTTTGTAGTCAAGGTATGGTTTAAATATGCCATCCAAATCCAACAAACCTATTTCTTTATATTTTACCTTTCAACTGCCACCTTTTGTTTCATAAGGTATTTCTCCATAACAGAGTTCAGATAAAATGTTTTATCTGGCTTAGGTAACTTTCCAAAGTGTTTTTTCTTTAGTATTAAAACCTTCTTGTCTGATAAAGGCAAATGCAAAAATCTACATGTTTGTGTGTCTTGCGTTTCTTGTATGAATTTCCTCTGACTGATGTTTGTATGGCTTTATCTAATGTAAGCCAAAGGGGACAACTCTATTATGAGAGAAAACCAACAACTGTAGAAAGAGATAGCAGAGTCCTTCCAGCAGTTTGCTTTGATTCATGAAAAAAAGCTTAAATGCATACATGCTGATCTTGGAGATAAGAGAAATATCTTATTTAAATTCAAGGTACTGCTCCATATTCATAAGAAATAAGTAAAAGAAAAATTACAGAGTTGCAAAACACAAAATCTAATTTGTAACCAGAAGATTAGCTGATCATCCTTTCCCCAACCATGGGCAATTTTCATTCACCTTAAAAAATGATATGCATAAATTCCATATTCTCACAAAATTCCTGATGTCCTTTGTCAGAATGAGATCATCTATTGACAATGGCATTGTTGAAGACTCTGAAAGAGTCTGAAATTACAAGGATTTTCAAGAAATGCAGGTATTTGTGACACCCCAGTGTTCCACCCTGGAGTGGCTTTAGGCAGAAAGAAAAGCCGGAGACTGTTCATAATACTGAGAAGGGGAAAGAGTGGTTTTAATTCTTCATCTTACCTGACAAGATAACCAGCATCTCAAAAGAGCTGACCTGTGTTTTATTACTGAGCATCTGTTGCTAAGCCTCAGTTCCACAAGTCCACGTAGAATATTAGGGACCTTGCTGGTTTCCAGCATAATTTATAATTCATATTCTGAATGCCTTTATCTGTTCGAGGATTATCCAATGGGTGGAGGTAGGGAAAGTGTGGACAAAGATGGCACCTCTGAGTAGTGGGGAAATCAGATTTGCATACAGGAACAGCACAAGTCCTGTGGGGATGCTCTGCTGAAGGGATGATGAGGGAGATAAAATATGTTTAAGATATATGACTAAGTAGGCTCAATTAGAAGAAGATCAACTCCAGAAACTGGCAGTCTTGTCATGAAGGGCTGCAAGGACTCCACTCCTCACTCATGCCGCTATACCTTTTCCCTAAAGAAGGTCATTTGGCACCTGTCCTTTACAATGTTCTTTTTCTTGAATAAACTGGTGCAAAGTTGTGGGCTTGTTGGTCACTCACTCGTTTAGACACACCATGGCACACAGAGTTTCCAATGGGCTGACAGCTTGGTTTGCATGGGCACCTGGAGGAAGTTTCCCAGCACAGTAGGTATCACCTCAAGACACTGAATCAGCCCTTGGAGGTGCCTTTCTCCCTGCACAGATCTCTGATATCAATATAAGAGAGCCAGAGGTCTAATTTAGGCTGCCACAATCAACTTGGTGGGGCCAGGCACTCACATCGCAAGCATGACAGTAGTGAAATGACACAGCTAAAGTGGCAAAGGAAAATCTGGCCCAAAACCTATTGAGCAGCAACTCAGTACTCACATACTCTTAATAACCTGTCACTTAATGCGTTGCCCAATTTTCTGGGAAGAGAGAAATCCAAGTGCCTTCCCATGAGTTTACACACTTTAAATTTATAGAATTACTCAGTCCCTTGAACCTCTCTATCCCAACAGCTAGAAAGTTCTCCTTGGAGGGAAAATATTCATCTTCAAATGCTGCCCTTCAGGAAAATATTCACCTTCAAATGCTGCCCTTCAGCCCCTCTCTAAAACATATTCAGTGCTTAAAATGTAGTGTCAGTCCCCCACTTTTCCATAGATGTATCTGTGGGACATGTCACTGTTTAGAATATGTGATGAAGCCCTGCCTTCCTGCATGTGGCTGAACACCTGCCTGCCTCTGGGAGGTGGTGAATGAATTTCTTATTTTGTTTGGCTTGCACATGTGGATTTTTCTTTACCTATTAAACTGTCTTGATCTCAGCTCATGAGTTTTCTCACTTACTTTTCAGATTTTCTATTCCATCCCACTGAGGGAAGAGTGAGTGAGAGGCTGCGTGGTGCTCATTGCCAGTTGGGGTTAAGCAAAAACAACAAGACTGTACATAAAAACAGTTACTAGGTAGTGCCATTTGTCTGGCATACCCACCACAATTATGTACAGCTGTTGATGGTTTAAAAATGTTATTGACAAATAATCACAATCCCAATTATAGATAGAGGTAGTCATCTACTTTGTAATAAAGGAAAAAGAAAAAAGGAAAATGGAAATCAGCCTTGCTTACATATAACCAAGCAAGGACTCACAATAACCACTGTGCAATTTAATTTTAGCTCATAACATTCACGAGAAGCCAACCACACTGTCTTACGTGACCATTACTTAATTTTAAATACAGAGACAGATAAAGAGTCCAACTTCTTCTTTTTTTAGCCAATTAAATTAGTCCTTCAGCGTAGTGTACATACAACCTTTCTGCTAAATGTCTTACACCTATTACAAACTTGGTTTTAAATTGTTGCTTTATTCATTTTCCTGAAATGTCTTTGCAGTTCACTTATGAGTCTGTTTAAATATATGACTATCCATAAAGTCAGCACAAGCATGGTGGGAAAGTGGAACCAAAGTTGTCACTGCATGAATTGACCATTCATTGACCATTCATTACATGAATTTGTGTTTGTTTTGGGGTTTTTTGTTTTGTTTTCTAACAAATATGCTTTGGGTTCGTTTTGTTTGTCTCATGGCTGCTGAGCCTTGAGGATACATGAGTCATATTTTGATGATTTCTTTATTGCATCTGAGCAAAAATAATACTCTAAAAGAGAAAGGCAAGAAGAAAAAATGAACATGGGTGTTTGAAAGAATGAAGAAGTGAAAAGACAGATATTGATAGATGTTGCCAAATGATCAGTGGTCCCAGCTGTTCTCAAAGTCCCATTCAAGCAAAAGATCTTGGTAACAGAAGGCAACATGGGACCACAGTAGAGACAGGAGCAGAAAGCATAAAAATCATAATTGCTTTCTGTTCCTTAAGTAGAGGAGCAACAGTAAATAAGGCTGAATATCAGAAGAGATTTAGAGTGGGAAGAAAAGCTGTGGCAAATCTTTCTTGCTTAGCACCATTGCCAAGCCAGGAAGTTGCACCTGACATTCACATCTCTCATCAGGAGGCAGGAAACTCCCACCTGCCAGGATGAGAGTCCATGAAAGGTCCTTGAGATGAGACAAAGCTAGTGACCTGTTTTGTGCTTTCCCACCAGTCACAGGCAGAGAACTCTATCTGCTAAGTCCCTGAATGCTCTCTTGTGTGTCCCCTTCTTATTTCAGCATCAGCTTCCAAGGCTGGAGTTCATCTACTCACTCCTTTTCTTTCCTTTCATTGGCCTCCAGACCCCTGATGATGGCCTCTTTGCACACCAGGGCAGTTTTAAAATTGCAAGAAATTAAATTTAAATTTCTCACACAATGGCAGGTGCACCCTTTTCTACTCTGCTGGTGGAAGAAGAATAGCAGCTGCCCCACCAGAACAATAAAACTACTTTCCAGCTCTCTGTGACTGGCTGTCAGTGAACAGCCATGCATAAATATAATATATGGAGATCCCAGAGGTGGCATTTGTCATCTCTTATCAGCTCTGCTGCACACACCAGAATTTGATAGGACACTTAGAAGGATGATAAAAGCTACTATCAATCTGTCTAAGTAGAACCATTATGAGCAATAGTAACAATATCAATAGAATTATGGGAAATCAGCAACTATATTATTTTAATGCTCATTTAATTATTCATTTTTAAAATCTTTCCTTCTTCTCCTTAAGATAAGGACAGCTAAGACAGCATATCTGAATCTTTATATTAACCTGGCATATTAATGTCCTTTTTTATGCCTGAAAAAAGCCCAAAATATCTTCTAATTAATTTTTAAAAAGGGAAAATAAAAATGAAATTAAATATAGTCCTCCAAAGTAACCACTTGAGCCCTCTTAAACATCCACACCACAGTGCACATTCACATCCGTATCTGGCCCATCTCATTCCAAGTGTTTGCAAAGCAGTAGTGTACATAATAATGCTAGAATTATTTTGGGGCTTATTACCATTGTAATAGTCTGGTGATCTGCCTAGTTCCATATCCTTTCTCAGGCAGTGCTCTATGGCAGATGTTCCAGAGGAAAACATTAAATTCCCTACAGTGTACTTAACACTTGTGTAATATTACTGCTTCAGGGAAAATTTAAAATTTTTCCAGTTGATAATCAGCTCACATATATTGAAGTATGAGGACAGATAATTGTTATCCTACCCAGTGCGACTGCAAATGATATTTTAATTCCCGGGCCTCCTTTTCTGAATCCTACTGATTACTTCTTTTCAGTAATACCCTGTGATTGTTAGTTCCCAGGGCTAATGTGTTGCATTTGGTTTTGTTCCTGTGGATCTAAATGAGCATGTTTCAGTTTCATCCATTTTTCTTTTCCATGTATTTCTGGGTTTTGCACAAGTAGTCAAGATGAAGATTCTAGCTGTCCTCTATAATATAAATCATTTATTATGTCTCTATAATATAAATCATTTAGTATGCCTCCATGGCATCCATTTTTACCTCTTTACTCCTCAAAATAAAAAGGTTGTGTAATGAAATAATTCTATTCAGAAATCCTGCTGTTGGATCTTTCCTTTCAAGACCACTAATAACCCGGACAGGTTTGACCTATCTTTTTGCAAGTGAAATGAAAGAACTATATGAGGCATGGTGTTTCATTTCCAGCTGGGCTTAAAATCAGGACATAATCCCATTCAGAGAAGCAGTAGTAGCTGCATGAGCTGGTCATTGCAATATTATCAGAATTGGCAGTACAGGTATAAGCATCACTGCGAAGTACACAGGGAAATATGCATTCAGTGGAGGAGATCCATGTAACTTGGAAACCACTGGCAGCTGGAGGATCAGCCTCTCTTCTTCACTGTGGTGCTCATGGAACTATCAGCAGAGACTTTCCTTGCACATCTCTGTGAGACTGTGTGACCACAGTATCTTAAACGCTGAAGGGATGTCAGCAGCACTTCCCGTGAGTCTTTCCATACCATAAATATGTAATTGCTGGTCTCAGATTTCCACATGTTGAAATCCATTAACTGGAAGAGATTTCATTTGAATAGACACTTCTGTGAAAAAAATGTGTGCTTTGTGGACAAGGTCTGGTGATATTTGTCCAGTAAAAAGAAAGCCTTTTAAAGCTTTGTTATCCAAATTAGTTCCTTTTGTTTAGAAGGGAAAAGAAAAGAAAAAAAAAAACAGAAAAAATATCCCAAGATATAGTTCTGATTCTTTTTATTACACAGGTTTGATGGGAAACCAGAAAGCACTAATTCGACCTTTCAAAAGGAGAGGAAAAAAATAAGGTCAGCTCTGCAGATTTTCTTGATGTATTGAGCAAGGAAATGCGCATGAAGCTTTAAAGGTAGGAGGCAGAGTGAAGCTCCATAGGGAATAGAAGTCAGTGGGGTGCACGGATGCTTCCTTTCAGAGTGATTCCAAGGGGGTTAATGTCTGGCCTGGTGATAAAAACCTGGCATCTGTTACAGAAAACACAATGAGCATTGTTGTCATTGAGAGAATGGCTCTGTTTTTCCTGGCATGAGTTACTGTTTGGAAGCTGGTTTAAAATAGAAAAGGAAAAAAAATAATCTCACTCTCCAAACTCAAAAATAAAGGGCTATGCCAGAATCGTGTTCTCCACTGTATTTCTAGGAAGTGTTATTGGTTCTTTGTTCTAACACTATTTACACACCTTAAATGCACATGCTGCTGAAATGCACAGAAATTGTACAGGCTTGACATAGGCACCAACTACTGTGCTGATTATGGGTATGCTCAGAAATGCAGGCTAAGTCTTCCCAAAGGCTGGCTTCAGGCACAGGGCACTAGTGCTGCTGGGCTTTCTCCTTTGCCAGTGGAGAGATCGACTTCCCCCATGCAAAATCCAGAGCACCCAAATTAAGAGCCTCTTCAGACTGTCCCTAGATAAGGCTCTCTTTTTTTCATTGGAGATTAATCCATAAATAAAGTTCATCTTTGTAGATTTCCCTTTCAAAGCATTCCAAGTATTGACACGTAAAATGGGATCACACCCTACCCTCTTCACTAATTTACCATTTTTATGTGATTTTTTTTCTCCAAAGATAAAGAGATTTTCTTTGCACCTTCTTGTCTATATACATTAACAAGACATAATATATCCTGCTATGACACAGCGGCTCAGTTTACACCCAGCTAAACCCTGCACTCACTGGTTTTGGTACCAAATGCAGGGGAAGTAGACAGCAGGCTTTTACTTTTTCCTGCTAACTGCTCCATCCCTGTTCTGTTGCTCTATGCTATTTGCTGTCTGTTAAATAAACACAAGCAGGGTGAAAAGGTAAAACCAAACAGTTCTTAACCCTTGGGTAAGAACCCATTGATTTCCATGCTATGAAATTTCAGTCTTAATGAAGAAAATAACCTCTGCAGGTGATGAGCAGAAAAGACAGCATATGTTATTCCCAGGCTGCATCACTTGCTTGAGAACAATGCAGAGGATCATGCTGGCTATGACCACAGCTTGAAATTAAAGCATTGTTTTCCTTTTCATTTCAGACAATGCTGCTAGTCCGACCCAACTACAGAAAGCCTAAACTGTTCAAAAGATGCATCAAACTGCACCCTGTAGATTTTGTCAATAGCCAAGAACATAGCAGCAGCCAGTGCAGTCCATGCTCCTTTTACTTCCTGGGAGGTGACAATGGCACAGAGGAGATAACTGAGATTATGGTAAAATTCAGAGCACCAGAGAGTCTCTGCTACCACTCCCAGGTGCCACAGTAAGGGAAGTGTTGATGCATGACAGAGAAACTACAGAGAATCATTGAAGAATGGAATTGTTAAGGTTGGAAAAGACCTCTAGGGTCATCAGGTCCAACTGTTTGCCCACCACCATCATGTTATCACTAAACCATGTCCCGGATCCCACACCCAAACCTTTTTTGAACACTTTTATCACTCACAATCTCTCCAGCTGTAGTCAATGTATGCCCATGCCTCTGGTAAATCTGTGTCTGATTCAGTCAGTTCCTCAGCTCGACCTGTTTACTTTTCAAAATGCTGAGACCCATTCCATGGTTTGTTGAAGCCATCCTCAAAAGCTTTATGTAGCTCTTATATTGTTTCATATGAGAAGCAATATAGTGATGGGTAAGTCAAGAAAAGTTCAGTGAATTGCTTTCCAACTGGAAAATGCACTTTTAATTTTCTGTAGAGTTAAAACTGAAATTTCAAATAAACAAACTGTGGGAGAAAATAAACAAAAAAATACATTGAATAAACCAATACAAAAACAAAACAAGCAAAAAAAACCAAAAAAAAAAACCAAAAAAAAACAAAAAAAAAAAACCAAAAAAAAAAAAACCAAAAAAAAAACCCCCAAAACTACAGAGACTCCCTAAATGTTATTTTAGATTTTCTACAATGGTTTATACTGTGGGTTTCATTAATTTCACTAAGCTGTAATGCTCTAGACAGTGCAAAGAAGTAACACAGTGGCAAAAAGCCTAGCTTAAATTCATCCAGTAGTTCCAAAATAATTTTTAAAGCCAGAAAGTTCAGAGTTATGATTAAATATATGGGAAATTTCAAATGTCACCTGCTTCATCCACTTTTAAGTCTGCAGAATGCATAAAAAATGCTGGTAACCTCAAGCCACTATGGTTTCACCAGCACAGTGCCAGAGGAGGAACATTTCAATCCTTTATCTGAGCTGTACATAGATGCCTAAAGGTGCTTTGAACAGTTTGGACTCATCTTCAGATTCTCCTCTCTGGGCACCCTAACTTGCCTCTTGAAACTTGGAATCTGTTCCCTCCCATTCCATGCATCCTACAACCTCTGCCAGAAAAGCCCATCCTGATTTCAGTAGTAGCAGAGAACTGCCAGAATATCTTAAACTGCAGGATTCATTGGTTTCACAGTAGTGCAGAAGGGATCACAAAGCCTTTGTTGGTAAGCTGTGGAGTATTGGAAGAAAGATGTTGGCATCAGAAATGCAAGTTACTGAGTTATGCTGTCAGCTTGTAGAAATATTTCAAGCCATTCCCTGCCACCCGATCGTGTCTAGTAAAGTGGAGCTGTGGTTTGCTGCTGGCAGCAGGTCTCCAAAGCAAGTACAATGTGGTGGAGTTCTCCAGGTAGGTAATCCAACTGATGATCCACAGCCCAAGAATTTACTGCATCCTCTGTGTAAATGATAAGAAAGTGCCAGTGAGCTTAGTGTGAGTCAGGAGCTAAACAGTGCTGATTTGTTCAAGGTGTCAGAGGACTGTAACTTGCCCAAAGACGTTTGCTAGTCAAACATCTTTTTTGGTTTTGTTTTTTTGATCCTTGCAAGAATGATTTTGTTTCTGTAAGCCCTCTGTCAGAATAAGAAAAGGTTATGGGTACCCATGGGCCATTACACATGGGTTTCTCTTCACATGGATGTTTATGGTCCATCAGAGAAAAGGCATTAAACTGCCTCCTTCTCTGGCAGCATCTGGGGCTGCGTTGGGTCTGCCAGACCAAGATCATTCTTCTTGGCTGTGGGAATGTGCATTATCAAATAGCCATCAAATGCTCTCTTGGGCTGTAACTAACCTCTCATATGAAGCCAAAAACCACCTTGAAGCCATATTGACATCCCTACAATGGCTCCTACACACTGGGAAGCTCCTTGTGTGAGCAGAGCCTCCCAGATGTGATGGCGTTAAATTGTGCCTCTGGTGAGATAACCTGGAGGGAATTGTTTAGAAGTGTTCCTGTGTTTTTTCCATGCTGTTGTCCTTTATTTATCTTTTTTTTATGCACTTTGTTTACTCTTGAGGAGGGATTTGTGTGACTCTGTAAATGATTGTAGCACCATTTCCTTAGTCTTACCCGATCATTTCTTTGCGCAGCGTTCCATCCCTTCTTCCTGTGACTCTTCCCTTTGTGACAAAACCACTGTTAATTGCACAGCTTAGCCTCAAATCCAGGATCAAAGGTTTGGTGTTCAGATTTTTTGCTCTTCAGGCATTTTCTTTTCTTTCTCTAATTATGAGAAATTTGTAAAGCCACTAACTACCAGATTGAATTGATTTTTTCTTCTGTAAGTTGAGGGAAAAAGGCTAATTGGGGATATTCTTAATTGACTTTATCATGTTTTGGGAGGTTGATAAATTTCATTGCATCATTTAAAATACAGTGATGGTTTTCAAGAGTGTTTACAGACACCCACGGGTGGAAGCCACACTGCTGAGAAAGAAAAGGCTGCCATTGTGTCACTTTTACCATTCACGAGAGTGATAAAACTGAACCACTTTAGGCACATAGTCTGTTTATACACATTTGCTAGGTTAAATGAAAAGACATGTTGTGTTCCTTGTCTATCAAAAATCTGTACATGCATTCAGAGTGGACAGCTGGCATTTTGAAAAGCTGTTCTGGGCTTTTAAGAAAAAAATTATTCTTAACTGGCATGAGAGACCTCCATTTCAAACCTTGACAAAGACAGTGCTTGTGAGAATGCTTTGTTCCTCAGGGCAGCAAGGACTGGGAGGTCCATGTGCACTTCCCAACCAAGTTCAGCCCTATTTTCTCATATTTTATTAGATTTAAAAAGGAAAAATAAAAGGGTTGGTGGGGAGGGAGCTGAGAGATATGCTTTCCTACTTTAAACCTGCATTATACCTCGCCATGCTGGGCTAAAATAACCCCAGATTATTGCTGGAACAAACAGAGTTACACTGAGAGTCAACCTGTGAAGTGAAAACCGTGTACATGAAAGAAGATATTACTAATGAGGTGTTTAAAACTTTCAGCCAAGGTAAAGAACTTAATGACATGGGGGTGGCAAAGATGAAGCTAGATAAAAGAATACATTTTCACAGCTTTATATTCAAGTCATTTTTCTTATGTACAACCACTACAGAGCTTTCCTTGCCCTTAGCAGTAGCCAATCAAAAAAGTGCAAAAATGGCAGATGACTAAAGCATCCTTAAAAACAACTAGCATACCATGTGCTCAGTGTCTGCATCAGCTAATTAAAACAAAACCTGAAAGGATCAGCAGCAGATACATTACATGGCTTTCTTTTATGTAAGTTGGATTTATTTGTGTTCATGCTTGCAGATAAACAGCTCATGATACAAGAAACCAGTTGTATTTAGTCTGTTCATGTGATGTTTTGTTTCTTGAAAGCTTCACATGAGTAAAAAAAAAAAGAAAAAGAAAAAGCCCTTCCTATAGCTACATTTTATCATCAAAGACAATGAGAGTGAAGAATTATGGTTTACTCACCCACACACTAAAGAAAATTGTATGTCATTCCTGCACCCTGATTGGCTGAAGATTGCAAAGAATAGATATATTTTCTTTCTCCTTTCTTTTGTTGCTTGTTTTTAGGAAAATTGAACACCTTCTTTCCTTGCATTTCCCACTTGCCCATCCAAAACCTCTAATGGGATTTTACCTAAGGAGCTTGGAAACTCCCAGAGCATGGGGATGATTTTTTTGTTTTATTTCTGTTACTGAGATTTTTTTTAACGCATAAAAGAAGAATCTTCTTCTGGTTTTGCTTTTGAGGCAGTGAGGAAGAAAGGCATTGAACAAATACATGGCATAAAAGTAATGAAATATCCAGTGAATTTCCTCTATAAGGTTATTATTTTTTCTACTTCCGTCACACACAGCTAAGAAGCTTTTAAAGTGATGCAAATAATTTAAAAGGGTTATTACACAAACCAGAGTCTCATCTGCCACTCTTCTACCAGACAATGATTTTTTCCCCCTCAACCAGCACTTTCAAGTTCTACAGCTTAGTGTAACCATTTTAATTTTTTTCTTTCTGGAAGGCATGAAGATAAACCATGCATGAATCAATACATGAATGAATCAGCCTCTGGTCTAGCTTACTGATGTACTCATCATTCATATCCTTGCATAATTAGCAGAAATTGAAACTGTAGCTGGGCTTTGCATTCAGCTGAATGTGGCTTGTTTACACAGTCCAACAGGGTTCCATGTTCCAAAAAACCTAATTTGTAGGGATCGTTCAAGCAGGATGAAAACACCTAAAGCTTTGTGCTAAAGAGTTGCAGTTAAGAACCAAGGTATCCCAGTACTTTAGGACAAAGCTTGGTAGGATTGCCAGTCTTTGGGCTTCAGTACATGGTTTGACTTAATTCAAAGGGAGTTTTGGCTCCAGGTTCCTGTAAGGCACCGAGAGATCTCCTACATCCAGCTGTTCCCAGCTCCTGGGGTTGTCCCTCAGATAGCCAGGATTCAGTTTCTGGGACCACCACTGCCTAAGTAGCTGACTTTAGATCTTAAACTCAATTGTCCTCTGCCAAAAACCTTAAAGAGAACAAGATTTGATGTCACAAAAGCAGTCACAGTTACTATTCTGAACATTTTTTGAAAACTCCCTTTTTATCAGTATGTTCCCTTTTCCTTTCTGTATCCTCTCTTGACATGTATCACAGGGACAAGGACTAATGGGAGCACAGTGCCTGCCAGATTTCCCCAGAGAGCTCCTTGGGGAATGATATTCTTCCTCCATTCACTCCTCTTCCTCACAAATACACCCTACAGTTCTGCCAGGCACCAGTGGAAACAAGGGGCCCTTGCAGGCTACCTGCCTCCACAGCCTGTCTTATTTTGGATTTCACTGGCTTTTGGTAGGGCAACTCTGTTTCTATTGTCTCCTGGTTGCATTCTCACAGAGAAATATATTTTATATTCTGAATTTTAAAAGTTTCCAGGGAAGAATTTGTGTCTCTCTCGAGTATTTGTTTGAAGTGCTCAGATTTAGCAGTTACAATTACAAAACAGTAGAAGCCTATATGTCAGGGAAGACTTTTCTGGGTTGGAAGGATATTTCCACTTTGATTGTTACTGTCAAAGGGGATTTCACAGCTATCCACATTACATCTCACCCATGCAGCTGACATCAGAGCAACCTTTGCTGCTTGAGTAAAAGGAGGCTTGGGGAGATACATTATTCAGTTTTGTACAGAGAAGAAATGGAAAATGCTTTTGCAGAAGCAGTCTAGAGCTCCACATTTAGCAACATCTGTACTTAAAAAGAAACACTGGAGCGTGGCCTTAATGAGTTATTGTTGTTTCCTAAAGGCACAGCTTAAACCCTTGGCTCTGTGAAAGTCAGAAATCTCCAAACAGCCGTGTCCCATTAGCACAGCACATCAAACATCACGGGCTGATTTTAGTTCAGCTGAAGGCTGGGGATTTACATCACTGACAGCAGCCATGCATATGGTCACATAGAGTCAGGAAATGAATAACTCTGCTTGAACCAAAGCAAGCAAGGGTACAATAAAAACATATCCTGCAAAGGGATCTGCGAAGGGAAATGGGAGGAAAGCTGAGCTCACACGAGAATAACAAAGCCTGTCTCATTCTAGACCCCACTCCTCTGCAAAACACAGCACAGGAAAAGGCCCAAAGCTCAAAATATTACCAGGGAAATATTTCCAGGCCAGTAACAGCTTGCATGACAGTCTGTACCCAGGGTGCCAAGAGGGCACCAAAAGGTTCTCCTTGTTCTGAGAAGCCTGACTTCTGAGCAGAGCCCACTCCTGGAGTGCAGGATGCTGATGAATATGTTTGGCTTGTCACTGAGGAATAAGTTTTGCTTGTCAGTCACCCAAATGGCAATGGTAACAAAGAGGTCAAGACTGCTTGCTCTATATCTGCTTGTGAAGTAAGAAACTGCATATTTTATTTGGCTAAGTCGAGCACAGTTTTAATACTTGTTTCTATAACCACAGATGGATTTTGGAAGCAGTTAAACAACAACCATGCACAGACAGTCTGGGAGACAGTACAAGAGTATGCACTCTCTTGGTATTTCTGATATTCCCAAAGAAAAACAAACACAGGAAAAAAAAAGGTGTGAGTCCTTTATAACACACATATAATGCAGTGAGAAGAAGCATAAATTCGGGTTTGGTTTGGTTTGGTTTGGTGTGCATTGTGTGGTACTTTGCCCTCAGTGACTTCAGCCGATCACCTCAGGCAGAAAGAAATTCCATTGACCTGCCTGGAAAGTGTGTTGCCAGAAAGGAAGTAGTACCAGTCAGTCACTAAGGGGTCAAAAAGAAAATATACCTACTCTTGCTGAAAAATTAAGCAGCTTTGCATCATGACACTGGTGATTTTGTCTGTTTCAGTGACATAGAACATGCCCACTTGTTTGCAGGGAGATGTTTGTGTTGGACAGACCTATGCCTTGTTGACATCTTTGGCCACCTACTTTCTTGCATTGTCCGGTTAGTGTTTTATTGATTGTTTGCATAATCAGCATATCCATTAATACACTAATTAAAATCAGAGGTATTTCATTGTGTGGATATCTGCACTGGGTTATGATGCCTGACCTAGGCAGTGCACACGAACATCTTTTATTCATAAATTCTGTGATCTGGAAGTAGAATTCTTTTGAAGTAATTAGCCATCACAGATGAGAACTAAATCAGATTACAATTAAATGAAATAAAATATAATTTTTTTTTTCATTTCACATTAAATGGCAAAAACTTCAGTGTGTTTGGCAGAGTGCTCCACTTCCTCTTCTGAATATTTGTGTGAAATGAAAGGTACATTTTGTATTAATGTAGCTATTTGACATCTAAAAATAAATATCTTGTGATCTCACCTTCACCCAGAAGTAACTGAGAGCACAGCTAAACGTGCATCTTCAGAGGAATGTTGATGGATGCTGAAGGCATGCAGACAAAAGAGATGCTTGGGCCACTTGGGCTAATGGTGCTATTTGCAGCACCAACTCAAAGTACTCTGAAGTCAATAACCACATACTTGGCCTTGATGCACGTCAGACCTTTGGTTCCTGTGACAAAAATAAGAATTTGCTTGAACTGATCTGAAAATTTCAGTTTGCGCTTGAAATTCAGTAAAGCAAATTACGTAATCTATACTTTCTTCAGGTTATTGTAATGTCTTTGCTGAGAGTTGAGGAGGGTTTGTTCCTCAGATGTAGATGAGATGTGCACTTGTTTATTTTTGTTAAAGAAGTCAGATGTTGGAGTATAATTAAGAGCTTGAAGACTGCTGATGACAAAAGAAAAATGGAGGCAAGACACACTGAACACTGCAGCAAAACCAGGTTGAGCATATTAAAAGCTTTTTCTTGTACCTGTTCAAGAAGAAATCCCCAAAATGGCTTTCAAGAAGCTAAGCCTCACAGCTAAATTAATGGCTCACACTATTCCTGCTTTCTTTGGGACCCTAGATAACTATGTTAAAGGAACATTTGCTTTTCATATTTGGAGTTACCCTTTACTGTGTATCACCACACTTGTTGGGTGATCCTACCTGCTGATCCTAGCTGCCTTCCCAAGGGATGCATATCTCTGGCTGCCAGCCACCATCAGGACACAGTGTTTCTCAGCTTGGAGCTTTGCTTGCAGAATCTGGAAAGAAGGGAACCAGTCTGAGCCATGAAACATCTCTGTGCTGCCACTCAGGGTCACACTGCAACAGGGACCTCTCTGCCAGCCGTGGGTTTGCTGACTCCACACAGCCCCTGCCTTCCCCAGGAGTGCCTGGGGCCCTCCAGGTACCCTGAGCTGCACACAGGTGGGACTCCTGGGCCAGCCACAGCTCCAGCCTCCCTCCAGCCCAAATGGTGGTGGCAGCTCCCCAAGGTGGCTGTGAACAAAGTCATGGATATAGGAAGGAGCAGCCTCCCTCCAGAGCATCTCTCTGCAGTGGGCAATGGTGCCTACAGCACTTCCCACACTCTGGAGAGTACAGCAGACACTGGTTTTCTGAGCTAGCCTCTCTGACCTTGCAATGATGACAATATGGAGCAGTCACATTGCCACGCCAGTGGCAAAGAGGCTTAAAATCCGCTCCCAGCTGTTTCCCAGAGGGTGTTTACTTCCTCCCAGCTGACAGGCATGACTGACTGTACAAACACTCCTTGCACCTGTGAGGACAAAACAAAAAAAAAAAGAAACCTTCAGCAGCAATTTAAGTTTGTGTGACTTTACTCTCAGAAACACTAAGAGGGGTTAGATGGCAGGTAGCTGCCTCTTAGCTGGGAGATGGTAACAAACAGCTGCGAGTTCATACCAGCTGGAGTCACCTCTACAGTTATGATAATAAATAGGGTACAAATGATAACAGAGTGTGAAACAGAATTGCCATTACACTTAACAACAGATGGGCAATTGCTCTCAAATCCCTTCAATATTGAAAAGTGCAAATCAACAATTTTAGTCCCATGTTAAGTAAACAGACTTGGGTTCTTCCAGGCAGGGAGCCTCAGGTATGAATTCAAAGAGAAGAGAAGCAAAACAGGGACCCACCCTGAGCAAAGGTCCTACAGGGTGGCAGCAGCATCTGTCTGGTGCTCATTTTCCTCAGCTTGTCCTTTGCCTACATGAATGATGAACCCTGGCTGGAGAATCACGGCTAAAAAAATGAGACAGTGGGCTAGCCATAAAAAAGGGATCACAAAACCTGAAAGTGTGAAAAGAACAAAAGAATAGAAAAGGGAAGACCAGTGGGATGTGGAAAAGAAAATTGTCCAGAAGAAGAAATACTAGTGATTGTCAAAGGATGGATATTTCACTCCTTCTAACCCATTCCCTACAGGAGGTGGGAGTGCTGCAGGAAGGAGCAGTGTGGCTCTGAGCACCCCATCCCACCCCTGAGCCAGGACTGGAGAAAGGGCTGTGCTGGATCCTGATGGGTGGCTGACTGCATGGCATGAAGTGTTGGTGCCTGGGTGAGACAGAAAGCCAAAGCCTTCTTTACTGTCTATGCATGAAAGCTCTTCTCATTTTCACTTCAGCAGAGCAGGATGTAACACCTGTTTTTCTGCCCAAATTTTAACCAGGGCAGCATTTTCTTCCCCTTCAGTGTGCAAAGTGCTTTGCTTTGTGGTGGCATTTCATGCTGCTGAGTGTCCGTAAATGCTACACTGTTGTTCTCCCTGATAGAAATATTGGTTGAGGAAAATAATTTTAGCAAAACCAACTATTTTTTCAATAATATTTTGGTTGAAAATGCTTATCTACCCTTATATTTCTAATACCTATGTCTCAGCTTCCATTCTGCATCAAGACTTACAGTAATCTCTCCAGTGAAGTTTCACATACAAATCAAATCAAGAGAAGCTTTTATTGATGTGAATACAACAGAGAGAGCATTTCCCAGGCCATATATCCTAATCAAATGGATTTTCCTTTCAAATTTCCAACATAAGTTAGATTTTTCATGTGTTACTCTGCTGCAAAAATTGTTGTCATGCATGACTAAACTGCATTATGCTTTCAAAATGGTTGCCGTGTTGAAAGGAATATGTCAGAGGTAATTCAGCTGCAGATCATTCTCCCTTGTGGGAAGAATTGGGTTTTGGCCAGCAGGACCAATCATCCATCTCTGCAATAAAATGCAAAGCAGCACATTAATGTATTTGGAAGATTTTGAACAACCAGTTCCACTTTGTAGCAGTTGTTGGTAGCCTGATGTTTTAGGCCTGTTATTCCACATTTATTAACCATCAATTTATAGGCCAGATCTTTAGCTGGCTTACATGTGGACTGCTCTGTTGTGGTTGCTCCCCTGTATTACACAAGTTGCAATCTGACCTTAATATACTGCTCATTTCCTAATGCTTCCATACTTATAAATAAGGTATTTGGAACCAACAAGAACACTCTTTAATGCTTTGCTTAGAAAGAGGAACACTGTCTTGATTTTGACATGAGTGCATGAGAGTGGCAGGGATTGAGGACAGATAGTCACCAGTGAGAAATACAGCATTTGGTTCTCTTGCATCTGTGCACAACTGATCCAAGGATTTTAGATTTTTAAAGTACTGCTTAGCACTGCCAAAAGCTCCCTGACAAAAAGGGATTGATTCAGAGCTGCAGAAACAAAACATATCAAATTCCTTTAGGTGTCCTCCCTTGAAAGAACACATCCATTATGGGATACCAAGATTGACAAATTAACAAAATACCTAATTGAAGAAAATGCTTTTGACCCAGAAGGCCTTAGTCCTTGTCTGAGGTCACAGACAGCTGTGACACCCAGCACTCCCAGTGCAGGAATGAGCCACAGACACCTCACATGAGTCAGCCCTGGATGACTCTGCTTCTGACTTCAGATGAAATTTTCACAGACACACCAGTTAGGACCTGTGGGGCCAATCACTGGTCCCCTTAGCTGAGTATGGATTGCAGGGCAGGACCTGATAGGCCTGATGGACCAGCCTTGGTGCTGATGAAACACCACTGATGATGCTGGTTGTGAGCAGAGGGAACAGAAGAGCTGCCTGCCAGAGGGCTCTGATCTGAGTCAGGAAGGCGTTCAGCAGGAATCCTAAGCAACAAGCAAGGGCTGACTGTGCTCCAAGCTAAAGAAAAGGAAGAAAAATTAATGCAGCTGCAATTGTTTTGGTTTCAAAATATGTGCCATTAAATGCAAATTTAGTTATGCCTCTTTTTTCCTCCCAGAGAAATCAGTTTTTAAATAAACCACAGTCTTCCCCCCCATCACAGTGCTGTTGGATCATTTGTAACAGACTGTGCTGGTCAGCAGGTCCACTGCCAGCCCCATGCATGCTACTTTACCTCACATTTTTGGATGCCCTGCTAGATCAGATGTGAGGAAAGGAGCATAACAGCATTTCTGGACTTTCCACCAGGTCAGTGGTTTGTTACTGCTTCAGCCATGCCAGTGTGTGCTGAAATGTTCTGTACCTTCTTTGAAAGAAACCTCATCATAAATTCAATTAGCATGAAAAATGAACCAAGGCATAATTATCTTATAATCATCTACAAAGACCCTTTGGTTCCAAACCTAACACTGAGCTTCTTTGCAGGAGAATGTAAGTGGTATGAGCAAACACAGATACCTCCACAGCTCCTGTTGCCGCCTGCTCTCCAGCTTTGAGAGGGCAAGAATGCAAATTCCTTCACGCTCCCATTGGCTGGGTGACAACAGCACCAAGGAGGGCAGTGTTGGCAAGGCAGGGCCATTTGTCACTCTCCTGCCTGACCTCATTCAGAGCTCAGCTAGAGAGAACCTGATGGCACCAGGCACTGTCACCTGCCAGCTCAGGACTTCTGCAGACCCTGCAATGCTCTCCAGAGGGACAGAGTTCTTTCCATTTGCCAGGCACATCAGTTTGGGTTGAATTTGGGTCACCCAGGCATGTGCTGCCTCCAGCATCATTTCATCCCACTTCAATCCCACCCAGTCTTCACTTTGGCGGGGTGGGAAGCCCACCCTCCTTGGTGAGCTGAAAGGAACTGAGGTCCCTGTGCTGCTGCTTACATGACCTTACCTCTGGCATCACAAAGGGGTGCACATCAAAGGTGGTCTTCAGGGATCTGTGTAAAGTAAATTAAATTAAAGGAGAAAATGCAGGTGGATCTACAAGTGCCATCAAGGTATGTGGCAGTACCTGATCCTTCTCACCATAAAACCCTTTTTTTCAGCTGACTAGAAATTTGTCATGCTCTGGGAAAGGCAAGAGGAATTTTCTGATGCTATTTGTCTCTCCACAACTGAACCTTTTATTTAATTATTTGATAGAGTTTCAGCAAAGTGGTTTAGCCATTTCCAAGAATGAAACTGGGGGCAGGGGAAAGAGAGAGAAATGTTGTCAAGGCAACAGTAATCCCATTATTTTTTAACTTCTGAGTGCCTGAGTAGGCAACCTCTGTCTTCTTTTCATGCCATTTTAATGCATAATAGTAATAATGGTGGAGACAATTATTCTCATCTCTTTTAAGAAAAGAGCATGCCAGGGTAGTAAAGGGACAATAGGACATGCATTTGCAAACAAAACAAGCTGGCACCTTCACATTGCTGGCTGCTGCATCTGCTGCTGCTATTTTGAAAGCAAGCTTTCAGGGCCTCAGTACTCTGCTAGCAACATCTCTTTAAATTGTCCTCCACCAGACAAGATCAAGACCCTCATTTCCCTGGCCTGAAGTGCAGCTGACAGCCTCCACGTGTTTGGGGCATATGTTAGTGCTCAGCAATCATTTCCCTCCAGATTTTATGGCTCATTGTCATTTCTCACACAACAAAATGCTTTAAATGTGGAGAAAGGCTCTGCTTTATGCTTTGAGGAATGTCCCTGGAGAGAGGATTTTAATTTCTGCATGATGGGGGAGACTTTTAAATCATACTGCATCAGCTGCTATTTGTCAGATAAGATGTGTTTTTACTATGAACTGAGCCTACAGCACATTTGTAAAGTGCACTGAGTGAAAGGAAAACAACAACAACAAAAGAGAAAACAAGACCCCTAAAACAACTGGCCTTTCATGTATTTTCATGTTTTCCTTTCAGTCTCCTAGAGCAAGTGAAGTTAGTCAAAAATTTCGAGGGTTTAGTTTCAGGTTTGTTTTTTTGTTAATTAGAAAAATAGGAGTCTGTCAAGACTGGAAGTACACACAAGAATGTAGATCAGATATTGTTTTAGGAAAAAGCAAGTATAGTGGAAAGTGACAGTAACAATTGAATAGATCATTCTGTGTGTCTACTTAGAAAATGTCTTATTTCCATTTTTTTTTTTTTACATTTGTCTATTACTTTTCTTTATTTCTGGTATTTTAATACCAATGCTCTGTATTTTTACATTTTCATGCTGCAAAATTTGGAGGCAACAATTCCTAGCAAACAGACCACTGAACAACAGCAAATGAAACTTAATTCTATGCAGTGTTTTCTCTCTGAACCTCTGGCCTCTACATCAAGCCATTTTATTTCTGCTTCTCCATTCCCCAGGCCATGAAATGGGAATGATGTATGATCTCACTGATTAAGTAAATTGTTATCTGTTACAAAGGCCTTGTGGAATAACTGGGGTATACTATTTGTATGTTATAAATATAATATATATATTTATAACTATATATATAATATATATATTACATATAATTATATATAATATAATTATTAGTATAGCAGTAATATATTATTATTATTATACTAATAATAGTATTGTATATTTAACTTATGTATTTAATATTTGTGTTTAGCAGTGCATAAGATATTGGATAGGCATGAGAAGATACCAGACATGTTATAGGAGATGTCAATATTATTGATTTTTTTTCTTATTCAGATCGAATAGTCTCCAAAAACAGGACTCTTTCCACTGTAAAGAAGCCTTCCCTGGCTTCTGCCCATGTTTTGCAGTGCCTAGCAGGGCCTGTGTGTTTGATTTGCCCTGGGTATTATTACCCTGCAGTGCTACCTCCCACATCAGCAGGGCTTGTCACTTTTCTGCTACAGGGAGCTGAGCTCCCATTTCATTTTCAAGCATGTTCTGACAACCTGTGCAGCTTTGTACCTTGCTAATAGATGCGTGGGTACTGAATCTAATCCAGCAATGTACACCAATTAAGTTACTGCACTTTGAGAACAGATGTGACATTTAAAAAAAAATCGCAGCAAAACCAATTCCAGCAAAACATCAGTCAAAACGTTAACAGTGCTACGAGGAATTTCTGAGAATATCAGGGATAATTTTACTACTGCAACAGCAACAAAAATAAAGCCATGGCAGGAAGAGGAAAACAAGCTTGTTAAGTAACAACCAGTGTGAAAATCTGTTGAAAAGTTTCTGGCTGCAAAGGAGTACGTGTGCATGCACCACACCAGCACAGAGACACAGGATGTTATCAGTACTGTGCAAACCTTCACTCAGCTGTCATTAAACCACAGGCTGTGCTTGTCTGGGGTTGTTAAACTCATTTTGAGATGCATTTCATGGAATCAGCTGTTCTGCTGTATAACTTACACCACCTGCTCTCCACCTGACAGGATAAACTAAGCCACTTCTTGTCATGTGGCAGCACTGAAGAAACAAAGCCACACATGCTTTCTTCTCCTCCCTAGCCCTCTCAAAACTAGGGTGTTTCACTAGTGCACCGAGAACTTAGACCTGAAAATGCGTAAATGTGTATTGAATTTTACTATTGAATTTCATAGTTTGACCTAGTGCATGGTTTAACCCTGCCTGTAATTCTAAAAATGTCAGGATTGCCACCATGAGGAAACCATGTTCTTGTGCTTTGGAAGGAGTAGGAGTAGGGTTTTATGCCAACAGATGTACATGTGACTTTCCTTACTAACCATGCATTGAGCAAACCCTCTGTTCCAAACAATAATAATAATTAAGTACACTGCATTCCCAAGTGGTGCAGGCAAGGGTCAACAGAGTTCACACACTTATAAAATGATCATTACTGAGTTTGCTCAATGCTAGAAAAACAAACATGGATGCTCTATATCTGTTATTTTAATTATTACCATAGCACTGGCATGGTGGAGAGATGCCACAGCTGTGAAACAGCAGCTGGCAGCTGCACTATTCCTACTGTCAGAATGTACCATCTGATTGGTTTTTAGCTCTTCCAGAGAAAGGAAGAAATATAAAATTTCTTTGCAAAGAATGATTTAAATTTTGACGCACACATATACAGTGACATCTCATTAATCAAGGAGAAACTGAGGGTCAGACACAAGGAAATCAGAGATCTTTCGAAATGAGACAGTAACCAAAACCAGAAATGGGTTACAGATGTCCTCTCTCACAGCCTTCCTTAGGACATTAGGACACAGTTTAAACAACAAAAAACAGCAAGTGTGTCAGCATCAAGTAAACCCTTAAATGGGTTTGATGAGTGGGGCTCCCCAGGAATCTTGTGCAGTTTTTGGTCTGGTAAACATTTGCAACGTGCTGAAATGCCCCAGAGTTGCTCTCTTCTCAGCTCTGCAGTGTATCTGACCTTTCCATATCAATTCTTGAGCAACATGGATAGCATGAGAGCTTTAACCAGGCAAGATAAATGCCAACATACATGATTGCAGTCACGTCATCTGTCCTGGGTGCTTTTGCTCAGGGATTGCTCCAGCCTCATTTGCTGTATAGCCAATGAATGACACTTTTTCAGATTTAACCTTTGCTTTATGTTACTTCTCATTTCTCTGAGTCACAAGGAGTTTATTCTCTGTTCTTGGGCTCACTTGCAGTGAGCACAATTTCCTTTCTCTGCCACAAAGCATGCACACACAGCATAGAGACACAAGAAACACTCTTATGGTTTCTCCTTGGGTGATTTCAAGAGATCAAGCTGCTAAAAAGAGCAGAGTCTCTGTCTTGTTTACATTCCTGCTGAGCAGGTACAGGCAGGGCGCAGATCCATATGTGTCTACCAGGGAACCACTGTGCTCACACAAAAACTCCTCTAGAAACTGAAGCTCTGCCAAAGGGAAACTCAAGGGTCTTTTCAGTGTCTAAGGTGGGGATTAACACTTGAAATTGTGTGCAGCTTTTAATTTCCTTGGGGCAACATTTCTCATGCCATACAGGCATAATTCTTTGGTTTGTTTTGCTTCTAGCTACTCATCATACCTCTCATAAA
Organism: Camarhynchus parvulus; assembly: GCF_901933205.1. Classification (NCBI taxonomy): domain Eukaryota; kingdom Metazoa; phylum Chordata; class Aves; order Passeriformes; family Thraupidae; genus Camarhynchus; species Camarhynchus parvulus. Next base: position 29,075,739 of record NC_044586.1, on the reverse strand, counting down.
AAGTGATGTAGAATATTATCTTGATTTGGTCTTGCTGCTTTGCAATGCCTTGTCCAGGACATTTTCAAAGCATTAGTCAAAAAGGACTGTCTTCCACACTTTTGTACAGCTGACAACAAAACAGATTATTTTCAGAGACTGAATATAAGGACTTTTGGAAAATCAGGCGTCTTAAGGCATTGCTCACACTAGACATTAGATCTAGACAGAACTGTGAAATCCCAAATAAGTAGGCATTTTTGAAAATATTAGCAATTTCTTTATCTTTCTAGGGAGGTTTTTTCAGTGCCAAATGCTTAAAAAGTGACCTTTTTTTTCCCCATCAACGGATCAGTAGTGGCACATGCAGTAAGTTTCAAAATAACTCTGGTCTTCTCTGTCCTTGTTCATAGAGATCTCCCTACATATAAATTTTCACAAACTCCTTTGTGGAGTGATTTGGAATCCATTATAGCAAAGTGTCCCTCAAAATTGAGATGTTAGAAATATTTTGTTAGGTAAAAATCCTCACTCCTTCCCTCCACCAAAAGTATTCAATCCAAGATGTTGCTTTATATCTTGAGGACTGTGTATTTTCCTCCAGATCAGCCTTCTGTGGGTCAGAAAAAATCACCATGGTCCAAACCCTCTAAGTTCCATATGGAGACACAAAGGATTGAGTGAGATGGGCCCTGTCTTCTTTCCAGAAAGGCCAGAGATTGGCTTGCTGCTGGTGTTCATGAGCAGGATTTTGCACTGCACCCCCACAAACAACACCAGGGCCCAAAGGTGTAGTTAATAAGTGGGGATTTTTGAGCCAGGACAATGACTTCCACTTGAAGCCCATGTCTGTATGCTCCTCATCTTTTCCCTGGCCATGCACCCTTGATTGCTCCACATATGCAATGTGCCCTTTGCTGCAGATGCTAAAAGGAGGATGCACTTTGGATGGCATTGCTGAGGGCCAAAACTGTCCATGTTGCCAGCTGCAGAAGGACAAGCCATCTCTGGCTTGTGGGCAGCATGTGCCAGGAGAATGGGCTTCACTGCTGGGGAAGGGAGGAGACAGGGAGGGCCAGATCCATCCAGCAAAGAGGAAAAGTAAACAAAGTGAGAAGGAAACAGGGCATCTTGGCAATCTGCAAGCATCTTATCTATCAGGTTCAACACCACCAGTTTGGCACACTGCCACAGACATTTCTTCCAGTGGCTCACAGTGTCATATGGCCCAAAATACCTGCCTTCTCCTACCACACTGCCACATGCTTGCATTGCCATGGCACTTAAAAAAGCCCCAGCTGCATCTGTGTAATTCTTGTGAACCCCTGCTTAGTGCCAACATGTTAATTCTCTTGGAAATGTTTGTGATATTTGAATCTAATTGGTCTTGGCAAGGAGGGACAGACACATTATTTCTATTCTGTCAGCAGCTTGCATTGCAGCAACTGGTTCATACTTCTAGGGTTGAACTGGGAAAGAGGCTGAGGGACAAACATAGGGAGCTGTAATAGTTTCCAGTGATGCAATTAGTGTTTGCACAAAGCCTGCACCCAGTGCTGCACTCTGACCTTTGCTGTTCAACTGCTTGAAATTTTACACAGTCATTACTGAGAACATTGTTTTGCAAATAGTGATTTGAGTCACCAGAGGGTCATGATTTCTGCTGTTACATACTCACAGCTAAGTTGAGATGCTGTAGCAGTCTCCACTGAAGTGGAAAGCTACATGCAAGTAGGGAAGTGATGCCTGGATGAGCTGAAGTAACTTCCTGAACTTATGCATAAAATCTGTGGCTTCACCAGGAAATGAGCTCAGAAATTGCAAGTTGTGGTGCTGTCCTTGTACCCACGCAGACAGTGGTCATGAATCATTTTACCAAATGACAAACCTAAAGAGCAAAGAACAGTTTTGAGAAACAATGAAAACCAAGCTCAAAAAGGCAAACAAACCTCAATGCTGTAAAAACCTTCCATGGATGACGTGGAATGAGCACCTGTACATAGCCAGGATTAAACAGACCCTAGAAAGAATTTTTTTCTCTAAGCCAGAGCACCCCAGTGAATTCTGACTATGAACAAAGCCTCACAATACTGTGGGCAGCAACAAAACATCCTTGGCATCTTCAGCTGTGCCAGAGACAGCTGTGCCTGGTCCCTTTGCAAAGCAAGGGAGGAAGACTGGGAGGGTGTCTGTCAGAAGCAGGTACAGCCATCCTGTGTCTTCCCGGCAGCAGTGAGAGTAGCAGGCTGACTCTCCACAGTTCTCCCCACCTGTCCTCATTTCATGTTCATTCTGCCTCTAATTTTACTTTCCGTCAGGAAGCAAATAGTTTTGCATTATTATTGTTATATTTTGGGCATCACTTCCAGAAGCTTTGAGCTGGCTTTGCAAAGGCCCAGCGAAATTCCAAGAAAAGGCATAGGTGTGAGATTTCTGTTAGCTTTGGCTTAGGGATAAACCTCACCTGAAGCATCCAGGTGGCCAGTTTCTGCATTTATTGGATCTACTGCAGTTTAAGATAGCACGTCCAAAGATATATCTCAAGGTAGGTGTTGTCCAAGCAGAAAACAAGTTCATGCACAAGCAGGGACCGTATCACACTCTCAACTATCTCCATGTGACATGAAAAGCATTGCTGTGCCTGGAAAGCAAAGGGCTGCAGCAGATGCCCCACTTCAACCCAGAGATCCTTCCTCTGAGGCCACTGTTTTGCACTGCTCCAAGAATCAGAGATTTATCTCTTCAGTGTGCCAGCTCCTGGCAGACCTACCTAATAAATATGGAAAACATGGTGTGACACTGTGACAGCTGCTCTGCATGGACATATCTTAGAGTCCTGTTCCTATTCTCCTTTTCAGCAGCAGCAGGGAAGCCTGAAGAACAGTGTCAGTAATGCTGGTGGGCACGAGCTCTGCCAAGAGCCTTCAGAAGACAGAGCAACTGTGTCTATTAATCTGTCAGCATTTAATATATTACAAAAAACCCAAACAATTTAATGGGCAATTAAAACAATGAAAAAAATCAAAACAAACCAAACAAAAAAAAACCAGCCAAATGAAGAACACTCTAGTGGGTTTTAGACCACCTAATTTTCATTTGTAGGTCACCCGCTGTCATCCCCTAGAGGAGTGAATACTTTGAGATATTTCATATATGAAAGTCCAGCCTTTATGAATATGACTTTTATTTTTGGGACAGTTTTGGGTCAGAAGTGTGAAATGTTTTATTTTGAACTTAATTTCTCAAATATTTCTTTATCACATAGTCATAGACCATAGACTACGACTTCTGCATCAGTGAACCACAGACTCTGTAAGGATATTTGCAACTGGGAGAAAGAGCATGCAGATTCATAGCTCTGAGTTTCTGCTACAAGAGAAAAGATTGAATAGTAGTTGTCATCAGGCTGGAAACACAAATTTACAAAATCTAGGGCCCTTGGCAAAAGTCTGAAACAACACAGCAAATGTCAAGAATCCAGGTCACCTGCACTAGTAGCTCACTGTCCTGCCTTCAGCTGGTTTCAGTCTGCAAACCCATATGCATCCCACCTGAACTGAGCTTGGTGTTCCCCACATATATGTGAACAAACACACAGAGCAGCCAACAAGACAACCATAAAATTTACCTGTCAAAATGCGCAAAAATTGGCAGGAGATATCTGGCTGCTGCTTGGAAGATAAATGGCAAACCACCAATATCCTTCATGCCTAGCTTCACACATCTTTGTTTATTATTTATTATTTATGGGGCAGCACAGAGAAAATTCTACAACGATCATCCTCCATTTAATAAGTGGTACAGTATGCATGAGAGAAAAAAATGGAAATGACTGTGTGCACCTCCTGCACAAAAAAGAGCCTGTGAGCAAAAAATTCACACTCTAGAAGCTGTCATGCTGCCTACAGGACTCACACAACAGAATAGTGTGAATTTCTTTGTCCATAAACAAAGAGTGATCGTCTCTTCTCATTTTCAATATGAAATGCAAGGATAAAGGTCTGGAAATGCTATCAGGAGACATATTTGAGCAATGAAGATTTTAACAGGTGCTTGTGTGCTGGGCTTCTTCACTCTTCAAGCTCCACTCTTCATTTCATATCAAGGGTAGGCAACCTTCCAGCAGGCTGCTTTGAGACTCTGGGAGATGAGACTGGATGGCTTTTACAAAAGATGGTAAATGAACACTAAGGACTTAGAGAGTTCTGTTAACCTACTAAAACTGGGACAGAGACATGAAATGTTAGAAGAGAACAGGAAGGAAAATACCCCACCAGGACTACTCATACAGGTTACACTTGTATCTGCATTTTATGGACATGTCTGGTATTGTGACACTTCTTTCCTTACATTTGCACGGTATGTGTGTCACTCCTTATTGTTTCAAAACAATGGTGAGAAAATGGGGGAAAATATGTTGCTAGTAAAAGTTTCTAAGCATTTCCAGGAATGCTCGCCTTTCCTGGAGGGAAAATTTCCAGCTACTATTTCAGTAACCCATCCTGTCACACTGTCAGCTTGTTTGCTCTTGTTTTTAGAAAAACATTGTACAACAAGCACTAAAATCCTCTCCAGCACAGGGAGCAGCTGTACAGCATAAAAGTGCAACCAGTGCCTACTGAGTCAGACCACTGGTCCATGCTGCATGGTTCTTTTTCAACAGTGAGAAAACAGATGCAACTTGGGAAGTGCCTGTGAGTGAGGACACATTCTTCACTCCTTTACCCTTGCTGGGGTGCTAGAGGGCATCTCCTTGCCTATTACCTCTAATATTCACACGTGTCTTACCCCTTTCTGATCTGCTGGCAACATCTGCAGCAAGTTCCAGAAGTCTGATGCCCAATGCAAAAAGAAATCTTTCCTTTTACTAGCTTTAAGTTGATCTTCTACTAATTTGATCAGGTAGCACAGGCCCACAGTTTCTCACTCAGTGTGTCCACCATCTTCATTTTATCACAAAACCTTTCTGTTTTGTTTAAACAATCCTGGATATTTAATCTCTTCTCTAAAGGCAGCTGCTCTAACCTCTTGAACATTGTAGCTGCCCTTTTTACCCTTCACTAAATCCTCCTTGAGATGAGAGAGCAGGATTTCAGACAGCGCTCAAGATGAAGACACATGAGTTCTCAAATAGCAGAAAATAAAGTATCTCCTGTTCTCAACATCCTTCCTGATGATGCCCAAGGTGTTTTGGGCTTATTTGTTCATGCTGCACACTGAATTTATTTTGGCAACAACAACTCCAAGATCTTTTTCCTGAGTTGTAATGACGATTTTCTAGGTCAGCATCATGTAAGCATGATTTGGATTATTAAATTACTAGTGCAAATACAGAACTCAAGCATATTTTGGTATCATGCCCAAAATTAAAATGCAAACCAGCCCTTTTTCTAGTCCTTGGAATAGGGATTTATTTAATTCTTTGACAACTTTTGCAGACTAAAATCTGGTAACAGTTTTCAGGAAAAAAGTTTACAAAGTGTCTTAGAAAACTTGATTTTGTAGCATATTCTTGGTTGTCAGAAGCACAGCACATTACTATAAGATCTGCTCACTTTTCAAGACTAAAATTTAGAGCAGATATCCTTCTAAGCTTGGTGAACACTTAGTCTTATTTTTTTACATCTATTTGTATAAAGACTATTAATTGATTAGAAAATTAAACTTATTAATTTGTTGAGAATTGATTGCATTAGGCATTGCTCTTCTTGTAACTCATGAGCTGTCACCCCACACAATATATAAATAAGCTATATACCATATAACTATTTCCAAAGATATTCCATCCAAATATTGGATGTTATAGCTAAGTCTGGCAGATAATTTTAAAGGATAAGGACAAAACCAAAGCAGGTCATAGGATGAAATTTCCTTATGTGCTGAAGATTGCTGTCAGTGTAAAATAGGTCCCACTTTTAAACTCTAGCCTTGGAGAAAATTGTACCTATTTTAAACTGGAGTTATATATTTGTTTGCAGATATTTTTAGCAGTTCCCTGGACTACTTCATATGTGTATCATCACCTGCCTCAGAGGACTGCTTTTGCTCTACGTGGACTTGACTGTTTTGCTAAATCTGTTCCTTGTTTTCTATCAGGATGTTTTGGAAGTGGACTAGACAGCAGTCCCAACGATTGCTACAAAAACAGCATTTGCCAGACAGAGGAACTGATGCTTATGGATTTGTGCCAAAAACAATTGACCTGGTTATCCTGACTGGGTAAATACCAGTATATCACTTGTAAGGGTCTGAGAAAAGTGTATTCATGCCTGGTTCTAAAAATTCTGTTCATTGATACTTTTGCTAAAGGGAATGAAAAATAAACACACAGAATACTTACTGAAAAAATCTCCAAAAATACCAAAAGCAAAAACACTGGATGCTTGTTCTACAGTCTGTAAACTGCTGCAATATTCTTGGTCCTTGCCTCCTTATATGACTTCAGTCTACTAAAACGTGTATGAGCTAAAGTCACCTGTTTGAAAGTGCTATTCAGTGTGGAGAGAAGATTACCCACTTTAAATCAGCACAGTTCTGTTTCATAGCCCCCAAAAGAAACACCTAATCATTTTAGGTTTGTTATTTCCTTTACTACCTCCTTGTCACGTGACAGCTTGCCTGTTACCTCTCCTACTGAGACCCTGAACAAGCCCAGGATATATAAATGAAATCTTACAGGGAAATCTTTTTCCCTCTTCTGTGCTGGGACCTTGGACCTTTGTTGTTTCCACACTCAATGCTCTACATCTGGCAGAGAACTCTTGCCATCTCTCATGCTAGAGGACTGTGTCATTCTTTTCACATGAAGACAGCAGTGAGAAAAAAAAATATGGGGAAATGGCGTCTCCCAGTTTGGTTTATAAGTCTGCCTGGGCCAGCAGGTCTGTGCTTTGCCCCTTCTTGTGTCTCAGATAAAGCCACTCATTACCTGTCTACTCAGTAAACTGTACAAGCTTTGGCTTGTGCTGTGTAAAGATAAACTCTGCCAGAATATCCTGAAAATCCATTTGAAAAATCCCATATTTGGGAGCAATGCAGACAATTCCATTCCAAGATAAAGCCTGCTGAAGGAATAGCCTTCACCTCAAGTAAAAAGTGTACAAGTCTCTCTGTTGGGTGAGTCTGCTTCTGAAAGGGTTGGATGTGAGGGTGACAAGGAGATAGAATTATAAAATCAGAAAATAATAGAATTTCTTATGTTGGAAAAGACCTTAAAACTACCAAGGACAGCTGTTAAACTCACACTGCCAAGTGCACCAATAAACCATGCCCTAAGCACCACATCTTTCACGTCTTCTAAGTACCTCCAGAGATGGTGACTCAACCACTCCCCTGGGAGCCGATTCCAGTGCTTGACAGCCCTTTTGGTGAAGAGGTTTTTCCTAATCTCCAATCCAAACCTCCTCTGGTGCAATTTGAACCCATTTCCTCTTGCTGTGTTGCTTGCAAGAAGAGACTGACACCCACCCAGCTACGACCTCCTTTCGGGTAATTGTAGAGAGTGATAAGGTCTCTCCTGATTCTCCCCTTCTCCAGGATAAACACCCCCAACTCCCTCACCCACTCCTCACAGGATTTGTGCTCTACATCTTCATCAGATCATTCTGATTCCCCATACCTCTCATGCTGGATGGAAGATATCAGCAGGGGTCTCCAGTGGTTTTCTCCAACCCAGCAGAGTCTCTGGAGGCACCTTTGTGGTGAGAGGAAAGTGCAGTTCTTTTTAAGTTAGGATGTGATGTTGCTGGGAACCCAGAAGGTCATGTTCTATAACTGGAAACAAATTTCAAAAAGCAGACTGATTCTTGTTTGATGTTTTCAGACATGTCAGCTTAAAGCTAATCAAGCAAAGTAATTTTTTCTAGTCCTCTGATTTTTGACCTAATGTGTTTTGCTAGATAAAGGATTTGATATTAGCCCTACTGTAAACAGCCATGAAATCTGAGATGTCTTTTGTCTCCTTGTGATTCATGCAGAGACCTGTAGCATTTTAAGCCCAGCAATCAGTACAGAAAGTTGACTTGATAAGATAAAAATCATGTTGTATTTATCAAAAATTTACTAGCTGTCCAAAACCTGAGTAAAGATGAAGAGTTAAAGAAAAGCTGTGCTAAAAGAAAGGCAAAGAACAAAATGTAATTGCCATTCTCTCTTGTGTAAGAAGAGAAAATGTGACTTCTTCCTGATTTTTGTATCATCACCTGATGAGAAGCAGCCAGCCTCACTGCTGCTTTCATAACAACATCAATCCCATTGATTCTGCTGGGAGCAACTCGGAGCACGAATGGCCTGAAACAACAAACACTATGTGCACTTTCTTCCACTCAGAACCTGGAACAAAGTGTTGCCCCAGTACTAGCAGGAGAACTTGCATGAGTGAAGGGGAAAAGATTTTACTGGATATTCACATGCTTCAAATGAGCTTTTTTCCCCCCCATATCTACATGTATAGAAAAGAAAAGCTCCTCTCTCTTCCCCAGGAAATTAGCATCTGTGTTCATCGGTTTCCACTCCTCGGTTTTCAGGAAGAGCCGTAATCCAGGTACAGTCATAGCCCATCAACTTTTAATTTGCAGAGCAGCGCAGACCTTCAGATCCTCACAGCATTCCTTCTAACACATCCTCACTGCCCATGAGCACAGACCTGGCATGGCTCTCTGTAGCTGCACACTCGGCAGGAGGGGAGGAAGGAGGAGGGCTCAGCAGACTGTACCAATAAAAAACCCTGAAATATGCACCCCTCCTAGACTATGATGGGAAGGTTATTTGTCTCTTCTGAGCTCAGAGGTGTCTTTGTCCTGAAATTAAAATTTAGAAAACATAATATCAGATCAGTTTATGAAAACAGTTAAAATCTTAAATGTCATATGTATTTTAAATATCATGAAGGTACATATGCTATTCCCCTCTCTGCCCAGCCCCAAGCTAACATCTGAGAGTGATTCCTATGTATTGCATCATGCCAAGTTACCTGATTGCTACTGTTCCAGCTGATGTTTTACTGGATGTCAGACTGCTGACTGTCAGCTTGTGTTTCTACCCTGTACAACAATGAAAGCAGACAGTTTGTGGGAATAAACCACTGGGAAGGGCACTGTTAGCAATATAGCTGTTTAAACATTAAATATCTCAATAGTTCCTGAGTGGAAGTTGATTTTTAAAAATCTTATGGATGTGGGGAGACACAAGCAAAATGTGGGATCTATCCCTTTATTATTTTCCAGTCTGCGAGAAGAAATGTTGGCCAAAAAATATCTTCTGATAGGAAAAACTCTTTGAGTCAAAGAACAGGTCTAAAAAGTGCTGACCTGCTCCTGAGTAAGGGTCAAGTCTTGCTTTAGCCAAAGAAATTTTGGAAGGGGCTGCAAAAGGAACTGCCATATGTGCTGGTCCAGTGCAAAGAGAAATAAATATTTCTCCTCAGGGTCAGGTAGGGAGTACTTCCAAGAGGGAATGGTGAATGTTCATTCTGCAGCCAAAAAGAAAAACAGGCTTTAAGCAGCCTCTCCGCTTCTCAGCAGCAGCCTTTTCAGGAAAACTGTGGACTTCTTACATGAAGGTGTGAGGCAGGTGATTTTGTGTAGATAACATTAATTATCTTCTTTTTGGCAAAGCATCCCTCCTCTCCTTCTTTTCCCTTCTACCAGCAGCACCTGCCTTGTGAGGATTTGAGAGCAAAGAGCAGCCCCTCAGCAAGCCCAGCTGTTGCCAGGGAGAGGCAGAGCATCCATGCAAGGAGAGGCAGAGCGCAGCTGCCACTCCCAGCCACGCTGCACAGCCCCAAAGATGGGACACTCACTGTACACAGGTCATGCCCCAGGGGCAGCACAGCCAAGCCACACACCATGGAGATCCCTCTTTTTTTTTTCCTAAGTGATCTGAAATCATGGATCCTGGATTAATTCAATTCCATCTTTAAAACTGAGCTAAAATAATTCATTCAGAAAGATACCTGCATGGCAGTGTGGGTATTACACCAATCCAAAAGGAGAAAATTACTGGTCACTGAGAGAAGGAATTAAAAGGGAAAGGAATGAGAATAGGGAAATCTTAGATCAGCCTTGCTCCCTCCCTCCTCAACCTCCTGCTGCTTCTGAGAGTCCATAGTCCCAGCTCCAGCTCAGATGTTGCCCTGCAACCTTCTTTCTGTAGATGGTGTTTTCCTGCTGCAGGAAGTTACAGTTCCCCTTTGACTTCACCAAAATAAATCAGCTCTTGTCCTTCACCTGCATTTTCAACAAAATAGATGAGTTACAGTCTTGTTGGTATTTTGCTTAACAAAATGGTAGATAGAGATGCTGCCCTTTCATTGGGCTGTTTTATATCTCCCATGCCACATAAATAGCTAAAAGAAGAAAGCCCAGAAACTCACCAAAAGCAGAGCAGAGTTTTCCTCTTCACCACCTGTTGTGTTCTGCAGTGAGATGGCAGCTGCTGCCCCACTGCCACAAACCCTCTTGGTGTGAAATGCCATAAGGGAACTGAGGCAGCTTATTTCACCCCAAGTGTGTAATCCCACTTTTTTCGTGTATTTGTTTGGTTTTATTTTAATTTCATAGTCTCACAATCCACAAGTTTAAGCTTAAGCTTTACATTCAGATAATCCCTCAGATCCTTTTAATGAAATTTGCATTAGATGATAAAATTTATACACTTTCTTCTCATCCAGTTTTATTAGTCACTCCATGCCTCCAGTTTTATCGAAATGTCTTGCAAGATTTGAGAAAATCTAGATTTTTTAATGTCTAGTGAACTGGCCTGACTTTCAGTTTGAAGAGGGGAGATGCACATACTGCAAGCTGAAATTTCCTCACTGCTGTCCCCAGGGCAACTCTGCAGCCCTGAGAATGGCACCCAAGGGCAGGTCCCAAGATCATACTTGTTGACAGTGAGAGGAGGCAATTTTTAGAAGTTCAATAGAATAGTCCAGTCTGAAGCGGAAGAGGAAATCTGATTAGATTTCCTCTACAAAACTGAAAGCAAGAGCAGTCATAAGAACTAGAAAAAGAACCAGTACCATGTTTTGTACATTTTAGCCTTATTATATACAAAAATGAATATATTAAGATCAATCAAGTGCCCCAAAAATGACCAAGTAAAATTATGTCAGATAGCAGAGGTCTTCTTAGCCTGATGTTGCCTCAAAATCATTCAGAGACCCCAAAAGAGGAAATCCTTTTCAAAAGCACCAAGGTTTACTGATCAGCCATGTCTTCTGTCAGAAAGAAACTGGCATGAGCAAATAGGTTATGCCTTTGGTGTCCCTCTGGATACAGCAGTTTTGCCCTGGTGGAAAGTGGTTCTCAGCTGTTTCCCTTCAGTAGACCAATGTCAGTCATTGTCAGGAGTCTCCAACCACATTCCAACCACACTCCAACCACGTGTCAGTGTAAGGAAACGTAACATCTAAGGTGGGGAGAGAGGAAAGGGAAACTATTGCACAGCACCACAAAATTGTGGCTATTCAGTTGAAACACGTGACCGCTTTGGCAGTTTCCTTTAGCTCTCTAAAGAGAGGGGAATAGAAAAGGAAGAAAAAGAAATAAAAATACAAATGGTATTGCTACCTATATCGTGGACATTGTGAAAGAAAACAATTCAATGTAAACCAATGTAAAACACTGTGTTATGAAGAGTACAAAGCAATGGCAATCACAACAAACTGGAGTGCTCTAAGGGCAGCAAAGGTGCCAAGCAGACAAGAACAAGAGAACTCCTCCACAGCCAGGCATATAAAGAGCAGTTACCAAAAGTGCAGGGATGTTTCCTTGGAAAAACAAATCACAAATATCACCCAAAATGAAAGCATGATCCCATACCATGACCACATTTTTCATTCTCACTAGCATGAAAATGAAGGGGCTGGGAATGGGACAGCCAAGGACGTGGAGATGCTTCACAGCCCTGTGATAGAGGGAGGGCTGGAGAGAGGCGAGGTGCTGAACAAAAAAGATCACAACACAGTTGGATTTCTGTTCTGCTCCCAGACTGCTCTCAGTGTGTTGTGAGGAGCTGATGTCTTTGCATTTGGCAGGATGCAAGTGTAAATGTTTGGATTCCAAAAAAGATACACATTAATTTTCATATAGACATTTAGGTAAGACAGTATGAGGTGTGTATTGGTTTTATGGGGGCACTAAGGACAGTGCTAAAGGCACTGGTCCCATTTTTAGATTGTTAATTTTAAATTTGGTGAATCCATCTTCAGGAGATCTTATATCTGTCCTATTACATCAGTGTACATACTTGCAACATGTTAACACACCTTTGGGGCATCTCACGCAAGGTTTTCTGCCCAGACATGGGGTATTTCAGCTCATGCTGTTGCCTTGTGAAGGCTGACCTAGAACAGCGACTAGATGGAGCTAAAGAATAAAATAGGTATTTATTAGAAGGCCTCAATGGATGCACCTTTGGGCAGCACAAGAGCCCAGCCAGGACTATACCCAAGATGAACCCAATATGTTCACAAAAGGGATGACTGGTCATGGGGTCTCACACTTTAATAAGTTCTGATCCTTTTTGCATATTGGAGTTAATTGTCCAATTACAGCCTTAGCTTATGAAGTCCCATCCTTCTTGCTTTCTCTCTTCAGTCCACCATTGTTTATGCTCTTGGGCCTGAAATTTGGATCATTTCTCCTTGGTCCTCAGCTGGAGAAGGAATTGTTTTGTCTACCTACTCGGTGAAGAGAGCTTACTGTCCCCTAATATGAAGCTCAGAAGTACACACTAAAGCAGTACAGAATCTGAAAAATGTAAAAGCTAAAGCCTGAGGCATCAATGCATTTCTTTGAAGTGCCCTCCTCTGCAGCTGTCCACATCCTTGAAAAGCTCAAATTAAACACTGTCTTGGCACAAGCAGGTGATGGTTTCAGCAAGTAAGCTTACATGGATTCACAAGACTAGGAGGAGCCTACACCAAGCCCATCAGTATTTCCGTGCACCCTAAATGCTATGGGCTCCCAGGTGCTGTGTTGCCAGCCCTCCCTTCACTGCACCTCTTCCCAGCTGCTCTTCCTGCAGCAGGAGCTGCCAAGCCCTGTGGTGGAGTGCATGAGGAAGGCAGGCAAGAAGAGAGTCCACTGGGCATGGAGACCTCAGCCAGAACAGTATGGTGCATGAAATTACATTATTCCCCAAACATGTGACATTGTCATTTCAGCATGTACCCCATTGCAGTGATCCCTTACAGCTCTTCATGTTGCCAGCACGGAATGCCAGTTTACGGTTGCTGTGATAAACACCTGCGGAAGCACTTGTGATAGAACAGTGGTATTCACCCACCAGAAATGGGAAGGAGGCTTGCTCCCTTTTAAACTGTAGTTATTGCTTCATCATTGTCTACCCTATTCTTCCTTGTCAGTTGAATAGGAATTTAAAAGCAGAACTGAATTTTTTTATACATAAACATTTGTGGTAAGCAATGAGCCACAATAGTGTCGCAACCAAAACACAGTTGCTCAACGGCACCTGCTAGTGCAATTACTTTGACACAAAATGTGTTCTTTGCTGTTGTCTACAGGGAAAACCAGCAGCAGCCTGTTACCCTGCAGCTCCAGCTGGAAATAAAATTTGTTACCTTGATCTTGCATCTTATTGCAGCAGAAAATAACAGAATTCCGGTGATTAAACTTGTTTTTCACTTATTATGAAGTGCATGCTATACCCTGCAACCAGATAACCTTGAGAGACAACACTAAACCAAGCTGCTAATTTACAGATAAATATTTTCATGGGACATGAGTATATGCATAAGGGAAAGCATGCCTGAGGGCATATTTTTCCTTTATTTTTCTCTATGGCTGAATTAGTTCTTAGAGAGAAGGCACAATCTTAACAACAGTCATCTGTTTCTTTGAATTTCTTTCTTTTCTTCACAAACCCCTTCCACAGTCCTAAGTGGGAGGAAACTTCAAAGTGGCTAAAGACAAAAGAACAACCATAAAATTATAATGTGATCAGAAGTTCTGACAGGTTTCACCTAAAATGGCTGTCATTGTAGAATGCACAGTGCAGATGCTACCTACATATTCAGGGTTAGGGGTTATTTTAGAGAGGTTTGTGAAAAATAACTGAAGCAAGAAAGAGCATTCCAGGGTGGTTCTAATTCAATGCAACAGGGCATGTAGTTCTGGTGGAAAAGGTGTACAGGACCATAAATTTACACAATAGTTTTGAGTTGGCCAGTGTGGAAGATCAAAATCACCCATCTTAGAACATCTACAGGGAGCTTGATCCATAGGGACCATGTGAAATTGGGACATTTCCTCAAAGTGGGCTATTGGAGCAGATTTTCATATATCTATGTACAAGAAGCAACTCAAGGAAATAGTCTGGTAGGCATGGACTGTCCATCTGCTATGTAGAAATGTAGCATAAGTATAATAATTTGGCTCTGAAGGTGTCTCCACAGTTTTTATACCATTGCAGCAATGTATAGTGCCTTACAGTCTATACAGCCACGCTAAAGCCAACTTTGTTGGAATAAAAACACAGAAAAAAAGTTAGGAAGCAATAAAATGGAAGGATAAAAATTTCTTCTATGTGGGAATTTAAAAAGAATGAAAGAGATGCTAAAGTTATCATGGACAGTTTTCATGTTATGACTTCAGAGTGGTGGACCAAATACTGAAAGTCAATATTCAAAATAAGCATGGTTTGAGAGTTCTTCTCATAGGACATGCTCAGTGGCCCACAAGATAAGGTCTTATTGTATGAATTATGATGGAGTGAGGTCTGCAGAGAAAGTGCTCATCCTACCATTTGACAGAAATGCTGGGGCTGGTACCATTTAGGTTGCATCCCATAAAACCAAGGAAAATCTCATGAAAGCAGTAACACTGCCGTAACAGATCTAAAGGAGACTCAAAAGAAACGGCATCTGAGAAGACTGAAAGTGGGCGCACAAATCTATGTTTAACATTTATTCACAGCAGTGAGTAGCAGACTGAGAAAGGCCTCTAAGCTTGTTAATTTTTCTATTTTTGTCTATTATTTTTGCCTTTAAAATTGGAAAAGAATTTAAAAAAAAAAAAAAAGCAAAATGCAGAAAAAATTACACCTGAGGGGAAAAGATTGCTCTTTGCAACTTGCAAAGCTAACATTGTCTAACAACAGGAGAGATAAATGTCAAAAAACCTAAAAACATTGTGTACAATGCTAGCAAAAGGGCATTACTCACAGCCTGACATAAACAAGTAACAACTCCCATCTGGCAACAGAAGTCTTTGCAAAGGGAAATACACTGAAACTCCTGCCGTTGATAACTGAGGCCTGTTATGGGAAGTGCCTGCAGGATCCAATTGTGATTGCAGCAGAAGGAAGGGAAATGACATGCTCACGTCCAAAATAGCTTGGAGTCTGAGAGTATTTGAGGCACTTCAAAATAGCACACACTCAGAAATGAAAAGTGAGTAAAAGTGGACAGTGGGTACTGAGCAGTTCAGCCAGCTGAGCTCTGAGATTGCTCCTTACCCCTGACATTTTCAGGATGAAGCATCCAAGTTACCATCAAACCTAACACCCCTTTCAGAGCAGGGAAGAGCAGAACCAGGCAGTGGTGGCTCAAACTGAAAAAATGTAGGTGAAACACTTTGGTAAAATAAAGTCAGAAACTAAAAATCACAAGGTTTTTTTGATAATTCCAGAAAAGAAACTGTCATTCATACAGAGCTTAAGCCCCAGCCTACCAAGGCGAAAAACGGCCTTGCTGTGAGATTCAGTGGGCTTGGCTCGTGTCCATCAGCTAAACGCTTTCTCTGGCAAGTCTACAGAGTGATTCAGCCCCAAACTGCTCAGCACAGCCAATTTCAAAAGTCCTATTCATATTCTAAAAAAGGCAACTGGACGTCATTCCACAGTCCCAGTTGCACAATTGTCTCCAAACAGGTGGCAGAAACAACATCCCTCGCTGGCCAGAAAATCAGAGAAAGTCTGGAGTCTGTGCTAGACCAAGAGTTTACATCTAACACTCATACTGTAGAACCAGTTTGATATTTTCCACTGAGATTACTCTCTTTAAAGCACTGGTCAGGCTTTTCTCCTCTTTTTTTTCCCTGATTTCACCGCAGAACAAACATATTCATCTCCTCTTACAGGAAATCACATTAGCATGTGGAAGTGATACAGCTAACAGTAGCAGGCATGGTAATATACTTGAGGGGCTTTCCATTATGGCAGGAAGAAAGATTCACAGAAATTAAATTAGCATTTTTAGATAAAGCAATAGTATTTTTGGATAAAGGAGACGGGAATACCTCTCACAGAATAGGAATTTCTGTGGAAAAAAAAACAGATATTTTTACAGCTTACCCAGGAAGGATGAAAATCAATAGGCTTAAAAATACATTATTTGGCCCATCTTTTGCAAACAGAACTTTTTAAAAAGATTCTCTTCCCACAAGTTCCAGGCAATTTAAGAGAAGGAAAGAAACTCATATTTTACCAATCTGACAGGGGAAGAGATCAAAAATCAACAGGAAAACATGTAAATAGTGACTATCAACATTTGTATTGAGATCTTTTTAAAATTTAAAGGCTTGTTTGGACAAGGTCTTTATTTCATTTTTTTCCTAAATGAAATTTTTACTGTTTCTTTAAAAATAATGTTTTTATGCCTTAAAACAATCCAGCTGACAAGGAAAAGATGTTGAAGATCCCACAAATTTAACTCTAGGTTTTGAATTTAGCTTAAAATTTGAGTAGCTTCCCTTCTGCTGGATTCACTTCTCACCTCCCCTCTAGCTTTTCAGATTTGGGCCAATGAACAAAATTATCTGTTGCTGAGGCATTTTGTTTGAACAACGGCATAGGGTGAGTCTGCAATGTGGTGGCACTGCAAGAGAACAGGAAATATCTTGGCAAAGGAAGAGCTCTACTCATGAGAACAGCGCTGCTGAGTTGCCTGTTGCCTTGTGCTTGCTGTAAACAGTCCATGCAGGGTCAATGCCTGCAGCACACCTTCTCTCTCTCCTAGGGCAGTGTTCTTTTGCCATTTTCAGCTGCTGAAAATACTACAGGACAAAACATCATCAGGGCACATGGGTCCACGGCACAGGAAAATGTTCCATAATATTGCAGCACACAGCTGTTCTAGAAGCCCCTTGATGAGATAAAGCAAAGACTAAAACTGACTTTCCAAAGAAATAGAAGGCCAAGTTTCCCTTGTCAGTGAAGAAAATGTGGCCATGCTTTTATAGCATCAAAAAGTCCAGAGAGATTTCAATAGGAACAGGATTTTAAGAGTGTATGCACCAGTCTCCATATAGACAACTTATTTCCTTTTTTCTTGAACTTAATGTGGGAAGTTTTTTTGCTTGCCTTTCTTTTGGTCTTTTTTTAATGTCTTGGGCAAAGACATGAGAAGGAAGTCTGTGTTCTGTAGTAATAGGTGCATGTAGGATCTTGTTGAGAAAGAAGAAATAAAGTGCATTTCTACTGGAATATTGCAGCATTTCTCAGCTGCAATTTCACTGTTCACATCCTTTAAGCATGAAAACATAAAGGATCATATAAGCATTCCCACTGGCACTCTTTGTCATTTCTTACCAAGAAAAGCATCTTGAAGAACTTGTCTCATGTTTGATGAAAAAAATGCAGAATTCATTATGTGATAAACATTCATATTTAATAGAGTTTACTACAACCCTTTCCAAAGGAAGAGAAAAAAAAACTAACAAAAACCCCCAACCAAAACAAACCAAAAACTAAACCAAAACCAAACAAATCCCCTCACCAGAAAAAAAAAAAAGCAAAACAAACAGGCAGGGAACATGTCATTCAGCAATGCTCCAAATACTCCCAATTTATTTGAGCTCTGCTACAATTAAAACAATTGGTTAGAGCTGAGAATTGCTTCCTTTTTCCATTCCTCTTCCCTCTTCTTTTTTTTTGGGGGAGGAGAACAGGTAAACAGAAAAATTTCCCCTGGTGAACTGTAACCTGTGTTTGATATTGAGGCCAAATTATACAACTGAATCAACATACTTTGATCTCTAACTACCACTTTTCTATCTTTTCATCACACATAAGCCATTCAGCTTTCCTCTCTGATTTTCTCCCCCTCCCCTTGGAACACACCCATTTGCAAGCTGCTGTGCAGTGCTGACCTTGTCTTCAAGATCCCCCTACATGACAAAAGTTACATTAACCTTGCCAAGAAAGAAGGACAAGGGCAGGTTATGCAGGTTTCCTTTCCCAGGAAAATCTAGACGTACAAGACATTTATAACTGAGAAGTTTAAACATGTTGTAAGAATATAAATATGCTGTATATATATAATGTAGTATATATGCTCACGTAATATGTCCTAACAGGAACGCTTGCAAAATGTCTGGCAAACAACCAAACGGTATTAAAAGGCTGTCTTTCCTCACTCCACATTGTACTGTTTCAGTTCCTTGTTGTTAAATGAAGGGAGCACAGCAAATAACAAAGGTTGAAAGGGAAAGGTGTACTGCAGAGCCTCCCTAAGCAGGAGCTATATCTGTAGAAAATTAATATCTGAGCAATAGAATGCTTTGGTTTTTTAATCAAAGAAGATTATTCATTTTTGCTCCAAAATGAGAGTGTTTTCTGTGTTCTCTTACAAGTGAGAACTTTTTTTTTCCTTTTGAAAATTCAGTTACTGGAAAAGAAGAATTCACTAGAAAGTATTTTAGTTAACTCAAATAGAATCATATGTATCCATCACAATCCTGATACTCAGGAGCAACAGAGAAATTTGAGAAAGATGCACTTCAGGAACCCCTTCAAGCAAGTCTAAACACAATGGTTTGGAAATCTTCCCTGATTCCTCCTGCAGTTTACTTTGGCTGATGTGAAAAAAAAAACAACAACAAAAAAAAAAAACCAAAACCAACAAACACCTCTACATCTTTTTCATGCAGAGATTGACCTACATGCCTAATTTTACCACTTGTAAAGTCAGAAGATTAAATATGTGCACAAATCTTTGAAGAGGTGAGGCCTAGCAACCTCTTGTTAGAAATACAGAGGAATATATGTGATGGTGGATTACATCTTTTTCTCTCTAGATACTATAAAAGCTAAGTGGAGTCTCCAGCACATTGCACATTAATTATCAAGTACACACTAAGCTTCTCACTCCTTTTCTCAGTTATTCCTTCTAGCTGACAGCTGGTAGTTTTACTTTGTTCTTTCTTTGAGAGTGCCTACATTCTACTGGTAATAAGTCCTTTGAAAGAACTATGGAAGAACAGAGTGTCTTCCAGTCAATCCCATTTCAACTGTCAGAGAGTCCAGAGATTTTAAGCAGCTCACTTTGAGTGAATTAGAGTAACAGAAATACCCTTGAAGACTTCTTTTGGAGAGGGCAGGTCTACTCTGGAGGCCTTACAGCTCAAAGGCAATTACCACAAAAATTTGCAGAAGAAACTCTGACTTGGTGGCACAAAGGTACACTACCACGCTGGTGTGGAAAGACATTCAGGATAATTTAAAAAGTAAAATTAAAAAAAAAATCCGAAAAAACCATTCTGTCTTGTTGGTTTGGATTTAGATTGTTTTTTTTTCTGGACATTAGAAGTTATGCTTTTCAGATTTTTTCCCTTTGGAAATGAACCACCTAAATGTGTTGTTTGTGAAGAAGACTAAGAAATGTTTTGTGGACTCCAGCAGCTAAGATACTGTAATATAGTGACTCATAGATCTCCTGGTGTAAGTAGGCTAAATTTCCATAGAGGCTGCACTTTGAAGTCAGTCCTACAGTGGATGTTGAGTCTCACTTCTAGAGAAAGAAATTACATATCAAATGCCATGCACCTCTGACAGACTCAGGCTGGGAGACAAAACTCAAAACGCATGTAGAGAGTAGGGCTTGATCCATTGAAACAAGTCCGTGCACATCTTAGGAAACTAACTTTATTTAAGATATTCACATTAAAACAACACAAAATCCTAAAGTAGAATTAGCATAAAAAACACACGAAGGGCCAAAAACCAGCTATGCTTATAATCCAGTTATTAATATAACAGTTTCAGTGGTTGAAATAAACCTGCAGCAGAACGAAGTGGAGCTGGGAATGAGCTCAGGCTGCAGTTCAGACTTCAAGAGACCATCACTACATCACCCTAAAAAGAGAGCTGGACCCACCCTGTGCATCACTTCAGCAACCCCAAATGTCAAAAGAATCACTTAAAACATTATAAAAGGTAAAGGTGGTGGAGAGGGCTAATAAAAGTGCAAATGGAAATGGCAAAAATTTCTCAAAACATGAGCAATGGAAATGAATCCAGAAAGCCATTCAGTCAGAAGGTTAGAAAGCATGACTCAGGAGAATTATGAATGCTAACATGCCATTGAAAAATGTGAGACAAATGCTTTTATACATAATTGGACAGAAATGAAGCTAAAAGAGTCCATGTAGAACTGGGGGAACAACCTAAGCTCTCACTGCAAGCAAAAAAAGAGCAAGGTTAATCCACAGCAGGTAGCTGAAATGTGAAGAAGGAACAGAAATTCTAACTTGGATTAGTTTATCAGGGATCACTCAGGAGATGAACACAATCACCACACACATTTGCTGTCTATTATGAAACATGTCATAATTAGAAAAACAAAATACAATAACCAGGGTCCCACCAGGGGGTACTCAACCATTCAGAATGTTATACAAAGAAAGAGCAATGCTTA
The DNA here is from genome assembly GCF_901933205.1 of Camarhynchus parvulus. Classification (NCBI taxonomy): domain Eukaryota; kingdom Metazoa; phylum Chordata; class Aves; order Passeriformes; family Thraupidae; genus Camarhynchus; species Camarhynchus parvulus. The sequence goes on along the minus strand of NC_044586.1, from coordinate 29,055,104 downwards.
ACAAGAAAACCAGTTTATTTGTCTTCTTTATCAGCCTCAGCACACATTATGTGGACACAGACTTGGGTAAATTCAGTATTGGCTAGCATATTGTACCATTACCATTCTTTGCCAAGAAATACATTTTAAAATAACCCACTAACTATGCATCAGTTAATTTGGGATCTCATATTTTAGGCACTTAAGCTTTTATGTCAGCAGTGTTCTGCACTTAAACCCATCCCCACTGAAGCTTCTGTTTTGAACATCTTGTCCTATTCCCAAAAGAATAAAATGCTTGCAGAGATCATTGGCTTTAGCTGTCTCTGTGGCCATTCAGCTTCTTGAGTGGCCAAGGTCTTGAAGCCTCAAGTATGAAAAATTGAAATGCAGTAACCTAAACTTTGTAAAATAACTGAAATTTGCTATGAATAATTGGTCTTTGGAGAACCTAGCTTAATCTGTGGCATATTACACCCTTCTCCCTCCTTCCCACTAACCCTGAGCCCTAAAGAGAAGGAAAACATATATTTGAAATGTATTAATAGGAAGAAAGGCCCACTTCAGAGATTATTACGTATAAATTGTAGGAAAGTTAGCTCCCCATTAAGGTTAAGGTGCTGACAAATCTAGTAAATGTAAACAGGCAGAATGCTCAATCTGACTTTGTAAATCTTTGTAAAACTTTGTAAATCACCCAAATCAAGACAGAAATCACTTTATTAACAGATATAAAAAGGAACCAAACTACATTTTGTGTTAGATAAAATGCAAAGAATCAGAGAGCTAAGAACCACAATCCCTTGGAAAGCAGTATGCTCAGGAAGCACTGGATGTATTGTATTCATGCCACTGAGCTCCCAGCATTGCAGGGATGAGGCCTAAATATGTACTTAAATTTCATGCTCTACCTCTTGCAAAAATAATGTTAGACAAATTGTCAGAAAAGTCGAGCTAGTTTCATATCTTCTGACACTTTAACTTATTTTGTCCTTATAGCAGATATATCTACACATACACACACACACACAAAAGGCCTGTGTGAGGTGACAGTCAAAGAATAAAAATATTTTTTTCTGAACTGTGGAGGCAAAAGTTCTATTGTAATTCAGTTGAGGTTTTGGGAGAGCAGTTCATGGGTGGTTAATATTTTGCCTGACTCACTGAGAAGAACTAATAAAAGTAAAAGCTGTGCAGCTGCTCCTTCTAATCTGAACATAAATCACAAAGGCAGGCACAAACAAAAGGCAGGTGAGCTCTCAACTGAACGATTAGAAGGAGGAAAAATGAGAGGGGAAAATAGGTAAAGAAATCCACCAACTTCTTCAACAAAATTTAATCAGAAAAGTGGTTTAGAAAAGGGGCGCAAATCTACTGAAAACAAAGTTTCAAATAACAAACATCAATAAAAGCACAAAATAAATAATAGCCTCAAGGCCAAAGTCTAGAGATTAGCAGAGCAATCAAAAGGAGCCAGAAACAAACAATCATAAGTCTGCAAAGCAGTCTGTCAAGCAAACAGCTCTCAAAACCAGATTTAGAAAACAAGCTCAGTGGAGGGAACGGTCAAAGGCTGACTGATAGAGCCAATATTTCCACCCCAGCTGGGATTTCTTGGTGAGTGACAACCTAATGAAACAAAAAGTCTTTTCCTAAAAAGCAAGTATACTTTGTGAGGATAAGGGATCATAAGGAACAGATCAAAAGTTTGCTGCCATAATCTCAGCATTAAACAGAGCTATTCCCTCTTGGCACTGAAAAATGTTGGTAACATTGACTTAGGTTTACTGTTAGGAAATATATTGAAGCTGTACTGCTGGATGCAGTACACATTAGCCCAAGTGACAATAATTAATACATCTTTAAAGTACAGTCAATCAAAATACATACTGAGCAGCCTTGCCCTGACTGTGGATCTGGATACTTATCTGAGACAAAATATGCAAGATATCCCCTTCTTAATCTTCTGCATCCTCCTAAACCAATGAGATTTGCAGGCTACTCAGCTCTCCGACAATTGTGGACTTATATATTGAGGATTAGAGTGCCACAATGTGATCATTTGGTCATGCAAGACCCTTGCCTGCAAGATCATAACACCAACAATAGTAATATTTCAGAATATTTCCAGCCTTTGAATCTAGACTGTTAGCAAGTTGAGTTTTATAATTGTGGGTGAATGTTCCAAAATTTAACTATAAAAAATTAACAATTTCTATCACATATTCAAAAAAAAAACAGAAACAACAAACCCTGATCTCTTTTTTTGCCTAAATATTTATTCTGGTAAATATGACTTTCAACACTGACTCTTTTTACAATGAGACCCTGTTGCAAATCCCCTGTTGCACCACCCCTGCTGAGACAGGCTGTTGCCACATTTGGCAGGGGCAAGCCCAAACTTGCAAAGTCTGTGTGTATTCTGAACTTTCTGGTGACAAACCTCGGCACTGAGGTTAGCAGAACTAATGACATGCATGAAGATGAGTGCACATCTAATCAAGTATTTGCAGGGTCAGACCCCATTATAATATTATTAACACAGGATCATTTAACGGAGAGACCAGAAACTTTTCTTTTGTCAGAGGAATAAATCCCCTACTGTTTTAAAGCTCCTGAACAAATAGGGTTTTCATATTTGTCTGTGTCTGCTGCCTATTTTGGATCTTTGTCATTTACCCTGGCCCACATTTTGGTCTGGAGCAGCTGAGAGAAAAGTCTGGACGTGTTTATTTTTTTATTGCCCATGGAACCGAGCCACGAGATAGTCCTGCCTGAAAGGAAACTAACCCTGATTGCATGACTGATGAGATTGTAGTGTAAAAAAAAAACTTCAATTTTAAAGTTTACCCAAGAGCGGTATCTCTTCAAGTAGTGTGACCCTATGGCTTCATTTAACATTTCTAGGACAGAGTTTGCAAGGTTAATGTGTTAAGACAGTAAAAACTTTCCCTTTGCCTTGGGCACATCACTTCTATTCATCAAGGCAAATAACACCCCACCTACAGCAGCCTGCCCAGAAGCCCAAATGCTGCACAGCAACAAGCCTCTGTTTCTTCCCGTCTCCTTGTCTCCTTGAGACTGACATTGCCTGGGCACTGAATAGCCTGGTGGGAAGAGTTCAATGCAGGGTTTGCACTTTCCCAGCCATTAGCCAGCTGCCACCGCATTTCATTATCTTAGGGGGTGCTTTTATACATCAAAGGCACTTCCAAACAGTGAGATGAAGTGGAAGTAACTGAGCTTGGTCCACGTTGTAAGTTGCAGTATTATTTATTGTCGTTATTTTTTGCGCCCGTCTCATGCCATCTGGCCCGCTAACTGTAAAGGCTGCTGATGGAAAAAAGACTCAACACACCCCTCTCGATTTCTTGGAGTGAATCCTGCTGAACAACTAGGCCTCGGAGCAACTGCCTGTTGTTATCAGGACTCTTCATTGTTTTGCACAAGGAGCCCTCTAAAAAGCAGGGGGAAAATACAAAGGTAGCAGACAGGATCTCATGTGAAAACAAAGTAAGCAGAGCATGAAAAGCGTCACTGAGATGGCTTTTACTTTGCTTTCTTTCTGATGTAGCCAAGAAATAAAGAGTTGAAAAAGATTTTCTTTCAGTCTTCTAAAGAAGTTTCCTGTGAATAAACCGAGGTAGTGAGTTTTGCATAAGAGCGCCTAAAATCACTGTTCAGCTGTTTTAACTTACTTCAGCTTTTGTCTTATTATGACTTTCTTTTAATGACAAAAGCCCATATGGCCAGTGATTTATTGTGCTTCTCCAGCATTTGAAACCTGCTTTCCATTACTGGAAATCTCTAATTGATATCTTCACAAAATCTTTAGAACTACATTAAAAGGTGAGAAAAAGTGAAATCTCTCTATGTGTCACAGACTGCTTGTGAGGGGCTTAAACAAGAGTTGACAGTGGACGTATAAGTTGCACTCTTACATAGTGGCTTGGTTTTACAGGCCACAGAATAAACTACAGCAGATTTCTACTTTGTGTCTCCCTGCCACCCAAATGACCTGCTGCCAGAAAAATAAGCTCAAGAAGAAATTTCATACTGATGTTTTATGACATAGATATTTTGTCTAATGATTTCTTTTACTTTCCTTTAACCATTAACTTGAGACTTTAGAAATACAGTAGTTTGACTGTGAATGAGTAAGGGCAATTGTGCAATGTCCAGGTGCTATGGCTTAAGAAACGTCCACTTGCAGAACATTAGTTCTCTTCTTTATAAAATCACAAAATTGTTTTCCATTTTTATTTGCTTATCATAAAAATAAGTATTTGCTATAGTGAATTCTTGTGTGAAAGGCTCTGATTCTGTAAACCAAGTCACACAGATAAAGCTTTTGCTCGCACAGTTCCTAAAGGTGAGTGTGCATAAAGAAGAGTTTGCAGCATCAGGGTCAGAAAGTTTGTGTCCTTTAGTAGGCCTGATTAATTTAATTTGATATTGACATGAATAGGAGCTGAGTACAAGACATATAATTTGTTCCTCAAATCTCTTTCTAGTTTGCACTCACTGCAGATGACCTGTAGCTGTGAAATATCTCCCTGTAAGCTAGCAACTAGATTGCTATCCAAACCGACTTGGAAACAGTAGTCAGAGAAAGCAAGCTACTGGCAGCCAACATCAAAAACAAAAATCCCCGACCTTGACTGTTCTTAACACAAAAGCCCTTTTCCTGCTGTTTTTCAATGAATGAACAAATGAGAGCCAGCAAATTATATAGCAGACACTTTCCTCTGAAAAGATAAAGTAAATCTGTTTTATTTCTATACACAATCTGCTTCACAAGCACAAAGACAGGAAGCAATATTTGGAAATCCTTAAAAATATGATTTGTGCTGGATAGTGTCTCTTCCTTCTCCTTTAGATCACTTAGAGCAAATAGTGAGCCAAGAATTTCCTGAACTTTCGCAATTTGCTTGGAAAATCTATTCTCCCTTCCCTGCAACTGCTTTATGAAGCAAGTTTATTCCTAGTGGTACGTTTTGAATTTCACTTAAAATAAAACTGCATCTTATATTGTCTGCTCCAGCTCTACTCCTGCCATCCTGGCTTTCATTGTAATGGGATTGAACAGGTGCTGTGACAGAGCTTTATTTTCAAGCTGCACACAGATAATCATCCCCATTTTAGAGCGTGGCAGGAATGCCTTCTTGAGTAACCAACCCTGCACCATACAAATGCAGAGAACAGTCACAAATAAATAAGTCCTTTGCTCAGTTTTAGAAATATGAGCAAGCCAGATGTATTCAGTAAGTCTTCACCAGACAGATTTGTGTGGTAGCCCAAATGAGCTGCCCACAGGAGGTCTAAGGCTCATGGGACAGACATTTTTATGCGGATGAACTAGGAACCGCTCAAAAGCAATATGGCCAATGCAAGTAGGTTTCCCATCTGTTTCAGGCAATAGGATGGCACTTCTTTTGTCATTTCAATGAACATTTATTCCCCATTCAGGACCAAATGGGTAAAATAAGGCCCCTTGATAGGCTGGATGGGCAGCATTTTACCCCAGTGGCCTCACAAGCTGTCATTTGGGCTATGGCACCTGGACAAGACACAGCTCAGGGAGGCAGCATGCAGTGTCTTCTGTAGGGAGGTGGGCAGCCAGCACAACCCTACTCTACCAGGGTCTGGGGGAGGGAAACTGGAGCAGCATGAGCACCATGGGCACAGGGCACTGAGCAATTCAGGGAGTAGAGGGAAAGGTTCCGGGAGGGGCTTGATCTCTGGAGACGTGAGTAGTTGGTCTTGGCATTACGTTCGTCTGGGGGGAGAGGCTAATTTCACCCTCTGATAAACTGGATCAGGGATAAAATCCTTAATTAGCCTTCAGGCTCAGTTGCTCACCTGATGAAAGCAGGACCATCTTTCACTGTCCCACTGGAGCAGAGCAGCAGCTGAGGATGTGGCCCCAGCGCTTTCTGCCCTCCTGCAGGGAGGCTCTCCCCAGCAGCAAAGCCTTGAGACCCTCACTGCGGGCAGGTGCACTGAGGGCAGCCTGCAGCTTGCCCAGAAACAGCTCCCCTGGAGAGGGGTCGGCTCCAGCCTCCACCTCCCCTTTGCCACTCTGCCCAGCTGTTACATGGATGCTTTTCCTTGCCAGCTGGTTTGGAGCAACCCAAACTGCCAGTACAGAAAGGCTCTGGGGTGGCAGGAAGGAGAAGGCAACTGGATCTGGTACTTCCTTGCTGCTATCAGGAAAACGGGAAAAATTAGGAAAAGAAAATGCAAATGGCACTGCATTCATGGGTAACCTATAGACCTTTCCTTCCAGGAGAATAGGAAGTGTGCAAACATGCTGCAGCTCTTAGAATTCTCTGTAAAACATGCAGCAGCAATGGATGAGAACTGGTCAACTGGTCATCCTAAATCTGATGGCCAGCGGAAAATGGGAGTTTAAATGATGCATCCCATTCACCAAAACAGTGACAGTAGTAGGGTCTCATGAGAAAACTTTTTCCTCTGCTTTAAATACTCTCTTTAAATACTATGACAGCAAAGTCCAAAGATAATAATAGTTCTCACTTTATTTCAGATATGGTAAAGTAAAAGCAGCTTTCTTCAGATTTATACTTCATTAAAGGTCACCGTGAATTATGACTCTATTCTGAACTGCTCAGCTGTTACCATGCAGGGTCACCGTCTGGACAGCCCTCCCAACACACCAACAGCTAATGAGCAATGACAATAAGTTATGAGGCACAATTCAAGGAAACAAAAAACAAAAATGGAAGGATATGAATTCTACAGAGCACACAAAGAAAAAATGGGTGGGATGCTCGTTTCCTCAAATTGTGTACCAACTTCATAAGCTAGCTAAAAATTTTCCCCCATTAAAGGATGAGGGTATCATCTTACATCCCACCTTTGTATTCCTTGTCCAGCATTCCACTGTGGATCCAGATCTCTGCTTCTTCTGTTTGAAGAACCATAACTTTTTTACATGTTTTTGAAACATGGAGTATAGTTGCTGGCATGATACACATGCTGGTCTTGCAGCACAGAAAATCAGCAGATGATTTCAAAATATCTGAAAAAAAGCAAAGCATCACAGTGCAGACATACAGTAACTTATGCTCAAATGATGGTGCTTGAACTATATTTAGCAAGACAACAAATAAAGGATGGATTACAACATCATGAAAACAAAACAGATTTTTCATACAAAATCTTGCAGCAGCTTTCAGACAGGATTAATCTGCATTTCTAAATTAGATATTTTTAACATATATTTTTTAAAGCTCTAGGTTTAGTTTCTTATTATTTCATTGTCTCTTGTTTCCCCTCAAAAAGCAACATTTCCTTTTTCTTTCTATTTTCTTTCTAGGTTTTTTTTTGTAACTTAATAAATACATTTAAATCCAGTTGTTTAGTTTCTGTGTTATCATTGCTGTCTTCTGCTTTCAGTATGATACACACAGTAGCTAAAAATGCTGTTGTACTGTTACACTGTATGCAGTACACAGTGTACCAAGTGCATGTTTATTCTTAATCCTTAGCAGTTCTCAGTCATGAAATAACAAAACAGAGCTCCTTTTTTGTTTTGGTTTTTTGTTGTTGTTGTTGTTTGGTTTTGAATTTTTTTGCTTGTTTGCTTCTTTGGTTTTTTAAGGGAAAAATATGGAAAATCCTGTATCTATTTTAAGTATTTTCTCCTCTGGTATCTAGAGGTTGGAAACATTGGCGAGATGCAGGATTTCCATAAAACAATGAGAAGTGATTCCATATAAAAATACTGATTTACAGATCCAATTTATACACCTTTTGCTTCACAAATATGGAATTGCAAGGCAAAATAAATGTGTTATATCTGTAAGGTGGCTTTTTCTAAGGGAATATTTATGTGTTTAGGAGACAGTAAATTTCTATTAGTGTAAAACAGATTACTTAAATATCTCCTAACCATTCCAGCAAAGAATATATTTTTTTGGGGTTTTTTTTTACATCAAATACACACTCTTTATATGAGGAAGAGTTGCACGGTATATAACAAGCATGGGTTTATGTTAAAAGACAAAATAGCAAAACATGTAGTTTAGTATTTTTCAAGACAAAGCAAAATAAATGAATATTTTTACAATTGTTAGAATGTCACAGATTAGATGCAAATCCAGAGTTAATCAAATCTAAAAAGAAACAAAACTGAAAGAGGATGCTCTTCAGCAAAGAAAACTTGGTTTGACAGTGTTAAACAGATAGCTGGGATCTGCTGGGAATACATACCTTGCTTTCATCTGATTGACCTCATATCATTGCTATGGTGCATAACTACACCTGACAGATCATTGATTGTCAGAATGTAAAGCAGATCCTTGGGGAAATAACTTGGCAGAGAGCAGCTTCCAGTGTTTTTCACATTCCCACAGCAAAAAATCAAGTCCCTACTCCAGTATTCACCACATATAGAGAAGAAAGAAAAACAGTGCCCTTACAAAAGTCTTTATAAATGACAAAGATGGTTAGCAACTGCCTCACACGTCAATTAACAGATTTCAAGCTCAGATCACAAATATGACAGAATAATGCTGATTTCAAATTTCAGAATGAAAAAAGCAATACTTTTTTTCTCTCTTCAGCCCAGCTTTCACCACAACTCCAATAACTTTAACACTTTTCATGTTCAGTCCTGCTTGATAATTTTGCCGAAAGTATGCAGCGCACACACACGTGCACAAGAAAAATCCCCCACAGATTAGAATGCTGTTTATTCTGCTGCCACAAAAGCAATTTTACTCTACTTTATGTGACCAAATGTACCATAATGTTTTCATCACCAAGTTAAAGAGAGTATGCCTAATGGCTTATACAGTCCTACTACACAAGAACCCTATTCAAACATTTGCTTAAGTCATGCATGGCTTTAGTCACATGCATAATAGCCTACAGACAAAAGACACAAGAGACAAGGAAGGCTTTATGTATCAAACTGAAAGTAGCATTTCCCTGTGCTGATACTATGTAAACATCAGAGCTACAGGATGTCATATTAATATGATTTTTTATCAGAGAAAAAGATAAATCAATGAGTAGAACTACAGCACCTGTGTCTGGAAAGAATGGACACATGGTCAAAAATGATAATGAGAAATATAGATATTGACCAAAAAAAAGAAAACAACTCCCCCAAAACCAACAACAAACTGCACCAGTGATTTTTACATGTGTACATGTCTACAACAAACTAAACTATATTACTTAATATAGATTAATCAAAAAGCCTTTTTGTCAGGATATAAAGAGCTGTTCTTTGGGGGTTTTATTAGCTGGATGGACATGCTCACAAATTCAGCTAGAGACATAAATAGGTAAAAAATCTTTATGTATTGAGAGTGTTCAGTAATAGCATCCTTCAATGCTCAATGCCTGCATAAAGCCCTGCACATGAGCATGGGGCTACTGCTCTGCAGTCAACACCACCCAGAAGGTGTCACCCCAACAGACAAGGGTAGGCACAGGGAAACTCTTGGGAAAAATCAGCAATTAATGGAAACTGATGGGACAACCCCTCCTCCACCCCTCACCTTCACAGTAGCCACAGCTGCACTTCACAGCAGCAAACAAATACAGCCACAAAGCTATGAGTGAAATCAGAGCAATCCCATCACAGGTCAGACATACAGACACACAGACATACAACTCTTCTATGAACCTGGTCAGTCAGCAGAGTTGTCTCAAATCAGGTGCCTACTCTGTAACACAGGACTGGCTTCAGGATAAACTATGCCACGGTCCAAGCAAAACCCAAAGAACCTGTAAAGGATGCAGTACTATGGATCAAGTTCTTGTTTCCAGCTAGACAGCTAAATGTACCTCTTCTACATAGATCAATTATTTAAGAATGCAAATAAAATGAAATATTTAGAAAAGTTCAATCTTTGAATCTCTTTAATAGACAATCTTGCCTCATAATATACATTTCATATAAAAAGAATACATCTGTAGCATTTCCATCTGTACATTTTGAAGTATGTTATGAATGAGATCAGTATCAATATTCCCATTTTCAAATAGAAATCAGGATATAGGGAAAAGAGAAGTTAACTAGCCCCAGTCAGTCACCTGAAAATGAACCAAATGCTTTCTAGACGAAAAATTTCTGAGTCCACATATCAAATCTACAGGATTGTGATGTCTTCCTTAATACCATACTGGGAGACCAGCTGACAAGGACTTCACTATGGCCAAGGGTTGCATAATTCTGTAAATAAATGTGAAATAGAAGTTCATTCCACAATGGGGGAAAAAAATGTCAATTTATAGTAATCAAAACTGATGGAAATGGTTTTACTTTTGCTAAAATATTGAGGAAAAAAATAGGGTCAGAATAAAATTTTTAGTCAAAAGTAAATAAAAATAAAATTTTTAGTCAAAAAGAATAAGAGAGCTGCCTGAAATAGTGTTGCAGCTCCCATCCCCAGGTACAGTGTACTTCCCAGTTAATATTTCATACTCAGCCCAAAAAGACAGACTGGTCATGTGAGGTTAATGGAAGAACTGTTTTGGCATATTTATATCTGGTGTACTTGTGGCCCACAGTGTCAGGAGGACTGAATTTCTGAGGTGATGTATGTCAAATATTCTTCCAAGTGTTAATTCCAGGTGATCTTATTCACTGAATGGTAATAAGAGGTGAACAAAATCCTTCCTCCAAAAATAGAAGCTCAAATAAGCACAAAAAGAAGGCACAAGGCGTTATTGGGCAGACTGCAGGAGGATGCAGCCTTGGGAGGAAGCAGAGCTGCTGATCTGGCAGTCAGATACTCTGCCCTGTGTTTTGCAGGATGGCAATCAGGCTGCTGCACACAGCTACAGATCCACCCACAGCTGTGGGAACATAGCTGTTCCTACACAATACACATTTTGCTTCTCATATCTTGTACATATGGCCACAAAAACTGAGCCTTGTAAAGAGACTATCTCCATTTAGCACGACATGTAGCGTGCTGTATTGTCAACATATTTTTTCAGCCTTGTACACTGACATTCCTGAAATTACATGTGAAATGGCAGTACCTACAGATTAACTGTACCCTCAGGAATTTAAAATATTAGAAAAGATTGAGCAATATGTACCTGTGATGTCAAATAATTACTGCTCCCATCCTGAGACCTACCTCTTGTCAATATTATCTGCAAGACACTCCCAACAGCCAGCACTGGGTCACAGCTCAGGCACTGTGGTTGGGTTGAGACATGTTTAAGCTCACACCAGAGCCACAAAGAAAACCTGGCATTCCCCAGTGCCTGTTTTGCCCATAGCCTTTTTTTTTTCAATTTCTAATTGGGAACAGTTGATCAGTGGTGCCCTGGCCAGGCATCAGGAGTAGATATGAAGCAAAGGACAGAAACTTAGACAGAATTGCAGATTTCTGCTCTTTTGCCCTCAGTCAGTTTGAGGAAGGGTTATACCATGTGTAGACCTGAATCCTAACTAACTCACCAGGACTGACCCTTGGACGAGCCTCACACCACCATCTGCAGGATATAAGCCTATCTACAGTGTTTGAACAAGGCAAATGGAAGTGTGTTAAGGCTTGAAATTAAGGTTTTGACCTTGGCTTAAGATTTGTGAGAACATATGCAGATACAGCAGGCAGCTCCTTTATTTACCACATACAAGCTGTGCAGGTACATTAACCTTAAGTTTGCTCTTTTGGTACTGACAGAAACAAATCACTTATGAATAAGTGAAATTTCCCATTAGTTTTTAACATTAAGCTTTATGGAGTGAAAATAAAATGTCTTAAGGCCAGCAAATAAACTATTATAAGCTTTACTGAATGGATCTTCAGGTTATAAGAACTATGAAGTACTAGAAATAGCTTTTTATTTTCTTAAGGGACTTTGAAAAATAATGAGAAGACAGGTAAAATTCATCTAAGGTTTAGTTGTTGGGATTCCTTTTCCCTGCTTTGTTTGTAAAAGAAAATATAAACCATTTAGAAACATCTTCTAGAGACAAAAAAAAAAAGTCTTTTGCAAATTTGGATTAAATTGAGTGAATGAATTTGACAGGTGGAAACGAGGGGAATAAATGAGAAACATTGAAAACTTTGCTTTCTATATTTGTTCATCAAACCATGTATTTGTTCTGATTGTAGAATGTTTTCATTCAAAATGCTGCAGAAGCTTTGTACAAGCAGCAAGAATTTTAATGGATTTTGCTTTTGAGCAATTTCAACAATTTTCCTTCATTGTGTGGTTTGCTCTCTAAATATGTAATTCCCATAACTTTGATTCTTTAGATTATTTATTAGGCCATAATGTGCATGTAACCCTGAGTTCATCTTTACTGTGAGCCTAATGCAGGAGCAGCATGTACAAGCTGGTTGCTCTCTCTGGCACTCACACCTCTTTCAGAGGTTCCTCACCACTGCCCAAAAGCTGTGCAAAACACTAAACTTTGCATAGAAGGAGCATTCTCATGAGCCTGGGCTCTCTGGTGATGCAAATCTGGTGCAAGACTTGTGCTGCTGCTCCCCAGGGCTGCTCCCAAGGCACATTTCTGTGGAAAGAGCCAGAAAAAGGCACAGGATCATGGCTGCTAAGAGGACAAAGCTGCTTCTTTCACCGCCAATATCACAGTGCACAACGTTTCAGGTCTCCAAAGTCCCTTCAGCCAAGCATGTCAAATTCTTTCAGTATTACAGCTATAATGCAATTTTTATTTGTAAATGGCTACTTTCAGTGTTACAGCAGCCGGGCAGACATAGGAAGATATTTTGTATCAAGGAGCACAGACAGGACAGGATGTCCAGGACCTTTAGCTCCATCCCCTTTTCCCTCACTGTCTTGCAGGAACTATTTCATATAGTTTCTTTCACAAAAAGTGATGGAAATCTCTATGGGTCTTTTATTTAAGAAAAATTAATAAATAGCAATATTCCTGGCAAAGCAAAACAAGGTAATTCTGAGCTGCCCAAAGTCTTAAACATAATGTCAATGTTAAACCAAAATGCAGCTGTAAGCTTCCAAAATTAACTGCTTCCCAATCACAATAATAAAACACAGGGAAAACCATCCTATGTTTGTTAATGCAGTACCTGAATGTCTGACCACAGGGATCACTTCCATGGATCTGACTGACTCACAAAAATGCAGAGGTTACAAGAAATTAGGTTTGTTTAATAATGATTGACAGAGTATACAGCAAAAGACAAAAGTTCCTTGTTCATTCAGGCTTCTTGTCTGAACTTGTGTTTGTTTAAGCAAAAAGAAATTAAAGATGAGTTCTGTAACTGCTTAAATAAGAAACACAGCCCACAGTCAGGCAGCTGGATAACCTGTGTTCTCTTGACCCCTACAGCACATCACATGATGTATAAAATCATGTTCTACCATATTCTGGCCAATGTACCCAGAATGCTGCTGCTTTTCAATCACATTTACTGAGCTTTTATGCTCCTTACTTGGGGGACTCTCTCCCCCTAGAAGACAGAGTACAATCTGTGTTTTAGTTTCTAGTCACTAGTGTACTTATGAAAATAAAACACAAGATCAATCAAAGTTCTGTCTTTCAACACTGTGGTCCATCCTGAAATATTGTACTTAACACAGAGTCAGCTCAAAGCCATGAGGAATTTGATGCAGGTAACCAACTTGCCATATGAAATGGCAGCTGATGCACTGCACTTCTGAGATGTATTTGGGGCTCTAATACATGTTTAAACATGCATTGAAACATGTTTCTTTTAGTCATTCAGCCACTTTCTGATAGAAACTCTGGGTATGTTTTTGTTTCCCTTTTCTGTTTATCTTATCTGCTACCCACTAAACTGTGAGCTCAAAATGATAACATAACCTGAGTTAAAAACAAGCATCAAAGCAACGAAAATATTACTTTTGAAAGGTCACAATTTCAAGAGCATAAAAAGAGCAGTAAAAACACCTTTGCCTTTCAAGATCCTTTGTGAACCTCTCCCCTTACTCCAGGCGTCACCAGTTCAGGTGAACATACAAGGCTCCATTTTCAGGGCTTCTGCATACTCCTTTTTGTCTCCCAGAGCAAAAGTTTTCTTACCTTTCTTCACTTTCATAGTGACAGAAGAGTAGAGTACACTCAGAAAAGTGGACTAAGACCAAGTATTTGAAAAGGCATTGTTTATTGGTACATACAGATTGTTTAATCATGCAAGTCTTTTAAAGAATCAGAGCTTAAAACAATTTGGTGAGCCTTGAAAACAAAAGAAGTGTCTCTAAATGTGTATGTATAATTGATAGTATTGGAAGGAGGGTCCTTCCCCTCTAAGAAAAAGCTGATCCCTAAATACTCATATGAAATATTTATGAGGGTTTTTTTCTTATTTGTTGTCAGGACAGCTGCATAAGGCAGAGCTTGGGAAGAAAGTACAAAGAAACCTGCATACCTTTAATGAACCTTACACCCACAAGCAAAGAATGACTAACTACACAGCATGGTATGCCCACTTACTATTCAAGGAATGCAGGGAAAATGAGAAAATGGCCAAAATATAAAAGTGTAGATATTTGTAAACTTAGTCTAAGGACAAAAAAGAAAAGGATAATTAAATATATCATTAATTTTTCCATTGTTTCAACATCTCAACATCCAGGCCTCCACATTTCATACATATTCAAATAAGAAATTTACTAACTTATATTTAACTTAGATATATTTTCCAGAAAGTCACATGGCCTTGATATGTAGCCATCAGGAAATGGGGGTCTTGATTCCTTTGGTGGGCTGCTCAAAGGACAAAACTCATTGTGAAAAATGTCTCTTCTACTTCCCCAAAATGCCTCGATTCAGGCATTTCCCAGACTTTTCTTTATCTCCTTTCCATAAGGCTGTAGGATTCTTCCTCACCCAGCACTTGATGCCAGGAAGGTTCTTTCAGGTTGTTAAGTGACTCCTCAGAGCTGTCCTTTTGATATGCTGACCAGGACAGAGAGCACTTTCAACCCCATGTCACCCTGGCGGCACTGCTCAGCCCTCTCCCCAGCTCCTGAAGTCCTTGCACCAACATTGACACCAAGGTGAGAAGCAGATTCCCAGCATCTGTCATGTCACATTTCAAAGTAAAGTCACACCTTTCCTTTGCCCAATTGTTATACACCCAAGGGTCTCTCACTTTCTGCCCTAACAGTGTGTTGTTAGCTGCTACTCCTGCTCATCTGCCAAGCTGCAAATTCATCCCAGCCACTGCAGTTTCCCATTGCATGGACAGAGGACCTGTATTTCTTACACCTAAGTGACTTTGAATATGTTTCAATAAAGTCAAATATAACATAAACAGACTGCATAGAAGCAATACAGAGCACTCAGTACCAGCACTTTATTGCCCTTGTTTGTGTTCCTCCAAATGGTGGCACACAGGCATTTTAAGAGCAGAGATTTTATATGAACTTTCAAAACACTATTGAAAATCCTTAACAGCACTTTTCCAGTGCTGGTCCCTGTAGAGCCTGACTGGAAGCATTTCCATTCAGTGGTGTGTCTCCATTGACAGTCTTTCTGAGAACTCCATTTATGGTGTCCTATGATACATTATACAGCTCTTAACAAAGCTATTAAGACTGGAAAAAATATCCAAAGAAATGAAAACTCTGTATGTTAGAGCACCAAGGGACAAAGATCCTCTTCTCTCTGAAATCAAGTAGAGCCCGGGAATGTTTATTGCTGAAAGTAAGAGCAGACACAATCTAAAAAAATTAAACCACAACATACTCCTATATTGCCACATTCACAGAGGAAATTAATTTGCAGCAATCAACATCTTTCCCTCTAATCCAAGGTAACAATAATCAGTGTAACCTATGTAAAATATTTGCAATCTGAATATTTATCAAATGCATAAATATAAATCAAAATATTAGCTGAATCTATCTAATTGAACAAAAAGTCTACATAAGATGAATGATATTAGTCACCTGAGAAAGTTTTTAGTGGATTAACTAAAACAACCATTAGTATTCACAAGTATAGACAAAAAGCCAAGACTGAATAGCAACTTTGAAATATCAAACTAAGCAAAAGAAAATGAGCTGCAATTATTTATTTCTAAGCCTATTACTTTACAGGTGGGATAAATTCATTCCATGATCATATCAGCACATCATCACACAAAACCTGTGATATTCAGCTGACAGGGGATGTATAAATATTATTGTGCAATAAAACACACAGAACAAGGTAAGAACAAAGAGACTGCCTTATACCATTTAAAGGAAACACAAGTGAAAATCTAATGAGAAACAATGAAAGTTAAAGGGCTCCTGTGCTGCTGGGAGGATGAGCCCACTGCCTGGCCCTTCTCACCCTCACTCAGCTTGGAGCTTTAGCTGAACAGGCAAACAGGACTGGGAGGCAGCTTTATTCACATTCAACGAGAGATAAGGTGGAGCTCAGTGCCCCACCTAAAACAAAGAAGGTCTAAGAGGCTGTCTACTGCTCTCTGCTCCTCTAGTGACCCTGGCTACCCTTCCCTGTGATGCCCAAGCATCCTCCAAGCCATGAGAAAGCCCTATTTCACATGCCAATTTGACATGAACCTCACCCTAGTTTCATGGAGCAAAAAAACCCCAAACAGTTTGGAGTATCATAGCAGTCTGCTAAAGTAGGAGAAGAGGGCAGCCACAGTTGTTTCCAAAATTTATTTCATATTTCATAATGATGATGTTAGAGTTGCCTTGGCTCCCTAGCTGCCCTTCTGGATTTTAAAGCCTCAAAGCTTGGCAGCAGCACACGCCTCTTGTGCAAAATGGGTGTGACAGAAGACAAAGATAGCAATAATCTGGACTTATGTAAGAAAAATCAGTTTTAATCTTATTCTGACTCTTCATGGTTAACTGCTGATACCACCCTCAGTGGATTAGAAAAAAAAAAGGTGAACAAGTGTGTGATCTCTAGGTATTACAGAAAAGTAGTACTATATAAGTGCCTTAAGGTCCCCCAGGAAACCAGCAGCAGTACTGGGAAGGGCAGACACAATTTTTGTGAGACTGCAGAGTACTACAGGCAGCATCTATCCCCCAGAGGGGTTTGACTCTAGAAAACAATCATGTCAAATTGTCAGGAGAGCCCCTTCACCAGGCACTTCCCAGGATGCAGTGAGCATACATCCCCAGCACTTTGGTAGCCACCATCACTGCTTTTCTATTCCCCTGGGCTTGCAATGCCCATGTTCTGTCCTGTCAATCTCCAAGTTGTTTATATACAGGAGCCTGCTACTCCTGTCACAACCCCACACAACTGAACTGAGGGCTCAGTTTATCTGACAGGGAGGGTTACAGCTCCAACAGCCACCACCCATGAGCAGGAGACCAGCTAAATTCCCTGTACACAACACAGGACTGCTGTCTGGCAGCTGGAAAAACACAAGCTGGTCCAGTGTATTTTACATGTAAAGTCAGTGTAGCTTATATAAAAAAAACAACCAAAACCAAAAACCAAAAACAAACCAGCCAGGAGTGTGTTTAACTCCTATTAGAACACTCTTTTCTCAAGGAAGCTGTACGTAAAATGTCCAGTGAGCTTAACTTGATTAGCAATTAACTTTAACATCAATCCAAAGTGAATCCAATAATTTCCAGTTTACTTTGAAGCAAAACAGCAGAATTTTGCCTCTTGTGTTTGGTAACTGGCTTTTTAAAACCAAAAGAAGCATGAGATGAAGACTAAAATAAATATCTATTTCTTCCTTACATCAAGAAAATAATACCTATATGTTAGAGCACAGTACACTATTCCCTGGCAAAGTGTGCATGCCCACAGGCACAGAGCACAGGAAGATGCCATGAGGTGAGCCAAACCCTGCAATTTCTCAGAAATAAATTTCCACCGTTCCAACTACTCGGGAACATGTTCCCGAAATTCAGGAAACACACTGCTGATTATTTCCTCTAAGCTACTGCAGTTCCAGTGCATTTCAAAATGAACATGTGAGCAGAGTTAGCTGTTCTTCACTAGGGGCACTAGGAGTTAGTAAAATAGGTACAGGTACCTTCATCAATACACTGCAAGTTAAGGTACACTACATGTGGGACCATTCAGAAGGAGAGGGTGAGACTTCCCTAATGACCCAGAGTCAGTGATATCTGAGCAAGCTCCCACTCACTTCATCTGGACAGAACCCAGTGCTTACTCCAGAGTGCATCCCTTCTAGCCTGGGACGCTGAAATTTGAAGATTTTCCTATGAAGGGTCTGTTTCTTCTCTTCATTGACCATCAGGAGAGTCAAGGGAACAGGTCTCAGACTCAGGCATGGAAATTACCGGAGAGATTAATATTGTGAGAGAGGAGACAATAGGCCAGGGAGGGAGAGGCATTCTCAGCTGGATGCTGAGGACTAATAACAGAGGTGAAAAGCCCCACTGAAATTATTTTCTTCCCCTGAGGATCACTCTCTCCAACTCCTGATAAAAACCAATGAAATTACATCAATTCAAACAACACCTATGTCACAGACAGTTCATAAAGGGGCATTGATTCATGGCTCAACCATTTTGCAATGACATTTAACATGACCTAACTTTAGATTTTCATTTGACTTTCCACCCTCCAGTTTCTCCTATTCCCTCCTCTCACTGCCATTTCTCCAAAAGGAAGAACATCAGATAAAAAAAATCTATGTATAAGAATTCTCACCACATTTCCAGGGAGAAAGACACAGGAGGCTTTCTTGCTCTTGGTTGTGCCCACCACTTTTTTTCATAAATATTTTGCAACAATAATTGCTTAACCATATCATAGTATTTACAGAAACTTCTCACACATTTTATGCCATTCCAGCACCTTCTCTCATAGTAATAATTTAGGTTCCTGTATCCTTGCATGGGTGTACTTCTAGATACACGCAGCTTGTAAGTGACTGAACTGTTAAATATTTTTAGTAATGTGACCATTCTTGAAAACAGAAGGTGGTGTGCAGACCCACCACAGGAACAGCCACTCAACCACAATTACCTCCCTCCAAATAACTTCCACTTTAAAGGGTTCTTTCTCTAGGAATCACTAGCCAAAAAAGATCTTTTTGTAGTTTATATCATACCCCTCCACCAGCAGCAGCAGAATAACTGCCTTGTACCCACTGCAGCTGCCCTGGCTGCTGGCTGTATCTGCAACATGGGCAGGATGCACTCTGCCCACAGCTCTGTCTGGAAAGCTGCTGCAGAGAAAACAATCACTTGAGAACCTAACTCCAGCAAATCAGCACTGCCATTTATCTTGGACTACAGTAACAGTGGAGGCAGTCAAACACACACCAAACTCAGGGACCATGAGGATGAAGGATAGGTTTATCCACTGAGTAGTGGATGTGCACAGCCAGCTCCTCAGAGCAGGGCTGCTGTGCTTCCTATGAGCAGATAACACGAACACTGCTGAGTGGCACCCCACGTTCCCATAGGTGTCCCAAAATCTGCTCTGCAATGCTTGTGAGGTTTCTAGCAAGCACACTTATTAGTTTACAGGCAAAATTTGCCAGGCTTATTAGTGTAGGAGCCCAGGGCGATGAGAGTTAGAACAAATGGAAACTTTCAAATGCACACAAGAAAGAGGTAAGCTAAAACTGAAAGCTTGTTAGATTTTTCTCCCTTGTAAATTCCCTCATTTGTCCTCAAGGACAGCATATAAACATGTACATTGCAGCCCATGTGATCAGACACTCTCTCAAGAACTATAAACAGCGGAGCTATGAATCATTAATAGGCTGGAATTGCATTCAGTTCCTTCCCACTGACTCACCATATGGATCATTTGTCTGGTCTTTCACCTTCCCCACTTCTCTCCCTCCCCCACAGATCACACATGACCCCTTCCTGAAATTCCAGCACGGGGTGGGGGGAGGTTTGCTGGGTCCATGTTGGCTCTGGCAGGCAGGTGACAGGAGCCGCTCTCAGTGCAGGTGCTGAGCTCAGCCCCGGCTGTCTGCCGAGGCTCCCAGCTCCCGGCACTGCGCTCCCACCGCGGCTCAGGCGCTCCAGTCCGACGGGACACAAGTCTAGCGACCCTCACAACTTCAGCTCATTTAGAGCAAGAGTCAGAAAAGCCATTTCTGCCACCCCACCTACCAGAATGGTAGTTTCTCACAAAGTGGAGGAAGAAATGGATTTGGGTAGTTACACATCTTAACCCACTGCAGCTAGGTCGGACTGAGCAATACATCAATCAAAGCTTTCATCTTTCATTTAAAAGAGAAAGGTAAAGCCTGTTCCTAGCCTTCATGGTCGTAGAAAAAAAAAGTGTTGAAGTTATGACTTCCAAATCTTCAAAGGCAGATCGTAAATAAAAGTGCTGACATTTCTTGCTTTTAAGCAAATCACATACTGGAGTGTGACTCATGAACATTGGAACTGGCAAGCACCAAGGCAATCATGTTGAGAATGAGATCATGATGCAGTAGGTGTGCAGCATTCTCTTTTCAGCCTATTCACTATCTCCATTCTACAGTAATAAAGAAGAAAGTTTCTTTTCAGTCAATAATAAAGACCTTAATGTGCCTTCCAGGGCCCATGGAAATAATAAAAAGTACATTTCTGCTTCACTAAGAAAGCTTTTGATACATACTTGATCTCATAAAATACTGAAGGGCATATGACATATCCACATGAATAAGCCAAAAGGCTCCACGGTACTCATACCAGTAAAATTAGGAATGTGCAGAGGCTGAGGTCCTATATTTTAAAACACTGGAGCACCAATTTCCATTTTATTGTTTGTAAACTGCTTGCAAAGGGATGTTCCTGTAGAGAGGAGGGCATAACAAAAGGGGCAAGAAAAAGAAATTACATATCTGTACTGCAGGATTAGTCATGGGGTTACATCAGTTTAATAATTCAGGAGACATTTTGTACATATATCAGGTTGGCTTGGAATTAACTTAAACTTCAGTAAATTCTATGAATAGTGATTTCAAATTTGAATGACATGCACGTATTTTTCTAGTGAATAATTGCAGAAACTATCGCTTTCAGTATTCAGAGCCAGGATTCTGCTGCTCACGATGCAAGGCTTGTCAATTCTGCAAGCAACAAGCTTTGAAGATAGTCACAGGAACATTTGGATAAACAATCAAGAAGATATATTTGTTCAGCTGTCCCTTCTAAAAAGTACTTACATATCTGTGACATGCTTTTCCTCAATTATATTATAAAAGCCTCACCTATGTTAAATGTATCCAGACGACAAAGAAAGTATGATAAATACCATCAAAATTTACAATCTGGTACCTTCATCACACAGACACAGGTCCTTTACAAACATTGAACTAAATTTATCATTTTCCTTAATGTCATCATGATTCAGGCTGATACTGCCACTTGCACTGCCTTCTTTTTTCCCTACTGATCCACAAACAGATTGACCTCATGCTGCCTGCAAGCAAAGGAGTTAGACAATAGACTGCAAATGACAAAGGATGCAGGAAGATAGGAGTTAAAAACTAAATTATTATAACAAAGGCTACATCTAGAGGTGGAACTGCAAACTTGGTTAATATCACTAGTATAACTTTATAGCATTAGAAGTGCCACACGAGCACCTTGATTTTATTTTGTAGTGAGGATACAGAGTTTTTCACACTTGTAAATAAATACCTAACTTACACACTACAGAATGTGAATGTTACCATACAGAAGCAACTGCTCTGTTGCACCCATCTAGGGAAGTGTGCTAGGCTCAACCAAAACAGACCTTTGGCTGCTTCTTCAGCCGCCTGCTTACCAGAAACCAGAGCAATCTGCCTCCTACGTTACAAAGTATTGACATGAATATACAAAGTAAAAAATACCTTTGCTTTATTTCCTGTCAGCCCAGTAACACATTGATTAAAATGTTACAAACATTCCCTTAGCTACAATTTGCTCTAGAACACAAAAGATCCTGAAAATCTACTCAACTGAATAGCAAATTGACACAACCTGCAAATTCACATACCGAAAAATTAAAGAGAAAAATAGGAATACATGTTCCTGTTAATACCAACGTCTTAAGGCATAAAAAGTGAATAAGGTGGATAATCGCCCCCCATCTACGCGAAATTACAATCTTCAGAACACCTGCAGTGACTTGAATTAAATCACAGCCAGCAGGGACTTCAATATGACCCACTGAAAAATAGTCTAATAATTAAATGTGTACGTATATATACATTTATACAAGAAATTTATATATGTACCCATATATACATACAAATAAAACTTTGTTTAATCTTCAGTGCAGAAGAAATATTGTCTTTTGATATTCTTTTTAACATATAAGAAACTCAGTAACTTGTGCCCAGCAAAACTATAAACCCACCAATTATTACATGTTCTTACATTACAAAAAGCAAAAATTGAATTTTATAGAACACAGGAAAGCAAGGGCACACTGTTGGAAACTCTCAATTGCAGCCAATGTCATCAGATGACTCACTGGCACTAGAAATCTGTCTTTAAGCTGATCTGTGAGTTAGAAGATGTAGCCAAGCCTTAGCTCCATGTTAGAGCTCCTTAGGTAAGTGTTGCTGCCTGGAACCCAACTGTGAAAGCTAGGCAGCATCCTCAGCCCTGACACTGTCCTTGGGCATTCCAGACACTGCTGCTCTTTGCCTACATTCAAGGCTGCTCCAAGAAGACTGAAGTTCTCCTCCCTTGCATCCTTACCGTGCTTACAGGTTCATGTTTATCATTTCATTCAGTTACATAATCAGCACATAGAACAATCACACTGGATTTTACAGTGCCCCAGAGAAAGTGAAAGCTTGAGGTTTCCTGATATCTAAAAGGTAAAAGCTACACCTCTCAAGAAAACATTAGAAGACTGTTGCAAGCCATGATGAGACACTGAGCAGCTGACCACAGGAATCACTTCGCTCTGCAAAAACATAATCGACATTCCCTCAGCCTGGGATTTTTCTCATCCTGTATGATCCTGTTTCCCCTCCTCATATGTTGTCACCAGTCACTTTCAGTAAAGAAAACCTGGAAACCTGAATATGCAGCATTTCACTTGTTTTCCTTGGTTGTGAGTCAGTTTTCCTCGCCAGCTTTGCAGTCACGGCATTGCAATAGTACAAGGGCAAACATCTGCTGTCAGGCATGCAGCATTACTGCTTGTGTGGATTTCTTCCCAGCAGCTGGGAGGAAACGCTCCTTCTTGTTTAGACAAAAATATCAAATGGTTAGGAAATAAGGAGTTAGGAAAAGATGTATACAAGGTTCACGCTTGAGAAACACAAGAGCACAGCCTTAGCCACTAAGAAAATTCCACTAGACATGAAGTTAACAATAATTTAGATCTGTTCATTTATGGTAAGTCAGCCATTTTACTGTTGACCTACTTTGTATCAGCAATAATTTGTCACAGTGCATTCTCCAACTGCTACTGAAAGAAAGGTTGAAACCATACATTAAGAGCAGAGTGTCAAAGCAACTGATGTTAATTATACCCCACAATTCCTATGTTGATGAAATTGTCACTGCTAACTATTACTACAGCATTTATTGTCTAAGCCCAGCTTGCTCTACCAACCCCTGAAAGCCACTGAATTAACATCCTGCTTCTCAGTGTTCACATTGGAATGTAAATCCGAAACGTGTAAAAATAACCTCTGCCATTACACCAAGAATGTGTAAATACACGTTCCTTTTTTGGGAGAAGTATTTATCTCGTCTATACATGTTTCACTCTTTAAACTAAAAACAGCTTTAATGTTCTTCAGTCAAGTGGCAGTTTTTTGCCAATAAAAACTATTTTCTCTTAAAATTATGGCATTAAGTAGAAGAATCTTTGTAAAATATAGAGTACTACTTGATTTATGGAAATTCAGAAATAAGCTTTACGTAGACACACAAAAAAGAAAAGCAGCAGTGTTCTTTGTTGCATTCATTGCTAACCTGCACAATAACAAGAGATCATATTCTCCCAGCATAAACAAGGTTAATTAGAAGGACACCTTATGCGTATTGAGTGTTCATGTTCCATGACATCTGCTTAATTTGGTGACAGAAATGTTTACAAGCATCAGCACAAACCAACCACTCCAGAAGCACTAACTGGATTCTTTATGGTTTGCACATCTTTATGGTAAACTGTTTTGTAAGGTTCTACTGCTGCAGTACAGTTCCCCCTGCTTCTAAATAATCTCTCAAGCTTTTCCCTTACCCATTTAAATTGAAGGCAGTCAAAAACATACAGGCTTAACAATATTTAGCATTCAAAATTGTCATCTCTAAGATATGGCATGAGACATATAACTTGGTATGATCCAAGAAGACTCGTTTTGTGATAAAAATAGAAGACTTTCTTATCCTATGAATAAGGAATGAAGACTGTCATATCCTATGATCCAATATGAGATACAACAAAAGCGTAAGTCAGTGATGGTATTTTCACATCAGAAAAGTGCCTCATGTTATTTCCAAAATCTTGTGTAGATTGATAGAACAATAATATCCTGTGGCATAGTGGCCTGTCATATACAGATCTACTTGAAAATCTTTGGAGAGTCAGCAGAAAAGTGGAAAACTAAAATCAACATTATTAGCAATTGAATGAGAATCCTCACATCTCTGTTCAACCAAAAAAATGACACTAAGATCTACAGGAAGAAAAAAATTATGGTCCAAATGGCTGCTTAATCCAGATGTACATTTCCAGAATAAGCAGGAGAAAAACACAACTGCAAAGAGAACAAAACAACAGAGTTTCTTACAGGATATATGTAATACAACTCTCTATAGGAGGAGCATCATTACCAAACATAAATACAAAAGTAGCACTGAGTGGTAGGATATGATACCACACAGTAGCACAGTGGGGGAACACACTGTCAGAAAAAAAATAATTTTGCTCACCTGGCATAAACTAGAAAGCAACTGTACACTTTATAAAAAGACATTCACTGAATGGTCAACAAGTCTGAGCAGATCAATCCATCACTCTGAGATGGATAAATATCAGAACCTCCTACAGCTGAGACTGCCCTCAGAACAACTACAGGACTATTCAAGGAAAGTCAGCTAATTTAACTAACGTGCACTGATCAAGCAGGTCTTGAATGCGTTCTCATCGCTAACATTTGCATTAAAATAACAGCCTTGCCTGTTTCGTAATGGCGCCTCAAATGAAATTCAAAAGTGACAAGCATTTAGCTTAGTGTGCTGTTTGTTCTACCTGCAACAAAACACAGGATTGGCAACAGCCTATTGTCTCACAGACATACTCCACTTCTCTCAGGAGTCCTTATGCCCTGCTGCCACAGTATGCTAAGTACTTTCAAAATCAGACAAGGGCACATTGTGTGCACATTGGGGTATATTTAAATTCTAGCTGGAATAAATCCCAGCAACTCTGAGGACATGGGTTGTACCAATCACTACTTACAGCTGCAGTTCAAAATTATGCCATGAATGAAAGCACCTTACCGTAAAAGGACTAAAATGTTAACGATCTAAAGGAGCAGGCTCACTCTTGGTTAAGTGTCACATGCCAGTCTCACAGATGGAACACTTGCTGCCTCACAAAGCTATGCTTAATTTACCAAAAAGAAAGTACTGACAGCTGATGCTTTCATAATGCACACAGCTCACGTCAAAGACCAACTATACAGCTACCCCTTCTGATGCTGCTCTTGCTGTGCAGCAGAAAAGACTGCAGGCTGCACCACAATATACCAAGCATGGTTCAGCCATCAGTGAGCTTCATGAAAGTTTAATACAGCTTTAAAGCCAGGCTCAATGTTTTCCTTCTACTCAGATACACTTCTGCTGTCTGCAGACAAATAACACAACAGAAATTGTGGTTTGAGTACTCCTACTACTAGAATAAATTTCTTGCTTTAACAATTTGAAGTGACATCTTAAGAGAATTTTTAAGGTATCAAAACACGAGCCTTGACTCTATGCACGAGTTACACCTATACTTTACTACAACACAGGCTCACTCTGAAGCCTTGGTCATACATCTTTTGTCAGATGGCTACAGAGCGAGGTCTTTAAAGTTCACTGCTTCAGGAGCACTTACACTTCCACCACTCCATGCCAGAAAGCCATAGGGCCAGAGAAGCCCTGGCAATACTTTGAAGTGCTGAATATTGCCATGAATATGCAGATCAATGTAAAAATGGTAATTGTAAATTTGAACTTTCAAAAAAACAAAGGGAAAGAAATTACTTAAAAAAAGCTGGACAGTTCAGTCTTATGTTTTGCTTATGTATAACCAGCTATATTACAGATCAGCTATATTACAAAGCCATGAACTGGAGATACAACACATTACTACTGCCTAATTGTAAAGGCTCATTCATAGTTGAGCAGGAGCTGCAACAACTCCTGGCAAGTCTGATGCTCAGTTCTCCCATAGTTTGCAAGCTTGGCTGGCAAGTAATGATGGCTATCCTTTCATTCAGAGCATCAACAGCAGTTCTTGTGACTGAAGTGACCAAGGTGGGTAGGCCTTTTATTAAGCACTCACAGAACAAAGTACACAGGAGATAAGGAACAGAAAAGTCTTGAGTTTTACTCCAGCACTCTGACAAGTGTAAGTGGAGTGGTAAAGAATTTCTCTCAAGTGTATCTGCTGCGCTGTACACAAATGACATTAGTGTGGTGCTTAAGTGAATCACATCTCTACTTCATCCATTAACTATGAATACACATATAAGTATGGGCTTCTCACTTCGCCTCAGCCAACCTTTAAAGTTTGGGAAAAAAGATCAACATACCTTTTGTTGAATCCAATCTTAATGATTTCTAAAGTGAAAGTCTTGCATCTGAAGAAAGCAAAAGGCAGCAATCTGCTCTTAAGGCTAAGGGACACTTGTCCCAACTCTTATTGTGCAGGGAATCCATCAGGTAAGAACTGTGAACTCGTG
The DNA here is from genome assembly GCF_901933205.1 of Camarhynchus parvulus. Classification (NCBI taxonomy): domain Eukaryota; kingdom Metazoa; phylum Chordata; class Aves; order Passeriformes; family Thraupidae; genus Camarhynchus; species Camarhynchus parvulus. Next base: position 29,028,294 of record NC_044586.1, on the reverse strand, counting down.
AGCAAGTAGGTCACAATGGACATTTAGGTTTGCTATATCCTTCATCAGGAAGCCAAGTAAACTTTAATCCTCTGGATTTATTCAAGTCATCTTTGGTGGATGTTATTTCTGTACCTTTTCCTCATATCCTGGAATTACTGGCCCTGAAGTTATTTCCACATTGACTGTTTTTACAAGGTTTAAAGTGACATATACATCGTGTTCCCCTAAACTTCCCAAGCATTTATACGTGAGGTCTTCATTAATCCAGGTCTGTACCAAGTGTTCCCTAGCATCAGGGTGCCACTGATGTTCTTAGGCCTTTATAGTACCTATTTTATTTCTACTGTGAGACAAAAATAATTTATCTGATCCTATGTAATCACGACAAGAGATTAATTAAAATGCCAAGATAGGAAACAATTTATTATAGAGAGAAGAAAAATTTCTCATCCAAAATATAGAAATCTGTACAACTTTGCCACAATCAATATACATGAACTGTACAAATTTACACCAGTTCATAATTTACCAAATAAAAGATGACTAACAAAGTTCACAAAATAGATGGTGGTTTGTGGAAAAGACTTTTACCCAATTAAGAACAAGGAAATTACAAACCAGACCTCCACTTTCTAAAAATAAGAAGTTTACTCAGTCTTAGAAAACTACAAGCTAGCAAATGTACAGATAGCTGGCTGGTGCTAACACCACAGTTCAGACAGTGTCTTTATATGGTCTTTTTAAAGCCTGTTGCCATGGCAGATTCTGATCACTTGCTACTTTTGAGGCCAATGTAAAGATCTGACCATTTCCCCAGGTTATTCTTACTATTTTTCTCTTATGTACATTTATACATATTTGTAAGTGCTAGGTAAAAGTCTGAAAATTAAAATTTCCAGTACAATGGTGTTCATAAGTCTTGTTACTGAGCTGCCAAAAATGCTAACAATTAATAAATGTAATAGTGCAAATTTACTCTGCAAGACCTACTGCAGAGAATCACTTTATAAATACAGATCGGGGTTGAAAATTGGTGTAGAAATTAAGTCAGGTGTCTTGGAGAAACTGACACTTCCTAGATCTTCTTACTCCCTAGCAAGCTGCAATCATTTTGACTCACAGGCTATTAAATCACTGAAAGGTACTGTCCAAACTATGGCACTGTCACTTTAAGAATACCACTCTAACGTGTGCCAGATCTTCACAGCTGTGACATGGTTTAAATTCCATAATCCATCCCCAGAGGTGCCCACCCAAAGTAAAAACCAAATTTATCCATCCATTTTAAGGTGATCCATCCACAGACTATATCTTAACCTGATACAGTCATCATATTGTAGCTTTTGGAAGGGCTAGTTCTGCCCAAGAGAAGTTCCTCCTTACAGCTTATTCTGCTGTCTACCATTTGCATGTTGGTGTTACTTTGGCTACCTCCTGCTGGTGCAGCTTCATAGAGCACACAGATGGAGCCATCCTCTCCAATGCGATAGGACACTTCGTACGGGTCAACCCAGAGAGTGAGTTCGCTCGGAAGAAGCTGAAACAGTTCCTGACTGCTCAATCCAATCCGCTGTGCTGCCTGTCCAATGAGAGGATCCATTTTATGGTTGATCCGGATACATCGGTAACCTGATCCCTTGCATGGCTTTTCTGGGAACCAGTGGTGTTTATAATGTTCTATAAAATAAAAAACAAACGTTATCGTCCTTAATTCCGCGCTGAAAGATACACGCAGCAATTGTTTGTCTCTTGCAAATTTCATACCTCAAGATCTTAATAAGCTTATTACTTTAGCATAAAATGACTTGAAAAATCAATATAGGTTTTATTTCTGATGATGATTTACGGAAGTGCAATGTCCCTTGGGAAGCACTCGTACAAAGTTACTGTTTTGTGCTACTGTATAGAGAACATCCACCACCAGAAAGGAGCGAAGAGCAACTTCCTGGCATTCAGAAAAACAAACACAAAAATACAGAAATTATTACATACATAACAGAAAAACTCAAGAGCTTCAAAACACCATAAACCAGGTAGGAAAAAAAGACCCTTTCCAACATCCTATTGAGATCACACCCATGCTTAGCTTGTCACATTCTAAGAACACCCAAAAATAACTAGGGAGGAAGCTGGGCAGCATTTACCGACTGACTCAAGCTGTATTACACCACTGCTCTTCCCAGCCTATTTTCCATGGCGAGAAACCAAGGACTTCACTTACCTCAGGAGTTTTATCCCACCCAAAACCCTATCGATCTGGGGTACTCGTAGCCATTACCGAGCCCACTGGGGCTTGGGATTACAAAACCCACTGGGCAGCGAAAGAACCCACGGAATTTGCTCCTAACCGGGGCTGTGGGCAGCTAAGAGACGCTTCCAGAAGAAAGAGGAACCGAGACTCATCGTTCACCGATGAATTTTACGTGACAAAAAAACCCAGTTTCGGAGCGTTTTTCTTTCTGGAAGCCGGGCGGTTTGAGCCCTCGGCGCGGAGCTCAAGTCCGGGCTGCTCGAAAGCTTTGTCTACGGAGGCACGGACGGGAGGGGGGAGCTGCCTGCGCGACGCCCGAGCCCCTTTTGTTTATACCCCGCTCCTGCCTCCCGCACCCGCCGGGGCCAGCTGGGCACGGAGGGCGCCCGCAAGGGGCAAGCCACGGCCGCGGAGCCCCAGTCATCCCCGCCGAGGGGCTCCAGTCCCTCGGAGGGACCGACCTTTCCTTTCCCCCTCTCCGGGCGCCCGCGGAGCGCGGTGCCGCCCGCACCGCCGGCAGCCCTGCCCGGGCGGGCGGCCCGCGGCGGACGGAGGAGAGCGGCTCCCGCCGCGCCCTCGCCGCCCTCACCTGCCAGCAGCTCCTGCAGGCACTGGCTGAAGGTCTGCAGCTGCCGCTCGTTCATCAGCCCCTTGGTCCGCAGGAACTTGGAGATGAAGCCCACGGCCGCGGCGATCTCACGTATCATGCTGGCCCGGGTGTACAGGGCGGGATGCATGGAGGCGGCGGCGGGCGGCAGCCAGGTCTCCGGGGCGGCCGGCGCTGGGGCGGGACGGGGCGCGGGGCGAGCGGCGCGGGACGGGACGGGGGCGGCGCGGCTCTAACTGGGCGCGGAGCAGGCGGCAGAGCCCAGATCACATCCCGGGGGCGGCAGCCTCCGCCTCCTCTTCCTACGGCAAGGGGGCGGCGGCGGCAGCAGCGGCGGCCGCGGCAGCGCTCCCCGCATTTCCTGCGGCGAGGGGCGAAGAGAGCCGCCCGCCGTCCACCGCTTCTTATAGCCGCTATCGACCGGAAGTGGCGTCACGGCGCCGGGGGCGCGCCGCCGCCAATCCGGCGATCGCACCATCGTGACGGCAGGTGGCGGGGCGGGGCTTGCCGGGGCGGGTGACGTAATCGGCTGTAAACAAATAGAGCCGGGGGCGCGCGCGGGGGTTGGTGCGAGGGGTCGCGTGCCCGCGCGAGGGCCTCCGCGTGCTGGGGCGCGCGCCCGCGCTGCGGGGGGCCGTGTGCGCGGGGGGCGGGGCGCGCGCACATGCGGGTCGTCTCCGCGCGCGTCTCCCGCGCGCGTCGGCGAGGGCAGGGCGCGGCGCGGCGCGGCGGGAACCCGCGCGAGCGCGGCCGCGCGCTGTCTCCGGGGAGCGCGGAGCCACGTCAGCGGCGGGGGCGGCGGGGTGGCCTGAGCGGCACCGCCCCGCGCAAGGGCGGCCGCAGCACGGCAGCGGCGGGGCGCTCCCACAGCGGCCGGTGAGCGTCTGTGCGCGGAGGCGGCGCAGGAGGCGACGTGTCTGCGCGTCCTCGCCTTTTCCCGACGTGTCTGAGCGTCCTCGCCTTTTCCCGGAGCGCAGGGGTGCGCCGGTGGCACAGGCAGTGCCCGGCGGCCCGGCAGCCGAGCGCGGCGCTCCCTCACGTTTGTGAGCCGTGCCCTTCGGGCCGCGTCCCCACCGCGATCTCCGGCCGGGGTCCTCCGCGCAGAACGAAGCCTTTGCCGGGCAGCCGGCGGCCCCGGGCCCGTGTGCCGGAGCACAGCGAAGCCTCGCACAGGCCGGCAGCCAGGCCTCGGCTCTGGCTCTCTGCGGACATCCCAAACATAGCGTCTGGCCCTGCACGGCCCCCGTGCGCCCCGCGCCTCCCCATCGCACTGAGCTGTTGTCCCAGGTATCCTGTCCCAAATCCCTTGCAGGGAGTGATGTATCAGCCAGTGACCGCCAAGAAGAGGGTCTGTCTCAGGCCTTCCAGTGCTGTTACCCTTTCTGCTAAAGAAAATGGGAGAGGAAAAAAAAAACGGCAGAAGATTTCTGTTTGGTTAGTTTGTTTTGGTTTTGTTAAAAAACACAAAAGTCTAGCTTCTTTGATAGAAACCTTATTCTTTCCCAAGGGCTTGTGCCCTACCCCCTTGCAAAGCTTCAAGTGAAAGACAGCCTGATATTTGCATGTACAGTTCTTACAGTCATCAATCAGAAATGAGCCCAACAAAGGCACACACAACACACGATTTCTTTTTCAGTGAAAATAATTCACTAATGAAATCTATAAGAAATATATGTGGGAAATAATTTGAATTAAAGATGAAAGTAAACAGGGTTTTTTTGCTTATCTGGTGTGAGAAATGTAACTTTATAGTGCTTTTTGGTCTTTTCTCTGCACACAGGATCTATTCTAGCGTAGTCTCCAGCCTCAGGGGACTCTATTTGACTGTATACACAAGGGAAATGTGCAAAGCACCTCCAAAAGATAATCAGGAGAGCTCAAACTCACAGCTTTACTGCATACTAAAAATGTTGGTGTGGGTTTTAGAGCATAGTCCCATTCATTTTCCCCCTACTAACTTCTGAGTATTTACATTAATAATCATGAGCTGATCCTCCATTCTGTGAGAAGGGAAGAGCTGCCAACCTGGCCTGTGCTCCTCAGGTGCCAGCCATCCTTTCTTGTCAGTGCTTCTGTGGCACATGTGAGGTATATCCAGAGCTGCCATTTCTGCTCTGTTCATAGGCTGGAAAGTGCTGTGCTCTTTCAAGCCTTGAACAGCAGATGCTTCTCTCCCCCTTCACAGCAAGGCCCACCATCCTACTGGAAACTGCCGCTTACCTTGGGCAAAAGTGATGTTTGAGCATCACAATTACACTAAAATAATTACTGGAAATACTTCAAAAACCAACAAAAAATAGTACAATGTTTGCCACCTTTGCCTGGACCTGAGCTCTTTTATTTGGGCCACTTTCTCATATCTTCTAATTAATTCAATCCAGAATCAAATGCTCAGAAGGAGTTTTAGGAACTCTCAAGTAGGTAAGTGGTCCTATATAGTAACACCCCAAACATGAGGTTTAAAAAGCTGTCCCCACCATAACTGCCATGGACAGCAAGGCTGTTCTGATTTTAATCATCCCCCTTGAGTTGTGCTTATAAGAGCATAGTGTGGCAACATGTACTTCATGTCACACTCACTGAGAAGGGGAGAAATTTAAAATATCCTTTTTCCTATCTCAAAAAAATTAAAAAAAAAGAAGAAGAAAAGCTTTCTGTACCATCAAGGAGTTCCTCCCAAATCTCTTGCAAAGTCAATACATTCAGGACTCTTCAGCAATCAGTTTTCATAGTTCCTATTGACTCCAAATAGTAACAGCATGTGTAAAAGTTTTCTCTGTGGAAATTGTAAGATGGTGTGCATACAGATCCAGTCCACTGGTAAGGAATTAACTACCTTGGTGTTCAGTGCTTGCAGCCAGCAAGCTGCTCAAATGTAACTTCAAGGCCAAGGCTTGAGATGCCTGCCAGGAGGATCTCATCCCTATCCATGGGTGTGAACAAGGTGACTGGAGCTGCTGATGCTGTTTTCCCAGTCCAGGCAAGTCCATTTCCATCTCAGTGCTAGGCAGGACAGCAAAGGAGCTGCTGTCATTTCTGGCCTGTGAAATTCTCCCAAAGAACCTCATCTGTACAGCCTGCAGGCTCTTAATTGATGGGGAAGACTGGCATGCAGCTCGTGGCATCAAGCAAAGTCAGCTTTTCTTGACTGGACTCTGATGGAGAGCATCAAGCAAGGTAGCACACCGTAGCCTGTTGCTGCTTTGCAGCTTAGCTTCCTGCCAGCTGCCAGCACATTTCACTGATCCATCAAGCCATACTGAACTTCTTCAGTTCTTCCACATTTTCAGATATACGAAGTGGTTCTTTTTTCTCTGGCCAGCTCCCAGCTGTCTACTCCTGTCTCTGCAGCTCCAGACACAGAGGAGGCAGTTTGCCTGCTTAATAGTGCAAGATGCTTACTGATACATTAATGGCAGGGTGCTGAAGAAGATAAATGTAAACATTTAAGAACTGCCTTATTCAGCCCATCTGATACTTTAAATGAAGCAGAGGCCCTAGGGAGGAAAAATAAAGAAAAAGGGTATGTGATCATGTAATTAAAGACTGGGTCATAATGGATATGCACAGAAGGGTTGAATTAAGGTTCTACCAGTATCCCAGCTTCTGATATTTCCTAACTTTTAAGGAATACAGTGCAACCTTTACAACATTTGTTTCATGTTATTTTGGCAGAATCTGTTTCTTGACACTGGTTTGGAGAGAGCCTGGCACTTTGTTGAGTTCTGTCATGATGGAAATAAGCAATAGGAAGACACTTTTATCTGTGCCACACACACATGCACACCCTGCAACTATTGCAACATGCTCTTTTCACAGCTTTTTCTGAAGCTACTGAGTGTTCTTTATGGTAAGTGGAAAGATTCAAGAGTTCAAAGGAGAAGAATTAGAGTTACTTGATTTTTAAAAAATTTGCTCTAGTCTGAGGGCTTGAATTAGTATATATTTGCTTATGAAAATAAATACACTACATATTCAGCATGGATATTTTTTCCTGTTTGAGAGAGCTACAGGCTTTTTATGTGGTATCTTATTAAAGCCTTTCAGTGTAGAAAAGTGTTAGGTCTCTTCCTATTTCACTGTCAAGTCTAGATAATTTTTTGTATTGTTTGGCATTGACCTAATAGAGAAATAACAGTTGAGAAATAATTGGTATTTGTTTCCAAAAAGGATTATGTATGCCTTAGATTGGCATAAGCTTTCTCTCACCTGTAAGCTGAAGAGTGCTTGCAATGCATAAAATACATAAAATATGCTTGCAATACATAAAATACAACAACAATCCATTCTATGTAGAGTTTACTTTTAGTGCAGGTTGATGTTACTAAAATGCCACAGTATTTTCATCATTTACCAACTATTTGAAAATGTACAGGAAGAGGTTTCCTCTTATTTTTACGTTATGTAGAAGATAGCTTTCCATGGCATGCTTAAAACATTTTTCAATGTTTTAGCCCATTTCATTCTTTGAATATGCAGTGGCAGCTGTAGTGACATGAAGTTGCTGTTCCAGGAGGCAGACGTAACCCAGAGTCCATAGCCAGCCCTGCATGCCATGCTTCTCCTCAGGGGACCCCATGGCCTGGCTGTGAGTTCCCACCTTGTTTTGTAAAGTTTTCAAGCAGACACTCCTCAAGCTACAGTGGTGATGTGGGACTCCTCCCTGGAAAAACTTTGGCTTCATGGCTTGATTGTAGACAGAGACAGCAGTAGCCAGCCCCTCTCACTGCAGGTGAGTGCTCTTACCTGCCTTCCAAGGGGAATGTTGGCTTTTTTTTCATGGAACCTTGAGAGCAGGCTGTCATTCCTATTGTGTTGTCACTGGAAATGTTTCGACTTGAGCTCTGGCACAGACCTGGGCTCAGAAACGTGGTATGGATCCAGCCCACTGCCAAAGCAGCACTCTGCAATGAGGAGGGGGTAGGGGCGTTTCAGCTCCAAGTGTAAGCTTGCCTCTCAACCAGCACTGCAACCCTGCACCTAACTGCAGCATTGGAGCAGTGAGTGTTTCATCCTGAAAGTGTGGGGGTGAAGAAGTCAGTCACATATTCTTCTAAAGTGGAGAAGCCTCGCCTCTGAAAAGATAGACTGGTAGGAGTCAGAGAAAGGGCAAAAGTCTGATTTGTGACCCCACTGGGAACTTCCCTTTCTCTTCGACGTGCTCATGCTTACACCAAACCCACACGCCTGCAGTCTGCGTTTCTAAATTAGCCTATCAGGCAATGAATTCCTCAAACCACTTCTCACATAAGCAAGAGTCCTGTTTAAGCAAGTGGGACTAGTCCCATAAGCCAGCGTCCCATTCTACAGTCTGGCAGTTGTTTAACAAACATTTCTGCCATTTCAGGAAGATCAGGAGGGGATGGAAAGACTCAGAGGGGCAAGGGCAGGCTGTCAGCATTGGCCATAACTATGGCATGTTCATTTCAGGAAATCCATCTCATGACATCCTAAAATGACCAAACTTTGCTGCACTTACTCCATAAAGAAAAAGGTTTGCTCTATGGGGCAAGATTTCAAAGGGGCCACTTTGCTTGATTTAAGCTTGATTTCAAAGGGGCCACTCACTGAGAAGATATTCCTTGTGTCATGAGCCTTAGGTCTGGCCAGGACAGATTCAACAGAAGGCTTTTCCTATGCTATTTCTTTGACTGCAGCAAACAACACACACATGTAGCAAATGAAAAGCAATCCATAACATAGTATTCGGTTTTTCTTATAAAGTTGATTTTTTTCCTATATGGGATAGTAGCAGTATGGCAGCACATGCAACCCTTGTTTTTATTAAAGCAATCATAGTTTGGATACAGTAAAAACAAAGATTTAAGAAAACAATAGAAACAGATAATTTGAAAGCTTGTCAATTGAAAGAACTCCTCACAACATAGCCACACATAACTATTATAAGACAGTCAGGTTTTCATTTTTATGAACTTAGGAATTAAACAGGGTAGAATAATTTAGATGAGATAAACAGTCATTCATTGCAATCATGAATGGAAGTTGTTAACAATAATATTAAAGTGAAAGTAGCTTGTAAGTAAAAAGAATGATTCAACCATTTGTTGTTGTGCTCTGCAATCAGATGATGTCATCTCAAATTCCAAATTTTTACCTTTCATGTAGTTTTTTATAGTAAAGCTGGTGTGGAAGGGATCATAAAGATTATACTTCTCTGCTTCTCAGGGTTTTCTTTTTTCTGGCCTATCATATAATTTTAGGAAGACCTGAAATAATTTCAAACACCCTTGTCTGCAGTGGCTGCATTATGGGCTTTTGCACTGCCTGGTGACTGCCAGAGCAGCCTATGTTGGTCAGCATGGGGCTCTCAGTCACCCTTGGTCAGGCAAAGGAAAACCAGGAATTTTTTATTATACTTTTATAACAGTATTCCCTGACATTTAGAGTTAAAACTGTGACTGTCTGCAGATTTTAAGTGCAAATTCCATTAAAATACTTAAAGATTTTAAGAAACCAATGTGTTGGTCCTGCAAGTATTTTTTCCTTAGTATTTGCACCTTACATACTTTGATTTATTATGTAGTTAAAAATCAAGACATATTTTAAAAATCTTTTAGTAAATATCTAAGAAAAACCCCTTTCATTTATTTTCCAATGATGTCATAAAAAATTCTTAAGCAGCTTTATTAAGATTCGTGATTTGGAAATCAAATACACTTTTAAATAGATGGCTCCTTTGGAGCTGCTATTAAGTAGTAGCAACCAAACCTTCACCAAATCTGACTGTCTCAAAAATGTATCAAATTAGCAAAACATGGAGAGGTTGTAATGATAACTCTGGATATTTTAGGCCAGGTCTGTGCAGACTACAAAGGATCTTGCCTACTATGCCCTTACTAAAACAGAAAAAACAGTTGAACAGTGATTGCAATGTTTAGCTAGACATAAGCACCTGCCTTGCTATACTCCCAACATCTCTCCGACAAAGCTGGACATGTGGGGTTTTGGCTTGTAAATCAGGTGTCTGCATGTGTTTCATTTTTGTGCAGGGTCTGGCTTTGGAGGTCAAATTATTTCATTTTAGCTGTTTTTTTGTCCTTTTATTGTAGTCTGTCTATCAATGCAGTGAATACTTTGCTGCAAGAAGAGGCACTTATCTGTTTCCCCTCATTTTTTTCTAGCCAACACTTGCCACAACTTATTCTCTTTACCACTGTCATTTGTAGTCATGGCACTGCTCCTGTTACAGCTTTTTTTCTCCTTGCAATGGTATTAACTCAGGCATTTTAATCAGTCTCAGACAGAATTCTCAAGACAAAATTAATATAATTAGTTCTCTAGGACAGATTTGGCAGGGTGAAGGAACATCACATAGACAGTCTGTGTTATTACCTTCCTTTGAGTACTGAGAAATTTTCTCGATATTATCAGGTGGGGAAAAAAATTAAAATCACAGCTACGTGGTTCTTTCTTGTTTGTGTAGCTTTATATACAGTGCTGCTCAACTGCATTTAGGGGTGAACACTTCAATCTTGCTGGTGTGAAAGTGTAGTCACTCATTCCTTTAATGGGATTGTAGTGCATGTCGCATGCCCAAAATTGAGCTATTCGGCCGCTCATGAGACTGGAATTCTCTCCCCAGATGTGATGAAGAAACCTCAATAACTTACTTTCCTGAATTCAGTCATGTGAGTAATGTCCCTGACAACAATGAGATTATCCTTATAATTGCAAATGAACAGTTGTGATTTTAGGGGCCATAGCACAAGAGACAGAATATCAGAGCTCCCACTGGTTTTGCTTCTTTCTAAGACATGTGCCATAAACTGAGGAACTTACTTGGTCCTACACTAATAAATTACCTATTCCTAACAAGAAAAAACACAAAAACAAAAAGAACTGCCCCCCTAAAAAACCCCAACCAATCAAAACCAACCAACCAAAAAAAAAAAAAAAGTTCTTGTTTTTTAATGGTACTATTTTACAGGAAACAAGAGCTATCTGATCATTTATATCAGATATAATAAAATATCTTTTATGAGCATGCTTGATAACACTAGGAAAGCAGGGAGAGGGGCCAGAATATAAGCAGAGGCAGTCATCTACAGTTATTTCACCAAAAAAAGAAAGGGTTTTTTTCTTCCATTTTTAAAGGAAATCAGAAAAGATTAACTAAAATAGAAACTGAAATCTTGACAGCAGAAACATACACCTCTATAAAATTAGCCCATCAGTTCTGAGTTAGATTAATCAGATGTCTTAAACAGGCATGTGATGAAAAATAAGAAAATCACAGATTTTTTTTAAGGAAAAAATAGAGATCCATAGCATCTGTGAATCAAAAACTCCCAGCCTTCTGATCTATGTCTTTTCATTTTCTGCTTTCTACAGCACCTTCAGTGACCATTTCCCCCCCCACCATGTTTGTCTCTGATGCATTTGCAGAGACAGAGGAACAAAAGCCGCTGGATACCCCTCTTACAATAGCAAGGAGATGTGCCTGGCTGTGTGGGAGGAGCTGCTCAATTCTTCCGTGTATGGCTGGGTACACATGCTTCGAGCGGCATTAAGTGTTCCTGAGAGCACGGAACAGAGTGTTCCAGCAGGATCTAACATACAGGCAAAGATAGAAAGCCATTTTCTTCACGACTATGCACTGCATTAATACATGATCCCAAGCTTGCAAAGGATGAACCTACTGTTTCAGAACTTTTTCTTTCTTTTCTTTTTCACATCTTAATTCACTTTTAAATTATTTAAGAGGACTCTCTGGGTTTTTTTTTTTAAACATGATTTTTTAAAAATTTGCTGCTTTATGAAAGCTTGCTTATAAAAAATTGCGTAAGAGGCATAGCAGTTGCATAACACATCCCTTGAGGAACTTCATAAAATGTCTTTGCAGCCACATTTTCCTCTCTTTGAGTTTTGGTGCCCCACAACTCAGCTAACAGCCAGTGGAGAGGGAACAAGTAGGAATTCATTTGGGATAGGGAGAAGGGAGACCCAGAGTCATGTGCATCTACACTATGGAACAAGAACACAGGGCTGAGCTGCACCAGAAGCAGGTGGAGTCCCAGCAGCTGTCCCAGTCCTGTCTGGTGCCAAGTCATTGCAGCCAGCTCAGGCCCCAAAACAGAGCTACTTCATACCAAGAAACCAGCATGTGCAAGGCCAAGGCGGGGAATGTGTACCACACATTCCTTTCCTCCATGTAGACATATCTTATTGTTTCCACTCAGTTTTGTTGACCTGGAGCTGTAGGATATTTCCTGCAGTCATCTCCTCCCACTGACTCAGAGCTTCAGTCTCATCTACCAGGCAGCATGGTTTCAGTAGAGCCATGCCAGAGCTGTTGATGCCACCACCCAAACACTTCTGTTTCACATAAGATTCAGAAAACCAAGCCAAACCAAACCAAACCAACAAAAATTCCCAATTGTCCCACTTGTGCTGAAATTTCCAGATCTGTTCAAAGCTACCTCCAAATGTGGGTGCATACCCCTGGATTTCTTATCACAGTGTAAAGAGAATTATTAGGGATGTCCTGGAGTGATCGTAAGAAAACTCCTTCAGTTGCTACAGTCCTAGAGGAAATTACCTGTCCATGAGTTATGCAATTTCCTACTTTGCATCAAAAGTATATTCAATAGTTTCTATAAGGAAAGCTTAGTAATAGCTGACATTTCCTGAAGACTGGTCATATTTTTTGTTCTTAAGATAGTGGAATGTAGAGTAAGAAATAGGGATTGAAACTTGAATTTTTCGTGCGCCTGTTTTCAATATCTGGACTAATTCAGTGATTTCAACACGAAGCAGCCTTAGAAGGATGAACTGAGCCATACTTCACTGCTTTGTTGATCTAAACTCAACATTTCACCCAATGGGCAAAAGTACAAGGATGAATTTCAATTGCTCAAGATTTGAAGGGAACAGTAGTTACGGCCCTCAGCCTAACACAACACCAATGGGGGTTCAATGCATTGAGAAGTTTTGATGATATGAAGAATCCCACTTTCTTTGGGTACAGGTGGAAATTTCACTTTTTTCCAAGTTGATCTCCACGTTTCTCTGTGGATCTCATTTCATTATTGATCTAATAATCTCACATATTTTTGACCCTGTGTTTGTAAATACCCAAAACTTGCTTTAGATTCCCCACTCAGGCCATAAAGCAGTTACAATGACCACAGAAATGCCAGTTTCATCACTGGAGGTTTTAGAACAAAAGCAACAGCATTTTTACTGCTCCTGATGAAGGTTAACACCCTTTTTTGTGAAGACAGATAAATAAAAGATTACCTGTAGTAAATAAAGTTATGGATGGTCACATAAAAATGCACTAATGTTGCTCATTAACTCCAAAGATTGGAGACCAAACAGTTGTTTAATGGAGGGTGGAGGAGAATTTTATGTGCACTCATTTCTGAAGCAAATGAAGCAAAAGTAGTGGCATATTTTTATTTTATAACCGCCGTGAGTTCTCTCCAAGTATTTTTATAGTTATGGTTACTGGCTTCTTCATTGATTATGTATCAGTCACACTAAGTCCTTGAAAAGAAGCTGACCAGCGTATTTATCCACACCTTCCTCTTCTGGAAGCATAAGGTCATCATATTGGTGTGCACAAATATCAGCTGTTCACTCATACATACACATCCCAAATCCAACATGTGTTCTTCTGGTGTCAGAGGAGCTTTGCCATGAAATTCTGTAGAAAGACTTTTCACTGTGTTCAATGATGTAGGAACCTCGCCTTTAAAATTTACTGAGACTATTTTCCTTTCTTTCACTTGGTTGCTTTTAACCTATTGACTGACTTTCATGCTTGTTTTTGTTTTGTTTGTTTTTTTCCCCTCGGTTTTAACTGACAAAACATTCAGATTCTGGGACATAGATGAGTTCCTTCTTGCCAATAGCAGAGTATAGGATCAGGAGATGTGGAGAGACAGAGTCCAGAGGATGCTTGTTTGGAACTGTATCTTCTCAGTGTTCCTTTAACCAGTAGCTCTAAGGCCTGTGAATTGAGAACACTTATTACCCTTTGCACATGATGAATGGGTTTAAAGGCTCTCAGATTTATTGGAATACTGAAGGGTCACTTCAAAGGTACTTAGACACATACATTATTGAAAATGAAATTATTTTTATTTCTAGGATGGCTGAATGACCTGTTTTTATCTTGGAGATCAAGTAACACAAACAGCAATGAATATCATCCCCGTGCTGATTGGAATTATTTGAACCCCTCTACTAATACTAAAAGAACTAGGATCCTCTTTTAAAAATTGGTCAGAATAGTAAAAGTTTTCAATGGTCTATTTTGTTACAAAATCCAATAAATTTTAATTTTTAAAAACCTGCAGATTACCATATGGATTACAGCACTCATAAAACACACTTCAACAAACACTTTCTTCAACAGTTCATTTGCAATTTAGATGCAAACAGAGTATTATGTGCTAAAGAAGTTTGAAAGTGTTTTCAGTTATCAGAATGTGAAGTTTTTCTGTTAAATTGGGACAATTCTATTAACACAAATAGTCCCACTCCTTAAGAGGACTAAATACATTCCTACTTTTCATTTCATACACACAAGTACTACTTTCAAGAGAATCAAGTATGTTCCCTGATACAAAAAAAATTATTAACCTGCCAGGACAGAAAGCAAGGACAATGTATAACTGCAGATAGCGAGTCATTTCAAATTTATTTAGGTATGTCATTTGTACATCCCAGAGCTCATAAAAGATGGGTAATTGTTTTCACATCCGCTAAGCAAAGCCCATTCCAAAAAGAAAATAGAAGTCAGTCTCCTTTCAGATTCATGCATGCTCTCCCATGCACCTTCTTCTTGTCCCCAGTTCTGTCTCCCCTCCAGAGATGAGGGGATATTGGGCTGATAACCAAAGCCCCTGACCCCCTCTGGGAGAGCTGCAGAGTGTTTAGATAATGCAAACATCATCCAAGACATGTACAGAGAAAAAAACAGGGCAGGAGAGTGTTTTGTTCCTGTATGATGCCTGTTTAACTGCTGGGTAACTTTAGCCTGTTGTGCTTCTCCTCACCCTGAGTGACAGCCCGTAGCTCTGTCTGTAGTGTTACTGTGTCTGTGTGCTGTGATCCCAGAGAATAAAATCTGCAGAGCAAAATTTCTGCTGCTGAGGGCCCAAAACCCAGTAGATACAGTTTCTGGTTCCTGGTGCTGTGGGCTGTGTGTGACCCCTGTATTCTGACCCTTGGGCTGTCTGTGCAGCAGTGGAGGAGCACACTGTGTGTGTGGTGCTCCCTTGGATGGATGCATGGGGCTGCCCTGTGCTTGTGTGAGCACAGACAAAGGCATCACTGCAGTGCTCCAGTGAGGCCAAGCATGGGGAGCACTCTGCAGAGCCCCGTGGTTGACCCCACACAGGGAAGTTGGCCCCCTCAGAATGTTTTTGCTGCTTCTTGTGGCAGTTACACCTGTCAGGGCACTGGTGCTACAGAGCATCTGGGCCCCCAGCAGCAATCAGGTCCCCCTTGCAGCTGATAATGTGGCTGTCTAAATATATCCATGATTAGGGCTACCCTGCACAGATTAAAGTCACAGCTCTGTATCTCCCAGCTGAGGCACAACAGTTGGCCTGATGACAGCACAAACATGAACTTTATGACCTGTTTTTCTCAAACTGTTTTTTAGAGCATGCTTTAAATATACTGGGTCACTGTCTGTAAGAGTGGATCGCAACGAATGTAATCCCTTCTCCAAGGATGGCTTCCTTTAATTCTGTAAATTGAATCGGGGTGGAGCAGGCAACATGATTAGGAGGTCATCTCTTTAATGTTTCAGATGCCTTTAAGTGTGCCACCTTGTATTTTTAACAGAAAAAAAACAAAACAAAACAAAACAAAACAAAAAAACACAATAAAACCCACCAAAAAAAAAAACAACCTACATTTTTGCATAAAGTATCATCAAAGGCTTTAAGCAAAAGCTCACATTCAAGCATTTCATTTTATCACCACTACACTAATGATGCATAGGATACCCTGTTTATAATTCCTCCTCCACTTATACAAGGCTCTCTTTTATCTGTCTTATACATTTCAGGGGACAGAAAATGATCTGTGATCCTGAACAAGCCATTCTAATTCCTTATCTGTCGAGAGCTGAATTTAAGGCACTGCTCTCTTGATAAACAGGAATCCCTTGGCTCTCCCTCAGAAATCCCCAATATAATTATGGAAGATTCAATTCTTCATGCATTTTTCCCTAGGCAATGACCTGCTTTGCCAGTATGTCAGAATCAACTGCAATTTTTTCATCCAGAGGATAGCAAAGTTGCCTTATCTTTTCCAAATAAATACAACTGGGAATTGGGAAACAAGAAAAAAAAAGACCTTATTCCTTTAATTGTTCACTATTTTAGCATGAAGTTACACACAGGGGAGCCTTGAAACTTCTTCCATTTTCATACCCTTTAATTCAATTAAGACCCTAAGCTAAAGCAGAGAGCTAGCAAGAATCAGATACTATTGCTACTGATAATATAACTGCCAAAAATTAATGGCATATAAACAATTCAAGTAGCCTTTTTGTTATGAGATTCCCCTTCTGAAGCAGGTTGGTTTGCCTAGGAGATGACAAAATTATTTATGAATTCCTGACTGACTTTCTTCAGTCCTTGATTTAAAACAGGCCACTGGATTTAGGCACTTGAGGTGCAGAGGAGTACTTGTATTTTCTAAATGGCCTTCTGTAGTCTGAAGAGATCAATGGGATACATTTTACTTGCATTGCCTGCATTTGGAACCTAGGGGGAAAACAAAAGCACAAATAATGGATTGATTTAGATGGAATTTGGGATTATAGTCTGAGGATTTCAGACATGTTTGGAGGACGTGTGAGAGGTCATGTAAAGATCCAGTGATATGCAGGGTTTCTTGTATGGTTGAAGTATTGGCTGCCAAATGTGGGACTTCAGATAAAATGGAATTTTGGCTTAAAATCATTAGTGTGTTCAAAAGGAAGAATGATCATCCTGATCCCAAGACTTAAGGAGTAAATAAAAAATAGACAATAGGAAACTAGAACAATATTTTATTGAAAAATAAAACACATGCATGTTACTTTTATACTGATGCACATTCATGTACTACTGAATAAAGAACTCTGCAATGCCTGTGTCTGACCCAGAGGAGGAAAAAACCACTTAAGATGAAAAAAATACTCAGAAAAATGTCTAACAAATCCTATTCCCTGAAACCCATGAAAATACCTAAATCTGCTGAAAATATGTGAAGAAGTAGATTTCATGATCAAGAAAGACACTGGCATAATTGACACAGTGTATTTAAAGACCCCTATTTTTCTCAGGCATGTGGTTTAATTAAATAATAACCATTAAAAAAAAAGAAACATTGATAATATTGTCTGTACATATTTTAGATGATTGGACTAAAAAAGGTGTCAAATTCTCACCTTCTGTCAGGGGAAGTCAGGTAGCAGCTGCCACTCATGTATCTACCTACAGATCCTCTCTCTCAACAGGGATTTTAAAAAACAGATAGCTTTATCTTCTCTCACTTTTCACTCTCCAACATTGATTTGGATCAAACACAGAACACTCCCAAGGAAGAACTCTGAACAGGCTTGAAAGCAGTGATACATTGCCAAGCTGGTTTGTTCATCATCTTCTCCCAGAAACCGTTGAGTCACAGAATATCTCAAAGTGTGAAGTGAGAGGAACCTTCTCATGCAAATGTCCAACCTCCTTCTTAGGACAGCAGTGAGGGCCCTGCAGCTCATACAAGTTTCTTCTGCAGGAGCATTGTATAAAAAGTAATTCATTTCTAGTGAAAAAGCTGGCTCCTGGATTTTACTGCACCTCCTTAGTATGTCTATGCTGCCTGACCTCATTAGTCTTGTTTTTCATGGTCACTGTACTGTGCAGTTATTCCATTAACATATTGTAGTGCTGCCCGAGGCTTCTTTAACGTATGTTCTATTTTATATTTCCCTAATTTATTTAGGCATTTGTAGTGCATTGACCACTGTAGGGTTTCCCTTTCCATGGGCAAATGAGGAAAGCATATGGCATGGAACAGCGAGCTATTGACTGTGTTCGTGGGAAGCCTGGTAAAAGGGCATGGATACTTCAGCAGAGAAATTCAACACATCAGCTCAATTTGAAAAAAAAAAAAAGAATCAACCATTTTCCACATGGTGAGCCCTTTATATGCATTTAGGCCTGTGCATATCGTATGCTGAAGGAAGGGAAGAGAGAAGATGCCTACAGCCTATAAAAGGTATTTAAACTCCCAACAAATTTGGGATCCAACTCAAGGAGTAGATGTTGCAGAGCTCAGAAGCAGATCATGTTATGTGGTAATGCATGGAGCGATGCACAATTCAGTCACTGTACATTCTGGTTTCTGTTATTTTTAGGGGGAACAATAGAACTGGACAGATTCAGCAAACAAGATGAAAAGCTATGACAAGGTGCTAACAGACTTTTTCCATGAGATCATCTCTTCTGTATTCTTCTGTATTTTACATATATACATACATTTCCTTGCTTGGAAGTAAAGGTCCTAATTTTTTAATCCTTTTTTTGCTTACTAAATGTACGTGGTCTCTTTCTTTAGGAACACAAAAAAGCTCAAGATGTCAACTGACAACTTAAAAAACATAAGACAGCTCTTTCTAAACTACAGTTAGGTTTAATACATGTTGTAAATTATTTTGATTTGCAAGAGTACATAATCATAATCTATTATTAAAAATATTTTCAATATTGAATTGTTTCATATCCAGTCCTTAACAGCATCTCTGTTTTATTATTAACTCTACATAGTTGAACAAAAGGGGAGAGAAAATCTGATGTGTTACTGTTTCATTCTTTCATCATCAGTGTTTAAATTGTATTCCATATTTAATAGAAAATCATCAAACAGTACCTGTAGTACATTCTGAGTTGTTTTCCCTGTTTGAAGAAAAATATTATGGATTTTTGATGACAATTTTCAAAAAGGGCTGGTGTATCTGGGTGCCAGATTCGAGACCCTTTCTTTAACAGCTGTTCCCATTGTTACTGTGAGTAGAGTTTACACACTAAAGAATCAGCAGGACAGTAACAGTAAGATCACTCGCTCTGAGCCTAGGAAAAGTAAAGATCAGGCAGTGCCTTTTGCTTAAGCATTAAAACATCCTTGCATCTCCAAAGTAAGCCAGGACAGAGCTGCTCAAAACAATGAAAATCCAGACCAAGCTTGCTCTTAGCTGGACCTGTCACCCCTTTGTTGCTGTCATTACATGTTCAGTTGCTGCAGGCACAGAGAAGACACGATTTCAAACAAGGGAGCAGCTACCCCCTCACAGCCCTGCCTTGACCATTTGTCCCTCATTAATGGCATAAGACAGGGCAATTGTGAAAACAGAGCTTCATACTGCTAGAAGGGTAAGAATACCCTGAAAGCTCAAAAGCTTGTTCAAATTGTTTTATGGTAACAAAGTAGCCTTTGGAACCATTTGCATTACAAAGAGTGAAGGTTTATTGTAAAACCGGTTATTGTTTCTGAGCCATGGGAGATTTCTGAACAGGGAGAGAAGAGCTGGAGCCAGATGGAGGAGGGAGTTGCTTACTAGGGTGCTGCATTCATGTCATCTTAGGCAACCCAAAGATCAGATATTTGCTGGGGAGAGGAGAGCCCTCAATCTTCAAGGCTTATTTAGTTACAAGCGCTGCTCAGCCTGGTGCTGAGCAGAGGCTGCAAGGGAAAGGGGACACTATGGAAATATGAGAGGGGGGATGTAGAAGTATTTACTGTCCTCCTCAGATGCGTTTTCATCTACAGTATCACACATAACTTCGTCCTCCCATGTGATTCTGACTTCAGTTCTAGGTGGAACTTCTGGAGATGAGGAAATACTGAGAAAGTGTTGATAGACAGAAGGTAGTGTTTACACCTCGTATGTCCTGAGGGAACTGAGTTCATCTTCTCATGGCTGTAAAACCTGGGTGCACATCATTGTGCTGTGAGGCACCTACGTCACAGGATCATATGGACATAGTTTTGCTGGAGAACTCATCCTTTCCACTGGTTCAGATCAAGAGAGAGCACATCTTCTTGGGAAGAAATTCCAGAAAGAATGTAAAAACTAATCTTGTGTAATGCACAGAGAAGGGACATTAAAAAACAGTTGAACATGTAGCTCCCCTAACAAGAATGACCTGATCTCCAGAGCAAATCAGCCAGTCCATCATGCCTTCTGTACTTCCAGTCTGAGAAAGATTCTGGATCATCAGAGAACCCAAATACAGCCACTTGTCCCACTGATAGGAACAGATCAGCCTTAAGTCCCTGACTATAAGTGTACAAGTGCATTCTTGTAACAGGAGAATGTTATTTATTCAGAAACTGATGTTCAGAAATTACATGAGCACTGACTGATGCAGTAAAAACTGCTGTTTGCAAGTTTGAATAATTGCCATATACTTCTGCTGAGAGGAGACATCATGAATAAAATTACTTCTTATTCCAGCAAAATTATATCTTATTCCTGCTTCCAGACAAGCGGAAAGCACTTTATTAGGGCAACAAGTAACAACTTCAGCTCCAGATAGGATATAGAGAAACCAACTCTGTGATGAAACACAGGAAAACCTGTATAACTGCATACACTGCACAAAGTAAATTAAGAATTTATACCTCATTCACATAATGCAGTTGCTCATAGTAGGAAGAAGACAACAATATTGTACTCACTGAAGCTTTAGGAAGACATTATTTTCACTCTGCTTACAACAGACAGTTGCTATCAATGGCCTAAAGGAAATTGTAGGTGTTAGCAAGCCTCACCATTGTGGATTGAACTGCCAGTTTTGTATCATAGTAAGGTTGTACATGCTTGCCTGCACATCTAAATGTCAAACTCCTTACATGCATTGCAACTCAACTGGGTCATGTTAATGAGATCTTCAGAAGTGTGTCTTTAGGTATTCTCCCAGCCAAACCAGCTTTAACCTAAGCCTTTCCTCAGCTCCATTCTCAGTAACAATACATCTGTACTTTCCTCTTACCCTGTGTTGTCAGAGCTCTGGCTTGATGGTCTGAGATAAAATGTGTACGCGTACATTCACATGCAAAACAATACCAGCTCTTGCTTCATGAATGTCAGAGCATTTCTTTGGAAATGTGAGTTGCTTATTTCCTGTCTGAGATTTGTGGAGGTGTTTCATAGTGTGACTTGGGGTGAGTGAGTGAAACTGCATGCAACAAATATATGCCCAGGTCATTGGTATATTTGCAGACGCCAACATGCCTGTGCCAAAATGAAAGAACTTAGAACAAGTTCTATCTCTATTTACATGGACTTTTTTAAAATTCTCTTTCACTTGAAGTTTAGCAGTACCAAAGTAAGAGCTGTACCCATAGTGAAACTTAATTCAGAAATAAAGCATGTGACTACTTTCATGACATGTTATTATTTTGATATTTTGATCTTCAAGTTACAGAATGGTTGTGCAATAATTTAGGCATTCATACAGTGTTTGCCAAAATGACTTTCATATTGTTTTCTCTCTCTTACATCCAGTACATAAAGTGGTTTCTGACCTATATAAATGGCATACAAAAATATTCTTTCCTGCCTTTTACAAAGTTTAATCCAACAATCAAAGATGACAACAGCATAGATAAGCACAAATATCAGCCAGCTGCACACTAGCACAGACATGTCTCATGGAGAAGGTGGGAACACTTTTCCAGGAAGAAAAGATGATATAGAGTAATGTTTGCTTTCAAGCATATGTGTTCTTAATAATTTTGTATTGCTCAGATTAAAACAAAACAAAACAACTGCTGATAACATGAAGACAAGCTTCAAGTGACCCTTTGTTTTTCTAGGTCACAGTTTGCTATCTTGACATAACGCATGCACGCATATCTACTCTCACACGCAGAGGTAAATTTTCTAAACACCAGCAGATTTACTTAGTGCTCAAATGCTGTTGCTACAAAGACTGTTTTCTAACACAGAAGGAATATTTCAAGACAAATGTAATGATTTTTCTTAAACTACACTGAAATCTTTCCCTCAGAGGCCAAGCACAGGGAAAGCATGGAAAGAGAAAAAATAAGGACTGCTCTTTGGGAAGGGGTGGCTGGCTTCCAAGGGCATAAAGGAATACATGTCAGAGCAGCTGCAAATGCTTGAACTGGGATTCAAATACATCAACCACAACCCTCGTGGTGATTAAGGAATAAGTTAACTCTCTGTAGAAAGATCTATTATTTATAATGTGCAGTGCTCAGCACTGTACAACCAAGGGCAGAAGCACCAACTCAGCTCCTTTTCCCCGCTCTGACATTTATCAGTAGCTCTTAGATCGTTCCAAGCTCACACTGCACTTGAGGCTTAGACACCTGGTTATACCAGCTTTCTTAATCATGCATTTAAAATGTATTCCTCCTCTGATTTTATACTTTCAAAGCAGTTCAGCTATCACCTGATTGCAGTTTACACACAACCCTAATCAACATATTACAGCCTGGGAACTGCTGTGCCATGTCATTCCATTTAAAGGAAATGAGCTGTTCCTGTAATGCATCCGATTGCCTGATCACACAAAAAAGTTAAACTTTAAAAAAAAAAAAAAAGAAAAGAAAAGAAAGAAAATATTAAAATATTAAACACTTTTTGAACCATGCAGCCATATGAAGTTAAGCCTTTCCCATCTCTTGCATAATGCTGCTCACATTGTGCCTCCCACTACCTGGAATCCCTGGGTTGGTGAGACGGGATCTTAAAGCCACTGATATTGGCTTTCAGTACACTCCTTATTTCCAAGTAAATATTCTGCAAGCGTGTGATTTTTTGGCACTGCCTTAACTATTGTGGCATTGCCCTGAAGGACAGACTAACCCAGTTTATAATTAGTATATTTAATAGTGTAGAGCTCTAGAGCTTGTATAGTAGGACTTTAACCATAGCTTTGTAAATTATTTCAAAATCAAGTTGCAAACCAAAGGGAACTTATTTGTTGGCTATTTTTTTAGTAATAATTTGCATGTTGCTTTGCAGGTTGCTTTTTCTTTTTGTGAAGTACAGACGTTTATTTAAACATAAGCATATTTGTGAAGGCATCAGATTTAATTTTTAGTTTTGAATCAGAACATAAGTTCCTGTTTAAATAAAGATTTTTATATTGAGCTTGCTCAAAATATGTATAGCCACACAGAAACCCCATATACCCACACTTGCCATAGCAAGATCATAAATGTTGCTGAAGAGGGAGGTAATTTCAACTTCTGTAGTCTATGTCCAGTGCATTTCTTGTATTTTATGTCACTGGCAATACACAACAGAAGGGAGATTCAAATGTTTAATGTCAAATACTTAGTTGTGGTTTTAGTAAAGGACTTGGGTTTCAGTTTGTGTACTAATAATGGAACATGCTTTAAATACACATGGTACTGTGTCAGTGTTTTAACACAGTAGGAAAAATTACTGTCTTCAGGAAGAAACTAGCCCTGAAATTATTCAACATGGACAAAAATTACCCAAACAGTTCAAAGGATTTCATTACAAAACCAAAACCTTGCCTATTTTTCTTCTATAATATTTGGACTGGGTATGCTGTAAGGTCTATATGCTGCTTTCAAAGATTCCACACTGGATTTTTGCTGTGTTTCTTATCAGCCATTGCATAACCAAATGATGGGAAAACTGTAGTTTACGGTTTATGCAAAATCTAGGGACTTTGAAAAAGTATGAGACCAAGACTCCAAAAATTGGCCCAGGGTCAGTCCCCAGGTACAGCGTATTAAAGACCAGCATACTGCTTTTTGCTGAATACAAATTTCCCTCCCTTCCTATTCCTGCTGAATGGCAGATAGTGATTTTGGAATCCAAGTTAAAGCCATTAAATATCATGTTTGTCGCAGTAATCTTTTTTTCCAACCATTTTGTTCTGGTGGTAATGCTGTTCCAATGCCCACAATAATCCTGTATTTTTGTGTCACTTCTGGAGCATGGACAATGAGCTAGCCCCAAAGAACACAAGCAAGTTTGGATATGCACATCACTCTCTATTTTTGCTCACTGATATTCTTTAAAACAGTAAAGAATAATTTTTAGCATATTCATCTACAGAAACCAAAAAATGAAACTTTTATTTAGATTACATAAAGTCAAAAAGATATATTAAATTGTCCTAATGTATGCAATTCTGTGTTGTGTATGCAAGACTTTGAATGGGATTTCTAAGGATTATTGGAAAACTGCTGAAAGACACTAGAAATCCAGAATGGATGAGGTCAGTAAATTCAGGTAAAATAGATGTTTTCCTTGCAGATTCACCTTTGATGAACCAACATATAACTTTGGTGTAATTATATTGGCCCAAGTATGGTCCTAAAAATTGAAAGTGTTCCTCTTGCTAAGTGAGCATGGAGACTTTGCCTCTTTCTGCAGACACAACTATGTGGCAATTGCAGTATCAGAGCTCTGAGGCTCAAAAACTTGGTAATGGTTATGGAGACAGTAAATTAGATGAGAATTTGTTTACCCAGTATAATTGGATTTTTAAGGAAAAACTGGTGCTCAGGAAACAGGTGTCTGGACCAGGGCAACAGTGCTAAGTGGCCCACCATCTGACAAAGCTGATAACACCAGCATAGCCCTGCTCAGGTCAGCCAGACAAAGCTTCACAAAATCCTAATTTTGCCTCATCAGCAAGATACTATTTATGCTAGGACCCAGACAGCAGAAAGGTGGTGCACAGGTGGAAAGCAGGTGAATCAAAGTTGAGGAGATACAAGAGGAACTGTTTAGTCACTCCTGCTTCTTGTGGTTAAGATTATCTGGAGTAATGAATTTTCAGTTGTTTATAGATGCATATTACTATTTGGTTTAAATATTTATTAGACCGCATCAAATAATCAAGCAAATAAAAATTGTTGCTGTTGTTTTCAAAGCTGATTACAGAGGACAGATATTGCTTGTTAATCTTTCCCATTCCTTGATTATACATTTAGAATATATACTCCTGTATCTCTTTTCAGAGCAGATGCTGAAACCACGGGATGTCATTTTAATCCTCATTTACTGTCACAGCCATGGATCCAACTGGTTTTATTCCAGGCAAAGCACAGCCAACTGCAGTATGTCTACTTGGGGTAGCTGTTGTCTAAGCAAATAATGTTTTACCTGACCCAAGCACAAAATAATGTGCTCTCCTCTAGATATTAAGCTGGTAGTCTCTTATCACTTTACATGGTGGGAGAGGTAAGGGGCAGATTAGGAAAAAAGTGTTTTAGTCAAGTTTTTGTAACAGACCACAAAATCCGGAGCTTATGTGACTTAGATGGAGCCAGACTTTGACCTGGCCAGCAGGGAAACACAGCTATTGCCAGAGTTGCAGATGACTCTAGCACTTTAACTGTGAAACCAGTATGGAAAAAAAAAAAAAAAAAAAAGAAAAAAAAGTAGACAGTTCCTGAATTTGACAGAAAGTTTCAGCCCCCAAACTGCAGTAAGATTCAAGTGTGCTGAAACAGCATCTTTATGTAGTTGATAGAGAGCAACTTATGTGATGGCAAGTAAGAATGCAAGCACATTTAAAGCATTTGCTTCAGTAAAGGAAACCTAAAGAACATACTTCTTGGGTTCAAGTCTTTAAATAAAATATTTTTGGCATACGGCTACAAATGGGTAGCATATTTAAAAGTATTTCTTAAAATAACAAGGAGGAAGCAGCAGTTCAATTTATTGTTCATTAATTAACAGGGCCCTGGAAATAAAAGTGTTTGCCAACAAGTAATTAAAAACATATAAGCTAAAGTCTTTTTTGAGCTTCAAGTATTTCTTTAGTTTAAAACTATCTGATTAAAGAGATGACAAGCTAAAACTGTGAGATTCACAGAAAGAAGAAATCTTTATTCTGTTGAGTACTGGAGGATGCCTATCAGCCAGCAGCACGTGTGAGATCTTTCTGTTCCTACAGGTGTTCACAGAGTAGGTTTCCCACAACAGCTGGCCAAAAGGGCTGAAAGCACCCCAAACCTCCTGTGAGCCCATATTTCTGCATAAACACAAGCTGTACTTGGAGAGGTGCACACCTGCCCACATGCACCACAGTGTTTGGCACTTGTTTGGTTTATCATCACAAACCAGCTCAGGGTGGTGGGGGAGTGAGCTGTCGAAGCACCAGCTGAGGTCCCTAAACAAGGGGCTCCTTTCTGTGTAGTCTGCCAGGCAACAGAGCTGGCAGCTGCCACTTCAAGGGCAATAGCCCGGTGCAAACACCCGCTTATGAACACCACATACCCTGGGCATTAGTCACAGCGTGCCCTGGGCTAGCATGTGTTCACACAAGCAGCATAAAAGTCAACAAATGCATAAAAACCCTGCCCCTTGGTCTCCAGTGAATGTATCCCAACAGGAAGATCCATTTACCATGGGAGAGGAGAGACTGCAGGACAGCTGCCAAGCTCCCTTTGGCCTTTCCGGGGTGGCACTAGCTGCCACTGCCAAGCCCTCCCCACTGAGCAGACCTGCCGAAGGGCTGGTCCTGAAGCCACCCACGCCCTCCAGCTCCCTGACTCCACTGGGGTAGAGCGGTGGGCCACAGACAGAGCACTGCCTCAAGAAATTCCCAAGGGCCAAATCAAAGAAGAAAGAGATATTTCTGTTCAATTTTCCCCATACTGTTCAATGTTCAGAGGCAACATGTACACTTGCTCCATGAAATCACCACCTACATACACCCTGAGCCTTTTTTCTTGTCTCATCTCAGTCCCGTCAGCATTGCTTTTTATCCTTTCTATTGTGGACCACTTAACATTTCATGGACCAATCTGCAGCAAAAAAAGTAACTTGAATTTCTTATAGGTCAATGCAGTCCCCCAGATTTATTTCTTCTATTGTAAATCAATGATCACTGAAGACCCTGGAGCAAAAAATGTCCAAGAGATACTTTGCAGTCTTCCATTGGTGCAGGGTATTTCCTAGATAAGATTTCTCCTGAGGAAAAAAAAAGATACAAACTAGGAACATAAATTAATTTACAACAGACAATTTATTAAAGCAACAATAAGCCATTGGAACCCTTTCATGAGCCTCCATGACTCATGTCTAAGCAGGCTGATAGATAAAGTGATTCATCCTACAGGAGAGTTGTGCTCAAATATGCTGTTGCTATCACACTTCCAGAACAGCCACTCCAACGGCTTTTCTCATCCTAAGAGACACCAGTCATCCAGACAAGGGGCAATACCAGTTCCTTTGCACTTGCAAGCTTGACAGTAAGCAGACTGACACCACAAGGCTGACGGGTAAAACCAAATCAAAAGGTTTTGGTTTTTCTTTTTCTTTACAACTGCACTAGCTGATGGCAGGGGGGAGGAGGGAGAGGGCAGAGGTAACTGGGCTCACTCCTGTGCTTGTATTCAGATGAGCCTTCTGTCTTTACACTTCACGGACCCCTGTGAAATCATTGCACACAAACCTAGGAGAACATCATCCAACAGATTTTATTTAGTCATGGAGACATTCAATAATTAGTAACAATGCCACAGTTGTAAAATGCATAGCCAAAACATGAATTTTTTAGACATATGTATCATTTTCAAGAGCAGGAGAGATGATATCTATTTTATCTCTCTAGATAAGAAAAAGAAAAAAAAGAAAAAAAAAAAAAAGAAAAAGAAAAAGAAAAAGAAAAAGAAAAAGAAAAAGAAAAAGAAAAAGAAAAAGAAAAAGAAAAAGAAAAAGAAAAAGAAAAAGAAAAATACTTAAAGTAGTACCAGCACTGATTTCATATAGTTTTAAAATATTCCTATGTTTTATTCAGAATCAGTAGAGAGACACATTTCCTGTAACTTTTCTGAGTATATTACTTTAGAGCCAGAGCAGGGAAGAATGACTGCATGCTCAACAGTACCAACACAATGTTGTTTCAGCATAACATTAATTAATTTTTTGACCCTTCAGTCTCTCTGACCCAGTTCTGAGAAGCTTATTGCTGTTGTCAGGTCAGAACTTGCTTCAAAAAGCCAAGTGTTAACTTTCCACTTATAGATTATGCTGGCAGGAATCTGTCTGCTTACATAGCATATGTCTTTGTCCTTGGTCTGCAGTGTTTTTATAGTTCTCTAGTGCAGAAAATGACAAGAAATTACCTTACAACACAATTTATAGATTACATGATCAGTGGAATAAAAATTCATAGCTGATTAGTTCTGCCTTCTTAGGAGTTAAGGAGAAAAAAGACTTTCCCTTCAATGGATGGATTACAGAAAAAGAATGTTTTCTGAGAAATAGATGAAATGATCTATTGCAAAAACAATATACAGAAGTACAGGACTCATAGAAATTATAAGGTTTGATATAAAGGATGGATAATCAGAGGCCCCTGGAATTCTAATATGCTCTGGGTAAGCTTGACCTACACACAAGCTTGTTCGTTAAAGAAACTAAAACAGCACTGAAAATGGTAAAAGAAACCCTGTTCAGTCTTGTGGTGTGGTGTGGAAATTGAACCTTTAGCCTGTATGCAATTTTATGAAGGAAAAACATATTTGTAGAGTTTGCCTTATGAATGGGAGCATCAACTGTAAATACTTGAAGCTTATCTCAAAAGGCAAGAGAGTGAGTGATGCAGGCACAGGTAAAGGCATAAGCCAAGTAGCTGTATTTTAGAGATAACAAATAGTTTTATGTTATATAGAGTAACAACACCCATACCACCACCCCCAAAAACCCCACATCTAAGAAGCGTGGTGCCAGTTAAGCCACTGCTTTCCAGAGGGAGATCTCTGCATTCTCAGATGCACAAAGTTCTCTTTAGAAGTGCCTCAATTTGGATCCCAGAGACTGAGGCACTTATCAAGTTACAAATGTTATTGAAACACAGACTGTGTTTAGCTCCATGTTTTGCATATGCTTTTTTTCCCTTGCAGGCCCAAGATATTTCTGGAGATGTGTTGTCATTAAAATAGTTACAGTGTGATTTGGAAAACTAGATTGTTTCATACAAAACAATTCCCTATTAGAGATGTATCTATCAAAGTAATGAATGCAACTGATAAGTAAAATACAACACTGGTCAGTTTAGCTTGTGATTCTATATTCAGCTTTACTTATATCTATTTTCTGCATCAATTCAAGTAAAACAGTGTTGCATTTAGGAATTTGTACTTTCTTCAAGCCTCAAAGTGAAGAAACTGGTTTTTTGAAATTACTTCTGAGGGAAATCTAAAAATTAAGCTGCTGTAGAGGGAATTACAGAGCAAACTAGAATTTCAGTGAGCACAGACCAGAAAAAAAGGCCAATGAATTTACCTGAGATTCAACATTACATCCCTCTGTACCATAGTAGTCTTACTAAAGGATTTAATGAGCTCCTTGGACCCAGGAGTGAGATCATGCCAGATACATAGTAAAAGCTGTTATTCTCTTCCAGAACTGCAATCTGTTCTGCCACTACTTTTCTTTCAGCTCCCCTGTGTCCCTTTTTCCTGCTATGTACAGTTTTTCATTGTTAGGCTAAAGTGCAGGTTCTGCTTAACCTGATCTCACTGAGAAAGTTGTGCCAAGTCAGCCCTTTCAGCTTTCATGTCTTTGGCCAAGCTCATGAGCAGATCTGTTTGCCTGTATTTCCCCCCCAGGGATTTTGCTTACAATGGAGACCTAAAGATCTCATTTCTGAGGGGCATCCTTGCAAAGACAGTTGCTGCCTGACACAGCTGTTACAGGACACCAAGGAAATCACACCATGAAAATAATACTGCCACCTCTGGGTATGTAACATATATATCATCCACGCAGAATTACAGGCATGATGGAATGGCACAGAGGGGTCATTTTAAAGTCCACCTAGACTGTAAAAACATGCCCTCTCCAGAAAGCAGGGCAGATCTGCATCTGTGTGCTTTGTGGCCGGGTAGAATGGGAAAGGCAGAAAACAATAAAATGGAAAAATAATAGCCCTCTTTTAAAAAAAAATGATATTTATAACCCATATAGAAGTGGATCATTGCACTGCCCTCACTGGGGCCTTTCTCTGCTCTGTTTGTTCTGAAGTCATCTACAGAGAGCAGGGAAAGGACTGGGTTAGCTGTGTGGCATGCTCCACACTGTCTTGGGAGCATTACTAATCTCATAATAACACCAACTGCAAGGCATCCCTCAGTGTAAGAGGGCATGGAGCTAAAACAGACAAAGGGAAGAAGGATTACTAGCACAAGATTGAGACAACAAAACAAGAAATGAAAGAGGATCAAGAGGCAGAAAAACCATAAAAAGGGAGAAATAGTAGATGAGAAACGGTGCAAAAATAGACACAACCAAACAAGCAAAATTTTACACCAGATTAAAAAGCTCATGATATGCCAAAGGGCCCCCTGATCTTTTGGCACCTTTTTGGTGACAGTAGGACTAGTCCCCAGTTCTTCTGGCACCTTTTGGATGACAGTAGGACTAACTACTGTGTCACATCAGTGCT
Organism: Camarhynchus parvulus; assembly: GCF_901933205.1. NCBI lineage: Eukaryota > Metazoa > Chordata > Aves > Passeriformes > Thraupidae > Camarhynchus > Camarhynchus parvulus. The sequence continues at coordinate 28,998,008 of NC_044586.1, read as the reverse complement.
GAGCTGCAAACAGTCATCTCACACCGACTTTTAATCACTGACACCTCAGATTCAGAATGGCACAGCAAGAGAGCACCAAGAGCTCTGCATATCATACAGTGGCCACACAAGCACTTAATCACCTTGCTCTGGAGAATTAACAGAGCAGCTGCTCTATAAGGCCCCAGTGCTTAGGTGTGAATAATACAGTTTTAGCAATACTGCTCAGTGTTGAGGAAGTTTGCCATGCCTGTCCTTAGCCGTGAACTCTAGGAGGTGAAAGAGCTGTTCTGCTTGACCTTTAATGCAGAGAAGAGAGAATTTTGGAAAGTAAAGTGTGATTATTTGTACATCCCAGTTTATAGCCGACACAATGCTTTTCCAGCTCATGCAGCTGTGTTTGACTGTCAGAGAGAGAAGCTCTCAGACTTCACTCTAGCACTTTTTATACCTAAGGGGATGTAATGTTGGCCTCCATGTTGCAAATAAATGTCTGAAAAAGAAATTACCAAAGATTGCTTCCTCTTCCTTTGTTTCCTCTTAAGCGACACATTTTAAAAAAATATTAGGCAATATATATCCTTTCTTCCTGTTCTGTTTATCATCACTTAGGATCCTGCAGACATTTTGGTAATTTAGAAAACAAGAAAAAGTCTAACAAGTAAGAGCCAGCCTGTAAAGAAATAAACTTTTTCCCACTTATGTGCTGGGTTTTGCACTTACCCAGAAAGATATTGGCACCTCCTTTGGGCTGAAAGTGAGTTTCTGGTCTTGGAGATCATTCCTTTAGGTGGCAAGAAATAAACTTTATCTAAATGTTTATGAGCATTGAATTTTGTTGGAAAAACTGCAGGAAAGAAACACACTGAGAATTCTTCTCTCGGTTTGTTTCACTGCACTTCATAGCATGAGTTTCATAAATACCATGTGGGAAAACAAACCAGCAACTTTTTAATTTTGTGCTTAGTGAAATTCCTGTTATAGCCTGCAGAAAACCAGATAAACAGATGAATGGAAGTCTAAAATATAGCATACATCAAAAATATGTCCTTTCATGATTTGAGATTTGGAATGCTCAATACCACCCAAACTCAAACCCCAGAGAGAGAGTTCCCAAATGCTCTAGAAGCTTTAGTAGCAGTGTTACTAATTGATAAAACAGGGCACTGAGAAACAAGGTCAATTTATCATTTAGAACAGCAGACTAGAAAGGGAGTAAACCTTTGGTAATGCCATATCTTAAATTTCTGTAAACCAAGGATTTTGAAACTCATTTTTGTGACAAATTAATTGAGCCTTCTTTTTAGAAAATATTGATCAATGAAAATAAGTCCTTTTGAATGATTCATAATGGAACACTAATTTTAAGAGTTAAAGCTGTCCTTTCTGTGTCTAAACTCTGTAATGTTATCAAGACATTCATAATTTAGTTTCCAAATAAGCACTGAATCAAGCCTTGCAGTGTCTTAGTCACAAGTTGCCTCCAATTTCCAAAAGAAATTAAGGTAATGAAACTATTTGCAGGGGGATGAGTAGCAGGAGAAGGTTTTAAATTAGAAGAGTCAGAAACATCTTAACAATTTTTATGCTACATTAAGCCAGAAAATTATTTCTATGCCTGTCACACTTAACTTATAGGGAAAGCTTCAATGCATATCTAACATAACCATAGATTTAAAAACAGCCTCAAAAGCAGAAGTTAAATGAAAGAGCTCATGACCAGTCATTATTAATCATTTTACTAAGTAATAAATATATAATTTTATTTCAAGCCTGGTATTTCCCATACTGATCCCAGTACAAATGGGAAATAGGACATATAATATTTTGAAATTGCAAAAATATGAATATATTTAGATTTTCTACCTATGGGTATTGCTCGGGAGAGCCAAGATTTGATCTTTTGTGTGTGAAGAAAATGAGGAATTATATCTGCAAACAGGCATGCCTCTATATATGAATATATATGAATATTGTCAATTGAATAAATTCATTCTCATGACTAAGAATTTCTGGTTTCAGCATCGTGAGATATACCTACCATAAACAGCTTATAACAAGAACTGTTTGACCTAGATAGGAGAGAAAAAGAAGATGAGATACCAGACACTGATAATGTGTTTTAAACCTCAAGAGACCTTAGCACATTAGACATGACTTTAGCCAGAATGCCACAACTAACCATCCTACTCTAAATGAAGATGCCCTGGTCTTTTTAATATCTCCCCTTCTGGGTCATCCAAATGACTTTGTCTATAGTGCCACATTGTTGGGTGTAAAGGAAGAGTACTATTTTATTAACTTAGTCATCTACATGATGTGTCAGTTCCATGTAGAAACTTCCCTGCATAATTTCCCTGAGCAATTATTAGTCAGAGCTGAACAAAACATCTTGTAAACAGCTATGGTTCAAGTGAAAACCTGCTTCTGTTTTCAGCTGTCTGGAAGTGAAGGTCATAATATTTGCTGTCCTTGCTTGCTTGCTTGCAGAAGAAGGAGGACAGCACTACATGTGAGCTGGCTTATGTTAGTGCAGCTGTGTGCGAGAGGGTCATGGCAAAAATCACCTCCAGCCTGTTGATAACACTGTACTTCTGTATTATGGATTAAATGTATGACTGGGGCTATCTTGCCATGATTTCACTGATTTCAACAGAGCTATGATGATCTATGCCGTGAAAAATCAAACTTTTTGGACTGTCATAGCCAAAATGGTGTGCATGTACACAAAGGAAATTTTTTTAAAATTTAAAAAAATTTTTAAAAGAAACACATGAAACTTGACATGATCTAATTTGGATTAAATTCAGAAATACTTTTCTCCACTTTGAGGTGCATATGGAGGATATTTTCTTGGTCTCCATGTGTTTTCAGATGAGGAGCTGCCTGATCTCACATTTAACCTTGCATGGGTGACAGTCCTACCATGAGTGATTACCCCGGGGTCAGCTTGAAACACAAGATGCAGAGGCATTTGTTCACGCAATGACGCAGATCCATGGGTTTTTTTGTTATTATTTTCCAGCCCCTTAAGTGGTCTCAGTTCCTTCATTGGGAACCTCTATCTTCCACTTATTTCATAGTGACATTTTTCCCTCTGTTATGTTAGTTATCCTTTGTCACCTACTATTACGCAGAAAGTATAAAAATAGAAATCACGGTTCACAAATAAAACACAACAAAGGAAAATAACAGACTTCTCACTTAATCACTGAATTGTTTGCCTTCCTCAAACTGTCAACAACTTCTTGATGGAAATATTCTGTGATTCATTTCTTCCTTGGAGTCATCTTAGGGAATAATTTATCTGCTCTCATCTTAGGATACAAAGCTGTCTCGTTTGATAAGCGGCTAGTTGTCTGGTTTGGTATTGGACACCATGCCGCTGAAATATATTTATAAGCAGATGATGTGATCAGTTCTGTAAGAGAAGAAACATGAAGTTCAGTGACTTAAAGTATTCCACTTGGGGCCAGCCAGGGCTTGCAGAGTGTCACGGTGGATTTCAGTCAGCCCCCTGAGTTGGACCTTGGTGCAAATGCATCCCTGATGTTTCAGTAGTTATGCCAAGCATTCAAGCTTAAAAATCCCTCTTTTTGCATATTTGTGTGAATAATTCCAGCCATTTCAGTGGAGCTTTATTCACCTTTAATAATGTTTTGAAGATGTGAATTTTAAAATGCTTTATATGCTTCATTTCAAGAACCATCAAGCACTTGAATTAACTAATTGGCGCTGAGCTCTTTGGTAATGACTGGATCATCACATGTATTTACATACTGCCATTTGTCTGTGGTTGGTTAGTGTCAATAACACTCAGGAGAAATTACTTACCTGTAAATATTCTTATGTCTACTTATATGTAACGCCTGTAGATTGATTATTATGAACACATTGCAAATCTTTGCTTTGGAATGGAGAAGTCTATGTCTGCCCTTAATAACTCTAATGAGTAGCAATCCCAAAATTTCCCTTAGATATAACCAGACAAGTATTTCTCCATGAAAAAGACTCATTGGAGATTTTTTTTTAGAAAGAATATATACACAAACCCCCTTAATAACAAATAGATTTTTCTGTTATTTTCTACTGAACAAAAAGCCCATTTCCTATTATCAGGTGAAAATGCAATCTAATTTTCCTAAGCGTGACTTAGTCTCTCGTTGATTTTTTCAGTAGAAATGAGGAAAGCAGCAATGTACAGCAGCACCACACCTAACAAAGACTGCTGAAGTGCCACGATGCATCTCCAGCTGCTGCTTTATTGAATCCTCTCTTTACAGGGCCCATTATCCATGCATCATACTACCCGTTTCCTCTTCTTCACCAGCATCTTCCTTACCGCAGGTGGCCACTGCTGGCCCTGAATTGAAATTTTCTTGTGCAGTAGACCCTGTAACCTCTTCTTTAAACTGCACAACCTCCATTCAGTTTGCAATATACTGAGAAATACTGCTCTTCCTTTCAATTATTGTGCCTTCAGCATTATATCTGGTCATTATTTTTCTCCTTCTTTCTCTTTGTTAACTCTTTAAAATCAGAAAACAGTTTCTCTGATCATTGCGGACATGTAATCAGGACACTCAAAGGCAGTTCCTATAGGCTGCAAAGATAAATTTTAGAAAATCAAACCACCTAAACATAAAAGTCTAATATAAAGAGGCTAATATAAATTAGATAGTTTTAAACATGTTAAAATAGATGGTTCAAAGCATGTACTCTTAAATGGTGTAAGTACAGATTTCAATAGAACCTTCAGACCGTGTGTTTTTAACACAAATTTTAAACCTGGTGAGACAGAAAACATAATATATGCTTATAATGTCAAGCATGGCAGTAGTCAACCCCTTTAGGTTGAAAATCAGAAAATGTAATACACATTCAAGAAAAGCTTTTGCTACATTTTCATTTCACAAGGACTTACTGTGTCACAAAACTACAGCTCTCCTACAGCTAGAGAAATAATGTGATCTGGCAGTTGAATTGGGATTTGGATGAAAATTATGTGTCTTTACAGTTTTCTGGACCAGACCCCATTGCCTAAATAATCAGTATTAAAAAATAAGAACATTTTTGCCTTTTGCAGTTTGCTTCATTTAAATATCTGTTGCATTTTGAAAGGATATAGGTTAGAGTCACTAATTTTCTTACCTAAGGAAGAACATGCAGAACATATTTAATGAAACATGTGTTGAATTTTTAGTTTAGTTTGAAATATATCAAATCTGATTTGTGAACTATCCATACTAGGGATGGCTTCTCAACCATTTTTCATATGGGCCCTATCAAATTAAGTCCAGAACTAAAAGATTTTGATTAATACAGACACAAATGAGACCAAAACCTTAAATTTAGAACTTCTCTTTGCAAAGTTTAGAACACAACTCTTAAGTGATTTTTCCAACTATGGCCCAACTATACAATGCTAAACTTGCAGCTTTGCAGGAATCAGACTGTAACCCTTGCAGAACACTCCTCCCCTTGTGTTGACCAGCCACAGGAATATTTGGATGCATCTCTCTGACAGCTTCTTTTTTCCACTTTAACCATCAGAAAAAAAAATAATAGAAAGTGGTATGATGGAGTTGCCATTTTGCCCCAGCAGACTTTGATGGTCAGCAAACATCTTTGGCTCAGCACACTGCCTATTGTTTAGCTCTGGTTTTGAGAGAAGCAGATTGACTGGATATCCTCCTTCAGCAGTTGTCCTCATAAGGCCCACGGTAGCTCTGAGGCTGAATGGATACTGGTGTGAATAGGCACAAACTTGGCCCACCTGGCTGGAGAAAGCAGTTCACAAATCACTTTTTGCCATACTGTGCATAAATTCCATGCTGCAAGAGTCAGAGCCAAGAAGAATCTATTTCTCTGCCCTTGTTCTTGCCCATCATCCTCCAGTTCAAGATTAGCTAATGCATTTTCCTCAGAAATGTAAAATAAAATTGCATCATCTAAACTAAGACCAATAATTTCCAATCAGAAAGGACCAACATGAATAGTCCAAGTGCAAACCCAAGAATATATTCACACACATTCCCTCAGTATCATGTCTGCTATGTCAACAACACTGTTTATTTAAGAAAGATATTTTGACAGAATCTAGAATTCCCAGGTATGGCTCAGATCTCATTTTGCTGTGTTTTATGTGCAGAAGAGATAATTCTTTTATTCAGATGTTGCAAATCCCATACTTACACATAAATCCATGTATGAAATATAGTACAAGAAGTGCTGTATATGAAGACAGTTTTTGCCGAACTACTGTTTTCCAGGATGCATGTTAGATTAATGTGTTAGACTGACACTTGAGCATGCTGAAGATCATAAGACATGTTTTATGGTGCATTAAAATCTCATAATAACAATTTCAGAGAGTTAGCATGATGTATTATTCAGAGTTAAGTACTGTCTTGAATCATAAGGGCTAACATGCCATCAGGCTATAATAAACTACAGCTTTGAAATATCAATTTTCATTTATCAGTAGGGTCATTTACATAGCTAAACCAAGAACATAATGATGTATTTTTTCACTAGGAGCAAAAAAATTGGACTTCTTTTTCAACATCCACAAAATGATAAAACATTCTGAGAAAGCTGTTATTAAGTAATTTAACCTTTCATACAAAATAAATTGTCATGGATTTGGTTATAAAACTACAAGTACATGCATTCTGGTTTCTGATATTGAATGTAAGTAAACTAATTTAAACTCTAGGGGAAATACTGTATTCAGGCATAAATGTATTACTCTGTCTGGAGGTTTGACAAATTGCATCTGTTTATCTGTTATTTTTGTAAGCAACACAGAAAAGCCATGCAACCTTGCAGCATTCCTCTACAACTTGACCCCAAAGAGGAATTCATCAGCATGGGTTACTTAATGCTGCATATTGTCCTTAATCCACGTACGAAATACTGTATTTTAAGGCCTTTAAGCTGATAAAAGGGTACGCTCATGCAGTTAATGGGGTGGAAAAGAGGGCAGCTGATATAAGAGATGATGAAAGGGGCACCAGATTGAAAAGCACAATTATCCTCAATCTCATTCTAACCTCCTCCTTCCTCATGTGCTTGAAGAGACTCAGGAAGCACTGCTGTTCTGCCCACTACTCTGGAGAGATTCAGGCTACCTTCAGCTGCTCTGATGGCCAAAATTTCCATGTTCAGTAGCCATTCCTCCAAAACACTCATGGCCAGGCAAGGCCACAGATCACCAGGAATAAGCCCAGACTGTCACATACACGTGTGTCTTGGGTAAAGCACAGCTTTTTGCACCCCATTTCCCATGCTGCCAATGTCTTTTTATTTGGTAACTAACTTTTGGCATGTGGCAACTTATGCACATGCAATTCCTCCTCTGCCTTCAGCGCAGAATCATAGCAAGGACATGGAAACCTCTGGACATGAGCCACAGCCCAGAAATGGCACATGGACTTGCACACAGGTGCTAAAGCCATTGCTATGGGAATGCAACAGAGCAAAGATCTGTCTGGTACAAGGTATACCAGACCTTCACCTCCCACACCATGCTGAGAGGGACACGGACCACTAATCCAGGAACATTATTATATTGCCCAGAAAAGATCAGAAGTTCCTCTTCACCTGGCTGGTATGGTCATATGCTTATGTGGTCATAGGGGACAGCCAGTGCAGAGCTGCTCCTGAAAATCCTGCTACAGAAGCTATGGAGAAACAGACACCTCCTGGGCACAACAGGTCTGCACCCTTAGAGAGTGAGAGTGATGAGGCTTCTCATTCACAGCAGCACTTGACCCACATCAAGTCATCCTGAGTCACTTGTTCCTGGATGAGAACTAGTGCAAACACTCCTTTATCCACTGTCTGCAGTGACATCTTTTGTATTAGGACTAAACTATTACTTACACAATAAACTTTAATAATAACAGCAGGCAGACCAGATCTAAAGCAGCGACCTGGCACCAAGCTATCAGAGTTCAAGAACACCTGGATGACACTTGTAACTATATGATTTAGTTTTAGGTATTCCTGTGAGGAATAAGGGTTGGACTCAATCCTTATGGGTTTCTTTCAACTCAAGATTTCTGTGATTCTATGATTTAACTTGCTTCCAGGGCTTACTGCTGTTGACTTAAACGTAGATGTTCACCCACTTAGTCAATCTCTCTGAAGTGTGCACCCGGAAAACAATATTGTGCTATTCTGTTTGTTCTACCATACAAGAAATTCAAGTCTGTCACAGTCATTGTTGATTTTGTAATGTAATTTTACAAAGCTCTCAACTCCCAGGAAGCAGTCTATTGTGTGTGCACAAAGTCCAGTCATTTAAATAAGTAGGCCACTCCAGAAGCAGTGGGAGCCCAGAATGCAGCAGCGTCTGCATCCCGATTTCTGATGGGATATTAGCTTTAAGTTCGATGACAAAGATTGGCATATTTTGCACCAAGGAGAATTCAATTCTAGAGCCAGGATAATTTCTTGCCAGCTACTGTGTTTTATCCACAACATCCATTGTTACCACCAAAGTTTCTTCTCTTCTGTGGTTTCCTTGGAATGCCTCCTCTTTCATTCATGAATAAGATCAGTTCTCTGCTCTTTCTTCTTCCTTTCTTTTGTTTTCCTTTCTTTTCCTTTCAGCAACTGTGATATAAAAGAGAGAGGAAAGGTAGATTTAATATTTCAGATAAAAGATATTGCTAGGCTTTTTTAATGTATTTTATCTCAAAATGTAATTTCAGGTGCCAGTCACTTTTTACATGCTTCTGTGGAGGTGACAAACAGGGCTTCAATAATAGAGCAAGTTGATAGTATTTGAAAGGTACTTTCTTTCTGTACCTGTAAACCTTTAACCTCTTCTATTTCCCCCTTCCTTCATTCCCCTTATATACATTGACATTGCTGGGGGGGGTTATTTTTATTTTTTGTCACTGGCCCTATTAACAATGTAGCAGAATGAGACAGTGATGCAGCTGTATAGAATAAAAGGATGTTGTTAGGCCGGTGTCAGGTCAGACTGGACTTTGAGGAAAGAATCAAATAGTATCCTTTCAAAATGATTGATGCCTTCTTCAGCTTTAGCTTAATAACTTTGTGTATTCTTATCAACAGCTTTGGGTCTGCTGCAGAGAAATTTCCAGCACAGCTCTTGTCATCCCTGCTGAAGTGGATTGTCAAGATTTTCATTTGGCTTAGGCTAGTGCAGGGCACAGAGATTAAAACTCCTGTCAGCTCCTGCAAATTCCCTTCAGTGTTTCCAGCCTACAAGTGGAATATGCTGTAAGCAGGCAGAGGTAGTAACATCACTACTCTAAATCTAGTTCTGGGTAAAAACAAATATCTCTGCTTTTAAAATACAAAGATATGACTCAAATCTCCATTTAGTTAAGTGAATGTCCCAATTTTCAATAGGTCTTATAATTAGTGAGTAGGAAGTACACTGATGCAGAAAATGAATTAAAAAAAACAGATGCAGAGATGCAGAATTAGGAGTCAAATTCTTGCCAGCACTGTCAGGTCAGAACTCCACCCCAGCTCCGGGACAGCCCTTGGTATGGGTACCAGAAAAGTGACATCATGCTGCAGGGTTTGATTTCATCTCATTTGTTTTCAGACTCATTTGTCAATAACAAAAGACCAAAATTCAAGCAAAATGCTAGGGTGTGATTTCTTTGGTAAGACTAGCGAGCAAGACTAAAGACACCCTGCAGATTAATGACTGGTTGGAACCAGCTAATCACCTCAAACCATTAGCCTCAACTGTTATTGAGCTCTGGGACCTAAACCAAGTCCTCAATCACTGTGGCTACTATTCACCCCTCCTACTTACAGATCCATCCTCCAAATTCTTCCCTGAATCCCACTCCAAAAAATCAGCTCAAAATTTCATGTTGGAATTTGTGTTACATGTGTTCAGGGAGATAAAATCCAGCTAAACAGTTAACAAAGTGGTCCATTTTTCACCTGTTTCAGAGTAATTTTGATCTCTCATCACATACATGTCAGCACAAGGTAGTAGTGGGCATTTAAAACCTGATACATTAGTTAATCAGGGCTCACTGATCTTTCCACAGGTAATTTAGTTTATAACATAGCAGGAAACAAGAGGAAAAGGACAGAGAAAGGAGTTGAGGGGAAGGGAAGCAGAAAACTGGGGGAAAAAACCTGCAGGAGATAAATCTGACCATTCAGCATTCAGAAGAGGAACCTGTTTAAAAAGTTCATTCTTGATGTATTCTGACAGACTTTTGTTTTGGTTTATTTTATAATCCTATTGTACAGTAGGCAGCCTGTTGTTTGCTCTAATCGTCTGTTTCCATGACCTTCACCTTTATTGATTTAGTTTCCTTCTAAGTTTAATGCAGTCTTTGAGATTAAAGCCATTTTTCTCCAGGATGAGTTAGCTAATAGTAGATTTGTTTTAAACAGCAGAAATCATTTGGATTAGCAAAAGAAAATATTTTTTTTTGTACAAAAGGTATGTTTCAAGTAAATAAAACCTCATAACAAAGATAAGCAATAGAAGGGGGATTCTAGCACATAAACCTAGTATTATTTTTAAAGTTTGAAAAAGAGTGAAATAAATTGAAGCAGCATTCTTTATAGTATATTAATTAGTGCTATCAAATACTGCAGGTTTAAAGAATAAAGTACATGGGATTTTATTCTCCACGCTCAGATGTTATTTTAATCAGGCCTATAGTTACAACAGGTAAAGAATTTTACAAGGTGAAGTAATTTTCCCCAACAGATATAGTAATTTAACTCAGTATTTTGCAAGTATAGCTGTAGAAATTATAAATCTAAACCAGAATTTACTGCAAAACTATAATAAGCCCATAATTCATAGTAAATAAATCCTTTACAATTTATGCTTCTGATTTGATTATAGAGCTGATTTTCTGTTCTTTATTACTGAAATAAACTGCCTCCTCCTTGGGGATATTTCATTCTCCAATGTCCACCCTCAATCTTCCATCACACATTTTGATAAGAAAAGCACCCAGCTGCCTCTTGCACACAGCATATTAAACACTGCAAGCTGCCATCCCATAGTCACATATACAGGGATCTCGTTCTGCAGCTCCTTTACTTCACTTGAAATCATAATGAATTATCAGAGAAAAACAGAACGAACCAAACCCACTGCAGTAAATGGAAAATCATCTGCTGACCTTGCAGGGCTTTGAACCATTCTCCCCCTGACAGCAGACATTCATTTCCTGCTCTCAGCCTATGCCAGGGCAGTACTAAATGTATTGCCCAACTCAGCTCTAGCACTTGGTAGCAGAAAAAATCAGAGAGCACATGCAGTACAAATTAATACACCTATATTTGTTATAACATACATAAAATACAGAAGGAAAAAAATTATTTAGAATTATCCTAATCAAAAAAGAAATTTCAGATAAATCTTCTCTAACAATTTTTCTCAAAAACTTTTTTCCATTATTTTTCCATTACCATAGTAAAATTTCTGTTCAAAAAAGAAAATACTCTCATGAATTAATTATACATTTATCTTATACATATTTGAACTACATATTGCTTTGTGTTAAAATGGTACAGATTTACTGGAAGAGAAACCAAATGGCAGCTACAGAAACACACTTCCTGTTGATAACAAAACCTGAGCTCTGCATGCTTACAAATTATCATCTGTTGTTTAGAGCTTCCCCTGTGTAGCTTCAGCTGTGTTTTCCCCAACTATTGTTTTGTTTTCATCCATTCATGTTTTCTAGATTCCTCTGAAATGGAACAATTGGGAGGGGGAAATTATTGAATGTTACTATGGTAACAAACAAAAGAAAAATAAAAAGTAATTTAAGCAGACTAGTGAATCAGGGCACAGACCAATGCACTGGTGCTTTGTCCACAAGTAAAAGCAATCCGGGGGCCTATCTAAAAGTGTTGAACACAGAAAATATATTAATAATGTAATCTTTTATTTAGAATTGAGATTTTTTCTCTACTCAGAAGCTGTATTGTATTATGTGTGGCATTAATTAGCACATATATCTTTGTGTAATATATATCCTCCTTGGAGATCATTTTAAGACAACATCAAGGTCACATCATTGCATGCTCAAAAATCAAAGTCAAAACTAAAAGAAATCAACAGAAAAACAATTGCAATTGCATATGAGCCTTTTCCCTCCTCACACACAAAAATAAAAGACTAATTAGTCATTCAAATGCCATTTCTTGCATTTGACAGCAGAAGAGGCCTTCTGGGTTAATGAGACTGATCTTCAACTATTTCAAGCAACCACACTTGCATAAACAAAGATGTGAAAACACTGGACTCCTTAAAACACCTAAGAATTTTGCAATTATGATCCTGTCAAGAAGGTGCCCCAGAGCCTTAATGCTGTGATGTCTCTAAAACATCTTCCCATCTACATCCAGTTTTATTTCCTGCCATGTTTTATCTACATTTTCTCCCAGAGCACATACTGTCTTTAGATTAAAAGACTCCTCTCCCTCTTTGGTGTCTGAAGTACCATCACATAGTCATACAAAACCTTATTTTCTCTCTTCAGTCTTTGTCCTATGAATTCAAACAATTGGGTTTGGTCTTCTTTATTCTTCTTTATTTCAACATCTACTCTCCTTTCTCTTACAGCCCTGTAGACTACAATCCTGTAGTCTTCTTCAGTTGTTCCCATGTATTTCTATTCTCACTGAGCAGCAACGAAGTCCAGGTGTGGTTTACTTGAATTCTGTTTAATAGGTTTAATGAGTCTTTGACATCATTAGGAATAATCCTCTGATACATTGTGGAAAACATCATCATACTATCCTTCTCTTAGGCTCTGTACCAGTTCGTGTGTGTTTGAAAATGCCATGCTAAATTATGTTAAAAGAGAGTATGACAGCATTATATCTTTTCATGGGAATTAGAATTGAGACTTTTAATTTAAGTGGTTTTCACCTCTTCCCTTTACAGGGCAGTATATTTTATCAAAATACCTCAACCACGTCAAATGACCTTTGTGAAACCCAATGTTTACCAGTCATCAAAAGTCCTTTTTTATCCTACAATCAGAAATACAAAAGAGAAGGCATTTCTTTATTTAACATTATGGTCACAATATGGAACCCTTAAAAAAATCAAAACAAATAAAAAATATTTGATTCTAATTTTCAGATGCTTTGTTCAGTATATATTCCATATGTGATACTCGTGTCCATATGTGAATGATGATTTAGTTATTCTCAAACCCTCCTGTCTCTAGGAAACTCCCTGAGAAACAAGGGGACGGGAGAAACATAAGAGAAAAAGAGGTTCTTTTGATGGTAGGAGCTCGTTAGAAGAGATAGTGGCAGACTTTTGAATAGCTGAACTGTTTCCATCATCTTACTTGCAAAGAAAGCAAGCAAATAAAGCCTTGGGAATAATGGTCTATAAACAGCTTGCTTTAAAAGTAATTGACAACCTCGATTGCTATGATACTTCAGTCTCAGGGAAAAGTAGTTGAAATGCTTTCAGCACAGTGTTGGAAGCCCTTTTTCCTTATTCACTGCAGGAAAGAGTCATAAGTATTTTATCCTTATGTTGCACATAATTATAAAGCAGGTGAAACACAAACTACAACAGTGGGGTTTAGAAACAAAGACTATATTTGATAGATTTTTCACCACAAAAGCAAATTCTTTGAATCAAGTGGGCATTTATACATCCCTGCAATCATAGACACTTTGATAAGGATTTATTCTATGAATGTGCTCAGCACTTTGACTGATGCATTTCTCTTTCAGAGCTGCAATTTTAGAGTTGTGCAAAAGCTACAGAGTAAAGTATGGCCATTGGCCACACTTTGGTTTAAAAACACAGAGCAGTAGCTCCATGTCACCTTGAAATAACACAGGGCTATGTAGGATAATGGATCTGTTTATTTGCAGTTTAGAGTTCATGTGGGTGTGAAGCTAATGGCATTAGCACAACTGGGCAAGGCATCAGCAAGCGAGTTGTAAACTTTCCTTGCCTCAGCCAGGGTCTGTTTCACCCCTATTACTGCAGGCCAGGGCAGAGACTTCCAGAGGAGTCACTGCTGTGACAAGAGTTTCTAATGATCAACAAAGAGAAAAAGATTAAGCCAAACTCATCATCTCATGTTTTCTCAACTAGAATTTGGTTGCAGGTGTCTAGAGAGGAATCTAAATGAATAATAGTAAAGCATTTCTTGGCTATAGGAAATAAAAGCTCAAGAAGCAAACTATTGCACCTCTGTATCACCACTATGACATAATTAAACAGATATAATAACTATTTTTTTAAATTAGTGTCCTAACTCTAGAAAAGAACATTTCAGATCAATGAATATCACAAATATCAGCTCAAAGATACGCAGATGGGCCCAGTACCAGATCAAATGACACACTGGCACAGAACTGTCAGCAGAGGTGAACACATTTATCCCAGCAGAAGAGTTAATATATGAATACCAGAGCTGGCACAGCTCACAAATGATGACCAAAAAAGCCAAGGAGCTGCTCTGCCAGCCCAACCTGAGAAAGCCAGAGTGACAGCTGAGGAAGAGCTGATGGGACATTATGAAGGAGGTGCACACCAGCTCACAGCAGTTCCCTGTGCCAGAGTGTGCTCCTGGCAGCGGCTAGCTCTGAGCATAGAGAAGCAGGGCTGTTGGTATTCTGTAGACACCCACCCTGCTGACTAATCAATAACACCCTAAGGATGTATAAAGGTGCATCTTCAAAGACACCCTTGTGACTTTTCCACCTGTTTCTGAATTTAAGAGCTTGTTGGGCACATGCTGCTCCTGTGCTGCTACTCCAGCCTACAAATAATAAGAAAAACCCTATTGCAATGTTTCATGATGACTTCAATGCTCTGTTATTAGGAAGAGATGACTTTCCAAGGCTGAATTCAAAATCTTTTTCAAAAAAGGCAGTTCTTTAATTTGCCATCCAAACCCCTCCTAAAGCTAGGAAAAAATCTGGCTATTGGGTGATTAGTGTTTTGAATATGCAAAATTATAAAAATCTTCTACATCTATCAAGGGAGACAATTAAAGGAAGGCTAATTTGATTTTTTTGTTTTCTTTTGTTTTCTTTTGTCATCTGCTAATGAGCCTTGAACAGATTAATACAGAATCATACAGAATAGTCCTGGGGTTGCATTGATATTGCTTTGAAGCTGAATGCAGTCTTAGTCACATTTACCCTATACTTGTTTGCATTGCAATATTTACCACAGGAATAGGATTATAATTCCACTCAGACCTGCTTAATCTGTGTTGCTTATCCATATGTCTGGCAAGTTGAGAGTCTTAAGTGGTAACTAATCTAAACAACATATGTACCACTGATTTACTCATCTAATTTTATATTAATGCAAGTGAAAAATTACCTTAGCACGTGTGTCCAATGAAGCAGGATCAATAAGTACTGTGTAAAAATCTAGAGCTAAGTTGTCTTAATTGATCTAATTTGTTGGGTCTTCTCATTGTTTAATACTTAGACTCCATCCGTGAAAAAGCCAGGGTTTGTGTAGATAGATAGATAGATAGATAGATAGATAGATAGATAGATAGATAGATAGATAGATAGAGATAGGTAAGATATATAGATAGATATAGATAGATATAGATAGATAGATAGATAGATAGATAGATAGATAGATAGATAGATAGATAGATAGATAGATAGATAGATAGATAGATAGATAGATAGATAGAGGGGGAGAGAGAGACAGAGACAGTGAGAGAGAGTTCTTTCTATAGGAAGATGTAAAAAGCATTAATTAAATTATGTAAGGGATACAACACAACTCTACAGCTTCATTATTTAGTTATAATATTGAAGAAGGCTTTGATTACATGAAAAAAGAAGCCCTTAGTCAATCATAGATGTGCACTGAGCAAGAAAATGCTCTTGATCAGAGGAATGGCACACACTGAGACTTTCCTCCTGTAGCGTGGTCTGCTAAATACAAATCTATTCCCACAGAGATGAAAACTGAGGATGAAGGACAAAGCTAATCCTGCCTAGATTTTGACCTATGGCTCTAGGAAGAATAGTCACTTTAGACAGGAAAAGCAAATACTACTATTCAGTACAGGTTTTTTTTCTGTGTTTATGTGCAAAATCTTTTTTCATCCTGAATAAAATGCTTACTCAGCTCTTTGCCCCTGAAATTTTCCCCCTTTCCCCACACTTATTCTTTGTACATACTTCAGATTAGTGGTTCTCAGTTTTATCCAGCCCAGGCATAAATCTGTTTTCTGAGAGTGTCATGTCTGGTATTCACAGGGAAACATTCTGGTCTTTCAAAATTCAAAGAGTATCCTTCTCTGTAAGTGCAGTATCTGGAGTATGTACTTAATTGTTTTTTAATTTCTTTACACCCATAGCATGAAACAGTTAAATCCTATTCCTATTGCTCAGTTTTTTATACCTACTCTATGCTACATCAATCCTATTGTTTCAAGACCAAGGTGTGAACACAGAAGAGGATTCAAGCATGTGTTCCATCTTTCAGGTTACACATATAATCATTGAATCATTTAGGTTGCAAAAGAACTCTAAGATCATCGAGTCCAACTCTAAGCCCAGCAGCAGCATGTTTACCACTAAGCCATGTCCCTAGGTGTCACATCAACACTTTCTTTGAAGACTTCCAGAGGTGATGACCATTTCCCTAGGCAGCCTGCTCGAGGGCTTGACAACTCTTTTGGTGAAGAATATCTCAATATCCAACCTAAAATCTCCCCAGGCCATCTGAGGCCATTTCCCCTTGTCCTGTCACTTGTTGCCTGGGAGAAGAGGTGGACCTCCACCTGTCTACAATCTCCTTTCAGGTAGTTGTAGATGTCTCCCCACAACTTTCCTCCAGGCTAAACAACCCCAGCTCCCTCAGCTGATAAAAATCTACAGATTATTTTTGTGATGCACAGACAGGCACTTTACCACTTTCCATACAGACCTCCCCTCCCTATCCAGTCTTTCTTGATAAAAAACTGACTCCAGAATTATTCCTCTATATTTAGAGAGGAATATGGACCTGCTGCTTACATAAGGCAGTGGACCTACTTACATTTAATGTGATGAATCTCAGTTTACCTGGATGCAGAAACATACACTGGAGTGCTAACCTTCACTGCCCAAAATCCATCACTTCCAAGGTCATTTATCAGTAGAAGCAGAACCAACTGAGCACTTTCAGTGCTTCTTCTGCCTTATTACAAGAACCTGGAAATGTGGGTCAGATGGATGTATCACTGTCCTGCAAAATGCCACACAGGGCAGATGCTTCAGTTCAGCCTTGCTGAAACCTGTGCCCAAACCTTAGTGATGTTACTGGTTTTTCTGAAGGCTCAGAGGGATGTTTTAGGGAGCTGGCAGCTACCTGCTGGAAAGTGCCCAAGTCACAACACAGTACAATCTTATTTCAGTGAGAACCTCAGTTGTCCACAGCACTACCTCCCAAATCCTTGTAGTCTGCCAAAGATGCGAGATGCTGTTAAGGCAGAGAATAAATGCAAAGCGGTTCCAGGCAAAGCCACAACAGATTAGCGTGAGTTATGGAAGAGTTTTCTAATGTAAATCCTTCATATTTTTAACCCTACATTCTTGCAAATACCTTCTTTATTTTGTCTAAAGCTTTATGGAAAAAATAGGATCAGATCTGTGAAATTCAGACAGTTTTTGTTGGTTAGCTAGAAATGAAGGATGAGCCAAAATCAGCCATGAAATAAAAAACTGTTCTCTCAGTGACAAGGAACACTGTCAGAGGCCTTGGATTAAATACTTGACCTAACAGCCTTTCCATCTCTAATGTCATTGATTAAAGTGATCATTAGCAATTTTCTTAGTTATGCATAATATTTCTGGTTATCTGGATGTCTTGCTTTGTCCAAATCAAGTTCTTGCAGATCAATTTCATATTTTCTTGGTTTATTCCTAGGTTTTAATATAAAAGATTGAAGATATAATTACCTTCATTGCATGTCTGTAGAGTGCCAGGCTCCAAATTTGCCTTCAATCCACATAAAAAATAACTTTAATATTTTACAGTATCCCCAGTTTCACCTCCCCCAATTATTTAATTCTAAAACAACAACATAACACTTGAAAAGAAACATTAATATAAGTAATAAATTATTGGCAAGTGCAGAGGATGAGAGAAATGATCACGCGAGGTTTTTCTAACCACAATAATCTGAAAGGATTTGACATGTACAGCCCATAAATGTCCCTTATACACTCTTTGGTCAGGGAAGACAAGGGCTGAACCATGTGGCTACCAAGATAAGGGAAACAGTGTGGTGCAGAGATCCCCAAGCCAACAGCAACCCGAGCCCCTTGGCTCACTGTCGGAACTCAGTATATCCCTCCGGGTGTCCAGAGTTGCCAAGGACCCTGCCAGGGGGTTCGGAGACCTTGGCATGCTGCCCAGAACACCTGGGGATTTGATTTTGACCCTTGGAGCAAGTTGCCAACTTTGTGTGAGGACATGAAAGTCACACAGGTTTGAACAGCATAATAACAAAATGATCACAGGGTGAAAATGTAGATTTTAGGATTTTTGGTATGGGGGTTATGGGGCCAGGATGGAGGAATCTGGGCATGTCTAGCCTTTCTTCTTCTTCTTCTTCTTGCTCTCCATTTTCTGCAGTGATGTTGGCACTTTGGGATTGGTCTAGAGTAGAAGTGCACTGTTTAACATAGGTGATAGGTATTGGGAATTAAGTGTAAATATGATATACGTTGTTTGTAGTGTAAAAGGACAACACTGCCTCAAGGGTGGTCAGAGTGCCTGTGGCTGCCCTGCAGAGTGGACCACTGCTGGGCAGAAAGAATATTTTATAGAAAATAATTAATAAATAACCTCAAGACTGAAAAGTGAAGAGTCCAGACTCGTTCTTCAGTTGCGCGGGCCGAAGCAGAGACATCCTACGCATCTCGGGGCAGCAATTATCAACAGCAACCCGAGAGCTCACACACAATGGCCACTGATATTCCAGGTTATTGCTTTTCCTACAGACTGCAAGCCTCAAGCCAAAGCTGCACTGCCTCAGTGGCAAGAGTTTCTCCAGCCCCTTCGTTGTGCAGTGTGCTGTCTTCCAAAGTTGCAAGGACAGGTCGGACAGAGAATGGGAAGGAAGGACAACTAACTGGAGCCAAGCATTAAGGAGCAGCCTTTCCTAAAGAACAGATAAAATTAACAGCACTCTTTTTAACAAACTAATGAATAAAATTCATAAATTAACATATAGTGTGGGAAAGTTTGCTGTACCAAATTGATAAATATCTGTGGGCTTAACAAACTTTTGCAGTAATGCCACCCTTTGTCAGCCTTGAAATTTGCCTAGAAAAAGTAATGGGATTTTGTCTGACCTACCTAAATTTCAGATAAATTCAATTTTAGGTATGTTTCAGTATTCAATTCTCTATAGTCCTCAAAATCCCCACATGGCATGGATGACATGTGCTATGCTTGTTTTACCTAGAGCAGCTGATCCCTGCTTGGTGGGGATATTCTCTCTAAGCTGGAGCTGACCCTGAGCCACATTGCTCTTACAATTAAGCAGCAGATACATGTCATCAGCCTGCTGCCTAACATTCTTTGCTGAGCTTTGGTGATTCCTTTAGGGACAGTTATATTCATTGCTGGATACAGTGATGCCTTAAATGGATGTTTCTCAGACATCTCTTTGCTCTTATCTCACCATTTAGAAACAACACGAGCTGTTAGTCCCAATTTCATCAGCAGATAAAAAGTCATCTTCCCAAGATTTTGTCACATGTTGACAAATAAGTATATATAAGTGTTTGCCTTCAGTGGGGAGGCTGAGATGATGTACAACCAACTTTTTACTTCACTTCACTGGCCAGAACCATTTCAGTTTTGTCCAGCTATTTTTCATCAAAATCTTGCATAACCATTTTCACCCTGTCATTTTACAGATGTGAAGACATTGGTTTTAGCAAAATGCCTTCTCCATTCTCCTGGCAGCTACAATATGACACTGTTTTGTCCTGGATCATAAACAATGACCATATTTTATCCTATGATTTTTTCATTTTGATCTGAAATTTAGTTGATGCTTTGAGCAATATTATGAAAATATTAAACACAACAATGAAGAATGTGATTTCTGTTTCATGGTATTGCTACCCTCTGAATATAATGCTACTGTACCTGCAGTGGAAAAGGATTTGTCCCATTGTTAGTAAGGAAATAAGTGACATGAAATTTAAGAAAAATATTTAAAATTGTTTTTGGATAAATATTTTGTGTTTTTTCTAATTTCACCACATGTCAGGAATTTCAAAATAATTTTCTAAGGAAGATCTCCTAGCCCCTCTCTTCACACAGTAAAACTTGACATCATACTGTTCCACTAATACATTAAGTTTGCAGAAGAAAAGGATAAATCTTCCCAGAAAAATCTGTATTTTGAAAGTCTATTTGCAGAGTGGTATTACCTTATTAAGCAGATGTTAAAGTGAGAAAGATTTTGTCTGAGGATTCCTCTCCCTCGTCTTTTTGCAAGTGTAAGGCCTGTGCTAAACAAAATACACTGAGAACCTTGAGTTAAAGAAATGTGTGACACTTCTTATGATTGAAGGTCCTAAGTGCTTCGAGACTGGGACCTTAGAAGAAGAACTTTGGAGAATACCTTATTAACTTAATGTATCAGTATTTTCTGCTTGATCTGCAGGTTTTGTACTTTCTTGGTTTGGGTTGGGTTTTTTATTTTGTTTTCCCATTTTCTGTTGCTAATATTGATGACAAATGTAGTTGATAATAAGGAAAATGGATGATAATATAATTAAACCTAGAAATGCTGCAAGAGTGACAGCTATAGCAAGCACTGTTTAAATGTATTTGTCATGCTGAAATTGTCTATATGCCTTTCTTTAAAACTGGTATTAAAAAGTGCTAAATAATTCCATTCACTCCATCATGAAGCAGGAACTGGATATGACAAAGCAGATGAAAGTGAAAAACGATCGAAAGTGAAAAACTATCTTGCCACTCCTGAGTTAACCTCTCATAGAAATAAACGGGTGCATTCTCATGTTCAACAAAAAGGAAGGTAATGGACAAGCAAAAAACATTTCTTTTTCATTGTGCTTCTTGCCATCAAAGCCTAAGTTTCTTGTAAGAGAATAATAAAAGTAGAGATACCTGAGGGATAAAATGGTAATCTCCCAGCATACTCAATACGTTTCTACAGTAACAGCCTCCCTGCAAGCTGCTCTGCACTGGCACCACTCTGTTCACAAGCAGTCTGGAAGGTGCTGCTCATGCAGAAATCTAACATGGTGGAGACAAAGTTTGTGATTTCCCTTGTCCTGGCCCACACAATCCTAGATGAGGTAAATCAGTGGACAAGGATATTTTTCTCCTCTATTCAGAGAAAAAAAAGGGAATAACATTTTTATCACGAGCCTATTTCATAAGACATCCCTGAAATCCATGACCTGTTTTTTTCAATAGTTTATGTGGACCTGAGCCACATCAGTTATCTGTATTTAAACCTTTTTTGGGTTTTTTGCCGCTGAATCGAACACGTTAGTCAACATAGCTGATCAACTCTGATTTCAGAAGGTAATGTCTTTCATAAAGTGTCAGCTATAGAGTCATAGATATGGTGCAAGAGGCCAGATTAGCATTGCTCACCTCCACAAATGTGCCAGTCACAATGTGTGTTTTAGTCTCATCACAATCATTTAGCCACTGAGTGGCCTTGACAACCAATTATCTGCCTTTTTTAGGGTGTCTGTCCTTGAAGGAAATAGCAAACAACCAAACTTCAAAGTAAAAAGCTCAGTTCTATAAAACGAGAAAAAAATAAGCCAATTATTAAATGCTACTGTGTTCTACTGAGGTGTTGCTAAGTCTCCTTCTCAATTTGTTCTGAAATGCACTAATCACATTTATCTCCACAATCTACCAGGTATTTCCTTAGTGATATTGCATTTTTATTACCATTTATAACTGTAACCTCTGGAAATGTTCCTAAGAACAAACCTAATTCCTCATTAATAGCAGTAAAAAAGGCAGATTACGTTTCAAGGCTTTATTTTTGCTATTTTGGGATTTATTGGTACTTTAAATGCATATCTGCACTTAACATTCCAGCTTCTACACACATACAACTGTGTAGCAGGAGAGGGAAGCTATGACATTGCATCAGCTTGTTTGCTAAGAAGCAAAAATATCCAGGGACTTCAAATGGGAAAGAAAGCTATGACAGCCATGAGACAGCTAGAGCTTCCTGCCTCCCTCACTTCAGCAGCACTGGAGCAGCTGAGATTGAGCTGCCTTTGGGTGAGCCTGTGCTTTAAGACTATCAGGAAAAAAAATCCTCAGAAACTAAATGCATTCAGCACTAAAAGAAATTTAGAGACTACTTGGCTATTTCAGAGTGGCACACGCCACTTTCTGCTCAATTTAATGGAGCCCCCCTACAAAAAGACAGGCTGGGAGATCTGCCAAGTGAGCCTTGAAGGAGACAGAACTATTATTATGAAAGAAACCAAAAGCACTGTCATAAAAGGGATTCAAATTTTTCTTATCCATAGTTCACTACTCACATATCACAAGTAGATACCACAAATTATTTTATATAGAAAACAATCAAAACCAGTAGGATATTTTCTGAGCTTTTCAGGCTAAAGATTTTATACATTAGAAATGCATACTTTCAGATAATTCAGCATTTCTGTTTCCTTCCTCAGCTGTTTTTCTCTTGATGCTCTGTTCTTCAGGCACATGTAGCCTAATGTGGGCTTTGTCTGCAAGGATACATCACGTTAGAACTGGTCAAATCTGTTATGGAAGAGACAATTCTCCACAAAAGAGCAGGAGCACCAAGACAAGGAAACCTCTCAAAATTTAACAGTTTCTTTCCATGAACCTATGAAATCATAATTTAAACAGATGATGAATCAAAATTTAAATTAGTAAAAACACCACATATGGAGTTTCATTGATAGTGGGTATTGGAGAAATGCAGATGTTTATAATAAGTGTATAAAAGTGTTTCTGAATCAGGGGGATGCCTGGGAGTGGGCTTAAAAGTGAGTGAAATTGCTGTCTTTTCAAAAACAGGAAAAAAAAAAAAGATTATGCAGCTACCAAACCTAATCTGTGTTAGAAGTAATACTGTTTACATCTGGTTAATAAACACTTCAGAGTTCACTGAAGGAACTGGCTGCAGCCTGTTGCCCTTCATCAATTTTTTCCCATTTATGTATGGATCTGATTGAAGAAATTCCTAATTTCTGGTAATTTTGGAAAAACCTTGTTTTTCAAAGGGTTATCATCTTGATGGGAGGATATGATGTATTATATATTTTCCTTCTTACCCCATCACTATGATCTCAGCTCATGTACACAAGCATCTGAGAAGATAATCTCTAGGCTTCCCTGTATCCAAGTCTTCCAACCATTGGGCTGTCAGCGGTACTATTTCCCAAAAAACAGGATAATTGCTATCCCTTTTACATTCATGTCATCTCAAAAATGTTTCCCTACTTTTGTTGTACTGTTCTCCATGTTTTCATAACCCTTGTCCTATTTCAGTAGCAATTTCATACTTCCTGACCTGCCTTCTTTGTTAGTGCAGCCAAGATGCTGCCTTGACCCTGCCTGGTTTCTTTTTCCAGTCTACCCAGGTGACTCACGTAATCCACGATCTTTTCCTTGGAAATCAGCAAAATGGCTTAATTCCTGTGGCATCACATACAGAATTATTGCTTTCAAGCCGCCACAGAATTTGTGTTATCTACTGACATTTCCATGCTGAGATCCCTAACTTGCCCATTCCTTTCATACACCCTTCAGACTGTTCTTCCACAAACCCCATGCTGACGAAGGTGTGCTTGAAATGAGACCCCAGTTCTGTGGCCAAGTCTGCTCCTTCTGTCCAGGTCTCATCATAGAATCCATAACTTTCAACTGCGTCACTATTCCTTCACCTCCATTTCTGCACTGTTTCATATTTATCTCATTAGATATTCAGTAGGTTTCTTTTTTAAAAGAAAGAATGCAAAATAATAATTAGATGACTTTGCAGAAGAATCAGACTAATACATCAGTAAAATTTCTCAAAAAGTCCTGTAGAAGTTCTACCAGTCCTTGGTCAACAGAGGTGATAATCTCTGCAACACAAGGGCTTGTTGTTTTATTATATTATACTATACTTGTAGAATATATGTAATATACAATACATATATTATTCTATAGTGTATATATACTTATAAATTTACATATTTTATACAATATATTATATATTATTTCTATATTATTATATATATTTATTATTCTATACCAATAGAGCCTTAGTGTCACTATAAATGTAAATTAACAGCATTATAATACAGATATGATAGATATCAGAGGAATCAAAAGATGAAGCCCAACTAGTGGCCTGAGATTCAGGGGCTTTCAAATTAATTCAGGTTCTACCTATGTGTAAAACCATGGATGTGCCCAAATAAGTGATTTATGTTTCTGTGGCTCTCTGTGGTAGAACAATACTAAGTTTCCGTAGCATCCCTGTTCTGCCATATCTACCACTGGCACTGTACACTACTCAGGGCAGAATGCCCCTCACTACACATATGATACCTGCAGCAAAGAAACTCCAAATTCTTCTGGGCTCCTGGGCTTTAACATATTATAAATGTTTCATTAAGAGTTTACTAGTAAAATAGCAGTTACTGGTAATGCTGAAAAATGCTTTTCTTTCTTTTTTTCCTTTCTCACAGACATAGGCACACACACCCCATTCACACAGGCTTTCTTTGGCTGCTATCACCACCACACACTGACCTTTGAAATATGGAAATAAAAGTGCTCAGAAATAAAGCTGGCAGCAGCAGCAGCCCGACTGTCGTCATTTAAAATCCGAAACAAGTGGGGCCATAGTTTGCAAGCTGTCTTCATAATTACTTGAAGCAGTTGTCACTCTGGCTCTAGTTTGTTCATTACACCCCAAACAAACAGCTGATATTTGTTAAAGCACATAAGCCACTCTGTTGAGGCAGGGTTCTTTATTGTGAGGAACCCTGCAGCTGCAAGTCACATGCAGTTCATAGTATTTCCTGATTTCCTTTGCTTTATTTGCTTCCCTGCCTTCCCTTTACAGCAATGTCTTTTTTACCAGAGAGAGAGTTAAAAAAGAAACACAATAAGGTAAACATTAACTGACATAAAGCTTGATAGGCTTAAGGTTTATGACCCAAATCTGGTTCCCATTAAACAAATACTTTTGCTGTCGTAAAGAATGCTTAGCAATAAGAAAGTCATGGGTGGAATTTGAGACTTCTGCACTCCAGTGAAACAACTGCAGAGGGAGTTCAGCACCCTCCCTCTGCAGTTGGCTGAAAGGGAAGCAAATGGATGGCATCAATCTGAACAGAATTGGGTGATTTTGGTGAACTTCCTTCCACTGCTGCTTTGCATCCTGAAAATGGAGGCTGTGGCTATTGTTCTGTGATAGTTTTACACTCAACTGTCTGATGCTTGTGATCTTCTCTGATGAGCTACTGGGTGAAAGATTCCCTTTCAGTCTGCACTTGGCAGGTCTCCATGGCTGCTGGTGGAGATGAAGGAATGGAGAAGGTGTGCAGAAAGGAGAATTGGTTTCCTCTGTGCTGTATGAGGGAAAAATCCTGTCTGATAAGACCGTTTTTGAGCTTACTCTGGAAACGTGAGCTTAAAGAGTGAAAACAATAAAGTTTTGGCCAGTAGGCCAAAGAAGCTGACAGTGTTGTACAAGACTAAAATTAAAATAAACTCTAGATGTGTAAACA
This sequence comes from Camarhynchus parvulus, assembly GCF_901933205.1. NCBI lineage: Eukaryota > Metazoa > Chordata > Aves > Passeriformes > Thraupidae > Camarhynchus > Camarhynchus parvulus. Next base: position 28,972,253 of record NC_044586.1, on the reverse strand, counting down.
GACATCTCAGCCTGGTCATCTTTACAGCAACAGTCACTGAAAGAAGTAGTAAAATTTATTTTAAAGTAGAGAAGAGAAAACCAAAAAATTTAAAGATTTTAAATGTCACAAATTTCATTTTGATAGCATCTCTTAATCCCTTTCTCATTACTTTCAGAGATTTTTTTATATGCAAAAGCCCTGTTTGGTAGTCTTTCATTTCATATGAAAGATATTATTGGTTATCTTCGTTGGAGGGGCAGAATAACTGAGATGTTGTTACTGCAACACTTTTAAATGTGCATAAGACTGTCAAGGTAAGAAAATATCTGTAAAGGGAGAAAATGTGTTTTATTTCTTTCCTGTTGAGTTGTAGGTCCAAGCTCATTGGTGTGGAAGCACAAGACCAGCACATTGTCTAGTCTGACATCTGTGCATCCAGCAAATATGTAGCAATGCTGAGCTATTTGAGATAATGCTTTATCTAGACAGACAAAAGATGCATTCCTGGACTGCTGATCAATCTTTCCATTAAACATGAGGCAAGGAGAAAGAAGGAAGGAAAGTGAAAGGCAGTGCAGGTGGTCTTGTAGGTAAGGATGGTAAAGTCATGTATTATCTAGAACTTTGAGAAGGCCAGGGAAGGAGGTAAAGATTCATGTGCTCTTCTCACAGGAAAGGGGTGAAAAAAGTAAAGCTCAATGGAGTAAAACTGGGTAGGAGGTGGTGCACATTGCATGGAGTTTTCCATTCAGTCACTTCCAGTCTTCTGCTAAAAATCTATAAATATGCAGTATGTGGAACAAGTTAGCTTTCCATTATTCACAATTTAGGCCTTTAATTTCTCATTATCTTTCCTGCATAGTGGCATTTATAGCTTACTCTGGACAGAACTCACTTTGCCTTTCTGCTCTTGTTTGAGTGTGACTTTTATACTTTGCATGTAAGGGGTCAAGTTAGACCTCTTTATTTTGACAAGCACTGGGAAAACCAAGGGTCTGAAAAAAAAAAGGAATGAACAATCCATAATGCCAGCCTAGAGTATTTGCCACAAATACAATAAAGAATTTGCTAAGTGTAGATATGTCTGCAATATATCCTTAAGAAGGGGCTAGGAGAACTTCCCAGATCACAGCTCTCAGCTCTGGTAGGCATCCTGGCCGATCCCTTGCTCCACACTGAGATAAATGCCAAGGTGTGAAATCCCATCCTTCTGTGCTTGCACTTTTGAGCAAAAAAAAAAAAAGGGAATCATGAGGCAAGAAAGGGAATTTCAAAGTGTACAACCAATTCCCAGTCTACAGTGTTAGGAACAGGACTGCAGGGAGTATCTGTGCCTTCCTGCTCTGCAGGCTGGGCATGAGCGCTGTGACCTTGTCTGTGACAGCACCAAGCCAGTGCTGCAGTGGGTTATCTGCCAGAGCAGTCAGGGACAAATTCCTTTTCTGAAATTCTGCTCGACCAAAAGAGGCTTTTTCCCATTTCTACGTAAGTTAAACCATGCCCAACACTAACCACACTGCAAGCATGCAGAAATAGCAAGCACATCATGGGTTAAACTTGCAAAGCTATTTTATTTGTTTAACAATTCCATCCCAAGCATCAGTGAATTGTTTGTGGGAAGGGTGAGGTAGAAACATGATGCTCCAGTAGATAACCCAAGCTGAGTAATTTATTACAAGGCAGGAGCTTCCACTTGCATCCATCCTGTGCTTCCTGGTTTTCTTATGTGCATAAATAAAGCAAGTTTCATTGGAGCTTTGGCAAGTCTGCCAAATCTTTCCAGCAGAAGGTTTTCAAATTATTTTCCTTAGCAGCTCTGCCAGTAAGAGCAGCCACTGAAAAGATAGCAGAATGTTTGTAAGGAAAGGGTGACAGCAGAGTAGCAATCTCCTAATATCCTTCTTCAGATATGCCCTTCAATGACCAGAAAACTTTTTATGCTGGGAAATTTTAAAAGCAGGGGATACAGCTGACGATGATCGAGGAGGACATGGCAGTGTAAAGGGCTGCCAGAAGAGAGAGGCACTGGGCATAGAACTGATGACCAAGCTGAATCTTCTATAGAAAGTTTAAGATTTATTGATTGAAAGACTGAAGCAGTACTATAATGATATAGAAATACATGTTAAAATATAGTGTTTAGCATTTTAAAAGCTTTATATCTCAACTGGGAAGCAATGTTTCTAGAAAAAAACATCAAATTTTCCTTTCAGTAGGTGTTTCTTTTGTCTCACTAATTAAACTGTCTGCTCATACTGAGACAAACATCATAAGGCTGTTGCTACCTCTAGGTGGACTAAGGGCAGCCAAAGCCAAAGGAAAAAGCATCTTAATAAAACAATACTGCAACCAGTGAGTATTGAACTCTTAATATCCATTTTATACTTGTATGAAATATGTTTTAAGAGATGAAGTTTGAAAAGCAAGTATCTAACAGGGATTTTTTTTTTCGTTTCCCCCCTTTTCTCATTTTCCTTCTGTTTCCTGAATATACTGTATTATTTAAATACCTTAGAAGACAGACAGTGTTGTCCCTCAATTTAAATTCTGGCAAAAGAGCATTAGAAGAAGTGACAAGACTATCATTCAAACGAAAGGGTCACACTAGCGGCTTGTTACTTCATTTTCATGACAAAGATTGCATATGACATTTAATACCCAACATCTTTCAAGACATATAGTGAAATGCTCCACCATTTTGACCTTTTCTTGGGTCTTTATTTCTGATTGGCTCATCCATCCCCCTCTTTCCCAGGCATTATGGCCCTATCAATCAAGGAAATGGAGATTACAGTCCACTCTGAAACAATGCTTGTTTAAAGGAGGAACCATTGGGCCCCACATCTTCTGCAGCTTAAGGTTGTTATAAATAGGTCACTGGAAATTGTTTCCTTTTAATTATTCTTCTCCAGCCTATTGCAACAAATGGTGCAATTATATAAATAATAAAGTCTTCAGGATTGGCAGAGATACCGTGTCCACAGCACCTAACAACATCCCTAGGCAACGGCTTTGCATGAGGAATGGATTTGGCACCACTAAACCAAGAACGCTCACTGAGGGGCAGCAGCTTTTGTGCATTTCCAGATCAACCTTTGTGCTACAGCAGATTGCTTTCTCTTTTGTTCTCACTCCCTTTTCCGCCCCCCTCTGTGTGTATTTTTTGGAGGGAGAGCAGGCAAAATTGATTGAAATAGTACTTTGAAAATATCCACCTGTAAAAAGTATTAATTATTAACACCTAGTTCTTTGGTGGCAGCTTTCAACGGGAGATCTCAAAGCACTTCCCAAAATTGTTAAGGGGTGTTTTTAGGAATTCCTTGTGTTTGATCCAGAGCCCACTGTGGAGCCAAGAGTGGAATACAATGTTCCCCATTTCCCATGCTGAGAGCTACTCCCTAGGAACCAAAATCATGACTGAAATTGCACTGATAAAAACATGCATTTGGGTTTCTAGGAAGGTAACAAGAAACAATGAGGAACACCAGAGAGGACCACCTGCTTCTCCTTTATTCACTGTTTCTGTATTTCCTCACAAAAGAAACAGTGGGTTGTAAACTGCAATTCACAGCAAGGACAAATAGATCAAGGGGTTTATGGTCACTAGTGACTGGCATCAGCTCTGAATTGTGCTCTATGGTGACCAAATTCTCAGCCATGACACTGAAGATATAGTGAAGTACCATTGAGGCTACCAGCAGACAGTGCTCTGTTCAAGCAGCTCAGCAAATAAATTGGATTACATTCATACAGAGGAGGAAAGGAGCATAAAGATAGGAAATGGACAAATAAGAATTTCAGGGAAAGGATTTTCAGAAATTCACAGACAGCTATAAGGAGAGCCTGACTGAAAAATGTCAATCGAAAATAGGGGAGAAAAAAAGAAATGACAGGTTTTTCATCATTGCCTATGCAGAGTCAGCAGCATGTACACTCCATGGACACAACCCTGCAGTGAGGGCTGCATTTGGTCTTAGGTGTAGTCATGCAGTATATGCTGGACTCAGCACCCAGAGAGGTGAGAGGAAGCACAGTGAGGTGTATGAGCAGAGTGTGGTGCTGCATGAGAACCAGCCACAGCTACAATGAGGGCAGGGCCAAGTGAGGGAAGGGAGAGATGTCTTCTGCTCTCCCTCAGTTGCTCAGTCTTTGCCAGCATGAGAGTCACTGGCTCTTCCAGAAAACGCCAACACGGTTTATTGTGACTTCTTTGCTAGCCCAAGAGATCTGGCTCTTCTAGAAAATGCCAACACTGTTTATTGTGACTTCTTTCCAGCTGAGCTAGGGTGAAGGTTCCCCGAGAATTACTCTTAAAACTTGAACTTTACTAGAAATCTTGTTCTTCAAAACCAACTTCTTTATGGGAATTTGTTAGCTTGGATTTCATTTTCAGCAGGATTTTTAGAGTTGAAATTGTTGAAGGTTCAAGAGTTTCAAGAGTTCAACAGTCAGAATACTCTCCATAGGGCACTCAGCTGAGATTTTGGAGGTTTTAGCTCAAGCATGTTAGCCTTGCTCCAAAAATAGAATCTTTAACTTAAATTATGGGCTACAGGCTAATCCTCGCTGATATGTTGTCCTCCCCTTATCCTTCTCTACCAAAAAAAAAAAAAAATAAACAGCTATAGCCCAAAAAGTCCAACCCAAAAATATTTATTCAAGATAATTATATGCCTTATTCTCCATTTGTTTCAGGGCTACCATGTGGCTGGTTTTGCTGCTGGATTTCCATGGCAATTAAGGGAACCTTTTTGGGCATATTTCATGCACAGAAAAAATGTTCTGGTTGCTTACTCACTTCTCAAGTTGATGGCAAATATCATCTGAAGTTCCAAAAATTATCACAGCCTTCAACACTCAATATTTGTTGTCTTCTCTTGTTCTGATTTACATCCAAGAGCTATCTTTTTATTAATATATTGCTTACTGTTCCCCAGGTAATAATATCCTAGTCCCTTCAAAAATAAAAAATTAATCAGAAGAGATGTTAAAACTTTTCTTGACCTTAGAAACAGCCTGTTCTTTTCTTTTTCCATTAAAATACTGTTCAAGAGATGATTTAACTTTGTTTCCTGAGGAGTATTCATTTTTTTCATTGTTGCTTTTATATTTCCTGTGTTTCTGTTTGGTTGAGTTGTTTGCTGAAGGTGGTTTTCAGACCATTTTTTCAGAGTGGGTAAACAAAGTAATCAATGTTGTGAGTGACAATCTTGTCATGAAAAGTTTTTTCTCTGAAGAAGGTTTATGTGTCCTTCACTAGATAGGGGACTTAGTCTAACAGTGAGATGCAAGCTTAACCAAACTTTAGTTAAAAATTCAGGTAACTATTGTGGGAAATTATTCAGTAACTGGACGCCCTCAGCCAAGTGTGCTGGCTACCAGCTCTCCTGTTTTTCACTATGTGCTTTTTGAACCCCAGCTGTAGTAATCTCATGTATCCCAGCATTCACCCATCAGCAAAGTTCAAGTTCATGGTTCAACTTTTTTGAGGCCTCATTCTCCCTGCATCTTGAGTGCCAGAGATCCTGAGCAGTGTCCTGGGCAGGGCAAAGGCTTGGCAGAGCAGCAGAGTGCCTACCCACCCCCAGAGCAGGGACAGGGGCAGCCTTCCCCAAAACACCACACAGGAATAGGTGCTGAACCTCTTCCCTGCAAATCCAACAGCCAAGGATAGAGGCTCTCTGGGCTCTGGGGTGATGGCCTGTGTAAAGCACAGAACCTTGCAGTCTATTTTCTTTTTCTGAGTTTGGGGTTTGTTTTGGTTTTTTAGTGGTTTTTTGTTGGTTTGTTGGGTTTTTTTAACTACAACATAATTTATGTGGAACACTTTGGGACTTGATAGCACTCGGCCTGCAGGCTCATGCCTGAGAATGCACCTAAGCATAACTTATTGCACAATAATTCAAGCCCTGTCTGGTCTTATTGCTTAAAAAAAATAACTTTGTGATATGAACCAAAATGTCCTGAAATGAAATTTTGCTTTTCCAAGAGTTCAACTAAAAGAAAAATAACCCCAAACACTCAACAAAACAACAAAAAAAAAATGTTTTATGACTTAGGTAAATATAACTCTCTTTCATCTCAAGACTTTCTTTTTCCTTTTTTTAGAAGCCAGCAACTTAGTTGCTTTTGTTCTGCAACTAGTGTGAGAAGCCTTTTAATACATACTCTGGTTTCATCATTCAGAAGCAAAGCAAAACCAGAAAGCTGCATGTGTCCCTGGATTTTACCTTTAATGAAGAATACCTTTTCTACAGTATTTTGTAACACCAGCAGTAAAAAGAATAGTACAGTGCTCTGAAGAAAATACCTAGGAGACACCAACTTCTCTGCATCCTCTTTTTTAAAAGTTCACTAAGTTAAAGTGATGAAGGAGTTCCTCAGTGCTGTCTTGGTGACAAACCAGGGAGTCTCTGCTCCTCTTAAATTAAAATGTATACAAATACACACCAGCACACAAGGAAACTCTAAGATTGTGCTGACAAGGAGTGTGAGAAAGACTGAGGAAGCAGAGCCATGCAATATCAGTTAGATTGACAGGAAGGCTTGAGAATTAAAGGTAGTAAAGCACTTGTGACAGGCAGTTTATTTGCTCTTTTATGTCTGCAGGAATGTGGAAAATCTGGCCTTTAAGTGGAGAAGTCAGCCTCTCACAGGGTCCAAGTATACAGCCTTCTTCAGCTCAAGAAATTGTACTGGCTGCATGAAGACATAGATCAAGAAAACAGTTTCTCATATGTATAACTTGCAACTAAAGTTACAGAAATTCATTTCTATATCACTTCAACAGAAAAGATGCATTTAATTCCTAGGCTAAAGCTCCAAACCCATGTTCATAATTTTGGGTGTTTTTATTATTTACTGGCATGATCCTCTCTCTCACCAGATAAACAGTGATTACAGCATTCATACCAATTCATGTCAAGACAGGAAGATTGTTTAAAACAATCTATGTCATGTTTAATACACTAAGCCTATGAGTGGTGCCATGGAGTTTATTTTGCAAATGCACAAAATGTGCTTACAATAAAAAGTCTGAGTCTGAAAGCAGATATTTATTAAGGTAGCCCTAAGGAACACAACATAATAACTACTGAGAAACGCAACACAAAAAATAAATGGATGTCTAGAAATGCTACTGAGTGAAACAAAAAAAAAAAGCAAGGGTGTCCTTTTGTCAGCCTCCTCTATGTGCTGGAATGAAAAAAGTGCATTTGAGTCAGAATCAAAGACAGGGAAACTGCTGGGTCTGCTCTCGACATGCCTTTGAACCAGCCTAAGCATGCTGCAGTCTAGCTGGGAGACGTGCACATACTAGCTTGAGGATTTCACAACTGGGAAAACGAAGGAGCCTTCAGTTTGTGTATTTTGTTTACTTAAATATAACACCATACATAACTTCTGAAAAAGGGTTTTGAACAAACCTTCATGTAGCTTTCAAAAGCAAGACAGAGAAACACTGCCTGGTTCATCTTTCCAGTCAAGAGACTAGGAAAGCAAACAACTTTCTTTTAGGTCCTACTTTTAAAACGGGATCTTTTCAATGTAAACGCTACAAGATCTTCCCGTGGGGTTGCAATAATTCCCTAGTGGACAAGAGCTATATCCACTAGGATGTGCTGGTCACCATTTTTGGGAGGTGCCATGATACAATTATTAGTATCCACCCTCATGTCTGGAGACAGAGGAGCAACTGGGGCAGTCAGTGCAACTATGCAATACAAAATAGAAATAATATGCTAATACAAAACAGAAATAAAGGCGCAGTTTCCACAGTGGAGAAGAGTCCAATGTGAGTAGCTTGGAAAAAATCAAAAACCTTGAACAGAATGAAGAAAAGAATTAGGTCACTGAGTCTGAGCCAGGAAAAAATACACACAAGAGGAAATTAGAACAGCAGAAGTATTTCATATTAGCTCATCCAAAGATTTAACGTGCATGGGCAGCATTATGTTCTGTCTTCTGGAAAGCTATTATGGGCAGGAAAGATTGTTAGGAATTTTTATGCCATCTCCACAATGTAACCAGTCCTACCCAACAAATTACATATGTGGCAGTATACATATGATATGAGATAGCCTTTAAGCCTGAAACTGAATGCTGAATTCGCCCTAATAAGAAACAGCACAAAGCCTGCTTGTTAACCCTTTTAATACTGTACATTACACACAACCATCAAGATTGAAAATAAATACCCAACATTGTTATTCTCTTCGTTGCACATGTGGAAATTTAATTACATTAACCTTTTAACGCAATAAAATCACTGCCTCGGATGCTGGAAACAAGTTGCTGTTGTTTCCAAGGAAGTTTGGGGTTTGGTTTTTTGCAGAAGGTGGATGCATGATAAGTAACAGCTTGTAGAAGCCTTTCCCTGGTGCATGAAGGGTAATAAATGATTGGAAACAATCTGCACAGAATTACCAAAGGAAAATTGTGTTTGTTCAGCCTGATTGTCACCTTGATGAAAGTCTTGATAAGGGGAGAACAGTAAATTTACCTTGATTTCCATAAGGCTTTGGACATATTCTTTCACAGTGTCCTCAGAGCTGAGGAGATGTGAGGAGATGGATGGACACGGGGTTGGTGGGAAGAACTGCCATGCACTGTTGTGCTTGAGGGTTGTACTCAATGGTACAACAAGTACAGCCTGGGCCAGTGATGAGTGTGTTCTGTGATTCAGCTCTGGAGCAGTGTATCTAACAGCCACCTGAGTGGTGGCAGAAAGGCATCCTTAGCTTCCATCACACCAAACTGGAGGAAGCTGCTGACATGCTGGAAGGCAGGTCATCATTCAAAAGGAACCAAAGTCTGGAGAAGTGAACTGGGCAGAAGGTCATGATGCTGGGTAAAGGCAAGCACAAAGTCCACCTGAGATGGAATAACCATGTTTATTTCCTTTTACTTATCACTCATGAGTTCGTATCTGGAATATTCTGTATGGTTTGGGACCCTTTCATACAAGGCAAGCCAGAGAGAGTTCTCTGGAGGGCCAAAGAGAGAATAATGGCTCAATGGCTCTAAAGTGTAAAGAAGAGAAGTAAAGGAACTGGAATTATTTAGCTGGAGAAAAAAAGGCATAAAGAGAACTGTCCTCCACTGCCTAAAAGGGATCGTAGAGAGCTATTCTCAGAGGTGTTCAATATAAGGACAAAATTCAGTGCATGATCACACACTTCAGAAAGGGACATTTCAATAAGGGTAGTGGAGCACTGGATGAGGGGCCCTGAGAATAGCAGGTTCTCCTTTCTCTGAGATCCAAAGTACTCACCTGTACAAGGCCCTGAGCAAGCTGACCTACCTTAGGAAGTTGGCCCATCCCTGAGTGGGGAGATGGACTAGGGGATTACCTTCTGACATAATTTTTTCTGTGGTTCTATGACACAAAATACTATGTGCCTAAAAAGCCTAAAGCCTGTATCACACACAAACTCAGCTTTGCTACCCTGGTGTATGTTTTATGGCCCAGCAGAAAAACTCTTCTCACAACTAGTATCTGGTGATTATGGGAATGCCTGTGCTTTTGGAAAAAGCAACACCTATGAAATAGTTGTAGCACTTCAAAGGCACTTTGAATTCACAAATCTTATCTTGCAGGAAATATTCTAACCCCTGAGCAACTCACCTCAGTTCAAAAGAGAGCTGCTCTGCAATTCATTTTCCGAAGCCTCTGTTGAAATAAGCCAACATACAAGAAAAAAATGTAAGAATTGTACAGGCTAGACAACAAGCAAGTAGGGACTGACTCTATAGTCAATTGATTAAGGCACTGAAGTAAGTGAAAAAAGAACTGGTGACAATTAGAAAAGGGTGAGATGAGAAGGTCTCTGCTCCCCTGCACTTTCCTGTGTTTTTTTTGTGACAATCATCAATTAAATTATCCAGGGAGAACAGTAAAACCCTTGTATTCTCTTCCAGCTGAGATAATTTTTGCATCTGCTCACCAGTCAATAATAAAGGAAAGAAATAGAAAGAAAGTGAGAATTTACACTGAAGAGGCAGGAGAATTGAATTCTGTCCCTTTTTCAGCCAGAGACTATCGATGTGATACAAGGTCTGTCCCTCAAATCAACATTTCACAGGCAATGAGCCTTAACAGGAGTCCTGTCCTTGACACTCTGAGATCTAATAGAGAGAGCACTGGTCCATTTCCAAGTGTAACTGGAGCCAGTTACAGTGAGCTCTGCTGTGAATACAGGCTACAGCTATTTAGTGCTCCCAGGACCCCTCACTGACCAACTGCACAGAGTGCATCTGTCCATTCTCTGCTTCCAAAAGAGCGTGGGCTTCTCCACAGCTTCTGCTGGGACTAGTTCCTGGCCTAGCTTGACTCCTGTGCTCAGGAATTGCCAGAGGAATTGGTATGAGCCAAAACCATGTCAGGAACTGTTTTAAGAATTCAGAATAGGATTTGAGTGATCACCAGAGCATAAGGCTTACGGCTACACATGCAACAATAAGAAAAAAGTAAAATATTGAATAAAGGTTGTGACGCAAATGCTGTCCTCCTCAGCCAGTAAATATGCCTTTCCTCTGCTACCCTTCCAAGTAAGGCCTTCAAATCTTCCCTCTTTCCTTTCTTTTCTGAGCTGTTTAGTAGGTGTGTGAGATAAGATCTCTGTGCGTTACTGATCAAAATCAGTGAGACACCCCATTAATCCTCCTGCCTGTCTTTATCTGGTGCAGCATTTTAAACTTCTATTCCAAAGTCTTTGTGTAAGGACTCACTTATCTCATATTTTATAGCATGAAATCCAGTCAGGACCCAACCCAGGCTAGAACTGCTTTATAATGAAGATTGTCAAAAGTGATAACATTTTTGAACAACTGTGTGTGCTTTTAAGACAGATGTCTTGCTTTAAGTTATCCCATTCCTTAATTTACGCTTGGATTTGTTTCTCAGTTCATGGAGTCTGTCCTATACATTTTAATGCTGATTTAGATCACCAAATGGGAAAAAAATCTTGCAGTTCTCTAGTTGAGGGGATCTAGGACTAGATAGTGATTGAAGTATCTCTGAGATGTCTCTAATTTGTAAAATTTTAGTAACAATTCCAATGAAGCAAAAGGAGACGTCCAGAAACACCATCTGCTCAGCCTCAGACTAACAGACCTCAAGCCTTTGTGCTGCTTCCTGGTTTTCCCAGACTGTATTTTTCTTGGGGCTGGCACAGGCCCTGCTACAATGGACTACTTCATGCTTGTGTCAGGGCTCGTTTGTGCTAACCTGCAGTGAGAAAACTGATAGGCACACATATGTTGAATAAAGGGCTATCATTTATTTCTCTGTAAAAGCCATATTTGACTGTAACTGTAGACCTGCCAAAACTCAGGCACTGAGCATCCTTGCTTCAGCTCCACACCTACACATACCATCTCAGAGGCCTGAGAGACCCAACACATGCCCTCAGTGCCCTGTGCACCACAATGGAAACCCATTCTTCCCTTAGCCAAAAATGCCCCATTCTGAAAGAAGAATCTTGCATGTGGATGGTGTAATGAAACACCCTTTTGTCATTAAAAAAATGCCAAATTTTTGACAAAAAGAATTTTGAAAAAATAGTTTCAGAAAAAAATCTCAATTATCCAGACTGCTAGCTGCTGTGAAATCAACAGAGGTGTGAGCCAAGTAGCTGGGGAGCCATCAGTTCAGAGATCCGGAATGTGTCAGCCTCAGAAGCTAGGCATATCAGGGAGCTTAGAGAAGTCAAAGCCAGGCAGCTCAGGAGACCTAACTGGCAGAAAGCATTGGCTTCTTTATTGTCAACATTTTTTTTCCATAAAAAATACCTTACAGAATGTTTTTGACACAATCTAATCCTCATAAACCCACTAGAGACACGAGTAAGTTACCCTAACTGTGCCAGATGTGAACATCAGTTGGAAGATGGTGGGAAAGAGGAAGCCTGGGGGACATGCTGTGTCTTAAGGAAAGCAAAATATTGCCAATAGGTCTTGAGTGCCTTTTGGTATTACAGTATTGCAGAGAAATCACTTCTCAGTAGCAGATTTTTTTTTTCCCCAGGGACTAAAAGGACCACAGTAGAACAAAGTAGGATGACTGTCCATTTGGCAGCCCAGGCTAGGTACAACTGCACTAATATGAGAGGTGGCAGTTTAGGGCATTCACAGCTCAGGGCAGAGGTGAATGAAGGGGTGCATAACAGCTAAGCATTTGTAATTCTGCTCCAGTTAATGGGCTTGTGAGTTTTTATGCCCATCTTTCTTTCACGGAAGTTCCTTTGCTGTGCATATTGACTCAGAGCTGCTACAAGGCCAAAGCACTCTTTAACTCCATGAACAGTGTGCGTCTGAAAAGTCTGACTGCAGGAGGATATTTTTTTCTCAGACTGGACAGAAGCCAAACCACTTTTGTTGGAATCTAAGAGTCCAAACTTTGTTGTTACTATAAACTGGCAAGAAGGCAGATTGCTTATGGCACTGCTGCAGTGGGATAGGACACAGGCTTGCCATGTAAGACCACCGCTTGAGCAAGTCCTTTAAGGCTTGAGCTCACATTCATTCCTTCCTTCTGTTTTGCTTTCATCCTGCTTTCTCCTTTTTCACTGGCCCCCAATTCTCTCTCAACATCATCTTGTACCCCAAGAATAGGTCTTCATCTCAGACTGTCTCAGTTCTTTCTATGGTTGCAGACTCTATGAATTCACTTTATCCCCCATTTTAAGCCAAGGGAAGGCCTGAAGCTCAAAAATCAATAGGGAAGTGCAAGAAAAGTAGCACAATCCAGACCTAGCCACAGGCAGCTCCTTTTATCTTGCTGAGATGAAATGTTATTTCTGTAGAGAGTGCCTTTTCATTTGGAATCCATCTTTTCAATGATGAAATAACACTTCTAAAAGCACTGCATCAGAGAGGATGGGTCTTTGGGGATACAGTGATAATAAGCAGCAAGTGACAGAGGATAATCTCAGCAAGCATTTAGTAAGGGAGGAAGCACAATACCTATTCAGACTTTGATTGGGAAGAAAACTTCTAACTGGAATTAAGCTGAATCTAGCATCCATGACATCTCTAAAAAAGGCAACCAGCTGCTGGGCCATAAAAGAGCTACCATTGCAAATTCAGAGACTCCAAAAGGCTCTGCACATTTTTCCTCCAGAAATACTAATCTTAGACAAAATATTAGTATGCAGTTAATTGTAGTCATTTTCCTCAGAGTTAGCAGCTTTCCATTTCCACGTCCAAAGCAAGAATGTATCTATTCTTTGAATCATGGTCTCTCTCTCTTGGCCTTTCATATTTCTGAAAGATTCCACAACAATAGTGAGATCCGCAGACTTAAATTCTTTGAATTCAAGTGACTTCTCCCCAAAGTGTGTATAATCCCCCAGTTGTCATTAACATGATGAGTCATAATTAGAACCTAAAATTTTGGAAAACCAAAATTCCACCTTTTCCCCTTTCCTAAATAAATAAGAGGAGCACAGCTTAAAATAAAAGGAATTTTAAAATGTTTTACCATAAATGAGCAGTTCTGCCATCAGCTGCCTTCAAGCATTATGCTTCATTTTCAGAGTTGCAGCACACCTGAGTGACTTATGTTTCCTTTTAATTTCTTTACAATTCCTGGAAAATAACGTCTCATTATGTTCTGCAAAACAGAAGCATTTCTGTAAGATGACCCAAAGTCTCTAATCATCATAATACTTTCCTTTTTTTTTCTTCACTAAAAGGAACAGACAGGAACAGAATATATTTAGTTTTTAAAAGAAGAGTTGGCATTCAAAATTTAAAGAGCTTCTATTATTTCAGCTAAGATGATTAATAGGAAACAACAGTTGTCTGGCATGTTACATTTAAAACTGCAGTATGGAACACATCCTCAATCACTGTGAAACAAACTGTAGACAAGGAATATACCATTAAATACATTTCAGTCAGGGAAAAATATGGTAAAATTTAAGACAGGTAGTCATGTAAAGTTCAGATAATATTGGCATTGTGGGGGCATGTTGTGGGGTTGTGCTGTACATTATTATGTAAGAGAGGCCTTCAGTTTCAAATGCACAGCAAATGGGGTACATTTAAATCAGAAACTAAAGAGAATTAGTTGGAGAAAATTAATGCCAGTTGAGCCCATTCTAAACACAATATGCCCAAACGCCCTTTCTGAAAAACAATAAAGCTGGGAGTAGATATTAATTCATAATGTTAAATTAGATGGCTGCATGAGTGATGTCTGCTCTCAGCCACCACACACAGCTCTACATGCACTCACACACACACAGGAAGCCATGTAATTCAAATGCATATGTACAAACATGCCACTCACTTCTCCCTCACCACTCCTGTTAAATAGGTCAAAATAAGGAAAGCACAAACAGGAGAAAGCCCATGAACATCTGTGCATGCCAGACATTGAACAAGCAAGGGAGTGTGGAGATAAAGCACTAGTCTGCACTACCACAAAACCAAATGAAAAGGCAAAGAAATTACACTTAGGATTTCACAATTTATCATTTGATATACTCATGAAGTCATTTGTGTGTATGTGGGTGTGTATGGTTAGAGACATTTCTAGATACCCCAGCTCATGTTATCCCCATAGATACAATATTAAATTTATCTTTTACTCATCTATATTTCAATTTATAGCAATACTCCTTTAACAAGAAAAGCAATGTACACCACTGCTAGCATTAGTAAAGTAACTGTGAAAAATCCAGTAGCCTGTACATGAAAAAAAATTCTAATTGAAAAAATTTCTGATGTTGTATTGCAACTAACATGAAAAATAATGCATTATCAGAGATACAAGAGCTGTAATCAGAATCACTGGGTGTGGAGACTGATTGATAAGGTTAAGGAAAGCTGTGTATTGCATAGATTTATAAGGAATTTAAGGACTGGAATTTCAGTTTAGAAAATGGAAATTCTTAATTGCAGCAATTTGTGACAATTTCATGACCTCAGATGTAGTATTATAATATTAGAACTGATGGATAAATAATCACCATATTCAGAAATAGTTGAATTTTCTTAGCTTTTCATGCTTGCATATCAGTTGTGAGTAGATCTTCCTAGCTACTCAACATCCAAATATATTGGAAGTATACCACAGGAATACAAAGGGCAGATGCTGTGACTTAACACAGCATTGAACGTGGGGAAATAGGCTTCAAGTCTGAAGATGATTTCAATGATTTTTGTGGGTAGAATACATGTACATGTATACCTCTTGATGTTAAAGTTCACTATCTGCCATTAATGAGACAGATTGTGTGTTAAATACATACTGTGATCAAGCTGTGAAGAAAATTTCAGGGTTTTTAACACAATTATTAAAAGACATGTGAAAGTACAAATAAACTAATGCACTAGAATTTAAAAATAGCAATTTTATTTCAGGGGGTTTACCATTTTGGCATGGGACAGAAGGAGAGGGTGAGATAGCATTTAATGACAGAATTATTAGACAGATCTATAGTTAAGATACATAAATAATTCATCCCCACACCAGAAATATCTTTCTGAAAATCTCCTGCATGTCTTCCCTCTGTGTGGAATGTGTCACATGCCATTATTTCAATGTTAATTGCAGTGGAGCCCAGAGAGAGGAGCTCAGGGTGCCACTGTGCAAGGGAAAACTGCTTGCCCTATTCAGAATCGTTAGTGCTTGACGTGGTAAAGGCTTAATACCATGAAGAACAGTGAATGGCTTTCAGTCTTTAGTGCTGATAAACAAGTCCATTGTTTACTTTTGGAATTAAAGCTAACCCATTCCTGTTAATCCCAGATATGCGTCAATCCATTGCTATATATAAAGGAAGATGCTATGTCACTTGGGCCAACAGGAGAAAAAGACCAAAGAGCATTTAATCCATTTGGCCCTCAAAAGAAGTTCTTCACTGCATAGGAAAATTAGTGACCCTGCATAAGGAGCATTTCTGAGTTTTATTCCTTTTTTTTTTCTCTCTGAGACAAAGAACAGATTTGAAATTATTTATTACACTAGAGGTTTGTTTGGGATTGCTGAAAGCAAAGCGGTAAGTAAGTGCTGGAGAGACAGGCCTCTTTTCTTCTAGGTACTGATGAGACCTGGAGAGCAGCACTTCGTGCTTCAGGTCAGCTGTATAAGCACAACAAACCAGATCTGCAGGCTGGCTGAAATGAAACACCGCAGTCTTTGGTTTGCCACAACCCAGGGCTGGAGATTTACACATAACACAGCATCCACAGTGAATGAGAGTGGTGGTCAGATGATGCACCTGCCTCTCAGAAGGAAATACATTACTCTAATGCCTAAGAACTAAGCAAGAAAAAAAATTATCATCTAGGTCTATCTGCTGTAGTCCAGTTAAAAAATTGAGTGGACATGAAATTTGTATAGCCTTGTTGGAAAGACACAAGAGAGATTTGAGATGTATAAAGCTAAATAAGTTCACCACTTGAAGATCAGAACTGCTGTTTAGCAAAACA
Source organism: Camarhynchus parvulus (assembly GCF_901933205.1). Lineage (NCBI taxonomy): Eukaryota > Metazoa > Chordata > Aves > Passeriformes > Thraupidae > Camarhynchus > Camarhynchus parvulus. Next base: position 28,955,831 of record NC_044586.1, on the reverse strand, counting down.
ATTCATTTTTAATCAACCCTTGGATTTTCCTGTGCCAGTGTCCCTGTCTCAGCTTCACCATTTCTCAAAGGAGTCCTAGAACCTTTCTCTGTCCTTGTCCCTCTGCTCCTGATTTATGCTCTAGAACACTCAGGTCAATACACATGCACAGACATTTTCCTTTTTTAAATACTACTGCATAAAATCTAGTTCTTTCTGGTCACACTAACAGACTACTAAATACCATTCCCCACCCCACAAAAACTTTCCTTGTTTGTTTTCTGTGTGACACCCTAATCACAAGATTCAAGCCTTTTGTTTATGAGCTCCTGTTGCTGGGGAGGCTGGTTAGGATGCTGCTCTGTATCCAGGTTGCCATCTCTGTACACATGGGCTGCCACGTGAGCTGGTGATCATCCATCCCCCCTTTGAATTTCTGTCCCCTCTTACCATGTAATGCAGAGAAGGCAAATGATACTCAGGGCTGAAAGGGGGGGCTGCAGCTTGCAGCAGCTGCACACAATAGAGATCCTAATCGAAAATAGAAATGATAGAAAAACACCATCATCTCTTCATTGCTACAGTACAACAATAGAGAGCAATTCGGTTTGGGGTGCATTAGCAGAATGTGAATAGCACTGCTACAGCACTCTGATGCACATGGTTCCTGCCTCAGCTCCATTAGGGAAACATTGTCGTGCTTATGGAGCCCCTGCAAGGTGTCAGCTAATTTTATCAGTGTAAAGGAAGAATTAATTGATATCAAGAGATATATTTCAGGGTTATTGTCTCCAGAAAAAATATATTAGAGGAAGAAGGTTATTTTTCAGTGTATTCATCAGGCATTATGAATCTGAAGACAAAACTAACCAATCTAACTGGGTCCAGAACACAAAATCTGGATTTCAGAGGAACTGAAACTTTTAAGTTCTAAAAATCTGGGAAATTCTGAATTCTGGGCAAGTTTCTTTTCAGTTCTTAGATGTGGGGATTTTACAGTCGCAGTAAAAAATTACCAGTTCTGTTATTTATGTCTATAGTTCACTCTCAGCTGGGATAGGTGCTTTTAGACTAGGCTTGCTTCCTTCAGTTTCATATTCTGGGGATTTTCCTGAATTACCACCAGCATGTGTATTCATAGGTGACTCCCACAAAGTCATTGCTTACTTTTAAATTACTTGCTGTGCTCAAGACTGCAATTGGAACCTCATACTCCTTTCATTCCTCTCTTACAAGTCATTAAGAAGGTCTCTCTATGCTAGCTCTCATGTTATGAGTCTCATGTTCTGTTACCTCTTAAATACTTGATTTCAAATTCAAAAGGCCCCTTTAATATAAAGTTTTTATTCCATAACATTACAGGAAATGTTACTTTTATTTTCTATCTGGAGAGTATTTTCTATAGGATTGTTTGCAATTTTGTTTTCAGTTTGCACATAACAAGACATCATGACACGTCTGCTCTTCACAGTTCTCAGCAAGTGTTTTCATGGAAATAAACATGATATCCTACAAGAAGAAGTTCAAGGAAAATGAGACAACAAAGGACAGCTGTGACCTGGATGAAAAACTTCTCATGAGGGAATTCCTCTTGCAGCCTTAGGTCTCTTTTAACAGTCTTTGGACTACTGCCCAATCTGGACTCCAATGCTTTGTCTCTCTGCTGCCTCAGCTCTAATCCTAGGGGTGGATTGGGCATTACTAAGGATCTCCAGCTCTGGCCAAATGAACAAGGGGTCAGTGGAAAATTCTTTTCATTGCCCAGATCTTGTCTCTGCAGGCCATTTACAGCCCCACCACGAGTGGATGCCTTGGCTTTGCATCCCTGTTAACCCTGTCGATAAATGTACCCCAAGGAGTGATCAGACTTCTCAGGGAAGTATACCTTTGGTGCACAAACTCTCTCTTGGAAGCCCCTTTTCAGTACTTCTTAACTGGATTAATAGGCTTTGTTATTCCCCTAACTCCGAAAATTCGAGTATGGCTGCAAAGGGGAGGCCTGGGGATTTTTTTTTTTTTCTTGTTTTGGCTGCAGCTAGGTTTGTCTGCTGCTAGTTTTGTGATATAGTTGATGTGGAGTTGCAAGAAGCTGCTACAGGTAAGTCTGGGCATCACAAATAATTTTGCCCTTTTCATTTCCTTGATGGGATGAGAGATCTTGAGTAAAGGATTCAGTCATTTCCAGGGTTGCAGCTAATGCTAGTTGTGAGACAAAGCATAAGGGTCCAGTTTGGACAGGGACTTACAAAAGACATGCCTGTGGAAATTTTGGGCAGAGAAAGAGCTAAGGCTGAAGGTCCTTATGTAAAGCTCAGTTAGCGTTAGGGTTAAGTTTAAGGTAAGGGGAAAGACAAAGACTCAAGTCCCATTGTGGTCCCAAAGAGGTTGCCAAGATGAGACCTGAGCAACAGGAAGAATTTCTGGGCCAGTCCTGAAGATCTTGTGCTAGATCTCATCCAACAGCGAGTTTTAGCTTTCATATTATACATTTAAAAGTGAGAAGGTTTAAAATATGAAAAAGTGACAAAAAGACTCAGTGGGTCTTAACAAAAACACATGAAACAAAGCATCAATCTTCAAGATAAATATAAACCATGTAACAACTTCCCTATGGTTATGAAACAAAAGTTAGGTGTTGAACATCCTGCTGGATTGAACTGGCTTGCATGGAGTGAAAAAAAGAGATGAAGCTGAGGAGCAGAAGATTCGGTGTTGTAGCTGTGATAGCAGGGAGGAAAGAGAGAGAAGGACACAGAGAAGGGCAGCATGGAAGAGCAGAGCTGTTGCTTTAGGATGCACCAAATAATTTCAGCCACATTTTCTCTGATGGCATGTTGGGGTGCCAGTCCAAGAACATCTCCCTGCTCCTCTTGACTCTAGTCCCCCTTCCCATGCCCCTGTCATTTCTGGGCTATTGCAGCTCTTAACCCAACAAAAAGGGAGAGTTGTTCTCTACAGGTTAGAGAGTGAGACAGTGCAAGGCCAGAGTGAAACCAGCATGTCCCATGGAGGAGGAGGGCACAGTGAGACCCAGGATGCAGGAGGATGACTGCAGGCCAAGCTGCTCAGCCCAGCAGCATGTGAGACCGAGGGTCCCAATCCAGCAAACTGCCTGCTACTCTCACCATTCATCTCTCTCCAGTCTGTCAGTTGGAGAGACCGCTGAATACTGGCTCTTTTTGGAGCTCTTTAGCAGAGCTGAGTTCTTCTTGGGCTGCACAGAGACTTCATAAGCCTCCCCCTGATAGAATACCCCAGAGCCTCAGCCAGAAGTAGTTGGAGCTATGGATGGAAAGAAGATGGCTGGAAAATGTGATTTCAATCTCCTGGCAAGGTCATGTTTGAGGAACATGACCTGTCTGTCATCTCTACTTTCCTGGAGGAAAATAAGGTTTCCTTTTTCCATTGAGGAAACTCCCCCTTTCACTTTTGCAGGGAGGGAAGTTCCTGTGGATGAATGCTGCTGCAGGGGCCGTGCTGTCTCTGCCCTTAGTGGGGCCACCGTGGTGCACAGCTGTCCCTGGCCATACCCTGCTGTTCTGCACCTGCTGCCCAGCCCTGGCTCCCTCTCTGCGGGGAGGAGATTGTGTAGGAGGAAATGGGAGAAGAGGGGAATGAGAAGTATGAAAGCATGCCTGCCTAAGTTTTAACCTGGTACAGAAGGTTAAACGCAGGGGTAGAAGTTTGTTTTGGATCCAGCTATACAGACCTAGGCCAAAAGTGCTAAGGATGGTGAGACTCCCACATTGATAGACAGGGTGCCTCTTGAACTGTTGTCTGCCTCTCTTCACAGCTTCAGCACCTGATGATGTCAGCCTTGACCCCTTTCATTTGAAATTGTTTACAGAAAGAAACAATATTTGGACAGTATTTATATTTCTTGTAAACTACCTCAGCAACTGGCAATAGTGGCCATAGGATGTGACCAATGAACACACAAATAAATACTCCCTTGGGAAAATGTTACAAAACTCTGGGTTGTGGCACTTTAGAGGTAACTTTATCAAATACAAAAAATGTTAAAGGTGACTTAAAAAGCTTGCAGTTCTGGAACATCTGAGCTTGTAGTTATTTGTCACATAAACTATGAACTGAAAGTCCTTTTGTTTCCTTTTCTTTTATATATAGCTTTTTCCATTGGAAGAATACACTTTGGGCTCCTAATCACTTCTCCAATATCACAGAGTGTCAGTTTTATTTAGCAAAGTGATACATATTTCAGGAACAAGTCTTTGTGGACATATTTACATTTTATTTTTCTGTTTAGTTAGGTGGGTTTTTTAATCCCAAGGGTTTCTTGATGGGTGAAGATATTTTTATTTGGAGACTAGTACTGATTGTTTGGATAAAAACCAACTAGCTCTGCTGGAATGCATTTTTAGACTTATCTCTCTTTTGTTTGTTAACAGCTTGTATGCATTGTACTGATTCTGCTGTGCACTGAATCCTGTAGACAAAGACCACGCTGCTATGCCACTGAAGAACTGTATCATAACACGAACATGCAAGGAAGGGATTGATTACAGCTTCAGAGGAATTGATTGTTTTGACATTTCCTTGGTCCTCATTTCCTCTGTTTGCAATCTTGAATAAGTTCCCTGTTAACAGAGCTGGCTTAATACAATTTCATAAATTTTTCTTTTCTGATCAATTAAAAGAAGGAATAAACTACTGTATGCAATAATCTCCTTTTCTTAATGTATGCTGCCTTCAGAGATACACTTATATTTTTCAACTCTAAAAACAAAGTCCTCCATCACTTCATCTATAGGACTAAGGGTGTCACTGGCCTCAGGGTGAACTCTGCCTTTCCCTTCCTTCTGTGCACATCCTTGAGAGATGACAGGCAGAGCTTCCTTCACATCTTTAACTGTGGCAACCAGTGCTTTAGACTAGATCTCTGGGTGAATATATTACAATCTCTGATGAAATCTTCCCCTTTTTTCTGCCTGACTGATGTGGCAGGGCCAGCTGTATTTGCCACCAATCAGAAATTTTCCTTTCACCATCCCAGCCAGCAGCAGACTAGCACATGGAGAAAATATGGGAATTGGAGCCACTCCTCTGCCACACCAAAAACTCCCCAGACTCACAGGCCCTCCTCCCTGGCCTCCACATGCAACACTGACTTGCTGGAACCTACACAGTCCTCCACCCTGCTCACAAGCCAGATGGGATGGGCACACTCTCTCAGCAGAAATCCCACCAACTAATCAAACCCCTGCTTCCACCAGTGACCTGGGAATCTGCTGTATCTCCCGACATCACAGACCCTTTGCCCCTTTCAGAAAACAGTGCCCACAGATGTGACCACAGGCTGCAGATTTAAACAACTCAGCTTCTTACAGAGAAACTTATTAATAATTCTGACTCAGGCCACAGTGAGCAGGAACAAAAAAAAAATGTGCAAGCTTAGTACTCCTCTCCATTTTGTAATTCCTCACTCCCCTAGGGGCAGCACAGTTGTGGACATGGTTGTGTTTTGATCACCTGTACTGTACGAAGCTGCTGCCTCCCAAGCTCTACCTTTATCTCACTTTTCTTCAGACTTTCTAAACTGCATTGATAAGTGTTTCAGTTTGATCCTTAGCCTTAGCAAACAGCCTATGTAGCTCTGCTTGGCACTTAGAATTAACATTCTCCCAGTCAATCGCTTGACCATTGTTTAACTTTTTGACGTTATACCCAAAGATGCCTTATCTCCATGCCATTGTCTCACTTCCTCCTTGACAGTACTTGCAGTTCCCTTTGGTTCAAGATAATCTTGGCAGGCACAATTACATCCCAAAAGTGAAATGAGGCATAGCATCCAAGCCACCTTCAGGAAACTGGATCAAGTTCCGTGTTCAATCAGCAATGAGGGCGAAATGCCTTTGGAGGCCGGCTGAAGGGTATTTGGTCCGTCTTATTGAGGCATATCTGAAGGACAGCATTCACCAAATCATATGTGCCCTGGTAGGAAAGTGGCAAATGCCTTATTTAGCTGCCTACTTCACTTCTGCAGAGGGACACTGAAAGTGCAGAGAAGGATGTGCTACTTACCCCTTACACCCATGCCAGTGTTTAATTTCATGAACACCATGATAAGGCAATTTTTTCCTCACCTCCGTGTAAAGAGATTTTCATTTCTTCTTTTCATCTGAGCCACCATGAAGCCAGACAGGCAGAAGTCTTGCAGCCAGCTGGAAAACACACAAAAGTGATTTTAGTTTTATGCTAGTAACTATTCATCATACAAAAAAGCGGCCTGCCACCACTTCCTAAGTGAGGTTTGTTATACTGCTGAGCACACCTCACCTCATTCAGGCTTCCTCTGGGATCTTAGGAAGGCTTTGTGTGCCCATCCATATTTACAGAATCACAGAATCACAGGATCACAGAATAATGAGGTTGGAAGAGACCTCTAAGGTCATTGAGTCCAACCTATGCCCTAACACCTCAACTAGACTACAGCACCAAGTGCCATGTCCAGTCTTTTTTCAAACTCATCCAGAAATGTTGATTCTACCACCTCCCTGGGAAAAGCATCCCAGTACTTTATTATTCTTTCAGTAAAAAACTTTTTCCTAATATCCAACCTATACCTTCCCTGACGTAGCTCGAGACTGTGTCCTCTGGTTCTGTCAGTTGCTGCCCAGTGGAAGAGACCCCACCTGTCTACAACCTCCCTTCAGGGAGCTGTAGAGAGCAATAAGCTCACCTCTAAGCCTCCTCTTCTCCAGCCTAAACAACCCCAGCTCCTTCAAATGTTCCTCATAGGGCTTGTGTTCCAAGCCCCTCACCAGCCTTGTTGCCCTCCTCTGGACACCAGGATCACAGCAGAGCACATGCAGGATGACTTCCATTTCACAGCACGTGGGGACAGGCACAGTGAAGTACCAAAGGAAAGAGGCAGACACCTGGCAGTGGGCTGCCACAGGGATAGGCAGTCCAATGGAGCAGGCAGGCTAGATTACTGTCTAGACCCTGGCTGGGCTGCAGGTCAGCATGAATACAAAATTCAGACAGACAGCATCACACCAGTGTAATCCATAAAACATTGCAGATATCTTCATTGTCCCCTGCATTTGGCAAAAAAAAGGGAAGTTATTGTCTCAAGCTATAGGAACAGACTGTTATAGACAATGCTGAATCTTTTCAGCTGGGTTTCTGAGGGGCAGAAAAATTATTTTCATAAGATGGTCTGTTTCTAGTTATATTCCTGGGGCTGTCAGCCTTTGGTTTGCAGGCAGCTGTTGCTTCTGTTGCTTTTCCTTTGGTGTTAGATTTTAACCCAGCTCTTTAAAGTGTTTATGTGCACTTCTTTTCTGCAGGATACTAACATTTCTCTGAAGAACATAAGTATGAGACAAGAAACAGTGATTTCTAGCAGCTCACAGCTCTGCTAAACTTCTCTGGAATTGCATGGGAGCAAGAAAAGACACATCTCTAGCCCAAGGCCCTCTCCCTTCTGAATTCAAAGCCTGTCATAAACAATAAAACATTAAAACTTTTTCTAATGAAAAGGTGAGTCTTCATAACTTAGAGTATAAGGCAATATGCATATATATATAACCACATATGCTCAGAGGTTATCAACGTTCCCTGTGAAGCTTCAGATTTATAAAATTTATTACCTAAGTGAATTCAACAAAAGTTTAGCAGGAAAGCAAGGAGTTACTAATTGATCTGTAGTATTTTAGGAGCTAAATGGACTCCAAGAAAAGTCAGAGATCACTACAGTAGGGCAAGCAGATCTAAAAATAAACCATTAGGTCACAAATACAAAATTGCTGAGAGTCAATAGCTTGAGGTAGGCAGCAGGATGCAGAACACCAACCACTGCACATGAAACACACTAATAGCTGCAGAGAAGCTGTCCAATAAAATAGACCAGTGACTCAGGGTCCAGCAGATTTAATCTGACACCATTCCAGGGATATCAGCATATGACTTCAAACACTGCATTAAGAGATAGAAAGCTTAATGGCTGCTTTCTAGTTTAGCACAATGCCTGGTGATAATATTCCTGAATTTAGAACTCATAAAATATCTGTCGCCTCCAGCAGCAATATCTCAGTGCTTCACTGAGATCAAATCCTTTACTGAAGTGTGTCAAATAGGTCAGAGGCAGATGACAGAACATGAGAAGGGGCACTGCCTCCATGAAAGCATTTATAAGAAACAGAATATATAAGGCCAGAAGAGATCTATGGGAGCACAGATATTCATGACTCTAAAAGACATTTTCAAGCCTCCTAAACCTCTGGTCATATAATCTATCCAATACTTTCAGAAACTAAAGTGAAAACCAGACTAGCAAACACAGGTAGATGAGGGAAGCTCAATAAAGCTACCAAGGATATATGAGGAAATGGAATGCCACTGATTTGGACCTACTACCTTTGTTCAGTGAAATGGTCAGGCAGCCAAGAGGGCCCTCACTGGCCAGCTCCTGGAAACTGGCTCTTTTGAACAGGACAATTTCCTAGTAGAGTAAGCAATCTCATTTCACATCCAGATCTCTTTTACCTTCAGGTGATGGTGCTATGCAGCAGCAAACAAGCAATTCAAGTAACACTACTCCTGAATCTTGGACACCAAACCTTTATGTAAAAAAAGGTTGAGACTATTAACCTTTGGAGCCTGAGCTCCAGCTAGAAATTAATTCTGTTTTACTGCCCATTTTTGTATGAAAACTACTTAGGATTTGAATATTTACTACAGTAATGGCCTTTGAAGTTCAGTACTTAAAGGCATTAAGTTATGAAAAATGGTTACCCTGAAAACGTGAGAACAATGGACCTTACTTATTCAGTATGTTTTGTCTAATAACTATGGGATAAACCTCACCCAGCTGTGTTTGACTGAGATCAAATGTAATAAAAACCTGATAATAAATACTGAATTGCTATAGAATAATGTGAGCTGAAGTTCTCCTTGCACAAATAAACTGAAATCAAGACTACACTTCACACTGCACTTGTAGAATTTGGAAGTAGAAAGTTGAGAGATCCATGAAGATTAATCTGTTATAATTCAACAATCTTGTATAGTTTTAAACAAGGCTCTACAAAACAAGGTCACAAAGGACATTCCTCATTGTTCATTAAAGCTGCTATTTCCTTGTATATGGCACTGCAGGGTGGAGTACAACTATTTTCTGCAAACCAACTGAGCAAGCTATCAGAATACAATAAAATTCAAATGTGTACTCTTATCAGATCCTTCCCTAAGAGCTAAATATTTTCATTTTTACTTCATTATGTCAGATAATTTAATTCCAAGGAAACAGTTTTACTACTCAGTATTCACTATGGATTTTGTCTCTGGCTAGTCTGCTATTCTGCCATTTTTATACTGTATTCCATATTGAAGTGCTGGCATATGCAGCCAGTTTTTTGTTCCACCCTGAACTGCATGTGAAATATGACATCTAGAATGGCCAGCTCACCACCACTAGGTGAGCAGGCCATTCTAGATTTAGGGCTATGTTGTAGGCCACAGCAGCAACAGGTTTAGGCCAAAGGAAAACAGGAGATTTCTTAGGGTAGCAAACTTCCCTCTTTTGCCTCTCCAGCCAGCAGGCTGACTGCTCTGGAAACTCTCACTGGCACTCTCCAGCCTGCTGCTCCTGAGGGACAGATGGAAGCAGAATACACTTACTCCAGATCATTGATTTCCTTTTCCTCCCTGGACACATCCCAAGCCCAGACTACTGGAAATATGTACACACTTTCCAGCTATTTTCAGGTCTCTTACTTTGCTGTAGCTTCCCTAGACCAGCTCCCTTGACCTCTGCTGGTTCTCCCAGTTCTTGTTCCACTAACTGCCCTCTCAGCCTGAGCTGGTCACCGCAGACACAGGAAGAAGGAGAGAGCAAAATTCATTCCAATTTGCTGAGAAAATTTAGGATAGCCTTGGCTAGACTGACCCCAGGTGATATGGTCTGTAAATGCAATCGGGACATTTTCTACCCCAACAGTCACATGAATTCTGTAAACACAGAAAATTCTGAATGTGGTTATTTAAACTTACACCTATCATACAATATAAACTGAATTAATTTAATTATCATGGTCTTAAGTATAGAGATGCTTCAGCATATATTTCCCACTTCAACGTGCCATGAGTGCTGGCAGGACAGAAGCAGCATTTAGTGGGTTATGACCTTACTCATTAAGGTCTGTGGGCCAGGGCAGGTGACTCCAGGGAGGCATGGAGTGAGATATGTCTTATTTGAAAGAATGCATGGAAAATAACTATATAGATTCATGAAACTTCCAAGAAACCAATTTAATCCTCTTCACTATTATTTTTATGAAAATTTTACTGATAGAAAGATCTAAGACATTCTTCAGTCCCTTTGTTTAAATTTTTCCTACAGTTTAATGTTTAGTAACTTGTCCTGCTTCATTCTACATCTTCTTGTATTTTAAGCAATGAAGTTGCTACCATTTCCCTTAGAGAAATATTCCATAACTTGCAATTTCGCACTTGTCAGAAAATTTTCTCACACCAGCTTGCATGCTTCCTGTATTAATTTTTTCCAGCTCTGCTATCAATATCCTCATCTACTACTTTTAGCAAGAGCAGCAATGAAAATTGTTGTTACTACCCTTGTACTATTCCAGTAGCTGTGGGATGCCCCCAGTACTGGTGCAATCTAACAAAGCTGCCTGCCCTAAAGAAGTAGAGCACATGAATAAAACGCATTATGTCAATCTTATGAGAATTCATTACACATGAAACATTTCCTCTTTTTTCAGTGACACATAGATGCAGCCAATGTTTGCATTTTGAAGTGCAGAAGAAGAGGGCCTTTTGGGTTTGACTAGAACTGGTGGGCCTACAGCTTTGTGTAAAGTGTGAAAACTTAACTGAGAAAATCATTTTACCAAAACACAACACAGCTGTTAATTGCAAGGGCAACAGTTGCAGCTGGACTTTGGTGAATACAGCAACATCCACAACATCCATAACAGGCAAGGCATTTCAAATGGTCAAAACTGAGCAATATATTTCAATGAGGTTTACTGTGTTTCTGAATTTTAAAAAATGAGAATTTTGAATTTTCTTTAAAGATAATGTTATAGAAAACTTGTCACATGTAATTAGAACATTTGCTAAAGCCATAATCTTTTGTTCTGTCATAATATCTGTTTTTTTCCTTGCTGTAATGTTATGATTCATAATGTTATGTACTGGTTTTAAAGTGTTATTTTAATTTTTAAAAAATCTAAATTACTCTATTTTTTATTCTGTTTTGTACAAGTATGGACATGTCTTAATCAAAGATTTTGCTGTCATTGTAACAGCATTTCCCTACAGGAGAATATTCTATTGGAAAATTTTCAAATATAATTTTTTAATGCATAAGCCTTTCTTCTTTATGCAATTAACATATCAAGATTAACAAGAGTAGAGAAATTAGTTGTTTTCCTCAAGCAGAAATTTTACTTAAATTGCCCATTGCTCAGGTTTTGATTCAGTGCCTAGTACTGAATCAGGTAATTTTTTACATAATTTGCACAGTTTGCCAATAACTTGGGTGTGAACAACTAAAGAAATCCATTAACTCCCTGTGAGTGCTGGAGTCATTAATTCTTAAGGGTGTGTACTCATCAAATATATGAGATGAAAAATCATGATTCCTTAAGTAATATTTTTTATATAGCTTGCTTTTGACCATACTTTCCATTGTGTAATTTAATCTTAAAAGTTTGTACAACGTGATGTGGTTCAGAACTCAGAAAATAAATTCTTAAACAAAATATTGAATGGTGCTGAACAGCTTATCTGCTGTTCTTAATTGTTCAAAGCAAAACAATTGAACAGCGTGGGACAGAATCCAGAAGCTGATCACAGAAATGTAGTGGCCAGTTGTTCCATATGGAGATCCTTAGCATGGCTTCCTAAGAATCTTTACTATATTTTGCATTAAACATTTACAAGGTTAGGTTTGGGGAATTTGCTAATCAAGCTTATACTGATCATCTAATATCTTTTTTTTTTTTTGGTCCACATATATATGGTGTTTTGAAAGAGGGCTGTGGAACTGCACGAAAGGGTAACTACTTATCTCACCTGCATCTAGAGGAGTGGCAGAGGCAAATGTTGAAGTGGAACCATTAAGGCTCAACAAAGGGACATGGTTGTCACAAGGATGTGATACTATCCTCACGTTAAACGTTCCCAGCCATGGAAAAAAATCCCATCAGTTCAGTCTGACTTTGATCACTGCCTTTCTACTGAGGGCCTGACCCAGCACTGCACGCTGAGTACAAGCCTGACTGGGCTCCTTCAAAGAGACCCTAACGTAGGATGTGCCTGCCTGTGCTGGGTTAAAATCACCTTCTGAATTACCTTACCCTAAGAGCATTCATTGGAAATGGTATGATTACAAGAAAAGTTGCTTCAGGAATACGGGGAGCTTGCCTGGCGTTTCCTAAGGGCAGATTTTTAAGATGAAACTGTAGAACAGTAAAACGTTATTGAGCAGTAAAAGATTATGAAAATCTACACCCTCAAAAATAAACCAGTTTCAAAATACCTTACTAGTTCTTTTATTCAAGGGCATAATAGATAGGAGTCCTTTTATAGATGTTTTTCTCTGGGCAGCACATGCTTTGTAAACTTTCAGCTGGACTAGATTAATGGGAATAGAAATGAAGGACAAATCTTTGTCTCTGAGTCAGCAGGATCATCACATATATTTAATCCCAAACACCTGATTCCCTCTAATTCAAACCTTAAAGCATGAAGGATCAATAGTCCATTCTTTTACTGATTGTTGCAAGTAATACTGCAAAACAGAGAGCTTTCATGTTGTTTACATAATATATCATATCAATATATACATCTGAGATATACCAGATACATTAAGTGAAGATTTTGAATTTTTTATGCCCTTCTACCTCATGACAATAAAATGTGAGAGCATGGTGACACAAAGCATCCACATGAAATGGCACTGCAGTATCAAATAGACACCAGCAGGTTTGCAGCCAAAAATCACAATGAAAAGACAGAATGTTAAATTTCAAAATACTGCGGAAAACACAAATCAATAACTGTAATGTAAGAAAAAAGAGGGTAGATACACTGAAATCAGGGGAAAACCAAAGCCACAAGTAAGAACATAAGAGGAAATAATTAAATTGTGTGTGTTTTTTCTAGAATATTCTAGAAAGTAAACTGTGGGTACTGGAGAAAATGTTGAGCCATTGAACAATTCAAAGAAATTTGGAACATTCATGGGAAATGAAATGTATCAGAGAGGTAAAAAGAAAACTGTAAACACATCAAAGAAATCAATAAGAGAGATCAAAATCTCACAAAGAAATATGGGAGTGATAACACTTAGGCTAGGAGAAGGTGATGAGGTATAAGGATGACCTGAGAAGAGGACACTAACAGAAAACACAAAGTCACATTATCCCAAAACCATGAAGGCTCTAATGCACTGAATCCAAGACCTCTCTAGACATATGTCACAGAGCAAGACTGAACTGCTGGCACGCAACACTCACAAAGCTGAGGAAAACTTCATCCCAGTGCAGAAATCTGTCTTTGAGGTTAAATTTCTCCTTAGGTCTGTGTGCAGTAAAAGACAAGATTGCTCCAGTTCCAGTCTTTAATTTCTTTGTGGATATCCAGAACAATATCAGAAGCGATGGCTGACTCAGACAAACTCTCAATTGAGTGTGATATTCTAATTTTAAACATTCTATTATTCATTCTGTGATCACATCATGAGATCACATGTGAAATCTTGTTTACCACAATTTTATTACACTGGGAATTTTAGATCTGTGGCTTTATAGAGTGAAATTCATTCATCTTTATTAGACTGCCTGAAATGCTCTATGTATGAAATGCTCTATAGACTCCTCCTTGAACAGGGAGAAAAATAAGCAGTCCTAAAGAATCATTCATTTTATCTACTTCAGACATCTCTAGAAGAGACAAAACACATCCCACATGTGTCAGCAATGCTCCATTAACTGCAAGCAGGGCTACAGGTGAGTACCTCAGAGGGAGATTTCTGTGATGCAGGTGTCTCTCTCTTTGAATGGAAGTGCCAGCGCTATGTGAATTAAGTGAATTTTCTAACAAACAATTCATTACAAGAAAAGTAAATGTGAATTGCCTGTAGGTAAGCTGGGGGTCAATCAGATTTCATTCCAATTGGAAGGGGAGCAAAATTTAATTGAATTTATTGACTAACAGAGAGCTGAAAAGGCTGTTTCTAAGTCCATCTGTTAAGGATTGTTTATCAAGTGGAAACAAGTATGAAAATATTTCTTCAGATATGATCACTGTTTTTCACAGAGATAAGAAACAATTTGAATTGGAAAAAGGAGGTAAAACTGCTGGGACAGAAATCCTTGCCCAAGCAGTACCCCACAGAAAACAAGGGTACGCAGCCAAAGCCAGGCAGGTGGTGAGGGGGTCTCCTCAGCCAGAAACTAACCAGAATCCATCATAAGTATCATGATCATTTCCAACTTAATATTCAGTTTGCGTTAATCTGTGTGTCATCCTGGAGATGTTATTTCACTCCACTGAATGCCTTCCCTCTGCTTGCCAGGCATCAAAATCTAGAGCAGGAGATTTGCAAGACTGAACCTGATCCTGTCCAGAGTAGAGCAACTATCAGAGAGTGAGCACAGTTACTGTTTCTGCAGCTACTGCTGTATTTGCCAAAAATAATAAAATGCTAATCTGGGTGCCTAACAAAAGGTACATCACAGTTTGGTGCAATGGCACATCATATTGGAAGTTTCAGATCCCTGCAGGAGGTAGTGGTACCTAACAACAAGACAATATCTAACCCACATGCCATGACCTGTGTGATGAGCTTCATTTAAAAAAAAAAAGGTTTAGAAGCATGCTTCAAAGAAATTTGGAAAGCAGCAGCGAAATATTCTGTATGATCACATCTGTGATGAGCAAGGTCCGTGTTTTAATCCTCTCCTCCCTCTTTCCACTCTCCTGCTAAAAGGAAAAAAAAAGGAAGCAAAGAAGAAGAGAGAAGGGGGAAAAAAGACCTAATGCCAGAAAATCTTTTTGAAGTATTCCTTCTCTTGATTAAGAGTTCTCAGTTTGGCAAGACCTAAATCAAGATACATCAAAGAGGGTTCAAAATAAAGAGCAGCTGAATGAAAATGTATGAGATGACAGAAAGAATAAACAATAATAAGTGTGCATATGTTTAAGTCATCTGAAAGTGATTGCAACAATGTGTTAAATGTCCAGAAATACATATTAAAATAGCATCATAGTTCCCTAAGGGGAAAATATCTGCTTAAATCTTAAATAAATCATGTTTAGACTAAACTGCATCTATTCTTCCCTTTATGTTATGACTTCAGGAGCTTTCCCATCCTCTCTGTTTGGTTATGTATAATGGGAAAACCACTACTGTTCTTGCTCAGATTTTTTGTGGTGTCAGTGGGTTTCTGGAGGTAAATATACTGGCAACATAGCCAAAACAGGAACCTCTCCACCAGTTATAACCCATATGGAGGAGATGAAGAAGCAAGGGATTATACATGCCTTCTGTTTGCTGGCATTTGTTTTCCTCCAGTTGAAAAGCAGGCTTTTTTGACAAAAGTTTGGAGAATGTGATTAAATGTTTCAGGGAAATTATTCACAATTCACAGTGTGACGCTTGGGGGTTGAAGGGAAGACCAATGGAAACAGATATAAAAGGGAAATGCAGGACAAAGCTCAGGAAGATAATAGGCAGCAGAAAGCACTGTGAGAATAATAACATGATAGCATCAGTTTTGGTTTCCATTTTCAAATTCTCCACATTCTGGTACCTATGGAAATACTCTAACAGCGAGATACCACTAACAAAGTTACCACATATTTTAACTAGGAATATCTCACCTTCAAAATAACCATGTGTCCTATGTTCCACTTAATTTCTTTCAGATGAAAAACCTTGAAAATTAATTTTAAAAGAATGCAACTCTTACAAAACTATTCTTGATGGATGATATTAAGATAGATGGTTCTCTTTAGTACTGTGACTTTGCACTACCTGTGCTTCCATGGTGGCCCTGTAAACACTTTTGAACAGCACAACCATAGCTGTATTTAGCAAGGTGACAGAATAATGGCTTTCTCTCAGCTGAATTTTTTCAAGCATTCAAACTCTAGGAACTGTTGCAGTAAATGGTTAGCAGGTAGCTAAGTTGAGATTAGTTTTGGCTCTGGTATTATCTGACAGGCTATCATTATCAGTCACTAATGCCTTTCATGAAATGGATAAAAGGTCCAGGATATCACTCATGTGGCTCTTCTAAAATGCCCTGAGGTTTTCTGTTTTGGTTTGGTTTTGTTTTATCTCTGAGTGTGACAAAATGTGTCAGACAGGAGGGCACCACAGAATACTTCTTAATCATTTCACATATGTTGAACACTGGGTGTTTAAAAGATAAGGCTGTGGAAATCAATGCATATATAGATGCTTTTGTCTTACCCTGTGCCAGAAAGTGTAGCACACTTACTAATGCTGCAACTCTACACAGGCAGCCAAGTGCAAGTTATTTGAATTCACACTGCTACAGTTTATAAGGAAGTATACTGGATATATTTGAAAACATGAAGTGAGAATTTTGAAATGAGTGCCAGTTTTGCTTTCTGAACCGAAGCAAGCAACAGGGAGTTCTAAGTGTGGAATACAGCACTGTCTGTACTGATGCATGATGCTTCACAATGTACCCAGCTAAAATATACCCTCCTTGTTTACTCTCAAGCAATGAGAAGTTCACAAAGTAATGGAGGGCATTCTTAGGCTGGATGAAATGAGACCATATCTTATGTTCTCTCTCCTCTTACTTTCTGGTACTCGTTGCCCAGCAATTTTTATAAAATAGAGGTGGGATCGGGCATCTGCTGTCTCCAGTTAGAAGCCATGTCTTTTGCTTACCCTAGCAGGATGTCAAAGGTGAACAATATTAATAAATATAAGGAAATAATGAAGAAGGTTAAGTGTGTACAGCTGAGAATAGTTTTGGAAGAAAAATTAACTATCCAAGTTTGCATTCTATCAGAAATAATTTTTTTTCAAAATAAATTGTGCTTCTCACTGCCAAGAGACCAACATTATGTGTGAAGAGGAATCCATCAAGTACAGTGCTCACAGCTGTGAATACTGATGCTGGATGAATGACCGTACACATAGCTGTAGGTCTCACTGGACCCATCACGTTGCTCCCTATTTGTAATAGTAAATCAAATTCTCTGTCCAAAAAGAGTCACCACTTACTGCTAAATGGAGTCATATGATTGTTTCTTAGCCACATGGTATTGACTTCTGTTCGCTCAATGGCTGACCTACATTCAGGAGACACGCCTGAGAAAATCACTGTGCTTCCAATTCCACAATGAAAATCAACAAGAAAGCTTTTTAAGAACAGAATGTGAAAGAGCAAGCTTATTCATGAGAGAAATGCAAGACACTTGAGATGTTTTTCTCCAAGCACTACAACAACACTGTCATATATTTCATTAAGTTGTTTTAGAGCTCAGTTTTTTAAGCTGTTGCCGTCTTCCCCCTGCCTACAGAAACAGAGGGAGGGAATTGTCAGTTCTTCAATATTTTACATTCAGTTTTCTCTTATTGTGTAAGCAACTCACCAGCCTTCTTTCTCTGGGACTTCATGGCTTCCTTTTCTTCCCTTTCTAATAATTGACCCACGGGATAAATACTTCTATTTCCTAGGCTTTTCCCCATGGCATCATATTTGCGTACCACAAGACTGTCTTCACATCACCAGCTCTGTACAGATTAGTTACAAGAGTGTGGTGGTCTTAGACTTGAAATGTTTTTAAAACAATTCCAGATAAAAAGCAATTTCTTAACTGAAACATGCTTTCCTTTGTGCAATATGGTTCTCTGTAGAGTTGACCACAAGCAGACCAAAATACTATTCAGCAATACATTATTGCAAGCATGCTTCACCTGACACAAATTTTCAGCTTTAATACTCTCCATGATCTACAAATAAATATTTTCATACTCCTTTTACAGTTCCCTGAATCTGTCAGTTCCCTAGAAAACAAGGGTCTTCCAAGCATCCATTCAGCCTCCCTTTTCAGCAGTGGCTTTAGTGGCTCACTGAGAATCTCTTCCTGCCAACTTTGCAGGTAATATTTTCTGAGATCTTACTTTATCATTCCTGGAATAGAAAAATTGTAAGTAGGATGCACAGCTTTAAAACAGACCCAAAAATCATCTTTTTTTCTGCAAGATTAACCGCTAAGAAAATAATGTATAACCTCTCACTTCTGGAGAGCTCCCAGCTGTAACAGATCAGATGAGCTCATTTGGTTAATATCAGAAATATTATTTTGCTTTAAAATATTTGTGAATATATGAGGATGATAGAAGTGATCATTTAATGTTTTCTGACCAAAGAGGTTTCAAGAAGTTGCAATATCAATGTAAAACTGACATCTGTACCCTGGAATATCAGTTACAATGCAGCACAAAACATGTATTTGTTATACAGAGAAAACCAGGAGCCAGGAAATGTCATGATGGAAACTTGTTAAACACTCTCATCTAGGTAAATATGCCTTTGGATAGTGTAATAAGTTGAAAGTGGAATTTACTTTTTTTTAGTGAACACAGCATTCAGCTAGAATTTGAAATTGTCATTCTCAAAATGTTGATTTAAAATGCACCAAAAAATAACAATCAGAGTTCTAACCCATGTATGGGAAACAACTTGGGCATTCTGACATCAATAGTCTCTCCTGAACTACAAAATATCTCTGAAATTGGGAAAAGAACCAACCCAAAAAAACAAAACAAACAAAAACATGCCTGTAGGGTAGCCTACAGAAGGAGGAAAACAGGGACTCCTGGAGAACACTCAAATAATGGTGCTAAAATTCTTCAGGTCTTTGCTAATGGCTGATGGGCAGAGAGGCAGATAGAAAAGACCTGACTGAGGCACCAGACGCATTTTGCTACACTTCTGCAGAGTACTGTAAAACAGAAGTTTTTTCTGGTGCCCCCAGATTTAAATCTCAGATGGCCATAATATATGTTTACTGAAATAACTGAAATAATTATTAAAATACAAACCAGACCAGCTTAGAAATTCAGTAGGGCTATAGCAGCTGTGACATGCAACACTCTTTTGTAAACCCATCATTTGGTATTTGCCATTGTATGCAATGGCTTCCCTCTGCCTTCTCTTATTGTAGCGCTCCCTGTATTATTAACAATTTAAGAAAGGCAAACTATAATGAACTGAAATTTAAATTCACTTTCATATATATTTGTATATTTATTTCTATGTGTTACAGGTCGAATGAGAAGGAAATTTAACAAGTAAATTAATCTGTATCTTGTTTCTGATAGTCTTAGAGAGTACTATAGGTGGGGTGCAATTTTAAATGCCTTGAATACTGAACTTTTGAGTCTCGCTCCTAAATTTCCATTCACAGTTCCACATTTTGAAGAACTCTGTCCCTTTCAAAAGCTTTCTTCTCCTAGGGTATTTCCTAGGAGAATTTGCATAATAAATTACACAGAAGTCCTGCAAAAAAAGAAAAAAATCCCTGGGCATTTCAGAAGGGTAAATGAATTTCAGAGAATTAAGAGGAGGGTGTTTCAGCTTGACATCTTGCAGATCACTTACACTGAAAGGTGTAAATTTATAAGAAATTACAAGTGATTCATCTTCTTGTATATACTAATTTGCATTAACTTTAGGAGAAATATTAAAATCATTTATTTATACATACACAATAGATAGTATATTTTACATTTGGATATAGTAAGAGGTAAAGCTGTGGCAGTGTGTGTACTGTTGGATGGGGATTTCAGCAACGTGGTCTAGTGGAAAGTGTCCCTGACCACAGCAGAGGATTAGAACTAGATGATTTTTTAGGTCCCTTGCAACCCAAACCACTCTGTGATTCTATAATGTGCATTATATGTAGACATAGAAACACTGCAAAATGCATTGTGCACTCTATTGAAAACATCTTCATACAGATTAGAGCTGCTATTGCCATAATCTCAAAGCCAAAATTTTTCATGATGTTTCATTTCCTTGAAATTTTATAAGCAGAAAAGCTTATAAAGAGAAAAGCTTATAAGCAAAAATGTGAAAGATAATAGAAAATGAAAGTTAGTTTGGTTTTCACTGTAAGATAGTTCCTGTCATAAAAAACTGTGTTAGCCACCTTAAGCACTACTAAAAATTTTAAATAGTCTTGATTGTAGACCATATGCTGGAAAAATACTATAGACACATAAGAAATTCACTTCTTAATTGTACATCATCCTAATTCACCCATTTTCTGATAATTAGCAGCTGTTATCTGACAGACACCATTTCCTACACACGCTTTTGCTCAGGGTTAGTATGAGAAAAGTTTGCTGAAGGCAGGACTATTTTTGGCCCAGCAACACTTATGTTGCTATGTGCTCTCAGATTACTGGGCAGATAGGCACACAATGAAGTCAAACAGCTGATCTGTAAAACTGAGAACACTGTGTGGTTTCCTCCACTGGTGCTTGTTTGTGTATAAATATGCACAAACTATGGGTAAGGAAAGGTTATTTTTCTCTAGATAGGCTTGTCAGAGAAAAGACCCACATCCTGCATCCTGTTAAAACCCTCTGTTAAAATGCAGTCAGAGCCCCTTAGCAAGTTCTGTGAATTCACTCCAGAGCTGTGCCTGTAACAGTTTGTACCTTCTGTCACGCTGAGTACTTTAAAGTTGATCTTGGTTAAGATAGAAGGAGCGTGTGTCTGTGCTTTGATCATTGCCGTCACAGCAAAGCTGTGGCTGCAAATACAGTATCACTTTCAGTTCTGGTCAGATGGGGGATTCTTCTGAAGTCTTTGCTAAAAACTAGACACTATCTTCTGTATAAGACTGGACTCAGTACTTTTCACCTGCCCTTTCCTTCCCTTGACCCATTGGACTGGTCACCTGCTGAAATCCAAGCCAAGCTGTCTCTGCGTGTTGGTTAGAATAATCACCTAAATTTGAGCCCACATATTTTGTTAACTAATGTAGTTAATAAAATTGGTGTCGTTTCACCCCCTAAGGCAGTGAAACACACCAATGAGCCTGATGGGCTCTTGCAAGGAAGCTGTGATGGTTAGGTGAGTTGGCCTACATCATCAACATGGAGAACTGCAGCTTTTAGCACAGTAGGCAATGTAAGAACCTTGATAAACAGCACACACAGAAAAGACAAAAGGAGGCCCTGTATTAAATATTGAGATAGGTTCGTTTTCTCAACCATATGCTTGCCTTATGATGCATTTGCTGGCTTAGTTATGCACCACTAATGCAGATAAAAGTTCTACATCCTGTCTCAGTTACAGCTACATTTACAGAAATAAATATTTGTGTCGTTACCTAACACAGGGATCCTATGGAAGCCGGTGCCTCTGGTGTCCATACTGCACTGCCCAAGGACACTTCTGCAGAGAAGGGAGGAAAGCCATGCATGCTGGGGACACAGCCTACAGTGCTCTTGCACTAGAAGCAGAGCTGGAGGAGACAATCAACTCTGGATTTCCTTGTTTGCCTTTTCCTGTTCTGCTGGGATTTTTGGGACAGCATAGGCACAAATAAGATGATTTTGCATTCCACTAGGTAGCTTTTTATAACGTGTAAATGAAGACACCTCAGAAGGGCATCCGAGATACACAAGACTCCAAGCCCAGCAAGATCTGTCCTACTGCACGTGAGGGGGTAACCCATTAGCGTCCACCTTTCTCCCACAGAAACCTCCCAGCAGGAGCCTGCAGGGCACGATCATTGTCATTGAGCAACAGCTTTGCTGCTCAGTGTTTGGCTCCCCATCCACCATGCCATAGCCTCATGTGACAATAGAGATGTCCTCTCCAATCACAAGGATAGGGAAGCATGGAAATCCACTCCACTCCTCTGGTAATGGCAGATTCTTCAGTCTGTGACACATATTGTGTCATTTACAAAACTCCATTAGAGGAATTAAAAGAGCTGTGACCCCACTTTCTCCATAACTCCTTTAAGATATGTAGTTTGATCATGTATGCATTCCATGCATACATGATCTGGATCAGACCACCCTATATTGTAAATGCTTTGAGTTTTGTGATGGAATTTAAGACCAGCTTTTCAAAAATCTGACTAAAAAATGGATATATGATGATGAACTTTGGTCCTGCTGCAATACAGTGTTTCACTGTTTCTTCCGGCAGATAGATGAGGTCAAATAAAATCAGGGAAAGATCGCAAGTTCAGGTTCCTTCTTCAAATGAATCTAATCCAAGCCATGATACATTACTTAATTCAGTGAAGCCCTTCCTGTTACAACTGGATTCACCCTAGCAGGAGAGTCCCCCACAGATATCTTTTGCTGAAGATAAATAGGTGTTGCTGAGAGTAGGAGGTACTAGTCTTCATTTCAGAGGCATACTCCTTGTGTTTTGGTGGTCTTCAGATGTATTAGTTCTCTGAATGGGACATACCCTGTATACCAGTTAAAATAAAATTGGTAATGTTAAAATTTTATTGAAGGTGTGAAAGGGAAAATCCCAGCTTTTAAATTCTTCATTATTCAAACATATCTCTTGGGCATATTATAAAAATAATCTTAGTTCAGACTTGAAACAGGAGGGGAAACCCCTGAGAAGACAGAAAAGGAGAACCTGACATTTACTTAGGACTCTGCAACTGGGCTATTTCTCAGGAAAATGGCATTCAAGCTGGAGAACCACAGGGTTCAGCACCAGTTGCAGAAGACTACCAAGAACAGTTGTGTGGTCTATACCTGTCTGCAAGTCCCTAACTTCAGGAATCTTTTGGAAATTTGCTGATTAACCCTTGAAGCTTCCTCTTTTCCTCTCCCCATCCTTTCCAGACCTTTAAATCCTTTCTAGTGCTGTTTGTAGACGCCAGCAACTGAAGACACCAAATCTACTCCAGAAAGCCACTTTTCCGTTCTGCATTGGTGTACAAGACCAGTGGGAGAAAGCAATTATCAGGTACCTGCTCCTGCAGTACAAAAATATCAGTCAGTAGAGAAAATGAAAATATCATACAATAAAAAGCAGCTCACCAAAAGCAGATGAGCCTAAGGGAGAAAAATACCACTTTGATCTAAAATACTTTTTAATGTCAGTCATATCCAATGTGATGGAAGAGTTTAGTCTCTCACCATCATTTTATTATGTTCCAGTTAAAAGTATGCAGATACAAGTCTATTCAAGTCCACGCTAAACAAATATCACACCTACATTAAAAAAGAAAAATCCTAAAGAAAAAGAGAGAGGTATATTTCATTTTAGTGATTACACTTTGTATACACTTTTTGATTGGTTGGTGTCAGGGAAACTAGTGATGGCTAGAAACATTTCCCTGATAATGTGAACCTCAGAAGTGTTGGAAATGTAGAAAGAATTTTGATATTATGTATGAAATTCTGGATGACTTTGTAGACTTACCTAGTAAAAAAGGAGAGATTCTTAGCAGTAGAATCTGTGTACAGCACAGTCACCAGCTAGCCATAAACCAGCACTATCTGTTGACCATAATGAGGCAAATGAAGCTGCAAAGAGCAGTAGGCAAAATTATGTTAGTTAGAACAGCATGGGGAAATCAACCCACCTGGCTTTTAGATTGTATGAAATGGATTACATGACATGATTGCCTGGAAGAGCAGGGGCTTGTTTTCCAAGAAACCTGGATCTGCTCCTGGATATCAAAGTAAAAACAAGATTGGGAAGGCAAGGGCTATTTAACTTATTGAAAATATACCTTGGAGCAAGATGTGAATTATTATGTTTGCAGTAGCCTGAAAGCTATTATTTATTCAGCTTTTTTGTGGAATCGAGAAGCAAGTACTCAGTCCTTTGTCTGTTCACAGCAGCTTTGCTTCATTTTCAGTAATCACTGAGAATCCTTACTGACACTGAATTAAAAGGTTCAGGAACAGGGAGGAAAAAAGATGCTTGTGAGACAGGGTGGTAAAATGATGACCTCCAGGCCTGAAATTATTCAGAATCAATGGGCACAGGCAAGGCAAATGCCACTCATTTGTTGCAAAGCTGTGCACTTCCAAGCAGGAGCTGGTGCTAAGCCTGTGCTATCACAGCAGGTCTGTGTGTTATCTGCTGCAGGAGGGTGCACCACACTCCAGCCTAAGTGCTGCCTGGCAATACACAATCAAGTCTTGTGACAAATACTAGAAAAGGATATACCAATTACCTTAATGGGAAAAAAACTGTTTCCGTACATGATTGAGCTTTCATGCTATTTGAATACAGGGCCTGGGCAGTGTGAAATGAGTCATGGGTAGCTTCTTTTTTAGAAAACTGTTGAATAAGTTATCAGACAGGTAGCTACTCTCAGGCCAGTGTATTGGCCTGAAGGAATAGGTAAACACAAAAAGAAAAATGAAGGGATGAAGAGAGAGAGAGAGCAGTTGCTCACAAAATACTGTCCTGCTTCCAGGCAAATAGACTTTCTAGTGTCTTAAATTTCTTCCTCTAGTAACAGGCTGAGGGCTGTACTGAACTTTAAAGGCCCTCATTAGTTGCTAAGTTATGCTGAGACCAACCACAGTGCAGCTATTCAATAGAGATATTTCATTATTTTGTTGCTAGACTGCTTAACATCTCAGTACCAGAAACAAAAAGCCCCAAAGACCAAGCACAAATTAGAGCTGTTAATCTTTAGGACAGCTGATCTTTCTAAATATTCTGGGGCAGACATCTTTCCTCCTGCTGCTAGTAGAGATGGTTCTTAAAGAGTCCCTTTTGTATCAGTGAGACCTGTATGATTGTTTCCTTTCAATAAGCTTTTTTTTCATAACTGTATCAACCTCAGCCACATGGAATTAGCTGGCACTTGTTCATTCTTAAGGATTTGCCTCTCCTAGCAAGGATATTCTTGCCCAGGATTACTGACTAGCCAGCTATGCAGCCATTCAGAAGCATGCAAGAGTCTGCGCAGGGAAAGGGGAGATTTGGGTACATTGAAGTGCCTGTGGGCACCTGGGAGGTTACATCCATTTAAAAGGATGACATCTGCAGCAAGAGGAGATCTTTTCTTCAGTAGTTTTGCCCAAGCTACCAAACAAAATTATTTTAAATTAAATAGTATGACTCATGCTTGCACCATATAAAAATGGTTTGATTTTAATGCAGTCTGTCTCCCAATCCATGTATGCCTACTCCAGGAAAAGAAGAAGCAAACATAAGGGAGATGATTATTTCTCTGTTCCACCATTTCCTGTCAGTCTTAATCAACATGAAAATTAAATTGTAACACAGCATAAATAAGGGAATATCAAAATATGGTCACTGAAAATGGTAAATTTTTGTTTTCAAGCTTATTTGTGGCAAGAGAGGGGACAGAGTATGAAATTGACTTCTGATTGAATTTCACCATGAGGAAGTATGCCAGGCTATTAAAATAATGAAAATGCCACACGCAATTCCCTCTGCACAATAAGTCTCAGCACTCCAACATGGAACGTGGCCACACAACCATTTCCCTGGGTAGATACTGGCTAAATGTATCTATCCACCAGCCTCATAATCAGTGTTTTCTGGTCCACAGCTGAGTGATCTGGTCTTCATCTCACTTTTTGGCAAGAAACGAGAATCAGGGAAGTGAGAGAGACTGGAAAGCAATGTGAAGTGATGAAATAGAGTTTATCTCATTGAAAAAATCAATTTGTAATAATTATATCCAGTAGTAGCTACTATTTTCCCTCCAGGGTCTTTATTGGGACCAATCCTATTTAATATCTTTATCAACAACATAGACAGTGGGATTGAACCTTCAGCAAGTTTGAAGATGACACCAAAGCTGAGTGGTGCAGTTGATTCACTGGAGGAAAAGTATTCCATCCAGAAGGACCTCGGCAGACTTGGGAAAAGGACCCATGCAAAACTCCTGAACTTCGACAAAGCCAAGTACAAAGTCCTGCAAGTGGGCTGGGGCAATCCCCAGTATCAGTGCAGACTGGGAGCTGAATGGATTGAGGGCATCCTTGCAGAAAAGGACTTGGGGTATGAAATATTCAGCATGAGATGCTGATGCGCTCTTGCAGCCCAGAAAGCCAGGTGTGTCCTGGGCTGCATCCAAAGTAAAGTGGCTACCAGGCTGAGAGAGGGGATTCTGCCCCTCTACTCTGGTCCCATAAAATCCTATTTGTAGTACTGCATCCAGCTCTGGGATCCCCAGGATCGGAAAGATGTAGATCTGTTAGAAAGGGTCCAGAGATGGGTCATGCAAGGTTTCAGAGGGAATCACCTCTCCTATAAAGTAAAGCTGAGAGAGGTGGTGTTGTTGATCCTAGAGAAAGAAAGGCTCTGAGGAGGCCTTAATGCAGCCTTTCAACACACAAACCCTTATTGGAAAGATGGAGACATTTATCAAGGCCTGTAATGATAGCAAAAGGGGGAAAAGTTTTAAACAAAATGAGGGTAGATTTAGTTTGGACATAAGAAAGAAATTCTTTTACAATAACAGTGTTGAGACATTGGAAAAGGCTGCCCACAGAAGCTGTGGCTGCCCTTGCATTGTTCAAGACCAGTTTAAATGGGGCTTTGAGCAGTCTGCTCTGGTAAAGATAACCATGCCTATGGGGTTAGACTCCAAAGGTCTCTTCCAAACCAAACCATTCTCTGATTCTACAATTCTGTGATTGATTTGGTACAAATTGTTCCAGGATCTCAATCCGTGGAGTGACACCTGACAGGCTGCTATAGTTAATCCACAAGAAGGAATTCTTAACCAAATAACACACTAGAAATTTGTCAAATATTACTAGTAAAATTCAGTTCATCTCTGCACCCAGTCATGCCTGACAAGACTTCTAGGGATTTTATTTCATTTATTATATTTATTCATTTTCCTATATCTACGTTAGAAATTCAAATGACGCCAGCCTGAGATGAAAAGTTTTTTAAAAACGGACCAGCTACAGCAGGTTTATTCAGTATCTTATTCTACTCTATACTTCTACTGAAACATTTCTTTCTTCAAATATCATAATTTATTTCTTTCTTATTCTTTCAGCACCTCCAATTTTTATCGATAATTTCACTGGAAAAATTATTGCTGCAGAACTTCCTGTTGAGATCATATTAGGAAGCAAAGGGAGTGTCACAGAGGAATAGGCTCTCATATTTTTGGTATCACCTTTCTCCTTTTAATTTCCTCTCTGTTTGTATGGGAGGAAGGGGAGAGTCCAGAATCCAGTGTCTGAAACACTTACTAGATTATCTTCCTGTCATTCTCTGCTAATACAAGATTCTTCCCTTTGTGCCATCAGCTAGTGTTTTGACAAGTCATCAAAGACCCAAACAGGCAAACATTCTTCTCAGGAAGACTCATATCTCACTATTGCAAGGGCTTGTTTCATGCTTAGCCAAAACAGTCCTTTTCAAGGCCTTCCATGTAGTTTTATCAAATACTAACACCCAAAATACTTTCCTTCCTTGAAATTTAGCAGCCTTCAGCCACACACCTTTTCTGTGTGAAAGATGTTTGTGTGTGAAAGAAGTGTGTGTGAAGATTTTAGTAAGAAAGAAGTTTGTTCTGTGAGCATCATGCACAATGGTTGCATTGTCCAGATTGCAATAGTTTGTCCAGAAAAAGACTAAAGTTTTAGCACCAAAATGTCACAATCTTTGTAGCCAGCTAAAAAATCCTTTAAGAACAAAAATGTCCAGACAGCCTTAGCTACTGGCTTTGTTATAAACTCCAGCTCCACAGGAGTAAATGGTTCTGAGAGCTTGTGTTTGCGCAGATCTTTGAAGATAAAGGTGTTGAAAGTTATTTTCTGTAAAGATATGTGATGGCTAGGTAGATGAACACTGGGCAGAAGCCTCTAGAGCTGAGAAGCCACTGTCTGAATTTATAGTGCAACAGCTGTTTGCTGCACAAGAGAGGATTTCAGAACATCCACTGGGCATTCTTGTTTGTGTTCCAATGCAAGTCTGTGTATGACATGTTTAAAAGCACACAAACAAACGTGTATGCATGTATGGGCATTGCCTATTGTTATTTTCCAAATCTATCTTTCCAAACAAAAGCAATGGGAATAATATTGGGAGTCTATGGCATTTAGAACAATTTTCAAACAAATTTTTAATTACTTTAAAACATTTCTTTTTAAATTAGTAAATTCAAACTCAAATTCTACTCATAACATGGCAAGTAATGGAAATACACAGTTACATTATAAACAGTGCATACTTCTAACCCTTTCTCACATAACTAGAGGGAAGGTGAAAGTATTTCAAAATCAATATAGTTACATTTACCGTCACTAATTCCATAGTTCTTCATCATTAGTGTAATAACAATAACACTCTAGTCCTTGAATAGCAGCTTTCCAGCTTGTTTTCTAGCAGCTTCCTAGTAATCATGCTAAATATTTCTTAAAAAAAAAAAGTAGTGATCTTTCTTTCAGAGTTATGTTATTTTCATTCCTGTTAATATCATCTTTAGAAGATAAGAGCCAGTTCCTCATTGGAAGGGCTACTGTTCCAGAAGTTAACTTCTAGCAAGGCTACTTCCCTTCTTCTCAACTACTACATGGCCAAAAAAAATTCCTTAATACATTTCTCATTTTATTTTCAAATCAACAAGTAGGTTTAATGTGGTTATTCCTGTAAAAGGAATGTTTTTCTAATATTGTGAAATTTAATGTATGAGAGAAGAGCAAAAGTTCCTGGTTTGCATCCCTCCTACACATCTGATAGAAAATTCCCATCCATGAGTCACATGTGGTACAACACAGGCAATCAGCCCACATGATTACTGTGAATCTTAACTAGCAGCACCAAGGAAGTATGGGGTTTTCCACATCCCTACTGCAATGCAAGCAATATTTTAGAGTGATGAACCATTATTTCTGTCAATTCAGACAGCACAGAGATTGCAAACAGAAACCTCCTAAGGAACAAAAGCTTCTGGCGACTGACACAAAGCAATGCAACGTGCAGACAGGGTGAGCAAATAGAAAAGGTGTAAATATGTTAGGCCGAGGATAGGATAGACTGCAGAGAGTGAGTTTACAACTTCTTCAGTCCCCTGTCCACAAATCCTTGATATATTTGAAACCATCACAGCTAAGTTTGTGTCCTCCTACACTTTTCCTGTTGTAACATTCGCCCCCTTGGAATTGTCCTCATCACTGTTAGGGTGTATTTTCACCCATGTTTATTTGTGCAAGTTAGAACAGCTATCCAGTGAAATACCACCAGAGGTATCACAAAGCTGGATGAAAATTTCATGATGAATTAATTTCCTGAGAAAATGCCAATCTCCCAAAAGCAGAAGGTGTTGTGCAAGGCTGTTAGCCTCCCAGCCTCCTGGCAAGCACTGTGTCATGATGATACCAGACTGGACTTTGAGCATCTGGGAGCCCAATGTTAGAACTGCCTCAGGGACCTGAGGACTTTCAGAGGTTGTCATGTGCAGCTTTCCAGACCTCTCTACCCTTTCCAATGGCGACAAATCCCTGGATCTCAAACCCTCCTGAACCTTTTGCTTCTCCTGCTGGTGCAGGGAGGCTGGCAACCTTGAAAACCCTGGCTAATTCCAATGCTCAAAGGCCTGTCCCTCATGCTCATTGATCTTGGCTCTTACATGATGTGAGGACTCATCATCTCCTGGTTGTCTTATTGGCTTTGTTTTCATAGCCAAGCCAAGAGATGCACTGCTTGGCTTTCCACTCTCACTGTCACTACAGACTTGCTAAGCCAGATTCTAGTTTTCCATACATAGGCATCTTCATTTTGTGTTTCAAAATGGATCACTCTTGGGATGAGGACTGCTTAGTTTTATCTTCAGATGTAAATGTTCAAGCTTCTAAGGGCAAAATCAGCTGCTCTGCTCACCTAACCAAACCATCTCCTTCTGTGTTAAAGGATCTGCTAGAAAAAGATGCTTCTGACAGAAAATACTACATCTTTTTTTTTTTTTGCCAAGAAAACTTACAGCAATTATTTATCCTTGATTTCTCTGTCAGCCTTGTATTCTATGATTCAATATGGTTTTCTCTTTGTACTGATATTTTAGCGTTGGAGGGCTTTTAGGTCTTAATGATGCTCTGCCAGCTCATCTTGGAATGCCAGCTAATCTCAGTAGACACATGCTTTCTACACAGTGGTAAGACTTGAGCTACCCCTATCTTCTATTTCAATTTTGTGGGAAGAAAACCTCAATCTATGATGACTAACCAACCAAATTAAATGCCAGCTTCAGGCTTCACCACCAAGAAGTTCATATGATATGAATAGTCCCACATCTCATTCTCCCTGGCCCAAAGTTAACTTGCATCTGCAGCAAAGACTGGATCAGGACAACAAAGGAACAGCTGTATCCCAGTTATGTGACTGGGAGCACATGCTGCAGCAGGTAGTCATAACAGTAACGTTGTATTTCATAATTCCAGCAAATTCACCTGTGAATAAATTACTACAGGTATATTCCCTCATCCCTGCTGGAACAGGTGAGACTGTGAGAGAAAAACATATAATTAGTAATTCTTTAAGATTAAACCAGACAAAGTTTGCTGTTTTTCAATTGAAACTCAAACCAAAAGAGCTCTGAAAACTCCAGGAACATGCACATCCCCAGCAACCTCATGTAGAACATGCCTCACAGCTCTGCTGCAAAGTAGTTGGGAGAATTTACCATTACAGCCCTACTGCAGATCACTAAACAAAACCAGTTAGTTCCAAATTTCTCCCTTTTTTTTGAAGGATTCTCTTTCAATGCTTAAAATTACATGGTCAGATATCAAAAGAGTAGTAACAGAATTCAAAATAACTCTAAGACAAGTCAAATTAATTATTGCTAAGGTTGGTTGCAGGTGCTAGTTCTGCACCAGCTCCCCTACTTACTGTGTTTATTAACTTTAAAATCATATTTTCTATTTTTTTATTTTGTGTCTTCCCTTTGACTTAGTGAAGATCAAGTCAAAAAAAGGAAAAAGTGTATAAACTGTGGCCGTCCAAATCACACTACCTTAAAACAGTTACAAAATTTCTTGCTGACAAAGACTTTATGCAAATTATATATTACACTAAACTGATTGTGTTTGCATGCAGATGATAAGCTGAAACACACCATTGAAATCTGTGTATGCTTGCACACTCACAGCAAGGTCATTTTGATAGCAGAGTGCCTGCTGTGTCTTATGTGACACACTGCACTTATTTGAATGAGCACAACATTTTCCTCCGACAGATGGAGGTTCTCTAGGTAGCATGCCCTGACTTCTGACAGTTTCCTTCTAATACTTGGAGTTTTCATTGCAGAGAAAGGTCATGTACACTCTAATACTATTTCCAACACAAGTTCAGTTCTTTCTAGAATTGCAGTTTGCCTGGTCAGGACTGGACACTTGTCCCCATTGAACTCAATTACAGCTTTGCCAAGACCTTGACTGGAACAATGACATCAGGGAAAAGACCACCTATGGGCTGTAGCACGTGTTACATTATTTTATAAGAATAATTGCAGACAAATAAGAAGGTTCAGACACTCCAATATGAACAGCACTGTTAGGATTAGTAGTGTCAAGCAGCAGACAGGCCATGTAGAGTGGGAGGGAACCAGGTCAACACAGAAGTGCACGTCCCAAATATCACCCTCATTTCCAGCAGTTGGAGGCTGAGTAGCTCTTACAGCATGAGATATATTACTCACTATTTTTGTCTAATAATTATAATAATTCTGAAAGATTGTATGGTCCAGCTCACCACTAAGAGTCTGGACTGCAGTCCCTAGGGCACTCCCATCCAACCTGCTTCTTCATCCCAGGGAGCAAGGGACAACTTGCTCATGCAGCAAACTTGCCTCCTGCTGTGCCTGTGACATCCCAGCACAGCACCAAATTCTTCCTACTACTAGAAAAAGTGAAGGGCAGTGGTTCCTGATGACTGGGAAAGGAGTGGAAAAGGTGAAGGAAATACTGATCTGACCTACAGGCAGGATTTAATCCATGCTAGAAAGTGTAAAGTATGGAAAATAAGTATGGAACACATCACCAAGACAGAACACACAGTAATTAGTTCATCCAAACTAAAGCAAAATTCCCCATCTTCTCAGAGGGATTTTGCTTGAGACTGTCCTGACCTAGCAAAAAGGGCACTTGTGAGACACACTCCTTATGCAGTAAAAATTTCAAGGCTCCTCATGCTGTCCAAGTATAATAAAAAGAGATCAATATAACAAATGTTGTCTCCCAAATTGCCATCATTGCTTACATATAATTCTAATATACCCTTGGGAATATAACAAGTTGTAAGAACCATCTTTTTGGTGCTAATGATTTCCCAGTTTGATATGAGATGTTATGCTGACACAAGTTTCTGTCTTCCTAATATGTACTAGTCAGAGTATCTTGGAAGAAAGGACACTGCAGCACTGACAGTAGGCAATAATTCTTTTGGCTTATCAAAATCGATTAATGTCAAATTTCCAATAACGAATACTTGGCACTTATGTCAGCTTTTGATTAGTCATTACAACTAACAGAGAGAATCCCTTAGATTTTAAAGATGCTATGAAACTCCTGCTGAATGCACACATGCATTTTATAACTACAAGGCAAAATTGTTAGAGATGGTTAACCACAAAATACTAAGGCTCTTTTGAAAGCAATAATTTAATGAATGATGTGATACTAAATTCCTTGACTTCTCCCAGTAGAATAGTTCAGATTGAAGTTGGTCTTGATGGGCTTTGACACTACTTTTCCTCATTTCCTATTTGTGGAAATAGAAATATACTGTTTTCAATTTTCTTACATGTGAACAATCTGATACAATGAAATGCTCTTGCATACAATCCAATACAAGAAAAAAATGTAATCAAACAAACATTGGGGTCTGCCTTGAGTTTTAACTATTACTAGATTGTGCTTCCTACTGAGATGCATGTGAGCTTTGTTGCCTCCTACTATTTCATTTGAATATACTGGAACTACTACTATACTTAGTCTTAAGTAAATAGCTGCATACTTGACAGAGTGAGGATTTTGTTGCTAGTATATTTCACCATTAGGACGGGGAAAGAATGGCTGATGCTCTCTGCTGAACCCCAGAGTCTAAGGGAGGACGTGGCTGAAGGAGTTACAAGATTACCTGCAGGATAACCACCCATATTCAGATGGACTGGATCCTGGCAGCAGAGGACAGACTGTTTCTGCAGCAGCTTTGTAAGACAAAGATAATCTTTCTCTAGCAAGAGATCTAAAACTTTTTTATTGTGAAATCGCTCTGTGTACACTGAAGACAAAAAAAAGACAAAAATGTTGTTTAGTGGTATGAGTCAAAGGCAAAGTGTTTCCACAGCAAATGGACAGAGGTAGAAAACGTTGCTTGGCATTTTCCAGCTCCATTTCTCCTGCACTATGAGCCTTAAATGAAGTAAGTTCAGGCAAGGAATGGGTTACTGCACTCCCAGCTGTTCGCACAAAAGGACACTTTGCACCTGTTCCCAGTGAATGAAAGTTTGCTTTGTGTAAAAGCAGTTCATCACCCCAGCCTTGGAGTCCAGGCGACTGGTGGAGCAGCAAAGCCCAGGCATGTTCTGGCTGGAATCAGCCGTGCTACCGAGGAAGAGGAGGGCTGAGGGGCAGCTCTGTTGCAATCAAGACCCATTAGCTTTAACGTGTAAACATGCCACCACCTGAAGTTTGATGTCATAACAAGTGCAAACAGCAGGGATAGTCTGCAAAACGTAAGCAAGAGAATGTGTATTTTTCACTTTAATCCCAGCTCTATTTACTTTATTGTATTTGCTTAAGGCTGGAGTAATTTTCCTATCTTCCACTGAGGTATTATTCAGAAAAACCTGCACTACGCTGACTGACCCTATATCATTATAAAGCAGTGTACTCCATGCTCTTTTGATGTTCTCTTAGATCTGGATCTTCTAAACTGTGATTTGTTTCAGACATTGCCATTATGTTTGTGCCAGGGTAAATGAGTGTAGGTCTGTGAGATCTCAGGTGAGCTCTAGAAGGTCAGGCCGGTGGAGAGTATCTGGGCTGCCTTGGAAAAGTCAGTTCTCAGGTGACACAGGTGGGACAAAGGCA
Organism: Camarhynchus parvulus; assembly: GCF_901933205.1. NCBI lineage: Eukaryota > Metazoa > Chordata > Aves > Passeriformes > Thraupidae > Camarhynchus > Camarhynchus parvulus. Next base: position 28,921,759 of record NC_044586.1, on the reverse strand, counting down.
TGGACTGTGGCTAGAGTGAGAAAACATGAGGCTAGGCTAGTGTTTCTATATCAAAAAAATAAAGAAAAAAAAATAGAATTAAAACAAAAGTCACGTAATTAAAATAGTAGCTTCTCCTCTCCTCATGTCAGCTGGTGACCCAGCAGTTTAAACACTTCTCCTCCACACAGGGGTCACAAACAGGGCACATGGGCCGGGCGTCTGGGCCAGCACACAGCAGCAGGATAGGTCTGGATTTCCTCTTCATCTTCACCCCTCTGGCCTTCAGAATATCACCCCCACCCCCACTTTAATCCTTGAGTCTTTACTTTAGAGCTTATAATAAATCAATAGACAGCAGAAGAAAATCCCTGTGGGAGCAGCAATTGTGGTCCTGTTATAAAAGCTTAAATTCCCCACCTGCCACTTGACCAGCAAAAAGCTTGGATTCCCCACTCCAGTCCAGATTATGTAAAACTATTCAAATCCTGAGTGACAGTAGTTATGAAGACAGCTGTTGGATTCTCCAACTGGGGGAGGCAGGAGCAAATGCTGTGGAGTCCAGTAAGAGCTGTCTTTCTGTTCCTTTCTATTCACCCTTTCTCTCAGAGATCCTTACAATGCCTTTGTTTTGTTTTTTTTTTTTTTTTTTTTTTGTTTTGTTCCAGTGGAGGAAAACAAATAATCAGTCAAAGAAGTAAAAAGACCCAGCCCCAAAGCCCTCAGAAATGCCATTTAAAAACAGAGACTGAATCAGAGACAGTTCTCCTCACACTCACACACACCCTCTACCTCCACCCCACCAATCCTCTTCCTCTCCTCACCATTTCTGAGTGGTGTTATTTGTCACAGAAAGTGGCAGAGGATGGTGGGGTGAGATGCCATGTGAACCAGTCATTTGTCAAAACCACTCAGTTTGACATGTTTCGGGGAGCAAGATCACACTAGAATGATGCTACCACGTTTTCAGTCAGTCAGATGTAGAGGCAGTCCTCTTCAGCTCACTACAACTCTGCCACTGCCAGTATTACCATTCCTGGTGGTGTTTCAAACTACTCTTTACCAGGGGGTTGAATTTCAGGAATGCAAAGTGGTTTCCCATGACAGTGGTTACTGTGCATTGGGGAAAGCTAGAGCAAGAATCCCAGCCACTCAAAATCACAGTGAATTGTGAAAGCCCCGTTAACTTCCCTGTGTTCATTGGGTTCTGAATGCCCATACAATACTCCTGCCCATGCAGGAGTAATTGGAGAAGCCTTTCTGTTTACACCTCTTTCTTACAAAGACTGGGCTTCTACAGAAGTCAATAAAGAATGTTTTATTACTGGGAGGTGGATCAGCCCGATGAAGTTTTGCTGAATGTGCAGTGTTCATGTGACCTACATTGCATCTGAGATCAGCTCTAACAATATTATGGATCAGCATTTGATAAAGCCTCCAAGAAGCATAACAAAAGTGTACACCAAACACGCCTGCTGCACTATGACCACAACCTTTTAACTTTCTCTTTAGCTCTGAGCAAGAGCTTATTTCTTATCTTTGTTGCATTGGTACAGTTACATTTTTCATGTGCAAATCCTGGCCTTTAATTCTTTTTGTTTGGCAGCACAGAATGCCATGAAACAGTATCAGCAGGAAAACTGGAGATCCCCTTGCTGTCCTGTTGCAGTCAGATCAAACTCAGACCCTTTCCTCTTGCACCTTCCAGGCTGATGGGCAGTGCAGGCCTTTGCCATGGCCTTCATACCCCCACTCCTCCTAAACCAGGGTGAGGTTTGATTGTTGTAACACTTTTGTTATCATAAAGTAAGGTGCTTAACCCCCTTCCAGCCTCGTCTTCTGAGAGAGCTGGGATGAGCTGCTCACTCCACTGCCCCATGCACAGGCTGCTAGCTGAGCCCAGCTGGCTTTTACATGGCTAAGAGTAAATAAAGCCACTACAGCCTAGAGGGGTCATAAACCTCCAAAGCTCACACCAGGATTTCAATCTGCCACAGAACTGCAAAAAAAACGGAGAATTGATTTCCTTTAGTGTCTTTAATTTAGTCTTTTTTAGTATTTAATTTAGTCTTTAGTCTACTTTAGTGTCTTTAATTCTGCTAGCATCCAGAACATTAGCCAATGTGTTCACAGTTGCAAATGTCTCTATCAAAAAGTTATATTTCTGAATGAAACTTTCACAGAAGAGTGAGGAAAAAAAAAGCAGTGGCAAACATGAGTTCTGACTTTGCTCTGCAAAGTCTTTCATTTAATGAAATAAAGTTATATCATTAATTTTAAACACCAGAATTTGTGCCACTGCATTATAATTTACATCATAACAAATACTTCTTTCTGACTGGTTATTGTCTATTAATTTTGAGGTAGAGGTTGGACAAGCAAAAACCCATATGCCCCCTAAAATGAACAAAGCACTCCTAATTTAGAGAGACAGTCAATTTCTTTTGCAGGAGTGAGGAGCATCCAGTGCAAGTTAAGTCAAAATGAGAATAGAAGACACATAATCCTTCACAGAAATAGGTTTGCTATACTGCATTTGTAGTTAATTAGTTGGCCATGCAAACAGCTCTAGATGCAGATTTCAATTAGAAATATTTATGCACATGGCAAATTTTTATCCTTCCCTGATTTGCCTTGTGAAAACATATACTTCCATTTTTTCTGTTTTTTTTCTCCTGAGAAACATTACAGTAATATATTTTAAAGCTTCATAGCAGAAAGGGCATGGGAGTCACTATCAGGTTCCAGCTCTGCACCCCTATTTGCCACCAAAGACTGTATTCTAAAAAGTCTGGGACAATGAGAGAGAAAAGGTGAAGTTTAATTTGAGAAAGGGATCTTTGAATGGGTAATTCCCTTATGAGTTCAAAGTTACCCAGGTTTTTCTCTGCCTCAGAGAGACTCAGTAGCAGTTTCTGAGTGGTGCTGCCAATGGGTGTGTTCTGGATAAACATTACAGTTTTCTTCCCACACACATTTGGGACACGGTGCCCCCCTGTCCCAGGCAACTGGCATGTCCTGGGATAATGCTCAAACCACGTTTAACACAGCAGGTATGTTAAATGGAGTGAATTTGGCAGGTTAAGGTCAGTCTCCAGAGATAACATTATCATAATAGCCATTTGTCACCAATGGAAGCAAACACAGGCATGTATGAGCTCCTTCTTTCCACAGCTTTTGCCAGAACCTGATAGCAGATAAAAATACCAGAACTTAAGGAATCAGGGTTCTTGCTACCCTTATTTATTGACAGTGTTATGTTTGATTCCTCAGTATGTTCTGCTGTCTGGCCTGTAGCACTAGCAAGGTAGCAACAGCTTTAAGAGGAACCTCAGGAAAAAACAAATTCCTTTATGTAAATTTTCCCATTCATGCTGCAATAGCATTCAGAGATGGCTGTGTGCATTACCCAGAACACGAAGCTATACAGTTTTAGTCTTTATCAAGTCTTTCATTCTTTCCTCTTGAACTATTCCAGACTTCAACACACTGAGTTCAGAGAAAGTTCAAACTCACTACTTACACCAGGAGGGATGAAATCTTTGGTTTCCATTTCACAGGGATCATTGCAGGTTCACAGAGTGGGCAAAAGGCAACAACTAATATTTGTGTCAGCCTGGCACTCAATCCGTGCTGTTCAGCCTCCTTGCTGCACTCCTTGCAGAGCTGGGATGGAAATCATTTGCAGCTGGAAATGTTTGGCACATCAAAGCTATGCTGCCAAGCTGGTACGCCTAAAATGTTATCTGTCCTCTCTTGTCTACATTTATTTGCAAAATCCACATTATCTTTTCAATATAGAAGTGTTTTCTTTCCAGGCACAGCTTGGAGTAAATACTTTACTAGGTCAATATCAATGTCAAATTGTTAACAGTCTTAGTCCAGTGAGTATGCAAGGAGAAAACAAAACAAAATGCCAACAAACAAAAAAGGGGCAAAGGTGAAGATATCTTAGGGAAGGAATAATTCTGTTTGGACTTGCAGAAAAATATCAGAAATTACTATGACAAAAACAGATATTTGAAAGTTAGGGAAATTATATAACATGGACATTCTCAAATCCAAGCTTCATTTTAAAAAGGCTTGATATATTGACTTACTTTATTGTTTTGTTTGTGGCCTGTGATAAACAATGCATCGTATAAAAGCCATCATCCATTACACTGTGAAGTATACTAAGGGGGGGGAATAAAGAAGAAAATTCTGCATTTATTCAGATGGAAATATTTGTAATAAGTGCAACATGAGAGAATTTTCACTGAGTAGTGTGTTCCCAATATTAAAAAGTGCAACATTTTTGTTTTTAGTCTTCAAGTCCTGCTGAGACATTTGCTTCAAAAAGAAACTGGCAGCAGCAACAATATCAAAGTACTGCTACTGAATTAACATTATATTTAATGTGATGATTTAACATATGTTGCACAATTGAAAGTCATGCCTTTGGATTTAGCAGATCAGGCAGCGAATTTTTATCACACCAGTGTAAGTAGAGCATGTCCCCTTCTGTTTGCTCAGAGAGCAATTCCAGCAGGGGCATGCAGAAGCGAGGGCTGTTTGTGAGAGGGCTGGAGTGGCTTTCACCCCTTGGGTGGTGCAGCCCTTGTGCCTGGACCTGCAGGTGCCCCCAGCCTGACAGAGTGAAGGCTTGGCCTTTGCGGGGCACAGAGTGCTACAGGAGGGCAGCCAGCTGTACCTTCTGCTCACTCTCATTGCCTCTAACTGGTGCAACACGGTTGCTTGCTCCATGCCATGGGACAAAGAGCAATCAAAATCTGCCCTGACATTCCTTCATCTCATCTCTTCCCTTCAAATCACATAGGTCTTGTAAATATACTTGGGTAGCAGGTTTGCAAAATATAGGCTCCCTAAAGCACAGCCAGTGTGATCTGATTTGCCCTACAGGACCCAGCAGAATGAGGCCCTAAACCTAATTTGCAGCCTCTAGGCATTACAGTAATATCACTAATTTAATACAAATAACAATGAGAGGAAGGGACAAGCTATTCACAAGAGTGACTTCCCATCCACAGATACTTGGCAGGACTTCAGGTTTACATTTAGGGAGTGCACAGGCTTTGCTGAAATGGCCATTCTTTGTACAAATATGCCCCCAGGCAGCAATAAAAAGAAACAGATGCAGATTAACACTAACAACTCACATACCCATTGCACTATACATGTAACCTAATGCATGAGAATAGTCCTACTGGGTTTACATCTGTTACAGACTCACAGCCTTGTTGAAGGCACGTTGAATCTCACTCAGCACCAACTCTCCCCAAAAGCAAGGAGTTTGGCAGCAAAGGAAACAGTCCCCCTGCAGAAACTGGGGGACATCACAGAAAGGCAAAGTAGAGTAGAGCCACCTTCACTTTACCTAACAAGCTCTCAGGATTGAGGCATCTTATGAAAAGTTGCTATCTCAGCTCCCTCTGCCTCCCATGGAGAGATTGAGGGGATAGGATGATTCATTCATCTCAGTACCTAAGGGACCTGCTATAAATCAAGGGTGGTTGGAGCAGAGCTGGAGCCTGGATGATCTGCTTACACTGATCTACAAATTTTTAGATGACTGCAGTTGGGAAGAATAAATCTCACTTTGGTGGCTGACTGATTTATACCACCACAACAATGGTCAAAAGTGAAGGTGGAGATGAGTAAGTACATCCCCCTGCTCTCTAGGGCAGCCAGAGCTCAGTCACAGTGGGAGTTGTGACCTGTATGTGAGCAGATCACTACAGAAGGCATCTGCTTTTGGTGTCCTGTCTCTTCCCTCCACTGATGAAACCAACAGACACTGGCAACTTCAGCTACATAAGGCTGCAAGCACTTACTGCTCTTGTGACCTTAGACACTATCAGAGGTGTGACATAATCATTCACCCAGGTGAGATGGGTGAATCTCCAACAGTTCTCATAAGACTTATGGACTAAGATGGCCCTATGCATTTTGGAGAAGGGATTCAAAATTGGAGAGAAAGCCAGCCAAAGGGCCTGCAAAATATAGCCCATAAATTTATTTTAGCTCCAAATTGATCACATTTTATCTTAAAAATGCTGTAAATAAATCTTTCCTTAAAAAAAAAGAGAGAGAGAAAGAGAGAAAATGAAAAGAAAACTGTTGTAGATAGAGTGTGTGCTTGTTTGTCTGTATACCTATGGCTTTCTGTAGGAAGCGTCAGAATCTTGCTGCTTCCTCCTGTTTTTAAGCTGCCCTCTTGTGTCTTGTTATCAGGTGTCTTTGACTTGCATGAATTCACACCACCATTTGCCTGCATCCTCTTGGCATGTACAGAAACTGAGTCAATGACCTTCCACACCACCTCCACTGCTTCTCTCAAAGGATCTATTATGTGGCTCACTGGAAGAGAACAAGCACAGTTCTGTTTCAGTCAGCATGACTCTTACAGTATAAACACTGAAAAAAACCCCACTCCACATAGCTAGCCTCATTTTGCATTAGTCAGGAAAGGTCAAGGCAAAATTGGAGTCAGGAAAAAATTGGTCAGTGTTTGGAATCAGTCTCACTTGAGCTTGACTTCCTGTTTCTGGAAAAAAAAACCAACCACAGTGCCTCACATTATCTGAATACGAAGTTTAGTGAATGTTGCTATGTATGCCACACAAACACACATTTTACACACAGGAATTCTTTGAGTGCCTTAAAAAACTCCAAGCATAAGTATGGAGACTCAGCAGTTACCAAGAACCAGAAGAAATGCAAAGTCTGGCGTTTCTATTCTTTCCATCTCTATTTATATTATAGACTTGATTTATTAAGAAATTTACCTTTAAAATCAGTGGCAATTCCTTCTAGACATACATCCAGGACAACAGAGGAAACAAAACGTGCAGCTTCTCACTTAGTACCCGGGCCCACTATTGTGCATTGAAGAACAATTCAGACAGCCTGAATTTCGAACTGGGAAAAGGCAAAAGATGGTTTGATCTTTTGTTGTTCTGCTAATCAGGCTAGAAAAATGCAAACATAATGTACCTACTTTATTTAAACTAAAATAATTAAAATATCAGTCTTTCAAGAGAATAATTAGATGCATTATTGATTAAATAGCAGAAGAAGATGACAGTTTGTTAGCTGTCTGTTTTTAATGGAATATCTGTTAAATTTAGGAATTTGATCTCCCCATTCCTTTCAGCCCTCTTCTTCCATCTGGCTGCAAATCCTCACGGACAAACCAAATAACTACAGGAGACAATGAAATAACAGCTAAGCTTTATGGATTTGAGGGTCCAGGGGGCATGAGAAAGCACTTCATGTTAATGCTCCAGCACTGTAGGTGTTTAATGGGTACCCAGTAGTATCCTGTTGTCAGTATCCCAGGGAAGAGACTTCAGTAGCATTAGCTGGCAATGATTTTCTTGCTCTGTGTTATTCCAGTCTTGGTACTTTCTGTAAGCTGTCTGTATTCCCATCCTGACTACCCTAAACATAGTGTTTTCTGAAAGAAAATAGAGAGGACAATTTAGGGTTTGGGATTTAGGTGGCTTTTTTCCTTTCTACAGCAACTCTACTCTCTTTTCTCCAAGATAATTTCTGAAGTGGAAAAAAATAATCTCTGCTCACCTACATAGATATGACCTTCTCAAATTTCTTCTGAATATAAATTCTTCAGTACACATTAGAAGGCAGTTTTCTGCCACAGCAACCTGCTTTTCTCTGTCTGAAATGAAGGGTCATCATGACTCACATCTCTTCAGCGATGGTGAAGGTGTGAAATGTGTCAGAAATAGAATGCATTACAAGCTCTACGCATCAGCCATTGACCTCTTCATCAGTGCTCTGTAAGAAGTGTTGTCTTCCTCTTCATAAGAGAACAGATGATGCAGGCAGTAAGAAGACCCGAAAAAATGAGCCATTTTATTCCAGCAAATACCTTTGATACTCCCTGATTCACAGCCATATAACTTTTTGTCTTTAACTTCCTCAATTCCCTACTGTCATTCTTGAATTCCTATTTCCAGATACCCAAATTATGATTCTAGATCTATTTCCCCCAACAACCCTGCACATATGTCAGCACAACTGATGTCTCTCCCACTCTCTACCATATGCTTTCTACTCCTTGTTGTCAGCCTCCTAAAGCTGTTCATCTTGTTTTCTCACCAGCATTTTCTCTGGCACAGCTCGGTCACTGCTCAGAGCTTTGCAATCCCCAGCAGGGCAGACACAGCTTGTGTAGTAACACATTGCTGCATACGAGTGTGTCATTGCCTGTCAGTGAGCTCTTACTCTAGAGCACCTGGGAAGGTGCTGGGGACAGAGCTAACAAGTCCAGAAGCCAACGTCTGTCTCAGGAGAGAAAAAACAATGCCTTTCCAGTCGATCCATTTCCAGGTCTTTCCTCCCAGCCTGAGCTGTTCTGCCCCCACCATGACTGTGCATGGTGCTCTCACAGCCTGGCTTGGCCCCAAGAATCATAGAGCCACAGAATAATTTGGGCTGGAAGGGACATCTAAAGTCATCTAATGCAACCCCCCTGCAATGAGCAAGGACATCTTCGACTAAACCCAATTGCTCAAAGCCCCATCCAACCTGGCCTTGAACACTTCCAGGGATGAGGCAGCCACAATTTCTCTGAGCAATTCCAGTGTTTCACCCAGTGTTTCACTCGGATAAGAAATTCTTTCTGTGTCTACTCTTATACCTGCTTTTAGTTTAAAACCATTGCCCTATCCCTACAGGCTCTGCTAAAAATTCTGTCCCCATCAACAAGGAGGGAATGACATTCAGCATGACAGAGGCCTTGAAGGGGAAACATGTCTGAAAAGTCACCCTTCTGCCTTGCTCAACCTTAACGTCTGGTGTTCTGAGTCATAGATTAAATGAAAGAGCAAACTCTGGGACTTCCTGGTAGAACTGCTGCCTCAGTTCCTGTATCTCACCCACTTACAACATCAAGCACAGACTGTTTGCTCTTCACAAACGATGAAGAGATCATTCCGAGGGAGGGCAGCTCACAGAGTGAAGCCATCAAAAGTCTTACAACTGGTTTATCTGCTCTGGGCGCTGTATATAGAGTGACAAAGCTCATGGTGTTCCTATGCTGAAATATCAGTGATGAGTATGACAGCAGCTAGACAACCAACAGTGGTGCTCTGCTCCTCCTCAGTACTGGCAATACTTCCCAGCTCTGTCAAGACCTCAGGGAAGCCAGTGCTGAGCTCTGCCATGGGGTGTGAGAATAAGAGGCAAAGAATGTTCATTGTGGTCTTATACTTTTGACCTAGAATCAGCTTGCCAACCTTTAATTATTAGACCATTATACATTATACACCAAGGAGGACCATGAAGACAACTGAGGGGTGGAGCAGCTCTCCTGTGAAAACAGGCTGAGAGAATTGGGATTGTTCAACCTATAGAAGAGAAGGCACCAGAGAGACTTTATAGCCACCTTTCAATACATAAAAGGGGCCTACAAATGTGCTGGAAAGGGACTTTTCCCGAGGGCATATGGGGATAGGACTAGGGGAAATGGCTTCTAACTTAAAAAGGGCAGGATTAGATCAGATACAAAAAAGAAATTCTTTACTGTGAGGGTGGTGAGACACTGGAACAAGTTTCCCAGGGAAGTTGTGTGTCTCTGGAAGCATTCAAGGTCAGGTTGGATGGGGCTTTGAGCAACCAGGTCTAGTGGAAGATGTCCCTGTCCATGGCAGGGGAGTTGGAATGACATACTCTTTAGGTCCCTTTCAACCCAAACTACTTTGTGATTCTCACATTCCGTGACTGATCTGAAAAGGCGGTGCATTGTTAAGAAGCAGCAGCCATTAGGAAGACACAGTGAGTGTCATAGGACAGCTTGGCACAATGTATAGCATGGAATATAGCTCATTTCCCTGTTTTCTTGGTCTGCTTTCTCACAAATAAATTCTAGAAACTTACACTAAGGCAAGTATCTCCAGCTCCAGGATAACTTTCTGACCTCTCCACAAGAGTTCATTACTCAATAGGTGAGAAAAAGGGGAGAAAAACCACAACCACAAAACCTGTTGTAGGTAGACTGTGTCTCAGCAATTAAATGCTACTTCTAAGAAGAGCTACACCATTTTTAGAAATTAAAAATAAGTAGGACAAACCAAATATTTCTGCCTATTTTAGCAGGGATTTTTAAAATATATCTTAGAGCACTCTAACACAGACTACTAAATATATGTCAAAACTATGCCTTTTAAAGAGAAAAGTTAATTAATCAATTTCTTGCAGTGCAAAGCAGAAAACTTTCTAGCAGTTTATTACTAGAAACTTCGCTTTTATTGCTTCTTTTAATATAAGTTGCTGAGCTGTTTTAACAATCTATCTCACAGTTTTTAAGGAGTTTAGTTCACAAACTCACGTAAAATTGTCCCACTAATGTAACATTTGACTTTAGAACACAACCTCAACTCGCTAACTCTTCACTTCCTCTTTTTATTCTGTCTTTTTCTAAAGCAATGCATACATAAAAGCAGTACTGTGCTCTTCCTGACAAGAAGTTCTACCTAAAAACCATATTCAAAATCTTTCTTCATCATGTCCACATTAGCATATTATAATTACTTTGGACAATCTTGTTTGACAACAGAAGATGGACAAACCAAATAACAACAGGAGACAATGAAATAACCGCTAAGCTTTATGGATTTGAGGATCTGGGGGGCATGAGAAGTAGTTCACATTAATGCTCCACACTATACTATAAATATGTGTGTATTATTGTACTGCTAATACACACATATATAAAAGTAATTTCATTGCCCAGAACAACGTTTTTAAAATGTAAATTCTTTCTCAGTACAGAGGAGAAACATGATGAAAAGGACATGGCAGAGAGAATTTGGGTCAGGGAATCCAGATTTACCTCTAAACCATAAGTACCTATATATGCAAGTCAGTAGAGTCTAGGGGATAAATAAGACTGTCAAGTAGTATTTCCTTGTAAAGGCTACTTTAACTCATGAATCTGTGTGCTTTAAAACACACAAAATCTTGTAGCATATTTAAAAGAAGATTTAAGACATTGTTGGTCTTGTTTTCTAAAGTTTGGATACAAAAATACATGTATACAATTCTGTTTTCAAATACTGCTGAGAAATGCCGTACAAGAACATTTTAAAAAGGTAAGCAGAATAAACTAAATCCAAGGTACTGTACCGAAGTTTTTTCTAAGGAGAGTAGATACCTTGTGTCTTTGGTATTTAGCTAGGTTCAAGGATGGCAAGCCTGTTGTTTATGATGCAAAGAATTAGGCTGATTTGTCCAGCACCAATCAAAACTGCAAGTTCAGTGAAGTTCTTCTACAGCAAAAAGGAAGGAACATGAGAAATGAAGAAAGCACGCCAGTCATACATAAAGGAGTCTGCACTGAAATCCCTGTCATTCTCTTGTGCACAGGCAGTATTTTAATTTTCAGCCATATTCAGTTGTAAACTCCTCTTAGTCTGGATGTCAATGACACAAGGCAGCAGATAATGTGATAAATTAATGAGTCTGGTGTCCACTGAAATTGATTACTTCAAACATAATGAGATGGGCTCCAAAAAGCATAGTCTGGCATTCAGACCCCAGTATTTAAGTCTGCTGGCATTTGCTGATCCTCTAGGAGAATCATAATAGCCAAGGCAGGTGCTCATTTCTGTGGCTCACACATGTCCTAGCACAGCCAAGGCATCCACACGAGGTACAGCAGATGTGGCATAGATCCTGCAGGAGGTGCACCTCGGGCTGAGGCCTCATGGGTTATCCCAGGGCACCTGCAATGGTTTAGATGCCGGTGAGTGCAGGTAACTTGATCAAGTTTGAGGCAGCAGAGCCACCAAAGCTAAAGGGCTACTCAGGACACAGCCAAGGGGGCTCAGTTCTGCTGTGTGAAACCATAACACAGGTCTGCAGCTGAAGGCTGTGTGAGTTTCCCTGCTCCATTTCCAAAAGCTCCAAAATTATGGTCAGGCATCCCAAATGAGACTTATATCTATATCAGGCTGTGAACGATCATTTTCTCTAGACTCTTCTACTTACATTAAGGCAATTTCCATTGACTGTAGAGGAAGCCTATACATCTGCTATGCATGCAGACCTTTCCTCCCAGACAGCAAATTTTTGATTCTGAGCTGAATCCCATTTCTTAAAACTGGCAAGGAAGAGATACAGCAATCAAACACTTTCATTGTCAACAACTCGCTATTGTTAACACCTGTGAAAACACAGACTATTGAAATATCGCTGAGAGAGAAAATTCAAATGTTAGTGTAAGGTATGAAGCTGGAAGCAATGTATCCCAGGGTTTTGGGTTAGATATAAATGTGAGGCAGAGTTACACAGCTGCGGGGTAGAACATTTCCTGACTCCCAGGCAAAACACTTAATATCCCATTCTCTCCTCTGTTACAGAGGATGCAAACCTATATTTTTTACTACTGGAATATAGCCCTAAGAATCAAGCTATCTGGTGCTCTTCTTCCTTCCTCCCATGGTCACTGCTCTTTGTAGGGATGTGTTAAATGTTTACTCATCCTAAAAGTAAGAGAAGGATTACATTTAACAGTGCCTGGGGCACTCAGCAAATGGAAGAACTCTGCTCCAGTTCCTGAGCTGTATCAAGTGGAAAACAATTTTGAACTAAACTCAGAAGACAGAGAGCAGACACTTTTTGTTTTGATTTTTTTGAAGTATATCAAATTTCTCAATAACACAAATCAGTATGACTGAAACTGCAGACAAGGGATTATATGGCCTATTTATCCTTACTTTGACTTGTTGTTTTTTTCAAATGCATTTGGTCTAACTCAGTTACCATGAAAAAGTAAATTAGAAGAAAACTCAAATAAAATTCTCTGCTGCCTGCTGAAAGCCAAGAGTTCTCTATCCTAGAGAGAATTCCCATACAAAGGCTCAATTCACATAAGTATAAAATATATTTTTTAAAGTTCCTTTTAAGCCAGCAGGAAAGTAGTTTCACCAATCTGGGGTTTTCTGAGAAAACAGTGGAAGCATCTGTTTTCCAGGAAAACCATAAGATTTATTTATGATTAATCTGGCAACTGTGTTTCTTTTAAAGATAAGATCCTATTCAAGTTAGTGGGAATGTTTATCTGCATGACTTATCAATACAATACCTAAAGGTAGTGACTTCTTTTTCTATACATATACAGAGCAACAAAGCCATAGTAAGTAATTTGTAAACCAAGTGAAAGATATGGCTTTTGTGTGGAAGACCAGTATCTAATTTAAGACTTCATGCACTAAATTATATGTTGTCCACAAACATGAGCTATTCTCAGGGAGGCGAGAGCCTTCCACCAGGAAACCATCCTTACCACGTCTATATTCAGCACAGCACACCTGTCCTTCAGAAGGAACTATTGAAACATACTACACAGCTGCTGAAAAACTTTAGAAGGAGCTATTGGAAAGCACTGCAAAAGAGATGTTTTCAGCATCACCAAAAACTTAGTTCTCATCTTTTTGTTCTACTGGTTGAACTATGAGTATTCAGCACAGAAATGTAATTTGTAAGAGAAAAACATAAAGGTGCAGATCAGGTGCTGGATAGAAATCCCAGGAACAAATCTAAAATGAATATCTCCTGATGTTACAGAAATATTGACAAAGATACCCTCTCCTATATTTGTAATAAACATTTCCACCACTTGTTTTGTCAAATACTGAAAAGAAATGAAAAAGCAATACTTGCAGACTACTTGACAGCAGATAGAAATTTCATGGTTTTTTGGTTGGATAATGGGTGGATCTTTAGGAAAAAGTATGACTGGTCATGTTTCCCAAAAGTGAACAAGGAACATTTGCTAAAATCCAGGGTTCTATGCTAAAAAACCCCTGAGTTCTCTCACTGAGTCCCATTAGGAGTTAGGTAAAATTTTCCTGGACACCACTGAATTGTTCTTGGACTTCATCAGTTCCTGATGAACATTTACATATTGGTGTATGAGAAGATGTCAAGAGTCATTTTTTTGCATAGCATCCTTGTAGATGAAATTGCTCATTACCTTGACTTGTTGATGAAGGCTTGCAGCACTGTTTGTAAGGGCTTTGTTCCCAGTTTTACCCTACTACAATACAAGTAATTTCTCTAATTAGAATCCTGTCTCTTTAATTGAACTAAAGTGTGATGAAGGTTGCTGCCATGATCCACAGAGTTGTGCAAAGTTTTGAATACTTGCTACAGTTTTGGCTTTTCACCACAGAGTCCAGATGAAGTGGGGTGGTTTTACTGCGGAAAAGGAAGAAAAATAAAGAAATTCAGCCTTTGAAATAAGAAAGAAACATTCAACATTTCAAGGTCAAGGGCATAAGATGTAAGCCAGTGAAGGTTCTGCTTTTCATGCCTGTGGGCCCCTGTTATGAAATTACTGCTTTGCATTTGCCTTCTCCTTTTGCTGTCTTCCCCTCGATGGTTTGGTTGAAAGCAGGAAGTAGAGCAGTGGGTGGAAGCTCACATATACACAGAATAAAAAAGTTAAAACATTTTCCATGGTCAGAAGGGGCTGGGGTTTTCACAGAGGACAGAAAAATGTTTAATTTAAAATGTGGTGAATCCAAAACTGGTTGTGCCCACCTTTAAGCATAACCAAAACACAGCAGGCACATTAAGTTCAGTTCCACTGAAAATACAGAACAAGCAGAAAATGGAAAAGGTCAACACAGGATGGTGAGGGCCTCAAGTGATGCAGAGAGAAAATTCCCCAGGAAAGTTTTAGTATGAACATAAGTCAGCTGTGTTATTTAATGACGGGAGGCAGACTCTCTGTGGCTCAACTTTTTATGTTTTCTTGTAACATCTGAGCATTCCACTTGGGCAATATTCACAGTTTGCAGAATCACTCATAAGTCTACAGGTTTTTAGTGAAAAGCCATTAAAGCAACATGATTCTCACTTTGCAATAAGCATGCCTGTTCTTTGTTTCTTCTTTGCTTGCACTGTGCATCTCTGTTGCAGTTTCATGTTCTTTTAATTTTGATAGATTCTGATTAATTACAAAACTTAAGAAATACAGCTGGAAATGAGATTTAACTCTTTTTGATACCTCAAATCCCCTTGATGCTCAACAGGCATTCAAAAACTTCTAAAAGTCATCTTCTGAGTAAAAATACTGCCCAGCAGCCCACAGATACTGTCCAGACTGCTTCCTCCTCTCTCTTCCATTTACAACACTTAGTGTGTACAAAGACCAGAAACTGAGCAAATCCCCCAGCTAGGATTGCCCTCTCCACAGAGAAATTGCTGGTTCTGATGACACTGCCTTCAGTTGACCTTCCACTTTCCTTTCCCTGCCTCATGATGAAAAGGTTCAGCTATAGCCTGATAAACATGTGAGAACATGGAGAAATCCTGTAAATTGGGAATGTTGGGCCTTCAAGTGCAGTGAATTAGTGCACGTGCTTGCTTCAGTCATGATCTGTCTGCTCACCAGCCAAGAGCCTGTGGTCCTACAGTTCACTTTGTGGTGTTCAGGCAGGCAGAAAGAGGATGACCTGTCCTAGTTTAAGCTCAGCTGTGAACAGGACACTGTATGTTTCCACACCAGGTGGATATCATGGTAATCATAGCTTGAGTAGGAAAAAAACCAAACTCTGTGAGGCTGCAAACCTGCTTTCTTTTACAGTCTCTTGTTTTCAAGTCCTTGTATCTACAACAAACAGCTGCGCATGAGGTTGAGTTTTTCCAGACAAAGTCACTGTTCTAAAGGTAAGCAATTATTTTCAAAAGTAGGCGCAAAAGCATTGCAGCACTATTATCTGAGAGGTGAGAGGAGTTGCAAACACTTCTTTCTCACAATAAAAATTATCTGCTCTCCCATTGACCTATTGTATATCTGAGCTGACTGATTTTTGGCACTCAGCATGTTTAGCTTATACATATTTAAGATCCTAAAATGTACCACAGGAAGGCCAAGGTACACTTTGAAAAGGAGTATTTATGGGCTGTGTTCAGGCAACAGCAAGATCATAGATACCAAGGGAAGAGCTCTGATAAAGCAGCAGGCAGGGTACTCTGATAAAGGTTGAGCTTGAGCTGTGGCGTATTGAACTGTCTGGGATGGATTTAACTTTCCCCACAGCAGCCCTCAGAGTGCTGTGCTGTGTGCCCATGCTACAAACAGGCTGATAACTCAGTGGCACAGCACCAAGGCTGTCCCTCCAACATTCCCCTCTCACCAGTAGGCTGGGAGTGGTCAAGATTTTGGGAGTAAACACAGCCAGGACAGGTGACCCAAGCTGAGCGAAGGGATATTCCATACGGCAGCTGCTCAGCAATAAAAGCTAAGGGAAAGGCAGGAGGTGAGGGGGAGGGCATTCATTATCACTATGTGTACTGGAGCCCTGCTTCCCAAAATATTAGTAGAAGATTAGGGAAATTAGGGGAGTAGAGAACAAATCATTTTCTTTGCTTCCATTTGTGACCTTTGCCTTTGGTTTATTAAATTTCCTTTTTGTGGGAAAACATCTCAAGTATTCCCATCTTATTTTCTTATCCCAGCTATACTGCTCAGGAGGAAAGAGATACAGTGGCTTTGTGAGCACCTAATTATCTACAGCACCACCCCAGTCCCTCCCTGCTCCTATTTTATTTCTTTCCCAAGGAGACATCACCTAGGGGAAAAGTACTCTGTTTAGTAAGTTCTCCCAACTTCAGAGATACAGAGATTGTGTTTCCAGCTGAAAGTCTGAGTTACTAGGGAGGCTGGAATTGAAACATGCTTCAGCCTGTAAATCACAGGACTCCGTGCCGTGGGCCAAGCTCTGTTTTGACTTGGTACAACTTAAAGAGATTCCTATCAGAGTGCCCCACATAAACATCAAAAAAAAGATCACATTTCTAACCCCACAGCAAGGAGCAGATGTTATTTTCCACGATTCACTTGCGGGTTAAAAAAGTCAACAGAACTGTTACAAAATGTTCAGTTCTGTTCAAAAATACCTACTAGCTATACATTAAGCAATCCTCCAAATACATGATAACTTCTGGGAATGTCAACCAAAGGGTGTACAGAGTGGTTGGTAAATTGCCTTTGAGTCAAAAATAGCGAGTCTGTTTGTTGAGCAAGGCCATCACAGTAGCGCAGAACTTGTGGTCGGCGCCCGCTGCATGCTGCTGAGTCTGCAATTTCACAGCAATACAAATATCAACAGGCTGGCCAGGCAGCACAGAGCCCGTTTTTTGTAACTAAGCACTGCAGGATATATTCAAGACTGATTTATTAGAAACTTCAGCAGCAGTGGAGTTAGGATTTCCCCACTACAGCCGTTTGAAGTGCAAATGTGAACAAAATTACACCATATTGCAAAACCAATATGATTTATCCAAAGCTTTGCATATGATTTTGATTTTTAAATGCACAAGTCTGAACACATTCTTTGGAATGTTTGTTTGTTGGGGTTTTTTTCCAGCTGGAGATACACTCAGATCTAAGTACATCAAAAGATAAAGTAGCTTCACTAAAGTTTCTCCAGGGAAAAGACATAGCAATCCCAACTATTGAAAGAAACTGGCAATTTACATGAGATGAGGTGTATTTGGCAGCAGCAAAGTACATTTCTGACCCTCTGTCATATCTCTATATCTCACAGTCATTGCTGAACTTTATTATTACAATGATCTTATGAAGAATGGCTTTATTTTTCTAGCACAGTGTGTATTTTAAGTGTATAGGAACTGATAAAAAGATCTCAAAATAAGCTTTGGGGGTGATGAAGGAAATCAGCATCTTCCTTTTGTTAATTCCACAAAGAGAAAAAACAGAAACTGCTCAATTACTTATTGGGAACAATTCACAACTGTAGCTAGATAGCTGTAAAAATACCAAAAATCTTACACCTAGGCAGGATCATCTTTTTACCATACCCACCCTTTGCTCTCTTGATCCTCTGGAAATATCCAGAAGATTTTTTAACAAGATATAGAGTCAAAATGGGTTTTTTTCTGTAGTCTAGCTATAACTGTCTACAAAATTATTTTAAATGAAACAATATACTGTATGTATATGTCATTTCTATTGTAATCTCACGTCATTTCTATTGTAATCTTTCGAAGCTTCTGTAGGATCCTATTATGATTCCATTCTATTTTTATATTACCACAGAAGTGCAAATACCAAACACTGCCATTTCCATAAAATGTACATTCCTGACACTCATTACCACAACATCATCGTCTTGTCCCAACAGCAGTCAAGTGACTAATATCTTTCCTTTCAGTTCCTCACTCCACTGCTGCATGTTCCAGATTTCTTTACCACCTAGGCTTATTTTATTAGGCTCTCAAATTAACAGGTACTCTGAATAGTGTTTTCTGCAAGTGAAAATCCAAGTGCAGTATGCCTTCCCCTGTGCTCTTAAACATGAGCTTCTGAAGGCTTGAGGGGTGGCAGGGAAGGGATGAAAGATGAGAGGAAGGCTCTGGGTGCTGGTGATAGAGGTGGTGGGGCTCTCAGTCCTGCTCGTGGGACCTACACTCACAGCAGCAATGTACCATTGCCTATTCTGCTCCTGTGATTCAGCTTACTAAGTAAAACTGCCAGACAAGATTTGCTGGGGAGGGAGGTTCTGCCAGCTTTTAGAGGATAGCTCTGTCCTCACTGAACCACAAATTGTACCATCCAAGGACGATGCTGAGGAAATATGATATCTAGGAAATAAAAACCAGAATGCTTCAAGGATTTTAATTTGAGGCTGAGACAAGTTTCAGGAGTATGAATTGATATTTAGTTAAGAAGGCAGCAGGAAGCAAAAAGAAAGCAGTAGTTAAAACAAAAATGTCAGTCTAAAATTTCTGTAAGTTGATGTTTTTAAGGTGTTGGGGCTGTTGGTTTTTTCCATTTTAAAAACTAAACATGAAAGTTCTTCTTCAAACAGCCAGCCATCTGGCTCTTCCTGGATTTTAATGCAGCTCCTGAAATCTGATCTGAATTAATCTAGGCAATAGTGTTCTTTGAAGTTAGCAAGCACATAAACACAAAAGCTTTATCAGTAGGGCCATTCATACAGCAGTAAGTGATTGTAGAGTAAATTTATCCAGCCACAGCCTGTCCCAGCACAAAAACCATTCCCAACAAAGCATCTAATTTTGAGGATGGGATCCCACTCTCTGAGCACACACAGTCTCCAGTTACACATGTGATGTGGGGGGCACTAAATAGGAACAAGAGTGGAATTGACCCTGTGACCTCTAGGACAAGCTGCAGGGTTGTTCCGCAGGCATCTGCGGCCTCGGCAGCGCGGTGATTGTATGGCAACAACAGCAGCGTGCTGAAGCTTTAGAAAGAGCTGAAAACAAAGTTCTTCTTGTGTTCCTCAATAGCTAGGCAGTGTCAAAGAGCCTGTCAGGGTCTCCTTCACAGGATGGCACAGGACAAACTGATCTGGGGTCTTTAATTTTATCCCTCTGCCCAGCACAGCATAGCAACAGGCTCTTCTCACTCTCTCTTGTGAGAGACATCCTACCCACAGCTTCCTTCCTGCAGTCCAGATTAGCAACAATTTCTGTCAACATCAAAATAGCTCAGAAGGTGTGTTTAATAATATAGAGTAATACTGAGGAACACAGAGCAGTATAGAATGTTATTAAGTGTCTGATTAATATCTGGGGTATACTATACCATCAGAAAACCTTGCAGGTTTCCCCAGAGTCAGCAGGACATTGTTAGGCAGTAACACCTCCACTTTCCTCATCTTCCAGCTCCCATTTAGCCTATCAGGATTACTACTCGCCAGAGACATTCTCAGATGAAGTCATTAATTCAACATCCTTATTTCCATCCTTATTTCCATCCCATTTCTCCTTTCTTCCAGCTATACCTCCACCTCTAGAGATGTCACAGTGTGAAGAACAGTCACAATTCCATTAAACCCCAAAGCTGATTAGAGATCCCCGCATCTGAGAGCAATATTTTCTGTCATGACCAGGCAGAGCCCAATTTATATGAAACTGTGGCAGCTCCAGGATCACATGTTGGATTTTCATGCAACTTTTTCTGTATAATTGCATTTTCCCAGCAATTTCAATATAAATTTCTAATATGGCAGGCATTCTTCCCTTTTAGCATTGTCCTAAAAAATTGTCAGCAGGTAATAGTTCATGATTTATTTCTGTTGTTCTCTATTTTTGCTGTTCCTGTCTCTTATCACAGTTGAATTCAGGAATCTTTTTCTATAAGGCACTTTATTATTTTGATATATTTCAACTGCTTGATGGCTGGAATAGGTACTAGTAGTTACAGATCTAAATCTGTATTTTCTTCCAAATTACCTAAACAATCTCACATAATACCTGAACTTCTCCTGAAAATTCTGTCTAGCTACTTCAGTTCAAGTATGCATGGCAATGACTCCTCTTACTGGGAAACCCATAACGGTTTAGAACTCCAACACTCATTTTACTTCTAGCTAACAAATAAATTGGTAAGATTTTTATTTCAATAGATCAATATTTCTCTGCCAAAAAAAGGCTCCTTGAATTGTTTGAACTATATTTCTGTCATAGAAAGCATATAAATAGTTTTCAGACTCTCACTGTAATTTTAAAAGTGATATAAAATATTCCCAACCCTGCACATGGCTTTTTCCTATTATATTATTTTCATATGGCATGTCAGCATATTTTTCTGTCTCATATTTTCTTCTGTGCAAGATTGTCCCACTTCCAGCCTGGGCAGGGTTGGATTTTGCTGTAGACAGGAAGGGACATGGATAGCACCTGGATGTTATCCTACCCCACTTCACATCTTTTCTGGGGGTGGGCAAAGGGGTTTCTTACAGGCCTAGCATGGTGTGGGGGGGTGGAAGGAGCAGTTGGGTTTTGTCTTCCATTGAGGGAGTTCCATGTGAATTGTTTGCCTCTTTCTTGTACCCTCTGCCATTAGCATTCTTGTTCTCACAGTTCATTTTCTTATCTCATTACTGTTTCTAGCAAGCTGTGCTTATCTCAACCCATGATCTTCACTTTTTCTGCATGCAATTCACCTCTCCATCCCACTCCAAGGAAAAAGGAGAGGGAAGGGGGAGCTGGCACGTGGCACATGGTTTGGAGGGTCTCTGTGGGAGCACTAAACTGGGGAGTGCCATTCCTAAACCACAACAAAGATGAGCAAAATGAAAGTCACAACTAAGACCAGTGTGTCGGCCCCCAGCAACACGACTCCACAGAGGTCCCATGCCAGCCTTGGGCTGTGCTGAGTGAGGCAGGAGGGAGAGCTGCCTGCCAGCCCCACAGCTCATAGCCCAGTGGCAGCAGCTCTCACCCATCTTTTTCACAAAAATTCCTGTGACATAACACACTTCTACTCAGGACCTGGGTCCTGGATCCTTTCTTGCATTCACTAACATTGCAGGGAGCCAGACCCCAAGCTGTGGATTTGCACTGAGATAGAATCCTCTGTCTGAAGATGCAAGATTGTTAACATTATTTCTGAATCTAACAGCTCAAATGTTGTATAAATGCAGCCAGTATTTCTCAGATGTTGGCCCTCTGGGTCATGGAATGTATCCTGAGCCATGTTTGTGGGGCATTCAGCATGAGAAGGGTCTCTAGACAAGATGATAATTCAGGAAAGTACCAAAACAAATACAGAAACAGATAGCGAACATGGTGAATCAAAGTATTTTCCTCACCACTACAAGAAATAGTGATGGTAAAAAACAATTTTAGGAGATTAGAAACAATAGAGTTGTCCATGGAGCTGGCTGAGATGTCAAGATGCGAGGGGTGGGCAGGAACGAGCAATCGTCGCTTCTTTTCCCAGTTAGGCAGAGAACTTTACATTCAGTCTGCCCCCGGTCATTTATAAATTATTACAGAAATGTTTTGTGTAAACAGAAGAACCAACAGATTTGTGGTTAACATCCACAGAATATTATTTCTTCCTTTTCCTCATTTGTTGTAAAGATGTATGTACTCCCCTCAGCAATTCATGTAATTAGGAAATAAAAGCTATTTATTTGATAAGTAAAACTTTCCAAAGAAGAAATACCCATCAAGCCCAGGCACAGTCCTAGCCATTAGTATATGATAAATTCATCTCTTCTTCCATGAAAGCCTTTCACAAGTGTGTGAATTTCCAAAGGCATGGCCAATGCTCACTCACTCCAGTAGCTCTCCAGAGAACACCATACAAAAAGCACTTTCAGGACACAGCCCACAATGTTGGCAAACAATCAGAAATGAAACCAGACAGCTACCACTATTTCATCTGCTTTGTCTTTTCTTCCAGTGAGGGCTTGTGGGGAGTGTGCACACATACATATTTGCATGTGTGGGCATTTAGGGGCCCCTGTGAGCAGGGGGACACAGGCAGCTGCTTCTGTGTGGGCTGATGGGATGTCCATGCCAGGAGCATCTCCTCAGAGCAGTGGGGAGGAGAAGTTAGAGAGCCCCAGCTTGGGCACTCCTAACCTGGTACCAGAGTGTGCCTCAAATGGGGCCAGGCTTGTGGGGAGGTTTCCTGTTTTGTAAACTCTGGCTTTTGTTTCCTGTGGTTCACAGGCCAGCAGTGCCCAGGCCCAGGACTGCCTAATCCACCAGCAATTAGTTCAGAGACAGGTTGACATCAGATACAAGCACCACCATTCTTACCATGTATTATTATGGACTTAACAGCCTCAGTTCTTATGCATGTGAGCAGAGCAGGGCTCAGCAGTCTAGCCTGGAACTGCCTTCCAAGGAGATTGCCTCAGTACTGCATCTGGAGAGGCGTATTTGAGGATTTATGGTGGCCCTTGCTCTGGCACCAGACCCACTGGCACAGACCACCCAGGCCAGGCAGGAGGGTTTGGGGGCAGCAGTGCTGCAAAGCAGAATCCAACACATCTTTCTTACCCAAAAGAATCAATATTAGACCAAGGCAAAATGGCTGAGGGTCTGCTTGGGTCCTTGCAGCCATGGTCCTCTTGCAAACACTGTTTTCTCCAGAAGGAGAATCCACTAAATCAATCCTGCAACAACAACTAATGGCAGAGACCTGTCATCATCTCTTCCTGAATAACTGATGGGAAGGTCCCAGTCACAATCCCTCCCACTAGGATTCAGAGGTGAGGGCTAAGGAAGGGCAGAGGCAGTCATGCTGCAAACCAGTGCAAATCTGTCAGGTGGTAGAGAAGATCATGAGGAAAATTTGGCCAGAGCTTCCAACCTGAAGTCAAAGTACAAATATATACATTAATCTCAAAATAGAAATGCCTCAAATACTTAAGTAAAGGTTCTTATAGCTGCTACAGACATAAGGTCATAAGATTTTGATTGACATATTTAGGGATTGATCATTACATGCCTTGTAAACAACCTAAAATAGTGTCTTGAAATTCAGTCATCTGCAGGCCCATGAAGCTGTTTATAGTTTATAAATGGCCCTCTGAAAAATCAGTGCTAATGAATGCTGTGATTCTTGTGAATGAAACAAAAGCAAAGCATTTCAAAGATTTTAGGAATGCCCTAATGTTGCCAGTATGCCATGTAGCTTCATTTTCTGAGACAATATTGATCTTTCAGTCTGTACTTATGGCACTAGAAATGGAATTTATATACAATGGAAAGGCTTTGCTGTTGATTTCACCTCTGGCTAAAAATCTAGTCAGCAATATTTCTGGAAAATCCTGAACAAATGACAGAAAGAGTCTGCTTGATACTTATTGCCACTATTAATCAAGACTGAATTCTAACTAAGTAGTACAAATAATATGAGAGCGGACACGGCAGTGTAGAGGTATCTGTAAAAACTGTGTCTGATTGCAAAAGCAGGATAACTCCAAGCAATCTCTGTTCCCATCATACCTCCCAGACTTAATCCAGCTTTGGATTCCAGTATCCAGGAATAACACACTCATTTTGATCCTCTGATTGCACTTTTTCCCCCAGTGGCTGTGCTAGCCTATAATAGCTTCCTTTTCCTGTTTAAAAGGATATGGTTTCAAACTCCATTGTGAATTTATCAGTAGGAGTTCCTCATTTTCAATAGTGCTTAAGGTGAACAGCTTTCCCTTCTCATGTCTTTTTAGCACAATTGTACTTTTTTTCCCAAATGAAGCACACCTGTGATCCCATTTATATCCTGAGGCAGTTTCTGTGGTATTAACAGCACTCTTCCAAGGGCATGTAGGTTCCTAAGTTTATAAGATATGTGCTTCCTAACATTAGCATGCAACTGTGTTGCTATAAAAACATCATTTCTGCACTTATTTTTTGTGCCTTCATGTTTACATTGGAGGTGGTTCAAATTTCTCTGGGAAGGAGGTGTTTTCGTCCTTCCTTCCCAGTCGTTCACTGACTATACAGAACTGTGAATGGAGCATGTCCAGTTGTGTAGGCTAATGTTGGATTTTTCAGTGTAGGTGCACTCTGACAGGAAAGCTTCAGTTTGTGATTTCAGACTAAAAATATCTGTGGTGTATGTGTGGATGTCCTGGGTTTGAGTCTGTTTAATGAGTGTTTAACAGGTCATAATGTATTTTAAAGTCTGGTAAACTGGACATGTGCAATAAGCAAACACAAAGACTTATATTTTCTGTTCTAAGGCATTTAGAATGGGTCAACATCTTTGATTCAAACACTGCCCATTTCCTTGCATGGGCTGGTGTCTGTATCCCAAGGAAACTGTATTACAAGGGTCATAACTACTGCACTTTACATAAAGCTTTTTAGTGAACATGAAGTTCTAGAATGAGATGTGTTTTGAGTTCATTGTGGGTTTTTTACAATTTTTTTGTGATCCGTCTTTTATTTAATAATGACAGAAGCCAGAGAACAGTGATGACCTCTAAACAACCAAAATGCTGGTTGAAGATATTGAAGCCCACAGGACCAGCAACTTAAAAATATATTCCCTCAAATGCCTATGTAAATCTTCAGTAAACTGTGTCTTTTCCCATTCCTCTACCAAAGGGAAAAAAAAAATCAAGTATTGTCACACTGCTTTAATTCTGTTAGATGAAAGAAACTACTGTATGTTGGGAGCCTTCACAGACCTGCTCTGAAAGATGCCTAACAGGTGAATTGATGATGCCTATTACACATATTGAAAGTTTAACTCTTGCCTTGCTTTGCCATGTGTTTATACCGACTAATCACAAAGTTGTAATTTACTTCTTTTGTTATTATCTTTCGCTATTATCTATTTGCTAGATTAGAGTATGATTTTGTCAGACAATCTAAATCTGATTCTTTCTAACCCAAGGACTTATATTAAGATGCAAAGATGCAGAATAGGGATAATTACAGCTTCTCTTCACATCTTCAGCTCATCACAAGTTGCCAAAAAGATGAGCCTTGTTTGGATTTCAGAAATCCAGCAAAGTAACTGCCAGATATTTATGATCTATACGGATACAAATCTTTATGAATTATAGTCTCAGTTTGGAAGTTGCTCCTTTCATGATTGATTTACAATGCATAGTTAATGCCTAATTATTTCTTTGTGCCTTTTGCCAGGGTATGAATAATTCATGATCCTTCTTTAACAAAACAAAGAACAGGTTGATTCATGATCTTGATCCACAGCCAGAATTTAAAAAACATATGAATATTGGAACAGTTCAGGACTTGGAAAGATTAGAGGAAGACCAGTTTTCACATTCTATCTAGATTATCCACATTTGCATCCAGAGGTTATATGGTAAGGACTGTGCTGTGTAAGAGACAGAAAGAATATACAATTTATTACTTGCAAAACACTGCTGAAACCTGGCCATTTAGTTATTCCATCAGCCTCAAGAGCTGGCCATGAAGTATCTTCATGGTGCCATTGCTCAGGTGTTGACTGTGGACTCATTTTTGTCGGTGAGCCAGAAAGCTGGCTGTGAGGGAAGGAGGGAGAGACAATGTCTAGAAGACAAATTTATTGCTCACATTGCACCCTCTACTGTCTAACTCCTGTAACAGCTGGGGGCAGAGTCTGACTTCTTGTTGGTCTGTGTTACAGTGGACAGAGAAGTAATTCAAGGGAAAAATGCCAAAGTAAAGGAAAAGGCCACATAGGTAACAAGTAAATCTGCATGAGATCAGAAGTGAATGGTTATATTTTTTGTCATATGGCTGACTAATGAATTGTTAGGGCCAAACCCTTAATCCTGATTGCATTACTAGTCTGAGTTCAATGGGAGATCCTCTTTAATGAGGTCAGCAGGACATTGCCAGTAGAATGTGAGCCACAGGATTAGAAAGCACATCTGCCTTCCTAGACCATTGGATGTATTTCAGGTTCAGATGCTAAGGTGTCTAAGCTGGTCTGTGGAGTACAAGGGCCTTTATTAGACATCACACCTCACTGACAATCACAGGCAAAACACATCAAGCTGCCAGGTTAGGAGGATGGAGAGTGGGCAGGTTTTTCACCTTAGGTTACACCCCAACCAGAAGCACCTTTTATTAGAGTATGTCCATGCCCCACACTGTTCCATTAATCATCCTGCTCCACCACTGCATGCAACAGAACACAGCATTCAACATTAAAAGCTCAGCCTGTTACTAAATTCCTACCCAAAATGAGTTACTGATGACTCAAGAACCAGGAGAGGTCCCACTTGCTCAGAGCTAGCTTACCTGGTAGATCACAAATAGGGAACTAGAGAGTGATACTAGAATTTGGTCTCAAACATGAAAATGTGCTGTGCAAATGCAGGGAGAAACCTATCACTAGAGAGGTGAGTCTGCCCACCCTCACTGAGATGTGTAAAACAGTTGGGATGGCAATCTGTGCTGGTATCTGTCATTTCTCACTGTCTACAGAGGGAATCTAGATAAAGAATGTCAGAACATATTTGTATACTTACAGATGTAGCTGATTGATAGGGGAAAAAACAGATAAAATATGGATATTCAGTCCATGGTAATTACTCATTATCACAAGAGAAAGAGGCATTTTCATTACTTCTGTTAAAAGAATTAAAACTTTACCAAAGGTTCTTCTGATCTCACTTTAGTGCCAATAGAGACAAAGAGGTATTACTGGAGTGGGAGAACATAGCTTCAAGTTCAGTCTCAGGACAGCATCACAGAGGACTCAGCACTCCCAGCACTTCCAGGGCAGTGTTGAGGAGATCATCAGAAGACAGGGGCTGGCAGCCTATGTAATCATGTTTGTGGTTGTGCCCTCAGATTCAGCTTTTCACAAGGTAAGGTTTGAAACAGGAGCTGATGCAGGCTTTCTTTTATTGCAGCCAGACATAGTTTAAAAAAAAACCAATTTTGGTCCTCTCAGAAACCAAGCAAATGAGCAGTTCTGCTGCAATTATTTCAGAAGTGTATGTCAGGAGACCTGTTAGTTTTGCATCATGCTCTGCTGCTGCTCAGGCATACTGTGGTCATAGGAATCAGCAAAGCAAAAATTTCCTTCAGTTGCACTGTGAGGGAGAAGACATAAAATTCCATTAAATACCAGGTCTTCAATAAAACTTGCAACAATGGTGCCTGTTACTCTGTAAGGAGCAGTTTATCCCACTTTCTTCTTAAACCTTCAAAGTGATGAGCTTTCCCTGCAAACATTTACAGCGGAAGAGAGGAGAAGTATTATAACAGCTGAGCAAGGAGTCATACTTCGGGATGGTTGTCAGCTGAGGTCTTTAAAGCAAAGATTTGTCTCTCAAGAGACTTAGCAAGAGCCAGAAGCTTTAAAAAGCAGTCTGCACAAAGCACCAGGCAGCTAGCATGGAGGGGGAGAGAACTCTGCAGTGTTTGGACTTGACAAGCAACCTTTTCCCTCTTTGACTTCTGTTATTTTAGGACAGTAATCTGCTGCTCTCAGACTGCTGTCCTTGGCAAAGACTGAGGCTCAGGCAACACATGGATATCCTCGTTTATAGCTGAAACACAGGGCTGGCAACTCAGAGTATAGATTAGGCAGAGCTCACCACAAAATATATCCTTTCCTCTCATTATCACCTCCGCTTCATAGCATTTGACATCAGCCTCAGCCTTTCTGGATTGTTTGTTAGAACTGAACATGTTAAAGATAAGGGAGAGCTCTTAGCTAGCTAATGCTTGGAAAAAGGTTAAACTTTGAATTAGCAAGAGCTATGCAGAGTTCTTATCTTATAAGAACTTCTAAAGGTGGCTACAAATAGACCTTCTTTAGCATGTTTCATGCCAGTGGAAAGGTAGTGCAAATAAACCCTTGACAGGAAAATCATGGACTGCAAATGTTGGGGAAATTAAATCCAAGTGCAGTAATTAATTAATTAATTGCAAGTAATCTGTTCACTTGGTTACCATGTCTAATGCAAACTAACATTGAATAAGAAGGAAAGCATTCACCCCACATCAATGGAAACTTTTTAGAAATCACTTCATGATAGGCACAAAATCAAATTTGCCAGCTGTTCCACTAGGAATGGATTTGATTCAAGGCATGTGGTTTCTGCAAATTTGTAATGACATCTCCTGTCTGAGCTTGTGCAGATTTTATTTTCCAGGAGTCTAATACCCACTACCCAAATCCCGCAGGATCAAAAATGATTTGTACATAGCTTGAATCCATAAGGAAACAAAGACATTTAGGGCTGGTTTCAGGAACACATTTGCCATACAAGGCACAGCAGACCCAGGTGCCAAGGGTAAATACAGGAAAGGCAATATCAAAAACCAGATCTTAACCCCTGGCCATGCCACTGCATGCAAAGGACACGCTGGTTTGACCAAGGTTGGCAATATGACTCTGTGTTAGGAAGAGTTCTGTATCAGGACATCAAGTTGGTTTTTTTTGTGAAGGGAAAATTCAACAAGTAAAAAAGCATAAAAATGAAAAAGCAATAAAATAAACTATTTTCCACAAATTGCATCTAGTAAATCAGAACAGCAGAGCCCAGAAACAAAATGAGTGTTGTTTCAGTAGAGCAAAGTGACAGGGCCAACAGCAGATGCACTACTTGGCACTGAGTTCTGTAAATTTTGTAAGCAGCAGGGATGAACCTGTTTCACCAAAGATTAAGTCTACACAAAAGCATCACATTCAGCATTGGGAAAGAGGCTCATCTATTGTACTGGCAAGCAGCACCAAAGACAGAGTACCCTGGAGACAAAATGTGAGGCTACTTAGGAACACACTTGCCAGCCTGAAAAGAGAGGCAGCACAATGGCAACTGGTGAAGAAACAGCTGGGCATGGTGGCACCAGGCTGTGTCTTTCAACCCACACTACAACACTTGTTCCTACAGCCAGCGTGTTGTGAAGAACTGCTGGCTGCTTCCATTTGGTCCCAGAGACATGAATGGGTCCAGTGTCAAAGGAGGTAGGTCAGGGGCTTGGGCTGGCTTTGCTCTGACACTCAAGAATACTGGCAAGGCTATAGTTACATGATAAGACTGGCCATGTGCAAATTTAGATGACAGTTGTGACTTGTTGTTGACATTAGAGAAGCACCAGGAAGACTCAAGGAGATTTTGGAAAAACACAGGCCATCATAAACGCAGCTTGTAAGAAACACACTTCTAGCACTTTGCAATCATGCCAAATTCAACAGCAGGAAAGTGTGACTGTTGGCCAATTCTAATGTAAGCATCCATAACATGGGTAGTGGACAATCCCATCCAGTTCAGTATTTTAACCTCTGGAAAAGCATCTGTTACCCACTTAAATGTCCTTCTCAGTTTTTATGTAAGAAGCTCACTTCTGCAGTTGTATTGAGAAAAACAAATCAGCTGTAAAAATTCCATTGTATGAATTATGCGCAGGTTTCAAGCTAAAAGAAAACAGAATGCTTTTGTGTAAAATGTGTGTGCCTATGCTCCAAGTTATTTGATTTAAAAAATGCTCATAATCTTTCCTTCCTATTTGAATTCCCCTCAAAAAGAATCTAAGAAAGTCCTTTTAACAGCAGTGCATGAAAAGCCATTACAACAGCCAGTGACTTGTATTTTTTGGTGTATAAAATGTTCCAAAGCCACATACTACTTAAAGACCACAGTAAATTTTAAGCTTTTTAAAATGCTTCCTTGGACCTTTTCCTAGAAAGAAATCAGGCACTGCTGCAAATGATCTGAGGATAATAATTCATTTGAGCAGAAGCTGGTTGCTGGTATGAGTAGATGCGTATCAATATTTTTGTCTCCCAAAGCTGAAATAAAGCCATGTCCCTGGAGCACATCAGCACTTGGGATCAGTATCCTCAAACAGCAAATGCTGTGAGGTGGAATTTCTGACCAGCAGGGATTTTGGTTCATCATTTCAGATGCAGTGTACTCAAGAGTCACCAAAGATTTAACCCTCAGGAAAAGCACTTTCCACAACCTTCACTCGGGGAAACTGCTGCACTCTGCCACTGCACACTTCTTGAGCCACATTTCACAGAAAACATGAGAGCAAACCTCAGTAACTCTGTGCCAGTAGCTTGTGAGCATGCAAGGAGCTGGTCCATTCATACAAAGATCTGACACAGCAACACTCAAGTACAAGAGCCTCTTCTCTAGCCCAGAGGAGGCTGTGAAGGCAGAGAAAGCTTGCTCAGACATGGAAGTTAACTTTTTGTTAGGCCTAAGTAGTTTTATCCTTACTATTCTGAATCAAAATAGTTGATTTCTGGGTATGCTGCAGGATTCAGTCCTTTTCCTATAGTGTCAGAAGTTTTGAAATGAACGAATATTATTGGAGAAATTATGTAATTAGAACTCAGTTTACCTGCTTTGAAGCCACTGGAGAATAATGCTGCACATTCTCTGTTTTCTTATTTCTGAGACAATATTTTATCACAACCCACAAAAACTACTGCAAGGCCATCTTCTCCTTTCTTACCCCTTTGCTGTGGAAATGCACATTGCTGAAATCTCCCAAGATTAGAAGTAAATGACTCTAGCTCACAAGACTGAAGTACCTCTGTCCAAACTTACATCTTAGGAAAAATAAAGCAAGGCCACTTAAAAATTTCTGTTCATCCTGAAGATAGACCTTTACATAAACTTCTGATAATTTTCCTGTTTAGTCTAAGTGGGAATTTTTTTCCAGGGCCTATTCAGGGTAGTATCAGCAACTAGTTCTGTTAAAATGAAATTCAGCAAATATTTCCAATATGGTCATTTTTCACTGGTTTCAAGTCAACCTTCACATATAGAGATAAATGCCTTTAAAACTATTTCTTTTTACAGTAGGCCTGTGAGGTCACTGCTAGAAGGAGAGAACAAAGAAAGTTTTTTCTTACAATAGGAATAGAAAAGAAAATTGAGAGAAGCCCTCAATGATGAGTTTTTTAATGAAAACTTTAGGTAAAACTAGAGTTTCTTATAACATTTCTTCTGAATATAATGAAACTTGGTCAATAGTTTCAGAAAGAAGATTCCACATATATATTTCTTTCTCTGTAAACATCAAAAATATTTATGACAAGTAGATAGGGTCCCCTATAACCTGGGTATCCCCGCAAACTGCGTAGGTTTCCTATCTTACTTGACTACAAAATATTTGAGGGGTGTAAGAACCACAGCCCCTTCCACCTCACTTTCTCCTGGATCAGGATCCAGCCTAGCCCTGGTTTCTGGGTGCCAAGCCCTGAGCTATGCTCCCAGCCAGAGGCCATCCCCAGTGATGCTGGGAGCAGTGCTGGGAGCTGTGCCTTTAGCCAGGCGTGTGCAGGGCCTCTGTCAGCTGCTGGCTTGTACAACAGCAAGGGGCTCATGCCTCTGGTCCAGCCTGAGGGAGCACACCTTGGCTCTCACACCTGCTCACTTTATTTCCTCTGCACTCTGCAGACAGACCTGAGCAGTGCTACATGAGACCAACAAGCCTGCTGGAGTCTCTGTGGCTGGGAGACAAAGTGTGTGTCTGGTAAATGAACTGAATCTGCCAAGTGGAGTCTTGCCTGCAGCCTGTGAGATGTCAGCACCCTGCAGCCCAATGGGCACACTGCAAGAGCCCACCCCAGGAGCAGCTTTTCCTGCCCACTCCTTGTTCCAAGTGCTTCCAGAAAGTTTAACTAGTCTAAACAGCTGATTAATAGATGGTCACTTCACACTTCTGCCAAACCCAGTGTTGCACCCATAGCTTCATGTTACCTGTGTGTTATCAATATGTATTTGCCACAGGTAGTCTAAAAATTGTCCCATCTCCCAACCCAGTGCTTGACAGGATCCCAGCTCATGGACAGTGTGATCCAAATTCTCCTTCATCTAAGATATGATCAGTGTACTAAATACAGCAAGGTTGGCTGAAGACACTTTGTTTGATGTCTCAGTGTCTGTGTCACACACCAGAGCAGAAAAGTGAAGGAGCCACTTCATTCCCAAATGCATTGACATGCAATCCTCATCACAGAGAAACTTGTAGAGT
This sequence comes from Camarhynchus parvulus, assembly GCF_901933205.1. Lineage (NCBI taxonomy): Eukaryota > Metazoa > Chordata > Aves > Passeriformes > Thraupidae > Camarhynchus > Camarhynchus parvulus. The sequence continues at coordinate 28,889,530 of NC_044586.1, read as the reverse complement.
CCTGTGGGTGAGTTATCTACAGGCTTAAATGTAGGAAAACACTTCAAAATTTATTCTGTTGGCCTTTTATGGCAAAATGCAAGAATTATTGTTTTGCTAGTTCATAATACACTTTTAGGTTAGACTTAATTTCTAAGCACACATGATGCTGGTGTAAGACTAGGAGTTAGGGCTTTAGACACACAAGAATAGCTACTCCCACCCTCAGATATTTTTATTTAGCCTCAACAAGCCCTCCAATACAATGGCCCCATCCTCCTCCACCCAGGGTGTCATAGGTTGTCCCTTTACCTTTCACTTGACTGACAGATACAAATCAGACTTAGGAACACACATTAAAGAGAGTGGATTTTTTAGTTTGCAATAAAGATTTCAACCTGGATACTGTTATTGTACCGAGACAGAAATTTTTCAGCCTAACTCACCAGACAGAATCTTCTTGTATGAAAGGCTCTCTAAGCTAATCCTTCTATAGGTGAAATACATCCATGTATCAGAGACACACAGGGATGCAAGAGGGAATAGGAAGAGATTGTACTTTAGTGTTTCTTTACAAAATTGGTTTCATTAGTTTCTCTCTAATGCTTTTATTTCAAAGAATACTCTTTTCAATGTCATACTCATTTGAAGTGACTGATAAGCAAATCTAATTGGAAAATTTTCTCACAGTCATTATTGGAAAGTTTTTATTTCCTCTTTTATTTCCCCCTTTCCTATTTCTTTCATTTACTAAAATTGTTTCACACTGATAAATAGCAGGAAATTTCATCAGAAAAAAAAAAGAAAGATCTTAAGGCAAAGATGGAGATATTCTACTTCTTAATATCTTAGAACAAATCAGACAAATTTCAAAATTTTACTCAGTGTTATAAGTATTTCAGCCACACTTAAGGAAACAGTATATAAACTTTCATCAAATAAAAATATTATCATTCATCTTCTTAATATTTTGTTTTTCTTGTTGAGGTTAGTAACTATGAATTAATACCAGCACTTGCTACTAATCAGCCTATTATTCCTCAGTGATCCATATCCAATATTAAAAGTTTTACTTTTTCAGGCAAAGTGCTTAAAGCATTTCATAAAAGTAATAAAAATCTTTATCCTTGTTTTGCAGACAGTGCCACAGAGGTGATCTGATGGCAAAATATTTCCATAAATCTGTTACAGAGTTAAGAGCAGAACCCACATCTCTCTGATCTCATTTCCCTCTCCCAGTCAGTTTTTGCATCATGTAACAGGAGGAACAGAGATGATGTGCAAAGCTTCACTAAATAAACCCAAGATCACCTCACCCTCATTCTATGCATAACAGATCTTGTCTTACCAAGAATGACAAAATCAAATTAGTTCATTTTATTGAAGACTGGAAAAGATGCCTCTGAGCATCACAGTGCTGAGGTTTTTGTACAGTTGCATATGCAAGGGCTGATCTTGGAGCTTGTTGCCCAAGGCTGGTTAGAACTGGAGGCCTTTATAATTACAGCATTCCCTAATTATAGAAAGGATGAAACGTCCACTTATGAACAAATGTATGGGTAATTGTTCAATGACAATGGGAAGAAAAATAAAGTACTGGGACTATTTGAAGAGGTTTTTGAAAACATAATTCATAATTAAAAGCACATTTAAGTGCAAATAAGTCTTCCTAAATTATCACTCTTCCCTGCACTTTTCACACTAGTGAAGCCTGTGGCCTTGGGCTGAGGCTGGCTGTGCTGGGGGTGGGCTTATCTCTTTGCCCCGGGGAGACAGGTGATGGAAAGTGGTAAATTGATGTCTTTAGGAAAGGCTCAATGCTTATGGAGGTTTTGTAATATCTAATCCAGCCAGGAATGAACAGGAGGTGCCTGCAGTTGTAGTTCAAGTACCAGCAGAATTTTGTTTCTCCTGCATTATGTTTCTGTCATGCAAAGTGGCTCTCCCTTGAGGAGGCGACCAGCAAGAGATGCCCAGTGCCTTGGGGACATGAGACAGCCATTCCTGAGAGAGCTGCTGTGCCTTGCAGCAAATGCAGGAGAGCTGTGGTTCAGGAGGCTTGGTCATCTCAGCAGGGAAAATGTTCATCAGAAATACACACCCACAGCCTTGGCCCTGGTGCTCTCCCACTGGCCAGCATGCCAGGGGGTTTGCTGCTTTTGCACAGCCTGATGCTAACTGAGGGCTCAGCTGTCTACCTGCACACACAGGCTGCATCAAAGCTGTAAGCCTGCTGTCATTCAGAGTAGCTCAGCATTAGTCCCCAAGTCTTTTCTTCTAGAAAAAATAATTGCTTTTACTTGTGCCCACTGCCAAAAGCACACTTTGAAACCACCAGCAGCCCTTGCAGGGACAGAGACTGGACCAAGATCTGAGAGTGACAGAGAGGTGGAAAGGAGCCAGCTGCCAGGAGCTTAAGCAGCACAGCACCCAAGGGGCAATCACATCAGAAAGGCACAGAGCTCTGCTGAACCACTTCTAGCTGGGGAGCTGGGGCCCAGCTGCTCTCTTAACAGCTCACTCTGCTAAACCAGACCTCAGCAACCGCAGCACAGCCCTCCCCATCTCTCCCTTGCGCTTCAGAAATGCAGAATTGCTGAAAGCCTGTTTCCCTAAGCCTTTTTCTCTGGCAGGATATCAGTGAACAGGCATCTCATCTAGACATTTACACCCTGAGTAGGCAGTGATGAGGAAAGAGAGAGCCACGACGTTGCTGTTAAGGAACAATTTTTTCATGTAACACATATCAACCAGGAAGGTTCTGTGACAGTGAGTATTATCAGAACTGATCCCTAATCATCCTTCTCTAGAACATTCTTTCCAGCTATATCTTAATGCTCTTGTGTTTGCAGGGATATGTGACTTTGGGCCCAAGCTTCCCTTATTAAAACAATTTGTTAAAAAAATATACATGCAAGCAGAGGAACATCTACCAACACCTTAGTATGGAAAATACAGAAATATAAAAACTGGTTTACATTTTTTCAGATTGAGTTAATGGAAAAAGTAATCACTTGACTGTTTACAGTCATCAGGATAAATGCTGACAGGTTTTATATAGGCTGTAATATCCATCTGGAAAATGTTTGGACATTTCCAAATTTCAGGAACAGTCATTTTATTTGCAAGACAAAGGAAAAGGCTAAGGATTGAACTAACCGTGCCATCCCACAAGGAAAACAATATTTTTTGTTTTAATGCCACAAACATGTTAAGCTACTGTGTAGAAAAGTTTCATATGTTAGCATTAGACTTAGTTCTTTTGAGAGGCTTTTTAAAGTAGCCTTGAACATGTGGTTTGATATGCTTTATTCTTTTAAAAGAATTTTCTTTAAAAGATCCATCCAGATACCAGATTCTTTCAGGCATCTGACATGCTGATCATGAGGACTGCTTGAGTTCTTGAGAAAAGGTTTGGAGGCAAATCTGATGTCTGACTCTTGTGAAATGAGGGCATGAAGATATCTTGCACAGGATAAGCTGCAAGGCATTTTTAAAAGAAACAGCTGGTTCCTTCCAACCTGGGCAGGAGGCAGCCAGAATTTCCTTTGTTTTTAGTAGATTTTAAACTAACTCTATTGTTTAGGGAAGGACTGTAAGCTACCAAATGCCTAAGAAATATTGTGTCTTGTCTGTGCTACACCATCTGTCTTTGCAAAGCTACAGCAATATTAGAAGTCTTACTGTTTGGCATTTCATGTTTTATGTATGCTGTGATATCTTTTCATAGTATTAACTTAAATATTGCATGATTGTCTGCAGGTTTAGAGAAAAAAAATTCCTTCTCCCTCCCCTTCCTATCAACAGATATTTATATTCACTGGAATTCAGTAATTCTAGTAGGGGGTAGGGGCTTCCTGTAGTCCATCTGTAGGGCTTTGTCCTCACAGTGTATATAGGATATAACTTTACATTTCAGACAGACCAATGGACATAACTTAATTTTGACAGTGCCTTGCCAGCTGACAGGTGGCAGGACAGATTTTCTCCCTCATGAGGCATCTCCCATGGGACTCATGGGGTGCTGGAGTAATGGGCAGGAATAAAACATTTTCCATGGAAAAAATATATCCTTGTAAACCGACAGGAAGGACAGAGATTTGAAGGCACATAAAACTCTACAAGGGTGACAAAGCTGGATTATCTAGGCAAACTCCCCAAAATGTTCCAGTTCACTGGATTTTACTGACTTAAGAATATAGGGACTGGAATTCTAAATGTATCCATAATGAACTCCACACCAGAAGTCATCATGAAATATGGTCCTAGTACATCTTGTCTCTACCAAAGCCCAGACTACACATCTAGGTCAACAGAAATATGGTCTGAGTGAGAGAGGGGAAATCACTTTCTTTCCTCCTTCTTACAAAATAAAAAGAAACTCAGCCATTTTAAGCTGTAATGGAATGAATGGAGATTTAAATGCTTGGCAATTGCTCAAGAAATACTGGGATTTCACTTTTATCAGTGTTTGACAGCACACAAAGGGAGACTGAAGTTGATCTCCATACACCTCAAACACCCAAGAGCCAGGTTACAGGACCAGCCAGTGGCATCATTTCCAAATTAAACTGGCTTTCCTGACGAGCTCCTCTACTTGCTCATCAAGAGAGCCCTAAAAACTTCTATTAAAGAGGAACCTTGACCAGAAGGAGACTGCCCCCCATCAATATGCATCATCCAAATAACTTGGAAACAGACAAGCCTTCTCCTTGGGAGGGTTCCTCTGGATATACAGAAGCCTTGGAAACATCAGGGTTAATGCTGAATTCTCCCTTATTCTTCATACCAAGGACTGCATCAAGCTTCTGAAACACCTCTCTCAGGAAAACAAAAAAGATACTGAATGCTTTCTCTTTGGCTTTTCATCCTTATGTATTACAGGTGGCAGAGAGGCTTGGCAATGCTTTTAGGGCCTGCTGGACACTGAATGACAGACCTAAGAAACCATTAAAAAATAAACAAATCAATGTAATCTCAATGTGCCATCAAATTCAATGTTGAACATGCAGCAAAAATCAGATGCTTCAGAAATTTGTGGGACTACTTAGAGTGATGCACTAAGTAACTTGCTGACAAATCATACATTCCATTATTTATTACTTGGCATGACCATTTAAAATTAATAAAATTGCCTGGTTTGGTGAAAGTAGAATATAAGTTATTGACTTCAGTAATTGTTACAGTATTTACCCCAATACTGAGACATACAGAAAAAAAAATATTTTAAGCAAATAAAACAAAAATGTATATTTTTATAGCTTGCAATTGAACATTTTAATACCATTCGAATTACTCTTAATATTAGCCTGGCATTCCAGAGGCAAATATGAGGGTTGTTTTTTCCATTTCTTAAGGCAATAATGCAATTCCACATAAGATGTAATTACCTACAGCAAAGGAATGTAGATTATTACACATGAGCAATCAGTGTGAAAGTATAGCTAGTCCAGCAGGATTCTTTTTTTATTTGAGAAGTTATAGAGGTCATGGCACTGCAATCAGATGCAGGCCTGGTTTCTTTTGTAGGTTTGCCTTCACATTTGCCTTTTGAACATGAAAAAGGCTATTTTTTTTCCATGGAGAGGAAAGGTAGGTGTTCTGCACGCTTTTCTATTAATAGGGAGCTGCTCTGTGTGAACAATTAAACCAAAAATAAATAAAGCTTATTCCTATCTGAGAGCACAATCGAGTCAAACACCAAACAAATAGTCAAAACAATGGTCTTTGAAGGCTGGCATAGCTCCAGAAAAAAATTACAAAGCAAAGGATATTCAGTTTTGAAACGTGTTGAACAAAGTAGAAAATAAAAACCTCTTGAATTCACATAACAAATATATTTGTTTTGATCTAAACCTTTTCAATCTCAACTCACAATTCAAGCTTTGTTGAAAATGGAGTGATGGCACAAGGGAGTTACAAAGAAGAAGCAGAGAGGTGTAGTTCATATTGTTCAGGAAAAATATGTTCCAGTTATCAGAAATAACCAGAGTGGAAAAAATAAATATGATCATCTGAAATCACTCAGGCTTCCATGTTTATCATTCATGATAAATAGTAGAAAATAAGTTATTTTTCTATTACTGCACAATAACCAGTATAAAACCTAGAACCTCAGAAAAGAAGAGGAAAATAGGAAAAACTTTTTTTTCTAGCAAAAATAACTATTCGTTCCTTTAAATCCAAGAATCCCAAAATTCGGGAAGAATGGGTTCCTGAATGTCTGAAAAGCAACTTCAGAATTTGCCATACTCTGCTTATTGAATTCCTCTCCCACTAAATCTTCCAAGATTTATGTGAATGCCGGCTGCAAAACAGCTGCTCACGAACAGCTGAGTGACCAGCCATGGCTGGCTTTAGATGCTGTCTTTGGTTCTTTCTTCATTAAGGTGGAAAAAGGAAGGAAGTTCTAGGACACAGCTAATGCTGTGGGTACTGTACAGCTCAACAGATTCCACGTGAGGGTTTAACAGCGCTACCCCAATACACAGGTTGAACTTTTCTTTTTTCCTTTCCTTTTTTTTTTTTTCTTTTTAATTTGAGTTTTCTTTAAGGATGATTACAGGTCTTTGTGAAAAGAAGAGCTTCACTTCTGAGACGACCAAGGTAATTCTTAGCCTGAAGAATTTTACCAGGGACAACCTCTCTCAGGTCACCAGCACTTCAATGCTAATGGTATAAAGGTCTCTGTTGAGACACCACACACAACATGGTGCTACAGTTAATGTCCAAACATTGACTGACATATAAATGATCTGCAAAGTCACAACAGTTTTCAGACACATTAGTAGCACCACCTAATTTTACTTGAATTCTGACAAAGTTTGAAAAACTGTCACTCTGAAATGTTACTATCTGCTAAGGGAGGATGTATACTGCAATGTATTGTAATGAAATAAATAAGTTCCTGGTTGTCAATTTTAATAGTTGGTCTAACAGACACTCAAAAGGTGATTACTGAAATATATTACAAATAAATACAAATTAAAAATCCTGGGATATTTAAAAATACTTTATAGCTCTTTTTGAGATCATGTGTGCCAGAAAATCTAAAAACTACTTGTATTGGAGTATATGTTAAAAATCCCAAAGAGAAACAAGGGTGAGAATCTGAAAAGCTGTAATAATTTTGAAAATAAAATTGTATATTAGATTTAGATTTCTGAACATCCAACTGTTCACTGCCTTATTTAAGCTTCCCCTAATCAATTTCTCTTTCCTCCAGTTACCAATATTTCCATATTTTCACAGTGCTGACTTTCTCGCAAATTTCTTCAGCAGTATTGCATGAACACATAAATAGGACTGAAGAGGACTCTGAATAATTAACAGATACAAAGTACATTGAGAGAGCTACCTTGTAGAGGGGGCATTGTGCTTGGCCACTGCTCACCTCTCCCTGCATTATAAGTCACATTTTTTCCCACAAACTCACTTGTTTCTTCTGGGAGTTTTTTGAGTATGCTGAGGATTTGAAGTAAAAGCTTTATCAGCCAAAAATTAACCACCAGCTGCCTGTCCACATGTCCAAGACTTACAAGTTGACCAGGTCTCATTTAAACTGTTACAGCTTCTTCACAATCTCCTGTTCTCTGCTCATTTAGACTGTAAACTGCTCTGAGCAAGGAATTTCTCTTAGCAAAAATATAATGGGGGCTTTGGTTTCAATCAGAAGGTCTCAGGATTAAAGCCGTAAAGGCTGTGTAAGTTACAGAGTCACCATCTACATGAACACACACATGCTCATGAAGCTTGCATAACTGTGCATAAAGATATCTGTCCATTCACAAACAGATTTGTAAATAAACATACAATGCATAATTTTGACATGCTATATGTACAGAATAAAAACAATTTACTTAGATTTAGACATCTAAATCTATATGTATCATATCTGACTCCTTTCATGAGCAAAGAGGAGAAATAAGAAATACCCCAAAACAAAACCCCATCTAGCAGCATGACACTGTGGAGTGGTTTTGATAAAACCATTTTTCAAAAACTGAGGTAGTCTAGAGAGAGAAAAGTCAAACTGCAATGAATCATATACAATTTGTAACAAAAACTGAAACAACCCCAAGTCCTCCATCTGAGATAAATGCACAGCAGGTAGGACAAAAAGCAAGGCCTGGTTTGCACCAGTTCTCAGCACAGTGGTTTTGTGGCAATTATTAAGACACAAGCTCATGAAAAGAGGGAGCCAAGGCTGGAAAAGGAATAGCAACGCCCTAAAGCACTGCGCTGTTCATGTGTTGAGCACAGGCTCTTGGCTCAGAGCAGGTACAGGTTGGATCATCCCAGCATGGGGTGTTCTGTGTGGTTCAGCTTCAGAGCTTGTCTCATGTCCTGGATGATCTGCTGGGCTGGATGCTCTCAGATATCACTCTGCTCCTTGGAACTGAGTCTCTTCACCCAGGGAAGTGCCTCCTATGGCCACGTGGGGAAGAGATCTGGAAGTATCTCAAAGAGGAGGAATAGCCTTGAATCAGGGGAAAACTTCCATGTCCTGGTGGGTTAGCTTCATGGGGTAGCTTTCCTAACTTCTTTTCTGAAACTAGAGAGCATGGAACACAGGTGCCACAAACAGCAAGGGGTGGTAATTGGTATGATCAGAAGAAATGGTGTGGACTGAGATGTTCTACATCAAAATGCAGCCACGTTGCAAACACTGAGAGTTTCTTGAGTCCTCAGGGCTAACAGGGAGGTGTTCATCACCTTTCTATAGGAAATGATCCAAAGTAGATCAGACTTGCCAGACACAGCAGCTTTGAAACCCACCACAAGATGAATTCCAGACTGTTAATTCTGCTTGAAAATCCTTACCATCTAAAATTAAGGATTAGGGTGAAAAGGGGTTATTTAAGAGCTTCCATCATTCTGGGCAGAATGAAGAGACAATGACCCCTGGAGCCAAGCCCTGAAGGGCAGGGTACAATGTCACTGGGAGCCAGGGCTGAGGTGGGGCAAAATCCACAGCCTGCTCACTGCTGAGAACAGTGACAATGTCACAGACCAGCTGGGGTTTTTGGTCACTTCAGAGTCTTAAGTTACTGTGAGGGCATAAATGAAATAAATAATTATAATATTTATCATATTATAATATGATAAATATTATATTATAATATTATTATAATAATATAAATAATATCTGTATAAACAATAGCAAAGGTGAAGGGAGCAAAGTGAAAAGCAGAGAGGAGCACCAATATCCAGGAATCTAAGTTTGAGACAGAAGACTGCTCAGCCCTGGGGATCATATGTTCCATCATCAACCAAAATGTCAAGTACTTTAGTCAGAAAAACATAATATTTCCCTTGGGAAAGCAATTCTAAATGAGTTTTGTATTATCTCATGACATTCAGAAACTACAGAGAAATTTAGGACTCTAATCCTTTCTAGATTCTTTTTACCATGCATCCCTACCTGAAATGAATTTTAGCATTAATACAGCTGACTGCTGCTTTACAAATACATCATTTACAGCTTTGGCAGCTGGAACTACAACACCTAATATAGAGATCAGTTCATTCCTTGACTTTGCCCTTCCTATTCTCCCCATGTGCCCCCAAATCAATGAACAGGATTTTCCAAGTTAGTTTATAAAATATACCAAACAAACATTGAAATGATTTCTGATCCAGCTGGTCCACACTTGTGGCAATTTTTTTCTAAGCATTGGGCAATGATATTATAAAATAATACTGTACCCAATGATTAATATTGAAGAAACTACTGTCAAGAATGTGGGTGTTTCCTGACCCAAGAAACCCTTCCATAGAGCTCAGTAAATCTCAGATAACCATTTTCTAGTACAAGTAAGAAAACAAAGTCACTTCCCATTTGCTTTTGCTGTGAGTGAAGCTCAAGGTAGCAGTGGGTGGGTGGGCTCACTTTCGGCTTCACACACTGGGAAGGTAAAGAAAGAAGTAAGTAAAATTGAAGTCCTCTTTCTTCCACTCTCCTTCTTCCCCTCAAGCTGGTTTCTTCAGCACAGGTAAGCATGGGGGCAGAGTAAACAGGTTGAGGTCTGTCTGTTGTGTCTGAGGCTGTAAAAGGGCTTGGCTGTAAAAGCACTTTGCTAGGCTGCTGCAGGCCTCTTGTCAGTGAGTCAAGGCTGAGCCCTAGAGCAGGAGGGCATGGAATATTCCCAGCCCTGAGTTAGCCCCTCAAAAGGACTGCTGTATCTAGAGACATTTCCACAGGTGCCTTCACACTCACAGAGGAACCTGCCTGAGCTGGCACCACAGTGGTTTGACTCTATTCTGCTGTCACACAGATGCAGTTTCATCCTGGGTCTCTTATTCTAAGTTACATCTCTAAAAGAAGAAATGGGGAACCTCATCTCAAAAGGACAGAGAAGAAAGGAAAATGGAACTGAAATATAAGTTCAATACACTTGTGACATCTACCAGACACTCAGTTTTGCTGGTCTCATTTAGAATACATAATGGCATAGATTCCACACTTGTCAAAAGAGAGAAAGAAAAGCAACCTGTTTTTCTAGGTAGAATTAGCCTTGAGCTTAAATTACACAACAGAAGAATTTGAAACACAGGCTATGGTTGTGAAGCAAGAAATAGACATACTGGAGAAGTTTGTAAAACCTCACATCACCAGATTCACCCATCTCTAATTTAAACCTTCTCCCTTGCTCCCAGGGGAAAAAATTGTGTGTCCTAGAAGTGCCTTCCCTCTCACTGCTTGGTAAGTGGATTGCCTTCCTGCCTCAGGCAGTTCTTGGCTTAGATCCACAGTCAAACAAAGACACAGTCTGGCACTCGAGCTTCACCATTTGTATTCTTCAAGTGCTCTAAAGATTCTCTCATCTGGAGTTTTTCCATTCTGCTCTGTAACATCTGAAGATGCCTTTTCTTTCCCTCCCTACCATATGTCACCCTGGAATCAAGATGCCAATGCAACAAAGATATTTTGACTGATGTTACATAAATGCCAACATGGGGAATTTCTAGTTTAGCTGCACCAGACAGATCATGATGGGCAGATTGATTTCACTGGATCTTAATGGATGAAGTCAGGAACAAAATCCTCTCCCTTTGTGGTAAGGACAAGAGCTTCCTTTAAAAAAAGTATTTTCAATTCCTTAAACAATTCCAGGCTTAGACAAAAACTCTTTGAATTAACCAAAGTCATTCTGGAAATATAAAACATGAGCTTTGAAAAATAAACTAACTGAAACGTTCTCTCAGGGAAAGAAAACATCCTAATTTTTCTGGTTACAAGACCAGCTATATTTATTTAAAATTTTTAATTAAATACACTTACTGAATACATTCAATATGGTTTAATTCTCCTGTTCCATTCAAGGCTTGGTACAACTTACACGCTCCTCTCAAAACTATTTCTGTAAGCATTACCGCAAGAGAATTAATGCCACAAATAAAACTACAATTTGTAGTTTAGTCCATAGCTTTCCATTCAGATGAAAGATACTTTGTGAAAATGAACAAAGATAGGAAGTAAGCAGGAAATTATGAGAGAAGGCAAATGAAAAATATTCAGCATGCTCCTCACAATAGGATCCTGCAGCTGTGACAATAAGGAGGGACAGAGGAACTGAAGTTTGAAGGCAGGAAGACTTGTAAAAACCTCAAAGCAGTGGGTTTGGATATTCATGTGCAACATTTCACAACTTTGGGAGCATGTCTGTAAACAGCTGCCTAAGAGAAAGCCAGCTTATAGTTTTTTATGAACAACATCCTTCCTTCTTACTGCCTGTCAGTCCATAAAACAGCAGTTGGGTCACTTTGTTATTTTTTGGTTTTGTTTCTAGAACTTCATCCATTTCTTCTTTCAGCTTTATTGAGCCGACTTCTGTCACCTTCACCTTGGCATGCATGCTTTCACTGCCATCAGCTTCAAATGGATACAAGCCACGATGTGCAATGCACAGACACAAATCCAGCCCCCACCACGTGAGCTGGGAGGAAATGTAGGTCCTGCAGCCCTCTGCCAGTCAGAGATCCTGCAAGGGCTGAGTCTGCTCCTGCTAGAGCTACTCCTAGCCAGTATGGAGTGCTGATTTACAGCTGGGGATTTACAGCTGCCTCAAACTCTGGTCTGCAATGCAGACAGCAGCCTCCATCCCTGCAGTGCCTGTCCAAGAGGGTCCAAGTGCACACGTGGCATCTCTAGGCATGCACAGAGCTGGGAGTGCATCCTGCCTCCTTTCCCTGGCCTCAACCCAAACAGGAGGAATCTGTCTCCAGGGTGGAGCTGAGTTCCTGGGAGAGTGCTGGAAGCAGACTTCCCAGAGAAGGAAGGTTCTCCAGACATTATTCCTTCAGCCAGCCAGGCAGAGCAGCAAGAATGATCTTGCCTCACCCACAAGGCATAAGCCAAGAACGCTGCACCAGCAAGGAGTCCCCATGGGCAGAGAGACAGACACCAATGTGCAATGCCACAGTCAATACCTGGGTTCTATTCACCAGGCAGTGGAAAAACACTACAAAGGCTTGGCAGTGAAAAGATGTGAAAGCTGGAAGTGAGAGAGGTAAATGCACTTTTGCTGCTAATGGATCAGCAGGGGATCTGCAGCGAGGTGTTTTTTACCTCTGCTTTTCCTCTGATGAAATCACAGCTGGGGAAGCAATATTGTCACTGAATCATAAGCTGCAGATGCTGTGGAAATACAGATTTACTCCCATCACTCAAGTATTTATTAAGTTAATAAGTTTTTGAAGAAGGCAATATAATAACAATGAGAGTTTATCTTTTTGAGGTAGCTCTCTTCCTTTTAATTTCCAACAAATGAGTGTCCTTTCTGTTTATCTTCATTCCAGCTCCAAGCACTCTCTTTAGTGAAAAAGAAAAATTTCCTTACGAAGCCTGCAGGAACCCAGGAATGTCTGCACAAGTATTTGTAATGAACTCTATTATTTTGGCTATTGGTAAGTTGGATACTGACAGTATAAGCTCAACCAGCCCAAACTCACATGATGCCAGAGCAGTCTGGACTACTGAAAAGTATGCAAGGAAGGAATAAAGTAATCTTTTCTGGTCACTTCTGGAAAATGTGATCTCCAAATTTTCTTTTGTTTATCATATGTCTATGCACAGTTAAAACATAAATTCAATTATTTCACTTAGATACATTAGATTTACTATGCATATTGAGGTAATGTTATGCAATTTCCTTGATTTTTTGACAGGCTTACTTTATTTCATTTGGTCCTTAGTTTGGACAATAAGAATTTATCTCACTGCTGAGCTGAAGATCTTAGGAGGTATGAGCTCCCAATAGTTCAATGGAGATCAATATTTCCTCCTGACGTCTGAAATCAGGGCTTTAGGTTCAGAGTAATCATTTATTCCTTGAATATTACCCAATTTCAATTCACAGTCCATATCATTTTTCTCTTTTTTAGTGTTTCCTGCTACTGTGCTGCACAACCTGTAATCCAGTTTTAAGTCCTCTTTTCCCATGAATATGGTGGGTTTTAAACTCCTGTTTCAATACATCTCTCTATCACTAGAATGCATTGCTAGTTTTGCCCTATTTTCGTTTTCTCATTCTACCAGTAAAATAACTGTTAATTTATAATGAACACATGTTCAAATTACATGATTAATAGTAATTATTTATTAATACCAGTGTCAGTCGGCTGCCATTTGTCACAGCTCAAAGAATAAATATAGGTTATCCAGATACACTACTAAAAAATGGAAAAGGAGGAAAAAGTGCCATCAAAATCAAAAAACATTATGTGAACTTCATTTGTAGATGCAGCTGCCTGTGCCAATATTTACCTCCATTATTGTTTATAATGGAATTAATAGGTTCAAGTGAATGAACAGTATTTCAAGATAAAACAATGAAATATTACAGTTAAGGGGAAGATGAAAAGTATTTCAGGACTTATCTTGAAATCTGATGCTTAAAAATGCTGCATAAAGCCCTGGAAATCCTGCTGTAGGCAGCAACAGGAGCAGAGGACTGGATAGTGTTCTACATTTCCTCCTGTGAGAGTATTGGATTCATGCAAGGAGTGGGAGACAATCATTGCCCCATCACCATATTTATAAACCTCCTCAAATACTCCAGGATTTGTGAGTGACTACAGGTGAACAAAGCAAGTCAAATCATGACATCATATACATATGGTTCAGGATCACAGCCATGACTTTTACTTTGTTAAGTCATTTTTTTGGATTTGCTTAATAGTGCTAATTGTTAGATTTATGAGGGCTATTTGCAGTCTCTGGATCCTGCCATGCTGAGCTTGATTTTATCAAGCAGAAAAAAAAATCAGGTACATTAAGGGTATCAGATGATAGACAGAAAATTATTTCTGATTAATACTGTCGTTTCTCATTTGTGAGACTTTTCTTAGTTTGGAAAAATAGATAAGCAGTGAGGGAATTTTCAGTAGTCTGGGATACATAAAAGCATTATAAACTTCAGGTCACCTTTCCCAAAAGAGTGCCCACGCTCTCCCAGATTTTTGGTTCTTCTTTTTCTGACTCAGATGCCTTCCTGTGAACCTCCTTTTGTCCCTGTGCTCCCCTTGAGCTGGCAGAAGCTCAGTTCCCTCAGGTCAGGAAAGGAAGAACAGTCTGTCATTACTGGATGTGAGCATAAGCATTCATTTCCTCACCCAGCAAAGCCTCACACTGCTGCCAACTGCCTCTATGCCTTCCAGTATTTTGTGGTCTCCTCCTCTCAATCTTTCAGTGGCTTCCTTCAAACCTTTTCGTGACTCCTTACCCATGGTAACCAGGGTTGGGAAAACGTGGCTGTGAGGTGAGAAGAAAGGTGCACAGATATAATGGAGAAGGATGTTTGTGACTTGGCAGAAGAGACCAAGTCCAAGGGCACAGGTGGCAGCACGAGTGACACGGTTCTCAGGTGCCAGCAGCTCCCCACCAGGAGCATCCGGGCACACGCGGCACCGCCAGGCATTGCCACAGCCTGTGCTCAGGACTCCAAGAAATAGAGTGACTGATTTCAGAGAAAGGCTGTGCCTCAGAGAAAGGCTGAGCAAACAGCAGGTCTAGAGCAAGTTTATAAAAAGATCAGATTTTTCAAGAGACTAACACCTTGGAAAATGTATTAAAACCACTCCTGAGTACACTGGAAAACCGGACATCTTACTCATCAACCTTATTCTCTTTCATTCTTTGGTCTTCTGCCTCTGAGACAATACTTACTATGGGATCTCATTAGCAATAACTAAAATAAAATATTAAACATATATTGCCTTTCTCATGTGGTAAGGCTTCTACAAGGTCATAATAACATATTATTGCCAGGCAGTTTTCACAAGACCTATTAAACAGGTCAGTCTATGAGTTGAAAACAAGCTATTTATTTAAGGTTTTCTGTTTGCACTGAGTGCCTTTTCACCTCATTATATGACTGGGTTTCTGACCCTGGTTTGGAGTTTTATAGAGAACAGCATGGGCTGAAAGGCAAATAAAACAATGAGTGCTTTGGTACACTCCCATGTAAAAAGTTCTTTTGTTAGGAGGCAGCTACTAAAACTTGATAATGTTTATCATATGAAAGTAAGCACATGGAAGAACAGAAAAATGTATAAGCTAAGGAAAAGTGACTCTTGTGCCCAATGTTTTTCCTACTCACACATTTTTACGGGAGAAAAAGAAGGAAGGGGCAGTCTCAGACAACTTGAACCAGGCTTTTGAACAGATGTGTTTCATAAACTGAAAGAAATGGTGCAACATTTTCCTAGTGTTGGACCAAGGGCTCTGATCCAACAGACACAGAGCTTTTTCCATTCAGCAGGTAGGGAGGGAGGGAGTGCTTATTACACACGTCATCTTTTTACCATGAAAAATATGTATTCTGAATTAGTAGGTAAGAGAGAACTTTCAGAGTATCTTTGAAGAGACACACCTGAAGTTTGAGCATATTTGCCAAGACGCTTTCTAATGTATGGAGCTGAAATTTTAGACATAGTAAAGATACTCTTTTAAATTGGCATATTTTCTGCTCATTTCCTCTGCTTTGCAACTGAAGTACTTTTCTCTTGCAGTGGTGCTGTGACATCACTTCTGCTTCTGACATGTTCTTGAATTGTGAAATTAGTCAGAGTATCTGGTCGCTGAATCCATGTTTTTGTTTTGGTTGTTGTTGCTCTTTTTAATGCTGGGAGGACTGTTACAGGAAACATTAACTCTCTAGGAGATTTTACATCTGGAGAAGGCAAATTTCCAAAATTACATATTAAAAGAAGAGAGATCTTCCCCAAAAGTCAGTGACTGCAGTAATCGGTCACACGTACAAGCGTTGTACTTTAAGGTTTTAAATTGAGCCATTAGAAATTGCAGCTTTTAGTGATGACTGTGCTGTAATGTGAAGAATGCTTTGCAATCCTTGAGAGGAAAAGCAATATAATGTCATTTCATATATTTTTCATCCATTAATCATCACCCTATTTTCACTGGGTCTGAGGGTTATTGTCTCTGCTTATGGTGTGATGAGGTCAGATGAAGAGAGGCTGGGTGCCTCACTGAAGGGCACAGAGCAGTGGGAAAGTCACAGCTACTGACCACTGGGTGCTTATGATGTACCTCCTATGGCACATATTTGATGCCACAAACCAGCTTTTGGTCTTCACCAGAGATTCTGTATTTGGGGAGGCATCCTATACAGAAGAACATTTGGCAGCATGAAACACTGCTCACTTTTCTGTGCATGATGAATAAAAACATGTGTGTGTGATATGAACAAGAAGAGATATGCCAGTACACAGACTAAACTTAAAAGGGTAATTGCAAATTTAGTCCTGTTGACTCATCCTCTTTTGTGAAATTGATGTAAAGTGCTGTAGCTGAAATCATTATTTACTTCTTATTTATTTTGAATTCTTACAGATGGCTTAGAATAAGGAGCTTTGGCCCTGAAGCTTCAGCCCCAGTGAGCTGACTGCCAGATCACTGCAGCCTTTGTGTCAAAACAGCTGATCCAGAGGAAGTCAAAGTGGTGACACTTTTAATAGCAAAGCATTCCCCTGGGGAGGAGACAGGGCACACCTGCAATTATTCTGTGGCCATGACACAGAACACTGCACAAACAGAGGAATTTGAATGCTGAGTTTCACGTAACCACAACTACTGAAACCCACATCTCTCAGGAGCAAGAGGTCTTTGGCAATCAGGAGATCTAAAATGATGCAGCACAGCAATGGTCAGGAAAGGTTATTCAGGCCACTGTTGGTCACAGCAGAGAAATATCTTTGAGTTACTGAAAGAATGGTAATGTTCTTGCCAAATCCACCTGCCATTTTCCATAATTTCTTCTGAAGCTGAAGCTAGACTATCCTCAGCTGAAGGTACCATGTTTTTGGATTGGCATGTATGGGCCACAGGAACTAGTAAAGAGGAGGACATGGTGAGGAAACAGGACTGGAGACAGATGAGGAGGCAAAAAGCAATTTGAGATGAGAAAGAGTGTGCTACAACGGGGAAGGAAGCGACCTGGTAGGTGACAAAGCAGAGAGTCAAAAATGAAAGTTAGCTGCCAGTCTAACAGCTTGCTGCTGTCAAGGGTGTGGCTCTGCCTCCCAGATCTCCACTTTGGGTAGCACTTCTTCTCAGCGTGCTCTGGCACCCAGCACTGTCCCAGCAAGGCAGTTCAGCTCACTAAACCATGATACAACCAGCCTTTCTTCTTTCACAGTTGTTTCCCTTATTCCCCTTCTTCCCTCAGAGAAGTCCATTCTCAGCTGTACCACCAGGCTCAGACAGGGCCAGAAGATTTCATAGGAGCTGTGGTTCAGAGTGGTGGATGCAGAGCTGATGTCTTCCTGAGCACATGGATGCATTCAGTCCCCTCCTAAAGCTTCACATGGAGCACAGCAATCCCACCTTCAGGCAGCTGCAGATGTGTTTGCCTGCGCCTTGAATGTGTAATGAATTCCCATCCAAATTGAAGGAAGAAAGGTAGATGCTTCCTGGCCTGAAGTCTCAAGGAAACTCTTAGGAAGGCAGTATTGCATTTACTAGGTATTTCTTTATTAAATCTCACTATTCCAAGAGTCTGAATCTGTCTGATGCTGCCATTGCTGCAACTTAGAGATGCCTAAAGAAAATTCAGTCACAGACTGAGGTTATACTTAATCCTTTCAATCAGATCATGCTGGAGAGCAATATTATTTAACAGAAGAAAGCTGTTTAGTAGAAAGTGCTATTGTTAAATTATCTGTGGATACATTCCTCAAAGCTGTTAGTACAAGGTTGTCTGACCTCACAAGCATTCTAAACTCATCCTCCAAACATTAACTACCTTTTGCAACTACAGACCTGTGGCAGAGTTGACACACACAATATATTCCAGCTGCTATTAGATCACAAGTTCTAGTGTTGTGAGGATTCACACACCCAAATCAAAACCACAAAATGAGAATTAAATGTATTCTTTTCTGCTTTGTCCTTTAGATATTTTTAAGATGTTGACTCCAAAAGAGGGTTACAAAAAGAGCCTGGTCCTAAGAAAAAATCTTCTTGCAGAGAGACTGGTAAGCAAATCACATTGAAATTCTTCAAAGGAGAAATTAGAGGTGATCTTGCCATAATGCACGAGCAACCATACGGGGAAGAGATTTCCAATAGTCAGCCCTTTGTGCCTGCAGTTGCAGAGCAAGATTCAGTGCCTGAATTTTTGAATCTTTAGCCTGGAAGCTGAAGCTAGAGAATGGCTATCACTCCCTTCTCCTGCCACAACACTCCCTGAGGACTGCGCTTGCAGGAGTCCCCACTGTACCGTACCCAGAGCACTGAAGGGTGGGGAAACACAGGGAAGCTCAGGAGCAGAAACTCCTTTTCCTATTCTGTCAACCCAGATGGACAAGCTAAAGACTACAACAGCTACATTTTCTAAAAGCTGGTGGGTCTCCTGTGGATCTGGAACCCACAGTTTTCTGTTCGCATCACCAGAATAAGGTGAGGGGAGATTTGCTGGTTACAGGTCCAGAAGACCCCACTTCTGCATAGTGACAGATGTAGGCAACTGGGAATCATATACCCCTGAAATCACATCCCTTACTGCTTTGAAACTTGCACTTTAAATCTCGCATAGATACACTTTCTGTTTGGTTTTAATGTATCAAATAAGATAGATAAGTATTTTAACTGAGTAGTATCACTTCCCTAGGGAAGGCTTTTGACATTCCTTCCAGCCAAGAAAGAGGTGAACTTTTGAACCAGGACATCAAATTATTCAGAGGATTGTCAACAAAACTACTCATTCATGTTGCCTGATGAAGCCTACTACAGGCAAGTTTTGTTGCAGTGACCCATTATGAGTAATCCCACAGACTCATAGGGTGTTTCTGTGGTCTCTCTAGTGCCAGTAATAACTGGAAAATTCTGTGTGCTACCGCTACAGAAGCCTCAATAATATAAAAAGATCTTCGAAGCTTTAGAAAACTTAAAATTTCTGCTTTGACCAGCTTTTTAATGCCTGTTTTAATCACTGTAAAAGAGCCAGAATTAAAGGTAGAGTTTTGGAACAGCAGTAGCAGGGGAGACAAGGACCCACACTACTTTGTTCTCTAGTATGGATGTACAATCCACGTGTACCTGGAAAATAACCAATTTGAGCGGGTGTGGTTTTTTAGGATGTCTTAGTCCTTTCCCTCTGTTTTCTTGGTTTATTTAAAACCACAACTTTCAACTTATGGGTATGACCTTTATGCAAAGCCAACAAAAACTCTTTAACAACACTGCATTACAAAAGAGCAAACTTCATGACTTCTGCCTAGTAAAAAAAGAGAACTGAAAATTGTTTGGGGCCACTAGCACGTGGACAGAAAACAAATCTATGGCCGTCAATAATTTCTGGTTAAGGACTCAAATATGGAAAAATGCTTACCTGAACCAGTAATGAGCCGCTTAATGAAGTAGATCATAGACTGATTTGTTTGGTAGAACAAATTTTAGCCCCAGATTTGGGCATCTCATATAAAATATTGGTCCCCATATAAAATATTAGTTGTGATCACAGTCCAGTGTAGTATTAATTATTCTCCCTGCCACAAACAAACTGTTCTCCTCATATACCTGATTTTCTACCTAAGAATCAAAGGCAGGAAAAGCTGAGGAAATATCATCTCTTTAGCCCAGCCCCAAACCGGATTTCTTCTGCCCTCTGTGTCATGCCAACTTTTCATGCAACTCTTGATTGTTACATGAAATCAAATGCAAAGTCTCACTTTGTCTCAAACAAACAACATCTCAAACAGCTGGGCACACCTGAATCTCCACTTTTGTGTATAGCAATTACTGATTTCTAAGCTAGAGCTGCTGGTGCCAGTCCAGAGGCCAAACAAGGGATAGAGAAGGTGGAAGTGTCACCATTTCACATTCCACGCTTGTGAGTCTCTGAGAATCTGTTCTGTGGTTCTGAACTGGGTATTTGCTAGACAACACTACCAACACATTTGTACGAGAATAATTCTGCATTTAGGAATAAAAACAAAGATTTCATGGGATAAGACACAATCTAACCTTAAAACTGCTTAATTTTAAAATCAAAGAAACAGGAGTCTAATTCTCATACTTTATGCCCAGAGTCAAGCTGGCTCTCAATGACAAGGTACAAATGGCATTCAATGCTGATCTCAGATTTTTCGACTACGAAATCATTTACTTTTGCTGCTCACAAAATACTTAGGATAAAGACCACAAGAAAATTAGTCCAGCCTTCAGAGATGAGCAATGAGCTTATGAACAATTGATGATATAAGAGGAGCATGCAGATCATAGTATGCTAAAGTTTTACAATTCACTTACAAAGTCTCTTTTGTAATCCTTGATTGATTAAATACCAGCATCTGCACTGCTCCAAAATCTGTCTTTTTCCACTTGCCTAGGCTATATTTGGCTTCCTGACCTGCTGTAAGAAGAAAAAACTCATCACAATCTCTTCAATTTTCATTTAGGACACACTCAAAAATTTTGTTCTTTTCTCTGTGTGAAGGCATGGATAACCTCTGACTAAAGTTTGAATCTGCAACACCTGGATCCTTTTTGTAATACAGAATTATAAATCAGAGCAGTAACTATTTCCCAAAAAGCACCATCATCCCACTATTCAGCTGCTTGTTGTTCACAATTCTGCCTTCTGAAAGAGAAGTCTTGCCTCTGTGTACAAGAAGAGAATGTCACAGTAAACATAACAGGCATACTCTAGTCCAGACTTTGTACCACATAAGCTATTTAATTGGATACTCAGAAAAGAAAGAGGTATAATTTTTATATGGTCCCCAAAATTACTAGTATTTAAGACATAGAGCTTTTCAGACTAGTTTGCCTTAAAACTGCACAAGTCTTAACTACAGATGCTTGAGTCCTGACCCAGCTAAAACCACTGGTTGTAGTACCAGTTTTAATAGGATTGGGAAAAGAGCTGGAAATCACATGTTTGTATGAAAAAATATGGGACTGTATGTATCAATTAGAAGCAGAAAGTAAAAAACACTTCACTGTCAGGATGTCCTTGTTTATCAGACAACTTTACTTGCTTTTAAATTCGTCAAAGTATCTTTAACCCTGAATTTATACTGCTTCTCAGCAGAAATCGTGTTGTTTCTCATGTGCATACAAAGCATGGCTCATGTCATGCCAGAGAACTGCCCAGCGTGTGAGGAAGGCCAAAGGCAGAGAACCTGGCTGTTGTCTGTGTGAACGTGGCCAGCAAGGCTATGAACAGCACAGCAAGTCCCTTCAGACAGCCTGTCCCAGCATCTCACCCCTGCTCCTTGTACAAAAAGCCTTCAAGGAAAGGATCACTTCTGAGTGCTGTCCACACCCACAAACAGATGTGGAAAAGGAAAGCTAATACAGCAATTGGCCATGATAAACTCTCAAGAGATATTTTGCAACCCACAATTAGCCAGGATAATCCCAGCCACGTAGTTTGTCTCCCATGAAAACTCTTTGACCTCAGATTTCTTTCTTGGAGCCTACTACTAAATTTTTTTTCCATGTCCCTCCCTTGGGCATTCAATGTAATAGCTCTGTTTACTAGAGCTTCAGCCATTCAATGTAATATGAGGGTGTCAAAAATGCACTGTTATTTCAGGCTTACAGACTTAAATCAATGGCATGGCTGGTGGCATATGATTAAAATAAAGGTGATATAAAAACTTCAAAGGAACGTTACCAGATACTAAAACTCTCTTAGAAAGACCTCACGAGTAGCCAGAGATTTTCCGAGAAGATTCCTTTACAGTGGAGTCTCTGTTTTATGTTTAGAAGAGTCATATTTTGAGCAGTATGAGATTTGTTGGACTTCCATCCAAGGAAACAATAGATATATATTGAAGTAGAAGCCCCTATTCTCTGCAAATAATTATAACTTAGCAGCAAAGTATTACAGCATTTTTTATCGTTAGTCCTATACAAAGACACCCAACTACCAGCACAGCACATAATAACAATATTTCAACACTTCTTTGATGCAGAATCATGAAATTCACACAAACCATTTAGCTATCAGTCCTTGGACAATAGCTGAATCCTAAGAAGACTCCCAGAAGAGTCCCTGTGACCCTCAATTTTATTATCTCGAGTAGTCATACATAGCAAAAGAATATGATAAGTTTTACAGCATATCATTTTATTACACCAAACCCTGTGGTCATGCATAAATCACACATTGAGAATAGTGCAAACACCACTTTAAAGCTGCTCTATAGGGGTTATTCTCATTTATGAGAGCCATTAGCATAAAATCAAGATTATACAGTTGGGAATTTTCTTCCCGAAAACTGCATTATTTTGTGTAGTCTCAAAGTCCATAATTCATCTCCAGATGGCAAGTATTCAAGGGCAAAACTGGAAGGGGTAAGCAGGAGAAGAAGTAGGCCTACATTGCTATTTAACAGTATTTATATTAGTATTTATAATAGTATTTATTATTTCATAACATCAGAAAGCTAATAGATTTTGGATAGACACTAAAGGATGCATATTCCAAGTGTTGTGTGAGCAATTCATGTGCACGAGTCCACAATATCAACATGGGATTGGCTTTTAGAAGCTATAAGTGAATCATTCTGATGGAAAACAAAATAACATGATCTCTGCCAGCCAGTTCTTGGAAAATAAACCGCACGTGCATAACTTGTGAAACGAGGAGGCAGAGTTTCCATTCCATCAGCTTGTCTGAAACATCTATGATTTCTGGTTTTTTCTCAGCAATGTGCTGCTGTGTACAGAGGATCCATGATTTCTGTTTTGTTCCCAACAATGTGCTCTGTGTACAGAGGCCACAGACAAACCCAGTGGCCCTGGGACATTGGGGTCATGCTGCCAGAACTCCATCTCAGGCAAACATCTAGTCAGAAACATAATGCACAAATGCTTCAGAGCATTCTGGGAAGCTGGGATTAACATGGACCTAAAATACCAGAACTTGTCCCATAAGGATGAATCTTAATCATATCAGCAAATCCAGCATCCCAGCCATGCTTTGAATCTGCTTTGAGCCTGCTGGAATATGACTTCCAGTAACAAAAGAAACAGCAGTCACATTTGCAACTTGCTGCTCTGCACTCAGGATTGTCAGCATACGACCTATACCCAACCAAAGCAAGGAAAAACCTCTCTTAATATTGCCAGTGGAATACTCTGGCACACTGCTCTTTTTTTCTCCCTCTTGCTTCATTTTGAAAAGGAGTTCATCACTGCAGCTACAACTCAATGCAACAACACTGGAGTGTTTTCCAGCCAAGAACCAAGGCAGAAAGCTTTGTCCCTTCCAATATGTAAAATCTCAACCTATATTGGGTTACTTTTAAGTTACAACTTGAAAAACACATGAATTTCCACCTTTGCAGTAGTAGCCTTTAATCAATGTGTAAATTTTAAGAAAACAATAACAACAGAGGGGAAAAAAGAGAGCAGTGTAACATTTGGTGAAACTGTCCACAGTATGATACAATACAGCTTACTATAATGCAACAAATCAGTTGGGATCTTATCTGGAGCATTTGCTTTATCTGTGCACCTTTTAAATCGTTGTTATTACACCCTCTTTTGCTTTCAATGCCCATTCATCAGGAGGGCTTTTGTTATCTGAAGGCTAAGTAAACAGGAGGGAAAACAAGCAACCCAAGCTATTGTATGACACTGGACAATGTCTTGCTGCCACCTTGTGTTGAGCATAAAGCACGAATAGTTCATATCTCACAGATACTTAAACAACAACAACAAAATAAAACATTGTACAGAAAATAAGCAAGGACAAAAACCTTCAGGAAGATGTGTGTGAATATGTGAATAAATATGTAATATTTTACAAATGGTTTAAGAGTTCACAAGGAGAAGAAAATTAGTATTTTCATTTGAAATTTATCCTCACCAGATAGCAGCAAATTTCACCATTACACCATGAAGAATGGGATTTCTTGAGAAGCCAGAGAGATTCTTATCCTACTCTTGGGCTACTAATCAAATATTGCAAGTGCCTTTTACATACATCCAAGCAATGAAAAATTCCTACAGTGCTGTAGCTTCTCGGAGTTTGGAATAAATCCACCTCCTGCAGATAAATTTCCCACCCACTGAATAAACTATATACAATGTCAGGATTGGTCTTGCTCTTGAACAATGTACAAAATCAATGCTGGAGAAAATCTGTCCTCTGGTAGCTCCACAGGCATTACCTTTCCTTGTGAAGCAATCACTGCACAGCAGCACACACACAGGCCAAGAAAATAGGTGGCAAACTCTTCTGCAGCAAATATTTGACCTTGCAGAATGATGTTAAAAGAAAATTGTTAATTAGGATATATTAGAGTTGCTACCATTATAAAAAGTTTGCTCTCTATTCCTCATTACTAGATAATGTTGTCCCTTCTGTGATGGCTCACTAAACAACATTCTTTATGTTTTAAACCTGTACCTTTGAACTTTCAGCTTCTGGTTTGCAGATCTCCTAAAGTCCTGTGAACTATTTCCAAGGTGCCTACAAAACTAGATTTTTTAAAGAGTACATTTTTAAGAAAGCATATCTCTTTTGTAAATTAGCTGTATATTTAAAGTTTTCAAAACATTTTCTTTCTCCATGGGCCAAAATTTAAAGGTCCATAAACTGAAGGAGGTAGGAAAGCACTGAATTAAGACTCAAAACTTTGGGCACCGCTCAAATCACAACATTTTTTTAGGACAGCACATACTTTTACCTTCAGACCTGTTGAAATCAGTAAAATGCTACTATGATCTTAACTGCTTAGTATGGTGCCAAGCCAGTTATAAACTTCTTGAGGATTTTCAAGGTTGCCATGCCACGCCATGTGCATAGATTTCTTTAACATAGTAGATAACATGATCATCAGACAGTCTTCCATAAATTAGAGATTATCCTGGGGTGGTAATATGGATTGGTGAGAAGTGGTTCCATTAATTCCATCACCATCAAAGAGTTCATATGAGCATTATGAAATGTTGGTGGGTTAAAGGTGTGCCAGTTCCACCCCCAGCAAGTCAGTGTCTGCTGTCCCTGTATTCCCAGCACAAAAGAATGGAAGCTGTAGGGCTTCATCTAGTACGACAAATGGATGAACTAGTTACTTCACTCCCTGAGCATGATAAAGACTCTTTTCAGACATTTATGATGGCTGCTACCCAAAATGATAAAAATGAGCTAGATTAATATACTTGACAGAGGACAATGCTTCTCTCAAGGCTCCACTGACTTCAGGCACTGCAGCCTGTCCTCAAGGCATTATGTGCAAGGTTTGTCACAGTGCTGCTGCAGCAACTAAAAAAGTTTAAATCAAACAATAAAAATTAAATATGTTTAGTATTAATTACCACTTCAGTTTTGAGCTCTGTAACAACTTTCCATTAACATATTAACTCTTTGCTCATTATAATAAACTTTTATCTTCTACTATCATATCTAACAAGGAAAATCTGTACTTTAGGCAGTCATAGGAACATGTTAAGATTTCTGCTGGAAAAGGAGAGGTTGGAAGGCAGCTCCCCTCTTACTCCTGCTATATTTGTTACCAGCCTTTCCTTCCTTCATTTTGTTTAATTTCCTTTCTTTATTGTTCCTCTCTGCTCTTTATCCTCCCCTTTTGTTACAAAAACAAAAAGCAAGACATATGCCTTTTTAAACCCAAAAAGGGCTAGGATCACCTAAGTCTGATACCCTTCTTGTATATAAGCAAGAAAGATAATAGTCATAGAGAGATTATCAGACTTTATTTCCCAGGACATCTTTGATTCTGTCACTCTTTAGGTCTCAGTTGATTTTGGGACTCCTAAATTTGTAATAAGGAAACATGTTTGTTTGAATCTTCACACTCTCCTAGTCTGAAGAACCCAGTCCATGTGTACATTCACAGAAATGCCCAATGGCCTCATTCTAGAGCCTGAAAAAAACTACCTTGAGGTCAAATACCAAGATGACACTAGAGATGCATTCATTTAAGCATCCTTAAGAGTAAAGGAGAAGTAATTGAAGTGTTCTCCTCAGTGGCAGCACTATCAAGCTAGCAGGGCCCATCCAGATGCCATGCAGGACATGGGCATAATAAAACCTACTAAAACAGTTGTTAAAACTGAAGATGTGCCTTTCACACTGCAGGGAGAAAACTCACCCACACTCACAGGTGAAATACCCATCAATATCAAGGTGGTGCAGTATGGATATGAGAAATCTAAGCGCTGTCATCTGATCCCAGCAAGCCTTTGACTGTGCCACAGCCTTGAAGGTGTTCAGTTGGAAAAGCCTATCTGGAAGGTCTGGCATAGGAGCTATGCCTTAGGAAGTCTTTCAATCAGACTTGTTTGATCATAGCCATCAGTAAAACTTCTAGTAGACCAGTATTTTGTCCTACTTCCCTCTGTAAATCCGGAAAGTCAGAAGTCTGTTGGACAAGGGGGAATGGTTTAAAACTGAAAGATAGTGGGGTTAGATTGGATACTAAGAAGAAATTCTTTAGTGTAAGGGTGGTGAGGTACTGGAACAGGTTGCCCAGAGAAGCTGTGAATGCCCCAGTCCTGGGAGGGTTCAAGGCCAGGCTGGATGGGATCCTGAGCAGCCTGGTCTAGTGGAAGGTGTCTCTGTCCATAGCAGGGGATTGGAACTAGATGATCTTTAGGGTCCCTGCCAATTCAGACCATTGTATTACTCTATGACAAATCATTAACTTCATTACAGGAATGATGTTCAGCTGTTTTTCCTTACAAGAGTTAGAAGTATTTCTTTGTTAAATTCTTAATCCTTTATTTAGGGTTTGGGGCTGATATAACTATATTGTTTAAACTTGCCAGTGAAAAAGAAAACACAAGAGAAAATGTATGGTCACAGGGCAGCCCATTGTGCCTGTTTAGATTCACCCACACCATCATGGACAATGGCTGCTCAGCTGCCAGTATTTAACAATAAACAAACATCAACAAACAAAAGTGTTTGACAATATATTTAACTACTATTGGGTCAGCAGTTGGTTTCTTGTCTTACACAACACTTGTTCAGGAAGGACAGTCAGTATTTCAAGCAGAGGGGCTATGCAAGTACATCATTCATGAAAAGTGTCCTGCATCTGGGACAGAAGATGAAAGGGAGCTAAACAGCCAGCAGGATGCAAAATGACAGCTGTTTAAACCACATTTCTAACCGCTGTGGTCAAGGTTTGATATCTCTGGGGAACAAGCAGGCAGTCACAGAAGGGTGGGACACAGAAAAACAGAAAAGATCAGCATATTATTATTTCTATTGTGATCAGACTGTCCGTTCCTGTCCTATAACAGCTAATTGCTGACTGCCAGAGTTTACCCTGTTTACCCAGTCCAAACATCTAGTTATCCAGACCCTGTTTTTCTCTCTAAACCTTTAGTGAATTTTAACATGTTTGAAAGAGCATTTCCCTCTGGCTTACCAAGATAAACCAAGGTATAAACAGTTCCCTTGGGCCTGGTACATCCTCTGCTGAGTAGTGTGCCAAATTCCCCTATGCTTCCAGACAACTTACTTGCCCCCAGAACCCCTAACGACTGATTTTCTGAAAAAAGTATCTGGTGAAGTAAATGCCCTATGTCTTTTGAGAAGAAATGTTCCCTATTCTGTCCAGGAACAAGAATAAAGCTGCTGGAGAGCATCTGACCACCAAATAGTGTGGAGAGGATTTGCGGCAATGAAGGCTGGTACTTCTGGCTCTGATACTCCTCTGCATGCTGCCTCCATCCATGACAAAGCAAATCTCTCACCTGCACCATCCCATCTGTGAATGCTCCCAGCCCTTGACTGCATTTTTATACTGCTTGCATCAACCAGACCTCCACAATTCTCTCTAGTGAGAGTAACTACAACCCACTCTCTCTAAATCTGTCTCTCTGACAGGAGGAAACTGGAAATACAGCTGGCAAACCAACTAAATGAGACCAAAACCAGTCTTACAGGAAAATGTAGAGTCCTATGTGGCAGTGGGAAAGGATGACAAGAAGGGAGGTAGGGCACACTGACCCAACTCCAAATTCCTGGAATTACTCCAAACATTCTTTACAAGTTCCCCATTGAACCAAACACCTGCCTTCACATGAAATATTGATTTTTTTTCTTATCCAACTTTTATTCTGAGCACACAGAATATCTTCCAGACAGGCAAACTCCTCAATCTAGCACTTTGCACTGTCAGGAGCTGGAAGGCAGAAAGAATTGTGCCAATGAAAGTTTTCATCCAAATTTCAGTAAGGTACTTCTACACTGCTTCAAAAAGTTTCATTCTGTTTATTCCTGTTAGTTTACACCTAAACCAGTTACAAAAATGTAAAATCTGGCTGCAGAAATTTATGCTATACAATATATAAGTCTGACAAGGTGTTTGGTGAGAAGTCATAGGTACAGGATGAAGCTATCCAGTTTTTTGCAGCTTACACAGAGCTATCATATCAGAGGAAAAGTGTTTCTTTCCACAGCCCTGTAAGCCTGCTCCTATGTCCCCCCGCCCCTTGCTCCATCAAAGACACTCTGACAATAAGAAAATTCAGAAAAAAAGAGAGAATGAGATGACTGAAGGATGGATTTTCCTGCAGGCACTTTTTTCAGAACAGGGATGATTACCACAGCTACTGCTACTAGGAGTTCCTGTTTCCCTTAGTTCCCAGGCTGTCTGTAAGTGTTCTCTCCCTGCCTTCTCACTACAGCTGCCCTACAAAACAGCTCAGTTACCTCCCCCTACCCTCTCCCAGATGCTGTTGCACACATGAGTCCTCTCTGCTCCTCAAGCATGCTTCATGCAGACCTAGATATGAGGAACAAGGCCAACGAGAGCAGAAGTCTTGTGACTGCCACCACTATACCTTAGAAAGCCCCTGCCCCGTGCCAGGCCTTATAACACACCATGAATCCCATGCAAATCCCTGAAAATCCCATCCACTCTGATCTGCCTAGAACAAGAAGAGAGGGAAACAGCACAGTGGGATGGGGCTATGGACAGTTTCTAGGCTCCAAAAAGAATTTAGATTGTATGGATAGAAAGCAGAGCTAGAAATCACATTGCATACTGGGACACTACAACTGCTGATTAAAACAAAGCAGCTGTTCTGCTTCATTCTTAGTCAGGAGACAGTATAAGGCTGCAAGTAAAGCAGAACTTTGTGTCTGGACCCAAAACTCATTTTAGAAATGAGGCATACCTCTCTCTTCACTTGTAAATCCATAGGAAGAAGACAGTTATCCCTTCTGTCTCTGGAAATTAACTGACTTAATTTTAATTTCCCCCTTTTGTATCCCTGAGATGATCCTTTGGTCTCCCAGAGAGCTGTCCTTTTCTAGAATTTTCTCTTCTCTTTTTTTTTTTCCCTTTCATACATAGGCACATATACGCTCGGAATGTTTCTGCTATAGTTATCTGAGTCTTGGAGCTCAGGTTATGGGAAGGCTTATGAGAGAAACAGGAAAGATGAGACATTCACCATGGGACCTTGTGCAGCCTGCCAAAAATGAATGTAACAGCAACAGACCAGCATAGCAAGAGGTGTCAGCAACGGCTGCAAGATTTGAGAGACTGCGTCACAGGTGAACATTACCTGTAAATCTCAAGTGGTCCCAGCTGGAGGCCAGCTCTGAAATCTCAGCTACTGGTCTCCATTTGAGACAGGACTTCATGGTTCCATATCACATTCCTCTTGGATTTCATATTTCTAGGAAAAGCAATGTATTAAATTGCTATGTCCAGACATATTTTTTATACCTCTCCACATGAGCATTCAGTCTCTACTCCAGATCTGAGATCCCCTTACAGAGTTCTTTGTGGCTCTTGAGATGATAGAGATATGACTTTTATTTTACCAGTCCTCTTAGTCATCATTTGAATGCATTCTTATATCCACCTGATAACCACAAATTTGTCACTGGCTACAGACATATTGGTGAGAAATAGTGAACACATACCTAGGTTTATATCTGTGTGAGGTCATTACATCTGATAGATTCTGCTTGAGGGGCTTCAGTCACCTCACTTCAGCCTGTGAGATAATGCACAGGAAAAAGCAGCAGCACAATGACACAGCCAGGCTGAACTGTGGCATTTCCTGGTGTTTAGCAGTTAATGTCAGCCTTTGTATTTGATTTCCCTTGGATTTATTGTTTGTTTGGGATTTTCTGTTGAGGATAACCTTTCAAAAGCCTAATCCCTTCTGCTTCGAAGCTCTGCTGCTTAGACAATAATTACACAGACATCATGAAATGTTGGTGGTGTTTGACTCTACATTAGTCCAATTCTATCACTTTATTCTACTCCCCTGTAACAAAGCTGCCTTTAAAGTAATATATAAGTGAATTGTGAATAGCAGCTTTCATTACTTCCTGGTCTAGCTTTTTTTTTTTAATTATATGCTATCTAGTTTGCAATTGGTTTTGGGTTCAGGGAGCTGGGTTTATACTATGCAAGCATAGACTATTTCTTTCCAAATAGCAGCTTTTTTCCCCCTTAATTACATGCTTTTCAAATGCTCACAGTTTTATCAACTAAAATCAATTTGCAAAACAATACAATGCCCTGCAGTCCAGGAAGGGCTATTTCTGTATCAGTTCCAATCTTTAATTTTTAGCTTTTCTTTTCTTGAAAATGAGGTACCTTTTCTACTGTAAATTTGTGGGCTTTACTCCATCCAGTATCACTAGCTGAGCAAATGTTCCTAAATCCTTTCAAAGGCAATTATCTTTCCATGGAAAACTTCATAGCATTTTAGAAATATTTTCTTTTAATAGCAAGTATTAGGAAGTATTTTTGGCTCCACATTGTTTTTCTTCTATAGATCACATTTTCACTTGCTTACTCTCCCCAGGTAAGAGCTACATTTTGCCCTCCCTGGGGAAGGGTATGGCATTGCTTGCTGACTGTCTGACCCCTTTCCTTCTTGGAGATCCTCACCATCTCAGTGTGCCCAGGTCTCTCCTAAGGGGTAGGAAAGCCAGCTCTGAACACTGTAAAATCTGCATACATTTGCATATTTCATCAGGCAACAAGGTCTGTTCCATTGAATCTGGTCCTGAAACTAATATCATCTTGAGAGCATCATAAGGAGCCAAAACAAAACAAAAACCAAAGAACAATAACAAAGAAAATACCACAAACACATGCACACACCCCACCCCTGCAAAATAAA
This sequence comes from Camarhynchus parvulus, assembly GCF_901933205.1. NCBI lineage: Eukaryota > Metazoa > Chordata > Aves > Passeriformes > Thraupidae > Camarhynchus > Camarhynchus parvulus. Next base: position 28,857,942 of record NC_044586.1, on the reverse strand, counting down.
ACAGAGAGAGAAAAAAAATCTTACATTCCTAAAATCTTACATTCCTTAAAGCAAATACATTTGTACTATCAACTATCAGACAGGGTGAGCACATCTCTTTTTCCTAGGAACCAAACTGGATAAATAATAATAAAAGTGATGTAACACTGCCATGGTTTTGTAAATAAAGTCTTAGTTTGTTTTCTCACTCCTTTCTCTCAGAATAATCCTCCCTCTAACCACAGTCACATCCAATGCTATGCAAAATCAAAGGCACTTACACCAGTTTGGGGATATCTTGATTTGGTTTGTGGATGAGTTTTGACAAAAAAACCTTTACAAAATGAAAGCATTGTGCTGCAAAGGTTTCTACATTTCCAAGCAAACATTTTCAAGTTCACTAAGCCCTCTTAAAATGTGCCTTAATTACACACAAGAGTTGAATTTTTGTAGACATTAGTGCTTCCTCACAAGTTATCTATCAAATAAACCATCTTTTCCCAGGTTTCACTTTCAATTCATATAACCAAAAAATGCCTTAATCAATTCTGTTATTTTTCAATCGGTTCTACAATACAACAAAATAATGAATTATCAATGTTTGGATGAATTCTCAAATATTCTGGTACTAAAAATCTGTGTTCAAAAATACTTAACTATTTAGCACGCTTGTTAAAATTAAAAACTAATCATAAATTATATAAACAAGGGATAGACAACTATTATACTTCCATGAAAGATGAACAATGCATAGTTAGATCCAGCTGAATGAATGAATGAAGACAAGAGGGGGGAAAAAAAGATTGTTGGAGGAGTGGGTGCATCTTATCTGCTCTTGCAAATTATTATATACTTGCATGAGATCTGTCTTCCCAAATTTTCTCGATGTGAAAAGTCCAGAAATATAAAAGGCAGGACATTTAATCCAATGGATCATGTTACCTCTGTTTAGGGGCATTGATCCTGAAGCCACTTCCTGATAAACAAATCCCCTGGAAAGAAGTCTACAAGAGAAAGCTTGTTCCCTATACCAGCATTCAGTAAGAAGGCTTTAAGAGAGAAAACACTACTGTGTAAGTCTAGCCATCAATTAATCAAGGACTTGTTGAAAATGTGATTCAAAAGGATGTGACATTTTGAATTGGCTATCTTGGTAAGTTTGATCATATAATTTTTCTGCATGTGTGTGGTGTATTTCTGCACTTTTTTTACAGTGTATTTTCTTTACAAATATTTTGCTGCTGAGAAATTCTATTCACAAAAGTAACATAGAAATACCCAAAAAGAAGTATGTACATTTTTACTTCTTGAAAAAATAGTTTGTTAAACTGAAAAGCAAAAAATGGTCCTATTTTTAATATAAGACTTCCACAAAAAGATGTTTTTAAACTTTTCTGCTTGTGGAACAGATCACTATTCACATGAATATCTGGAAACTGCATGCCAACTTGCAAAATTCTGCCTGGAGAAGAGAGGATTACCAAGAAAAAATAATTTAAAAAAATTTTTAAAAACCAAAGACAATGGCTGGCCAAACAGCAACCAGTGAGATGTGATTACACATCACAAAATAAATGTCTTGAAATATTAAAAAGCAATAACAGCAAATCTCAGAGCAATGGTATGCAATATCTTCATTCAAAAGGGGAAAATAGTAATAATTTCTCTTTATCCTTCTGCAGTATATTAAATGAGATTTTTAATAAGGATATGTATTAATTAGTTCTTATCCATTAGAGAGAAATTAATAGATGCTAATATATTTGTGGCTATTCTCTACAGTTGTGAAAGAAGACATTTCTATCATGAAGATATGCTTTTCTCTCTGTTAGAATCTGAATGATCATCTTCTGAAGGTTTTGGAAAAAGCAATACTTTGAACTGGCAGACTTGATAAATTAACTTCTTTCTAATCATTTTGTAAATCAATCTGATGGAACTATATAATTAGATTTTTAAAAAAGATATTCAATGTGTGATATTCAATAATTCAAGAAAGTCAACATAGGTTTGAATAAACTAATTCTAATAAATGACAGCTCCCCAAATAAGCTAGCAATCATGAACAGATTTAAGATTCCACTCAGCAAAGAAGGTAAATTAAAGAGGTTGAATTCATAATCTTATTACTTGAAATGTCAATCCAGTTTTTGCAAGACTAACATCAAAATATGTTAAAACAAAGCTTCATGAATCAAAGAAGACTGTTTCTGATGAATCCACAGATAAGGTACTAATGTAAATAATTTTCTTCATTATTTGATTATAACGTATACAAAATGCTTACTACAAAGTACTTTTAGGCTGAAAAGAAAGCAAGAGTGATGAAACATATCTTACCTAAGTGTTAAATTTGTATTTGCCTAAGAATTCAGCAAGAAATTAGTATTTGTACACAAAGAATTTTGCAGCAAGTCTGAGAGCAAGCGACTTCATTTTTATCCAACCTACAGCAGTGCTATGATCTCATCTATCAATGGGGGAGTGGCACTCAGAAATCAGGCAGCTGCAGTGCCAGATAGCAGAGTTGCTAAACTCAGTTACTCTTTACCATCTAATTAGTTCTACTGACTGATGCTGACACTGCTGGCACACTCCAAGTTAGCAGCTGTTTAATCAACTTGCCAAAATTGGGTTCTGAACTTCTCAAAACCTGCATTTGAGCAGGATTCAATGCAAAGGTAATAATTTCTGTGCTAGCACACATATCTGCCTTGTTTTGTTTGGATATTTTTTCTATTTGCTTATTTTTCCACCTACAAATTCATATGGCAAACTTGTAAGGAGTGTTTCTGATCATGTTTCCTAGGTACACATAGATATAAATCTTCATGCTGCAAATAAAGAATGCAACAACCAAGTTCTGATTATCCTCCAGACCTGGTCAAAGAAACCTGCACCAGCGTGGAACCTCTAGACAGGGAAGCTGATCTCCATAAGGAAAATGCTGCTTGGTCTGAAAGCAGCAGCCCACAAGATGTCTTCAGTTCCTCTGAAATGCAGACAGTAGCTGTTTGTATGGACACCACCTTGCCTCCTGGGGACTACATTCTCAGCCAAGGTGACACAGAGTCTTCACTTCTGAGGCTTCCTGCAGAGGAGTGCCTTGGGATCCACCAGGCGCCTTTCCAGTTCGACCGCCATGCTCGGGCCAGGATTTCCACTTCTCCAACTTTAAGGCGCCTCAGGATGGCCTCTGCCTCACAAGCACTGTCATTTCAGGACTGTTCTGACACAGCTCAGCTGGGAAATCAAAAGGAATACACTGGCTCTCTCCACCACATTTGTAAGAGTCCACCCCGGTGCATTACAATTTCTTCATTGTCGCTGCCTTCTTGTGTCCATGCAAAATTATTGTCCTCCAAAGCCAAGTCTGAGAGAACTACAGCAGTTCCAGAGTCTGACCTACTCAGATCAAAGCTTCCCAGCAAAGAGGATCCTCTCAGCAATGACAGTCCCAATGAGCCGCCCAGAAACTCTTGGAGAGCCAACTCTGCTACGCTTCCTACAAGACTCCCCCGCCCGAGCCCTACACTTTGGGCAGGTGTCCAGGTAAGAAGAACAGGAGACTGTCACCTCTTTTTTAATCTTTCATATTCAGAGTTGGTCCATCATGAACCAGTGCACAAATAAAACCCCGGTTCTTGACCTGAGCTGCATGTTGGGTCGTGATCCAGCAGACCAGCTTCTACACTTAAGAGGAAGGGAGATTTTTCTTTCCAGATCAGCAAGAGAGAGCAGCTCCAGCCTTTCCTCTTGGTGACCAGGCTAGCTTAGTCCGCTCCTGTACAGGGCCACTCTTTCCCATCTCTGTCCATTCACCCTGGTGGGCCAGGGTGGTGGATGTGGAAGTAGTAAGTAATTGATCCTGTTTAGGATTGGGTTTTAGAAGACTATTTTCTTTCAAACCTTTAGCTCTTTAATACTTCAGCAGGATTATTCCTAATACAGGGAAGTTCTCCATTCTGTTTTACTGAATGGCATTACTAAACCTAATCAAACCAAGAATTAAAAAATGTAAGGTCTGCTACTACCAAAGGAAGACGTAGCGTTCCCTTTATTTGTTTCAATTTACCTAGCTCTGCCACTCACTGGCTCCCCTCCCTTTTTATGTCCAACTCCATAAACAAAGAAGCAATTGTGCAATCTCGTCTGAAAAAAAGGAAACCCTGGCCCAGTGAGCGTCAGAATCAGTAAAGAGAAATAAGCAAGGGAGGAGCCAACCCCGCATCTTTCAAGGGCAGGAAACTTCAATTCAGCTCTCCACAAGGACAAAAGGAGAGGCTTTTTGTACAAGCCAGGTGTGCTATAAATCTGCTCTCAAAGACCTTCTCCTTTATGCAGAGGCAGTTAAAGCCAGACACACAGTCCTCATGCAAAGCACCTACACACACATTTTGCTGAGGGTGGATGGTGTCAAATAGGCGTAGAGTTCTTCACTAGCCAGTTAGCTTTGCACTACAAACCAAAAACTATTTTCCTTCTCCCCCCACCCCCTTCAAATATAGAAAACATTCTGGATATCAGATCAGTTCTCCTCGCTCCACAACAGTAAAATTAATTCACCCATGCCCAAGCCTATCACACTATTATTAGTACATTTCCCTTTACAAATGAGCTCATTTTTCACAAAAAGTCAGATTGCTTGCTTGCTTTCTGACCAACTAACTAAGAATATTCACTTTCTTTCAGGAGAGTGGACTGCCCATGCAAAGGTATGCACATATTTATTTTATCTGATTCTAAGCTTGACTCTCCTATATCTTTAATGAATTTGCTTCACTCTAAGACAAAACTGAACATTGAGTCATGTATACATAACTCAATCTTAATTTGTAGATTTGCTATGGGAAATGCTTGTCACCAGCTCACTAAACTTTCTAATGAGATTTTCTTTCAAAGGTGGCTCTCTCCCTAGCACGTTTAGCTACATTTCACACAATATTTCATCCGGATCATTCAGGGAGCTTAGCACCTGGAACCGACTGCCAAAAGGTCAGGTTGTTTGGCTTAGCAGGGTCAAACTTCAGCTTGAGGAATGTGAAATATTGCATAATCTTGAGTGACATTCTTCAAAAGTTTGTGGAAGGGAAAAGGGAGCAAAGGAGCAAAGAGAACAGCTCAATATTGTTCTTATACATAAGCAAAGATCTAGGACTGCTACTGGAGAGGGGGATTATTAATCCTACAAACTAAGAAGAGTACATAGAATACGTGGATTTTATAAGTTAGGGCAGACAAGATAGAGTGTTGAATACCATATTCCTGTGCAGTGAATTGTGTCAAGGTCTTCAAAACAATTATCAGAAAGTAAAAGTGCTATTAGAAATAATTTTGATTAAGATATGTTTCTTTAAGATGTTCAAATGTTTACAGAAGGGAAGGAAGGTTATGTTTTCTCCCCACATAGCAAGTAAGCAGGAGATAGTACCTCCATTAATAACAATCCCTCTCTCATTGATGGAATAGTGCTCACTTTACTGCACAGTCCCCTCAAGGATGTTTGGGACTGGGTGGTTTGGAGCAGGCTGATATAGTCTAGGAGTCCTTACAAAATGCAGTTCCCTAGAGGAGATTCAAGAGATGTGTGCATGCATTTGAAAGCACATGTTCACTGAAGAAGAGGCCTCTTGGATATTCTGAACTGGTGGAATTTCCAACCCACCCTTTAGCATTTTGAATTTACAATTGAAATGGAGAGAGAAGGGGAGGGAAACATCTTTTCATCTGGATGTGAAGTGATCTATACCTTTTTTGGGAAGAGTCTGGTCTGATCCAACTCAAAACAGGAATACATAAACATATCTCACTGTCAGCATGAAGATTTGCGTGACATGTAACAAACTTCAGGGGAGAAATTGATGATACTGAAGGCAGATGGTTTAACAGGAGAACACTGAACATTTAGTGTACGCACCTTCTCTTGGTGCTGCTTGCCTATAGTGCCTTCAGGAGGGAAGTACCTATATGCCAGCTAGGGTATTGGCTTTGGACTTCTATCCAGACACCTTTTAAAATCAAGAAACCACAACCCAAGGAAACAAACCAAGATTTTTCCATAGGCACCAGCTAGAAAAATTGTCAAAAAGGTGGTTGGGATGATGTATTACAAATTCTATCTAGATAAATATTAGAATGCGCAAAAATATATTTTAAAATGCATCAGTTTCTGCTTTAAACATTTTTTGTCAAATCTAATTTGGTCCAAGGTCTGGGTTAAGCCTATATTCAGCTCCTCCTTTATTAAGATCATTAGTCTAACTTCCTAACAGCTAATCCCTTCTTATCACAGCCAGCAAAAACTGTTCACATATCAGACTATTTTCTCCATCTAGAAGCACATTAGGACAGTTGGCAACTCTTCTCCAAGACTGACTTACATATTGTCCTGGTAAAATCATACCTCTGTCCTTCTGTTTTAATGAACACCTCTTCTCCATGCTGCCAAGCTGTACTTTTAAAAAACATCTTTAATGCACTCATTTTGAACAGCCTTCTCCCACACAGTCCTCAGTCAAGGATGCCAGGACATCCCTGTCAGCATGGCAACTTGCTGAACTGATGCTGTTTATAAAGAATCATCCAAAATAAATAAACTAAAAGGGCAAGAAGGGCAGCACAGATAGAGGTGTATGTGGTGGAGAGAAGGTGAGATGCCAAACCAACAGAGCCATGGAAGAAAACCTTGATAAAACAAAACCTCAAGTTTACTCTGATCTCCTTTTCTCCTTGCACCATTCAGCATTATCAGAGGCTGGGTGGAAAACTGTGCTGCACTATTTCCCACAGCAAATCAGCTAATGAAAAGCCTTCACAGTAACTGCCAAGACAGCTCATATTCAATGCCTTGAAGGAGCTGGGCTCATCTATCTTGAAATTGAAATACTCCCATTCCTCTTTAAATGACTCACACAACTGTAAAGGGTCACAACATCACAGAATCACAGAGTGGGTAAGGTTGGGAAGGACCACAGTGGTTTCTCTGTTACAACCTCTCTGCTCAAGCAGGGTCATTTTGGAGCACATTGCACAGGATGGCATCAATTACACTAAACCTAACTCCTTATGCAATCACAGAAATAGTTTACTTTTGGCAATAGGTCATTTTCCATGCTAACTTTTTGAATCAGGGAGTCCAAACACCCTCCCTGAGCAGCCTGGGAAAGAGTGTCACTGCCTGGCACTTATCTCTACTGTGAGATACACCCTACAATATATACCTCAGTAAATATTATATATAAATTATATTATAAAGTTATAAATTACAAATTATATTATAAAAATATCCTCTGTTGCTTTTATTCACATCTAGTGGATAGTCCTTGAAGTAATATACCTGCTGTTTAAGTAAGGTGATCTATACAGATGTCTGTTCCCTGGGATGGCTAGTTAGGCTAAGATTAGGAAGACACTTTCTGCGCCTTAGAAATAAATAAGTACTCAGGATATTTATTTTGCCAGACCATGATCTGCTTCAATGTCTTTAATAATTTTCCATCACTTTTCCATCTAAATCTATGACATAATCATGTTTCAAAAAAAAAAAAGTGGATTTTAAGAATGGGGAGATATCATCTGTAATAATTCAAATGCCTGAGTTTGTCCCTAAAGCATACGCATTTCTTTCATTCCATCACTGCAGTCCTCTGCCCCCAGTAAGTGAAACAAGCAAAAAATAAAGAAAAAGGCAAAGCTACAGAGTCTGAAGGCATGAGAAGATGCTAAGATATTACAGACTTAAAACTTAATAAATTTTACTACATAGAACTTCAGTAATTTAATTTCTCCAGAAAGAAAACAACAGAAGCATCTGATGTATCTAATATTTCTACAGGCATCAGGCCAGGAAACCACAGATACCTGTGCTTCCATCTTTGAAGCATGAGTATATAATTTAGACATGTAAGCCATTAAGTAGCCCAATCAGATTGCAAAGGTAAATTGTAGACAGACACCCCAGTGGTCCTGCCGTGCACCCACATTTCACAGGCTTGTGCACCTTTGTGAAGAGCTAGCTTAGCCATGTGTGTACCTGAAGTTCAAGGCCTTTTTGATCTGATAATGTCATTTAATTCAGTTATAGTGACTCTGTACTGCCATTATTACTCTTCATAAGCCACTAGCCTGCAGCTTCAAATATATTGTGAAAATAGTAGTAGTCTAGATGCTTTAAAAATCAGTAATGCACTGGCAAAATTTTACTGCGAAGCCAACCTGAAATAAATGTCCTGAATTTCCTGGTACAGTAATTCCACCTTTGAGGATTATCCTTGTATTGTATTGCAGCACTTGACTTGTATAATAGCCCAGCTGCCCAAAAGATTGCACCATTGAATCACTAGAGGGTTCAGTGGCATCTTCATACAATCATTACCAATACTGCAAATTTGCATTGGGTAGCACTCAGCGCACACCTCAGGAAAGCATTCCTGAGAGGAGCACTCCTTTCCCTTGCAGTGGTATGGGCTTGCAGACAGCCAAGGACCCCCTACCCATTAAAGATCTCAAACCACATACTGAGGGTCCAATTTCATGAGAAACCACAGAGTTTCATTGTAAACCCTAAAGCCAAAAAAACAAATCCTATGCTCTCCATTCAGTAGGACTAGCAGAAAAACTTCCAAAGAACTGCATTGCATGCTGTAAGCTCCTCAAGATGTAGTTTTTAAGCTCTGACATGTCCATGGCTCAAGTGTTAAAGTCCCAGGCCTGGCCCATCTGATAGCCTGCAGACCTCTCTCTTGCTAGGAGCAGCTTTCATCTAGATCATTCAATTGCTTAGCTAAGGCAATTGCAATCAGTGTCACTGCCTGGTCATAAAAAAGGCACAATCTCCATGTCTTACCATACATATCAAATCCCAGTTCTCTACCTCAGAGCTCATCTGTCAGCAGATAACCTGTCAAGTAACTATTCATGCACTTAAAGGAAAAAATATACCTGCCAGGTTTCACACCAAGTGTGGCAAATGGCTAGAAATTCACAGTAAGGTAGCTGCCTAGACCAAAAAAAAAAAAAAAGATCTCAGTAAGAATCATGCTTAACTGACCGAAAATACCATGCACAAGAAATGGTGACTGAAAAACAGAATTTTTATAAATGTGCATGTACTTTGTGCCTCCCCCCTCAGCTACTGATTACTGACCCTTTGAGCCCTAATGCAGTATTCATTGTTGTGAAGGCAACACAGCAGCAGCTGCAGACAGCAGTCCCTCTGCAGCATATACTGACACAATTCATTAGGTATCAGTGTGAGTTATTAACAAAATACAAAAGGTTTTTAACATGCACCAACCAATTTTGGTATGTGAATGCAAGCAGCCTGTGGCACAAACATGCTGCTGGATACAGAATGCATGTGTCACTTTTCTTCATGGATCTAGATCCTGGACAATGTTCGCCATCTCCATCTCCAGTTGGAAAGCGACATTTTTCGATCAGTAGGACCACTGAGTCATATTACATTCAAAATATTTGAAATAGCAGGAAAAAATGCCAAAAATACTTAGAAAGAAAATAGTACAAACTAGCCAAAAGGTTAAATAATTTTTTGAAATCCAACATTTTAACTGTTTCGCTGAAGTACTGTCTTTTCTTGAAATCACCTGAGCTACAGGAAGGCTAAAAGTAACAAGACACAAGTCAGTCAAAAAACGTATTTATTTGCTCCATTAAACTCCACTGCTAAAACATAGATTCTAAAATCCCCACTCACTTTTTGTCTAACCTCAGAAGAAATCAGGAATTTTCCATATTTAAATGCTCTAATTACGTATTATCTGAGGCAAGCCATGACCATAAGAACCTTGATCTCAGCAACAGAGTGGAGTTTGAAACTCAACTAGGTATTTGCTGTCAGTCGCTGAAATTCTCTGCTTGTTGTTATCACATGATGCCATAGCTGCTGTGATTTGGTATTTTAGCTGATTCCGCCCTGGCTCAGCAGGATTTCCCTGCAGCCTCCATGGACAGAGATGACGTGTTGTTGCTGTCGTGTCCCACAGATCGGCCGAGCGCAGGCGCAGCTCCCTGGTGGTGAGCCTGCCGGGCCTCAAGGTGTTCCCTGGAGACCTGCTGGTGTCAGACAGTGCCATGGACTACCTGCCCTGCTCATCCTTCCTGCTCACTGCAGGTCAGACACAGCGGGGATTGCTCCTCCGAGCCCAGCAAAGTGGAGGGAGGATATACACAATGAGAACCTGAGGTGGTGCAGCCTCTGTGGGGGATCCTGTTACCCCACACCAAACTGACTCCATTGCCAGTTTTAAAATTCCTCTTTTATTTCTTCTTTTTTTCCCTGTTTTTCCCCCTGCATTTTACTGTTGAATGGTAAATTCAAGTAGATGAGGAGGTAGGACAGAGATCACATTCCTCCTCCACAAGCTAGAAGCTATCAGAGCTCAGCTCAGGATCTCCATCTGGAAGCAGCTGAGGTACAATTTCCTACCTCCACAGCTTCAAGCAGAGAGAAAAGTGCCTGTGCTGCCCTTTGCAGTGGTGTTCTGATCACAAGGGCAGCAAACCCAACTCATGGCTAGAGGTTGCTCACAAGACATTCCAAAACTGAAATGCAGACCTGCAAGCAATTTCTGCAAATAGCTATTGTAGAATACAGTATGGTGTGATTGATGGAGATCCTGGTGGCCAGAGATCAAAAGTTTCTCAACTAGCAAGTCAGCCAAGGTCCCAACCAGCATTTCCATGACAGCAAATAAGCCAGCCATTCCCAGAATGGCTCAGACCTTCAAAATACAGAAACACAAAGTCTGGACTGTGATTCCCTGACACACCTGAAGATGGGTGCCACATAAAGAAAACCTTTTCAGATTTTTTGCTGGACACAGTAGTTCCTCACAAGTCAGCAGTGTGCTCCTAAATCTAGATCCCCATCTATCCCTGTGCCTCACCAAGGACCACAAATTAAGCTCTGCCTCACTGTGCCAGCCCCATGACAGAGCTGAGGCTTAGGGCTCATAGGATTGTTTGTTTACTGGAGATTTAAATACCTGCATATCTCCAACTTATCATGATGAGAAGGAATGGACTAATTCTTGCTTTAAAACAACATCTTCAAATTTGGCTTGAGGTATGATGGTTTTCCTGGGTAAAGAATTACATAGTGATCACAGTAATCACACAGTGATCATCTGCAACAAGTAAGGAGCATTCAGCACCATCCAAGATCCCACCACAGATAGTCATAGTTCTTGCTGGGAGGAACCCAACAAGCTTATTGGGTTTTAAGTCTGGTGCACAAACTGCCTAAACTCAAGTATTAAATAGGAGCCAAGTAGACTATAGTCTATCAAGTTGCATATATAAAAAGGTTTTCTTTTTTATCTACTTGTTTCCTCACTGAAAACATTTGTTTCACCCATCAGAGTCCAAAAAATCAAGGTGGCCATTTGCCAAAAGAGGAGTCGTGAGTATTTTTACCATTTCGTTTTTCCTTGCACTGACTTGTCTTTTCCCACAACTAACTTGGGTACAAATAGCTTCTTTACTTTCTTGCCCTTGGAGAAAGGCAGCCAGCAGGTGAGCTGAACTCAGAGGTGTCTCAGCCCTCCCTGGGACTGCCTGCACATTGACCTGCGATGAAGACTGGGTGGTTCCAGGGCAGCCATTGCATGTGATGTGCATGAAAACACAGTCACTGCCACTGCTTCCCTTCCCTGTGGGTGGTGGCAGGAGAGGGGTCCTTGACACAAGCACAGCGCAGTGAATTTTTCCTTGTCTAACACAATTCCTTGACTTTTCCATCTATGAAAACTTTCACTTACTAAGATATCTGAATTTCCTTTCTGTGTACTGTTCAGCATTCAAAAAATTATTTACAAGTGTCTTGACAACATTTCCTCCCTAACCATGTAATTAAGAACAGCCCCTTCCCAGTATTTTTTGCATTTTATCAAAGAATACTTTGTGCATACAGAACCAATGCAAGTACTCAGTTTTACATGTACAAGAATTCCCTCTTCATTTGATAGTAATTTCATAGCATTTGAAGGAGCATGACCTAAACCTGAGGATTTTTAAATTCAGCTAAGTATTTTAAATCTGCAATAAAAAGTATTTGATATTTAGACAAAAGTGATTTCTGAGACTGTTAAATGCCATAAAATTTAATTCATGAAGATTCATTTGCTGGTACACTGGTTCAATGTGCATATATGTTAACTGCATTATTTTTTCTGCCCCATTTCAATCTGTCTTTCAGAATTAGGAGCTGAACCTAAACCTTAAGTTTCAAATATTCTAATCAAACAGATATTTCAAAATTGGCCTGAGTTCAGTGCCTAAAGTTCAGACAATAGAAATCCATGAAGTGGGATTATACTGTTCCAGAGAACAGCTAAAACTCAGGCAAACATTTTATAAGTCTGTGCCCACAGCACTAAATTAGAGTTGGAAAAGAATGCTTAAATTTTTTACAAGGCCTGAATAAACAAAGCAGAAACAAAAGCAATTATTTTTATTTCATGGTCCTTCACACAAACTCCTGCTGTTCTTTTAACTTTCTGAAAGCTCATTTTACAGACGCTACTCTGCAGATGAGCAAGAGACCTTTTTCCACATGTAGATCAAAAAATTAAAAATAAATAAATAAACACATAAATTTGTATTCTTGTGGCAGGATTGCAACTATTAATCCATTGTCCCCTATCTCTGACAGTGCTAAAGGAAGAAAAGATTTCATTTGTTCTGTCTTCCAAGGTAGCCCATTGCCTGTTACCAATGTCTTACACATCCAGACCTGAGGCGTTTGCACACCCCATCCACAGCTACAAAGAAACCTGCCATCACTGCCTTGTCTCTGTGTAGAAGAGCCTGGAAATATAGACAAATCACTCATTTAAGGGCAAACTCCCTAAGGATTAGGGCAAGAGGGGTAAACTTCTTAACAGTCTTTAAAAAAACTGTATGAATCAGGGGTGGTTTCTTGTCATTCCACAGGGTAAAGACAAACAGAAGCAAGCATCTGATCTGGAAAGTTGTCTTTCTGCTGTTAAGATCACAGACCACTGCACAGATGAATTTTTCTGTTTTAAGGTATCCAAATGCTCAGTATATCAAGGATACTCAAGGATGGAAGGAGGAATTCTGTGTTCTTTATAAGCTAACATTTTTCAGTTCATTAATCTGGATATGAGACCTTTCTGTTAAATTAATGCATAAGTATATGGTACATTTTTGTCAAAATTACAAAATGAGGGGCAAGTGGGAAACTGAGGGTCAGTGTAGGTTAGCAAGGGCCCTCAAAATCATGTGCATTTTGCCAAGGATCCAGACTGCCCCAGATCAGGGAGGTACCACCTTCAGAAAAAGGTCTCAAGGCAACCCTCGCAGCAGCACCTACAGGTGCTAGAGAAGCAGAAGAAAGAATCTCCAGCATCAGAGAGATGTCAAAGGGGACACGGCCACCCCCACTGCTGTGTTCAGAGGCAGCCACATGCAGGTCAGTGCCAACACCAAGGTTTGGCTCCAGAAAAGCCACCAAAGTCTGTCTGCCAGACAAACAAGGCTTGTGGCCCCTAGCCACCCAACACCATCCCGTCTCTAAAGCAACCCTTTTCCTTCTCACAGCAGGCTGTTACCTGCAGCTCCCCACACAGTTACTGAGGGCTCCTGTCAGTGCCTAATTTATATACGGGCATCTGACTTTGGACCAGGTCCATAATGTGATCATGGCCACCAGGATTCCAAGTGACTACAAAGACCTAGTCTTTTGGAACCTTGATTTTGTCATCCAGAAAATAAGAAGATATCATCCACCCAAGAGTAGCACAACAGATCAAATTCCTTAGCATTTGCAAGCCACCCACTAATTTTTGATACAACATAGCTAAACATAGACTATCACATTGTGTTGCTTTCAAATTCAGTGCATTTATATTGTAAGCATTTTAGAGGAGAATGGTGGGGTTTAAAATATTTTAAAGGAACTTTTAAGTTATCAGAAAAAAATAGCTAATACTGGTAGACGAAACTTACACAGTAAATAGGACATAGATTCTTTTCATAAGGTCTGAAGCAGCTGACGCAATAATTTTTCTTTCTTCTTCAATCAATAGAGTAAATCTTGGCACGAATTTATAAATGAGCAACAGACTGAGCAGAAAGATGTCAAGAGCCAGTTAGAAGTGAAAAAAGAAGCAGCAGTGTGGGAACTTTTCACAAGTGAATGCACTTACTTTCTGGATCATTTGCTGGTTCTCAAGATGGTAATGTCAGATTTCACTTTGCAAAAATAATGAAACGTTATTTGTTCTGCTGTGATGGACACAAAGCCTCCTGAAACTTCTCATTAGATGTCTGTGGGGGAATGACTTAAGCACCTGGTTTTTCCTCCCACCTTGCCTGCTCATCCTGTTTCCATAGCTCCCTTTTCTGTCTTTATGATGGTATCTCTTCTAAACATCACTTTTGAGTGATGCAATCTAGTGCTTTGCAATTACCATCTGACTGCAGAGCCTTCCAGGATATTCAGTTGATATTCCATTAGTCCTCTTGCAGACACTGCACTGAAGCCATGCTGCAACCAGTTATTTCTGTACTGGACTATTCCAATTGCTAATGTTTTTTATTGCTAATAACATTATTGCAACATTATATTTGTCATTTAACTTCATATAGATCTGGGGTTAGATTATCCTGGCTGAAGCATGAAAACCTCAGGATTCAGCAGACCTGTAATTTTAATATTACATAAAAACAAGTATACTGAAAACAGCTCCACTCCCAAAAACCCTGCATTACCTCCAATCCAGTGAATTTTAAGAGCTTGAAATATGAACAGGAATATTACATACTGTTACAAGAATAGCTGCACTATTTATATTCACCACACACCTGAAGTTAATGTATCCATTCAAAAGGAGGGAAGCTTCCACAAACATTTTCTTACCATGTTTCTCTTACTCAGCACAGACAATTCCTGATTTCTTATTAAGTGGAAGAAAAGAGATTTGTAAAACATTTTGCATGTTGCTGGAAAGTTATCCTGGACAATACAAGAACTACTACAAAGTAAAGGAAATAAATAGAGGAGTGGGCAGAATTCCTCCTTGGTGGGGCAGAACAGGAAGGGACAGAAAACAGGATAGCAGGACCAGCTTTGGTTCAAAGCAGGAGAAGAGCATCCTTCTTTCTATACACTTTGTTTAGAAAACTGAAAAGTTTAAAAAGGGGTGAATACTGGGAAGAATGATGATAACAGCTGGCATGCAGGTTCCTTGTGAGTCTGATGCAGGAGCCCACACAGAAGCCTTAGCCAGCCCTGCAGGACGCATGAATGATGAACTGTTCAGTCCATGCCACCTTCCCAAACTGTCCTGCTGAAGAAAGAACCCATTGCATTTGGATAACCAGTTTTAAGGATACCTGGTTACCCACAAGTATAGAAATATTCCACTGATTTTAATGAATCCCCACAGGGAGGTTTTAGACCACCATAAATCCCCTTCAAGCTCTCAGGACAACCAGGTCATGGTAACTAAAGAATTACACAAGGCTAAGCAAACACTCTCACTAGTTATTCAGTCTTGGCACCTGGGTGACAAGTTTTTTATTATGCTTTATACACATAAACAAAAAAAAATCTACTCAGTAACCTATAAATTTTAAGACTTTTTCAGATTTAGGTCAGATTCAGTACAGCTCAATCAGCTTAAAAAATATAAAATCTTAAACAGCCAATAAATACATATGCAGTTTTCAGTGAATACAGGCTAATAAAACAATCCAAAGAGATTAAAAACCTCCACAGGACTGCTACTTACCTTAATCCAAGAATATCTTTTTCCCTCATAGTAACTCTAAACAATTTAGATAGCAGCAGTTGCATGGGGTAGGAAAAAAAGCATTTAGAAAGGTCAGAGAAATCTGTAACTGTGACTCTGATGTGACTGAGTCCTTCACACAGGGATCTGCAGGGGGCTCATTCGCCCCTCTGCTGCCCAAGGGCACAGCAGGGACACAGCTGCCTCCATGGTAACCACAGAGAAACCCCAGAGACATCATTCATACCCTCTTCTGCACAAAACCCAATATTTAACCTTCAGGCAGATCAGGAAACTTTTCTCACAATGCCATCTTCTACCCTCCCTAAATCAAATAATCCTCTCATGAATTTCAGTAAAAATGTTATTTTGGAGGGGAAAAATTTTATTGAATTGGCACAAACAGTAATTAACATGGATTTGTTTTGGTTTTAAAGATATTTATGAACACTCTAAAATACCTCCAGAGCAATGAATTTCTCTTGGATGTGGATTTGTGGAGACTTTTTGCAAACTTAGAGGAGTTAAACAAGGTAAGTAGAAAAAGAGAACTGTTACTTACTTAGATCAGAAATCAATCAGCCCAGTAAAAGAATACAACAAACCAAAAGGTTCTATTTAGTTTCAATGCTCACATTTGGAACTTTGTTCAAACAATCCACCTTTTTCTCTTTTCTCTGTGGTATATCAGTGAGAGTCAAATACCACCAGTGCAAACCATCCACTTGTATCTCCAGCCAAAGATAGATGGCATTTTGAAACATGAGGGAGAGCTCATTTGGCAGTTGTTCCTGAAGCAAACACAAGTTTGAGACCAATTCTCATAAGCAGCAACCTTTAAAAAGAGATGAAGAGAAACTACTACCCAATCCCTACACCAAAACAGAAAGCATGGCAAAATAACTACATAAAAAGTCCCCTTTTACAAGCAGATGGGCACAAAGACTTTGCTGTCTATTATGCCACTCCAAAAGAGCAAGTTAAAACAAAATGCTGATCCCCATTCTCCTGCTGAGGTTTCCCTTGGCAGGTGTGCAAGGATCTCTCCATGTTCATGTGCTACTTACTCTGCGCTGTCCAGGAGGAGGCAGGCCACAGGGCTTGGCTGTCACGTGCTCCAGCTTTTGCTGCTTTTGGCCAGTTGCTGGGAGACAATTTTCAGCTCCTGAAAGTTAAAAACCCCTAAGTCAAAAATAGCTTTTACATTACTTTGGAAACAAAACAATTTTTCTTAGCTTGAGGGCCCTTTTACAGCACACCTCACCCTTCACTGGAAAGAGAATTTTGGAAAGAACTCTGCAGCTGTCTTAATTGAAAAACTACTCACAATCACATCACATGCCCTAAATCAGCTGCTGGGTTCCATTTATTTCACTTAATGTAATTCCCTTGCCTTAGTACTGAATCTCTCCCTTTTTAGCCAAGAGAACTGGGAAAGGTCTTCAAAGCAGGGACAATTTGCCAGAACTCAAACACATGAGCAAGGTACTGCTGCTCAGTCACAAACATCACACCTGGTGAGTTGCTGAATGACCAGCTGCTGTAGGTTTGGATATACAAGGAAAAATATTTTTAGCTGACAGGTTTCACCTTTGGCTCATTGTGGATTAAGACTGTACATGCAGATAACTGCTAGAGTTCAGCAGCTGTGTGGTTGTTGATTGCCTTGTTCAGAGAAGACAGTGGGATATAAAACACAGGACACTGTGTTTTACTTAGCTTTGAGCTTGGCTGGAGCTTGGTCATGTCCTGAGAGAATTATCTTAAAGAAATGTCCTGCTTTAATTTCTAATTTGTTGTCCTTATTGATGAGGATAAAAAATGATCATCTGCTATGCATACTTTAAATATTGATTAAACATAGGAGAATAAAGCTGCTCTCAATGCCTTTGGTGCCTTTTTTCATACATTTTACAGTATCCTCTTGACAGCAGGCTGAGTCCATGAAAAAATGCATGCTGTAAAATTGTAAAGGTCAAAATTAAAGAATGAGCATCATCCTACAAGCATCCTTGTCCCCATAAATACACCAAACAAAGCAGTCTGCAGCTACTACAGTCTGTAGCAGTATCCCAGCGGATTGATGCACCCTTCTCGCCTAACATTTGGCCAACAGCTTAGCCCAGTCATGAATGAAATTTGTATGAAAATAGTGTGAATAGTGAACCTTATGTGTTCAGGATGAAAGTGTGGGCTTAGGAGCAGGCTTGCAGCCCCATCTGAGTGAAAAGGTAGGCATTCTGAATTCAGTACAAACATGCAAAGTTAACCTATGGGGAATACGAGTTTGTTTCATTCAATTGAAGGTGAAGGAAGTATCTATAAAATACTATAAAAACTCACGTATTTGAAATCATGAAAGATGGTGTCTTCCTCACGGACTGTGAAGGTCTCCTTAACTGTCACAGCTCTGTCAACGCCATCATTGTTTTCCAGCAAATACCATTCACCCACTGTCATTTTTAATGTCAATCTATGTTAAATACAGCTGCTACCCTAAGTTTAATGGACTAACTAATCTTGTTTCAAAGCTTTTGTCATCAGGCATTATCACAACATAAGTAGGTATTTGTATAGATTTGTCTTAGCTTCTGACTAGTTCAAGCATTCTGGGCATAATTCTGAAGACAGTTCTGGCAATGGTAGAGATAGGTATAGGCACCCATTACACTTGGAGCCTTTAGAGAGACCAGGGATGGAAAATGAAGCTGCTTTGATCTTAACTTCGGATCACTGATGCTAATTTAGTTTTTTCCCCTTACTTAGATAAGTCTCAGTTTTCTGAAGACATTTTTTGAAACTGTGAAGAAGCACATCAGCAAGTCAGACTCTCCTACGAATTTCAACCCCATACTCAGAACGGTAACATAATTAGAAGCATTCTTGTTTTTAACACAAGCAGCAGACCATTTATCAGGGCATACATATCACATATCACATACATATCACAGCTCCAGAGCAATCAGGTCTGTCCAGCCCATACCATCTGTCACCAGCAGTTTGGTCTCAGCCTCAGCTTGCTTCTATCAGAGGACGTTTTTATTTCTATTCATTGACGTGTCTGAAGCAGTCATGGAAAGGTACTCTGTATGTGGAATCAAGTGTGGAAAGATTTTCTCTTCCTGGGGAACAGCAGCCCAGACTCTGAGGAGATTTTTCCACTGGCAGAGGCAAGCTTCCCACCCTATGGAAGATGTCTCCCTGAAACCAGACCCCAGCCCCATCAGTGCCTCCTTCCACTCCTTCACACCAATCCTCCTTTACTCCACAGACCAGACCCACAAGTGTTTATAATTGCTTAATTAAGAGCTCTTTGACACTGAAATTACACTTTGGCCTGTGTCTGTTAAGCAAGAGAGAGATGCAGCCACAGCTGTCCTGCCACTGCCAAGCCCTGCCTACCCTGCAACCCTCTTGGTCAGTCTGTGTGGTAAACAAGGCAGTTGTCTGAAAAGCAGTCTGCAGGAGCTCAACTTCCCAATGCCTGTAAAGTTGGAAATATTGATGAAGATAGAAAATCAGTTGATTGACAGAACCTTCCCTAGCAGTAGAGGCCATTAGAAAACTTCTGGGAAATACCAGAAGATCCTACCTCAGTGTTAAGATTTTTAACAGAGACATTCAGGGTAGAGCTTGGTTTCTTGGCCCTGTGAGCTCTGACTCCAGGTGTTCTTATTGATAATGTTTGTGTAGACAGACAAAATCCCAGACAAAGCTGCATTTTATCATGTATGACATTCAACATCTCCAATGTAAATGAGGCTATCCCATTATTTCTAGGAGCATACTCAGATATGATACCATGCTACATGAAGTCATCATAGCTGTTTCAGAAATAGTGGGTTTCATCTTCAACTTCCATATGAATTTCATATCATTTATTCCTAATGAGAACAAAGTCTAAGAATGTGTCACACCTCTGCAGATCTGTTAAAACTGTACTCCTATACATTACTGAAGCATTGTTGTGGCATTTTTACTACTTTACAGTTTTATTGCTGTTTAAACTGCCCTTTACTTTTTTAATTCCCTCTTTTCCCATTTCCCTAGGTACAGGGAAATCTCATAAAAAATGCACATTACAAACCCAAAACTCCTGTTTCTCCCTTTGTCATGATATTTTTCTTTCTTGACAAATTTCCAAACCTTTTCTGCAGTTTTTCCAGGGTGACCTCTGCCAGACACACCAGATTTATTGCCTTAATTATACCTCTGCTGTCTTCTACTTGGAAAAACTGAGACAGAGAGAAGATTTTGGCATCTACCTGAAGGTAAAGTGATGTTGCTATTGCTGTTGTTGTCTTCAGCCTTCCTACCTTATGAGAGGATTGTAACAGCAAACTAGGAATGTTCATTAGAAGCAAAACTGTGTAGACAGCATTTCACATGGATTTTTTGAACTGCAGAGCCTATCACTGATTGGAAGCCACCCTTCTGAGTGTATGTTCACCTGCATGTGTGAAAGTCCCTACCTGCAATTTAGGACAGATAAGGGGGGAAGAGCTGGGCTGGCTTTTTGCAGACAGAAAATACAAACTACTAGTCTCTTTATTTTGTTTTGCACATAATCTCTTGACTCAGTCACCTCCACCTTAACAAAGCGAAATGGTTACAGGGAAAAAAAAAACCTCACAAAAATCAATTTCAAATGTCTTACTTTGGCATCAAAACACTATCAGTAAGGGAGAATTTACCTCCCTCTAAGGCTGGAAAGAGCAATCAGTGGATTCTTTATCAAGTTGCAGCAGGTTTTGTCTTTGCTGACACCAGCCAGTGCAGTGGTGGGGATCTCAGGCTCTGCTCTTTCTGACATCACTAGCAGACCAGTGTGTCCGGTAAATACTTAAGATTAATCTTCAACATTACAGGTTTAGAAAGAGAAACCTCAGGTAGTGGGCTTTTCTCCCAGGCAGCCCAAAACTGGAAGGACATCTTTTTGTGGCAGACAAGCTCTGCAGCTTGGGCCTTGGAGTTTCACATTGCTTTCTCCCTGATGAGGATTTCATGCACTCACTCCTAGGAAAAATGTTCCCCACTGGCAAGTAGCAGTGACCCCAAAATATAAAGTGGCTTTCAAACCTAACTCAAGTTAATTTTCTCAGGTCTTCCTGAGAAAATTAGAACAGCAGATAAATAAGAGCCCTATTGGATATGACAGCATGGCCACAGTATCTGGAATGGTAAGCAGCAATGTAGAACGTGAATCTGGAGGGACAATGCAATTTCCCCTGTGGAGATCTGTCCTTGGCTTGGCTAGGATACTGTTAATTTTGTTCCTAGTAACTGGTATAGTGTTGTGGTTTGCATTTAAGATGAGAGTAATCTTGATAACACGCTGATGTTTACTTGTTGCTAGGCAGTTTGCATTAAATCAAGGACTTCTCTGTGTCTCACTACCAGCAACGAGGAGTCTGGTGGGACAAGAAGTTGGGAGGGGACACAGCCACAGCAGGTGACCCCAGCTGACCCAAGGGGTATTCCATACCACATGGGGTCATGCTCAGTACATAAACTAGAGGGAAAGCTGGCTGGAGGGGCCTCTGCTCTGGCACTGGCTGGACATGGACCAGTGGGTGGTGAGCATTGTGCACCACTTGTTTTGCATATGCTGTAACTTTTTTCCCTTCTGTTTCTATTCTGTTAAACTGCCTTTATCTCAAACTACAAACTTTATTTTTTGTTTCCCATTTCTCTTCCCCATCCCACAGGAGGGAGTGAAGAGTGAATGAGCGGCTGTGTGGTTTAGATACTTGCTGGGTTAAACAAGAGACTATATAGTGCCCTTGTTCTCACTGAGAAACTCATCTTTCATTAGTCCCTGTCTCGTTAAAGTCAGCTAATGATACAGAAAACTGTTTGCTACCTCCTAGGCAGAAGGAAGCTGAAGCCTAAGGCACATTTTCCTTGTCTTCAGCAGTGGTGTGAACAAAATGAACAGTGCAAGAGGTTGCATCTGCCAGAGCTGCTGGTTGCTCCTCTGCATCGACTGACACGGTATCCCCTCCTCCTCAACAACATCTGGAAGAGGAGCACTGATGAAACAGAGAAAAGTTTTATCCAGTCACTTAAAGAGAAGGTGGAAAAGTCTATAAGTAAGTAACAAAGGTTAGAAGTCAAGCATGCAGTTAGAAATTAGAAAGTTACATAACTTCTTTGTGCATGTCCTTCGAAGAGTGAATTGGTCAAGTGTCTCTGCAGAAAAGCAACAAGGATGTGTGTGCCTTCCTACAATCCTGACCCTCATTCTGAAGGGAATGATTTGGGCCACCTTGTGCTGTCAAAGCCACTCTGAGCAGTGTCACAGGATTCCCAAATCAGTGAGTCACTTGTATTTTCTTAGAATTATCTGCAGTGACAGGCAAAAAATTAAAAGCAGATCTCAAATTGGACCATATCAAGAAAGATCCCAAACAAAGAAGTCTTTCAGTTGGATTTACGTCTGAGGAGGATTTTTTTAGGGCTGATCCTTAATAGGATAAATTTTCTCTCACAAGGGGAATATTATGTCCGTGACCTTTCACTAATGACAGGGTCCTACTATGTAAAGTTGTCTCAGCTACAGATTTTCTCTAGCTATTGCATAAAACAAGAGACTGATCCAGATATTAATTCTTTACCTGAATTTTTTTAAAAGATATATAATATTTATATATTTAACATATATAAGGACAGCAGTTTTAGGTGTGGCCCCAAAAGACCATGGGATGTCTGGAGAGTATTACTGGCAGAATAAATAGGTCCTTCCAGAAATTAGACACCTCTGGATGAAGGAAACCAAAGATGGAAGGGTGACCCCTCTTTACTCACAGACACCTGAAAAAGATCTGCCTTCCTTTTTTGATCAGTGAACCAGTAACATAAAGAACATAAAGTTGTAGTCCAAACACTCCCCTTCTGGCGGGGAGGTATGTGAAAACCATTATCTGAAACCATTATCTGCAATATCACTCCATCCAAAGACTTGAAATTTCAGTTGCAGGTCCATTAAAGCTTTCCCCATAATGGCCTTGAATCAGCAAAGACAGAGTCCCCATTTTTCACATTTTGAGGGACCCCCACCACAATCTTCTGGCAACACTTCTTCTGAAATTAATTCTCATTAATTTCAACAGTCTTTTTATCAGGCTATATATAATGAAAATTATTTTTCTCTCACTATACCAGACAGTTTAGGATGACAGGACTTTTTTGAAGATATTTTTAAGATTACAGTTTAATTGAATTTTATATGATTTCCAGTTCCCCAGATAGATCAGTAAGGACAACCTTTTCATTTAGCAGTGAATTTAAGCATCTTTGAATGCATGAATTGAAATTCTGTCCCTGCTGATCTAAGTAGAGCTTAGGCATTTTTTACAATGAGATCAAGATTTCATCTGGGGCCTCACATGTGAGGTACCTCAGCCTTCACTGGAGAAAATCAGTATTCAGCATCTTCTAGAAACAGGACTGCTTTTGCCAGCCCTGGCAGTAACTGGTGTTTCACACATTTCAGGGGATCTGGAAGGAAAAGTCAAGTGGTTGGATAACTTTCAGAAGTTCAGGCAGCTGCAAGAGGTCATAATTTGGCCTCAGGTCTGGGATCGTGACAAAAGGTTCTTTGTCCCAGAGGTAAGCAGATTTTAAAGGACTGATTTTTTTCTAGAGAAGGGTTTTGTTTCCTATCTGTCTTCATAGCATGGCCTAAAGTTGGCTGGTTGTCTGTATTCTAGTTAGTGGGGATGGCTCTGCTCTAACAGGGGCAGCTGCAGCCTGGGCACTGCAAGTGCTGTAGCTGAACACACACAGCGCCTTGGATGGCAGCATGGGTTGCTCTCAGCATCCAGGAGAGGGCAATGATACAGTCCAGGAGGACTCTACCATACTTGTTTTTAGGGGACAGAAGGAAATGGGATAGATGTAAGTATTACCAACATTCAATAAAGTAGAAATTATTTGCCTCTTTCACTTCTCAAGCTGAGCCAAAGAACTTCCCATTTACACTCAAATTGCATTACAAAAAAATACACAGCATACCTCGGTGTGCACATTTTTGCTGTAGCTACCCTGTTACCCAGACAGGCTTTAAGCAGCACTATGGTAACATCATCAAGTGGGCCCCACCTCAAGGATTATGTCTGTTCACATACAGGGCTGCAAACACCATTAAACTCAATCTGGAAAAGTAAAACCCAGCTTAACATTTCAAAAGCATAAACACATTTAAGCAATAGCACTGCTGAAGAAACACAGGCATGCTCAGTTATCAGCTGTGTGATGTACTTAGCCTGAGGTAAGAACACACAAATGCTCATCCTGTTTAGCTGCTGGTTGCTTCCCTGTTCATCATCCATTATGCATGATTCCCCCATTCTCTTTCTCTTTCTCTCTCTTTGGGTCAAGTGTTTGAAGCAAAACTTAAGAGAAAACAGCAGTGAAAATATCTTGTCTTCAGCAAACAGACTTCTCCTTCATGAAGGGAAGCTGATGCTAGCAGGTAAAGTCCCTGAATCTCCTGGTGTCCAGAGACAGCTTAACAGAATTATACATTGTTATGGCAGGTCTAGAATGAACCTCTGTAACAGTATTTGGGCAGGTGCAGGAAAGAAAAAGCAACTGTATAGTTTATCAGAGAGAGACTGAGATACAGCCAAGCTGCCAATACGATGACAGTCTGTATGATTGTTTATTGTCCTTTTCCCTGGCAAGCAAGTAGTTGTTATATCAGAATGAGGTAGCTGCTACAAGGTACAGATTTAGTAGCCAAAATGACTGAGACATATGATTTAGTGCACCTGAGAATGCGGACTGAAGGACAAGTAGTTGTGAACTATACTGGAAACAAGGTTTATTTGTTAAAAGCATTCTGTAAGGTGCAGTGATTCATAGATGTGCCTCATCTTAGAAGTAGCAATTCCTTAAAATAATCACACCATAAAACTGATTTTTTGTTTTCCTTCTCAGAAAGCACAAGACTCCTTGATGTCTACCTCTTTTTATTTGATGATTTCCTCCTAATTACCAAAATTAAACGTAACAAAAAGGTAATAATGTCTAGAGATATACATGGTTGCAGTTGTTACATTTTTTAACTTTTGGATGGCTTTTGAATGTACTTTGGAAGATTGATCTAATTATAAAAATACAAGATGACTAATCAGCATGAAGAACAGCTGATACTTCCTTATGTGACTAGCAAACCATAACACTGATTCAAAAGCCTACTTCTAGCCTCAGCATGGTACAGGAACACTATTACTGGCAGAAATTACATTACAAGACCTTAATATCTTCCTGATGTTACTCGGATGTGTTGGATTCCTAAAGCTCAGAAAAGTTTCAGGAATGTAAGACTTTTTTTAATGGTCCCTACAATCTGAGAATTTTTTATCCCTGAGATATCAGAACTGTTGGAAAGAAGAAAAAAACCTCAAAAGGAAAAAAACAGGGAAA
Organism: Camarhynchus parvulus; assembly: GCF_901933205.1. NCBI lineage: Eukaryota > Metazoa > Chordata > Aves > Passeriformes > Thraupidae > Camarhynchus > Camarhynchus parvulus. The sequence goes on along the minus strand of NC_044586.1, from coordinate 28,832,752 downwards.
GGCTAAAATGATGGGAGATTGGCTACACTGCTTGTTGTCCTCTCTTTGCCTTGATTTCCCCAAGTTTAAAATTGAGATATAATTACTCTTTTTAAGAAAATGTTTCTTGATGAATGATTATTATTTAGAGTTCTATAGATGATAAATATCTCTATTTAGACACCAACAGAAGAACTGGATGACCTGAAATTACTAAAGCTTCAGTGCGGGAGTGCATTTAGCTAATTAAGTTTATGAAACTGATGTAAACTGAGTCTAAATGAGCATGTGATAATCTCCTAGGTTTTTGGGGTTTTGTTTAAGAAGCAGGTGTTCTGCTTTATAGAGAAAGGAGATAAAGAAAGCATGCAGTGAGACGTTTTAGACTCCCGCACCATCCCTTAGCAACGAGGTTGGTGAGGGAAGCAGAAATTCAAGGGACCTGGTACCCTCAGGCAAATCTCTTTGAGGGTTGTCCCACGGACATGTGTTGGTGAACCTTCTCTGAAGGGCTGCAACTCATCTGGAGTTCCAGGAATTCTGTCTTGTGCATATGCATGAGGAGAGATAAGGAAACTTACCCCCAAGGAAAGGAGAAAAAAAAACCTGCTATTAAAATAAGGAGGGAAAGGGGGAAAATACTTTTGGAACGCCTATGACTGTCTTCTGCTTGTGGACTTGCATTGTGTTTCTTTTGTAGCTTTTTAATGCAAAGTGTGACCTTGCAGGAGAGCTCCAGGTACCACTCAGTTTTTCTAAGATTCCTCAGGCAAATAAGCTTTCTGTGTATCTTTGATAAGAGAAAGCACATAATTTAGAGTTGTTTAGTGCCTATACCTCATGAGCAGATGGCAGACAACCTGCTAACTAACTTCATTTTCTATTCCCAGAAATATGGAGGCTCAGACACCAGCTTAATCCCCGTCTGTCCTTCCCTCACTCCTAAGCTGCAGTCCTTCATAAGAGAGGGGGGATTTTGCACAGTCCTAGACCAGCCCATCCCACTAGACAGACTCATACTGAAAAATGTTGAACCCGTCCAAGTTACAGGTATGTGCCTGCATGCACACCATGCCTGTTATGAATGCCTTCATAAACACCATGTCAATGCACTGTGTGTGTGGCAGCATAAGGACAAGCTGCTGTTTGCCCACAAACCACCCCCAGACGCCTGGAGTGCAAACACTGGTGCCTCAGCCCTGCCTGGCTTCACAGCTCTGCTCCTGCTGGGAGGCATGAGCCGCTGCCTCAGACTGCACAGCCCGCAGCCCTGTGCTGCCAGCAGTGACTCACACACACCAGTGACTGTCACATACTATCCATTCACCCCAAAGGAGGTACCAAGACTCCAGTGACTTCTTTCTCACCAGCCAAGTGTTCCCTTGTCCTAACTGTCCTAACATGGTCTCTCAAAGCCCAGGAATCTTTCAGTTCACCCCAAGAACATTTTCAGTTCCATACAAATTATGCAGCATTTTTTCAGCTGCACCACTACATTGCTCTCCTGGATATTCTCCCACATACACAGCAGCCATTCTCAAGGAGGCTGGAGAGGAGATTTACCTCCTGCTACTGCTCCTACTCACATCTCTATCAGCTCTTGAGAGAATGGAAATCACCCAGCACACATCAATGCTTCCTCGCTCTCAGACATCCAAATGCATCACTGGGGAATACTCCTCCTATCCCTGCTGCTGTGCAGTTGGGAGTGGAGTGAAGGAGGGCTGACTGCCACAGAGAGTGATCAGCCTTACCATGCCAAAACAAGGTTCCTGAAGTCACCAAAATCAGATTTTGGGTCAGGGGGCAGGCATGCACCATCAGGCCTCCCCTTGGTCTGAGCCCGTGATGCAGCAGGCTCCCACACACCTCACCCTGGTGGGGAATGGTGCCACATCCACTTGGTGGCCAGTCACTAGTGATGTTCCCCAGGGCTCAGTACTGGTGCTGGTCCTGTTTAACATCTTCATAAAAGACCTGGATGAGGGGAGAGAGGGAAGCCTTAAGCCATACATGGCAATAATTTGGGTGGGAGTGTTGATCCAGTGGGAGATAGGAAGGCTCTGCAGAGGGATCTAGACAGGCTGCATCGATGGGATAAGGCCAAGTGCAGGAGATTCAGTAAGGTAAAGTGCTGTGTGCTGCACTTCAGTCACAACACCACCACGCAGCATTATGAGCCTGGGGAAGAGTGGCTGGAAAGCAGCCCAGAGAAAAAGGACCTGGGGTGCTGGTTGACAGGCAGCTGAACATGAGCCAGCATGTGCCCAGGTGGCCAAGCAGCCCAATGGCATCCTGGCCTGTATGAGCAATAATGTGGCCAGCAGGACTAGGGAAGAGATCTGTACTTGGTACTGGTGAGACCACACCTCAAATTCTGTGTCCAGTTCCGGGCCACTCTCTACAAAAAGTACATTGAACTCCAGAGTGTGTCCAGAGAGGAGCAGTGAAGCTTGGGAAGGGTCTCAAGACTAAGTCCTAAAAAGAGTGGCTGAGGAATCTGGGGGTGTTTAGCCTGGAGAAAAGGGGTGATCACTCCCTACAACCACCTGGAAAGAGGCTGTCGCCAGGTGGGAGATGGCCTCTACACCCAGGCAAGCAGCAATGGCACAAAAGGAAATGGCCTTAAGCTGCATCAGGAGAGGTTCAGGTTGCACACCAGAATATTTTCACAGAAAGGGTGGTTAAGGATTGGAACAGGCTGCCCAGGGAGGTGGTGGAGTCAGCACCCCTGGAAATGTTCAAGAAATGACTGGAGGTGGCACTTAGGGCTGTGGTCTAGCTGACATGGTGGTGTTCAGTCAAAGGCTGGACTCAATGATCTTAGAGGTCTTTTCCAGCCTTGAGGATTCATTGGTTCAGTCTAACACTGCCAAGATCACAGGAGCCTCCTATATCAAAGAGAATGAAAAGAAATACAAATCTCTGGGCTCCAGGGTCATCCTAATCCTAAAGACTGAGAGGAAAAGCTTAGGGAGTTACAGTGCTCTGTGAGAAAGCAATAGATAAGGAAAATAAACCTAGAGTCTGTAAAATTTATGATAACTTTGAAATACATTCACCCAGACTATTTAGCATTCAGCATCAATGCTGAGAGGATATAAAGGTAGGCAATAAAAGGCAAACTACTAAAGACAAGATAAGGGGATGAACACAAAGAATAATAACCTTTTTTTAAAACATGTTCCAGGCACTGTCTGCCTGCCTAATTAGCTCCCCTACCAAACCAGTAGAAATGGAGCAAAAGTATCAGCCACCTCTTGCCTGCAGGGTGAAGGGGAGGGCAGCCCCACATCCCATGTAAGCCCAGGCTGAATGCAAGTGCAAGGCCAACAGTTCCTGGGTGCTGGAGCAGGCAGTGCAGCCACCTTCCAGTTTGCACCTAATAGACTGGCCATAAAAACCATAATGGAGATGGAAATAATATTTCTGGATTTTTTTTTCCAAGCCAGCATTTCCCATAGAAAATGTCTTTTCTATCTCCGTGATACAGCTGCAATCATCAGAATAGAAAAAGTTGCCTTTGGCATTCCAGCCTAGGCTCTGTCCACTGGTTATGACCCTTGGCCTTGTTGCTTGACTTCTCTCCCATATATTCTTACCAGCTTTACTACATCTGTAGCCCTGGCAGTCTCTGTTACTCACTTGTAGTCTCATAAGACCTTGGAAGCCCCATCCTAAGACAGGACCCCTTGGGGTGAGGTACAATAAAAACAGTGAGAAAAATTACTATAGGGAGATTGCAGTTCAGATTCCCACCATTCTTTGTAAAACAACAAGCAAACATTCCAATTTCAACAGAAAATATCCCATTGCAGGAGAAAGAAAAATATTTAATATTGTCTGGAATGTGTGACCTTGGGGAATGTTGCCAATATATCTGCACTCTCAAAGAGACTTTTATTACTGGTGGCACTAAAAGATTAGTTAGCATGTTCTCAGAAAGGTCATATGATCCATCACATTAATCAAAAATGAAATCCTGATTTTTGATCTAGCAAGTACTTTTGCTTCTGTTAGTTTGCTGAGGGCTGACATCACTTTGAAAATAAACAAAGCTCAATGCAAGTACTAGAAAAAAATATATGTTGCAATATCCTACAAATATTCTTTTGGCAGCAGACTGATAATTCTTTTCCAAAGCCTTCTATGCATTAGTGAAGGGATAGAAGATAAAATGGTGTGCTCATAACACCAGGAAGGTACCCTAAAAGGAGAACTACCTGCAGACACCATGACAAGAGCTATAACTTTACATGTAAATACAATAGTAGCAACCCAGCTCTGAAGGTTGTAAGCAGCAACACACTTTCTGATTAGAAAAACACTAGCCTACTTAAGCTCTCCCTTTATTCCAGATGTGTGACACTGGTGTCACTTTGTCCCCTTGCAGAGAAACACACTGCATGATGCTCACAGTCACCTTCAGGAACAGAAGTCTGTCAGGAAACAGAGGCAACATGCCTGGGCATCCCCAGGAGCACCAGCTCAGGCACATGCCCAGGGAGAACCCAAAGCCAGCACTAGCCTAAGTGCAGCCACTTCCCCATGTGCCAGCCATCATACAGACTTACTTAAATAAAATGGGACCTCTCTTTTTCATTTTTGGTATTTGTTTTTCTCTAACTTCAGTTATGATTTAGGCCACTTTGAAGGGAAATATTACTTAATGATGCTCAGGTAGACTCAAAAGCACCTTAGCTGCACAATGATGAAGCAATTAAAATTTAAAAAATGCAAGTAGAATTAACATTTTGAAATAAGAAAGCTTCCTACACAACAAAATTAATTCACCCTATGAGGGTGCAATTGCCCTTTTAGAAATCAGAAAAGATGCTTACATATATAATTTCTTTGATCATAATCAATGTGATATAAAATTGGACTGACAGTTGTATGAGGTACATGTATATCACTTCTTTACATTTTCCACAGTCTTCAGCCTGCGAAATGCTTTTCTAATTCAGCATGAGAACAGGTATCAGCAGTGCATAGCACTCTTCTTGCTACAAGCTCAGACAGAGACTGCCAAGGTAGGTAACACATCTTTTTTTTCTTCTCTAATTACACAACTATGCTTTCCCTGAAGGAGGGTGGCAGCCTAAAAGTGGTCATGCTGTGATAAGAATCTCTTACAGTTGTGACACTTGACCAAAACTAAAACAAAACAAAATAACACCCCAGTGCTCTGGCTCACATATTTGTTAGAGAATTTTTACTGCTGAACACGTTCCAGTTTCCTATCAGGGTGGTTAGCAGGTCATATTCTTGTTGAAAAACATTATCAATTCTGATTGCAAAAAAAAAAATACCCATTTCTTGTGTCACAGAAGATGGTCAGCCCCTCCAGAGCAGTCAACACCAAAATAACCCCCCCTACACCCAACTCACATGCAGTAGTACTCAGATCAGAAAACTGTCTCATGCTCATCTATTCAAAACATGCATTTTACCATTTCAGACTGAACAGATGGTATGATTAATTCCACTGTTACATAAATTTACCCCTCATTTTCACACCATGTCACATTTCTAGTAACAGCAGTGTGTATAACATCTGAAAGTGTGTCAGGCACTTCACAGTATTTTGCTTTCTCATGTAAGTTGAATTTCCTTCTCTAATACCTAATGCACAGAAATTTGACCACCACAAATACTAATTCTTACAAGTAAATGGTGGTAGACTTGTTCTAAAAGAAACACTGAGTGAATTCTTTCCATTTTCTAGTCACTGGCTGGTATTTGGAATAGCTATCCACTCAAGAAGTCATTACTTTCTCCTGTTACTGAAATATGACCTTCCTTTTCCAAAACTGCCTTCATACCAGGGCTACCATCTTCTCAGTGTCATAGAATCACAGAATAGTTTGGGTTGAAAGGGCCCTTTAGAGGTTTTAGTCCAAAGGATAAATCCTCTTAGGGTTAGTCCAATGTCTAATCATAGTAATTCAGAGACAACTCGTGTCACCAGACTATCTGGACTAGCAGAGAGAAGGAAGTTACATATTTGAAATTATCTCTCCATCACTCCCTGTCCTCGTACCTGGATGACAGCATAGACAGACCTGAATGCTGTCAGCATGATAACAGAAACTGAAATTCAGTTGGCAGCACATGGCAGATCTTGGGGGGGACACAACTTGTGATGCTGATAGGACTGGAGCTGTCGTAATCAAAAAAAATGAGGAACCCAACTGCAGGGACAGCATTAAGCTAATGAATAAATATCACAAGAAAGGGGTGAAATAGCCTGTAACAAACTTCACCATTACAAACAGAGCATTAAAATCCTACCTTCCAACCAAAAATGGAAACATTTGCTGGAAATCCCTGGCCCCAGACACAGATTCCAGCAGCATGTAGTGGCCTGAACAACTGGGAGAGTCTCAGTTGTGGGATAAGTCATGTTTCCTTCAGCAATTATGAGCACAAGCTTGCAGGGAGGCTAAATAAAACTAAAGGCTCTGGATGTTTATGCATCTAACTTACTGGAAATTTTTTAGGTTGTCTTGGTTTACAAATATTTTTTTTGTTACAGAAAGCATGGATGTCACAGATAGAAACAGCAATCTCCAATTACACCACACAACATGAAACCAAGAAAACCACTGCTTTCTGCTTCCCTGTTGAATCCTCTGAAACTTAATAATGTCAGCATTGCACTGAGAGAGCCAGTGGAAGATTATTGTGGTGATATATAGTTATTTTAGAATATAAATATAATGCCTTAGGTCTCTGAAGCTAACAAATTTCTGACTTGACAGAAGTATGGCGCATAGACCACACCGTGTAGGGGGGAATGAGCCATGCAACAAATGTATCACTCCTAGATGCTCCTTGCTTCACCTAGGGAAGGTTCTTGCCACCCAAGGAAGCTTTAATAGAGCTTGTCATTTCCTAGAAAGCATAACAGGGAAAAAACCCCTATGTTGGTAAGGACAACTCATTCACCAGAGAAGTTTAGAAGGGTATTGCATCATTCAAACTGTTTTAATAAATTTCATTAAATTAGAATTGTGTAGCCATAGCTTCTGATATTTATGTGTCTCTACCCAGTAATCTATAATATCCCAAGATGTTTTTTGCATTAATACTGAGCGTGTGTATATATGTATACATATGTATGCACTTACCTGATCCAGTGCTCTCCAGATACAGCCTGGCCACTGTGATACACAAATTCCTGCTCTTCCCCTCTGTCTATCATGGGCAAGTTTTTCCTTCCTGGGAAAGAACAGCCATCAGACCCCATGCCAAGGGGTGAATGTGTGAAGCAGGAGGGCAGAGCAGAGTGCAGACAGATCTGCACCAGGGCATCACACAAGCTGCCAACACTTTGCCACAACTTGGCTGATACAGCTGTGCTCCATCTCCCTGATCCCATGCTCAGCTGCACATTGCATCACCCCGAGGGCTCACCAGAACCTCACAGCATCCTGAAACCAGTGCTGACAGGACAAAGGTATTTCAAGCCCAGAGGAGTCACATCTGACAGACTAAGGTGTGTGCTTTGTGTGCTGGCAGAAGGGAGAGGGTATTTCACTTTGCATACTTTTTCACAAAATAACCTTTAGCCAGGTCTACTCACATTACCAGACAAGCAGTCATTCCTGGCCAGCATGTCTCCAAGGAGGACAGCCCAGGGGAAGGAAGTATTCACACACAGGCTTGTCTTCATGGAGATGCAAGCTCAACAGGCTCTTCTGTCGTGTCAAGAGAACAATACCTCAGAAAGCAGTTGAGGGAAAAACTGACTTCCCAGTTCAAACTGCCTTTCAGAGGAGATCTCTCTTCTCCATCTTTCTCCAGATCTACACAGAGCCCCTGCTTCAAATAGCTAAACATGGGTTGTTTGGTTGTGCCTCCATAATTCAATAGTGGCTTTGTCACAGGACTGATCTCCCACATTAACCATCTGGCTTCTCTCTGCAACATGGTTCCACCCTGAAAAGAGCTTTCCATTTCACAAGTGAGACCTTTATTGGTCTAAAAAATAAAACAAGTGCTACTTTTTGAGTTTCCAGTTATGCCAATTGTCCAGCTGCATCGACTGTGATGTCAGAACACAGCCAGTGAGAGAAGGACTTTCAACAAATGGGGGATACTCGACAGCGTTGCACAGCAATTGGGAATGAAAAGACTACTCTGAATTTAACCTGTGAAAAGAACAGATTTGAAAAACAGTCATTATTACTGTGTCCTCAGGAATGTCAAAGCCTTTGCTGCAGCTCCCTGCAAGTCTAAGAAACTGGAACACTTAGCTTGCTCTTACATGTGTGTAAGAACAGTTCATCTACAAGAACAGTATATCTATAGTTGTAAAACTATATATCCACCATTTCAATGTAGCTTTGCTGTCTGAAACAGAGCAAGATAGTTTTGAAATTATATAACCTGGTCTATTAGAAAGGTCTCATTTTTTTATTATTATTAATAGTCATTCCTTTAACATATTAGAAAACAAAAATGACATTTCAGCAACAATTCATCATAGTTTATACAGAACCCACTGATGCATGGTGTCACCTTCCCATTCAAATCCAACCTTCCAGATCACAGAGTTTAAGAATTACAGTGCACACTGGACTAAATTCTTTCACAATGTAAGGCACAACTACATGATCACAAGTAGTAAACACAAACACTGAAAGCAGAACTTAAGAGAATAAAACTTCAATTAAAAAGAAATAAAACCAAAACAGACTCATGCAAAAAATCTATCTACACCTACCAAGATGGTATGATCCAGTTTAGAAGTACAGTACTCTGTAAGTAAAACTGCAACAGAAGTCTTTTATAATACATTACTTCTAAATACCAAGTAAAAACTTATATTTTTCCATTTATATTTTATACAATTATACAGAAATTAAGCTGTATGAACAATATTCACATCTGCAATAATAAACTGATCATTAAAAGTCAGAAAAGAGGCAAATGAGACCATGTAATTTGTGGCACGCATCCATTACAGAACATCATTCATCAAGTTCATATCGCGAGTACTGAAGAAAAAAACCCCGACCAAGTGAATGGTACATTTGGTGACTGAGGCTATCTGTAACTAAATGACAAAGCTCCATACAAAATTGGTTTTACCCAGCAGACCATAATTATGAAAGCTTGTGGTTATAATTTATTTCCTGTCCAGCAGCTAGAGTTGCAAGGTTGAAGCTACAGAAGTTAAAAGAATTTAAGAGAATTCACAATAACTTGAAACTGTTGGATTATTTCAAATACACATTAAAAAAAAAAACTTAGCTCTTTTCCTTTTTGGTGATAAACTTTTGCAATTTTGGCATTCATTGTAACTTTTACATAACATGACCGTGAGAAAACCTTACTAAACTTACCTAATGTTTGAATTTCACATTGAGAGGTAGCTTAAATTAAATCTTATGTGATGGCATCAAATGCAGGGGTGATTTTTTTGTGACTTTTTTTCTTTTCTTACAAAAGTGACTATTTCTATACAAGCAGCATTTTGGACATATTACTATAAAAAGTTCTGGTATTTGCTAACCCAGCGAGATGCTCTTTCAAACATCCCTTTTGTACCAGGAATCAAGCTCCAGCGTGGTACAATGGAGGACTTTGCCATAAAGCCAACAGCAGTAGCCTGGACCTGCCAGCACTGACCTGTTGACATATAACAATTAACATCCTTTCCCAGCCCTCTTTACCCCAAAAAAAAAGCACAAAATACAGACAAATTTGGTTTAAGTGTTGAGTTTCCATCACAGGGGGAGGGAAAATTGGAAAATGTGCCTTCCAGGCTCCTGCTTTCATACAACATTGATCCAAAGGGGTGTCAGGGCTTGATCAATCTTTAAACGCACAGACACTTCTCCATCCACTGCATAGTGAGTGTGTAGTATGTGGAGAGCTACAGACAATAGGCAGAGTTTATTACGTAACCTACTACCTACACTCTTCATTATTGGGAACTTAAGTGGTATCTAATATTCTTCCCAAACATGCAAACTTTTTTATTCAGTGTCCATTTAAAAAGAAACAGAAAAAATACCCAAAAACCAAATTTCAATGGCAGGATTTACATGCAAGCACAGCTGGTTTTGAAAAGTACATCAATTAGTGCTTTTGGAGAGGCTACGTTTGGACAATAGTTTTAAACTCATCCTAAAATGGATGCTGAGGTCAAGACTTCAAAATCAAAGAAACAGATAACTGGCAAGATCCTTGCAAATATGTAAAATTCTTTTTTTTCTCACTTTATAATATTAAAATTAAGTTCTACAAAGACACGTGTGTGCCTAACAAGGTTTTTGTTATATGTGCTCTCAAATGACGATTGTGTTTTTGGTAAAAGGAACTGTGAGTGCAGTTCTCCTTAGGGCCAAATGTATACAGTGAAAAATCCAGCTGATTATAAACCTGCTGTCCAACGACTACAGCTAACACATGCAATGCACATGATGCCATTCCACTTACTATAGGTTCTCTCAGACAGCAAAAAGTGCACAGTGCAAATGACAGTGTTGTTTCCTAGTTCTCTGAGAATATGAGAGCAGGAGAGGTGGTACCTGGAAGAGTAATTTATCAGTTTCAATATGCTCAAACCATGATATCATTCTTCTTGGCATAGTTTAGATTCTATTTGAACTTCAGCTCTATTTGAACACAATTTTTCTGTCCATCACTGATTACTGGCCATAATTTTTTTTAAGTTTTGCAACAAGCATTTGTTTCCACTCCATGGTGAACTGACACTTAACAATCCAGAAAAGCAGTTGGGTTTTCCAGGTTCCTTTATGAATGTCACTTGTCTTATATCAAGCATGAGAAGCTCAATTGTTCTGGCTCATGTAATACAAACACAGAGAGGTTACTTCATGCTTCTGCTCCCACTAATAAGAAAGCTTTTCCAGTGAGGATTCACAAACAACCCTAATGGTCCCAAAGCCAACAAAAGTAGTTACTCATTGTTCTTGTGTACCTTGTGCTCCACACTCCATGGCAACTTGGTTACTTGACACCTTCCAAAAACAGAAGCAAAAACCCACATTTCACCCTACAGTCTTGGACTTTTGTGCCAGAGAGTGAAGCCAACTGAAAGTTGAGATCCCTCTAAACCTCTTGCCTCTGTTGGAAGCTGCAGCAGAAAATTCCTTTTGTCTCTTCATCTCCAGACAGCAACTTTTCCTACTGTGACTCATTACTTTTATTCTCTTCATTCAACCTTTGCAGAAGGGGGAAGATTACATTAGGGAGTACATGGGGAGAAGAAATAAATAACAGTGAAGCAGAGCCAGCTAAGATCAAAAGCCTGCCACTGACCTCTGCAATGCTACCTGTCTCCAAAATGATGTACTGCTGACAGGCCAGAGTAGAACAGCAGGATTTGGCATTTGTGGGGCAAAAATGCAAGGGACTGTGGGTCGTTGACTGGGAGAGAGGTGTTGTCTGCAGGAAGTTAAAAGAACCTCTCCCCACCCTTAGTAAGTCCATCCTTTACACATTTACAAAAGCTTCTGTAGCTTATCTCTGAGCATGAAGCAGCAGCTGGTCTCTCACATTCTGCTCTTGCAGCAATTCTGAACGTGGATAGAGTATCCTGCAGATGGGACAGTTTCAAGAACAAAGCCTACACTTCACTGTCCCATTCCTGATGCCACAGTAATGAGTTGGAATCAAAAGCTGCTCGAGGATCCCAAAAACCTACTGGTTTGAGTGCTGGTTTTGCCATCATTTTCACCTCTTCCTCTAAAATGGCCACTCCTCAGGCAATCAGAGCAACCTGCCTATTGCTAGAAGCTGTAAAAACACATAACTATGCATTCTCTAGTTGCAAGAGTCAGTCTCTTCTGCCATTTTATTACTTTTCCCCTCTGTTCCTGTGTCTGCAGTCTGAAAAATCAGTGAATTAAACTGTTTTGCCTGGAATCCTTTTATTACTCTGGAAATAGTCAGCAGGCTTTTTACTTGGTTTTCCAGCTACTTAGAAGGCAGTGGAACTAAAAGCCCACATTCCTACTGAAACATGCCCATCAAAACAGTCAGACTCTGCAAGCATATTTGTAAATACACAGCTTTTCACCTTCCAGTTTCTCTTATTATGGGATATTTTCTTGAGCTTGAATACAGCTTCCAACCTGGCAGTGAAGCCAAGTATTATAGAGTCAGTCTACCAACAACTTGTCAACAAATACAGACCAGCACTAAGAGTTACAAGCACAAAACAAGGAGCATAAGACTCAGCAATGGAGTCATAAATTCACTTTTCACAGTGAAACGCTGTAGAAATCATGATCTATTGCTTCAGAATCAAAGCTCAAACATGAAAGTTTCTACCCCACTGCTCCTCCAGATTTTAACAATCCTTCTTTCTACAAATGTGCATTCAAAAAGCATTTCCATCCCCGCTAAAAATGCTTACATAAACTAGCCAGCAAAAGGCAACTTTCAAAAATCAAGCTGGTTTTGCCCCTGAAGCTGAAGAGCTCCACTTCAAGGTGTGATCTGCAGTCAAACAACAGCACTGCTTCAGCAGCCTGCTGAGAAAGGTGACTCTGCTTGTCTTTACATAATGGCATCCCAAAAGACTAAATTAAGAGAGCTTCTGCAGCTTCCTTCCAGAGCTCCTACCACTGCAGAAGTCACTCCTGAGCTTTCACATGTTCCCAATCAAAAGCAAAATGCCTAAACACAACTGAATCTTCTAACCACTTTCCTAGTTCCACTGAAAGACCTCCATCTTCCTCTGCCTCATGTGTTTTAATCTTAGGCAGCTGTGGGAAGTTTCTCCCCTCCTGCTCAAAATCCCTCCTGTTCTGTGTGGCTGTGCTTCACCCAAAGAACAGCACAAGGCTCTTGTGTGTTACACAAAAGGGCAGAATGCATCTAGGCGGGAGCACAACTGTCACGTCTCTACTTTTCCCACATTTCTGAAGCCAGACAAAGAAAGACTCTAAAGCAAATTTTTTGGTTTCTCTCAGTAAACAAATAAATAGAAAAAAATCCCAGAGGCAGAGATTGTTCATATTTTCTATTCAAAAGATTCTTATGCCAAACAGTTACACTGATGAGGAGAAACAGGGAGTCCAGAGGCTCTGTTCATAGGGAATTGTTGCAGCAGTTTTTCTTTTTTGAGCAAGGAACTCAAGTCCAAACCAGAAAAGCAGGTCAGTGTTTTGTATGAACCACAGTTGTAACCCAAACCCTTTTACAATGACAAGAACAAGTCACATCATTCAGCTGGCTTTTGGGAAATAAGAACTGTATTTTAAGAAAACTCCTTAACAGTGCAAATGTAGAACTTGCCAGTTAAGTTGAAAGGGGATATGAAACATATAGATCACTATATGAAACTATAGATCACTTCTGGAGTAGAAGGATGAAGTTTCTTCACTTGACACTTAATTAAGACATTTGTTTATAAAGAAGACACTTCTTCATTCACATATAGAGCTGTAACTAGATAAAAGCAAACAAATCTTCCTAATGATGAATAAGCAACCATCACTGTGACAGAATTTGATTCCTTGCCTCAGAAAAGAAGTAGAGGAATTCAGAACACAACCTTTGCTCTTAACAGCTGGCAAAACATGGTAAGATACCAAAGCATTTGAGGGGTGGAGAATTTATTAGGGTATTTAAGACAAAAAATTCCTAAATATTGGAAGGCATAACCCCTGCTTAGAAAAAATAATCCTAAGGGTTTTGAAATACCATACACAAAGGGAAGAAAAGTTAGAGACAGGCAAGCAAAAATGAAGAGCTGCAAACAAAATCACAACAAAAAAGAAGTATGGAGCCTACATGAACTGTAGAAGAAACTTCTGTTCCCAGTACAGAAAGTATGAATAAATATTTATAGTCATACATATTGGCCGCTTTGTTAGAGCTGTTTGGCTTATAACAAAGCCAGTTTTCTATTCTAAGCAGACTAAACCACATAACTAACATAACACTTCAGAGCCCCTGGTAATGGGGGTCAGATGGAGTAATGGAAAAGTGAGGTTTGTTAGGTGTTACAGGAGCTCAGCTTCTTCCAGCAAAAGCTGAGAAAGGGACAGAAGAAAAGGCCGGAAAACTACAGCTGTCTCAAAAAATACTTTTTCTTAGTTGGGTGCCTGGCTTGGAAGGTCTGGATGCCTCCTTAGAACAGCAGTGATCTCTAGTGCTTACAGGGTATGGGCAGGGGCAGAGATGTGCTACAGGCTGCTACCAGCATTGTTTGTTTGCTTTTTAATGCAAAAAAACCATGATGTAAGAGTTTCTTGCATATTAAAATGTGTCAACCAAATTTGTAAAAGTGAAATCAATCACTATGGGATGAAATATTGTAATGTATAATATAATATTGCTACAAAGCCAGATAAACTTTGTCTCATCATTTGTTCACACATACTCTCTCAGAAAGACAGATGCACTCACACACCAACTATGCAATATAGCATGTGTAAAGATGTTCCAGGACCCAAGTGCTGTATCAGATAAGGACTTGGGTGCTGATACTACAAGTGGGCAAAGAAACAGAGTTGAAGTTGAGTCCAGCCATTACCCTCATTGTGGAGTTCAAACTTCAGAGAGAAAAACAAGAACCAGAGAGATAGAAAAAAAAAACCAAAATCATAGGGGGTTATAAAGACCATCAGATACACAACCAAATGCAACAATTAGTTATGTTTTTACAGCAACATTTGATACATAAAATCCTCACAAGTTTTTGCGTCTTCCTTTTTCTTTGAAGGAAACAAGAATAAATTTCAATACCACATAAATGCTGTTTCTCTTGAACAAAAAAATAAAAGATAAAAAAATACATTGTTACTCCTCTGTTTAAACTTTATTTACAAATAACTGGATATTTCTAATCTAGACATAAAAGCTCTTTCCATGATGAATGTCAGTAAGCTATGAATGATCTGAGCCCATGTCTCACAAAAAAATACAATAGTTTTGCTTGGTATCAATAAACATTTTAAAATATACTAGATTTTGCCAAGTGTTACAATCATTGTCCAAACTGAATAGTAGTCTGAGTGCTGAATGAAGTGCATCAACAGAAATAGTAAATTTTAGTGTAGCATTTCTTGGTCACTCACGATAGCCAGTTATCCTTGCAAGTCATTAAAGCAAGTATCACAGACTCGGACAGGCTTCTTGGAAGAAGGAGTTAAGGCATTCTTTGCTGAGCACTCAGCACAAAAGATATTTCCACACTGTCTACAGTGATGCTGCAAAAGAGAAGAAACATACATGCTGAATATCAGTGGCAGTGATCACTAATAGAGATCACTATCATGTCAAATCAACTCTCATGTTCCAAAAATTACTCTTAATTTTTAATTGGCAGTTACATAGCAGAGAGAAGGTAATTTCAGTAAATCCCTTCTAAAGAGTATATGAGTAAAACATTCAGAAGTGCTTCACTGAGTCAAGAGAATATATCAGTTTCAGAAAATAGAAAATAGTTCATCCTCCTCTTGAATTTGTTCTCTTGAGCTTGTTCTGGTCACACGAAATACATTCTCCTTATACCTAATTACCTGCTTTCACATTGAGAAGTATCCTTGAATCAAAGGATCCAGCAGCCTCTGTTCAAAGACTACCCAAAGAACATTACCAAAATAGTGCAGGGCGGGGGAGCCACCTAAGACTATATCAGGAAGCTCTGCAAAAATGAACCTCACAAATATCCCTCATCTACTTCATTGCCAAGCCACTTGTTGGAGGGGTGCTCATCTCTGGATGAATGGCAGACCCTGCCAATTGATGCTAACATCTTAGCTGACCACAGCAGTTTTTCAAGCAAGGTCTGACTCCAGACCTAAAACACATCCAGTTGTTTCTTCTGTTCCATCTTTACAAATGTATAGTCACAAAGCACCAGATCATGGTGATGCCTCATATTTTCACACATATCTAATTTCAACCAATTTACATTATTTTTATACCCATAAATCCATATATCCATATATATCCATATGGATATATGGAGATATATACATACATACATACATATATATATATATATCTCCATAAATCTAGTTCAGATCAGTTATAAATATATTTTCTGTAAATATGCTTACAACAGTAATTTTGCCTGCTTGCTTTGGGAATTGAAGCATTTTAACACTGTTTATAAATTGATGCTGCTAAAATGGAAAACGAATCATGAATAAAGCAAGCTCCACAGCCATTATTTTTAACATGTTAAGGCACTTTAAACAATAACTGTATTCTGAGATGTCTTGAGAATCACAGTACTATTCAGGCCATTTTCTGAAGTCTGTATCCAATCCAAGAGATCCAAGAAAAACACCATAGCCACAGAGTAGAACACACCTACCCTTCTTACTGTCACCGAAAAGCCTTTTCCACAGGCCATACAATTCTGTACCTCATTGTCTTCTGCCCACTTCCTGTTGAGAGCTTGTGTGTGTTTGATCTATACAGAAGATGTAAAAAAAAAAAATCAGGCTTTTTTAAAAATTGCACTTCTATTCCCTCTAATATCCTCTACTTCCACAGCATGCACTACCTATTGCAAAATAAAAGCACCAATTCTGTCATGGTACTCGGAGCTTATGGCTGTTCAGAGAAGAAACCTTCCAAGTTTCAAAACTATAAGCAGATTTAATAACCCACAGACAGAAGTATGACCCTCACACACCACAAACATAACACCTTAATTCACTCTAGGAAGGCAACCCACCACCAAACTGACACAAATTTGAAATTCTGCTAAGGTCCCAAACAGAGAATCAACAGGTTTTATAGCTTGAAGTCAAATTATACCTGCAATGACTGGTTTTCTCGGCCAAGTTCCTGCATTGCAGCAGTTGTATTGTCCAGCTTTTTCTTCATTTCTACAAGTTTGGCCTGAAGCTTTTCAATTTCTCCCTCACTTTTTATACACCTGAGGCAAAATAATAAACAGTCAGCTCAAAGCACTTAAGACAATGTACACTGTGTGTCCTTTGGGCTAATTGTCAGTCTGAGAACTTACTCGCATAAAATCCAGCCAAAAAATCCTTACTCTGAAAAGTTCTTGGATGCCTTACCTAGGAAAACATTCTGTTGTAACAACCAGTTAAAGATTAGACTGCTCCTAAGTATCTGCAGCTTATCAATACCTGGAGTTACACCCCAAACCAGGGACAGTGCTGAATGCAGTCCCTCGACAGCAAGCCCTGATAAAGTCCCCTGTACAATGGGACACTCTCCCAAACCAGCTGCTGCAGATCAGGTCAGGCAACAGGGCAGAAAAGAAACCTTTTTCTTCTATCAAGGCCACCTCCCATCAGCTGAAACTCAGCTGCTCAAAGGCCAAATTTCAAAGGGCATTTTTCTGCCAAGCTGTAAACAGCAACTGCATGAGTTCAACACAGTACAGCAAGGGATTACCAAAGAAAGAGGATCTCACTTGAATTGATCCCATCCTATTCCAAGGTCTACTGCTCAAAAGTCAAACTACCAAGCTGGACAGTACTGACAAAAGTTTTCCCCTCTGCTTTCACCAAACATGTCAGGAAATAAGGACAAGGAAAGCTCCTGTCTCACAGCTGTTTCTTCTACCCTGGAAATCACTGCATTCAAGTAGCTCCTGCTGCCTTGCAAGGCCTCCTGCTGCCTGAAGGAAAAGCACTCTGCTTACCTTTGACTTAAATATATTTTAGAGACAACAGCAGGATGAGAGAAAATAAGACTGCAGGTTTTCAGGAGGAAAAAAATGCCTCCTTTGTGGAGTTTAGTCTATCTAATCCACTTACATGCTCAGTCTCCTAACACAGAGCAGTGGACACACCTGGGAGTTCCTATGCAAATTCTGTGTTACTTAAGGGGTCTCTTCCAGGCTTCTGGATGACTAGGGCATGTATTCAAATTGAATCAAGGCATGGGAGCCTCAGAGTGATGGAGAAGGACAGTTAGCTCAGGTAAGAGAAGTTCTCTCTGCCAGGCCCCACAAGGTTGACACAACAGATGAGAAGCCACAGCCTATACACCTGAAATCTCAGAGAAGCCCAGTGGATTTAGAAGGGTCTTACAGATGGACATAAATCTTTGAGAGAAAGCACAGAGCTGTGGCTTTAGTGGTTAGTAAAGATCCTGATAAGCCTGCCCTGTTTTCTACAGAACGATCACAAGGAGCACAGTTGGTTCCCAAAACCTCTAGCTGCACTTTGGCAGGGATGACAGAGGGCTGCACTCTGGAAACTGCACCCACAGCCCAGGCACTAAGAACAAATGCAGATTTAAATAAAGCATGAATACAGAATCCCAAATCAACTCAAACAAGTTTTCATCCTCAGTTCATTTAATTTCTCAAACTACACTTCCCCATCATCAAGACCACAGCTTACCTCTCCAGCAATGCTCTTCTCTCATCCTGATTATTCTGGACTGTTGCTTCCAGGACAGCGTTGTCCCCACGTAAATCATCTGTCTGCTTCTCCAGCTCACTCACTCGTCTTTGACTGCTTTGCCACTCTTTCTTCATGGTAGCCAGGTTTTCATTCAGGGCTGTCACCTGCATGGTGAGCTTGGTCTCCTTTTCCTCATGTTTCCGTTTTTCTTCTTCTTTGTCTTTTTTCTCTGTGTGCTATAAAAACAATGGAAAAATGAAAAACAAGCTTCCAAACATTCTTTCCCTATTCCCTTCATTTAATTGAGCCAAAGAATTTTATTGTAATAGAATCACTACTTTTAATCAACACACTCTACTAGACAAGGCTGTCACCTCACTGAATTTTCCTACACCATTAAATGCCTCAAAGATTTTTGATCCTGTCATTGAAAAGCTCCTGTAAAGTGAAATTAAAGTCAACCCATTGCATCCTTTCTGTCTCTGGAAAAATCCAAAGGTGTGTTCACAAAACAGCAGTCTCATTCTCTCTAACATACTAACCAGTTTGGCTTCAATTTCAGCACATTCTTTCTTCAGCTCCTCTTCTCTCTTTCTCAGCTGATCTTTGACAGCTTGAAGCTTTTGTTTCTCCTGTTCCAGAGTTGAATTTGCATTATCTATTTTGCCCTGCAGTTCTAATTTCTGTTGAATCAATAGCTGGTTTCCATCCTTGAGATTTGTCACCTCCTGTTAGGATACAGAATTCAAAGTTAAACTAGCAACACTGAAAGTGTAAATCTATTTAAATTAAAAAATACTGTAATCTTTCCCAGGAGAGGACAGCAATAATTTTTAGTTTTATCACTAGAAGAAAGGATGATTTTATAGAGTAAAGTATCAGTGATTTTCATGATCAAAGATTTTTAACTTATATTATGATCAACACTCAATTTTAAAAATAATTGTAATATATGTTTCTACTAAGGTAGAGACGAAGATCTGTTGAATTGTTTTCTACCACCCCTTGAAAAGATGCATCCATTGTCATTTTTACGTACAGTTCTAAAATTCACTTCACATTGTTCTCTGTTTGCAATAATGAGGTTAAAAACTTTGTAATGACAATGTAAAATTGAATACTGATGGAAGAAAGTTAGTTTCTATTAGTCCTCAGTGTATAAAAATTACTCTGTTTTAAGCAAGTGGAATGATGTAAATAATGGCTTTACTTGATCTTCTGTAATTGAACTCAAGTAGAATAGTTCATTTAATTTATATAAATAATTTTCCTTAAATTTACAAAGCCAAGGATATAGGTACTAACGGACTAATAGGGGTGGACCATTTTCCATAAATCAAAATCCACAATACAAGTTAAAACCAAACCAAGGACAGTGAAAAGAAGATATCCTCAGAACAAGAGGATGCCCTACAGATACATATACATCTATTCCTTGCTAGGAGATGGGAAGCAGAATTTAAGTCTTTAGGAGACTTTCAGTCTGATTGCTTGTAGGGAAATGAAGACATTACAATTAAGCTGATACTGGTGGGCACACCTTTTACATCTTCATACATTTTATTCTTTAGAATAGAGATTTTAAGAACAACAAGAACTAGAATACCTTTCCCCAAGCACAGAGTGCTCAAGAGAAACAAAGTACAGACTTATACCTAAAAATTACAGACCATTTTCTAAACAATGGAGAACAAAAGAACATCTGAAGGCTGTAAGTTATCATGTTATTTTCTTTTCCTTTTATTAGTGTATAGGGAATTGTACCTGTATTTATACTTGCGCAACAATTTAAACTAAGTGTGCTTAACAGATGCAAATGTAACTGCTTACAGAAAACACAAACTGCAGCCTTTTAGGAGTGTTAGTTTTTATAGGGACTAAAAAACCAGAATATGTAGAGTGTGGCAAGAAACAGTTAGTTTCACTGAAGACTAAAAATTATTTCATTAAATCCTCTCAATCTTTAGCCTTTAGAGAGCTCAACTGATTGTTATGATTTTGGAAGAGAGTTTGTCTTTTATGAAGCTCCTGACATTTGTCTTTTTTGAGGCTTCCCCAGCTGTAACTTTTTAAGACATTTTAAGAAACAACAGTAAGAGAGTTTCATCTCTACGATGCATCCTTGAGAAGTCCCAGATGTGCCTAGAATATGTGGGAAATTTCACCATTATGATTCTTTTGGACAGCTTTTCATTTCAGAATAGTCAAGCAGGGGTATGCAGAGTGAATTTACAGTGGAACTGAAGAAAAGCCAGGACATACAACCCATCCTGAAGCTAAGACAAGTTATGCAGCCCACCTGGCTCACTAGGCCCTGGGGCTCAAGAATCATCACCAACCCAGACATCATTGCTGAGGGAGCTCAATAAAATCTGGGCTTTGGTTCCCTTACCTGTACTACCAATATTTACAGTAACCATCTTTGCAAAGCCATTCCAGAAAACATCTACTGAGTAGACACATATTTCTCATCAGATAACCAAACATATGAAGAAGACTTAGTTTGTCTGAATGTACCTTCTCAAATTCTTGCTTGCAGGCTTTAAGCTCTTCACCCAGCTTGGCACTTTCTTTTTCAAGTCTGTTCTTTATTTCCTGGAGCTCTGCCGTTTTACATTTTTCATTAGCCAAATCTTTTTCTTTCAAAACCTTGAAGAGAAATAGAAGTGCTAGAAAAGTTACCTCTTCCAAATTCACAAAATAAAAAACCCAAGCAAACAAAAAACATCCAGGGCCCAAAAACTACTTGGTGACTTTGTAACGATGGGGAAACAACTGCCATGTATCTATCCACAGTTTGTAATGCAATTAGCAGCATGACTGCAATTTTAGATTTAAAACTAAAAATGTTTTCCCACCTGTCTAGATACAAACCTGTCCAGAAAAAATGAAAGCATATTCTGAACCAAATTCAGTACAACTGTCTCTTTTTAAAGTCTTTTCACCAGAGGTTCAGTAAAACTGTTATTGTTATGCACTACAACAGTGTTATGCTCTCAAATTAGAGACGTAATAGAAAATAATAAAGGGTGCCTGCATGGGGTGGATGTGAAATCTCCTGTGTGGAGATTTCAAAAGGCAGAGGCATTTACCCTGTCATTCTGAAGATCTTGTAGCATTTTGGTCTTCTCACCCAGCTGCTGTTCTTTCTTTGATGCATCCTGCTCCAGTGCAGACTTAGCTTTCTTCAGCTCCTGAATCTGTTGATTACTGCTAGCAATTCGATTCCTGCTGGAAACTAATTCTTCTTGAGCTAGAGCAAGTTTTTCTTCTGTGGACTAATTACAAAGAGAGTTCTGTAAGTTATTCATCAGTATAAAAGTTACAGATACTAAACAGCCACTTAAACATTTTCCAAGCGAAAAACTGCTACCTGGTGTGCAACATTTAGCTTCAAATGTCGACAGAGCATAATTGCAGAAACTTCTAGTTTACAAGGTAACCCAAAGTAAAAAGAAACTATGCCAGCTTAATTTCCAGGAACAAAAACTTACTGTATGCATTCCAGCCTGCATCCTCACACAGACAAAAGGTGATAACATGCAGAAGGGCAAAGAACAAAAGGTAACTGCCAAAAAGAGAATACACTTGATTTTGCTCACATAAATTACTTTTATTATCTAGGCAAATCAACTGTTCTATAACTCTAGACAGCTGTTACTTAAGAAGTGAAGCTCTACTTTGAAGATTTCAAAAATCATACAATGCTACTTTTCACCAATGACTTAATAAAGTCAGTACTAGGAAAATAGTAATTTTTTTTAAATTCTGAAGTGAAATGTATAAGATAAAAATGCTAATATCAGGATAAAATGTTTCACAGTTTCTGTTGCATAAGCATTGTAAACCGTAAATTTAAACTTTCATTCAAAATCCAGAGATGATACTTTATTTGCTCCTAATTCTCACCATTAGCTAGAAAAAGAACTTGGATTAATCTCTCTGAAACAGGTCACAAAATCCCAAGAAACACTACAAAACTTGCACCCAAAGCCAAGCTCATTCTGTTTGCCCACAGCAAAGTCTAACTTTGGGGGTCTTTTTGAGTTAATATTCTGAAGGTTCTTTAAACCTTCTAGCTTAGATAAACTAGTTCCACTTGAAACCAACAAGAAAAAATCAACTAAACAAACTCATCCTCAACTTCTCCAAAATACTGGTATTTTATGTAAGCTTTTGATGCTGTGATGCAGAAAGTGAGCTGAGATTTATTATTACTAATAAGTTTATTGCCTTCAGTGCAACAGTAAAGACTTAAATTCTTTCAAGACAAACTCAAATATTTTTGAAGGTCTTGCTTAAATATTAATCAAACCTCCTGTTGAAGGTTAGTGGTTTTAAAAGGAACTATAAGCAGAATTTTCACTTCATTCAATTATGCATATGTTTTAGTCACTCCCATATTGATTTAAAAGCTAATTCACTTCTGATGCCTCATGACCCTCCTTTGTAATATCTAAAGTATTTTGCTTGTAGAGTCAGATTTAATTTGAAACAGCAGTCATGGAACACTGCTGATTCAACAGCATTTTCAAGAATCCCCACGACTCTTAAAAAGCTCACACCAGCTTTAAAATCAATTTTCAGACAAATTACTTCACTTGCTTTCTGAGATATTAGAGTTTACTACTTAATACTTTGAAAGGTGTTGACTAAGTATTTTTTGTAAAAAAATATGAGACACTTTTGCAGTTTCAAGGTTTCAGTAGGGTGGGTATTTCAGAAAGCAAAATTATCTTACTCTGTTCCACTGTGTGCAGTGGAATACCATATCTTCCTAACACTGAGGGAGGATAGGAAGTATAGTATCATCATATAACATCTTCAAGAGTCTCTGAAGTTTCAGAAAGAAACATAGTAAAGCCATATCTTTCAATTCTGTTTCTAGTAGAAAAAATGTGGTTACATCAAATTTGCTGACACCAGATGATGAAATTTGATGAAGTGGACAGTGACACCCACACACAGTGGGTACTTCTCTCTCAACCCACGCCTCAAAGTGTCTGCACTGCGCAGATCATCTCATTGTGTCTGCACCAAGGCTGAGACAAGGAACTGGTACTGAACAAAAGAGGTCAATCAGTACTTGTGTAAATAAAGAGAAGTGCTAGGCTGGCTGGTACACAGTTTAAATAAATACAGATATTTTAAAATTACAGTTTCATTCACTACAACTTGGGCTGTGCCAGTGCAAATCATAGTGCCAGCCCCACAAATGGTCCTGGCAGGGTGGTAGATCTAGATTCATTCTACCTACATGAAGTGCACAAACATGAAGTGCTCCCTGATCCCAGTCCATCAGGATCAACAGTAAATTATTCATTAAATTAGATGCTAACCTGATCTCTCTTCGTTCCCCAAGAAAAAGAGTTAGACTGACTGTATGCAACTTAGGCTCCTGACTTACACAACCGAGGTCTGGCAAGTATGAATTTTGTTCCAGAACATTCACTGAATATATGCTGACAGCAATGCCAACATTGGAGACAAAGAAACATTCTTTTGAAAACACAGAAGAAACCAGGACTGACTACAAAAAGCACAAATGCCAAAACTCAAGAATATTTGGCAGAGCTCAGGAGATCAGCTTCACAGAAAGTATTCTCGCACTAAATCAAAATCAAGGCAAAAATAACAGTTTGTGCATTTTTATTAACTCTTCTATATAAAAAATGCCTTTTTCACACACACAGAAAAATTCTCACACTAAATCAAAATCAAGGCAAAAATAACACTGTGCATTCTTACTAACTCTTCTATATAAAAAATGCCTTTTTCACACACAAAAAAAAAGGTGTGAATATACAGACACAGATACTTGTGTATATACAAAAATTGTTTAGTGGTATTCTTTTTTAATTATATATATACTTTTTGTAATCAAAAACTACAACTTTAAGAAACACTCAAATGCGATTTCTTTTCCACAAAGACGAAAGCATGCGTGAAAGTTACTGTTAGAGACATTTTTAATCCAAAGTAAATTTGCAGTAAATAGTATCATAAAATTATAACTACATTCCCACTCCTGGTTTTTTGTTTTGGGGGTTTTTTGGGTTTTTGTTTGTTTGTTTGTTTGTTTGTTTGTTTGTTTTAATGACAACACTTGTCCCGTGTCCTCTGCAGCACTCAGAGCTGCACGGTTGCACCTGGCCACAGCTCCATGGCTCGGTGCTGTGCTGCGGACCAGCAGCTCGGGCTCCCGCTGCGCTGCCCTGCAGCGCTGGGTGCGCTGCTGCGAACCCGCCCGGAGCGCTCGGTCCCTTTGCCGAGCTCACTCCGGCCCGCAGCCGGGGCCGAGCTGTCGGTGCCAGCAGCGCCTTTCCCGACAGATGCCGGCAGATGGTGCTCCGTGCCCAGCCGAGCACCCACAGCTTCTCATCACCCATGGCCACGCCTGGGAGCTCGGCCCCGCCACCAGCATGGTGCCACACCACGTGAGCGTGGCTCGGTTTTCCATTTAAATCCAGCATCGCTAGGAGGTCACGACATGGTCTGGCCATGCCTCTTCTGGACAATGCTGGGCTCCTGACACTGCTGACTCAACACAGCTCTGCAGGGAGGTCATAACTCTGCTAAAAATCCTGCACTGAAAGACACCCAAGTTTTAGAAACTTCTACCACTGCCTACTAAGAAGATTAAGGCCAATCTAAAACTCAGTCTGCCCATCACTTCTGTCAAAACACACAGCTCTGGGTCAAATGAGCTGCTTTTAATAAGTAACTTGCCTAAGGCAAAATATCATGCAGACAACTGATTTTGAATAGGCATTTTGATATTCATGTATCAAGATTAACATTTTCACTCTGAGGCTGTCTGAATGTGCTTTTTTCTTTTGTGGTCTTCTAAGACAAGTTATTTTTGGGATCTCTAGCTTATCAGAGCGACCCCAAGAAGAGTTCGAAAGTCTCTTTTCCCAGCCCGGCTCTCAAAGAAGGAGTCAGGGCTCTTCATTTCTCGGTCTCAGGATTGTTTATTGTGTCTTATCTATAAAAAAATTTCTCCTGTACTGCCAAGGTCCACTCAGCAAGACAGTCCGAGGCATTCTGCCTGCCCCCGGGGCAGTGTTATGCCTTTATACTAAAAACTACGTGTACAATGTTTACAATTACTTTCCAATACCTATCACCTATATTAGACAGTGAGCTTCTACTCTAAACAAGTCTGTAAGTGCCAACATCACAGCAGAAGATGGAGGCCAAGAAGAAGAAGGAGAAAGACTGGACACGCCCAGATCCCTCCATCTTGCTCCCCTGAATCCCCATTCTAAAAACCCCAAAATCTACTTTTTCACTATCATTCTACTTAATTTGTCATGGCTTGCAGATCTTCATCTAAGGTTGGTAACTTGCTCCACAGGTTATAATCAAAACCACAGGCATCTTGGGCTCTGTGCCAGGGCCTCTGAGACCCCTGGCAGGGGTCTTGGCTGCTCAGGACAGCCAGAGGGATGTCCTGGGTCCTGAGAAGTTATCACTGCTTCTTTAGTTCAATGTTATACTGAGGTAGCACAGCCACGACTAAAGTTCAGCTCTCCACCTTTTCCCCCTTCCAGGAAAAAAAAAGGTGGCAACAATCAGACCTCACTAATCCTAATTAACAGATGTTTTTTACAAAATTTTTAACTGAAACAGCCTCCAAATTGGTACACTGCTTCAGTACTTCAGAACCCAAATCTTCTTCAGGCTCTCTAGGCTCCACAGAAACTTACATTATAAATCACGTTACCTAATTGCTCACCTTAAAAATCTTTCCCCGTTGCCATCACCTTATTTTACCTTTTAGCATGGAGCTCTCCCTCTCTCTTGCTACCATCCCCATCGGGTCTAAATACATGTGAGACACTTACTGTCCTATTTTATACTTGCCAGAACTAGAGGTCATCAAATTACTTTAATAACAATCCTTATTCACAGCTATTTTTGCAACAAGTGATACTTTAATGAAAACTATACCAAAAACCCCCCTAGTTACTGAACACATCCTATGCTTCTACAGACCATTTTACCAAAAGGTGATTTAAATGCATTGCAGGAAATAAACTCACAGATGTATATGTGCAATAGTAACAAACTGAAAGAAAGAATATGCTTAAACCACCACTGCTTGTTAATCATGCAGAAGTTCCCCACAATTTAACATAGCAATTCAACCATGGTGCACTGAATGTGAAGCTTCAATAAGCTGCAGGGAAACATGGCAGGTAATTTATCACTACAGAGGAGTAAGTCTAATAAAACTGCAGTGGCCTATATGTAAAGGAGGTATTTCTCTGTTTCTTAAAATAACCTGAACCTGGCGTTCACTCTCTGGGGCACAGGATGTCCTTGGGACTAACTGAAGCATTGCCTTAGTACTGACATGAAGCAGAAGGCCAGAAAAAAGGGCCAAAAACCATCTTTGCTGACTGGCTCAACTCTCAGCAATACCTCTTTGAAGGCACTGCACATTAATAGAAAACAAGGTAACTTCAGGTTAGGAATACCAAAATCTTCAAGGACTGGCACTTGTATTCCAGGTAGGCTCATAAGCCTACTGTTTCTGTAAGTTTGACATCTCTTAACATCTACCATCAGCCAGGAATATTCTAGTTAAATCATCTGGAAGACAGCAGTTACTCACATGTTGGCAGACCTTGCCCTAATTAGCTATGCTACTTAAATTAGTTGAAAGCTACATAACAAGTAGTTAGATACTTTCAATTCGTTCAAAGTATATAACAAGAAAAAGCAACTAAAAAATTAACTCTAATGAATATGAAACCAAATCACCCTTCACTTTGCTGCTGCAGAAATGCAAGGGTATTTCAGGTAAACTGGCAAATCTGTTTGCCTTTAAATTAGTTTCAGAATTCCTTTTGTCTCAGGGGAAGGAATTAAACAGCACTAAATTCTATATATAGCAGAAGATTTTTTTTCACTTATACAGTTCTTGCATTGTTTCTTGGTCTTCAAAATGGATATTAACATCTGCTATGTCACATACGACATTAAAATGCAAGTACCTTAAGGTCTTGCCTGGTTGCCAGCAGCTCAGACTCTTTGCCATAAAGATCCAGCTGCAGCTTCTCCATGTTCTCTTTATGTTTATCATGGGCCTGCTGTAAATCTGCTAGCTTGCCTTTCTCTGCTTTCAGCTCCTGTGCTGACAAAATAGACTGCTGTTGTAGTTTATTCTCCAGCTCCGCCTGAAACATAAGCACAGAAAGTTTTAGTTAAAGTTACAGACAGTAAAGTTAGCTTAAGCATTTCAATAAAATGTATTTCTACTGCAAGAAGAGAATTTTGTTCTTCTTATGGAATAACAGTTCAGTAACTTGATATTTGTGATTTTACATTACATTGTATACCTAATTTAACAACAAAATTGAATTCACTACAAAAGACAAAGTGAAACATATTAAGACTAAACAATAAAAATTGGAATAATGTTTCCAAGTGTGCTGGTTTTGGCTGAGGTAGAATTTTCTTCACAGTAGTTAGTATGGGGGCTGTGTTTTGGATTTGTGGTGGGAACAGCGTTGTCACAGGAATGTTTTAGCTACTTCTTAGCAGTGCTCACATAGCGCCAAGGCCTTTCCTGCTTCGCACACCACCCTATGAGCAAGAAATCTGGAGGTGCACAAGAGTTTGGAGAGGGCACAGCCAGGACAGCTGATCCCACTGACCAAAGGGAAATTCCATACCATAGCACACCATGCCTAGCTTATGGAGCTGGCAGAAGAAGAAAGGGCAGGGAGTTTGGAGTGAGGGTGTTTGTCTTCCCAAGCACCAGCAGCTCTGTGGTGCTGAGTTGATGGCTGGGTTAAACCACAACACCAAGACTTAACGTTTCCACAGGCTGTCTAAAGCACAAATATGAACATGTAGCATTGGGCAGCCAAAGCTGGAGCCACATTTAACAGTGCATGGCACACAGCACAATATTCCCTAATGTTGTAAGACATTTGAACTCTTCCCATTATGGTTTATGAGTTTTATACTGTCACTCAGATAATTTTGGTATAATATGAGAAGACTCGGTTTAAAACTGCCATGGACATTTTAAAACACTGCAGAGTTTGTCTAAAAATACTCTCACAAAATTCTACTGCTTTATAAGAAAATGGCAGCTCTCACTTTGCTCCTGAAGCAAAAAACCCACATTCAATCTAGGTTATTTTATCCCTTTACTAAAATTCAATTCCTATGGAATTGATATTTCACCACAGGTTCTTTTCATTATTGCTGTTGATGTTGTTGTTTTTATCTCCAACAGCATCTGAAGACTTCACTTCCACATCCTGACCTTACCATTTCCAACAAGACTACAGCAAACAGAGTTTATCACAAAGTTATTGACATAAAAGCTTCAATATTTATCAGAGGAATTTACATTCATTTTCTTGTAAGAGTAAGAAAGGACAGTCTTACCTTTTCTAAAAGGGCAGTTTTTAATTCAGCTTGCAGTGTTTCACTATGTTTTTTCTTCTGCTCAAAAGATTCCTTTAATTCTCTCAGCTTTCCCTGGAGATGTTGCTCACTTTTTTCTTTTTCCTTCAGAAGACCCTGGATTTCCAGTACTTGTGCTCTTGCTGAATCAAGGTCTATAGACAACTGCTTAGAAATCTATATTTAAAAATATTAAGTAGCTGTATATAATTTAAATTTAAATCACTTTTTGTACATGCTGTTCACAGAACCAGACCATCCCACAGTGCCACTGCTGTTTCATAGCTATGTGGTTGAACACTGGCAAGCAGATTTTAAGAACTGCCATAACACATTAAAATAATCTGTTATTCCAAATTTACTACCCAGAGATCAACAGCAGTCTTTTTTATCCATTCTAAATTAAGATGAGGCAAGTCTTCTCACACCAGCAGCAGTTTGGGCTCTCCTCCTGCCCACTGCAGCATACACCAAGATCATCCTTCTGCACTTTCCACTGAGCACTACAGCACTTTAGCTGATCGAGTGGGGAGCCAGGGAAGTAGCAGCAATAGTCACAGAGCAATTACCATCACACCTGCACACCCCCAAACCTCTTTCAGACAGTAAGTGTCCATCACAGTCTATCAAACTATGTCTATTGATCAAATCTTTTCTGATTCCTTTAGGGAACAGAAGATGCCTTGGGTAAAGAAGTCCATGAAAGCAGACGTGTCCTTCAGGCTGCCAGCTGCACTGCATGGTCTGAATGCTCATCTTTGAAAAAGAAGTACATTTGGTCCTTATGTAGTCACAAGTGACTGACACAAGTTTGAAAAAGCAATTCAATCCTTGAAGGATATCTGAAAACGTCCTGCCAGCTACACGGAGAACATACTGAATAAGCCTGAGAATAAAATAGATCTAAGGATATGAAATAACAACTTTTATTGTAAGGAAATACAAAAAAAAACGGGGACACAGTAATACCACATAACCATTTCACTAATGAAAAAACCTGAAGGGCTAAAATCCCCTGCTACAGTATGTGGAGCACTGAAAACTACGACTAAAACCTATATTTTAAAGCTTTACATTACCCTCTAGGAAAGATTTAGTATCACCTTATTTCAGTGCCAAAGATAGTTTACAATTTGAGAATTGAAACATCTTTATCTCTTACCAGTCCCAGCAGGTGAGACTGAAAATCAATCTTTTAAACATTTATTATTATTGGTTTTTAGATTTTTGAAACTAAGTGGACAACTTACCCCCTCTTTTTTCTCCAGTGAGTTTTTCAATTCATTCCTCTCTTTAGCTACAGACTCTGTTTGTATCTGAAGCTGGTGTTTTAATTCTTGGCAAGATTTTTCCTAAAAAACACAAGACAAGGAAATATTCCTGTTAGCTTCTAAGACCATGTATGGAGCATTTTCACAAGAGTTCCAAATCCTGAAAAATAATGCTTTCATTTTTAATGAAATATCTTACCTTCTCAACTGCAGGCACTTTCAGCTCAAAATCTCTCAAAACTTTAAGGGAGAAATCTAAGCTACACATTAGATGCCCTGTACTAATAAACTCAGCTAGGTGCCAGAGTTTCTCTGATTAGGGATAATGTCCCTGTTTGAAGCTGTGGTTGGCACCCCTTCTCCTTCTTGATGAAATAGTGGGCTCATTGGTCTCGTTCAGGATCTAAAATTCCCTCATGTTCTAAAACTCACAAGCAAGTAAATTTGCAGACCTCCATGCATATGCAACCATATATTAAGTCCAAATACTACATATTTAAGATAGTGGAGAGCCTCCAAAAGAGTCCAGAACTAGAAGCAGAATCTGGACTACTGCCTTTAAGTCTAAACTGGGGAGAAAATCCTTCAAGTTTTTAGGAGAAACAAATCTTAAAACAGCAGTAACTAAGAAAAGCAAACAAAAGAGCTTTCCTTCAAAAGGTGAATGAATAAGAGAAAAATGTTCTTTTTAACTAGGAGCAGATTTTTTTTTTTAGATCAGAATAAAAGCAGCTCTGAATGGGCTCTGGAAAATGGTGACATGTAAGATGAGAAGAGTATAAGAAGGACACCCCTTGCCACACCTGAGACAAGGGTGTCAGAACAACTGACATATAGTGCCCATTCATATCACCAAGGCAGAAGAGGTAAGAAAAAGGTGTATCTTAACCCTAGTAATAGTTTACTTTCTTTACCATAATAGGTTGCTCTGGCGGTCAAGTACTTGTTATACTGTCACTTGTAAGACCTTCCGGAAATTCAAATAGTTCTAGTACTCCAATAATACCTTAAGCTAGGCATTCCCTAAATGACAGATGATGTTACTCTCTCTGCCTGCAGAATGCAGCTTTTCAGCATGTCCAGACAAACACACAGGAAGTTCTATATACGAAGACTTCAGAAAGGGAATTAAAATGGCCTCAGAAAAATAACTTCTTCAATAAAACAGCATTTTAGCAAAGGTTCTAAAACTTTGTGTTGTTATAATACAGTTGATATATTTTTTAAAAGGGGGACATTTGCCATCAAACTGTTTCACCACTTGTCATCTCCATTTAGTTTCTTCATTATGTTAAAGCCGCGCAGCAAGAAGAAAGGATTCTGTTATGTGATATGATTGATGCTTACTACTGTAGATATCTAGGCAAAAATTTAAGGTGGGAAATGTATGAACTACTAAAAATCACAATTTGGTTTTCCTTGCAGTACTAAATATTCATGCATTTTCATCATATGTACATTGTTTTCAAACAGAAAGCAAAATCATTTTATCAGAATGTATATACACCAAACTTAATGCCTAACTAAAGAATCTACTAACCATTTCTGCCATAGCTGCTTTTCCTTTTTTAATTTCTTTTTCTAACTCCTCCTTTCTTTTTTTGAAGGATTCAGAGCTTTTTGAGAGCTTATCTTTGGTTTCTGTAAGGTCCTTTAATAGAGTGTCCTTCTCTAATTTCACTTGTTGCAGCTCTGATGTGGCTGCTTGCATTTTACAATCAAGTTCCTTGAGCTGTTTACTTGTATCTTGATTTGATTTCTCAAGGTTTTGTTTGAGACTGGCCTTTTCTGCCTCCTGCTTTTTAATTTGTTGATTTGCTTGATCAAGGGCCTCAGATTTCTTCTGCAAATCCAGTTGAGCATTAGACATCCTGCAAATACAAAAGGATAAAACATACTTAAGTTCTTTTTCATGGGTTCTTTTTTATCCTTAAATGTCTCTGCTTTCATCCATGGCCATTACATCTTTCCAGTTAAGACAAAACAGCAATTTCAGAAACTAGTTTTGAGATGGTTCTTTCTTCCTCCACTATAATGAACAGAAAATACCCCTTTGCTGCTTATGCATAAATTGCAAAATTGTATTTGAAAAAGGTTACAGAGCTATAGATATTTCAAGATGGACCTCACTACATCAAACTGTTCAGCCATTTAGCTGACAACAAGCACAGTGAATGAAATGAAGAAGTGCAGTGAATCACAGCAGTCAGTGACTCCTGTGAGACAACATGGCAGATGGAGTGAAAGACAACAGGTGGGATATAACACAGTTCTTGTAGCAGAGGGGACACAGCACTTGTTTATGACTTTATGAAATCACAGGAGAGAAGCAGAAAATTTCAACTCTAGTCCAAACTGCCCCAGTTTTATGTCTGACTTTGAAAAGTACTATAACACAGGAAATGCATACGCTTCTCTTGCTGCTTCAAGTTGTTTACTCAGTTCTGCTGTCCGGAGATCTAATTCTTTGTTCTGATGTTGCTGTTGCTGTAACTCCTGAAGAGCTTGCTCTTTACTTGCTCTAGCATCAAGAATGTCACCTTCAAGTTTCTGAGAGAGAAAAATAAAAAGATAGAGCCATCAGAACACAACCAACAATATAAAAATAGCAATAAAAAGCAAAGTCATCTAGTCTGTGAGTAGCATTAACTGTAGAAAGCAGTGACAACTCTCACATATCATCTGTTTCATTACTTTGCAATTTATCTTTCACTGTTTAGTTCCTGCTAATCACCTGCTCCTCCAGAACTGAACTATTGTGGTAAAACACTCTAAAAGCATCTCTAAATAAAAGGCCCAGCAGGCATTTTATTGCAAAGTAATAGACAAAAAGCTTTACAGCAGAAACAAAGACAAACTAAAGCGGTGAAGAAATTCTGTGCTTGCCTGGAAATTCTGGTTTTTTCCAAAGCTACTTTTTCACGCACATGGAATATAAAGAACACAGGAGCCTTCAGTAAATGGGCACTGTTTAGACTCTTCAACATGCTGACTGTTTTACAGGCACTTCTGCTTTCACACAGAGACCACAATACGAAGTGGCCAAGTTTCTCCAAAAAATTTCCTGAGGGCTTCTTGTTTTCTATTTTTTTTAAATGCCACATATTCAACTGGAATAATCTCAAAGAATGGTGATGATGCCAAGATTTTACATAGAATTGCATTCCTGTTGACAGCATCAACAACCCTGCTCAGTTTCACACTTCAGCTACCAGGAACCCCATAAAATCACACACAAGCACGCCCTGTATTTCTCCCAAGCATTTGTGTCCATTGGCTACTTGTGAAACTTCAGCAAAAGAATGAAAACTAAAAACACAAATCAAAGTAGGCAAGAAAAAAACCCAGTGTCCAAAAGAAGAGATGCAAGACCAAAATACTTATGCTGATAATTAAATGCATGACAGCTTTAATTTTTAATAGCATTGGATTTAAAATTTCATACAGGGAAAACAATCTTCATTCTCCTCAACAGAGCACAAAAGCTAAGAAAAACACCCAACTCAGTCTTGAGCAAAAAGACTACTAACCTCCCTCAGAACAGACAGACAACACTGCAAAACCAGTTCTGCATGGCTCCCATGATCTCTGAATCATATGCTTTTGTGTGTTACGAATTTTGACTACCGAGATTTTTTTTTTAATAGTGAACAAAGATCAAAGCCTAAATTTTAAAGCTCTCAAGCATCAGGACTAATCCACATCCTTAACTGAAAAAACTAGTATATAAAAACACCATGAAGTTCTGCAAACCTTCTGCCAGAATTATGTGGACTTTAAAATAAAAACTGATTTCAGAAGTGGAATGCAAAACTCCAGATTAAGTTAAGAGATGAAAGAGTGATAAATAAATCTTGCTAAAAAGCCTACTGAAAGGCTTCAGAAATAAATTAAACCAGACAGGCAGAGGTAAGCAAGGCTAGCCAATGTACACATATTCCCTGCTACTACTCGTAAAGTGTATAAGTTCAACTTGAAAACTCTAATTTTGGGATATATTCATATTCCCTCACATAAAAATTTCCAGGTAGCAGAAAGGTTGGTAGAAGCACACACACAGGAAAACGACACAATAATGGCAGTGTCATAGGCCTATCTATTTAATGTGATATACTAGCATGGGAGAAGAGAACAGGATTAAATGGTGAATCAGGAAACATTAGTGAGAAAGAAAACCCATAACAGTGATATTGATATAATCCTTCTCCCCTAATTTGAGCACAGCTTTTACCACATGCTGCCTAACAGCAGAGATCAGTTTCTGTAGGTCCAGATATTGTGTTCAATACAAACCTTAAACTGTGTCTCTAGTTCTTCAGTTTTCTGTTCTAAAGAAAGGCATTTTTCTTTGTACTCTTTAAGACTGGCTTCCAGCTGAGTACAGTATTCCTGCTTGTCATTCAGCTTAGCTGTAACCTGATCCAACTGAGCACTGACCTTATTTAACTCCTGGGTAAAACAAAATACAAAGGTTGTTACTTTTTAAGTAACTTCAAAAATTACTAATGTCATATATGCTTTAAAGTATCTGATGTGTTCAAATTAAAAAGGAAAATAATGTTTATATTTTATTCTGAGGGGTAGGATATTGAAAGGAGAAGCACAAACACATGCAGAAAGTTCCTGTTTCACTGAAAAAATTATTTTAAAGCCTCAATATTCTCTCAAATCTTACAGGCTCTGGGATAAATGTTAACAAAGGTGTTTAAAGTTGTACGTGGAAGAGGAACTGTAGATAATAAAGGCACTAGATCCTCAAGTTAGTACTGCAGTAACTACAAAATGACATTAAAAAACAGAGATAAAATTTTTGATGTCTTTCTTTGTCATGAAATCAACCATCAAAGAGGAAAGCCAATAATATGGAAATGCTCAGTTCCCCACATACCAGGGATGATTTCACAACATTTTGTCCAACACAAAACAAATAAATTCTGCAAGAGACACAAACACATTCACCTAGTAACCACTATGACAGCTACATCAAAGTTCACTGTTCTCCAACCAAGGTGATGTATTTAGTAATTAATTAATTATTTAATGGCTGCAAAAATTTGTCTCCTGTTTACAGTGACTAATTACACTTCCATGCTACAAAATAGTAACATATTAACATCTGCTGGATGTTTCCATGAAGAACACAGCAGCACTGATTTTAACTATGCAAATATTTGATTCAACAGACGGTAAAATGCTTCCCGAGGATTAAAACACATTAAAAAACATGTAATTTTATCACCAGCCTTTTGATTTTTTATGTCAGCTGGCCCACAGAGAATTATTTCTGAATACCAGCAGCTGATAGGACATTTATCTGAGTCAGTAGTAAGAGTTAGGAGTTTTTGCTTCTAGTAAGTGTGTTCTACAATCTTTTCTTCATAGCATACACACAGGAATTGAATAATACCTCCAGAATACCCAAGGAAAGCTTAGATTCTAAAGAATAACCCTACAGCAAGGAGTGGACTCCAAAATAAATTCCTTGCACTGTGAAGTATATCTGCTCTGGAGCAGCAAAAGGAATTGAATGCATACCACATGGTTAAAATATTCTAAGTTATCATTTCCCAATGCTTATTCATATGTTCATTGAGTTTGTAAATAGACTATTCTTAGGCTTTTAAGCAGTTTTTAGGTAACATAGAAAATTTATGTGCCGCTTAATACCTGTTGTTTATCTTGCAGTGCATTCTGGGCAGTGTCCAGATGGTTCTGTAGATCTGCCCTCTGAGCAGCTTTTGATGCTTCTGCTGAAAGTAGCAATTCAGTCTTCGCTTTTACCTGAAAGGTAAATTGTACTTCACTAAAACATCTGTTTTACCATAGCTCATTCTAGTTTTTTGATAGCCATCAGTAAGTTTAATAGTAAAATCAGCAGTATTCATGTGTTAGTGCATGCATTTCCTTGAAGAAAAATGCATCTTTTCCCAAATGGGAAATCACACCCAGAATTTTTCATCGCCATCAAATACAGAGATCCATTACCTGCACATCAAGTTGTGACACTTTCTCTTTACTTTCATTTAACTGACTGGTTAGTTCAGTGATGTTTGTTTCTAGGGAAAGCACACGATCTTGGGCAGCTCTTAGATGTGCCTTTTGTTCCTGCACTTGTTCATGCAAATTCTCTTGGGCTTGTTTATGACTTTCTGATTGATTTTTCAGCTTTTCTGTCAGTTGGGTTACCTGCAGTGGAAAAAAAAAACAGTGTGAGAAGGTTGGAACAGCATGTCCAAGGAAGTAAAAACTTAATTTTAGTGTGTCTTATTATGGCTCTGGAGACTCAATGCTATCACATTTCTTTTCCTGAACCATTACAGTAAAGCTATATTGTTCACAACACCAGAGTTGAAATAGGTTACCAGCTGAAAATAGAAGCAAAAGAGAATTGTCAATTTGGCCTTAATGTAACAGAAACAAAATACTAAGGAGACAACCGATGCAGGCTAAACTGAATTTTAGTGCTGAAAGCCAGATTCAAGCCTCTTTTTAAAATAAGCGAAACAAATGTATATATTATTTTTATTTACATATAGTTATATTTATAGCTTTTTACAAGCATACACATATACAAATATATATATAAGGTTATTTGTATGGCTATTTGGAAGTACATATTACTAGCATATGTACAGATGAAATATCTAGGAATTGCTTTCCCTATGCTGATAGCATGGAAGTCACCAAAACACAAATCGCGTGAAATTTACAGTAAGATCTTTAAAGCAAGTTTAAAGTAATAGACTAGTATAGCAAATATTATTGTCATATCTGATGAGAGAGAAAAAAAAAGGAAACAAGATTCCAA
This sequence comes from Camarhynchus parvulus, assembly GCF_901933205.1. Taxonomy (NCBI): domain Eukaryota; kingdom Metazoa; phylum Chordata; class Aves; order Passeriformes; family Thraupidae; genus Camarhynchus; species Camarhynchus parvulus. Next base: position 28,795,931 of record NC_044586.1, on the reverse strand, counting down.
AATGAGAATGAATGAAAAGAACCAGATCTTGACATTCTTACCTGTATTTGTAATGCATGGTTTTTCTCTTGTAGCTGGTTAAGAACTGCAGTTTCTCCTTCACCAGCTTGAATTTTTGCATATAAGTCCTCTCTTTCCTTTTCTAGCAGAGAGATGTTGTCCTTACTTTTTTGAAGCAAAGCCTCAAGATTTTGAATTTTTTGGTCCTTATCTCCAATTTGTCGTAGTACTTGCTCCAGATCATTCTAGACAAGAAGATAATAGTGTTTAATTATAAGGACCTTAAAACTTGGGCCTAATGCATAAAATATTGGATAAATTTATCAAACACTTTTTGTATATTCTATTCCAGATTTGGAAGTTAATTTCTTGAAACTAATATAATTCCTGCAAGTCACTTTTAGAAAGAAGAAGTATTTAGCATAATGAAACCCTGGAACCCCTCCACTTTCATGTGAGGATACATAACTACATTACCTGGGCTTCTCGTAGTTTTGCTGTTGTATTTTGCTGAAGGGTCTGCTGCTCCTGGTGCTGCTGCTTTGCCTTTTCTAACTGATGCTGCAATTCTGTGGAATTTGCTGCTTTTTCCTTTAGCTGAAAAAAACCGCCAAAACCAAATACCAAACAAACCACACTAATAAGTGGAAAAAAAGCACCACTCAGAATGCCAACTGAACTCAATGTTCATTCTATTTTAGTGTAAACATGGATTTTTAAAAACTTGTATAAAAACAAAAATCTGTAACACTAGATCAAAATCTAATCAAAGCATTCATTACAATTAATCGGTGAGATTCTATATCACAAGCAAGAACTATAAAAGAATTATCAGAAGCATGTAATTTAGCTCTCAAATAATCTAAAATATAAGAAATTTTTAGTATTTTTTTGCAATAGTTGTTAAGATGTAACATGACTGATAATAAAGATACTTGAAAAACAACATTATTAATACTTTTGGCAATTTCAGTAGCAACTATCAGTCATTATTTTAGTAGCAACTTCAGTTTAGCAGTCTCTCCACTTCTATACTAGTCAAGGCTTTGCAAATTAGCTACAGAAATTTTAAAGCTTTGACAACATACCACTCAGATATTTGGCCAATCGCCCTACAGCCAGCAGAAAATCAGCAACACATACAAGATATCCATTAAAACAAATAAAAATTAATAAAACAAGTGTTTTCTGCCCATCCAACCCCCACTGATTATTAACTATCAATGACCTGCTGTACCATGCTTACTTTTTCTTCATGTAGGGCTTTATCTTAAAAAAATATCTACATACCAAAATACCTATATAGGCCTTTGTGCACCTAAGTCATTTCTTCACAAGACCCTTAGACAAAGCTTGTAAGTGCAAAATGCACAGCTTTTATTTGTTAAGCACCACAAATACACATACATCTGTAAAGACAAGCAGCGTCTAAGCAGATTTTGATAATTTTATTGTAAGTCCTTGACAGTATTAGTCAAAAGAAATTCCCATGAAAACAAACTTTATAAACTGCAGTATCACCACAAGTGTGTGTACAGATATATCACCAGAACAAACTATAGAATCTGCATAAAAAACCCTACCTGCTCTTCAGCACGAGAAAGTTTTAGCTGTAGGTCAGCCACCTGCTGCTCTCTGTCCATCAGTTTCTCACTGGACAGCTGCCTCTGTTCCTTGAGCCGCCCGTGTGCTTCCCCTAACTGCCGCTCTGTTTCTAGGAGTTTACTGTGCAACTGCAAAAAAGAGTCACCCACTTTTTCAGTCATTCCTTAGCCAACAGTGATACAGACTCATTTCATGCAATGTTTACAGGAAGTTTTCATAATCCAGATCAAAACAAGTCCATGACCTCCTGCATGTACCTCATACACCTCAGAAACACAGATCATATTAAAAAACAGCATCAATGGCACAGGCAAGAAGAGATATTCAAAAAAGTGGGTTGGAAGGACCCAGAAACATCCTTATTAATCTACAGGAGCCCTTCAAAACAAGTCACAGAGATTTAACAAGAAGAGGGTGGTCCTTCAAAAGCATAAGGACTATAGAGTAAAATAATGATGCTTTGAGCCATCTCGGCTTATCCAGTTCACCAACTGACTCCTGTGAAGCCAGTGGCTGAAGCACTCTGCCTTTACCTGCTCCACTGCCTCCCACAATACACTGTTCTGCTAGAATATTAAGAGTGAAATTTTTAGCTTGAGCTGGCTACATCAATGGCATTCATTCTCTGCACTGAAGAGATACATGAACAGTCAGTGTAGGCTACATGGCAACTTCAGTGGCTTACAGTCCAGCACTTTCCAGCAGCAAAGAGTAAGTAGGTGGATGTGCTCTTCCAGCTAGACACAAACCTGCTTCATGATTTTATCAGTCATCAAAAGCAGTACTGCACCATCTTCAAAGTGCAAGGATGGCCTTTTACAATTCACTGTTCTAAAAAGCTCTTTTCATAAAATCAGCTCACTCTACATGAAACTGTCACTATAGGTCCTGGGTTGCCTCCTGCCTACTTCTACACGGACCTGTTCAAGCACACAATGACCTGTTAACTCAGTGCAAAACCAGAGAAAGGATCAGACCTTGCAGCACAGCAAGAACTTTGCATAGATTGTGGGAAAGCTATGAATGAAGCTTGCTCCCCCCTATGCATTTATGTTCAAGGCCCTTGAACCATTCACCTTTTAACTCCAGGTCCTCCCTTCAATACCCCTAAACCTTCCTCAGCTTCCCTTAAATCCCTACTAATATCTATGCAAAAGGCAGCCCAATTTTACTGTCCACTGCAAGCAATCACTGTTTGACCAACTGGCTGCCCAGCAGAGCAGAAAAAGGAGCAGTGATTGTGATACCATTACACTTTCCACCCAGGTGTTAAGGTGGGATGAAGCATCTCTCCTGCTGTTTCCCAAAGAATTTAACACTGAAGTACTTAATACTGAAGTCCTTTGGGCCACGTGTCAAAATTTAGCTCAAGTTATCAAAAAGTGGAAAAGTTTAAAGGGTTTGGAGGCAGGGAAATAAATGTATCCATGACTTACCTTCTTAAAAAAAATCAAACTATATTATCTGCCCACAACCACAAAAATCATGAGTGAAAAGCTGTTTGGCATGTGGCCAAGATGCTGACTGCTAACAGTGACTGTACAGTTAAAAAAGAGGTAGGAGAAGAGGGAGGATAGGATGAGGAAAGAGACCATAATCTCTCTTCCAGTAACTAAGAACATTCGTCTTTTCTTGCAGGATCACCAAATTATAAATATTTCCCCCTCACTGAAAATACAAACAAGAACTGTAGGAAAAAATCTATTGAAGAAAGGGCGCAATAAGATAACTATTAACTCTTCATTGCTACGCTGATACTGGGAGAAAATGTTTGGAAAGAGGGAAATCAGTAACAATATTTTACACTAGTAACTTTTATTACAGACATGGTTAAGTATTTTTGAAGAACTTTAAGATGACATTTAAGTAAACAGGACCATAAAATCCAGGATTAACCTATGCTACAGAATGCAAAAAAAATCATGAGAAAATACCTAGACTTTGAAAGATATAATCAAGTAGATTCAAATTTTCTCAACAAAATTTATTAGCAATTAACACTTCTTAAAAACTGAAGGAGTCCATACTCTCTCACCCACACCCTCCTCCTACTGCTGTGCCGGAGCCAACATTATAACTGAATTTTCTTCCATGAAGATCACTTCTTCCGCATCACCCAAATTCTAACACATACAAACTTAACCAGACATGCACTCATTCAAATGAATTTTGAGATGACAAGGATTCTTAAAAAATGTGATTTGACTAAACAACTCTACATATACCTCCATAAACAGAATTCATAATGTTAAATGTAAACTAATGGGCTACATGCATAAAAAGGCAACTCCAGTGAAGTACCAAATGAAAAAATACGAGGAATTTAGTCTTTCCAGTACAACAGTAAATGAACTCTCCTTTGCAGGAAGAAAAAAGAGAATATGTTTATGCTTAGCTTTTCTTTTATACCAGGTACAAAGGGTTTTTTTTCCTGCAGTATTCTTTTATCATACAATTCTAAAACACATCCTGAAGTTCAGTGGCTTGTTTGGTTGTCTTCCTTCCCAATGGTATCACCAGAGAATGTGTCACGCCTCCATTTCCTATCATAGGAATTCATTCAGCAATGCTTTACTCACCATCCTCCTCCTTAATTTGCCCACCCCAAAAATCCTTCTTGAAAATGTCCTCTGAGGCTGAAGACAGATTTCAGCTCAACCTCTTGGCTATGATTCTGTTGCCCAGGCAGTTTCACCAAATGCAGATAACTAACATAATTATCTCCTCTCACCCTGACAGAAGACTGATGGGAGAAGGAAGGACATTCTGGGGATGTAATACACACATAAATGTGGTTCAGCCAAGTCATAGTTCTTCCAAGATAAACTATACACAGGGAGCTTGCAACTTGATGTGTTTCAGATTTTACAAGGGGTTGAAAACTCAAAAACACTCACTTTAACATAAATAAGTTTTAGCAAGATTAAAATTAAGTATGTCATACTAACAAATAAAGATATAATTTTTTACATCTCAAGTCTGAACATGATTACTGATACACAAATATTTCTCCAGTCTAACACATTACTCTCCAAAAAAAGATAAACTGAATTCAACCAACCTCAAGTTTCAAAATGCTCAATGTTATATGAAAGTCCTACTTAGCTCTAAGTCATTTGACTCAGCAGAATAATAGCTTCTGGTGGGGGGGATGTATGCTCTGGATGCTTTCCCAGCTATCAGCAACATAGCTGATATGTTTGGGGAGAAACACAAAGGAAGCAATATCAAGATTTCACATTACCCTGGCTTTTCACACTAGGTATTCCCTACTACATTCACTACTCAGACTTAAACCAAACACTGTTTGGTTCTAATGTAAAACCAAGACTTGCTTTTCTCAAACTTCTTACAGAGTAGTAAAATACAAGTGCTGGTTATTTACTCTCCTTCAAATAAGGAAATGTAAATGCATGTTCATAAGAAATATGCATATGCAGTTTTTTTAATTTATGAGATGGTTTTAAGGAACCATTCAAATAGGATGGTCTAGGAGGCTTAAGGAAACTTACCTGACTGAGCTCGCTTTGGAGTTGCAGGCCATGCTGCTCTTTTTCCTCCCTCTGCTGCTGGAGCTGTTTACATTCTGACTTGAGATGCTGGTACTTTGTTTCTACTTCAGATAACTCTTCTTTAAGCTTCTGGCTTGCTTCTGCCTTCTCACCTAGCTCTGTCTGCAATCTCTGTATCGAGGCTTCAGACGCAGACAGCTTCGCCTGAAGCTGTTGGCAGTCCAGGTCCTTCTGGTGAAAACTTGCCTGCACATTCTTCTTACTCACAGATACTTCATTGTGTTTTTCTTCCAGCTGGGTGTAGTCCTGTTCTTTCTTCAGCAGCTTCTCAGTTAGACTCTGTAAAGAGTTACACAGCAATTCAAGTACAATTCTGCTTGCACCTGTTCAACATATTATTCAAATTTCTTTGTAAGTGTTGCTGCTGAACAGTGAAGAGCTTGTACAAAAACATTATTAAAGAAAATATTAACCTGTATCTTTTATTACACACATTGGTTCTGAAGACCATACAGCACACAGTTTCAACTGGAAATACTGTTTTTTATATTCTCACACAAATTCACTTCCTCTTACTGAGAACATGACACAAACTCTATTTCTGTATCCTGAAAATTAATTTGTTTTCCCTGAATGTTCAAACCAACTTAATTACAACTGCAATTGCTTGGGGAAAAGTTGAAAAGTTTTCCATGCCAGCTATCTTCTGGGCTACAGGCCCTTACTGGCCTCTGCAAGGCAAGGCAAGCCCCATAATTACTGTGCTTTAAAAATGACAAAGAGAGAGGTCCAGTTGATCTCAGAAAACTTATCCTATATACTTATATATACCTCTGTTTTTCTCAGTATAGCTTCTGAAAATATAAGAAACAGCTTTCTTGCTTGAGGTTGTACATGAGCTTGAAAAACTTCATATCAATGCACAGAAATATCTTCTCACATTGCAACTAGGTTATAAATCAATGTTCATATCAAATGTATTATATTCTATATATTCTCCATATAATGTGCTCTATCATGAATTAATGGCTCCTCCCTGATAGATTTTTCAAGGATGACACACTGTTCAAAGTGGAAGCAATTTCTCTTATTGGAAGCTATCTTACCTTTTCCAATTCTAGGTCCAACTCCTCCAGGGCCAAAATTCCTTAGCTAGCATATAATTCTTATGGATATCACCTTACAAAAAGCTGCATTAAGAGATGGCTGTAAACTGCTTTAAGTCACTAAAACTGCGAGAGGAAAAGCAGCTCACTGCCACGTCTCCTCTTCCAATTCCTCAAGTGGTGTTTGGCATTAACCTGACATAGCAGAGGACTCTCTCTTAATGTGTGGTTATCTTATGCATTAATCTGTTTCACTCCTCATTGTTAATGGAATACCAACAGATTCAGGAAAGGGCTCTATATTGTATAGCACACTTCTGCCAAAGGCTTGATTCATTGTTGCTGGTCTGTGGAAAATTACAGCATGACAACTCTTACTTTTTCAGTTCCACACTTGATTTAGTGAGCCAAACAGAGTCATCCTGCTAAAGGTAGTTTCATTTACCAAATTTTAATTGTACCTTCTTATATTTTTTGCAAATGCTTTAATATTACATTACACTAAATACACTCTGTTTGGTCCCTGCCCTTTCGTTTTCCAAGGCTGACAAGGCTCTAGTAGATGCATGTATGTTATATCCAGTTCATATCTAGTGTAACATGCAACATGAAGCTGTACACATCTTTGTCCTTGTTTCCTGTCTCCCTTTATTTCCATTTTTACCTCCACAATACATGACTTCTAAACACAAATACAAAATGCAGCAAGCTCAAAGAGCTCTGGTAACAGCTCTCAAAGAACGTAAGTTGAGAAATTTCTGGAATTAATTTCCATTTTCTACCATTCATTATGCCAGTAAATGGCCTGAAAAATATGACTAAAGTATAATCTAAAAGCTAAGAAACTGGAAAGCCAACAAAGAGAACTGAGAATATCTTTCAAACTATGATTTTTAGGCAAATGTATTATTTCCAGGGGTACTACTTTTAATGTGTGAGATGGCAATTCTGCTTAATGATAGGTAAGCATGAGCTACAGCTATTAAAAATTTGCAATCATAGCAACCTAAAGAATTTCAGTTGTAGGGTATGATGATCATTAAAATACAGTATTTGCTTGCACATTATCGTAATCCAATTGTTAAACAAAATGGCAAAGGAATTCTCAGCTCCTGCAAGAAGTTAGTCTTCAGTGTCTCCAAAGGCATTGTGTGATGTGTTTCCATTTTAATGTGAGCTGACAAGCACAGGAAATAAAAGCATTCTCACCTGATTCTTCTGTTCTAGCTCTTTGACTGAACTTTGAAGTTTTTGCAGCTCCTGAACACACACAGCTACCTCCTGAGGTCCTTTGGCAAGTTCAGCTCTTAATTGGTTAATGGTAGCCTGAAAAGACAAACAGAAAAATCCACATTTAAAACAAAGATTTCCATGCATAATCCAACAAAAGCAAGATGTCTGGTAGTAAAATAAAAATACATTTTCTATACAAATAAAATGCCTAGGGAAAAAATAACCAGTAAACTAAGCTCAGAGCACCATCAGAAGTATCACTGAGTGTAATTTCCCAGCTGAGATTCATTATGTCCTATTCTGGAAGACAAAAATCTGACTCAATCCAATAGCAAATGCCAGGTTGAACCCAAAACTGATGAAAATCATAACAGATTATCCATTAATAATTATCACAGTTCTAGCCAAAGGTGAAACCTTTCCAAGTCATGGCAGTTACATGGCCAAAATCTTGGCCACTTCAGGAAGGGAAATGTGCTGGAAAAGGCTCTAGAAGCAAGAGCATCTGGCATTTGATGCAAACTTGGTGTGTGACTTTTGGACACATCAACCCTGCAGGTCAGCATAATCAGAGGAACAATACTACCCCATTAAACAGCATCAGTACAGAACAGAATATATCAATGACTGCACAGTATTTGAATACAGTAATGGAAAAAAACAAGTAAAGCACTTTAGGGCATAGCTACCCTAAAACATGTTGTGTATTAATGCACCCATTGAAAATATGCTATATAGTAGTAACCTTTTATAAACAAGTTTTCTTTCCTATTGTTCTCATAAGCAGAGATTTCAGCACAAATACTGAATTCAATAGTGAATAAATACTGAATTCAAAAGTGCATAAATACTGAATTCAATAGTGAACTAAAGCAGAACAGAAGTAATAGACAATGACCATCAAATTTACAACCTTCCTACAGAAAAAGGAACACCAAAGAGAACATAAGAACACAGTACATGACTGCATATAGTTAACTGACTTTCTGTAACCCTGTGCTTCACAATACTGTCTCATAACAGAGCTGTTAGCTAAAACACATCCTAGGATTGGTCTTTTTTGGCTAAACCTTCCAGGGTGTTATCAGAAAACAGTATGGTTATTTCACACTGAGAGAATATAATGCAGAAAATGTGCAGGTAGCTTACAAAGGACACCACTGCAGCCTTTCCAACTAGAAACATAATTTAAAGGCATAAAGATCCATTTCTTGGTCACAATTCAGTAAGACCATCCCCCATTTCTTTCTTAACAGGGAAACACATTCTGGTATTTTCTTGCTGATGTGTCTGTATGAATAATGAACCATTAAAAAACCAGGAATGCATCTCTTCAATAACATCTTGAAATTGTCATGATATGACAGAAATTTGCTATGAAAATTAAATGCTTTCAAAAAAAAAATTACCTCAAATTTAAGTGTCTCTATTAGAAAGTAGAAGGATAAAATGGATGAATGAAAGATGGAAAGCAGTTGCAAAAGCTGCACACTTCCTCAAATTTGTTTTATAAATATTCCAGTGTTTCTAATGCCTTTGCTTAGTAGGAGGGGAATAAAAAACCCAAACAAAAAAACCACTAGGCCTGGCTTTATTAAATTTACCCTCAATTTAGGCTACTAATTTTGTTTACTTCTTTGGGCACTCAAGTCAACAATGAAGCCTAGCTGCTTCATTTATTGAAGATTTATAAGATACTGAAACAAATCCCAATAAGCAGAGATTCACAGCAATGCTTAGTTCCAAAGCAGCGCAGCTGTTTTCATTACACATTCACAATGCAGGAGCAAATATAGTAAAAAATTAAAGATGAAAGGAACTGCTCAGTATGAATATTCATGTGAAAGATGCAGATGCTGGTTTCAGGAACAGTTCTGAAAAAAGATATAAACACCCAACAGATTTAGGTGACAATTGTAAACTACACTGTTCTTCACATCCCTCTCCTGCAGCATTTGAAGATGCTCATATAGGGCTAATATGATTTTTTGTTATTTTCACCCATACTGAGCATTTACCTTATTTTAAAGATATTCACTTTGAAAACCAATATTAATATGTGTATCCTTAGCCAGCCTGTAAAACCAGCCAAGAATGGTGTAAAAATCACTTTAAACTTTCAGTCCTTGATGTGTTCTTGAAGAGTAAAGCTGAGATGAAACATGGCCAAACATTTATGTCAAGCACTGCAGCCAATGTGCCCATGAAGGACTCCCAGCTCTTATTTTCTTATGAGTAACACTTAGTAAAATTGTCTTTTAGCCAGGAGCTGTTTGAGACAGTTTGAGGAGTAAAGATCTCCTTAAAGATCCAAATCTGAGATGCTGCCTCCCTTTTCTTCTGCTTGTATGGAAGTGGAAGTTGTAACTGATGGAAGAGCAGAATAACCGAAACTTTTGAAGAAGTGAGAAAATTCAATTAAATGCTTTTTCATTATGATTAGTTATTATTTTGATTTTTCATATGATAATCATGGCAAAGCTAGAACACACATCTTTATGTATGATTATTATTATAATTATGCATGATTATTATACCTCAGAGTTAGCCTGCTGAGCCTGCAAGTGCTTGCACTCATCTTTCAGCTTTTCAGATTCTCTTTCACGTTCCAGGGTCATTTTATCCATCAGTGTTTGAACTTGGACCAGCTCCTTTTTCAGGACAGCCACATCTTCCACACCAGGCCTTTGGAGCTGAAAAGTTGTGAGCAGTGAGCAACAAACATCACAATGGCAGACATGCTTCCAGAGTCAATGTAATTTCTAAAAATCTATCAAATCATCCACCTTATATCCACCTTATAGACAAGGTGACATATACAGTATTACAACGAGGCTTAATAAAAAAAAAAAAAAAAGAGATACAAAACCTCCCCCAAAAAAACCCAAAACCACGGAGAAGTGCTTATAATTCCCAAAGAAAACAGGATTTAAGGGCTAGTTTTTAGGTTTTGTCTGCTAAATTTTGAACTTGCTGATTGATTTCAACCAAATCTGACAAAAGGAAAATTGTCTCAAAGATTTAATTTTTGCAAGTTTTATGTAAGGTAGATGGATAGATACAGGATACTGCCCCTGTCTTCAAGAATTATTTCAGAAAATCACCACAAACAAAACAAAAGGGCAGCTGAAGGCAGTGTCTTGAAGATAATATCAGATATGGCTCATACCAAACCCACAGGTAAAATCTGTGGGTAATTGCATCTCAAGCACCATAACATCCCTCAGCATGAAACAGTATGGAGGGAAAGGAGAGGGGTAGCAACTAGGAGCCCTAAAAAGAGCAGAGAAAAGGAGTGTTGGCATCTTTAGAAGAGAAAAGGAACAGAATAAATGATAAGGAAAAGGCAAGACAAGAAGCAACTGAACAGGGAGGAATGGATAGGTCCAGCATTTGGGCAAGGCCAATAGGCCCTTGAGGGCAGTCAGCTACAGGGAAGAAGGGGGATAAACAAGTCCTACTTTCCTCCAGAGTTTAAGCAGTAGCTGAGTGTGAGAAACTAGGAAATTCCTTGCATTACTGCTTTAGAAGTGGCCCAACTTGCTGAGTCACTGGGATTGCTCCCTGGAGCCATGGCTGAATATAAAAGTCATCAGGAGCCCAAATCCTGGAATACACACACATTGGTATTATCAGCCAAGCACAAGAGGGACAAGATTAACATAGGCATGATGATGACAGCTGCCAGATTTTCAGCCACTGTGTCACAAAACACCTCTCTGAGCACTTCTTAAAAATCCAGCTGCCCAAGGACAGTCAGAGCATAACACCTCATGGAAAAAGTGACCTAAAGATAGATTTTGAAGTCAGCAATGGCATGCTCCAAGTTCAGGTCTGTGCAGTACATCTATATGTGTAATATACTGCAGAAATGCTGAATGGTAGAGCATCAAATGAGAAGTCTATAACATAATGCAGGGTGGATTTTAATATATGTCAGAAACAACATACAATTTATATAATTTCTCACTGGAAAAACACTGAAAATGCAGATCAAAAACAATGGTACTCTGAATTTTTTCAGTCCACAAGCAGACATCTTCAAATTCAACAGAATTTGACTGCTTTAAAACTGTTTGCAAACATTTAAATAAATGCCTCCCTTGACCTGAAAACAACAAAAACATTAATGTGATGTGAATACCAGCTCTGTCTTTAAGTCTTCTACTGTACTTCTCTCTTTCTGCAGTTCTTGTCTTAGGTTCATCACCTTCTGTTCCGCACCTTCCCGAAGGCTGATTTCTTCATCATACTTTGATTTAAGATCTAATAAGAAAGAAGTTGAATAAATGATCCCTTTCACAAATTGCACAAGGAAAGAAGATAATCAGATCTCATGGTAATACACTTACCCACAATTTCAGTGGCCAGTTGTGCTGCTTTTTGCTCAAATAAGTCTTTCATTTGTTTAATGTTAAAATTTTCTACTTGGATCTCTTCTAGTTGCCGTTCTAATGATTCTATTTCCATAAAAAGAACAGTATTATTTTCTAGAAGAACTAGGACAATACAGTTCCTCATGCCCATAACTAACCATGAGAAGTGAATATGTAATCCAAAATCCCTGAACATCCAATCATCTTAGCAAGGCGAACAACTTTACTGAAGTTAAATATCTGCAAGCATGATGTCACTGTCACTAGCTGAGTACTCTGCAGGATTAAGTACATATTGGTTTTCATTGGTCACAAATAGCCCTGCAGATCACTCTGACATGATGCTAAACTCCAAGCCCTGAACTATAATTAAAACCTTTAATCGATATCAGTCAGATAGTTTATGTACAAATAGGGAAAATTTTATTTCTGAGAGCCTCATGGAGCAAAAATTATGGTGCTTCAAAACAAAAAAATATTCACTGTTTTCTTTGCTAGCGATGAGCACAGAAAAACACTACATAAAACCATCACTGAAAAATGCTATAGTTTATATAGTATTGTGCTGTAGTATATATCTCACTGCTTGAATATATGAAATTATTAAAGAAGTGTTCAAGATGCCTCATGAGAACTGCTTTCAGATTCAGAACTCCTGTTTTGCTTCTAAAAATTTCAAACCCTGAGCCCCTGGAACATTTCCCCAGACCACTGCTTAACATAAATAGCTCCTAAGAGATCTTACAATTAACTTTTTGCCAGTAATTGTAACATTCCAGCTTTTTAGCTCTTTAATTTACCAAAAGTGCTAATTTACCTAAAAGCTAAACCAAATTCCAAAGCAGTGCAGAAATTATTATAATAAAATGTTAGCCACCTGTTGACGTAGCTGTTGTCAATCCATCAGATTTAGATTCCTTAAGAAAACAGAATAAATGCACCATTAGACAGTAGGAATAAAAACTACTACTTCCAAAGTTCATCAATTTTTTGGAAAAGACAGGGAAACAAGGACTTCTGTGCTCAAATACTGCACAGCAGTATAAAAATACCTGAATTCAAACAGTTATATTTGGAAGACTGGAAAAGGCCAAGATGACTTTTCATTTCTATATCACTACATTATTAAGGTTTCCACTCATAAGGCTCCAGAAAGAATACCCTCCCCCTCCCTTTCCTCAATATAGAAATCTGTCCTAAAAACAGAGGTTACAGACATCAAGAACATCCTGAGAGGGAGCTTTAACAGAAAGCAATTTCTGAGGTTTGTAACTATCCCGCATCTAAGCAGCTCATAGTAATAAAAAAAGCAAGTTTCCTTTAGGGCACAACACACTACAATTTGCCTTGCATCATCTTTTGAGCTCAGCTGGATACCTATGAAATACCACTGCTGGTTTCCAAAAGTTCTTTACAAAAAGGACTCCATAGCCTTTTTTCATAAAAGATGAAACACCACATTCAATTTACTTTCTTTAATAAACTGAGTTCTGAATAAGCTCAACAGAAGGAAAAGTCTGAACTGAACTTGCAGTGAGTAGTATGGAAGAATCGTTATCTATTCTGACTCTGTTCTTTACATTTCCATATATACAGTTACATTATGTAGAGATAACTGGCTTTGCTTGCAAGAACACGTCAATATTTAAATTACAGAACTAACTAAATCAGGCCACGTGCCTTACAAAAAAGGTTTTAATCTTCAATGTCAATGCTGACGATAAACCTGCTTCAAGTATTTTAAAGCAATTACTTGCTGCCGCTGCCCCTGCAATTTCTCTAGTTCTTTCTTCAGTTCTTCTGAATACCATCTCTCCTCCTGAGGGGGAAAATGATAACAAAAAAAAAAAAAAAAGAAGATGGGGAGAGAGACTATAAATTTGGTTGCTTAACACAGTGGAACATTTCAATTTGAAACAAAGAACCAAGTGCAAGTAAAATACATTTCCAACCTTCAGCGAAGCTTGCAAGTCTTGGACTTCTTGTCGGAGCAGTGGTACTTCATCTCTGAATAAATATATCCACAGAGTGGAGAAAATGAATACAAGGTCGTTACATTTTGTCAATTACATACAAGTTGTAACGCATGTTAAGTAATTAGACTGATAGCATGTACTTCATAAATATAACTTACATAATTACAAATATTTCTTTTTAGAGGTTTTTTTAAACTTAGAACAAACAAGATTAATATCACTTTGCACATCTCCTGAAAAATGCTAAACATATTCAAGGGATAAGTAAAGAAATAGGTAAGAATAAAAAGTCTCATGAGAACAGAATGTAAATCTAAATCAGCTCAGTGGTTGAGCGTATCAGCTCAACCACATGAGTTCAGAATGACAAAGCTATGCATTGGAACATTTAACTGGTTTGCATGCCTTTGTTAAAAAAAGGACAGGTTTCTTCTCCTTCACTTTCCATATCATGGAACACTGTTAAGCAACAGCACGCTATCTTACTCCTGAAATATGCAGTTACATAATTTTTCATCCACACAGCAATTTGGTATGCCCCACAGACATATTCACTTAATGGTCTGAATATTTAAAGCCTTAGAATTTTAAATTCTCAAATTTCATGCTGAAGCCTCCAGCCACACAAGAACACACAATCCGAGGCTATAACTGTTAGTAATTGATTCACACAGAACCCTTCAAAATCACAGGTCTCCTTACAGAGTTAAACAACTACACACACAAGAATAATGTTGCATTACTGAGATAAAGCTACTCCAAACCAAGAACATAAGGGTCATTAAAATAATGCAAAAATACTCTTTCTTACTGTTTGTATGGTGGCAACACTAAGGGTTACACAGAATATATATGTCAGGGTACCAGTGCCAACAAATCCTCTCAGTTTTATACCATATAATTTTATTGCTGCTGGTGTGCATTATCCCCTCCTCCACAGATGTTCTTTCAAATTATCTCATACTTAGGAGAAAATAAACCACCAAAGTAAGTTATTCCTTAGCTAAACTGGTGAGGAATAAATTCAATCTACATTAGCATATTAACATCAGGTCAGGGTCATCAAGCAGCAAGTTAAACATGCATTTGAACCAGTGGAGCAAGAACTCCAAGGTGGACCAATTTTAATGACAAAACAAACATGCGATATTGGGAGATTTACTTTTTTTCAAAGGAAAATTTTGTTATGTACACATTATTCTGCCTGTGTGATAGATTTACTGGAAGTTTGCAAATACAACTTTACTGGGGCCGGTGTAGCTGCATTCCAAAACCTGTACATTGGTTGTGGGTGGAGAAGAGGGAACCACTTTCTCATCAGTACAAGTAAGTCAATGAGCTGACATTCAGATCTAAGATTATAAATAAAAAAGCAGGTGGAACAGTCAGCTGTATTGAAGTTGGACTGAACATATACCAGACCTGCAATACCAAAGCATTTAATATGCTCTGGTCTTCACAATACACTGAAGGGTTTGAGTTGTATAAAGCTAGTTTGTAGTAGAAATAAGGTAGTAGAGATAAGGGAGGAGAAAGGAACGAGTTTGCAATGTAAGGAGCCTTCTACAGTAGTTGCCTTGATATCTGCAACAAAATTTTGCTCAACATTCTAAAAAGAAACCTGAATTTAGTTTAACCAGTGGAAAATGCATGGGGGAGTGGGGGAGTGGGGGGGTGGGGGGTGTTTTGAGCGGAATTAGTGTTAAGGGATCGCTACAGGCACTGTAACTTTGCTTTTCTTCCCATCATCCAAATCCTCACCAAATCTCCTTTTCTGCTGTCACTGTGACAATCCCTTCCTCCTCTCAGCACATCTGAGACTACCAACTGGAAAATCCTTAGTGCCTATTCATTATGGTCCACTCAGTTTCCCAGTTGTAAAGCCAGCGCCTCCACCCTAGTATTGAGTACTGATGGCCTTGCTGAAACACACTGGGGGAGTTACATGATTTACTCCTGAAACTTATTCATCATCATTTACTGGGGAGGGGGAGGAAGAAGAAACTGCGTAATTCCCAGTACTTGACTTCTCCTATTAACTACATATGGAATTTCACCTCCCATTTTTGGTCCTAAGAATTGCACATAAGCTTCACACATGGAGAGCAAGTGGGGTGGCTCCCGGCTGCAGGCTACAATATTTCTTTAATGTGGAATTCCAAGGCGTGGAAAAACATATTTATGTTGAATGAGAGTTTTCTCAAGCAAACAAGCAAATGAGTAGCAATAAAGAATGCCACACTAATAGAAAAATGTAGCTCATGTGTTACACAATGGTTCTCACCAGACTCGCTTTATTCCATTTAAACTCCCTGACCTCATCCACTTTTTCAATTATGTGAGGGAAAACAAAACTACTTGTCCTTAAACTGTCATGAGCCAGGGAAAAATAACTAAATTTCACCAGCCAACATCTCCCTGACTTTGGAAATTTACAGGCATAAAAGTAAGTATTTCATAAACTATATAAACAATATAGTTATGACCAATAATTCCCCCATGTGAATGCTATTATCCTACAAAAGTATCACCTCAGGTCTAAGTTGAATTACTCCAAAAATACTTAAATCAGGCATAAAAAGAATATTCATTATTGAATAAATGTGCACATCAGAAGCCTAATATGACTTCATTAGTACCCTATCACTTTATCCTGTATAAAGCCTCAATTTTGATTTCTTTTGATGCAGAAGCTGAGAGAAAAGGCAGCTATCCACAAGAAAAGAGTCATCCAAGACCTCTGCTAATGCTGGCTCCTACTGGCTTGCCAACTTTGCTCAGTACTGGCTTGCCAGCTTTGCTCAGATCAAATACAGATCTGCACTTGGATAACAACTGAGATATGTTATCTTCCACACTCATTTCTCACCAAGGAGTCACCCTCTCTTGAGTTAGTTACACAAATATACGTATTTCTTTCAATGTAATTATTTGTCATTTTGGGCCACATTTCCGCTTGTGAGAAAACATCTGAACTATTTACTTCCCAGGATCAGCAGAAGCCACAGGGTCATGTGCTGTGTACCTCCGTGCTGCTCACTCTGAATCTCCTGTGTACAAGCCACGGCAGTCTGGGGGAATGTGACAAAGCAGCAGCATGGACTGCTCTTTACAGCAGCACTAAACCAGCACTGAACAGAAAAGGGATTAGCAGGAAGCAAGAGGAAACCTATAAAAATGTTATGCCCAAGAAAAACCTTCCCAAAGCAACTCAGACTACTAAGTTAATATTTCTAGAGAAAGTTTCACATTATCAATTCCTGCTACATACCACTGCTCTCAAAAAAGCAACAACCTGATATACTTCCTATGGATGCATTTAATAATACAGTTTTGAGCAAAAAAAATTAAATAAACTAGTTAAGATTTCTGAAGATCAGCACAGATTTTCTGAAACATAGAAGGAGAATTACTGCACACACAGAAACTTCTCAGATTTGCAAATAACTAGGTAACAAGGGAAGCTATTTAGGCAAATACTGATATTGTAATTCCCCAGTAAGTACCCTAATTAACTAGGGACAAAATTGGGTTTCTTCCCTATCTTTAGGGTTGTCCTCTCCACTCTCCAATGATGATATTTCAGCTCTATGTTAGAAATTAGGAGAAACCCACATTTTTTCTGCCACACTTGTAAAAATCATTCTGGTCTATAATGCTGAATTGTCTGCTGAACCAGAAACAGGTGGCTTAATACCACAAACATATGTATCTGATTTTCACCTACTGTCAGAGCAGTATCAGACAACGTAAGCTACAAGATGCCTTTTAATTCTAGTTGGAAATGGGACATGAACACTTAAATACTTGACTGCATAAGTTCAAATTAATAAAACCTTCAGTGTAACTAGAAGCAGCTCAACACTAGCACAAAAGCACATGCATAAATGAGTACTGTTTCACCTTTCTGGTGACAGATGACCTTCCCCTCCGTGAGTTGAATCAATGCCAGAATTATGAACTGCTTCATAGTGCTTGAACAGCTCCTCTGCTGATCCATGAGACTTCATACAGAGAGGACAAATAAAGCCCTATTACAAAAAGGAAAAACAAACAAACAAAAATATGAAATACATTTCTTTCCCATCTTATTTTTATACAGAACCGTAAATTTTGTTTGCACATTTAAGAAGCAGCAAATGCAATTCTGAAGATTCATACTAATTTCTTTCATGCTCTAATAAGAGTTTTTGCAATTAAAATGTTAAAAAATTCCTGCAAAAGGCACATTCCATTATTCAGTGAGTTTTTTTCCCCAACAGTATTATATACCAGCAACAAAATTTTATTTAGCAAAACAAAAAGGACTGTTCTTCAATTTCTCCCCCCCCCCAACAAAACAATTTTCCATACAACTTTTCATAAAATCACATTCTTATTCCAAATCGAAGGTAGCATCTGGAGTTATATCTCCTTTTAAAAAGGAGATATAATGACCCACTCTAAAGCACAGTTATTCATAAACCAACTATCTCCATATTGAAACTACTGATTTTAATATGGGCCAGACAACTAAGAATCACTTTTTACTTTTCATATAATCAATCTGTAAATGCCATTCAGATAAACACCACATCAAGAAAATCAGATCTCTACAGGCTTAAGAATCGGAAATCCTCCCCTTTCTTTCCAGCATATACACTACAAGCTTATCAGAGTGGAAATTTAGCAGATCAATGCCCTCATTCTACCCATTAGCCCACAAATGAAAACAGTGTTATGTTCCTCTTTATGTATCTCTAAACATTCATGGAGTGTTCAAGCTGCCAATCACCACAAGTACCATCCACCTAATTTTTCACCATTTGTTATATCTGGTGTTGAGTGCTGGACTACACTGGCTCCTCACTCCTGTGGCTGTCATGCCAACTCTGAGCCCAGTTCCCATCCACACTTCAGCCCATAACAGCAGTGACACTGAGACATTCCCAGAGTAAGAGCTAAAAACCTCGTCTCACAATGAAGACTCCCTGTAATTCCAAGCAGTGCAGAAGGGACTTCATGTAAGTGGGGTGCCTGTCTTTAACTCTTTTAAGGTCCCCTGTCCCTTTAATTCATTTCGAATTTCTATTTTTACATTTATATGTTATCCATAAGTTTCTTACAGCACTACAAACTGTAGTGTACTCCAACATTAAACCAAGGCTCTCCAGCATCCAAGATGAGAGCACTCCTCTAAATGGGATTATCATATTTCACCTAGCACAGGCGCACATATGAGTTATGGAGGACACATAAAGACTTCTGGCACTTTTCTGCTCTTAACTTTGCATCTGGACGCTAACAGATTTAAATATTAGGACAAAGTGAACATAATGAATGCGTATGTTGATAACCACAAGTAGCATTCATTTATTAATTTGGCATCCATAATATTTTGTTTCACGGGTCACTAAGAATTCAATAACATTTACATGGTTTTAACCCAGGAAAACCACCATGTTCAGCTACTCAAATGTAACCCAAGCTCTAAACAGAGCCTTCATAACTTCTATTATTTATTTGTGCTTCAGAAATGAATTACTAAATACAGTTGCTTGTCAAGTCCACCACATATCATATGGAAAACAAGTTTTGTCACAACTTGACCAAACAAAACAGAGTACTCTTTCCTAAGCAGGAAACAGGCATCAAACCTTAACAACCATTTATTTATTTGCAGAGTTGATCAGCACAGTTTCACTCCAGATGAAACCAATTAATATGTAAGTATACATACAGAAAATTTGTTCAGCTGCTATGTTCCCAGTAATGTTTATCTGACACAATTAGCATAGGATGCCAGTGAGAGTCACTCTGAGTGCAAGAACCAGAGGGACTTGCCTAGCACACAGCAAATGCCAATGAACCACAGGGGGTCACAAAATATAGGACTGGATTTTCTCCTAGAAAGCTTTATACAGAAAGAAGTCAACTTCATACAGTGCAATGATAGTACAACAGCATCCTTTCAGGATGAAACTCTACTAAACAGTTTTCAATGTTGTGTTTAGTTTCTCAGTGTTGTGTTTAGTTTCCCAGTGATAGGAAGGTCTGCTGTTCATAGAGAAAAGCTGTTCATAGAGAAAAGCATGTGTTCCTCACAGTTCCAGTATGTGCATCTAGAAAGAATGACTGCAGAAAATTGCTCTGGCCTCTCCTTCCTTTTGCCCTTTATCTCTTTTCATTTAAACAGCAAAATCTGGCTTTTTTGCTTGGTTTTTTTTTTGGTTGGTTTTTGTTTTCTTGTTTGGTTGGTTTTTTTTTTTTGTTTATGGGGGGTTTTTTGTGGTTTTATTGTGCTTGGTGTTTATTCTATGCAAATAGGAGCCCTAGAGAAGAGGAAAGAATAGATTACATGTGCAATTAGTCCAGGGGGACAGCAATCCTTCATCTCAATTACTGGGCAAAGCCAGCCAAGATTTCCAGGCAGGCAGGGAGGCAGATTTGAAGGCAAGGTCCACAAGGACAAGCGGCCAGAGGCAGAGCAGAGCTGCTGAGCAAAGGGAATGTGCTGCAGCTGTGAGCCTGCAGGGTGGATGGGAGCTCTGGGGAGACAGGCATACTGTCACTGGTAGATGGGAAACATGGACAAAATCTCCTCCTCCTCTTTTTAGACACTGCCTTCCTCTCATACAAGCAGGGATAAAGCAAGCATCACCCACCAGTCTCAGGCTCTTCACCAGCACTGTCATGACTGTGGCTGGCCTCAGTTTTGGGGGACACTGTTGGAGTCAGCTCTCAGATGCACCCTTACTCTAATGCAGCTTTTGCTGGAGGTCTGACACACAGGCTCTAACAGAGTGAGCCACCACCCTTCGGGAACAAGGTGCCTTTGCCATGGGAAATGTCATCTTCCCTGTACAGAGGTGGGCCAGAACACCACCTCCTACAGACACAGGCAACTAGCACTCATACATCACAGCCTCAAACTGCACAAACCCAGGAACCAGCTGCACCTCACAGACTGATAATATCCAATGTCAACTCTGATGTCAACAGCACCAATTCAGTTGCCTTTACAGTAGGAAAATCAGAACCATCAGGGTCCGTCTGGCAGCTGGCAGTAACAGGTAGAAGCGTGTAAGTTTCCTGGATCTGTAACTATCAGCCCCAGTGGCAATCTTGTTTGGGAAACTGGATTGGTGGATCACTAAGTTTATCTCTTAAAAAAATTAAAATTAAATACAGCTAAATAAAAAATATCTCTCAGTATCATCTTGAGATGAACTTTGTAAATATGTTCAAAAGTGTATTTTATTATTCTAAAGACAAACATGTAAGAAGAGGGAAAGAAACCTGATAGTATGAGATGCTTAAATTTAGTGAACATTTCTGTCAGTTTGCAGGAATTTATATCAGGTCCAACATATTCCTACCATCAGAACCACACCTGTCTTGGATAAAGAGGAGATGGCACAGCTACAACCAAGAGGTGTCATCAGAGCCTGAGAGAGGAGCTGAGGCAACCTTGCCAGTAAGCCTACACCTGGATGGATACCTTAACTAACAGAATCCTTTATAGAAGCAGCAAGTATGAGAGTATTTTGAATTTTGCTTTCCTTTTAACATGTGCTTAGGGATTACTTTGCATAAAGCACAGCCACAGAGAAGCAAAAGGTATTTCACATTCTTCATTTAATAAAAGCAAAGACATCACTTACAGCCCCTTCAGTGCTGCACCATAACTCATGATTCCCTAGCTGATGTTTCTGGTTGGGTTTATCTTTCAGTCTACACAGAAAGAAAAGAGCCTAAAAGAAGTTAAATGATGATTACTTGGGTTTGTTTTTATATCTTCTCACCAAGAAATGACAATTTATTGAATTCAAGGACTTTTGCAGATGCCTGCCAGTTTCACAGAAAACAAAAAATAATCCACAACAACTACATGCACTAGTTTTATCAGGAAAAAGTTCTTGAGATCACCACAGAATTTCTGAAGCCATGCACAGAAAGAAAAAATTTTTTAAAAAGGCATTCAGACCAAATTCCAATATACATGCACAAACAAACAACTAGGAGACAGCACACAATTTACAGCTCAAAACAACCCCTGACCCAATAGTCCAGGCATTCCAATGAGAACGACACAATGAAAATGAGACCCAATGAGTGAGACACTAAACTTCAAATCCCAATTTTCTGATCCCAAGGGAAACATTCTTCTTTCAGGAGGCCAATGGGCCATGCCAAGCACCAAGCACCACCAGAATACCACGCTGTCTGCAGTGGGACAGGCCTTCCTCAGTGCAAAGACTCCAAAACACAGGGGTTTCACTCACAGCAGAACAGAAGCTGCTACACAGAAGTTTTGTAGGAAAGCATCTTGCCTCAGCTTGACTTATAATGCCAAATTTCACTAAAGATCTCAGACTCCATGAAAGCACCAGAAGATTTTTTTAACCTACCTTTCTCAAGATAGACTTACAAATAAGCCCAAAGAACAAAAAACTACTTATCTCCTCTAATAGCTGAGATTTATTTTCAAGCTTGATAACATTAAGCTTCTCAGTGCTCTATCTCCTTAAAACCATTCAAGGTAAATTATTTCTTTCTGTTAACATTAATATTTGTATGAATCATTAAGACAGCATTCTTTGGGAAGTATGCCAGGATACTAAAAGAAACACTAGAAGGAAAATCTCACTACAAAAAACTAGCATGGGATTTGGTGGGGTTTTTTTGTACTAAAATAATTTACAGTGCTATTAACTATTGGAAGAACTTTGGCCTACAATATTGAAACACAGTGCCCAGCAAAAGCAGGGCACAGACCCACAGGCAGACAAGTGCACAACCAGACCAACTGCAGGCTACCACAAAGTCCTCCTAATCCTCACATAAACTATTCCCAGTTTAAAATCATGTAACAGGAAAATGAATGTGTACGACTGAAGGGTTTCTGGATTTCTGTCTTCTCCTTATATTACTCTGCAGGACTAGGGGTGATGGGGTTGACTGTGTAAAGAAGGATTTCAAAAATTTCAGCCTTTTCAGAATATTGTCTTAGTTTTAATGATGTTTTTTTCATCAGCTGAAGGCTCCCAACTTAGGTTTAAAAAACCCCCAACATTCACATGTAGATGTCCACTCTCCAATCACTACCAATGCAGAGCTATTCAACACAGTTAATGGAGCAAGAAACCAGTCACCTGACTGAACAGATGTGCATACCTCAGGTAGGGTCAGCATAAAACTCCCAGGGCTCCATCATCAGTAACTGGAACCTCAGACACCTACATACAGATGCATTCAATCCCCCTTCTTCTGCCAACTGCTCTCCTTTTGCCCTGAGCTTCAATGAAATGGTCTTTTAGAGCCAA
Organism: Camarhynchus parvulus; assembly: GCF_901933205.1. NCBI lineage: Eukaryota > Metazoa > Chordata > Aves > Passeriformes > Thraupidae > Camarhynchus > Camarhynchus parvulus. Next base: position 28,772,818 of record NC_044586.1, on the reverse strand, counting down.
TATGAAATCTTGCCTTAATTAGTTAATGAGTGAGAGCACAGCTTACTTTACTCAAAGTTCCTTTCTCACAAATTAAAACTGGAGGACGGTTGAAGGACAGTCCCATGGGCAAAACAGTTTTTACAGGACGGAATTGAGCTGTGCTCAGGTCCTTAGAATCCAATAAATAAGGCACCTTATTTAAGTTTTAAAGTCACAGCCATAGCAACTCAGCTTCCTTAGCATCTTCTAGCAGTATCTGATAATAGTGCAGTCAATCCCATTTTAAAACTGCATAGAATTGAATAAGTGGTCCCCTTTAGGATGCTATGATTGCTGCTGATCTACAGCTGTGTGTGGTAGAGAGCCATAGAGCACAAACAGCTTCATATAGCACAGAGCTGCATTTACTAATACAAAGCTTCTGCAACATCTTGTATTTTTATTACAACATGGGTCAAGCTTAGAGAACCATGGAACTTCACTGCTTCACTGTTTTCCATCTTGGAAAATATTTAAGAACTGTGGTAAATTAAACAAAACAGAACAAACAAAAACAAACAAAAAAATTCCACACCTCAACCTCACAATCCCAGAGAACCATTTCAGGATAACTGACACTTTACCACATGGAAAACATTAACAATTATTCTACTATATACATGCTACAGGACAGCTTAGCCCAAACCAAAAACCAGGATGCACTTTAACACGCTTGGCATTCACATAACTAGGCTTTAAGTTTAAATAGATTTGAGTACCTAAGTTTCACCATTGGCCTTCCAGAAATACTAGGCCAGCACTCCCAGCTACAACCTGTTTCCAGTGAGCTGCATGACCAAAAAGCCAACAGCAGAGATTGAAGCCCAGGGCTGAAACACCTTCTGGCCATGACCTATGTCTGTCCATCTCTCAGAATACAGACTTACTCTCACACAGCTGTACTGGTACAATAAGCTGTATGCTGTGAATAAAGTTCAGTATGTTTAGAAAACTGAAAGTAAGCTCACCATTCATGTTTCTTCCACTGCAGGCGAACTCCCACAATTTTCCTCAATATAAGATACACATCTTCACCAGCACCCAAACAGTAAGTCCAAATTAAAACTCAGATATTCTCCAGTTACACAGTGATTTAAAGGCTGAAACATTTTACATGATGGAAGATCAGAAACTATATATTTAGGGCCAGCAGAGAGAAACATAAATGATATTTCAGAGCTGAAAGATGTATCAAGTAGCTTCTAGATTGTATTTTCCAAATATATATCAAAGCAATTAACTGAATCCTCAGGAAGTTCTCAGAAGCAGACTACACAGTCTGCCTAGACAGCAAGGGCAAGACTACATTTCATAATTGATTTCAGAAGGCCTACATATTGATTTAAAAAAAATCATGACATATTTTAAGTTAAAGAATAAAAAAATTAGGTTGCTCCTTTTATATATTGCTAAAAAGAAAATACAGTTGACATTTTTCATGTCTTTCACCAGATAAAACCCTTTCCTCTGTGTTTAGGTAAACAGTAAGATGACAGTGGCTTTCTCAGATAACATCTCTATTTAATCATTAGAAAAGTAGGTAAAAAGGTCATGTTGAGTATAATTAAGACCTGCAGTCCATTTCAATTTTACAAGTATTTAAACCTCTGGACAATGAGAGCAAAGATGTCTTTGTGTATTATTTTATACCAGAACATAGAATTGATTTCTTTATAGAAAAGAAGCTGGATTCTTCCTAAGAAGAATAGAACCATAATTTCTAGCTCAGTTTTTTATGTTTTTACTGCTATTGATGAGTAAGACTAAAATTGCGTCACAACCTGCAAGACTACAACTTTGTCATCAGTTAGAAATTCTAATCCAGTGGGATCTCTATTTCTTAAAGAAAAGTCATATTCCATGGCCAAGTCAAATCAAATCAGTATCTCTAATTCTTCATTCTCTTAATACTGTTCAGATGTTGAAGGAAGTTAATATACTAATGTAATTCAATCAATAATTTTTGTTCGTGTACAAAGCAGGCGAGTACTATTGAGGTGAAAACAGGCACCACAACCTAATTTGAGAAGCAACTGAAAGAGAATAAAATATCAGCTTTAAAGTGTTGACATGAAGTTCTGTGCAATAACAGTCTGCAGCACTCCAAAGGCATGCATAGAAACAGAAGATTCAATCAATTGCATCTACAATAAGAGAGAGTCGGGGGAAAAAGCATAAAAATGTGATCTTTTAAAAGACTGACTTAAAAACCACACATCTTTGCACAACTACTATGCGAATTTACATTCTCTGTAATTCTGCTATGAAAAGCCTATTCAGGAAACACCAAGGTCATATCTTGCTTGTATTACCCAACAAATACATTCCTACCAAAAGTCTGGAAATTTATGAAGACTACCCAAAAGAACTGTCTGAAAATTGCCTTAGATTTAGCCCAATGGTGGATAAGACAACAGATATTAACAGCCACTATATTCTAATGCTGCAGGGGTACCATTCAGTGGTTGCTTTGGATGCCTCAGATAAAAACAGCACAGGAGGTCTCAAACTATGCCTCTATACTGACTCACTGTTTAGATGCTCTGAACGCCCAACAGAGACTGTCAGGAAATGCAAGACACAGTTTAGAAATGTATCATTCCTTTCAAAGAAAACAAAACAAAACAGAAGCCACCATACTGCTTTTGTTAGTGACACCACTATATACATTGAAGTTGGGAAATGATGTTTGGGAACTTGGCAATGTGTGTGACTTTCATATAGCATTTGTTTGGTTAAGTTGGTTATACATGGACAGACATTTGCCAACATTTTGGTGGTTATTCCTGCAGCTGAATAGGCCATTGTATTTTAAAGCAAGGCTTCATCACACCTTGGGGGGCAGGGGAAGTATTACACTGACATTTTCACCAGTTAGCATAGGTTTCAATTCCTAGTTTGAAAAACAGGGCTGCAGAGAGCTGCTCAAGAAGATGGCCATAAATCAGGCTATAGGCAAGTGGCAAGAAACCTTTCCCACAATAGGCCACTGCAGGTGAGAATGCTGGTTACTGAAAAACAAAGACCAGTTCTCACTGCATGGAGGACAGAGGGTGAGGAAAAGCAAGGAGAACATGGGGGCACTTGCTAAAATTTTCATCAGCTGATAGGTGTATGAGTGGAAGGAGAGCTAGCAAAGAAACTACATGTAAAATCTAAAGCAAGGTACCAAGGCTTTTGTTAACCAAGTAACAATTTTTCAGGTCTCACAAAGTGTATCTAAACACTGGCCTTGCCATACATCCTATCTCCTCGTTTAAGGAGAATTCACTAGCAAAAATCCTGAACTCACAAGTTTCTTTAGCACTCTTTTCAACAAAAGGTATTTGAACTCTTCCCAGTACTATGTACTATCCACAGTACTAATCACAAGCAATACCAGTAAACATTAACAGTTTAAATAAAGCAAACTGAGCAATGTTTCATATGTCTGCTACACAAGACGACAGTGACAACATTTTATCATTGTTATAATGCTGTCCCAGAAAGGGCAGAGATTGAATGAGGTGTGACAGCCTGGCTGTGTTGCTTTTTCAATGTGTTTGCTACAAATGCAAACTATTCTTTTCCATCAGCAAACAATTAGCTTGCTTGTTGACTTCTCAGTAGTCAAACATGTTAAACTTTTCATACTAGTATTGACTATAGTTATTATCAGAATTCCCCACTTTTTCAATGCTTCTAGGCATTCTCACATAACAAAAGATCAAACTGAAAAAAACCCCACACATATATTTTCTTTCTTTGTTTCTCATCTCTTACAGATATTTACTGAACGACAGTACAAAGAAACACTGCTTTAGCAACAGGAAACAGCAACAGCTAGAAACAAGTGAATTTGTATTTCAAGTGCTACAATCAATACATAGCTTTATCAAATTTAAAGCTGTAATCAGCTCTTGACAAGAGAAAAGTACTAACCAAGGAACTGACAGAAAGTTCAGTGGAAAAACAAAACGTCAAAGTGGGCAACAACCTGGCAGTCAACTCCATAAAATATGCTAAGCACAACCAGCTTAAATAAAACAGTAACTTCTTCAGGTAATCCAACCACCTCTGATGCCACAACCTACTGACACCATCACATCAGGAATGCCACAGCTTATTCAAGACCAGCACTTGCATCATGACCAGATAATAAAGAAAATAACAAGCTGACTTGACCACAACAGAGCACTATTGACAGCCTCTGCTTCAACAAGAGGCAGTGAGGAGTCCATCAAAAGCCATACTCAAGTAACCCTGGCTCTGAGAGGTCCCACACCACTCCAAGAGAGCAGCACAGGTCAGTCTTACCACAGATCTTCCTCACTTAATCAGGTGACACTTCACACTTGAAATGACGTCTCAAGCTATCTCTAGAATAATCAATGTATTGACTCCTTCCATCATTTTTGGGAATAACATCAAACAATTTAAAGTTTTCCCTTCAAAAATACAGTGTAAATACACATCAAGTATAAGGAAGGAAAAAGGCACTACCTAGCAAATATAACACCAAACCAAATAAAATCACATCACACACACATCCTAGAATAAACACTTAGATCTCAAAACTCAGCAAAAGTAACATTGGCAGAAACAATGTAAAACTTCACCTCTATACAAACCCATTCCGCGCACAGCAAGCTGCCTACCCCCAGAAGTCCAATCTACTCTCCACGAGGTTTGCAGCAAAAAGAATCAGATAGCCTTGTGCAGCTGGAGGCTGTTAACTTCCAGAATCTAAATTCTTCTAGTTCTGGAGCATAAAACCATGCATTTTGTTTTAAGTGTGTAGTTTTACACTGCACAACTGGAAGAATTTACAAATGCATCTATTAACTGACACAGCCTTTACATTTTCTTGGGGGCATAAAAAAATCCAGTAAGATTATCTATTAAATTTTTTTCCTAATTATTTTTATAATGTTGCTGCATACATAAGCTCTTAAACATGTTCAAAAGGAGAAGTTTCTGAGGTTTTTATATTACCACCCTCTGTTCCCTTTACCCAATGTACTTATCTTGCACTAGAAATCCACTTCTTAAAAAAGTTAGCTAATAAGAACTCAAAACACTCTTTTCACAAAGGATGTGCCTGATCCAACATGTTTATCATGATACTGAGTCTGACGTGAAGACAATCAAATAAGGAAAGTCTTTTTTATAAGAAAATCAAGCAAAAGCAGTTTAAAAAGAGAAGTATATATATCAGTGACTGCAAGTCTTCCAATACTGCAAATGTTTCATGTGACAGACAACTGCAAACCAGAAAATCAGACAGGAATTAATTCTTCTGCTGAACATATACTTTGGAATCATGCATATGAGATCAAATTTATTTAAGCAAGGAATCAAAAGAAACAATTTAAAAGGCTGACACCAGGAAAATATGTAGTTTGTTTAAAGCAGCCCATCACCAAAGCTATTTAAACAAAATAAACAAGACCCACACTAGTAGCTGGGAGGTCACGAAGCTCCTGTCTTCCTTCTGTCCCAGTGTGCTCACTCTGGTAATGTTCAGACAGATCAGTGGGAGTTACACACACTTTCATACACAATGGACAGATGAAGCCCTGTGAAATGCATATTTGTTTGTAAGAAACTAATAAAGACAAAAAAATGCAGATATGGAATCAAAAGTTTGAATTTTTATGCTGAAAGCTCTCTACAATCACCAAAAGCAAAGTCTGTTTTCCTTTTGGAGAGAGAACTTTTAAAAACCATAGCAATACTATAGAGAAAGCAAGAATGAAGAGTTATTAAGGACATGAAAATAAATCTAAAACATGCCTTAAAAACTAGGACCATGCTGCATACCATTATGTGTTTTCCTTACACTCTTGGTGCCCCCTTCATGTGACAGAGGAACAAGCTGCATAAAATATCATGAATGGAGCATTACAAGGCATTATGTCACCTCCATCACAAGGTTTCCCATAAGGGTGCTCAGATGTTTTGGACAAAGAGGGAGGAGTGGTGCAGTGAGACTGCAGAAATGCCTCTATAAATTAATAAGCAAGTTTGCAACAGCAGCAGGAGAGGCTGAGGCAAACCTGTCTAGTTAACACAGTTACATTACACTAAGGAAAGCACCATCTCACTGGCAGACTCACTGCAAGCATGGAATATTTAGCAACCCTGTACTGTTGACAGGTGCACTGGAACCTAAGCTGCAAAGGTAAGAGAAACTCAAACGTTTCCTCCCTGGGCAGATTGCACAGTGAATAAAAGACTTCATTATAGGTCTGCCTGTGACCTGAAGTGCCGACATGGTCACAGACAGGACATGAGCAAATTTTTACCTCTTCTTCAGCAGTTTGAGCAGTCTGAATTCAGACTTTCCCACTCCTTCTGTTTCATACTACAATTCTCAAAAATCAGGATTTATTTCAACCAGGCTTGAAGAGAGAGGAAACATAAAAATCTGCACAGATTTCATAATTATTCTCCATTTGAATCTTGCAGCAATACAAATTAGAAAATCTAGCCAAGAAACTGGAGTGAAAACAAGTTAATGGACTTCTGACTGCAGAATAATGTGGAATATCATGATAAAACAAACAGCAAACATTCTGCAGAGACCAACTATAGTGCTCCTGAAGAGAAGCTCCAGGAGAGACAAGACCTCAGGGAAGCTGTGAGGGAAAAGGAAGGCTAACAGATTCCAGTAGCATTACATGTGAATCTAAAAACCTATCACCAGGTTCGGAGCTCAGTTTCAAACAGACTTTGGAATTCAATGTTAAGGATAATACCCAATGCAAGTAATGATGGAATTATGGACACCCAAAAGATACTTTTTTTTTATGTAACAAATGCATGTCAAGAGTGACAAGGCAGCCTTTGGTCTGACCCAGTTTCAACTCAGTAGAAAGAACAGCCAATGGGGCAACAGTGCAGGCACACCACCACACTGAAAGCTCATCCTACACCAAGAAAATACCGCTCCATTAGTACTGAGGTACCCTATGGTACCCACAAGCTGTACAGTCAGAGATGCTGCACTCTTATTAACAGAACTGTATCATTTTAACCAAACTTTAGAAAGAAGAAATCATCTCATTGCATGTTTTTATGCCTTAATCAACTACAAAAGTAATAAGATTTTAGTCTGTAATTTAAGAATATTTATTTGCTTCAGAGATTGTTAAATATGCACACAAAACAGATTAGGACTCAAAAATGTGTGACATGTAGAACATGCAGCAAAATATTACGGAATGTCTGATTACATTGACTGCAATAAGGCACTAAGAAAGTAGAAATAAGCAGATGCACAAACAGGATTTTAAACAGCGCAGTGAAAGTTTCTCTCATCTTGTATCACACACTGGAGTATTTGAATCATCACACACTTTATTCAGTGTAAGAAAGGGCACTTTGCTCCATTTAATGTTGCAATAGGGGTAATTAACCCTGCACTGTCTATGTATCTTAAGCTCAAAACATTTTCAAGATAGGTAATCAGGCTACATTAGCGCAAATGAGCTTCAACAGCCAGTAAAGTCAGTTTGCAATTTTCAGAGTTAATGTCAGACAACACTGTAAATACAAAGACATTAAAATATGGGATTGCAGCAAGAATAACAACTTATTCTGCTGATTAAGTATGGCATGCAGCACACGAAACACTGCTAGGACTTATACTCCAAATACATTATCTACCAAATAAAACTCAATATATTTGATACTTCACATGAAGGAAGAGGTTTTCAGTACACATTATAGCTCAGCAGAAGCAAGGTGAAACTGAAGTACAAGCACGATAAAATGTCAATCCTTGTTTTTTGCAGCTCTCATGAAAGATTTATTAACAAGGAGTCTTAAGCTTACATCTCATTGCTTTTAATTTTAATAATTCATCTCTAGAACTACGGAAGAATTACTTGTGATTACTTGGATAGATAAGCCTAATTAATAGTTACATATAAACATAGCCTAGTCTTCTTTTTTATTTAAATAACAAACAAATTTTAGAATATGACATTTGCAAGTATTTGTTTAGTAGAGCTGATATTTAAGAAGGGCATCAAATGTTACTCCAACAGCTCCATGGATCGGGAAGCAGCATCCAAGATTTAAGACACCAGCCCCATGAATGTGCACAGTACCTCTGAGGAGCCGTCGTTGTTCACGTCCACGGCATTTCCAGGCGTGGCAGATGAATCCGAATCCGAGCTCTGAGACCCACCTCTACCTGGAGTCTGAAACAGATGGGCAAGACAAAAGTGAGAGTCTACATTTTAATACTTAATAAATATTTACTAAAGCACAGTACATATCCTATGCAAAGGCCTCTCTTCTGCTTGTTGGAATACAGAGGTGTTTTTCCTCCACAAGAAGCGAACAGGTTGACAAGCAATTATATAACTTTCAGCACAACACTTCAAAAAAACCTTCTATCCAACACTCTCCATCCATAAAAAACCAAGCAGATACCAGAAGCAAAGGCCAGGATTTGAAACCACTTCCTCTCATGAATGCTCACGACAAAACAAAAACTTTGGCTAAACTCTACCCTTGTATTACTCTCAGTGATGTTAAATTAGGTCACTATATCCTACAGGAAAACAGTAAAAATTACCATCTAAAAACTTTCATTAGTAGTAAACTAGTATCATCCTACTTTCTTTATAACTTTTCTACATTCTAGACAAGCACTTAAATATATGAAATACGGAAAACTGAAGTTTGAGAACCTTGTTTTTTCAACAAGCACACAAGCAGGTATACTGTCTTGATTGGAAACAATAAAAATAATAATCAAGCCTATGGTAAAGTTAAAACATGCCAATCAGTAAGACAACCTATAAGGACATACTCCTCTGAATATGCTAAAAATCTAATCTACAGTATTGATTTGAAATTACAGACTTAGATAAAATAAGCAAATAAACTTTAAATACTACATGATTCAAAATCTGGGTAGATGGATCGTATCTTATAATCCTTATTTAACTATAGCTTTGATTTAAATTTGTTTTAACTTCTCTTACTCATCTCCAGAATGTCACTGCTTAACTGATGCAGAAGAGTAAGCATTCTTAAAGGAAACATCATTAAAAAGTTATCTCAATATGTATATGCAATCCTAGTTTCAACAAAGAACAAAAAGTTCATTATCTAGCTCCAGTATGACAATCTCAAATGGGATAAAGTAATGCTACTGCTGTATTTTCGCCCATCTGGAAATACTTGTAATGCTATAAAGGATTTTATATTTTAATATAAGAGGATAAAGAATTTAAATATATAGATTGAAATCTACTGAGAGTGGGATAGAATTTTAGTTTCTTGATCTTAGTCCCTCCAAAATCTTATCTGGAAAAGAATTCTCTTGCTCAAATAGTTCCTTTTTTTTTTGAAGACAAATCAGTTATATAACCTCTTATAAGAAATCTGCAGCACACATTATTCCCATTCTTTGAATTTTAAGTATATTTTCCTGCTTTGTTTTAAAAAGAATGTTCTATTTTCAACTTTCATAGATAACAAAGATAAAGATAACAAAGATAACAAAACCTTTTACTCTTTATCAAATCTAAAAAATATGTCATCAACAGGTCAAGTTTACTGATTAAGGACTTAATTCCCAGTGATATACACTTCAGTTTTGGAAAGGCTCTGAAGACTGGCCAAAGGGAAGTGAGGAGTGAAGCACTAAGCTATGGGGGCAGGTGACAGTAAGAGAAGACAACCATCTCTCCTTATTCCAGCCTTATCTGAAATCATCAGTTATGTGATCAACATACTCTGGTTTTCCTATTCCATGGCTTTTTCACTCTAGCTGTATTGTATTTCCAAAGAAAGTATGAACACCACTTCCTTCTAGCACAGCATACAAAAGGAATAGGCAAGGCAATGCAAGCTCTGCAAGGTAATAATAGGAGAGGCAAAAAAGGGGGTAAGCAGAGATACCATACACATACAAAATATGCCAATGTGAAGGCATTGGTACTTCTTCCCAGGGTTACTGATACAGACACTAAACAAGGTACATCCCAGCTTGGACCACAGGTGCACACTCTTCAGGTTTCCACATGACATCAAACTGGGAGGACCAGCTGATACACTCAAGGGCAAGGCTGCCACTCAGAGGGACCTAGAAATGCCAGAAGAAACAGGCCAAGGGGACCCGTATGCAATTCAACAGGGACAAGTGCAGAGTCCTGTGCCAGGGAAGGAGAACTCTTGGCAGTAACAGAGGTCTCTCTGCTGAAAAGAACTGAGGCCTTGTGTCAGCCAGCAAGCTGAACAGGAGCCTGCAGTGTGTCCTGTCTGCAGAGACAGTCGCCAGAAGCCTGGACTGTGCTAACAAGGAGTACAGCCAACTGATCAAAGGAAGTGATCACTCCCCACTGGCCAGCAGCCAGTGGAGCACGTCAAGATACTGCTCTCCCAGTCCAGGGAGAACACTGATTAACCAGCACGAGTTTAGCAAAAGGCCACCAACACATCTGGGGATGAAGCATCTGACCCATGTGAGGAGCTGAGGGAACAGGGCTGGCTCAGCCTGGAAGTAGAGACAGCTTTGGGAGTGCCAAACAGTAGCCACATCACCACTCATGAAGAGGCCATCAAACAGAGGAAGCCAAGCTGGTCTAAGCTTGGGAAGACCACAGTGGGAAGACCAGAGACAAAAACTGAAATGAGAGATTCCTACTGGATGTAAAGAACAGCTTTTCCAGTATGAGATAGGCCTGAGCAACTTGCTCTTGACCTCCAAGCTGATCCTGCTCACTGCTCAGACCAGGGAGCTCCTGAGCTCCCTTCCTGCCCCAGTTGTTCAGTGTTTAGAAGTGCTGCCCACAGAAACACACATCCTGCAGGAAAGCTTTGAAATACAAGGTAAGTAACTCCATGAATGAACATGTGGTTCCACTGACAGTCAGAAGAATAACATCTAAAACAAATGGTAAGTTGAAGCCAGGTCTCCCAGGAAGACAGGTAAGTTAGAATACTGCATCTAATGTTTCAGTGGCACTAAGAGATGGTCCAGCTGTGTCTTTAGACAGGCAGCATCTACCTCCACTTTTGCAATATCTGAACATACACTTTCAGCATACCTAATGAATCATTTTGTCCCAAAACCAAGAATCTTCTGCAACAATTAACATAAAATTTTCTTCACCTCATATCGGAACTCCTTATACAACACTACTGTACATTTTTAATTGCCCATCCCATTTCACCCCAGCGCTGACTCCATTTTGCAATGAGATTTGCATACGAAGTTTTGCTAGTTCTAGCTCTACAAATTGGAGATTATTAGAACCTCCAGGATGCAAGCTCTTCTGTTATTACTCCACTGCACACTGTTATTACTCCATGGCTGCTTAAAAGTACTTGCTTTATGAAACACTTCAGACATGCTGTAATCACACTAATAAGCACTGGATGGCATGTCTTATTGCATGCACTGTATTACAGAAATTATTACACAGTACCTGGTAAAATCCTTTAACCTTTCAAAAATCAATGTGTGCTCTTGAAAAGAGAAAGCCTAATTCCAAGCTAGACTTAGAAAGCTTAGTACAAATGGTGACATTTACTGGTGAGTGCAATGCACAGGAAAGAAGAGTGAGAAGAAAAGAGGTCATTAAGTAACTTTCAAGTTATAGTTCATAGTATCCATTTGCAAAATGGATATGAAAAATTAAATAAAAAACTGGAAGAATGTTAAGGAAGCCAAGATCAAAAACAAAATTAATTTATCTTTCAAGGTTGTAATGTAAGTTAAATATCCTTCACATACCAAATACAGGATGGGACATTGCAAATGTCTTTTTTTAATTGATCATTGCATCACCAAATGGGTTCACACACACAGTCATGCTATGCTCACATACCACTGTGGTATTACATTCCATTAAACAAAAAAGAATCACAACACATTGAACAATTTGGACTTTGTGATGTATGAAAGGACTCAGAATGATGTTCTTTGTTTTCAGATGGCCTATACAGGGGAGAAAATAAATGACTTACTAATCCCAGTAAAGAAGAAAATTTCCACACAGGCTTCTGTGTACGTATAATTACAAAAGTAACATTTGCCAGAGTTGAAAGACTAATGCAAAGTTAGTCTTTGATCCAGCATACTTCTCTCCTAGCTGTCAATTACATTTGTTTACTCTGCAGAGAAGCCTATGTTTCTACTGCTAGTCCTAGAGTTGTAGAAGTAATATGCTAAACTTCATCATGCTGTTCTCTGTTTTCTCAAAACTGCAAGCTAATATAAAGAAACATCATTAACAACAAAAATTATGACAATGATTACAGCTTGTTTTCTGAAAAGGAACAGAAAATTATATAATGAGTGAGTTGAGTTAATGCTTTAATATGAGGGAGTATAAATATGGACCACTACTGTGTCATTTTTGCATAGTCTTTTATCTGTCTATAGCTACATTCCTTTCATCAAAGACTCTTTTCAGCAATTTTAAATTCAGAATAAATTAAAACCTCTGAAAAAATATGTAAAGCCTTGAGAAAATGTGAAAAAGTACAGATTTAACAGTTTTTTCCAGCACAGATTTAAATATGACTACTAAGGGTACTACTACAACCATAATAAGTTTCTGAAGCAACAAACAAGACACAAGAATGAGAAGGTAAGAGGGCCAAAGCCCTTGTTGCCAACGAACTCCCAGTGCTAGGGTATTTTGCTCAGAACAGGGTATTTTGCCATACAGAACAGCAACACCATTTACTTCCAAAGCAGTGTGACGCTACTTTATGACTCTGTAAAATGAAATGACTCCTGACTTCAGAGGGCATAAAACTTTTCTTTCTCATGATGCCATCAGTTTCACACAAGCACACTTTGTGCCCAGGAAGAGGCACACATGCTCCCTTTGACTCTGAGGAGAGGGCAGAGGCACAGCTGCCGTTCAGCATCTATCCAAGTAAATATGCTATCTAGCAAGCCCTGTACTTATAAATGTGAAAAGAAAATGATAAGTCAGGCATGAGATGCAATGATTTCAGACAAGTAAATACCTCTATGCCTGAGCCTGGAGTAAGAGAAAAGGCGACTGTACTACCTGAGCTACAGAAATGCCTGCAAAGCCCTGTTCTGCCCCAGACACCAAGATCTTAAGACCAAGAACTCGAGCATTAGTTAGAACCAGAAAGCAGAAGAAGAGCACAGAGAGCACTCAAACACAGCAGAGTAGCCAACAGTTGTAGACTGTCAAAGACAAATAATGGAGACAAAAACTAATGCAAAAGTAGTCACGCTGGTCCAATAGATGAGTCGCCCACTAAAAAATCATGAGCAATGGGAAGAAGGCTCAAGAAGGAGGAGGTCAAAGTAATCAGTTTTCTACCAGCTGAAAATAAACGCCTCCTCCTTGCCAATACAAGAAATGAGCCCTGCTTTAATAGGCCAGAGGCAACTGTCACTGTCCCACAGTAGATTAACAATGGAGAGATGACACAATGCCCACAGAGGGCATCAAAGTTGAACGCAATGAAGAAAAGACTACTCTCTGAGGAATACACCAACAAAAATCAAACTATTTGAGCAGGAAAGGTGCATCTCAGACATTCCACACAGATGCCTTTTGGGAAAAACTACCTTTTTCTAGATCAGCATGATGAACAATGCATGAAACCAGGAAGTGGCAACAATGTACAAAAGGGGGTGTTATGGTGCAAACATACAAAACAGGTGGATCCCTGAGATGCCATGTTGAAAACACACATAAAATTTAGAAACTTATAAAAAATTTTAGAAGCTTGTAGGGAAAGGATGTAAAATGAGAAGCTAGTTGAAGACAATATGGAGATACTAACCTCAGAAACTTAGTAAGTAATGTTTAGTATATAATACTTTCTACTTTGAAAATATGTCATTCAAAGTCACAGTGAAGATGCTTTTAAAAACAGAAATAACAACTGGGGATGAAATAGAAAGGTGATCAAGGAGAAGTAGTATAAAAAAGAAACATTTGATGTTTTGAAACTTCAGGAATCAGAAAATATAAACCATATCTTTGTAGCTGTTGTCTTCCTCCTTTGCAGCTTGTCCGCCAGCCGAGTTACAACAAAAAGGAATGCAATAAAGAATTCCTTTTTCAAAAAACATGCTTTTATAACTCAAAATGACCAGTTCTCTGGCTAGGAAGGGTGGCATCACCTATAATCATATAACAAAGCAAACAGATATGCAAGAAACTATGCTTCAGTGACAGAAAGGCAGGGTTTTTTTGCCAGCTATACAAATGATGGGTAATCAAATGGTCAAGGGGAGGATCCCTATCCTTCAAATTACTGCACAAGACACATGAAAGATATTAATAATTATGCTCTTTATTAAAATATCTGACAGAAACCTAAAGTTCATTTTTAATATCAAAGTACAGCAGAAGTATTTTTCACAGTTTGCCAACCAGAGTGCAAGTCAAAATGGTACATCTGTACGAGGCTGGGCATGCAATCACAATTTTTACAAAATGCCTAAAGCTGCTTTTGTTATGAGGTGAATTTTTAAAAGCCTAGTTATTTTTGGCAATTAAAGGTTAACACCTTCAAAAATCCTGGCATTTCTCTATTTAATTTTTAGGCAGAAAGAAGTCTGTTTCGCCTTTCTTGACAATAATCTCGCCATTTTCAGGAGCAACTGGAGAACTATTTGTTCAGTCTTTTAGGAAAATATGTCTGTTCCTCACACAGAAACTTTTGCATTGACTTTAGATGCTTCTAAGATGTGTTTAGCAGAATTCCTACTTGGGGCAAATATCCTTTGGCACTGTATGAAGCTTTTTCCTCTTTTACAGAAGCCTTCCTTGATGGCCTGGTGCTCCTCAGAATCAATGAACACCCAGTTAACTGCTGCCAATATTTAATTAGATCTGGACTAAGTTTCCCTGCTTATTAGCAGGGCTTCCCATTAAGCTTCAGGAAGGAAGTTCTTCCTTGTAAACACGAAGCTCCAAACAGACCAAGATCTTCACCTGCTCAGGGTCTATGACCGAAAAATAATCTAAGAAATGCTTTACACTGAAAAAGTTGGTGGTATGCTTACTTTTTTTCCCCTAACTCTCATTCTTGTAGCAACGCTTCTTTGCATGGCAGACAAGGAGAGCAAGCCAGCATTTCCAATGAAACACTTTCGCAGAGGTGTTACACCGACAGCACGCTTTGGAAGCAACAGCGGATAAAACGGGGAGAGGAGCCGGTTTTCCCTCTAGCCGTGAGCGCCTCCTGCGTGACACCGACACGGCTCTCTGGCGGTGCGGTATCTGGAGCGCTGCCTGCCCACCGCCGGCGTGACTCACCCCTTTTGGGCGCATCCCCCCGCCGAGCCCGCGGCCGCACGGAGCCGGGACCGCGCCGGCACCTGCCCCGCCACAGCGCCTCCCGGCAGCGCCCACCCGAGCGCGGGCCAACTGCAAGGGGACCAGCACCGGCACGGGGATCTGGGCAAGCGAGATGGGTTTCATAAACGAGTGGCACAACTTGGCTTCGCAAGCCCGGCAGAGCTGCCGGAAAAGCCGGTTCCTAAAACACGGTAGGCGGCCGGACGGCGTTAAGAGCCTGTCGCCTGCCAGCCCCTGAGGAAATCACCGCAGGTCCCGGCGGCGGCTCTCCCCAGGCCGGGCTTCCCTTTATCCTGCCCTATGAGCGGGCGGCCGCAGCCGCGGCGACGGGCGCAGGCGGCGGGCGGAGACGCCGCCGCGCTACGGAAGGGAGCCACGCCGGCCAGGGCCGCCCCTCGCCCCTCCGACAGGCCGGGCCGCGGGAACCGCCCGCCGCCAGCACCTCCGCCCAGCCCGGGGCACGACACCGCCCCCAGCCGGGACGGCGGGCCCGGCCCGTCCTGTCCCGTCGGGGCTCGGGCAGTCCCCCAGCGAGAGGGCGGGGGCGGACAAACTCACGGCCTCCGGGGCCGTGACGCCCCCAACCCGTACCCTGCGCCGCAGGACGGGCCGGACAGGGCCAGTGGCTCTGGCTCTGCCGCGGGGAGCGCAGCTCCGAGCCCGGCCGGCACCAGGAAGCGACACCGGCGCGGCACCGGCACGGCACACCGCCCTCGCCGCTGGGGCGGGCCTCGCTGCCTTACCCGCTGCAGAATCCGCCTGAGCATGGTGGTAGAGCGCGGATGCCGCCGGGCAGCCGCGGCCAGGCCGAAGGGAAGCCGCGGGGCCCCGCAGGAGCCCAGTGCGGCCCGCTCGCCCCGTGACAGCCGCCGCGGCCGGAGAGGCGGGGCAGCCGCCGCGCTCCGCCCCGGGGAGGGGCGGGTCCCGCGGGGAAGGGGCTGCGGCCGCCGCCCGGCAGTAAGGAGCGGGGGAAGCAAAGCGGGATAGAGGTGCGGGACGTGTCGGGGGCTGCTCCTGGGACGGGATGGGGTCTGCGCCGTGATCGGTCCGCGGGGGCCGGGCCCCGCTCCTTCCCACCGCACCGGGCCCAGCGCCGCAGCTCTCCGTCTGTCCCTGCGCTGTGTCCGGGGTCTCCGCTGCCCGAGAGCCGTCCTGGTTGCTGAGGGCAGGGCGGGGGCGGCGGTGTCTCTGTCCCCGGCCCTCGGCCGTTCTCCCTCGGGGCTGCCCCAGGCTCCCGACAGCTGCGGGCCCCTTGCTACTTATCGGCATCAATCTGGCATTGGCCGAGAGAAGGACAAGGACTGTAGTTTGAGCTTGCGGCGGAGGGCTCACTGGAGGAAGCAAAGCGCAAATGCAGCGCTGTGTTACTTTATTACTCGTGCGGCACGGAAAGTACTGACAAATGCGCGTTCAGGGAGGATTTTTGAAGCGAACTTGTTTGGATCATTAACCTCAAATTTAATTCTGATGAAGCAGCTGCTTGCTTCAAGCTCTCAGCTGAAAAGACGACCGTGTGGCATGACCCATTAGGTGTTTTTTGAATATTAGAAAAGAACATTTTACTCATGCAAACACACACCTATCTTAAAAAAAAAAAAAAAAAAGAAAATAAAAAAGGGTACAACCCAAAAAGCATCAGTTTGAAAGGAGTAGAAGGAAGTATCTTTACAAACAAACTGTGGGCCTGATGGTAGATAAGGCCAGGTTCGGAGATGTGAAATAAGCAGTGGGGAGAACCATAAATTCCGTATGCATTCCACTAATTGACACATACTGTTACTCACTCAAGACTGCTAAATCTCTAGATTTGGAGAGAAAAAAAAAACAGAGACACAATGAAAAAGAAAAATTGGAGGGGGGGTATACATTAGAGGAGAGTCTTAGGTATTCAGTGTCATAGGTAGTCTGTACCTCTCAAGTACCTCAGCCAATGGGGAAAGACAGAGGGAAAATGCAGACGGGAAATTAGGATAAAAAGGAGGAGCTGTGTCCCCTAAAAAATTTGAGAGTCTCCATGGGGAATGCCCCATAATGTCTCCCTTTATTTGAATAAATTTACAGGACTCCTCTGTCTCCTTTTTGGACATAAACGTTTATGGATTAATTTTCCCGACAAGTTTAACTGAGAAAGAATCAGTATCCGTAGGTGCTGAGAGAAAACTCCACATCAGATGTGGCAGGAGAGTTACTGGAATACCTGTACCCTCTAGAATATGTAATTCAACAAGTTACAGTTCCTCTTTCTGTCCAAAAGCTGCAATTTTCACATGTTGGATGCCAGGCAAAGGGTCATGAGTAAATAATAAACTTGGTCAATGACTAATTGTGCCGGCCAGAACAAATATCACAGCAGAGCACCAGTTGTGCTGTAAAGATCAAGAACATTTTTCCACCCAGAGGCTGACATTTCTAAGTACTCTAAAATCCTCACACATGGCGTGAATTGTGAGCACATGACAAAAAGAATTTGGCTGCCACAGCTGGAGGCTTCAAGCATGGCAGCGTTATGTGACTGCACTCAGTTTGCTCCAGCTACAGGTTCCAGTGTGTTTCATGTTCATGTCATTGGATCCACAATGGAGGCACGTTAGGAGCACACACACACTTGGTAATGGCTTCAGCTGAGGAGTGGTGACATTGGTCACACCCATAATATCATTTTCATGTGTCCATAGTACAAAATGGCTTTGAAATTTGGCAGGTAGGGTCTTTCGGAATTTTGTACTTGGGATTATAATGGGAATAAGATTGGTTTTGTACAGCTGTACAGATCTTTAAATATTTAGGCAGTCCATAGATACTTACTCTGAATCTAAACAGAAATGACTGCAAGTTTTATACATATTTCAACAAGAGTGACAGCCTACACAACAAACTGCCTGATTGCTTGATTTGCCAGACCCAAGTAACTTGACCAACCCATCTTTGTAGAATGTTTTTTACTCTCCTAGGTTAGCAATTCCTGAGTGCTCAGAGGAAGATGATAGCAATTTGAGGACACTAGTTCACAGTCTTATATCAGAGGAGGCTTTTCTTAGCAAGACTTGAAAGGAAATACATGATCCTTTCCTTGTGTGGATGCTAGAACACATGCATCTGTCTCCCTGTCCAAATATCATTCCCTCAGTAACTTGCTAATCTGCAGGCCAATTCAAATACAACAGAGTCAGATAAGACTCAAAGATACTAAGTTCCTACACATTTAAATAGTTAGCCAGGGAGAAGAGAGACCCTATTGAATCCTAGCTGTAAGGAAAGACTGCAGTGTGGCTGCTTTTACATACCAGACGCTGCACGTAAAAACTCACCCTCGGGGCAGAGATCTAGGGGAAAAAATTTAAATCTGTCCCACTTCTATGGAAGTCCTTGGTTTTAATTATTGTGTGTATGGTAATATCTATGAATTCCTATCATGTGCTCTCCTAAAATTCAATAGAATTTTCAGCTGTTGGTAAATAGGCTGTGTCCTCAGGCATGGGAGCTGTAAACTTTCATTTCATCCAAGCTCTGTTAAGGGTTTGATGACAAGTGGGTTAGAAGGTGCCTTTCTAAAAAGTCAGTTGTTGGTAGAAAGTCTCAGAACACAATCACAGCAAAGATTTTCCAAAACAAGCTGGAAACAGGTACCTTTTCCTTTGAACACAAGCTGAAGGCTGAGAGTCTGAACTACAGCAAACTCTTGTGTATCTGTCAAAGCCAGCATTTTTTTTATTTCAGTACAGAACTGAAATCAGTCTTTTGACTGTACAAGCAGCTTTCAGGATGGTTCAGTGTGCACCAGCGCTTCTCAGATCTTCCAATAGATAACTGCAAGGCTTTGTTGGGACTTCAGGGAGTTGTTTGTTTTTAATGGCTATGCATATAGTCAAATAAAAAGCAATGATGTCTGGACCATGGTTCACAAAAATTGGCGTTCACACAATCTTCTACCCCAACTGAGGGCTACAAGGAACCACTGTCATTTGGTAGAAAATGGCAAGGAACACACGTGGTATATGCACAGTCCATATGCTTGCTTATACTTACAGCCTACAAGTTTCTGGGCTATTTATTGTCCGACATGTTTTCAGTGTTCATACAGATGACTATTTTCAGTCATATAAAATTCCTGACCTCAAAATGGCATGGTCACAAGATCCTTTGGTTCACAATGTTCTGCACTGGAAAAGTATCCCATTTTTTTCAAGATGTTGTTTCTAAGTATCCTGATATCAGCCTCTGGTTTGTTTTCTTTTTCCTAGCTCTTCAACTGTACACTTTCAACTGTCACTGTGTGCTGTTCTATATACTTTCAGTAAGAGGCTTTCAAGTGTACCCGTACCTTTTTCTGAAGCTCTCTCCTTTCAAGTTGAACACAGTTTGTTTAAAAGATATGGTTTAGTTTACATGGTGATATTTGGTCAAAGGTTGGACTTAATGATCTTACAAACCATTGAGGTTTTTAATGGTCTTTACAAACCTCAATGATTCTATGAAAGGTATATGACAAAATTTGGAAAATTTATGAAGTGCAGATTTGGGCCAAAATGTATTTCAGCTGAAGGCAGGGCTATTTAACAGCACATTGGGTAGCTTCAGACTATGCTTGAACTAATCACCAATGGTTCCTGATCCATTCCCTTCTCACTACAGGGAAAAATAACAGCTCTCCAATTCTTCGCCCATGGTATTGAGGAGGTTGGGCCAGAGCACCAGTACTCCCCTCTGCATGTATTATAGAGAGTGTGTTTGCTCAGCTGCTTTAGAACCTGGCTGACTCTGTGGTGATGTCTCTGACAAAGAGCTGGTGACTCGAGGCTGGTTCCTGTGCTACAGAGAGCCTCTTTCAAGTCAGTGCAATTGCTTGCATGAGTAATGAGTGTGTGTACTAATAAAGGTTGCATGGCTAGCATTAATAACAAATCCAAGAGCTCCAAGTCATGACTTCATTCTAGTATTACAGAATCTGAACGTTGGAAAATTTGCACATCTCTCCCTTAAGAAACCCTAATTAAGGACAGAATAACAGAATTATCTCTTTTATCAATGAAAAAATTGCTTCAGTCACTGATTCCTTTTCCATCCACCTCAATACTGAACTCCTGTGTAGCATATGCCATGTAGCTTTGCTGGAGTAGCCAGAGGGGCAGGCACTGGAACTACAGAAAGCCCAGCAGCATGCAAGGGAGCTTAAGTCATAAATATGTATAAATTCATGTAAAAAATAAACCTCATATTAATATAACCAAAATCTGAGATGGAGAAGATCTGCTGCTGAGTCATGCAGAGTACTCTTTGCCAAATGCCTCAGCTAAGAAATTATTCTGCATAAAGTTGAAAGCATGCCACAAAAGAAATATTTTCTAATTCCACCATAAAAAGCTGTGGTGATACCACAGCCATTCTGATCCCATTGCTCTAGAGACGTTAGGAATTGTTGGCAATTTGCCTGGGTACTTTCCAGTAAATGGCACAGAAAATGGGTCAAAGGGAACAAGAAAGGGCCTTTGTGGAATTTCACTGCAAAGTAAAATTAAAATATTTTGAATAACAGATTCTTTGGGGTTATCTGTTCACCTTGGCATGTGCTCATATACATATGTAGCTTCTCTTTCTCTCCTCTTAGAGAGAAACTTAATCATTTCAATCAGCCTAGGCACATTTGAGACTATTTCAAAAATTTTTAAGCAAAATGGTCTAAATGCCAAATAAAAGAAGTAGGGGAAATAGTGATCATTTGCATGTCAGTATTAATGGTTATTAAAATTAACTTTAGTAGTGCTTTCCTAGTTACAGCAGAAACTAGGAAATCAGATATTAGATAACTTTTCAGTGTATGAAGATTTAATGATAATAGTTAAGGGCATCATTTTGGTCACCCTTCTGCATAACTGCAAAAACTGCTGAAGGTCTGACATGGATTGATTTTTTTCAAACACAAATCTAACCAAGTGCAACAACAAGCTTTTGCTTGGGTTATTTTGTTTGGTTGGTATTTTTTTAAAAATGGAAAGGTCCATGGAACTCTGCTTCAAACACTGTCCTCCCTCTCTCTGAACATTAATGCACTATTTGTTCATGGCCTTCTATGTAAGTAAGTGCAATAAATGTTGGCTTTATTGAGAATCACTGTGTACATGTGTTGCATCAGCAATTCAGTTAAACGTTTTTAAATTGTCAGAATACAGGCTGCTAAATAAAGAGGCTGAATTTTAACTATACAAGGATGTTAACAGGCTTTCTCAAAACAGTAAACAAATAGACCCACAGCATTACACCAATCCCATAATGCTTAATGATATCTGTTATTATAAAGATAAGCTCTCGAAGCCATCCAGATTTGTATTTTAATGTGTACTGCATCTAGGAACCAAAATGCTATTTTTAAGGTGTACAACTAAATGCACACTGCAAAATGCTGGCTGGCCATCCCTTGATTTTCTTGCAGTACTAGCCAAACCTGTCCATGTAGCAATTGTAGTAATGACTTAGACACAAGGAAGGATCTTGGGTATAAACAAAGGAGGATTAAAAATCTTTCTCAGTTAAGCTATTTTTTTTTCTTTTTTTTCCTTATTTTTTTAGCTAAAATGTTTGTACTAAAAAAATAAAGAGCAGGACCTTTCACTCATCTTCTTCTGGTATAGAGCAGGTAAAATTTGCAATTTAACAAAATACTGAAGCAGAAAAGAAAACCCAAACCATCTAATTTATTAATGGAAAATCAAATGCATGCACCAAAGCCTAGGGCAAAGAGGCCCTGCGTATCAGTGAAGGAAAAAGTAACAAATGCATTTCCTGTGGCATGATGAAATGCCACATGGTTACACAGTTATCAAGGACCAACCATTCAACAGCTGATGCCCCTTTCCATTAATGCCAGCTAGATGCATTACTGGGTCAACTAACAATACAGATTTAATCTGGAACAAATGCACATGCACCACTGAATTTCTGCATCATCAAGGCTAAGAAGAGTGTGGGTTATAGTGTTAAAGCAGTTTTATACTTTCTGTTGACTGCAAGTTGATTGCAGGCAACTAATCTTCCACATCGAATTAGTTATAAAGCTGGCCAGAAGATATTGACTGCTTTAAAACAATGTTAATACATTTTATTAGGTAGAATAAATCTGCAAAACACCCGAATTGTGCTGTTTGTGCTTTTCTGATCTACAGTTAAGTACTCTGAAGCCCTATTTGCCAAGCCATGTAACCCCAGCCTGGCCTCTATACCTCTCTTTTCTTAGACGAGTGTTAGCTGCAATGGTAAGAGCAATGCCAGTGATGTATCTGCTCCAAAAATAAATATTCACTCCTAACTTCCAGCTTGGCACTGAAATGGCTCGCCCAAAACTGGATATATATTGTAGAAGGTTTTAGCATGGACCATGTCTGCCTCAAAGTGTTTTAAAACCAAAAAAGCAAGAAAAGCATCATATAAAGATTTTTTTAAGATTTAATATTACAAAACCAAATAAAATCATCCAACAGAAAAAATGTCTCAGTGGTGGTTTAACTACCTATCTAGAATATGTGTTTAGCACACAAAAACCTCTTGATGAGTTTGCCAGGTGATTTGAATGATCAAGAAATGGAAAATCAAGTGTACTCTTTGAAGTTAGGGCATTTTATTCATATTAGACATTTCTGATCAAATATAGAGATTTCCCATAGGGAATAATAAAGCCCCTTTTTTTGGTAGGCAATTGGAGAATAACAATTTGTATGAAAATCTTAAATTTTTAAGCTTGTGTAATGTATTCCCAGATTCTGGCAGTACAGTTGCAAAAATACAAAGGTTAAAATGTCATTTGTCTTTAGGAAAGAGGTGAAGATCATCTACGTCTTCATCATTTCCCAGGTGCCCAGCAATACAATAATTTGTACAGGACATCCGTTTTGTAGCATGGCCCAAGGCAGAAAAAGAAATAAGGAGGCATTCAGTGTTTCAAGACATTCAAAGAAATCTCCCAGTACTGAACGTTGGAGTCTTGGCTCTCTTGCACACAGTGGGACCTGATCCCAGTATGGTTTTGAAATCAATATTCCAGTCTACACTAAAGGAAGAGAATACCCACTACACATGGATCATGACTAAGCGGGGCTTTTTTGGTCATCCTGACTTTTGATTCCCATTAAGGACTGATGTTCCTGTTAGGGAGAAAGACAGCTTGAGGCTCTGTTGACATGGAAAGGGGGATAGCATGTGGATGTTCCTGTCAGAGAGGTGTATGAGACCATAACCATAGACATGGTTGAGTATGGAACCAGTGGGAATCTTCCAGATGCACAATGCAATGGTCTGGCTCTGAAGTTTCACAAGGAGACCTGAGACTTAGAAATACATGGGAAAAGGAAGGGGAAAAAATGAATTGAGGGCCACAATCTTATACTTTAAATATTGAGATGCCAGATATGGAGTTATCTCAGTCTCACTGGAGCTTTGCAAGGAAGCACTATAAAACAGAAAGGGATTTTATGAAGTGGTGGGCAATTAGTAGCAAAATGAGTAGCAATAAGCAATTTACTGAAGTGATCCAAACAGCTTATTTTTTTAAGTTTCCTTTGATGTTTAAGTACTATTCTTATAAATGTAAGATAGCAGATAATAAAAGGTGCTCTCCGATCCAAGCAAAAATTTGTGCTGAATGAGGTTATTAAACTGAAATACATTTTAAGAGTATTAAAGAGACTTCAAACTGAAGTCACGGTCAGAAATTCAAATCACTGTTTCTTATTAAAGATATTGGCTTCCTGATGTCTGCTACTCACAAAGAACAAGTGCTGACTACTATAACTATCTTTGCAAAAACTGTTACAGATGATTATAGCAGGTCTGTCCACTTTCACCTGTCAAGACCCAGGCTATTTCCTCCCAAGACAAAACTACGTAAAAGCTAGAATTTTGTACAGTTATTATTTGCTTCTCCCTGAATTTTTAGGATCTTTTGGATCTTATTCAGAGGATGGCTGGGATTTGAGCTCTACAAGTTACGCTCCTCTGCATCTGTAGGGTCATCACACAAAACGTGAACCCACACCAACAGCCTGTGATGGCTGGGAAGGCCTCTGGAGCTTCTCAGCTTTTCTCCAGGGCTGTCCCCCAGCAAGGCTTACTCTAAATCTCTGCTCTCACTGAATCCTCCCTTGAAGATGCCAAATGAAGCTTTGCTATGGTCTTTGGTATGCCCTTCTTCTCCTCAAATGTCTTCTTGTCTGTTCTTTCTTTGTGATACTACTGGGAACATCTGCTTCCTCCACAAGGATTTCTGTAATTCCCTGAGAGCTGAGCTGACACAGGGACAGATTCCAAGAGCTGTTCCCCCATGGCAGCATGCTTCCATCAAGTGACCACATTCCTCAAGCAATGCACCAGGGAGGCAAGATTCTGTCTCAAAATAAATCCCATTTCCTTTCCATATATCAAAGGATATTTTTAAGACCTACAGCTGATGACAATACTTTTTCCAACAATGACAGCTCAAAAAACAAAAAGCTACTTGTCTGGTGCTAGGCAAAGATGCTGAAAGAAAACTATTATCATACTTTATTTTACATCGCCTTTGCTCCCAGCTACAGTCAAACATGATGAAGTCTTATAATGCATGGGTTTTAGTATCATTCTACAATCAATCACTAGTTGGGTGCCTTTTTACCCCTCTTACCCCTGCCTTCCAAGTGTCTGCTCACACCAGAGGTTGGTTCCATTTTCCAGAAGCTAAGGAAGGCTGTGGTGGGAGAGCGGAGGACCTGCAGTCCAGCAATATGTCATGTAGTGTCATAGAGGGGCACTCTGTGGGAAAGCTCTCTGTTCAGAATGAATGAGAAAGATTCTTTAGGAGAAATAACAGAAAAAAATTGATAACAACAAACATGCTTCAATCATTCACTGCTAGAAATGTCCCCACATGTCTTACTCCTTCTCATCCTCCATGGAGGCCCTGTAGCTTCTTTTGGTTTTGCGGAGAAATTAACAAGTGCCTGGTTCAATTAAATAAGTTGGATGTAATAACAGAATACAGCCATATTATCCTCATATAATAGACATACAAACATAGGAAGACTGATTTAAGAGGGTATAGACTGTCTTAACCGGTATCGTGCACCGGTTGAAAACTTTATCATTTGGCATTGATAATAATCTTTCACCCTAGTATTTTTTATGCAGTTAATACACAAGTATGTCAATCAGTATATCTGTCTACATTTAAAATAGCTACAGATATATTTTTCCCACATCACATTGAAAACATTTTACTTGTTCACTTTTCTCTGCTTTCGGCAATTCCAATCAAACAAGACAATTTATTTCTTACCTCAGACCCATTCATTCTCTTCCCAGGAAGCTGTCAAGAACTCCAATTTACTCTTACTACTTTTTACTACTTTTTTTTTCCTTATTTCACTGTTCTGTTGACATAGTCCTATGCTCATAAACCAGGGTGAAGTGCTGTATGCACAGCATGTCCAACACCACTACAGAGCTAAAGGCAAAATGGGGGGGTGGGCTTCCTCCAGCCCAGAAGCTGTTTTGCTCTATCCCCTGCCACAAGTCAGTTGCCTACCACAAATCCTTCTCTTAGCTGAATTTTTGTGTAAAGTTCAGGCCAAATCCATCTGCAAAACAGTGATTTTTAGAATAATATAAAACTAAGAAAGCTACCATTTCTCCAAATTATAGCTGTACTAGGAAGACGTGAGGAATAAGATGCAGAAGGCTCCTACAATTATCTAAAAATCTACTAAAGTCTTTCTGGGCTTGCCACAGCACACAGGCTGTGAGTCACAACTCCCAAGGCTTCCACTTAACAACAAAAAAGGAGAAATGATCAATAACATTTTTCTCAGTGAGTGATTAAGACTGCTTTTAACAATGCAGTCATGCATGCTATGTACTAAAAGGGATGATTCATTAGTTACTTGGAAGAGGAGCATCTTCTTTTCTCAGTTCAGAAGCCAGAGAGATGAGCTAGTGCCCCATGAACAGGGCTGACTAGCATGTACAAAGAGAGGAAATACTGGCTGCTTTTGTCCCTGTCTCCACATCTGCAGAGCTCTTCTCATCAGGGCAAGAAAGAAATTGGGGAATTTTGTATTCAGAAGTGGCATTGTTTTAGTCATGCTTTGCATGAGTCTGACACCAGAACTGCTGGCAGCTCCGTCCTCTGCCCTGCAGTCACAGGTGCCTGCCCCCAGCACAAAGCATGATCTTCATGGCCCCAGTAAGCAGCCCAAAGAGACATACCAACTGCTCTGCACACCACGTTCCGATGTTGCTTTGGCACATACATGAGAAATTAGTTTGTCCTGATTTTTGTGGCAATTGTCTCTGCTGAAATAAAATGAACACTTACAGGCAGAACTGGCAAAGAGGACAATGACAATAATGGAATTTTTTTTATTCAACCCTATTGTTGCTGAAATGAATTTTAAACCAACTCTTCCCTTTCCATCATGTTAAGTTTGCTAATACTAATGTTCCTTTGAAGATGAGCTCATGCATACAGTAACAAATGCATCACTCCCAAGCCTTGTTAGGTCTGGGTAGCTCCATGTTGTAAGGCATTCTTTGCAACACCCTGGTGGTGCAATACAGTAGTGTGATGACATCTAAAAAGTAATGCTGGGTTGTCTTACAGTCTTCTTCCTGTGAGGAGAAATGATGTTGCCAGGGACTGTATGCAAAACATTTCCAACAAGCAGAAACTGACGTTGTATTTTAATCACAACAGCTGTTTAATTTATGGGCAAGTACAAAGCTATTTTTTTCCCCCTGATAAGACTGATCAAAATTGTCACATAAAAGACCTACATTTCTTTGCCCTTTTCTTGGGGTCTGAATATCAGATACAAGCATAATTTGTGTGCTTCTTACTGCAGACTTGTAATAATCATCTGGACACACCCTACTCAGAAAACTGGCAGCGATTCCAAATTGGTGTATGTGACAGACCTCTGGCACCAGTCTAGAGATGATCAGTATCTGCAATGCTACTATACATACAGTGCCCTTGCATCCAAACAACAATCACACTATTCATAAGTACACTTGTATCCTGGATTTTATCAATCCCATTGAAACTCTGCTTCACTCATCCCTAAGCTAAATCTTTGCCTAAATGTTTCTCTCTCTGGTTTGGCTTAGCCTTTCTTTTGACCTAATCCTGACTACCCCTTTTTGCCTTTCACTGCTCTTCTCCTCTGGCACAGGTTGCCTCCTTGGCAGCCAGCACCAGCTATTTAAGCAAAATCATTCATCTCCCTTACTCATGCCTCTGTTTTCTTCAGGAGGTCAGGGTGGGATGAAAGGAGACGCAGCCTCCACATGCCAGGGCAACCCTGACCCCCATGAAGAGGTTAGCAGATCTGAGGGGTGGAGAGGAAATCCCTGTCAGTACTTCCCTTCCCAAACACACTTGAGCAATATCGTGCCCTGAACGTGGCCTACTCTCAACTCTCCTGTGTTCATTAGTACTTAATACCATCCTTTTGTTATCTGAATTCCTTTTTATTTCACCTTGTCAAGTGCAGAGTATACTTCCCATAGTATTAGGAATAGAAAAAGGGTCTGTCTAAGTGCCTGTCTAGCTGAGTTCCTGATAAAAAGACTTCAGGGATTTTGGTTAAATTATTCATTATGTGAGTGTGCTTAAAGCCTTGGCTACATAAATTCCATGCAATTCAATTCCAAACATACAACTTTAAAGAAATATTTTACTCCTGAAATAAGAAGTGTTTTGGGAAAAAAAGGGGGGGAGGAGTTGGTTGGTTTGGTTTTTGGGTTTTTTTTTTTAGTTCAAAAAGATGGTATTATGATCTAAAGCAAGGATCATTTTTGTGGTTTTGAAAGCCAAAAAATGTCTCTTGAAAACCAAACAATTGACTTGAAACACAGACGGGGTTCTTTTCATTAAGTAGTGGAATACATTGACCAAAAGAAGGATCTTCTATAAAAAAATTCTCATCTTCAGTCAAAAACTTTATATCTCCTGAATAAATGCACAGCACATATTAGAACACCAAACTGAATCATCTTCATTAGACAGATATATATATATGTATATAACTACTAAAGAGCAATGTGTTTCACATAAAACCAGAGCATTATTAATTCCATATGTGAGGTGTTATGTAACTTAAATTATTTTCTCTTTCACCATTATGCGTCAGCTTTCACCAGAAACTTCAAAGACAAATAAAACATTAGTCATTTAACTGGTGATATATAATACTCCCATTTGTCAGCTCTGGCAAGGTTCTGCTTTTAAACTTAAGTTAAAGCAATTAATTTGTGTCCTATGAGACATAAGAACCTGAAGTTCATTGCAGGAGATCTCTGATAATGCTGAACACAGAGCAAGGTCAGACCTTGGGAAGGAAGACTGAGCACACTGTTGAATGACAGCTACAATTTTTTTTTTTTCTGTAAGTCCTGAAATCTTGTATGCTACTCTGCTGACACTTCCTTGGAAATAGCTGCATCATTTTAGCTAAAACATTTCCTGCCTTCTCCCCTCAGCAACCCACAAGAAACAGCCAGAGGCATTTATTTAGCATTGAAAACATCTGAACAATATATTCACATTTCAGAAAGTATGGAAGAATTGAAAACAGTATAATTTAATGGAAAGAGCTGAGTAGTTTTTTCCTAGGAGCTATTACCCATGCTCTGCTTAATGGAAATGTTGCTATTTTTTTTTATCTGTAACTCACTGCCCTGTCAGCTGCCACTCTCTAGAATGGTTAATATATAACTCACCAATGTGTCAGTTTTTCCCTAAAGTGTTACTTCAGGCAGTGCAGGGGAACTCCCTTTGATATCTGTGCCAGAGCAAAGGTACACTGGCAGCTGTAGTTATACAAAAGGGGGACTCAGCTGCAAGGACAGCTTGGGAACGTCTGTCTCCCATCCCTGCCTTGCCTCCAGCTGCTTCTTCACACTCATGCGTCTCAGCAACTCTTTTTGGGTTTGTGCTGTAAATCAGGTCACTGAGCTGATCCAAATTACAAGTAGGCTTTTTGTTTACAGAGTTGTTCTTAATACAGGTTGCTTTTCTTACCAGAATGATGCCAGAAATTGAAGAGCTGGTGCAGCTGAGGAGGCAAAGTCCTGGGACAGAGAGGAGGGAAAGGCAGTTGGGATACAGGACACTGGGGAGGGAATGTGCCTGAGTTCATGGAACTGCTGGCTCAGATGGTGTCTCTCCAATTAATAAGGGTAACATGCTGTCAGGAGGTTGTTGTCATAAACCATTAACAAACAGCAAGTTCACACAAAAGGATCATGCACTTGCTCTAAAAAAAGACTAAAATTAAACAGTAAAACAGCTCCATATGTGACTTTTGCAGGAAAAGTAGCTACATACATAGGTGTTGGAGAATGTGTGTGGGCATAGGTACACACACATGCACGTGCATACACACACAGATGCATATTCACGCACATTACACACACAAAAACCATCTCGAAATTTAAAATAAATGCAAAATACATCTCACTTCAGCGTTTTTGACAGTCTTCAAAAGCATGCAGATCTGATCCCCTGGATGGCTGGTTCGTGGAAGCAACAACCAGAGAAGCCTATAGAGGGAGCAGGCCGCCTTCTTTTCCTCAGCAAGAGTTTACAACCTTAAGTGATGATCCTGAGAGAAAGGAAATAGAAAGGTAGAAGAGGAAAATGTCTTAAGAAGCAGAGCCCTATGCAAGGGCCAGACCAGTTGCCCTGCAAACAGTGGGAGCTTCACCAGAGCTGCCTCTCAGGGCACGGGCAAAAGAGCTGTAGGTTCACACCTACCATCTTCCTCCTCCCTCTTTTTTGTGTTCACACTTTGTGCCCTACAGGGAGTCAGGAATTTCTTAGTGTTCCCCCAGTCTCTGTCCCAGCATTTCAGCAGCTTCTCTGCACATTGCAGGATGGAGATTTGTTTGCTTGGAAGTTGAGCAGAATTTCATCTTCCAACACCTACAGCCAAAGTAATAGAGCAGTGCCCAGAAGAAAAGGAAAGATGCAATCAGAAAAGCCTGGCATTTCCTGTTGAACAAAAAGAAAAACTGAAAAAAGGCTAACCATGTCACAGACAACATAAGAGAAGCACTATAAAGCAGAGCCAATTCAGAAGAAAGAATACACAGAAATGTCATGGTTAGTTATTGTCAGTAGAGGGTATGTGACTCAACTGAACACTATGTGTATTTGAATTCACATGTGGATACACAAATATGTTTGAGTCTTTAAGCCATGTATACCTGTATTGAAGGTCCAGAAAGCTGGTAGTTATTTGTATGGCTGTAAAGCCCAGAAGGCCCATCCTAGACAGGTTTGTGTTTGCTGAGCCTGACACAAATTACCAATGTACCAAAAACCTCTACCTTACTGTGTTTATTATAGTCCAGAAAAACAGAGGATAAAATATTTTTATTTTTCTAACAGATAGGGAACTGTGATGAAAAAGAAAGTTTAACAGAAACTGGGTGTTATTAAACCAACCCAGTTTCAATCTTAGAGACCAAAGGACTAGCAGCTAAAAACACCTCTTCAGGGCTTGATCAAGCAGTACATGCATTCCTAAATTAAAAATAACAATCAGAAATAAAAAACAGAGCAATACACGGCAAACACACATGCATTATTCACCATGTTGCACCTGTGAGTTCTTGTAGAAAGACTGGCCACCAGAGTGTATCAGATAACTTATCTTTTGGTAAAAGTCTAAGGATGGGTATAAAGTATGCAATATTTATACATAAAAAATCATACTAAAAGCTTTCCCTCCCATGCACTTTGGTCTAATAATACTTTAGTGTGTTTCTCCCAGGGAGCAAGAGCAGGTCTTAGCACTGCAGCATAAATAGTTAAGTACAAGCCATGCAGCAGTAAAAGAGAAAAGGAATACACTATGCCCTTCAATTCCAAAGCAATGCAGCATGAGAAATATAATAAAATAAAATAAAAGGATACTATAACTTAATCTCATAATATGGTTCATCATTTGACTTTTAATACAGGTTTGCTGCTGTTTCTTTTTCATTTGTTTGTTTTTTGTTTTTTTTTTTCCATCATTAGAGACAGGCCATTTGAGGAATATACTCTGCACAGTGATGTGATTCAGCAACTTTCTGGAAAACAAAAACACAACTCTCTTTTTGGTGTACTAATGAAACACAACTGGCACTAATTTTCATTGAATTGAGCCTAACTGGAAGCAGGCAATGTACCATGTTAGCTAAAGCTCAGTGGTCTTAGATCACAATATTATTTTTCATGGGTTTTTATTCATTATGTGCTGAACATAACCTGCTGCTAAATCAGGCCAATGATAACAAATATATTACCGTGCAAGCTGTTACCAAGAATAGCTCAGTAAATACATTTGCCTTTTTATCCAAATTCTAGATAGCTTCTGTCCATACCAACATGTGAGACCATTGTTTCTGAGCATCTCCTAAGGGCATGTCCACAGAAAGGCTGTCCAGCAGTTCCACAAAGGCAGAGTGCCCTGTCATGAGCTTGCCATGTCAACATTTTTTCCATGAGAACACTAAATGCTACTCAGACACACAATATCATTTTACATATTTGGTATTCTTTACCAGTAGTGCTCCAAGTCTGGGAAATTAAATCAAGATCAAAAGGAGGTAGAAAGTCCCCCACAGTCACACACAGAGTGGTCAAAAGAATTTAGGAAGCCTTATGCTTCATGGGTGTGTTTCCATTAAAAATGTCTGAATAAAGATATAGTCACCTATCTAGTCTGATAGAGAAGTAATGTCTCCAGGCAGGCATGATGTGGTAGCAGCCATGGCAAGCAGTGAGTGCCTGAGCTGGGCTGTGCTGCATGTCCTGCCTTAGGGCACACTATGCTTTTTCTCCAAGCAACGTGTGGAGTGACAGGCAGCATGTGCCCCATGTACCACCAGGATCATCCCTGCCTAGAGCCACAGAAGAGCCCACAGTGAGTGCAGCTGGGTTCCACACCCTCTGTGAACCCACCTGAAGATGAAAAGTGCTGCATGAGCACCCACCCTTATTGTTCCTGGCAGAGCTGCATGGGGACATTGGCACCCAGGAGCTGTGGGCTTGGCTAACCACCAACCAGCACAGAGCCTCTACTCTTAGAAGCACCAAGCAGTGCTCCCCAAACATATTGTCATTTACAAAAGAAAGAACCATTTTGACAACAAAGTGTCCTCCGGTGACCAAGTAGCCATGGTGCTGCTGGCACTAAAGAGCTGGCAGAATTTCTACCATAAGTATTTCTATCAGGCTATTGTATATCAGCTGTAAAAACTTGCTCTGGGCTGATATTTGGAAAACAAGACCCAGCAAGATAATCCTTTTTTAAACACATTATCCTATCTGAGTAATCTACAGGTATGTAAATCAAGAAATATGCAAGTGTAGGCCACACTGACACCTTTGCTGATTCTTCTTTGCTGATGCTATGGCCATCAGGGAAAGTGAGCACTGACCATCCCAAAGATCTTGGTCTGGGACTTTCCTTTTACCTCCAGATGGCCTCAATAGTTCAGATAAAAATGCTGGGGAGACAGGGTAGAGCAGACAAGCTGCTGTCAGCAAGGAAGCATGGAGAAGAGCTCCCCTAGGAGAAAAATCTATCTCCTGAGAAGGCAAAACATATGTAGCAAGATATGGATCACCTTTGCACACAGGTGAAGAACCACAGTTGGAAAGTTCCTGAATCCTGCCTAGCCATATATGCTTCCTTCCAGATCTGGAGTAAACCAACTTTTCCAGTTAAGTGAAAGAAAAATTGCACTTATTTCTATCTCAAAGGAGATTTCTGCTGTTGTTCCCAAATTAAACCAGCTTCTTGGTCATAAAGCCATAACACTATACTGGCCACACAACCTTCTTTTTTTAAAAGGTTTCCTGTGGATTCTAGCACATCTGACATACACTTTGGTGGAAAACATGTCAACTGGCCCTTCTGATTGGAGATTTCCAGATATGCACAGAATATGCCCAGGACAATTAAGTGGTTACATGCACCAGAAATTAAAAACTCAGTACCCAACAAACACTAGCAACCTTTCATGTATTAATGATAAAGTATTCAGGATTTATAGTTAGAAATACTGTTTTCATTGATTTCATTATTAGAAGTCTGTTACATCTAAGCATTTTTTTTAAATGCTGAATCTCATTTCCAAATACCCTTAGGGAACAACAGCCACAACAACTAAATTAGAAACACATTACTGAAGACAAAATTAGAATAACTAAGCTCAACACTATACAAGGGAAATGCAGTGTTAAAATATATAAGGTAAAATTGTTTTCTAACTATCCTAATGTTAAACATCATTTTGTCCTTAGAATGAGCAAGGACAGAAATTTGTGACATGCTCTTACAGTATTAAACACAACTGTGGTTTATGCAAGTTATGTGCTAGATCAGTATATTTTCTCAGTATAGTTAAGGCCAAAGAGGTTTAATAAGATATTTTGAATTTATTTTTAATTAACAAGTCCTTTTTTAAAAATGCTTTTAAGCCTCCCTTCCTTTGGGACTATGATTCCAGGAAGTCCTGAGAAAATAGTTTATTTTTCAGTACTGCTTACACAGGAGATCTGGAGGGATATCTCAAATGAAAGAGATTCTTCAGTAAGCATGGAAAAGCCACGGCTATCACACCTATCACACTGGTGACAAAAGCAGCAGGAGGTGACAGATATCCACCAATGTGTACTGAGGCAACCCCTGAGATACTTTGTAGTATCTGTCGTTTTCTGAGGTTGGTAGGACAAGCGTTTCAGAGCACACATACTACTATGGCCTGGGTTAGAGACAGGCTTCCCTTATCACTCCTGAGCAAGTCTTCACAAAACAGACATTCTCACACTACCTGTGCATAGTGCATGCACATGTGCAGGCTGGACAATGACAGTTTCTTATCACAATGTTGTTGGAAAATGTATTCCCATTCTTTTTTTTTGGGAGCAAAAATAGAAACCACATATTTCCAAAACCAGAACTGTGTCAAAATAGCTAACACAGGACAAGAAGGAAAGGGGGTTGTTGTGGTCTGCAATATCTTCTCACATTAGTAACCTTCCCTTCCTCCCCATCTTCCAGCCCCAAATATGTGGTTGTCATAAACTCTTTAAGGCAACATTGTCAAATACATTCACCAAATATTCTGATAAAAAATGAATCATTCAAATAAAAAAAATGGTGATGAAAATACTCTGTTTAGAGCATTGCTTCATATTGGTGAATAGCTCATTTGCTATTCCTGGGTATTAGAGCTCAGTGCTTTTGTAGTACATATTTTTAAATAAAGGTTAAAGAACATGCTTGTTCTATGTTACGCATTTGAAATTTCTGTGGAAATAAACAAGCACCCGCTTCTTAGGGCACTACCTATGGCAGGGTTTGTAGGTCTTGAAACAAGCAGACAGGCCAAATACACATGGGTTTCACAGATCATTCTCCAGCAAAAATCTGCACTTATGAGCTGACTCCTTATCTCCACTTCAATCAAATGAGCTTATTGTTAAAGTTTTACAAAGCAACCCAGCAGCAAGGCGAAAGATGAAGAGATTATTGAATAATAGATAAGAATATTTTTAGTCAGCTCAGATATATTCATGTATCTGACAAAGCACCAGGAAAAAAGCCCCCAGAAAAGTGCTGGCTGAATTCCAGCAAAGGCAACCTAACTGTTAGGGCCCTGCAAAGTCTGGGGTCTTCCCATGAGAGATGGCAAAACACAGCTGCTGGGGAGGCACCAGGAAAGCCCCAAGAGAGTCCCAGCCCCAGGCACCGGGTAACTCTGTGAGGACATAGGCCTGTGGTGGTCCTAGCCTGGGGCACTCACAGCTGAGCAGGGCTGTGGGCAGCTGGAGAGTGCCTCTGCTGAAGCATCACTGGGGCAGGGACCAACAGCCCCAGGGGGCTGACGTGGAATCCTGGGCTGTAGGCAGTGTGGGGGGAGCCGCAGAGGGCTGGGCAAGGCTAGTCAGAAATAGAGGTGCCCTCAGGGCCCTGATATAGTTATGCAGAGATGCAACATTAGTACTAAAAAAGTTGTTCATATTTCTGGTCCTGCAATTGATTAACTTTTGCTTCTTTTTCACTCACAGCTTTATAAGCCAACAATCCTGCCCTTAAATTTGCAGCAGCTGGAATTGTAAACCTATTCCAAGGTCATTCTTCCCATCAGATTTCCTACAATGTAGTTAAATGCGGGGGGCAACAAAGCATTTGTAATGATCTGGAAAGCACCTTCCCCATGCACAAAAGAAGTAAACTGCCAAACTGTCTGATTTCAGCCCTGTTCTGCTTCTTACCCTGCATCCATTACCCAGTGAGAGTCACTGTTCCATTATTGTGGTCTGAAGAGACAAAGAGTTTTAAAAGATCTTTTTTCACTGCGTGAGCCAGCCCTGTCCGTGTTGTCTTTCCCTTCTAATGAAGATCACAGTGTGGGTGACATCTTTGATCCTGAAAGCCTCTGAAGAAGTGAAGGTATAATGACATTATTCACTTAGAAGCTAGGGAGATACTGACTGAAACAGCATCTACTGAAATAAAGTAGCTGTGAATAATGAAGTGTCACTTGGATATTCAGAACTTCATTCATTAAAAAACATTTCTGAAAGGAACTGGTTCATGTGTCCCTGGAAACACTAACACAAGACATGCCAGGCTAAACCAGACTTGGCATTTAGTCTGGATTCAAAGAACTTGAGCATAGTCCATCCTCTCACAACACTGACTACAGAGCACAAACCCCTTCTCTTACCTTGTATACAACTATGAGACTATGCAGCAGTGGGCTAGAGAATCTCTTAAAAGGCAGATGTAAACAGGGAATACTCATCTCAGTGGTATTCAAGAAGCATAGTTCCTCACAGTGTAAAGGTATGACAGCCCCCAAAATACCGTACCATGTGAAAAGAACCAAACTTTTGTCTTTTGGCCCAGGGACAGTCATAAACCTGCAGCACCATGGAGCTCATTGCTGCTTAATCTACCTCAATTTTTTGACAGGACATTTTTAATTAACTCCTTGCTGCTTAACTAGACTGCTGTAGGCAACTGAGTTAACATGTTCAAAATTAGCTTGGATGTGTCTAAGTTATACCTTGCGTCCAGTAGAGAAAGAAAATATACAAACTGGGAGTTGAAACTGCAGAATTGACATAGCCCAGAATTTTGGACCTCTGTCCAGAAAGGCATTTCTTTACACATGTAGCTGTAAGGCTCTGAATAGACTTGGCAACTGCTTTAGCTTAATAATGGTGAAGCATGTTGTGAGCTCCCTTCTGGATTGGAAATTGTCTCTGAAGGGTTTTATAAAATGCAGTAGAGTCTCAGGAAGCAGGAAATAACATTTATTCAATTTCTCTCCTCTCAACCTGAATGCACTGGAACTAGGATATTTTGGCATAAAACTCAGACATATTTAAGCAAATGTCAGAGGCCATCAAAGGCTCAGAAAAAGACAGTTTTGGTGGGTATGGGCATGTACAGAGAGCGTCCTCTCCCAAAGCCACACAAGCCCAAGTGGCAAGTGACAGAAGTCAGGATGAACACCAGCAACAAGGAACAAGCAGCCACGTCATCCATCTGTGTGGACTTGGACAGGCTATTGTGCCACTGCAGAGTGCAGGGCCCAGAAGAGTGCTGCAAGTAGCACAGCTGCCTAAGAAAATAGCAGTAAATAAATCTGTGTGCAATGCTCTCCTGGTGACAAACCAGTTTAAAAGAAACCCACAATAAAGAGGAGAAGAACATGAGAAGAACAGGAGAAGAACACCATGCAAGAATCCATCTGTGCACACTCACAAACAAACAGAGACACCAGCATATTTATCCAAAACAATCTCACATAGCATCTCACTTCAGATCTTGTGGATCACATGGAGGCACAGGGTTATCTACATGCAGATCACTACTTCTGCAGCCCTGTGGATCCACCATTTGCATCTTCTGCTTCCCAGCTCCCTCAAAGTGGAGTTTCAGACAGACTGAAACACTGAAAAGTCTCCCTGCCTGCAGACTGCAACTTTTGGAAATGGCTGTGTCAGCTGATATTCGCCCCCTGTAATGACACCATTTGATATTTGAAGCTGTGTTTTCATTTCTGAAGAATAATGCACATGCCTCAATTCCCTTCTCAGATGTGTCATCCCACTGCTATTCCTTTCTTCTTTAAGCTACAGTTTGGTATTCTTTTAAGTGAACATGATTACCAATAAAGCATTCGCCACTTTCTCCCACTCCCACAATTTCTCCCAGATCATCTGTTGTACTGTGCCATCATAAATATTTGTGTGACTGCATGGTTAACCAGATCAAGGAACTGATCCAGATGAAAAAGAGCCCCTGGGAAAAAATGTGCAATTTTTGCAATATAGTTCCCCACAAAGTCATACAAATGCTTATGCTGCAGTTGTAAGAAGGTTTCCATAAGAATAGGGAAGACTGACTGAGAAAAGGGAAGAGGAACAATCTGGTTTTTTAAGCAGTTTTTCTGGCCTTAATGTGGTGCCATGGTTTGGCATCTGCTTTCACCAGCATTTGTCCACAGAAAGCACATAGAAATTCCTGCTTTGGGGAATAAACATGCAGAGCTATTGAAAATTCCTTCTGAATGCCCAGGGAAAAGTTCTTTGCACAGCAATATCTAACTCTTGCCAGCATTGATGCCCAAGTCCATAGAGTCCAAAACAGTGCTCTTCCTTTTGAAGTAGAGCATTCTTCTATCAATGACAAACTCAAGCATCCTTTGGAGTCAACTGTTAGCACTTGTGAGGCAAACAGCCTATTTCTCTTTTGCTTTCTCAGGATTTAAGGACTGGTGAGACGGAATGCTGCCTGATTACCTATTCCACAGCCCTGCAGTGTAAATGGGAGAGAAGAACATGGAAGCATCACCATTGGATTGCATTTTATCAAAAAGCCTTTTGAAAACAGCTCACCTCCCCATTTAACAGTTTTTAACAAACTAAGCCTTAAACTAGAGACAGAAAGTCCTGACACCAATTCCCTCAGTTTCACTTCTTTTTTGTCTTGTTTTCTTTCTTCACAATAAAGTGACAGTTCCACTGCTGATATTTCCCAGGACCCATGAGATAATCTTTTGTGAGACACTTGAAAATTGCAGTTAAATGCAAGCTTGCTGGGGAATGAAGTTGCACAGAAGGCAAAAACGTTGCCTCCTCCACCTAAAAAAAAAAAAAAAAAAGAAAGAGACTCAAGAATTACTGTTTTCTCCCCACTAGTTTGTG
Source organism: Camarhynchus parvulus (assembly GCF_901933205.1). Lineage (NCBI taxonomy): Eukaryota > Metazoa > Chordata > Aves > Passeriformes > Thraupidae > Camarhynchus > Camarhynchus parvulus. Next base: position 28,734,244 of record NC_044586.1, on the reverse strand, counting down.
GTGTGAGATAGTGGGGATACAAAACCAGCTGATGCCATGAGTGGGAGGACTGATTACAAAGAGAATTCTTATTGTTTCCAGTAACTGTACAATTAACTTAAATTGTGGCTATCTTTCCACCAGGGGCTTAACATATTCAGACTAAGGATAGTGTCTAAGTGAACGCTACAATTTCCTGGAGAGATTGCAAACCAGTGATCCTCCCTGAAATTGTATATCATTGCTTACCCTTCACTAACCCAAAGCATGAGGGCTGTGTGTTACCATAGGCTAGGGGACTTCCTCCACACAGTGTCTGTGCCATGGCAAGCCTAGGGACAGAGCTCTGACACAAATGCTGGCCATATTTAGCATCGGGCAGTAAAGATCAGGGGAAAATGTGCAGAAAGGTAACAGAAAAGGACTGATCCTCATCACGTCTACTATTTGGGTAGCTCTGCTAATTTTGATGAAAGCCAAGAGGGACTCAGCTATAGAACTGCAAGGTGAGGATTTTTAGACATTAAAGGTGTTTGAACTCTGGGAGCCCAGAGAATGTAAAATCCACTGCTGAGCAGAGACTGCTTAAGGAAGTTAGAGGCCTGTTTTTAACACATCCTCAGGAGAGCTGGCAAGAAGAATTGTCTTTGAATTTTTCCACCAACTGCCATCATTCTGTCTCTACTTCTGGTTGTATTCACGTGCTTTTGGAGCTGTGATGGCCTGAGAATGTGACCAAGGCAATATTTGTAAGGGCAGGTCGTATTTTTATTAAATTGAAGGGATAGGAACCAGACAGTTTTTCAGGCACATAAACTCATCTCCATGTCACTGAAAGTCAATGTGCTTGGAAGTGTGTCAGAGCTTTTTCTAGCTATACCTGTCTAGGAAAATATGACATTGCCCTTCAACACCTCTCTACTTGATCTGATGCTCAGCTTTCTCCCTCCCCAGTAAAGCCTCCTCTAACCCTATCTCCATTCTGACAGCACTTCCAGCCTTGTCTGGATGCACTGAGTTTTCATACCCTCATTTCCACCTATCTTCACATTTTCCCACCCTGCCCCACCACCTCTTCAAGGCTTCACTGAGCCAATCCTCTGGATCCCCTACTCTTATTACACTGAAGCTCCTCTGACAGGCCCCTGAGGAGCTCCACAAAACTCAGCCTTCTGCAAGGCAAAGCCACCAGAGAGGTTCCCATCCAGCCAGAGCCACTTTCTCTGCCAGGCACTGCCTGATAACTGGATGATGGTGCTGTCCTGCTGCAGCCATCTGCAGGAGTGTAAATAACCCTCAGAAATGGAGTTCCCTTCAGCTTTGATCATTTCAGCAAGAGAGTTCAATCTGCTTCCTGGCACACTGCTGGAGGGACAAAGCCAGCAGGATGAAGCAGGGGGGGAAATGAAAGGCTGAGTACAGGGTGAAGGAGGAAAGTGGTAAGGTGAGCTAGAGAAATGCTTAGGGTGCCTCTGCCCTCTAGAGAACACCAGGGGGTCAGAAAGGAGCATTCACAGTAGCAAGGAAGCAGCCTGTGTACAACAGGCATTATTTTTCCCTGCATCTCATAATATCACAGTATTTTGTGAGCTTTGTCCACAGCTGCTGTGCAGAAAATATAGGAGCATTTTACAACACTTTTAATGTTGTTGTGTCATAATGTTCTTCAATTCTGCATGAAGTTAACAGGCACAAGGACAGATTAGGACCCAGCTGAGTGAGGAGAGAAAAAAAGGCAAAGGAGAGAAAATTGCCAAGTACTTGCCTCAATGGGCCATCAAGAACTGAAGGGGCAGCCCCCTGCAGACATGAACAGGTTGGCAGCACAGCAGGACCCATCTGATACTGTGTTTCTGCAACTGCAGACTGAAGAAAGTCTCTTGAAATGGGGGGGGGAGTGGGGTGGGGGGTTAAGGTGGGGCAGGAGGCAGAAGAACTTCTAGCAATTTGCTGCAGAACACTGAATCTCCCCATAGTCAAGCTTGGCTAAGGCCAAAGAGTGGTGAAGTGTGGGAATACCTCAGATGGGATGAAAGGAAAAAAATAATGTCCCAGCTTTCTGTCTAGCATGGACTGTAGAGAGATTTGAGCTGCTGATGAATCAACATGAATCAGCCCTATTACACTCCAGACCTCAACCATGATGTAAATTGAGGTGATGCAGCAGCTGACTCAGAGGGACCTTGCACATCCTGGGTGAGGCACAGAGCTGGGCACAGCAAGCTATCAGCAATACCCAAATAAACTCATCAAGCCTGAGCAACAGGCCTAAGGTATTTTGCCCTCTCAAGTTCAAATAACCAGTATTCATCATGCCAACATTAAATGTGCAATGGCTCTCTGCCTTCCTTTAAAAGAGCAAGCTGTCCTCCGGGATTGCTTTGCCTCACCAGTGACATCACTGACAAGTGGAGGTGCTGTGACTACAGCCTGGCTCACCCCACTCAAAGGAGGCAGGGGCTGGTCAGTACACATAATCTTCTCCACCATGAACATCTGGAAGCAGAGCCACATGACGCAGCATACCACACAGCAAAATAATACACATTGTATTTACATTCTAGCATTATATGTCCTGTTTCTACTTTCATGCATACTAAAAAGAATTTTATGGGGTTTTTTTAATTGATATTGTTCATGCTGCTGAAAAAGCATGGTACATCACTTTGAGCCCTGGACAAAGTACTCCTTTTTTGGCCTTGGATCTCTTTGTGCAGTATGTTGTGGTGGTTTTGGACATCATCTCATTGGAAAATAGTAGGGGCTGACAGAGTTGGAATACCAGGGGGACACATCAGATGGATGGGAACCATGGACTTCAGCACTTTCTTTGATATCTGCATTACTGCAGCTAGAGTTGGGCTGCCTTCTCTTTTGCTCCCTCTGCATTTTGCACACGAGGCCACATGCCTGGAAAGGAAAAGGGCTCTCAGCAATAGCTTCATGGCAAGGAAGAAGGAAACAGGTATATGTTGAACATCACTATACAGCCTACTACCACTACACTGTGGCCCTGATCCCGGGAGATGATACCAGATCTTTCAAGGATATTCCCATACCACAGAAGGCACTGCCTACTTTGTCATTGGCTATGGTAAGAACAGGCATGGGTATCACAGAAAATTTGACAGTGGTACAGGTACAGGGTTACCTGCTGTTTGTACCTAGATATCACCCTTTCAGCTTTCACAACATTTACAACTAACAAATTGTAACAAATTGAAATACAACAGCCTACATAGTGCTGTGTTTGCAATAAGGCAGAAAAGAATAAAGAAAAGTTCTTCTTAATAAATAAAAATTGTGTGGATGTGATCTGTTTTTTACTATGTTGAGCATACCAAATGTTCAGAGGGCCTCTATCTCTGTTGAACAGATTTGATCTTAGCTTTGTATTTGTGCTGAATGAAATGCATGCAAATGCCTGACGAAGTCAAAGGATGCCTGAAACAGGATTTAAGTTTGAATCATAGAACCACAAAATAATTGCGGTTGGAAAGGACCTCTGGAGCTCACCTAGTCCAACACCCTGCTCCAAGTACATCCACTGCCAACACCATATCTGGCCACTTGATCAACTTTGCCTTTGCTTTCACAGCACTTTCCTGGGACTGAGGCTTTGGCAGCAGTGGTGCTTTTGCCAGCTGAAGCCATTCCTACTCCACCTCCAGTCCTAGTTCTCACAGTGTCCTCCCAGTACAAACATTTGTGTAGTCTCCTAAGGAAGTGAATCAGCTGAAATATAATCTGTACCACCAATATCATAATAATTTTTTCTCTCCAGAACAGTTCCCCAGTCCAACATATTCTGTACTCATACTCACAACCATGGTGGAGGAAGAGCCAGACAAGGACAAGCAGCCAACAGGATGAAGGGAAAGGAGGAGGAAAGCAATGAAAATGCCTGCCTGAGCCAGAGCTGCAGATTAATGAATTCTGTGTTAATACCAACCCTCAGATAAGCAAGATTCAATTCCTGTTCAAGCCCCTTCACCACTACAATTTTCCTTTCCAGATGTGGGGCAGGGTGATTAAGTATTGCTTATTGAATATTTTCACACACCTGAACTTGTTGGAAAAACTCTATCAAATGTATAGGAACCAGGTGAGTCTGTGCATGTGTCAGAAAGAAGAAACAAGCAGAAAGCTGACCTGAAGAGAAGAATGAACGAAATAAAATTTTCCAACAGGAATAGCCAGACTGGCTGAGCTACAGAATCTGGGACGTCTCCACCCAACATTTTGTGGAAAGGCGTTTGCTTCAGAATTAGATCAAGCCTGAACAAAGCTGGAACGAACTAACCTACCTTCACTCCAGCTTTCCCATCTTCGCAGTATTTCCATATTTGCCAAAGGGACTCAAAACACGATTTAAAATAACTGACAAGAAGATCAATCACTAACCAAAACAATCTGAGTAAATTCCAGACAAGGACTAGATTGCTAAAAATTAAGGCAATTGATCGTCATTAGTGCTACTGCCAAGATAAAAAAAAGTAAAAAGACCTGATTAATTCCATCTAGCAGCATCCATTTAATGCAGACACCTGAGTCAGAAACCAGATCACACCAGTCCCTCTGTGTAATCCATTAGGAGTAGCAAGCATCTCCTGAAGATAATTTACTGCAACATCTAACTTACCATTTCTGTATAAGCCGATTGGAGGTCGAAACTGCCTCCAAGCAATACTCAAACACTCACTCTCATCACTGACCAGTGAGAGGCTCCATGCACTGTCCTGTCACTTTTTATTTCAACTCAGTCTCTCATTTCTACTGGTCAAAGTTCAAAATGCAATTTGAAAGCCAAATACAGACTGAACTAAAACTTTAGACATCAAAGAATAACTTACTAAAATCAATCCAAAACTGAAGCTTGAAATAATATATTTTAAACAACCTAATGGCATTGATTTGTCCAGAGTTAAAGACAATACTCCTACCCAGAGCATAATATTCCAATATTGATTCAGCAGAAGTCTCCAACCAGTCCTGACTCTCATCATTACCCTGACTTTAACATTAAATGTATCCTTATAAACACTTCCAGTCCATCCAAAAGTGGAAGTAGCAATAAGTTCCTGGCTCCTAATTGTCAAAAATCCTAAGTCATTTCCCCACATGTACCACAGAACAGATGGTACCAAAAAGCCACCTTAAGAGCAAGGAGTAGCTTTAACTAGAACCCTGTGCCAAACCTTTAGCCTCTGTCTACAGTTCTCTCAGTGATTACAGGTTCAAACTGACGAGTGACTTAAAGAGCCACAGCCCAGAGATCAAAGCTATCCAAGTACACGATAGACACAATGCACATGTTGCACACACCCTGACATAAACCAAACTGTACTGACAATACTTCTCACAGTAAATGTCAAGTGCAGAGCTGCATTCCTTTTAAAATAGAATACAGTTTTTAAAATAAAGTTATTTCCTTCCTAAAGTGTTAAGAATAACTTAACTTTCCAGGATTGATTCTAAGGACAAGGCCTGTATAATCAAGGAAAGGGAAAATGTTCTAATTCCAATTCCTGCTAAATCCCATCCCACAAATTACTGCCTTATTCAGAAAGCCAAACTCACCCTGCTAATTATAAATTATTCTCCTCCAATTAGGTAATGGAAATAATAACAAATGTCTTAAGTAACTAATTACAGCTAAATAGTACAGCTTGTATTATGGATACCAAGTATTCCCTACTGCAAAAATACTTCCAGAACATGAACAAAGAAAGTGCAGTCAGTCTGCATGAACTCCACAAGAGGAAGAGGCTACTCACCAAAATGAAGATAATTAAAAATTATTTGGGACAATCTGAAAAGCAATTAATATATCATTATTCAGAAGCATTCTACTCCAGTGTGTTACTTCATTTTAAAGATGTTATATGGGCTGTTTTCTGCCTTTGTACCATGCCACTACAAGATTTTACAAGTGCGTAGTTAAAGTGAGCTCTGCAAGACCAGTGAGTAGAATATTTCTGTCTGACTACTCTAAATGCATGCAAAGGGAAAGACCAGACTGAAAGCTGATTACACTGCTTTTAAACATGTCCCTGATTGCCATGCACAGTCTGCACAGTGACTTTTAAGTGCCACATGATTATTATGTAGAAGAAAACTAATCTTTGGCATGTATTAGCTTCAAGCTTTCAAACCGCATAATATCTTTTCATGTTACTAGTCCTGAATACAAAGAAAAAATTAATAAAAACTCCAATTAGGAGCACTCCTGGATATGAATACGTTCAACAGGGTTTTGCAATTTGATGTCCAAGTACTGGCATATTTATCTTAGAAATTAGAAAATTCTGGCAGCTAACTAGTAAGATTACAGCAGGGCAGCAACACATGAAGGCAACCTGCATTCTGCCCCCTGGCTAGCAGATTATTTGTAATAGTTCATGGATGAAAGGACAGGAGAAAGATACCAAAACTCTGCAGTGCAGTATTAAAATACTCTTGTGTGCTCATAAGCAGAACTACAGTTACCATATAAGAGCAGGAATTAAGAGGGAGGATGAAAGATTAGTTTCCCCTTCTGATAAGGAGGAATGGCCAGGGATTCAGACATTCACCTCTAGTCACCCAACTACTTCAATTTCTTGCCAAGTCAAGAGACCCATTGATTGTGCCTTCTGCTGTAACATGCCAATAGCAGAACATCATGGGCAGGGCAGAAGGAAGCCTGGAGACAGAGAGGTGTTGAGATGATATGAGTACAGCCAGAGGCGTAACAGAGAGGATTTGTTTGCTTAAAGCAACGGCTGGTTGCTTCAAGATGCAATGATCCTGCTCCAGCACTTTCTCCCCCTTCCTTGTCTGTTTCCCCTTTGCCACACACACAGCTTCAGCTCCTCTCTTGTGCAACTTATGATGCTCTATGTGTACAATAAAGCCAATTCAACTTACCAAGCAGTAAAACCCCCATGCTTTGCTTTTGTTTTGGAATTATTTTTATTTAGTGCTGCCAAGTTGAATCAGGTTAGATCTAGATACAGTTAGATCTAGAGACAGTGAAGAGGACAGCTGGAACTATGCAGCCTGAAGAGAGATGAACAGAGCATGGGAGAGCCGCAGGATCTTCCCTCTTCAATAATTCACTAGACAGGGAGCTATAGCATGTAACTGCCCCTGACTGATGGACACCTCAGGTGCACAGGCACAGAGAAAAGGAGCAGCTGCTCTTTGCTAGGAGTGGAGATCAAAGCATCATCCAGATATCCAAGAGACCCCAAGAGATTGACAAGGAGCTCGCAAACATATAATAGAGCTGGAGCTTGATACAATTCTTTTTTAAAGAAGACTGAAACAGTAGCAGACCAAAAATCTAGGCAGGGAAGTTTACTGCCAGCTAAGAAGAATACCCTCTTTCCCTTACCAGAGAAGTTATTAAGTCTTGGTTTCAACTGACTGCACAGTGCTACCCCACCAGATTTGATACTGTTATTCTGTTTGTTTGCAAATAATATCATCTTCCTAATCTATTTTGCTTTCATAACATGCTTCAAGGACAGCCTGTGCATTTAAATAAGGGTGAGCCAAATGGCCATCTTCAGCAAGAGAAAGCTTTGGATCTGTGCAGTAGAACTTAATAAAGATATTATTGGTTGACTAGATGCCTTTGCATCCAGTGGGGTCCAACAGAACATCCAGTACCACATTAAGAATTGTTAGTTTTGGAATAATGTTCCAGAAAATTATAACCACTGTGTTACCAGAGTATAACAGCACATACTGCTTGTCCTACAACATTATGATGCTTGTATTCCCAGTGGGGTGCTCTGTTTATGCTGGATATTATATGCTGTGCCTTCAGGACTGGCTCTGAGAGTGAAGTTGGGGAGAAGAAGAAGCACGGAGTTTGTTATCAGAGACTGCTCTCACTCCTCCACAGTGCTGTCTGGGCACGGATGGGGCAGAACATGACGCTCTTTTGGTGTTTAGTTGGTTCAGCTAGCTGAGGCAGAGAAGTTCCCTGGACTGGTTTTCTTTCCCTTTTTTTGGAACTGTTTGAACCTGCTCCAGCCTGGGACCTGGGGAGCACCAAGAGCTCACACTTTGTAGCCTGCCAGGACCTCCTCTGGGCAGCAGCCTTTCCCAGTGCTGGAGGGATTGATAGCAGTGACCACCCACAGGAGAGACTTTCTGAATTTGCCATCTCTTCAGAGCCATGAATGAGTTTTGTCATCCAATATTGTTCATTTTGTGTGCTGGGGAGTGCTTGGTCTGTTAAATAAATGGGGTTTTTCCACTTCTCTCCAAGGAAATCCTTCCCAAACCAGCTGGGGGAAGAGGAAGTGTGGGGGGCTTTCTGGGGGGGCCCCCTTTGGAGGTTTTCTCCCAAATTTGCCCTAACCAGGACACTGCTCTTACATCTTACCCCTGGGAAAGCTAAGGCTGTCTCCCCTTGATGCACAGAGACTTTCTCAATCTGAAGCATACCATGCACCTTGCTGGGGGACTCAGGAATATTTTCCTGATTACCACTGAGTCCATCTGTAAGAGGGCAGTGGTATATACCTACAACACATCCATCATTCTCCTGAGTCCTGGGTAAGACATGGGTGAATACAATTAAAAATATGCCCAGAAATATGCAGAAGCAGCAAGGACCATCATGAGGCTGTTGGCACCACCCCTGCCCACCTTCCACTTGCCAGCCTGCATGACTAAGCCTTCATTTAAAGCAGGATCCCTCGGGAACCACTGTCAGCACACATTTGGAGCACAGCCTGTACTCATGACTCTGGCTCAGTGGCCAGGTGTCCTAATTCCTCTGCTGCCAGGCCCCTATGGACTGACACAAATTACATTATTAATGCCTGGCTATAGCTGTTGGAAGCAGTGAACCAGGTTTATTGAGCAGATAAATGCAGCACCTTGAAGAAGAATGTATACTTTACCTTTCACAACTCCTTCTCTGCAATATTTACCCCTGTGGTGGTGAATTACACTGCATGAAGAAGGCAATCTGATCATAAAACCTGTATATATTCCTACACAGTGTGATTAACAGAGAAAGAAAACTGCAATTGCTCACACCTGCTATATACATTTTTCCAGATGTTCAGAAAGAATGGTGATTATTGTTATTCTCACTTGTGAAAGATAAAGAATATCACCTGTCAAGCTTCAAGAGTAGATTAACCAGCCTCAGGTGAATTTCAAAATAGCAGTATTCAAAGGGCAGAGAGCACACCTAGCAGTATGTGCTGCAAAGCTCCCAGTACACTAGAAGTGCAATAAATAAATTATCATAACAATAAAGCTGTCTTGCATGTAAATAACAATTCACCTTGATGTTTAAATTTAGCAAGCAATATTTCCCACTGTACATCAGTTTTGATGCACCTGTGATAAGCCAAATCATGAAGTGTTGTTCTGATGATCATAACATCATGGTGCAAGGAATGGCACATAGAAACTAACTAAGGAGAATTTAGGAACATGAAAGAAATAAAAATATACTCCTGGGAAATTAAAACAACACAAAGTAAGTGTCTGCATGGCAGTTCATAGAAGACTCAAGGTAATCTATTAGCTGTTTAAAAAGTTGTATAGAAAGGATAACTGGCATCTGTTTTAGGCTCTTCACAAGCATGCAATTCTCACCATATCCAGCAGAGATGGAGAAGTTCCTTCACTGGCTGATCAGGACTCTCTTAACTCAGGTGGTTTTAGTTGCCTTGTTCATGGTTTCACTCTCTGCTACCTACAGGAAAAGTTTAGGTGGCCTGGTTGGCTGATGTTGTGGCTGAGGCCACAGGATTCATCAGCTGGGCTGCCTCAGACACCATGAATGCTTGCCATAAGCATCTAATGCAAGTTAAAAAAACAGTATTTTCTTCCTTATCTAATACTGCATTAATCTGACAGTCTTTATTCATACATTATTTCTCAAATAAAAGGTTTTGAAATTAATTAACAAATTGTGTTTAGGTTTTTTGTTTGTGTGTTTTCTGGAACCAATGTAATTTAAACATGCCCAGTGCCAAAAACAATCTAGTAATATGAAAAGCAGAATGAAATAAATCCATAAAAGATAGTTACATTTTCCCCTGACACAGTAGCCTACAGGATCCTAGGTGGTCACTGCTTCCCTTCAGGCAGCTTAAGAAACTTCAGACACTTTCTAGAAAAAAGAAGACAAAATCTGAGGTCTATTTTTTTTTAATAGCTAGATAATTTCCAGACATGTGTTTAATTCATTGTTTTTCAGAAACTTTTCATTTGGTTATAGCTCTTCTTACTGAAATTCCATTTTCTGCCTTCTTCCAAAGGTTTGTTTTGGTTGTTTTATCTGGCACATTGAAAACCCTGATGGAGGTAGGACAAGGTAGTCTCACAGTGCTGAAGCTGCCTGGTCTGGAGCATCCTAGACTGCCTGCTCCACTGGGGCTGAGCATACAGCTCTAACTCATGTCTCCCAGACCATCACAAACACCACGATCTAAAACCCAAACACCCATTCCTCTCATCTTTGGAAATATATGGAAACAAATGCATAGAATAATGTTCAGGTTAGTAGCTTAAACTATACACACTGTTACAGAAATGAAATGTGCTGCCACCAAATGAATGCAGCCAAAGGGGAAAGAAAAGGAAACTGGAGAGGTCAAGAGGACCAGAGCGGACAGCACACTGCACAGAAGCAGTAGGAATGCAATGTCCTTCCTTCCCCTCCTGCTTTACAGCTGGGTTAGGTTACTTTTACTTGTCTAGACTCACTTTCTAGAGTTCTGTACTCCTGCTCATTGGTGGGAATACCAAATTCCAGCAAAAGACAATAGATGCTCAGGTAACGGCCTAAGCAGGTACACATGAAGGTTAAGGGTTTCTATGCTCTTTTGAGCAAGGACAGATGGCAACACAGGGCTCACCAGAAATACAAGCCCTGATATTCCCTTCTGAGCACTACTCAGTGTGGCTCATTCATAGTTCAATCCTGCCCAAACCAGCTATATTTTCTGGATGTCACCTTCTGCTAGATGCCACCTAAACCTGTACAGCATTATCCTTTTTACTCTTCATGTCCATTCCCTTATCAGTCACACATTCTTCACTTATTCATAACAATGTGGTTTGGAAAAAAGCAATTCTTCTTAGCTGGTATTTTTCCAACTCTGTGCTATTCCTATTCCACTAATACTTGCTCCAACAAAAAATATTCTGCAGAACATACAGTGTGTATCCAGCAGAAGCTGCTGTGCAGCGTTCTCTGAGAGAACAGCAGCTAAAGACAGAACTGCAGCTCAGACTGCTATTCCTGAATTCAGGTAACTAAAGAGTTTTCATCACCAGCTTATCATCATTATTGCAAGGAACACTAATTTCTTTTCTAGTTTTTCAGTCAATATCAATTTGATTGTCTGGTTTTGTATATAAATGCACCCAATGTAGATGTTCCATGGTTTTAATCCATTCTCTAGGACATTTTCCTTTCGCTTCCAAGGCATCCTGGTTTTTTGTCTTTTCACACTGTTTCAATTAGGAATGCTTTTTCTTAATTCCGTATTTTCTATGGCACATCTAAATTAAAAAAAAAAAACCAAAAAAAAAAGCCCTCTAAGCCTGAAAACCCAAACTGGCACCAAATTGAAGTAAAAAGCTTTTAAAATGCTTCTAAATTTTCTTTCAAGACAGAAGCAAGATTACAATGTTTTTCTTGGCATGCCATGTTCCCTTTGAAATACTGAGACTATTCTTGATATGTTCTCGTTTTCCTTGCATTTTATTTTAACAAGATATGTCCTTTGGGAATGCATCATGAGTCCCTTTTCATAGGTTGGCTCTGTCATCTAACTGTGGCCTCTCTCCAGCGCCAAGTATGCAATGTACATTTTTGTTAAATGTTATTTAAGTGAGGTTGAGAAATTTTCACAGACCCACACAAGTCTCACAGACTTGACACCAGATGTGATATCTAGTGGTAACCCCAGAAAAAAAGAAAAAAGTGGTTTTTGCAGGAAAGCCAGGTAACCAAGTGTTGGAGCGGTTGAAATAAAATGAAAACTTTCTTGAAAGAGACGCACTGATTTCAATACAGTTCTCAGTTATGAGTTGTTCAGAAATATCACAAGTCCCAACACCCTGTCCTAACAGAATGCTGCAAAAAGCAGTTTCAAAAACTTGACTGACAGGAGATAAAGAAATGTGGACACATAGATGGAAGGAGGAAAATGTGTTGATAAAGATGAGTGCATTTGATCTGAAAACAGTGACAATGTGACTTTAAAAATGCAACTTAAAAAATATGTCCCCTAAATTCCACAGTATCACGATTTTTAAGCCAGTATCAGGATTCTCTGAAGAGCCACACTGTTAACGTTACAGTGACTGGCCTGCCTGTACTGAACATGTATCACAGATGGTGAGCAGTCCATGCAATCCATTGTTCAAATACAACTGTAATGACTGCTTCAAGGCTTTCTAAAGCTTAAGTGTGTTCATGGATACTGGACAAGAGAAACAAAGAGCTATGTACGCTGTTTGGAACAAATTGTTACATTAGTACTCAGAGATCCTTTCAGTTGTGGATACAGTTTAGAGGCTAAAATTTTTCTAATGTGTAAAAAAAATTCAAAATAAAATTAGTCTTCACTAGCAGAAAATTAAAACCCTGTCAGGGATACTTCAGGACATTCAGTGAATGTGACAGGCTGACCATTCATCCAGCTTGCTGGCAGCTTATGTTCAAATCCATTACTGACACTCTTTATTTTTCCACAGTACAGTACTTAAGGATCTCCTGAACAAAAAAGCCCCGAAAAAAGAACAAACAAAAAAAAATTACTTCTGGAATCATTATGATCTCCACTTGCAATTTCAAACAATTCAGTTTCTCTTTTCTTCTCTCATTGCTTGATGCAAATATAGCACAGAGTACTGTAATATAAAAGTATATTCTTAGTTTCCCTTTGATACAGCTTTCTGAACATCCACAGCATATGGAAATTGTGTGAGTTTTATTGCCTGTCAGTTCCAAGTTCAGACTGTCATGGAATTTTGAAATATTTATTAGAGAATTGTACCATCCTACTGCATCCCTCCCAAGCTTAGTCCTAATTTCCCTTTTCCAAATACACAAAAATTAATAGTTATTGTTGCTATTGATGAAGAGGATGAATTCCAGGGTTATGTGATATGGCAGGTAAACAGAAAAACTATCCTTCTTGTGCAAGCCACACATACATTATGCTAAACTTGGTGCAGAGAAAGCAAACCTCACAAGTTCTTGGCAACCTAGTTCTACCACTGCTTGCAGATGAAATGAGATGCCTGGTGGTGGTAGGAAGGCTGAGAAGAAGAGGGGGTTTTAAATGACATACACTTGGTAATTCATTGCAGAAATTAAGCTCAATAGGTACAGCTGCTTCATGCTGTGAAGATGTTTCAGATGGCCAGCACTGCCCTTGACAGCAGGTTTTGGATAAACAGCATCAGGAAGCAACTAGCAAAAGACAAAAGAAAGACTCCTGCAAAAACTATGTTGGAATTTGATCAACATGTTTTCCAGACAGCTCAGCTCCTAAGAGAAACACAGATTATTTCAGTTCAAAAGCAATATCTAACTGGGGAAAAAATCCCAAAGATAAAAACTATACAGCAGTAATGCTTGGTCAGAAGAGTTTGAGCTGCTCTAATATTTGTGTGATACATATCAGACACTGCTTCAGTTTTAGCATCTGAATTTGAAGACCCAGTGTTAGACTTCAGCCTGAAAAAGAATGGAAGAAAGGAAAGGAGGGATATCCCACAGAAATGGTGCTTCCAATGTGGGCTCCTCCTGGGAGCACTCTAACCTGGGTCCTGCCATCCCTCTCACCACTGTATGTTGCAGAGAGACAGCATTGCCAGTGTGCAAAGGCAACATTCAGCTGCTGCGAGAACCACCCCTGGATAGGCACAGGTGTAAGACCTGTTTTAATTTGCAGGGTTGTTTTTAGTGCACCCCTGCTCCTGAGGGATTCAGACATTCGGGACCTCAGACACTCCTTTGAACAGCTGCCTGCAGAGAGAGACAGGATGAGGAAAAACAGACAGTAGCTTCATTGTGCAGGTGCAGCATGATTTTCCATCTCCAAGAAAAGCTCTGCAGAAAACATGGCTTTCCCAGACCAGTTTCAGATTTCTGGATGAGTTTCCACTGGAATTATCTTCAGCACAAAGCTCAATATCTTCTACTCTGAATGCAAGTCACACACACACACATACAGAACCAGATACAGATAATATAACTATTTTAAAAGAGGCCAAAAATAAAGAGAGCACAAAAGTTCTCTTTAGAATGAATGGGAGAGGGAAAACCATATCTAGCAGATGACAATTGTACCAGTTAATGCACTTCTGGAAGACATTCAACCCTGTGATGTGCAGCATATAAGAATCAAAACAAAACTTACATAACATTGCATTACATTGACATAGTTTTCTAGGTAGAGGCACTGGCTGGAATTCATATAAACATATCCATGGAAAAATAATATCTCATCCACATGTACAAGATTTACCAAATAAGAAGAAGTATCACAGCACTTGGCAATTATCACAACATGCACTTCATAAAGTGTAGCTATGAAAAACAATATCCAATGTTTCCTAATAGGAAATAGCTAATATAGGAAAAAGTGGGTTTTATTCAATTGTCTCCTGCCTTGCAAGGAAACAATTTTATCCCATGGGTACTATACAACACACCCCACACACGTCTAGGCTTGGTAGCACTCCATATTTTGATTTTGATGCAACACCAGGACATACTTCACGTTGTCCTAATTCTTACTTTGCTCCATGTAAAGCTATTTCGGAAGCATTTAAATCTCAACATCCGAAATAGAAACTTTAATTAACGTTTTAGCTATGAAGACTATTTTTAAAAGAGTTATGGTGCAGCTCTTATCCTGCTAAGCAAAAATTCAAAACATTCAAACTGCATTTTAAACATTACAAAACAGAAAGTGAGGGTCACCAGCAGCCTCATTTGTAAGCATGTGTAAGTATTTTTGTTCTTGATATTTAAGAACTAAGCAAAACCTTACCATGAGATTTGTCAGCAAACTTGTATAGTTGCACAACACCTTGGAAAAAGACCTAAATAAACCCAGCCTTTGCTGAGAATTTAGAAGCATTGCTTCCATTATATTTCAGGGTCCGTATACTTTTTTAAAAGAGTTCTGAATCAGATCCTAATGACTTCAACATAAACCCTGATAAAGAGTTGAGCAGAGCATTCTTCATATTTTTCCTCATGTGGTGAAACAAAAGGCATGAAATTATTCCAGAAACCTTGATCCAAATAGTTAAAAGGAAAGAACTGAAGGAGTGCCTGATATTACAATAGACTCAATGTAAAACAAATTTTATTTCCCCAGCCTTTGATTGCTCCTATTCAATCCAGACACCTATGCTTCTTCTGGCCCTTTTGCTACCA
The DNA here is from genome assembly GCF_901933205.1 of Camarhynchus parvulus. NCBI lineage: Eukaryota > Metazoa > Chordata > Aves > Passeriformes > Thraupidae > Camarhynchus > Camarhynchus parvulus. The sequence continues at coordinate 28,718,835 of NC_044586.1, read as the reverse complement.
CATCAGTCTGCTCAAAGAATTCTCTTAAGCTGTGTCTATAGTGTGGGAACCAGCAGTGTTTTGTAAATCTCAGGTGCAGGCATATCTGGCATGTCTTATCTTGACCTGGGGTGTATCAAGAACCTGAGCCACTTGTTGGCATCCAGCTGACAAGGAAGGAAAGGTGTACAAATTGCTTTCTCTTTCTTCATTTTTCATCCTGCTATAAGAAGAGAATGTAGGCAGGCAGAATGGGAGGGCATCACAATGTGGTCCAGTAGGTGCTCCCATTTAGACTTTGTAAGAAACTGTACAAGGAAGTAAAAAAGTGAAATTTACTTCCTTAATATCCTTAATATGGTGCTTACCCATGATTTTGCACATCTTTAAAGCACTAATCACTCTACAAAGTTATAAGCAAAAACATAATTTCAATCCACACAACCTTTTTATGAGGGCACGTAGTGATAGAACAAGGGGGAATGGCTTTAAACTGAAAGAGGGTATGTTTAGAATGGATAGTAAGAAGAAATTCTTTACAGTGAGGGTGGTGAGGCAGTGGAACAGGTTGCACAAAGAAGCTGTGGATGCTCATCCCTGGAAGTGCTCAAGGCCAGGCTGGATGGGGCTCTGAGAAACCCAGTCTAATGGAAGGCATCCCTGCCCACAACAGTGGGGTTGGAACCAGATGATCTGACCCTTCCAACACAAAGTATTCTAAGATTATGACATCTTTACTAGCAATTAAATAATTCCTAAATTGTGAAATTACTTAAAAAAAAATAAATCAAAAGAGACTCACAAATCTAGTTACCTGGAAGGAGATAACAGAAATCACAACTTCTACACCTGCAACATCAGGCTGAGCAACTATTGGAAACAATGACACGATGGTGGCTCTGAGAGAGCAGCTTTAGTATTTGGAGTAGCAACAAGACTGCACAGGAGGAATCATGAGGAACACAGACACGTTGATTTTGGAAATCACTGAGACTAATCACAACAAAACATTATTCAGAACTGCATCATCATAAATGAGGTTTTCATAAGCATTTAGGAAATTACATTCTAGCTAATTCTTAAAATTTATTAGATCACAACCAAAGATACTTCCCTTATTTCAAGACATGAAAGATGAAGTGGTAAGTGTGCCCCCAAGCACCTTTATCCTTTGTCAAATTAGGAGCACTGTCCACAGAAAAGGAATGTGTGCGCTTCACTTACAGAGAAATGTCTTGATGCATCTTAAGCTGTAAAGGAAGAAATGTAAGTTCCTTATATATGTCTGAAGTAGTAAAAAAATATCAGAACTCCCTAAACATACTAGACAATCTGTCCAAAGATCTGCAAAAATCAAATATTTTAGGAATAGAAGGCCCTTCACTTCAAAATTGCACTTAATTTATTTCAGTGAAACCACTACAACTTACTGTGGGAGGAAGAGCATACCAAACATTTACAGTTGGAGATGCCCGAGATGAAAAGTTCCCAAGAAAGTCCAAAAAGGGCTGGCAAAGACAGCTCCTCAAAATTGCTAATGTAATGCTAGCAGCACTTCTATTATTACATAATGGATTTTACAGGTATTCAGCCATTATTTTTTCAGGAAGAATCAGAACTATTTACTGTCTTATGGAAGTTCCAGATGTGGAAGAATGTTAATTAAACAACAGTTGTCAGCTCTATAATTCTGATTTCAGTCATGACTGACTAATTACCCAGCTTTATCAGTTGAAAGCCAACTGTTATCTTACAGAAAGTTATTGAAACCATTTTTAAAAAATCTCCATTTGCTCAGCCAATCTAAATATCAGATTTTTTTTCCAGAATCATAGAAGATGATTTAAATTCTTTTCCTGGAACTGAAAATCGGTGCTATGTGCAAGCAGGGTATTAAACATGGTTTAACGTCAGAGCAAGAATTACACCACAACCAGAAAAAGTCTCTTGTAACACTGCAGTCGAGCCAATTGTGTATTGTCCCTTTCCAAGATCTCCACTGCTCAGAACCCTTTCAGATTTGTAAGACATTCCCGTTTGACATATTTCAGAAACAGTGTCAATGCATAGCTCTTCACTATGATTAAATCTATCCTTTTTTAATGAAGAGAGACATAGAAACTTCTGCTCTAAATTGTGTGTTTTCTCCAGTTATAAGCATAACTCCATCATTTTTGAGGCAGCTAAAGACTCCCAAAGGCCACAATTGCCCCTTAACCTGGGTGGATTCCCTTCCCACATAGTCCTCCCTAATTTCTTTTCTTGTTCTGCTCTGAATATGCACATTTCTAAAATAACTTTTACAGGGTTTATATTCAAGAGAAACTTGGTGATTTTCTACCATGAAAAAACATTAACTACAAAATTCAATGTAGCTTCTGAAAGGAATGTAACTGTCATTACAATACATCACTCTGTTTCCCTTTTCCCTTCCCCTCCCTTTCCTCTCTCCTCTGCTCTCCTCTCCCCAAACCACTCCTAATCACACTGTTGCTTTACCCTACTACTGTGATGAGCTGTGAAACTCTTAAAAGAGTGACTGTCACACAGCACATCCACACAAATTTTTGTCATGCTACCTACTCCATCCAGATGCAATGCAATCTATTTTTACTACATCTGGAAGTGGGTTGAGATTAGCTCAGGTGGTTAGAGCATAGTGCTAATAATGCCATGGGTGTGGGTTCACTTCAGAGTCAGACTAGAGGATCCCTGTGCATTCCTTTCAACTCAGAATATTCTGTGACATTAAAGTGAATGAACAACTGTTAATGACAATTGATACAAAACTATGTCTGTCTGTATTGCTCATGCTGTCAGTCTGATAATACTGCTCTGATTACAGGACTATACTAAAATCAATGAAGTTGTATTAAATTACTACCTGTTGCCACATCCTAAAACTTGCATAACTAAGGTTTATGAGCTGCTACATGCAGCATCTTTGAGTTCTGAAGTCTCTTCTCACCAAAAACCTGCAGAACCTTCTCGTGGATTTCATACACAGAAAGTAGAGGCAGATGGGATGAGCTGAGCAAATATACTTGGCAGGATTCATGCACTAATAGATCCAAAGATACAAAAATGTAAACTAGTTCTCTTCTTTTTATATTAGAGTCACCGATTTCAGTTCAATGCTTTATGGATAGACTCAGTCCAGTTCTCATGCATACGCTTTCTCCATCTGCCCTCTATTTAGGGAAAATACTTATTATCATTCAAAAATAACAACTGATTTTCCTTGTCATAATTTCAGCTATAGATAGCAGCTTCTCTGAACAGGACAGAACCACCAAGCATGTTTGTTGGTGGGTTTTACTAATCTCAAATCATAGTGATTACTTATCCTGACACTGGTTTGTATTCACACACTGACTCTGCTTCTTGCTTACTGTAAATCTTTGGTCCTTCTTTTGTCTGTGCACTTATTGATTCTGCTGGCTCTGACACTTTGGCACTCTGTCCTGCTCCACCTTCTCCCCTGAGTTTCCTTCCTCTCCTCCCTCTAATGATTGGGTTCCCTAAATTCCATTCATTATAGAGGTCAGGAACAGACAGCATCCCAGCCACATGGAAAAGTGTTTCCTCTACTTCCCATTTTAGAATAATCTCTGTTCCAGATGTTTACAAGCATTACCTGGTTGTGAATTGCTAGGGTGCATTTGCTCTAAAATGGCAACAGAGTGTAAGAGTATTAAATTACAAAACACTGAGAGAAACAGCAGAAATTGCCATGTTGGTTGTTACAGCTGCTTGCCACACCTATAATTAGCATTGTCTCACAATTCCCACTCAATGGTGGCTTTTTTTAGTCCTGAATACTTCACCAGATCTCCATCTCTGTAGCTTAAATTTTCCATCTGGACATCTGCTTTGAGGCAGTATCAGTTATAATGGAGCAACAATGTGTAAAAATGAATCCAAATAAAAGTCTGCTTTGCCTACATTTTGCTCATGTCAAAGAACGAAGGTTAACTTTTTCTCTGGGAGCTTTTATATCCCCATATTTGGAGATAGAAGTTTGAAGCTTAGCAGGGAATAGTCTGGTGTAAGAGAACTTTTTCTCACACACATGAGAGGAGAGGAGACATGGAGGAGGGTGGCCTCGGACAGAAATCTTAAGGATTGAATTTTGGAGGAGTAAAAAGGTTAGAGTGAAGACAAAAAAGCTGTCTACACAAGGCAGAGGGATCAAAGCCCTCCAAGATGTGGTTCCGTTCAGAGGAGGCATCTCACAATTCTGTTGTAGCAACCATGACACAGGCAAACAAACCCCCTACACCCTGGGGAGGGCACATAGGAAGGGTGATCCATGTCCAGTTAACCTAAAGGCTTCAGATGGCTCACACAGGGTATCCATATAATTGCCATCTCAGTGCAGATGCTTCTTAGTGTTAAAAAATCTCATTAAGTAGGGCTTATACTGTGAAACATTTTCTATTCCTCTTAAGCCCTGTGAAATGGCACACAACAAACCTGTCACAGAAAAAAAAAATCTGAGACTGCAGAAAAGAACAAGGAAATCATGCAGTTGTTTGCATCACCCTATCTCCATTTCCCCGGCAATACAATACCTTTTCTTCACAATACAGTTTTTCAGGAACTTTCAGTATGTGTACTGCAGGAATACCTACCATTGGTTTGCAAAGACCCTGTACCTCATTTGATGCACACCAGATCTTACAGAGAGATGCCTTTCAGAGAGCACTATTGGCTCTTCAGGCTTGCTTCTTCTTCATCTGCAGAAGTTGTAAAGCATGTGGTAAAGTAGATTTATATCTTCCAGAACAGAAAGCATCATTCCACAGATGAATACTTCCAAGAATAAGTGGATTCTATATTTGTCTCTGCCACAGACTTCCACAAAAGGTGCTTCATGGACCTGTGTTCTTTCAGAGATATGTACAGCTCCTTAGTACATGTAAAGAGTGAAGTGCCTGTGCTTAATAAATCCCTTGATTATGCTTGCTTTTCAGCCTGTCTGCTGTCTTGTTCCTCAAATACCTCAACTGGAAGCCTGAATCTCTGCAACTCAGAACACAGGCCAACCAGAAGACTCAAAACTGGAAATGGCTGAACTGATATGTCCTGACTCCCAAAAATGTGGGAAGGAAGTCAGAGTCTGCAAATCCTTCAACCCCACAGCTAGAAAGATCAGCCACACTGAGATCCAGACACTTTTCCTGAAGAAAGCATTTAATGACTTGCTCCTTCTGGTAAACCTGGACAGCCACTGCACATGAAGCCTCCTATCCGATTTTCAAGGCGACCCCAACATCTGGGAAGAATTATGAGCAGGAGTCCATGATATCAGAAGAATAATTAATTACTTTATTATACTATATTATTCTATACTATATTACACTACATCTAAACTGAAACTGAACAAGAACTCAACTGCACAAAATCTTGTGACTGTCTCCTGACCAACCGTCAGGACACAGCCTGCAGAGATTGGTCAAGAAAACAAAACACTCACACCAGAATCCAATTACCAAATCCCTTCAGGTAAACAATCTTCCATAATGCATTCCACTTGTGCACAAACACAGGAGCAGCAAATGAGATAAGAATTGTTTTGATCATTCTCTCCTCTGCTTCTCTCAGGTTCAGAGAATGTGAATCCCACAGCCTCCTGTAGAAAAACCACACTTTTTCTTCTTTGTCAGGGTCCTAGGTGCACCAAAATTCCTTACTGGTGTTGATGAAACTCATCTGGGGCTTCTCCCACCACCCTGCCCAGGGTCTAGGACTCCATTTCAACTCAGTCCAGAATCATCAATCCCTGAGCTAGAGATGCCACAGGAGTGACAGCCTCTAGCCCTGCCTCTTCCCTAGACTTCAGATCCACACTGCAGTCTTCTCTCCAACCCTGTCTCTGACTTCATCTCCTTGTGTTCCCAGATGGATACCCTGGATGAATCCTGGATCTGGGTCATCACTCCTCCAGTCTGGAGCTGTTGATGGAGCCCGTTACCAGCACCTAGCTATGCCCATCATGTTTGGGTCTCATTGGAAAGCACCCCATTGGTTAGGGCAGCCTGAAGTGGGGTGACTGTCAGCTCTGAGGTCCCTGTCCCACAAAGAAAAATGCTGCTAAGGAGTAATAGACAGCCTACACTTGGGTTCACTTATAACACACTCAGTCTCCAGCTAAGAAATTGGTCAAGCTGTGACAAGAAATCATTCTCCAGAACATCAGGTAAGACAAGCACTGCCCAAGTCTTGCCTCTCCTGGACACAGGGTATATGCCTGATTAAATTCCTGTCTTCTTGTTCTTCGATTTTATAACTACTGTTCCCTTATGGGAGTCACCACTGACTGTAAATCTATGAGAGCCAATGTTCCTTATTCATCTTCCACATACCTCCCCTTTTTGAAGAGTACAAAGTACCTTTTACAGAATGTTTTGGCAGTGCATCAGATCCCCCCAACCCCAAGCATCTTTTCCTTTCAGAAATTACATCTGAGTCGGACACTGACACCTATAAAAAGCGCTCTCTTGAGTGCCATCCATCAATGAGCCTTCAGCCAGGCTATAAAATAAGGGCACTGACAAACACGTGCCAAAACACAATGTACGTCAGTTTGAGCATCTACAAAAAGCATTCCCCGTGATATAAGCAGGGCAGAAATCCTATATGATTCCTCAGCCTCTTTTGCGTCAGCCTCCTATCAGAGTTGGCATTCAGTGCTGGCTTTCCACTTTTTCCATCCGTCAGCTTTGACAAAGAGAATTTTATCTGCCTCTGCCAGTTTTAACACCAGAGTCAAGATGCTGAGTGGCCACTATGAGTGCAAACCCTGTGATGCAGTTTGAAGCAAGTAGAGACAATTTTTTCCTGGAAAAATGTATCCAAAGCAGATGTAAGCCCGCTGAACCTAAAGCATGAGTCTACCATAGGACTGGTGATAGGAAAAAGGCCTGATAATTAGGATGGAGGATGTTTACCCCAGCTCCGCCATTAACATGCTGTGTGACCTCGAGCTATTTCTCTCTCTGCTCACCTCTGTCCTTTTGACCACCTTAGCCATTCCAGTTAGAAAGTTAACGCTTTCTCCAGATACCTCATTTGACCAATTCTATTACCATTCCCAGGACATTTTAGGCGGTGCAAGCACCTCCAGTGAGATAGCACATTCCTGCATGGTGAGTCCACACCAGGCAAAAATGCATAGCTTGGTGGTGATGGTGATGGCTGTCTCCTGGAAAGAGAGGTGTGCATTCTTGGCAGTAGCAGTGTCTGACTCTGTGCTGGCCGATGGGCAAGTGCAGGAGGTGGTGTACGGGTGTCTGACAACTGCCAAAATATCTGCTTCCCATCCTCTCACAGGTAAAGACAGCAGGCTGGATTTTGTTGTGTGTACCACTTCGACACATCTGCAGCACTGCCAGAAGGTTCCAGCTGGGGACGCCTGCTGTGGCTGGCTGAGCCAGTACAAGCCTGAAAACCAGGCCACTGCTGTGGAGGAAGACCAGTCCATCCCTGCAACACCTCACTGGACTTGTGAAACAAGGGCAAACTCACCTGGCACTAGACCAGGAATGAAGGCATCCCCTGGCTCTGCAGGGTAATGTCCCATGTTCAACTGTGAAATCCTGAAAAAGACAATTCTCAGGGAGATGCAGCAAGTGTGGGTGGAGCAGGGGAAGGCCCAAGGGTAGCCTCCAGTAACCTCAGCAACAGAGCAGTGGGAGGAGAGGTGGTACTGAAATGGCTGCTAGGGACAGCAGGCAGTAAAGCCACAGAACTAATCAGCACCTTTGACTAATGATCTTGATCGCCGAATATATTTCCAAAAATCCCATGGAAAGCTCTTAGAAATAACATTCATACTGAAGATGGTGCCTATTTCTGTGTCTATTCTGACTGCAAAGAATGTTTCATTTTATTGTATCTTAACACTGAATGAGGAAATGAGTAATGAAGCAGAACAACTGACAACTGCCTCTGCAGAGACATTTATTACCCATACCATTTTCTGCACTAGTTTCATGAGGAGCCATCACTGGGAAAAGAGACAAATTACGAGGCTGGCACTTGCAGATACCAAGACATTTCCTCTGTGAAACTAATAATGTTAGTGAGAGGAAATGATATACAGTGACATGTCTCTGGCCACCATTACATCAGGAGTTCAGGGAACAGAGAAGGGATGAAGATAAGTAAAGAAAACAGTTCTAATCTGAGATTTTAGGCTATGTGGTATAAAATTAACTATTAAAAACAAAATGGGCAAGTAATTATAGTACACTCTTCCAGCGTATTATTTTGCTTTATCTCAAAATTTCTCTTTCCTAACGTAGATACTTTGGATATTTGAAGATTTGTAGCTTCTCTTATCTCCTGTTTTGATTAGAGCTTTTAAGAATAGCATTAAAATAAAGAGTCAAAAAGAGAAGACAAACTGGGAATTCAACCACTAATCCCAAAATAGAAAAGGAAAAGACGTTAGTCTTGTTTCCTGACATGAAAGGTCCCAGGAGGAAAGACAGCAGGCTGAAAAAAGAGAAAAGCCAGTTCTTTCTGTGACATTTTTCGTATTTTTTCCATTTTTTTTTTTTGACCAAAATATTGTCAAAATCAAATCCTTCTCCCCAACACTTCTGCATTAAAATAGCATTTTCTAGTGGAACACTTCTGTCAAAATGTCATGACCAACTCTATTCAGCAACTTCTGTTGCCATGGAGATCTTATCAAGGTTACAAATGCAGCATTAGAAATAATATTTTCTCAGCCAAGCTGCTCCTTACTTATCCAGCAAAGGAGTTTCTCAATTCCTTGCTCCCATCCTTGCTCCCAAGAGCATTCACCTGCAAGGAGGGTGGGGTAGGACAGCCTGGAGATTGCAACAGTTCTCAGGAAAGTTGAGTCATTTTGAGATATACCTAGCCTACTTAAAACAGTTATTTCCTGGCTTTATTTTTTTTAATTTATCTTCCTTCCTAGATAAACATATCTAGGAATCTCTAGGCTCTGAGTAAATGTTTGACAATGTTTTCCTCTGAAGGTAACAAGCCAAACTCTCCATGCCTACATCTGCCTTTTAAGCTACGCCTCCTTTTTCCCTTGGAAAGAAAAAAAATTGATCCAATCTTTTTATGGTTTCAGTTTATATTGCCTTTTTCTGTCTATTTTTAGGGATGAGGGAATGGTAGGCAGCAGATAGCTGTTGATACCAGGCAGTGCTGAGTGACAACCAGGCTCCAAGGACAGTAATTAAACTGTATTTTGTTAATAGCGCTTCCAGTTTGAACCTTTGAAGCACAGATCACACCCATCTGGACACAGATAATTTCAGTTTCTCAGACAGTGACATGGCTTTGTCTGTGTTTGTACACATGGATGTACACACCTCTTTACTCAAGTAAATGTCACTGGCTACATCACCCCTGACCTGATAAAACCAATGAAGTAGGGTGTTTAAAGCAGTATCTTTTTTATCCCTTAGGGGAGTTACTCTGGGACATGTCTGTAATATGAGACAGACCCACATTTTGCTTTCATTCATTAAGAAGAGTGTTGCCTTTTTGAATCCAGCCATCCCTTGCTCCCTATCTTTACTGACAGTGTAGTTTTCATGAAGCTCCCCGATTACCAGCTCCTCTCCACCTATCAGAGAAATGCCCTCACTATCCTTGCCCTAAATGCACCCAGCTCCACTTTTTCTGGACCTTCAGCAACATGGTAAACTCTCCTCTAAGGCTACAGGAAACAGATCCAGAAGTGCCACAGCCACAGAACATCAGGCACTCATCCAGTATAAATTCACTCTGCTGGTTCAAATGCAATAAGAGAATTTTTGTTGGATTTATTTTGACCAGGCAGATTTTATGCTAGATCAAGTACTGCCCATCTTTGAATGGCTCCTCTAAAGTGTGACTATACACACAAAGCCAATATCCACACCAGAATGCATTCAACAGGAATGGGATCATGTGCCCACCCATCACTTGGCTCAGGTTTGTTACCCCATGTGATCCAGGAAGGGATATGTTGGGCAGGAACAGTGATGGTACCAAGGCTGGGAGGAATTCACAATCCATACAGAAGTGAAAGATTCTCCCCTGGATTGTAGGATTATGATTGGGTCTGTGGAAACTCCAATTTAAACCCAAACCACCTTTGGTTTGCTCTCCTCATAAGGGTCCACAGGAAAGGGCCCACACCCCAGCAGTGCAGGCTAGCTGGTTGTACCTTGGGAGTTTGGCACCAGTCCTCTGAAGTAGGGCAGTTTCCTCACCCTAACTGGACCACTCCTTAGTGACAGTATCTGAACTCTTCAGAGCAGAATATTTACAATGATTAACAGAGACTGTCATTCCACTTGCAAAGCTATTGATGATAGGTTTATCACTCCTCAAACATGTCTTTAGGTTGGAGAATTTTTAGCCACGTGTGGTTTTACAACTTTCCCAACCTTTGACCACGCTATGCTTAAGCAATTCAATAAAAATGACTGTTTCAGCAGTACCTGAAGATAGGAAGTGGGAATAACCAGTGTGCTTTCAATACCTTAGTGGAATAAAAAAAACTTTAATCTGTGCACAGTGTGAACCTAGCATGCTCTCAAAGTGGCCCTATTGAAAAAAGATGGTTAAAGAGTAATTGTGCAGGGTGTCTTTTATGTAAGCCCAAGGAGGCAGCAAGGAAGCAAGAAAAGGGCTCTGCTCTTGCTAGGGAAGATGGAAAATCTAAGACCATAGTTTCACAGTAACCAATTTTCAGCAAAAATGTCTCATCCTAGAGTTCCATCTTCATCTCCTATTGAAGGCCAAGCAGGTCCTTCACAACTTCATCGTGAAACACCACACCCGCACCACCACTCCTGAAACCTACTGTGAACTCCACAAAAGAGCCAGAGTTAAAAACAAAGCATAGGTTAATTTTCACAATGGATTGATCTGGCTCAGTTCCTTGATCTGGCTCATGCCTTCTGCACTGGCTGACTGAGGAGCTAGCTCCTTGCAGTGCAGGGGAAGGACAGAGTGCATGGAGGCAAGGAGAAGGAAGCAGAAACCCTGTTATCTGTCACTGCCCAAAAGTGCCTCCCACAGCCAAAGGTCCCACTCTCTAGGAAGTCTAACCTCTTGAAAAGAAGTCTAACCAACATCCAAGAAAATAAATCAGGCCATCTTATGCTGATAGGTTTGAATGTGGCACCCTGATACACCACTGCACGCTGCTGTGTATGACTGTCTGGTAAAGAATCCTTCAATTTATAATGATTTTGGCAATTTTATTTTGACTAAGACCCTTCCTTCCTTCCAAAAAACCAAGACCTCTCTCTCTTCTATGTTACAAATACTTACAATGACATGGCAAATGCCAAGGAAAATGCTATGAGAAATTAACAGATACTTCAAAAGAGTTTGGACACGAGGGAAAAGTAGACCATAAAAATCCCTAAGTTTGTTTCAAGAAGCAACAATAACAAACTTATAAAACATCTAGTTGTTTTAGGAAACAGCAAAGTGATTGACATGCTCTTCAATCTCATCTAGGAAATTCATCTTCTATCACCTAAATCTAAGAAAAACAAATAGTTAAAATGCATGTATAAGTCACCAAACTACTGGGCAGCAGTTTATCATCATTCATTGTAGTTGCCTAAAACTTTCCATTCAGCTGTATGACCACTATAGAAGAGCATTGTGAACTGTAACTGCAGTATTCAACAGATGATAAGTCCTCTGATGAAGGACTTTCTATCCCCAGTGTAGGTCATGTTACTAAGGTCAAGAAAAAGAGAAGATTTTTATGAGCAAATCTCTGCCACATCTTTATTGAAGAAATAAATACAACCTTCAGTTTTATGCACCTGTACTCAAAAAGGGAGCCAATAAAATTCAGGAAATCAATCTTGAGTGTTTCCCAATAAAAGCTATCTGCTTGTTCAGATCTGCTTGTCAGGTTTTGCAGGCTAGTTAAAAATAGTCAGTGAGATGAAAGTGTAAAAGAGAGAGCTCAGTCCTTTTACATGTTCTTTGCATTAAACTCTTTGAACATTTGAATGAGTAACCTCATTAGCATAGTTTACAAGTCTTTAATTCACCTTGTCAATATTATCAGAAGTTCTCTTCTATACTTTGCCACCTACGACCTGTTCAGAGAAAGGGCAAACCTGGCACAGTTGCAATAAACCAGTTCAGGGATGTGAGTTGCATTCATACCTATGCTGTCAATTGCTCTGCTGTCCTGTAAGCTCTCCTATCACTTACCCTGCTGCTGAGATTTGGAAATTCTTGTGTCCGCACAAGAATTCAGACCCTTCAGATGGAGGGCTGTGTCATGTGGGCAGCCTAATGTAAAAGGTATGAACAGTCCTTGAATTGAGGATGAGGAAGAGCCTCCCCAGAAGGGAGTTTCCCCAGTCATCCACAGCCTACCCATGCCTTAACTTTTAGGCAACACTGGTAATCCACCCCCTTACTAAAGGACACACTTAAGCACCTAAAAAGAGGATAGATTCTCATTTAGCCTTGGCATACTCACACAGCCTAGGATAAACCAAGAAAAAAAAGTGGGGTTCAGACCTGCTGTATAATTCAGAATTTCATGTATGATGTTTTAGGTAGTTGCAGACTGCTTTTTATTTTACTGAGACACCTGCTTTTCCATGGGGTGCCACAGAGCTACAGGGTCTAACAGCAGGTTGTGAATTCCACCTGGGGAGCCAGGATCCTGCAAGGAAAAAGCCACTTTGACAATGCTCAAGTTCCTGGCAGATTTAACCACTGATACCTTACCAGTGAAAGAAATAACTTTTACTTTCATCTGGCAAAGCTGCAGTAATTAAATCCACAACTTATTTTTCTGTTAATTGTGTCAGGTAGTTTTCTGCTAACAACTACTTGCTGTGTTCCCTCTGGGCCAGATTTGTCATTTGTCCCCCCTTGATGCCAATGCATTTGCAAGTCATATTCTTCACGGTCATAAACCTCCTTAATGATTAAGTTAGCAGCATGAAATTCCAACTTGTAGGACTGACAAAACTGGACTTTGGAAAACTACTGCCTTTTTTTTCCATGAGGAAAAAAGGTGCTATAGACATGCCATGTGGAGCTGCTTTCTGTTTCAGTTTGCTGATATTTTTATCCAGCGTTCTGATTTTTGGACAAAATAAATAATTATAAAGACAAAAAAAATCCTTCAAAGCAAGCTCTGAAGTATTTTGGTTAAGAATATGAATTTTTCCTATGCCTTACCTTCCACAACACTGCTAGATAAAAATAAAATCAGGCTATGCAGTCCAAAAATAAATAATCTTGCAGAAATAAACTATTATGTTGTTGTACATTTGAAAAATAGAGAAAATATTTTAAGATATAACTCCAGAGATGTATGAGAAAAATATTAATTGTGTTTTATCAATGCTCAAAAATATAAAAAAAATTCATTTCATTCCAGAAGATCCAGCAATAAGGAGACCAAGCATGCTTACAATACAAGCCTGTGTCAAGCTCTACACCTGCATATGATAATGAGAGCCACATAAAAGGATAAGGTCATCAACTAGCTGATGATAGAGACTTAAGCCTTCTAAATCACATGGCAAAGATAAATTAGAACTATCTTCCACCTACATCAGACGGTGAAGGAGGCAGGAACACAATGCTCTGGATACCAATTAGTGGCATAATGGAGCCACTATCTCATGTTCTAGTGTGTCAAATTCCAGCAGTGCCAGTGAGATCAGAGCAGAAGTCACAGCAAGGTCACTGTGATCTGTCAGCAGGACAGCTTCAGCCAAGTACTGCATCCTAATCCCCATCTGCTGAGAAACTAGTGGAGGAGAGATGCCTGCAGTTAAAATATGCCTACAGCAATATCCTCCAAGGGCATGGGGCTGGAAGCAGAGTAGTGCTATACAAAATCATAAAATGCAGCTGACTTTAACTTAAATGAGCAGTTTTTGTTTTGATACATTAATGTGTTGAAGTCTGTCTGCTCACAGAAACACCAAGCACGTCAGCAGTGTGTCAGGGACACATTACAGTACAAACACCTTCAAATCATGCACCTCTTCCCCAGCTTCCAGATTGGAAGAATGACCTCTGGATGGAAGGTTGACTTTGCCTGTACTCATCCCTCTGGTAGCTCACCATGAAGAGTCACTAAATTCACAGCATAGTAACTACACAAATGCTTTATTCTCCCAGCACCAATTGTCAGGCAGAAAAATAATGTACCAGGACAGCACACAAGTGCAGTGCAGTGCATGACACAAAGCAAAAACCCTTTTTTCAATGCCAGAGGTAATTAATCAGAGCTATCCACACATGGCAGCCTACCCTTCCACAGTATGGTCACACCCAAATGTTAACCCACATCTTTCATGCTTCATACCTGCCCATGCTGTACATAGCTCCAGCAAGCCATACAGCTGCCAGAGTAAAGATGGTAAGGAATACAATGTTTCTAATACACTCAGAGTGGCTGCAAAGTAGGATAAAGTCATATGCTTGGGCTGTGCATGGGGCACTGGGATTGCTTCTTTGTATACAGATACAATACTTCTATGCATGATACAAAAATAAATAGTCTCCTTTTTTTCCATGTGCACTGGAAACCCTTGAGGTTAAAAAAGTAGCTGCCTAACTTGGTCAAAGTATGTGCAAATATAATAGAGAGAAGGACCCACTTCTAGGGATTAGGAGACACATTAGTCCCATCTTTGTTCTTTTTGAGGTTCACTGGCTCCTGTTGTTTATTCATTCTGCCATTAATCTTCTGTCTGCTGGGAATTATTCTTAGAGGGACTTATCCTCAGGGAAGCAATTTGGAGTTAAAATTAACTTTGATTATTCAAAACAGTTGTTGGAGTAAAGGAGGTGGGGAGGTCAATTAGTAGAAGACATAGCAGTGGCTACGCAGTGCCCTTCTCAGACTTCTGCAAGCTTCCATTCAGGTAAGGTTTCACTTTGCAGCTGGCCAGATCTAAGAACCAGATATTGCTGCTACAAGGAGTGGGCTGCCTCCTCCACCATTCCTTTCTACGCATTCCTGTTCCATCACTTGTGTGGCTTCACAGCTTGAGCTGCTCTGGCTTTAATGATAAAGTCTCAGAAGAATATGTACTTGCTCGTATTGAATGAGGGGGTTTGTGTGTTCCGTGAGATGAGCTGGCCTACCAAGGGCAAGAGGACTGCCAAGAAAGAAAAGGGGAGAATTGTGCAGTTGATGACAGGAGAAAGAGTAGGAAGAGGGGGAGAGAAAATAAAGAAACTGGCTTTTACATGTGATGGTGACCTTTAGATCTGCTGTACTGTACTATGATATCTGACCCTTACATACTAAAATTGAAGAAAAATAAAAGCAATTTAAAATGTGTGAGGTTCCATTGTACCACCAAAATCTTTCTCTACCTTGAACTGAAGGAGATAAGTGACAGGACAGAGACTACAAACTACAGAGGGACACAAGAGATGCTCTTCTTACAGCAGAATCACTGTCTGGATGTCTAAGCAAGTGAAAAATTCTGTCTTGTTCCTCTTAGAAAGAAATTAAGTCAGCTAGGCAACAGCCTGATATGTGAGGACCTACAGGCTGTGCAAATAGGCAAGTGATTTGAACAGGTAGGGAAGCATGCAGGCATCTGGAAATTTAGATTTGATCAAGAGGTGGACACAGTGTTTTAAGTCTGTATATAAATGCTTCCTATTTTGAATAGGCCAACTAATTTACCTGCTGTGAAGTTCTAGATTTCTTTATTTTTTCCATTTGCAAGCTATTTTGAAGTGCATGAAGCAAATAGGGACCCCAGAAATTAGTTCAGAGAAGTAGCATATACAATCCCAGCAGAGCCACTCTACCAGATGAGAGCTGTGGTCATGTGGAAAATCTATCCAACAATAAAATGCTACTTGCCTTCTTTGCCACGTCATAACTAAGCCAAACAGTCTGAGCAATGTGATCAGGATGAAGGAAGAACCTCTGGCAAATGAGCAATAGTTCAGTTTCCAAACAGAACACTGAAGGCAAACCTTCAAGATCATACAATCATCAAGTATCCTGAGCTGGAAGGGACCTACAAGAATCACTGAAGTCCAGCTCCTGGCCCTGCACAGGATATCCCTAAGAGTCACAACAGGTGCCTGAGTGTTGTCCAAACACTCTGAACTGAAGCTGGTGCTTTGACCACTTCCCTGGGGAGCCTTTTCCAGTGTCCAGTCCAGCTCTGGGCGAAGAACCTTTTTCTAATACCCAAACTAAGCCTCCCCTGACTCAGCTTTCTGCTGTTTCCTCAAGTCCTGTCACTGGTCATGAGAGTGAAGAGATCAGTGTCTGCCCCTCCACTTCCCCTTGTGAGGAAGTTGTGCGCTGTGATGAGGTCTCCTCCAGGCTGAACAGACAAGTGACTTCATACGGCTTCCCCTAAAGACCCTTCACCATTCCATGGAGAACCATAGATCTCCTTTGAACACTCTCCAATAGTTTATATTGTGGCACCCAAAACAGCCCCCGGCACTCGAGGTGAGGCTGCCGCAGTGCAGAGCAGAGGGGACAATCCCCTCCCTTGCCCAGCTGGTGATGTTTTTTCCCCCAGGACACCCCAGGCTGTCTGGTGCCTCCTGGCTGCCAGGGCACTGCTGGCCCATGTTCAGCTTGCCATCGACCAGGAGTCCCGGGTCCCTTTCTGCAGCTCTGCTCGCCAGCCTCTCATTCCCAGTCTGTCCATACATCCAGGGATGCCCCATCCCAGGTGCAGAATCTGGCAAACATCTTAGGTTTGAAACTGTCCTTTGAAACAGGAATAAACACAACTGCCTCCATCTTTTTGCCCTGAGAGATCAAGCCCAAATCTGTGCTGCTTATAGTCTTTGCATGATATACATCTCACATATAAAAGGTGAGTGTATTCCAAGGCAGGGGAAGGCCACTTACCTCCCACAGTCTCTGTGTTCCTTTGTTGGCTGCCTGAGTGGACTGGTCTTTGACAGAGAATTCCCTTTCATCGCTGGATTTTTTACCATTGTATTTCCAGCCACTACCTGCTCAGCCTCTTTAAGATAAAGAGGCTTCTACGCTGATATTCAGAATTCCCCATCCTCTGGTCAAACAGCAGCAGCTTGATGTTCAGTGTTCCTCTTCGTTACTGAAGAGCAGGTTTTGCTCTCTTCTGTTCAGACTGACACCAGGCATTTGATGCGCTCCTGCAGCCAAGCAATTTATGCGAAGATTTTTGGATTTCTGAGGTCCCACTGCTCTGATACTTAAAATGTAGAGATAAATTAAAATTAGTAGACTGTAGGCAGGTTGGGATACTAGACACCAAGGTTTTATGTCTCCTTTTTCAGGCCAATGATGCAGAGTGAGCCAGCACAGGTAAGTAGTGTATTGGAATGAGTGCCCAGAGGCTTAAGGGCAGGTGTTAAAAGACTCATTACTGCTTTGTGTGAGTGCATGCCTTCAGTGAGGACAACTGGCACTAACAGCCGATAAAAGCCACCAAGGCAGCTCATGACCTGCACTTTCATGTGTGGCTCAGACAGCTGCTTTAGATTCAACACTACATCCCATGTGGAAGTGGAAAATCCAGGTTAAATAGAGAATTAGCAGGTAATGAAGATAGGATCTGATGGAAGAATCTCTCCCAGTAGCTGAGTCTTCCCTCATCAGCAAAGCTGAGCAAGAGTATTCCTGTCACGGTGCAGACTAATTGAAAAGTGAGGTGATCAGTTGTTAATTTCATAGCCTCTCCAGTGGCCATAAAAGTACATCTTTGTCATAATCCATTCATAAAACATTTCTCATTGTGCCAGCACAGACAACTTCTTATGCCATTGTACCTCCTTGTGGAATTAAAATCAGCAGCACAGGAAGTCTGAGTAACTGAGCATGAAAAAAACATCAATAGCAGGGATAATGCCATACTGTCACAAAAACTTACCACCATGAATAGCTCCCACCAGAGGAAAAATCTAATTTATAACTCTGCTTCAGTCTCATTATAAAGGCTGACAAATGAAGGAAGACTTCCTTCATTTTTTGTTGGAATCTTGCTCTTGATCAAATTTTGAATTCAATTACTGATCACTTGACAGGCTTTTCTTTAGATCAACTCAGCATTCATTTACTGAGCATTAAAGGCTATCTGATACTGACAGAAACAAAGATTTTGGTAAATAATTTAAAACTAAGACTATCTTCTCTAAAATAAGTGCCCTGTCTATTGCTCATCATGGTGGACATTTATTTGATGAACAAAAATGCCAATACATGAATTTATTTCAACATAAAATGCCTACTCTAACATTGTTAATGTAAGTCTATTTTTGAGAAGTTAGGCAGATGGAACAAGCAAAGCCTTCTGAAAATAATGATGACTTCAGAGTGTGACACCAACTCTGTGCAGCTCAAAGCAGTATTTGGTTACACCACACATCTATTTTGCAGGGATAGGTCTCGATAGGCAAGAGTGTGTTACATGATGAATCCACACTGAATGGTGTCAGTAGAATGGAAGCTGATTTTGGCTTCTTCACTGTTACAGGAAATTGCTCAGCTGACCAGAATTATGCAGTACCTAAAAAACAATCCCCCACAGAGGACGTTCAAAGAAAAATCACTTTCTGGTTAACAAGTGTAAGTACATTGATAAAGGCACTAACTTGTATCCCTTTGGAGAGTAAACATTCCCCATTACCCTCAGCATTCACATTCTGGCATTCTAGCCAGCTGCCTCAATAGGTAAACAAGGTAACTCCAACACAGAGACTAGAAATATGCTCAAAGATGGAGAAGTTTAAATCAAGATCCAGGGACCAGGAAGTCTCAGCCCTAATTCTTCTTCTACTACTGCAAGGCAAATGGTCATATGGCAAGCCATTACAATGCCAACATCAATACCACCATGGCTCATGGAAAGCAAAGGTGCTTCATCCTCCTAGAAAAAACAATACCAGTTGCATTACCTGCTATAGAAAAGCACTTACTGAGAACAGTAAGTAGGGCATTATTCTTTTATCTGATCTTTATTCCAAATCTATTTCTTCCACTATGTAACAATATGTCCACTACTAGCAACGAGAATTTCACACATGTAAAGAGCCAAATATTATAGCATAGACCTCATTTCCCAAATCATAGCTTTTTTGGTTTTTTTCCCAGGGTTTTTTTTTCACCCTCTAAAAGAATCTAATCATTCTAGGGCAAGGATGAAACAGAACACATCATATGCTCCAGTGAATGAAATAAAGTAGGAAAAAAAAGAAAAAAATAGACCCATACATGACTAAGTAGAGAGAGTCAAGAGAAACACAGCAGCTACAGAAGAAAATTAAAAATAGTAAAAAGACATACCCAGTGACTGAAAATGTGAGTTATGAAACAGACTCAGAACATATGAATGAATGCTTGGCTTTCACACTGGAAAAAGAGAAATCTTTTCATTTCAAGAGACAGAATTTTTGGCCAATTGTTAAAAAACAAACAAAAAAGTGTTTATAACAATAACTGCCCTTCTCTTATGAACAATTGCATGTTTCCTTCAGTTTGCTGATCCTTTTCTCTAGTGCCAATGCCAACCTAAACAACTCCCACCTTCTTCCCACCACCACCAGTCTGGTCCTGCTCCCTTCTTCATAAGGGCAGACATTTAGGAGCTCCCGGGGCAAACAGTTTTCAAACTGATTTCAAATCCCAATCCCCATCTAAACCCTGCACAAGCAGCAGCTGAAAGACTTCGGAATTACAATAACTTGCCTGAAAGATGGGGCTGGTGTCCAGAGGTTGCTTAGGAGATCTTAAACACAGTTGCCATCACTTGCCTTAATTCATAATTCAACAAATGCTTGTTTTAGGATCAGCTGCCTCTGATCCTCTGCCTCTGAGAGAGGTAGTCTCTCATCTCATGGGTCCACTCTCCTACCCCATGTCTCCATTTCCTTTTGGCAGACACAGATGTGTTTTGCGGCTTTACAATAAACAGGACTGAGGAACTTACGCAGAGGAAAAATCTATTTTGCCTTTGTTTTGCTCAAGTCAGTTCTCAAGGGATGCATCTTCCACCCATTTCACTCCACATGAAGGCACTTGAGAGTGAGAGCTGCTGCCTGGGGACAGGGACACAAGATTCACTCTGTCCAAGACTGGCTTAGCTCATGTGCGTGTTCATGGAGTTACAGTGCAGCAGACCCTAAAGCTGTCCTCTTTAGCTGTGCACAGGCAGTCACTTGTTTGCTGTAACTGTATACACAATAAGAAAATCATTGAAGTAGCAACTCACAAATAAACTGCCTCTCATGTCCTCTAGCTACTTCTGTTTTGGGTGATTTCTTAATTGCCCAGTGTGACAATAGATACCTGTGGAACCTTATTGCTCAGAGTCATTCATAATTAACACGATTCCTGTCAGCAGAGACAATCAGAAAATCCAGCTCAAGACAGTTTCTAAAACATCCATGAGTGGACACAGTTTGCATGAAGCTAGAGATGATCCATCACTCTTGCCTCTTACTTAATGCTCTACTCTTTCTCTATAACAACTGCTAAATGCAAAAGCAAGAAAAAGTTTCCTAAGAAAAATTTGAGACCTCTTCAATCAATATGGCATGTCACAGTACATGAGAATTAGAAAGGGCAAAGAGAATACATTGCTGGAAAATAACATAATTCTTCAAGTCTGACAGAGAAGTCAATCCAAAAGCAAGGCAAAAGTGAAGACAGTAGAGGCATTCACTCATCTAGGCTAGGTAATGGGAATTTGAAAAATATGAGGGAGACAAGTTCCCATGATCTTATGAAAGAAACAATTCACAACATGTTAGGTAAATGGGACAAACAGGACAGCCAGTGCAAGGCAGAAACTGGTGAAAACACACAATACTGGCAAAGATCCTGCTGTCTGACCTAAGTCTGGTCCTGAGCCTGAAGTTTCACACTCAGCCACCATGACAAGCCATGGATTCTGTCCTCCAAAGGTGACAACAGCTCCTCCCTCCATGTCTACTCCTGCCTTCCTGTCACCTGTAGCACTCATCCAGCCAGGGCCTAACTCAGAACCATTGGATGACCCACATGAAAACTCATCAATATATTGCAGGTTGGACCATTATTTTGAGCTGCAGCATGGTCTTAAGCTTGCTGGGAAACCATACCTGAATCTATGGCAGATGTCTGAACACCAAAAATTGCCTGCAATATATATATATACAGAATTGCAACTATTCCGCTGCACGGAAATTATTTGGGATTTTTAGAAAGGCTCACTGCTTCTTTCTGTAAATATATCTTATAAGGGAAGGCTTCCCCTAAACCCTGTAGATCTGTAACTCTGGCATAATGCTGGACATCTACCAAATGACTAATCAGTCAGAGGCCCTACTGGGTTAAATATATGGGCAACATGATGAAAATTGCAGATTTCAGAGTGCAGGTACTTTGGAAATGGATGCTGGGTTGAAAAACAAAAATTGCTGAAGCTCTCTCAGAACATTCGGAATATGCTTTTAAAAATATATGACTTTCAAAAAAAAAACCAAAAAAACCCCAAACCCAACAACAACAAAAAAGCACCAAAAACCAAACAAAAACCCAACTCTGCTAACTTTGAACATATTATTTTAGCTATTTGGCTGCTAACTCTGGGACCCCTCAGGGTTCATAAGGAGAAATAGCAGTAAACAGAGAGCCAGGGTGTAAGTCCTACAGGGTTCTGTAATTTACCTACTGTCTCAGAATTTTTAACCAGAATAAAAACTGTTAGATCACTGAATGAGGGCCAGCAAGCTAAAATAGAGACATATGCCTCTACCTCCTGGAACCTGAGGGAAAAAAAAAGTATCAGAGGGTAGCTCCCAAGAGGAAGATTTTCCTCACCCTGCTTTTGGCAAGAGTTATCAGTCCTCCTCTGCTGCTTCATTCTTTATTTTAGGAATAAAGATGATTACTACTTATCAGCTGTGCAAAATTTCAGCAGTTTTTCAATCTCTCCAACAGAAAGCCATCAATTGTGCTCTAGAACAAGCTGGACAAGCTGGGAACTTTCACCTGTATTGTATTTGTGGGGTTCCCCAGACAGAGGAAGGAATGATGAATCTGACTCCATGTTCTCAGAAGGCAAATTTATTATTTTAAGATACTATATTATACTAAAGAATAGTAAACTATACTAAAGAATACAGAAAGGATACTTACAGAAGGCTAAAAAGATAATAATCAAAACTCGTGACTCTTTCCAGAGCCCCAACACAGCTTGACCTTGATTGGCCAATAAGTCAAAACAACTCCATGAAACCAATGAAACAATCACCTGTTGGGTAAACAATCTCCAAACACATTCTAAAGCAGCAAAACACAGGTGAAGCAATGAGATAATTATTGTTTTCCATTTTCTCTGAGGCTTCTCAGCTTCCCATGAGAGAAATACTGGGCAAAGGGATTTTTCCAGAAAATATGACTTTGACACACCTAAACATACACCTTATGAATATGGCTACAGTACTCTCCTACATCAATGCACCCTCCAATTGTTCCTCTAGCTCAGAGACCAACACATGACAAATAGCTTCATAGCACCCCTAGAAATAATATAAATCCATGGTGACCTAGCTAGATTGCGTTCAAAAGCCAGGAAGAATGATGCAAGCAAAGGCTCATCCCTCTCTCTCTTTGAAGTGACTTTCAATATATTTGAAAACTCACATTTCCCCTCAGTCTTTTCTTCTCCAAGCTAAATAAACCTTCTCCCATCGTCTTTCATCACAGATTGTGCTTTTAAGACTTCTGATAACTTGAATGCAATAAAAACTAACTGTAGTTCTAAAAATTAGTCTTACTCCAAGGAAATGTTGCAACTGATCTACCACTGTGCCGCACCAAGACAGCAACAGCCTTAAGCGACCTCCATTTTCACTGTCAAACAAGCTTTGCAGAAATCAAAACTATTCTGTGAAACAGATCTTGCTGGGTTTTGTAAGAGCAAGCCCATGATCCTGCACTGCTGTAGTATCAAATCAAGGCCTTCTGGCAAAGGATTTTCAGTGGAAGAGAAAGAGACATAAGGATCTAATGCTCTAAAAGTACAGCAAATGAAAATGTTCAAAATGTCTTTTACCTCATGAAAAGTAGATTCACAGTTGGCTCTTTGTGACTTTATCAGCATGACACTGTAGAGGTGTTTAAAAAGAAAATAAATAAAAGGAAATACAGAGGCGGAGTATTTGTACTGAGGTAGGAGCTGAAACAGCTTGTCATCATGAAGAGACTTTGTTTACAAAGGACAGTTTTCCACAATGACATTTACTGCTGCCACTAAGCTAAAAGAGAGATCAACATATTCACTCAAAGAGAGAAATGTCTTGACACCGACATTTCACGGCTTAATCTGTACTGCAGGTTATATTAAGTTCAATTAACAGGTTTTGCATTGAAGTTAGTTATTCCTCACATAGCTACCTGACATGAGACATACTGACTACCTACTACTTCTACAAACTGAAATTAAAAAAAAAAAAACACAAAGCAGGAAAAATAAAATTCTGGAGCTGTTATGATCTATATCTTTATTCAAAATCTTCCAAGATGCCTCTGAAGCAGGGAATTTATGGTTACTTAGTCTTTTCTTGTTACATCCTGTAATCCAGACACACTCATTAAAGTTCCTTCCAGTTTCTTAGGAAACAACCAGTATTCTCATCTTAGAAACCTTGAAGCTCAAAGTTTCTAATTGCAGGAGAGATCTGGATTTTAAAGCACCACCGGCCTTGAAGGCAGGCTAGGTCGTGCACAAGAATTTTATTTACCCAATTATTTGGCTGGTTCCTAATTTTTTTTCATAAAACAAAAATATATCTTTTTTTGAAGAAATCCTTATATTTTGTTCATTCTAGCAAAACCTGCTTCTGTCAACACTTCTATTTTCAATAGATAGCCTGCTGAACTGAAAAACAAGCCCATAGGAAATATTTCTTTCTTAAGATGGTTAGAAGGTAAAATTGCCTGTGGCTGTAGGCGATACCTTGGAGGATGACACAGCCATTGCTTTAATTAGACTTTTTGATACTGTCTCACACAACATGTTATAATCAAACACCTGACTATTATCCAGGCACAGATATTGTATGCTGACCACAAAACAAGTTGGAAAACTATTCAAAGAGTAATTTTCACTAGGTTCCTCTAAGTAATTTCATACACTAAGAGTACTTACAGAGAGTTCCTCTTAGACAGGTGCATGGATTTTATTCTGTTTCCATTACTTTCCTGACTGCTAATGTAGCAAAACCACTTTTCAAATGAAAAGAAGCTGAGCAGTGTTGCAAGCACCACACTGGCAATAAACAGGCTTCAAAATGGCCTTGAAAAAACACAAGATGCAATTCAGAAATGGTAAGTTCAAAGTACTACACTCAGGGAGAGCTAATTGCACAAACACATAGAGGGCAAGAACTCTGAAAAACAAAAGCTGGAAACGACAAATTGCACATGAAGTAATCCATTGCCATGATATAGAGAAAGCCAGAACTGCTTCAAATTCATTCTCAACAGTGTGGATAACCTTAGGCAGCCATTATTTTTCTAAAAACTGCATGTTTACTCATGCTTCTAGATAGACCCATAATAGTTCTGGTAATTTAGAAGGGAACAAAAACTAAAATCCACTCATTCCCTAAAAATATTAAATCACAAACATAAGGTGTCATTTCACGGTTAGTATGAGCAAAATCACATCTACCAGCTTGTGCATGAAACACTTATCTCCCTTTTTAGTTTGTCTGAGAAGCCAGTGCATTACATTGAGAAATTCAGAGCATGGGATCCTCACAGTGCAAATGCCAAACCCTTCCAAGGATACGAGACCAACATTTGTGCAGTAACAGTATGAACAGATGTAGTGGATGCAACTGCAAAGGTATCTAGTGTTAAGTACACGTCCTTGTGAAGTCACTAAAGATCAGCTGTTTAAAAATGACATATGAATGCCTCATTTAATGGACTACAAATAGGCATAAAGCCAGGTTACCTGCGCAGATATTTTTTCTTAGCCAGTCAAACACCAAGGTATCTAAAAATGTTCAAGTAAAATAAATCCAGGAGGTTTTGTATGTCAAGTATAATATATGAAAAATAATGCTCCTCTGGTACCATATAATCATTAAGGTTGAAATAGACATCTGAGATAACCAAGTCCAACCATGACTCATATCTTACGCCTGGAAGAAATTGTACTTCAAGGATGATAGTTTTATTTGTCATATCTTAAGTCTACATTTTCCACAGAGATCAGGCTGACATGGGAAAAGAAATTTGCACATAAAATTTGTACAGTTGGATATATTAGTTTCAGAAATGTTCACTTAAAAAAATATAAAAAAGGAAAAATGTTATTTAAATCAACTTAAATACTCCTACCTTATCTGATGAACAATGAATGGAATCAAATTTCAGACAACCTTCCATCTTCTTTTTCCATTTATTGTAAGCAACTAAAATGCATCTTTTATTCTTTTCCCTTTCTGTAATTTCAAACTCTAGTCACATCTTTAAACCCTTATTCACAGACCAGAATGATTAAATGTAATTCTGATGTTGGACAATTCCCTTTATCTACCTCATTCTTCAGTTCCAATTATGATTATGGAACTGAGAGAAACCAAGCCTACAGATTCAAATGTGTTTCAGTGTCAAAAGGCTATTAGGCCTTCAGTTCTGCCTACCATGAAAAAAAAAAATCCAGGACAAGAGAAACTAATGGAGAATATGGCCATTTAGCATAATGTCACTTGCCACAAAACTCAGAAATTGCATCCAAGGAGGTTCATCAATATCATCCCATAGCTCCTCTTCTGTTACATCACTGTAGCTGGATTCCACTGCTAAAAGCAAATGCAGGAAACTTTAATTTCTTGGATATTACTTCATCTTTCATTTAAGGGGACTGTGAAAAAGTGCCTAGGGTTCTTCAGGGAAGCAAGTGAAACAGAATTCTTAAAAACCAAGATTCTGTCACAGCATATGTCACAGCTGAGACACCCAGGATACACAAAGAATCACTGTACAATTTCACAAGGCTTGACCTCATACAGAGTAACACCATACCACTTCAGAAAGCTTCAAACAGCTGTTCTTCAACAGAACCTTTTATATCCTCAACATTCATGCACTGC
Organism: Camarhynchus parvulus; assembly: GCF_901933205.1. NCBI lineage: Eukaryota > Metazoa > Chordata > Aves > Passeriformes > Thraupidae > Camarhynchus > Camarhynchus parvulus. The sequence continues at coordinate 28,692,741 of NC_044586.1, read as the reverse complement.
ACCTGTGTGCCCTTGGCTCCATTTGGTGATCGGTCAGTGCCCCTGGGCACTCCGTGGCTCATTGCTTTCAATGCTGCTCACAGCTGTAGCCCATTGGGGATGAGGCTCAGCCACAGCCCCACTCCTAATTACCACAAACTGTGTGCCTACAGGAGTCTCTTCCCTTTAGTCAACATTGAGCAAGACTGAATGCTCTGGGTGAAGGGTAGCAAGATAATGTCTTTGGTCCATCAGCACCAGAGTGTGTAAAACAAGCAGTTCAGGGCAGAGCAGGAACATGGGTTTCCTCTCTGGCAACAGCACTGTTTCACACAGTGTGAACAACTTCTCCATCTTAGATCCCTCTGTTCTGCCAGCCAGGATGTTTGAGCAACCAAGCAATGAACTTGACCAGAGGGCTGATCTCTCTGTAAAGCAATGCAGCAAAATAAATGGTTATTTTCAGGTGGATCCATTCTGAGTCTTGCTAAGTGTGCAAGTGCCCAAACAGATCTGATAGCACAATGGAAGAAGCTCTGAATGGACATGAATAGGAAGCCAGGAGCACTGGATTAAGTTGACAGAGACAGTTAAGAAATACAGAGAATGACACTTAAAATACCAAAAGGATAAGAAAGCCTGACATAACAAGTACAGGTACTCCAACACTGATCCCAATCATACAACATCTCAGATCCAATCCAACTGAAGCCAACCCAGGAAGTCCCTGTTCCTTCAGCAGCTGTGTGCCTGTTTGTCAAGCATGCTGATCAAACCCTTTCTGTGTTATACTGAATATCGGTTCAACAAAAGCAACTGGAATGAAAACAATGCCTGAAAGAAAAGGAAGACAAAAAGGTATGCAAAACGTCAAGGAAATCTCAGTGTAAGACTGATTCCTATAAACCTTATATCAAAACAACTAAGCTAGTTGTAATAATTCTTTTTCAACTGTGTAGTGCAATCTGTGTACTGGGACATGTTTTAAACAAAAAGTTCCCAGACAGGCTCAAGTTCTTTTTTATTATTTTGCATCTACATAAGAGAAACTAAGGAGCACAGCCAAGAAAAATAAGGTGGCTACAATGTACTGTTTCATCATGCCCAGGGAAAGAAAAACAAGCACTAGTACATACATCTCCAACACCCAGACATCAAAACAAGTATTTTTCTTTTTCAATTCTGTTTATTTGGACAGGCTTAGGAGGCCACCCATTTCATAAAACAGGAAAGCAACTTTAGAGGAGTTATCCCCAGTTACCCCAGAATACTGTATATGGTTTGGAGCAGATGACATGCACCATTCCATTAACAACTCACCACCCTTCAGGACCAGCCCATGTGAGAACAATTGTTCTGACACCAGGAAGAGATCATTTGAGCAAGGGGGAAAGAAAGCAAAAGTGCATGAACTCCACACCCAGGTTTGTAAAAAAGCACAAAGGAAACTTATGTTCACAACTTTTTTCTGAAAGTCAATGCGATTTCAACATCTGAATTTTCCATTCTGTAAAATCATTCTTTTGTAGAATCTAAATTACAACATGAGTCGACACCCAGGCTGACTTTCTGAAGGACACTATGATGGTCTCATAGCTCAGACATCACACTACCACTGTATACCTGGAGAACTGAAAATTGATTAAGTGCTCGTGAGACAGTGCTGAGAATTGTACATGAGAATTATGTAGTTACAACAATGAGAAAACTGAATTTTCAGAAGAAATTAATCCACAAGAAGCTTCTGCCAAATACATGACAGTACCAACCACCTGAATTCTGTCCTAACATACTAGAATATTTTATTGCACAAACCTCTTTTGTTAGAAAAAACTCTTTTTTCTTACATTTAATTTCTGTGAACTAGAAGAGAGCTTCTTTAATATCTACCAGATAATATTCTCAGTGCATTAAGGAAGCTTTTCTTAGATGCTTCACACAGGGTGATACCTAGCACAAATGCCCCATAAAGAAACCAACATACATTCCAAAAAACTGTGTATAACACCCTATTGGCTGTGATGTCTAACCGGTATTTTAGAGTGTTTAAATATGTACTTAAACATTGTCCTGAAGCTTCAGCAAAATCAAGTACAGGACATTTAGATACAGACTTACTAACTTCCAGATAATGTAATCTGAAATTGACAGATATTATCAAGATTGACATTACAACTGCAGGACTTGATTGCAAACAGTAGCACAGACACTATATGAAAGTTCCATTCCAGAAATGAAAATTTAGATTAAACTTTTTGAAATTAATGACAAATAGTGCACAAGAAACGTCATCACAATGATTATATTTGTTAACATTTCAGCTGACTGAAATGCATTTTCTATCTAGGGTTACAGCCTGTACATGCATTTCCAGTCAGTTTGATTTACATGATAAATTATTTTAAATATTATTCTCTAAGTTTTATTTCTCCTATATTCTAATATAATTGTTTTGAATAGTGTCTCTTTTCTGCTAAGAACATATACACTTAGTTGCAGAAGACCTTTTTATTCAAGAGGCTCACCTGCAAGTGACTAAAAAGCAGCCTGTAAAATCCTGTGCACAAGGACATAATTCCTGTAAGATTTGCAACCACACTAATCTTACATCAACCTTTGTAGGTTGTGTGACTAGTCCAAGTAACTCAATTTTGGTAGATATGACAGGTTGAGGCAATGACAGAAAACACATACACCTTAGATTTAAACAGCCAAAACCACCTCACTGGAGTTACCAGCACTGGAAAACAGCTGTAGGAGCTAAAAGACAAGCAGAAAATCTGAAATGAGAAATTCATGTTTAATTTTAGTTCTGGTACACAATTCACTGCTTAACCTTTAGCACTGAGCCTCTCTGTGCCTCAGCTTTCCTACACAGAAAAACAGGGATTTGCACAATTTTTCATGGTGTATCAAATTTGATCTGCTCCCAAGCTTCTGCTAATAATAGCTCAGTGTGAAATGGAAAGTAGCCAGTTTTAAGAGCTGAGTGCAAGTAAAGAGCATCTGTCAGCTACATGAAAAGAAATTCAAAACATTTTAGGCAAGAAAAGCATGACCTAGTACTCTGCTCAACAGTAATTGTCTTCCTGTCTGTGCGTGAAGCTGCAACATCATTTCTGACCCACCCTCAGACTTTAGAGGAAGAGTTCATTCTTACTGGCTGAAAACTTGAAAAGGAAACAAGAAACCAGAGGCTACATCCACTGACCTAAGTTTGTTTTTTTCAACCCCTTCCATGTTAGCATGAACTTCCAGGGTTCTTCAAGGAAGTCATTAATATCCCATATCCCTCTCACCCTACCTCAGCTTTGCAAGTCTTGCCCATCCTTATACTGCAGGTTGGGAGAAGAGAAAGCAGAGAATACTTAGGGAGGTGACAGTGAGAGAGATGCACAGCATCACTTGCTGGAGCAGCCAAAGGGGCTGGAGGACCTCCGAGAGCCACTGGCTGTAGGAGAGGAACTGCAGGACACTGGCAGCAGTGGGAGGTTTTCCACCTTTTGGTGGCCTCTGGCACGGGAGACTGGCAAATGGGATGGGGCACATGGAAACTAAGAAACACACAGAAGCCCTGACTTGGAGATGCATATCCAAGGACTTTTACCCCTGCAACTCCAACATAGCAAATACAGCCCACAAGGAGATAATGCTACAACTGGCAACCTGCACCGACTCATGGAGCAGGAGAAACCTGGCAGCGCTGGGTGAAATGGAGATCCCAGATGCAACAGCAAAGGGGTGTGAGCAGGGAGGGTTCTGAAGGAGTCCCTGTCAGCAAGTGAGCTTGTTGGGCTCTATACAGCCTGTCCTGTCCTGCCCAACTTGCTCAGGGCCTGTATTCTGGTTTCTTACATACTAACATTACTCTCCATTTAGCAAAACTTCTCTAGTGTTGATTTGTCCTCATCAGTCTCCTTCTCCACCCCTTCAGCTTCTGCCAGCACTTATTAAAGAAGATCTGGTATTCTGTATCCAACCCCACACCTACCCGAGAGGTGTCTCCAAGCACCCACCATCACTGGTGGGTTGCACAACTGCTGTGCAACCAGCACAGCAACAACATTCACCTTATGCATATCAGTGGTACAAATGTACTGCAATTTTGGGCATGCAAATTTGTTTTGCTCAGACTTTAAGATGCTCCAGTATCGCTACTCTTTGTATGTTTTTGACACGGTTTGCAGCAGGTCTGCTCTTGATTTTCTTACTGATAGTCACAGCTGAAAGGTCTTATTTGGAGTGATAAAGCTGAGGGTTTTTCCTGTTAATTTTTAAACCTCTCTATTCCCCCTTGCACTCCCCTCATATCAATAAACATCTGCCTTCCTTCCTGAAGGCCACCCATGCTAGTGTATTCCAGCAAGATCCTGTTCCAGGTCACAGCACACAGTCCAAGCTATGCACTTGCTTCACCTCTACCCAAAGGGATTTAAAGAATTGAACCACCAGACAATCTGGAAAATCTAAGTTGAACATTTACTGCTCTTAAGCCCACAAAAGATTACACTGGGTTGATATGCATAAGTAGTTACAACATTTGGAAGCAGAGACTTCATCAAATGCATATGCCACCCAAGCAAGATATTTCCTACAATTCAAAGTCAGCACCCACCACTTAAACTGTTGTCCCTCCCCCTCATTATCACCCTCCCCTCACACATATATTACTTGGCTTTGTCTTTCTCCCAAGAAAAATTAATGGGTTTTATTCTCACCACTATCAGTGAGCTTTAGCTCACTGCATTCAGAATGCCCAGACAGCGCAAGGACAAACCTGAAGGAACTTTCTGAAACTGTTATGAAAACGAATCAAATAATAATTAAAAAAAAAAGGCTAGAAACAGGAATCAAGCCAAATCCAATAATTACTGCAGAAGACCTAGTTCAGTAGCATTGGTGAGCAACTGCCACATCATAAAAAGATCATCACCTTTTTAGCAGTAAAAATCTAGTGCAGATGAAGGAAGATCTTGGCTGTTAGATCTTCTTCATCATGCACACAAACCTATTAATACAGAGAAGATATGAGATTACCAGAAGCTGAAAAAAAGTCACAATATTAATACCTCATTCCCTGCTGATGGTCAGTCGGGATGACAATGACCTAGAAAAAGATTTGGATATCAGTACTCACTTTGACAGCCACTGCCGTGCAAGAGCACTCACAATTTTTCTGTCCTTCATCTCTTTCTCCTCCATGGTGGGTGGATTCTTCCACCATTAGCTTAACTGATACTTGCTGTTCCATTCTTCTTGAGATTATTTTGATGTGGTAGTCAGTGCTGTTTCAGTTCATCTCCCCCCTTAACCTCTCCCTGAGCTCACAGCCTCAGCAGCAGTGTCCTACACTGTTATTTGCGTTCAAGAACTATGCAAAGACAGAGGATGAACAAGGGCCCAGTTGTTATACAGAATGGAAAAAAAAGTTTTGGGCCCCCCAAAGCAACTGAACTGCCTATTCTGAACATGACTTGGGGCATTGTGGATAATGGCACAGCTCCTCCTGGACAACTCCAATAAAGGAGGTCATGCAGATTTCTGTATATGTAACAGTCAGGCCAAAAGAGGTAAGTGAGGTGCAGACAGTGGCCAAACCTTCCTTGCCTGTTTACCTGTTCCCTGACACCTTTTTGTTCCTGACACTGCCTAAGCATAGAGGCTGTTTCCACTGTTGGCAATTCCGCTGCAATTAGCAGTGCCTCCTATGTCAGATTGCTGTGCTCCTCTTTCCCTTTGAGCTCTCAGAGTTACAGCTCTTGTTCCACTTCCTGGGAGACATCTTTTCTAAGACTCATTTGCCTGTCCCATCCTGCTGTTATGCTCCTGCTTCTCCACTTTTCTGATTTTATTGACAAGTAATGCTTGAGCTACTATGCTCTGTAGTCATTGCAAGATCATAGTATTTCAGAGCAGAGTTAGAGGTGGAAAGGAGTATATAAGGGAGCCATTTCTACTATTTGTAAAGAAGGAAAGATAGGATGAATGAAGATAAAAGGAGAGGAAAGGTTCAGGAACAGCCTAGTTTACTCAGCCAGTACCAACCAGTTCCATCTGGTAACTGGAACAAATTACGTAGTGCACCGTGTTGCTTTACTCTCCTGTCAACACAATCAAGCAAACTCAGCCACCTGGCGAGGTGAAGCCAGAGTGTTTTTAAACTGTCTGCTTCTACAAATGCTTGACATTCTTGATAAAGTTGTATCCTCTTTCAGTTACTGGAGAGATGTTGTTAATGTCTATAGCATTTGGGAAAGGCTTATGTGCATCAACAGTACATAGCAGTGCAACACTGAACGTGCAAAGAACTTGAAAAATGTTTTGATTCCTCTTCCTAAAACGCTAAAAAATGAAGGATTTCCAACTCCTAATATAACAGCAGATCCATCTGTTTCTAATCTCATTGTTCTGGGTATTTCTTCCTGGCCCAAAGACACAGAGGGAAAGTCAGTGATATTTTCCAGAGGGTGGAAATTAATTTGTCAGTGTTACAGCCAGTTCCACTGCTTTTCTCTAAATGACTCCACAGCTCAGGACTGTCAACTCAGCCCTCATTGTAGCCATTAGCTGTAGGGTATCCCATTCCTACAGACAAAGCTGAAGAACTATCTGTGCTAGAGAAGAGGTTATTATTGATAAAGTTCAAGTTGCTAGCTCTTTCCATACTTTCACACTACTTTAAATGAGCAAAAATACAAATAAATCACTTATTATCCAATCTTCTGTGAAAGTTCAGACAAATTATCAGGTTTCTCTGCCGCTTAATGTCAGTGTTACCACTGATAGCCAACACACTGTAGAGTTGGGGAGAAGCATCCTTACAAGACACAGCCTGCCTGTCAGGGCGCACTGCAACACACTGCTCTGTTTCTACAGCATTTCTGATATTTGTTTCTCAGCAAGGGAGATTTGAGCACCTGCCCTGTAGGGTCAGCCCCCCACCCCCAGATTCAGCTGATACAAGGATTCCTTGCCTTTTACAATGGCAGTTTCCTGAAGCCACACCTATCAAGCCCTTAAAATGGACCTTTTAGCAAGGAAGAACATGATGTTTAATCCTTAATGCTAGTGCTTACACAGAACAGATATCCAGAAGCAATCTTCTTCATCAATTCTGTGACAGTATGGAACACAACTGATTTTCTGGTGTGCCAGAAATAAGCTTTATATTTATGGCTTTTAAATAAAAGTCATTATAAAAATCAAAATCCTCCCACTAATGTTTTCAAAAGGTATTTCACCCGAAGTCATTTTCTCTGGGAGTTAAACTCAAAGGAGTGTTTAAGGTGAAGTAATTTCCAGCTCCTGGGAATATTACATCACCTTAGTCTGTCTACAAAAGTTTGGGCTCTGAACAAAGTTAATGCTCTTGTTAAAAGGTTCCTACCCTCAATTCTCTATTTCCCATCTAAGGATCCCATTCCTTCCTGCCTGCTTAGATGTATATGCTCCGTGCTCATGTTTACCTAAATAATCCTGTTTAACTCATAGCCCCTTTTGCATCCATACAATACTCTAAGGATTTGTGCTAACCTGGACAGTCCTCACAGAAAGAGAGGTCTAAAGGAAAAGTCACATGTGCAGTTAGGCATGTGGCTGTTTTCAGAAGAATCAATGAAAAATACCTTCTCCACATCAACATACAGATCCTACTTACAGGGCAATTCCCAAGACAAGAAAAGCTGAATATATCTAATGTCTTACAGCAACCAGAGGAGGGGCATCCAAACTGTCTCATACAATTTTCAGTCATCTGGCCTTTTTTCTTGCCTTGTTCTGCTTTTCAATGAACTAATTTGTCTTACTGAAGGGCAGAAAACTAATCTAAAGAATATAATGGAAAATCAGATTTTTCTCTGCTGCTTCAGTGAGCTGAACCAGCATACAGACAGCAAAGTCACATCAGGGAAGAAGCAGTCATGCAGCTAAGAGCAGGAGACTGAAAATCAGCATGCCAGCAGATCCCCACCCAAGGCTTTTCATTCCAGTAACTAATAATGGACAGCCTAAGAAAACACTTGGCCTTTTGGCCTTTCCACCCAAGCAGAATATGAAGTCCAGAGAGGTATGTTTTGCAGTAAAATAAAAAAGGGAACTTTGTATACAAAGTTTATTGATATTTTTATTTCATGCTAACCCATCCAATCATTCCTAAGGCTAATCACATTTAAGAAGGCAGTTCCATTATTTCAAGCACTTTATCCTTATTATAGTTACTGTTATTTATCCTTATTATAGTACAGTTGACAGTCCCAGAGCTCAGCCATCCTCAGCCTCTGAATGGACCCACAGTCTGGGGGAGGGGATACCAGTCTGAAGCTTTGCCAGAGCTCCCAATCAATCAGGCACTCTGCTAGCTCCTAGCCAATGCCTGACTCCAGGTGTTACCCAGTTTCCCAGGTGAATCTGTCTACTCATAGGGTTTCATGCTCAAGGGTACTAAATAAGTATGTCTTTCCCAGTTTCTGATTTATTATTTTCCACCATGATTCAGATCAAATCAGGAGAGTCCAGCACCTACACATCAGTACAAACTCTGTATGCTTTTTAGGTTTTGATACACTTGTAGCATTTTTGCATAAGAACAAAGTGACATTTGGGATTTAGTTCAGTAAAAATAGGCTTCTTATGTATCCAAGTGGAATCCAGGGTAAAAGAAAGTCCTAAGTGGACTAGGGAAGTACTAGATACAGTTTGTTTTTCCTGCTCATGGTTGGTCCACCTTTCAGGAAAATCTGAACATATCTCTTTGCTGGCCTGCCTTCCTTCCTCAGAAGACACAAGGCAAAAACAGACAGGCATTCCCTTTCCAGTTTCTTGTTTACAAAACAAATAGAATGTGTTACTCCTTCAAAACATCTGTTTGCACTCCTAACATGAGAAAAAATGTTGAGACTACGTGTTTGATAACAAGTCATGACCTTTGCTTTGGCATTTGGAGTTCGGTTAAACTCAGCTTGTTAAGTTTTCAAAACATAGTCATCTTTGAAACTTCAATTAAATAAAGTCCACTTATTCTAAAATGAAATTATTTCTGTATTTCTGGGTTAAAGAAAGATATCCACAGAGATTATTAAAGAAGTCTCATTACCTTGCTTTATTTCTTTTTACTTCTTAATTACACTAATGGATGAAATTCTAGCTAGTGAGTCAGAGTGGTTTTAGTGCAGGGGTGGTGAGCTCATGAGCTGAATATAGCACACCAAGCAGTTCATCCAGGCTACAGCTGAGTCTTAGCGCCATCTCACAGTGTCCCTGAAGCACAGAGAGGCAGCAAGCCACAAATCAGGTGATCACTTAGGCAGCCTGAACAAACCATTTCTTCTGAAGGTGTCACAGCCTTCACCTCTGAAGCCTAAAGAACCACACCACAAGTAAAGTGCACGGTGGGATGTGGGGCACATCCTCTAAGACAGCTGTGCAACCTCTGGCCATAGGACACACTGTGCAGTGGTCACAGGACAGAGCAAACCTGCGTGGCCACATGACACACACACAGCCTTCAGCCATGACTCATTCCACATGTACCTGCACATGTGGCAGCTAGGTGACAGGGCAGGTAGATTTGGAGAATGTGACATAGGTACTTGGCCGCTTTCCAACAGGCAAAGGGACACACCTTTCTTTATCACACAGTTTTCAGAAGCCATGTGACTGCTCAGGGGGAAAGCACAGGCACAGCTGCCTCAGAGCAATTCTGGTTATGGCAAATTCACTGCTCCTCCTACATACAAAATTTTTTCTTTCTCTTCTTTGCAGATATTGTCTACTACATGGGAGAGTGGTCTGTAACTCCAAGATAACAAGACAGTCCATCTTATTACATATTAATGAGGATCAGTACAAGGTTTCCTTTTATTTTCAACCATTTGACTGATAGTGAACATTCTTCACATAGGCAGAATGCTCGTGGGACATCCTAAGTCTCTGTTCATTTCTACAAGCTGCTTATAAAATTCCAATAGAATAAAACTGCCAGTGAAGAAGAAAATACTAAAATAATAGCTAAAGAAATAAGCATAATTGTCCTTCACTGAGTACTTGTTCACTTGCTGACCTGATTTTCTGAAGTGTAATCTTTGTTCGTGGTCTCTTTTAAGGGAAAAGTGTTTCTTAAACCATAGAAAGACACAGGAACAGAAGGATCACAGCAGTGGCAGGAAGAGCAGGGAAGCAGCAACCAGACTTGTTAAGGATTCAGGTGTTTATCTTTTACAAATGTAAAGTGACATCTGGCATAAAAATACATCAATAGGGTGAATTCCCACCCAAAAGTTCAATGATTGGGAAACAATTACAGAGTAAGCACCTTCTTGGCAAAAGATCAAATTTCTCCCAGTGCAGAGGCTTCGCTGGAAGACAACAGAGGTAATTCTACATTTGGTATTGCTTTATTGAAGCACTTCTGACTATAAGTTTTCACATTGCTATGATGAAAAGCTATGCCTTGGGAATATGCTTTAATCTATATGCTTCATGCATGCTGTATCCAAACACTGTTCTGAAGTGCAGTACCTGCAAGCAAGAGAGGTAAAAGTGGAGGTCGGTGTCTTTCCTTTAGAATCAAATGTTGTTTTGATACCTGGATTAGGTTTCTCCACACAAGAGCAATGTGCTGCTGTTAACATTAAACACTTATCCTCTTGATGAGAACCATAATTTTCAACATGAGGATTACAAATTCCAAGAGGTTTATCAACCATTGCTGGAGAGTTTGAGGAAGGTGGCTCAGAAACACCAACCCAAAAAACCTCTTGGAAAAAAAGAAGGTGTGTCCATAAATCCATACTCCCCTTGTTCTCCTTGTAGAGGTTTCTATACTCCATCCTCACTCCTGCTCCTTTCCTGGGACCTCTTGGTCCTGTGGTTCAGTTCCCATTTCTGATCTGCCTCATTAAAGTAATTCCCTTTCACATCTGAATCCCTCCACTCTCTTTTAAAAATACAAAACTTTATCAATTAACTACTGAAAAGAAATTTTATGTACCCTCCTACCCTGAGCAGACAGAGTTGGCCATTCTAATATAACAATTCAGCACCTCTTTGCTTTAAATGTGTTGGACATTTAAAAACAAAGCCTGACATTCATCTACATAACTGTAATTTCTCAATGACTTTCCCTCAGGTGTTCCCCTCCTAAAAAATGTAGTTGTACTACATTGTACAATGATAGGTACTGAAGTGATTCTTTGCATGCAGTGACTCAGGCATGCATACCTGATTACTCTACTTGTCTGCTTCCAGAGTGTGCAGGGGTTATTTCATAGCTTGATTGACATTCATAAAATGTAGCATTCAGTGTAATGGCAGAGGTTAATCAGCTGAAGGGGAAAAAATTTATTTCTAGCCTTCTGTCTACACTAACAGCCAACTGCCACAGCTCTGAGCACAGGACTCACAGTTCCTGACAGTGGCCAGGCTGTACCTGACCTCCACAAGAACAGGCTAGGAGAGATGGCAAATCCTCCCACTGCATCAAGTTACAAAGCCAACAACAGCTGTCTTGCCACAGGCAGGAGCATGCTGCCCACTGAGTGAGACTTTGGAATGGGCTAAGAAAAAGTAGGCTTTCTTCAGGTGCTGAGAGAACTGCCATCCTTATTTACGTACCAATCCAGCCACATGGGCCACGTCAGGTCAAAAGAGTCACAGATAACAGCATGTGGACAATCCAGATTCCCAGAGGAATGTGGGAGCAAATACATAAACATGCCTGCTGTAGCAGCACTTGTCCACCCTTAGGAACCCAGTTTGGAATAGTCCTCTAATATTATTGTTCTATTTTGTACTGTACGGGTTGAATTTGCTGGATATGAAGATATGAAGCAGAGGCAGTAGTCATTAGGATAGGTAAATGGAACACATTTAACATAAAAATAACAGTTAGAAATATAGAAAATTCTCATCTCAGGTAAAGACATTTCTCTGAGTAGATTTACATTTAAAAACGCACTTGCAAAATAAAAGCAGAGACTCATGTAATTATTTTTATTCCAATCCTTCTGTAGCAGTAGCAGCAAAGGACATATAATAGGACATGGCCCGGTGTTCACAAAGATCTGAAGCCAAACTTTAAGCCTGTTTTTCTAAGTATCTGCCAATCTGAAAAAGCACCTGAGTTTATGACATGATATTGAGTTTAGGATTATCTGTACACTGAGTTAAGTTCTTAAAATACATTATTACATAACCGTTTGTTGGGGCCCTTGCCTTACTCAGTTTACTACATGATTTTCCTCTGGGACAAAATCCAGACAAAGCAGTGATGAACACTATGCTCTCTGGACACTCCTTTTCCCCTCTATATCATTTGTTGCAAAAATTGGCAAGTGATAAAAGGCAAACTTGAAGAAAATAGAAGGCCTCACAATGAAAGCTAATGAATGTGGCTTTTTGCCATGGAGTTCTTCTACAGTGCCAGAGAGGCCATTTAAATCACACTTTTCACTATTCTTTAGCAACTGCATGTTCCTCATGTTCCCATATGTGGCTTGAGATTGTGGGTTGTAATTTGAAGCAGAGTTAAAGAGTCAGCTTGTAGTTGATTTATGTGGATGCTTTACTTTGAGTATCAGCAGTACTAAACACTGAATACTCCGAAATATCATCTGCTGGGCACATCGGCCATAAATTATTGCAGATAACAAAGAGAGAATACAAAAGCCCCATCATGTCATGGGAGTTTTATGGGATAAATTCAGTATGGAGGCACAAGAAAGGAAAGTGCATTAGGAAATAATTCTCTCTAATTTCAGAGCAGACTTTTGCCTAAGTAACTTTGAGACATTTGATTTTACAGTCTTTGCATATAATTTCCTAGACTCTTCTCAAATCAAAGCCTGAACAGAACAGAACTAAATCACTACAACTCCTGTGTGCCTGTCACAAGTATCTACTACCATCCACAAGCCAAGGCTCCTGGGCCCAAAAGCACAGGCCTCTGAGCCAGACAAGCTGCCTTCCTGCCAGTAAACCAGCAGAAGAGGTTGCAAGACATTTGCTTCTTCAGGTGACATTTACTACCATGAGCGGCTAATAGAAAAGGTAATTCAGAGATAGCAGAAAGAAGAATGTGTTCTGACAGGTAAAACTCCCACCCTCTTTTTGGATTTTGTTGACAATGCCCAGCACTTCCTATCTGTCCTATGCATGCATAAGGCTTTCTGTAATAGCAGCTCCTCTTTCTTCAGCAAGCTTCTTCTCTCAGTCCCACTGCCCTTGCTAAGCCACTCTCAGTTCTCTTCCTTTGCCTTCCCTCCAAAGTCACTGCTCTCCCAACAACTCCCAGGTGGAATATCCTCCCAATTTCTTGCTCATATATGTACAAGTTACTTCATTCCTGCTTTGTCTTCAACGACCATGCCCAATCTCCCTTTCTCTCAAGATTTTTCTCAAGCAGCTTCCATCCTTGACTTTGACATGTGAGCTCTCTTCTACATCCCTGTGGCCACCTGTCCTCCTTTTTGCTTACTGAAGTCCCAGCTTATAATCATCTCAGTCATTTTTATCTCCAGACTCAGTTTCCCTCTTTATTCTCTCCCTCTTCTTGCACCATCTCCATGACTCTTCTCTGTCATCGAGCTGCCTCCCATTCCTTCTCTCATTTTCCCCAGTTTCTAGGCCACACTACAACACAACAGAGACAACTTTTGAGAATATTTTTTAAGGAATAAAGCAACATATTCTTCCCTTAGCTTTCCTTTCAGAAATGACTCAATCACTTGGCTGCTATTTGTCAAAGTTTTTCACCTCAAGTTTTCCATCAGAAACGGAAAAGTGCAGCCAAAATTGCTAAAGCTTCTTAAAGTTATGAGCAACTGATACACAAAGCCATACTAGGATATGCTGTGGAGACTTAACAACACACAGGGCTATCTGCCTCTCCTGGAATTGTACTTACATACAGGTTTTATGCTTTCATTTAGATTATTGGCTTGAATAAATTAGCTCCATTAGCTTTAACTTTGCTTCAGTAAAAAACACTGAGCCTGGTTAAATAGGAAGGGTGGTCAGCTCCAACTTTAACAGACTTTGCTAAAAATGCTTGCTAAAAATTCCATGCTTAGGCACATGGTGGCTATGAGCCACCTCCAAACAAGGAACAGAGCTTATTTGCCAATGTCATACTGCTGCTCTGCTATCAAATCCTTGTTAAAATGCACACATTAAGTCATTTGACCCTAGCATATCTAAAAGTTGCATGATCTGACATTTCCAAAATGTGTCTTGCATTTTGTCTAGATGTAATTTCTTTTTATCTTACCAATGAACCTTAGAATAATTGTTTGTAGCTTTAGGCACCCTGAGCTATGTGTCTCAGGTGTGTCTACAGACATGAAATTCCCAAGCTTTCAAAGTCCATACACGAAGTGCAAAAATCTTTATCGAATGCTTTAAGTACTTCCTTCCAAAATTAATGATAATGTTTTAAGTACTTCCTTCCAAAATCTTTGCTGAAAACTAAACAGACACATACACTCCCACACAGTGTCCTTAAAAACATGAACATTCTTCTTGTGTCCTATGTTCTTTCTTGAAAAACATATACATTACAGACAATTTAAATGGTTTTTTTTATATTTCTCAGTAGTTTTAGTAGGCAAAAACTTTAAATTAAAAGAAAAAAAAGCAACATAGACAAAACCAAACCATTGTGACTGCTTTAGCTTACTCCTGAAGACTAAAAGACTAAAATAAACTGTGTTTAGCTCACTATGTCAGCTAAGAGGAAAAAACCTCTCATCTTTCACTTAGTTTTTACTTGCTTGTCTTCATGAAAGCTTAGAAGTTACTGGTGCTGCTTTCTTTCATTTCAGATTTCCACAGACAAGACAGAAACAGTGCAAGTGAAATGCCAGGAACAGTGAACTCATTTTATAAATAAAAGTGTGAGCATGTCCAATATATAAAATACATGAGTTCAGATTTGGTCAGATAATGTTCTTACACCTGTTCATTCAGGCTTTGGATCAAAGCACTTGCAGAGCCAGTGAATGATATTTGAACAGAGCTGGGTAAAAATAGATTTGTTCTTGTAATATTATCAAAAGGATCTGACCTAAGAGATGACAACATCTGATGGGGTAAATCATCTGAATTGGATGTTTCCTCATGTTTTAGGATTGGTTAGTATTATTCAGTATGCATAAAATAGCTGACCCTTACTATAGGTCATACTCTATTCATGGTCCATAGCTTACTTCTTCAGTTCTATATCAAGTTCATTCCATAGTCCTATTTGTATTATACACCAAAAGATTCATGGCAATAGTTTCATTTGCAAAGTAATCCACAAGTACAAAATAAGTTACTTTACAAGATTAGTGCAGAACTTTGACCGACAGCAGCCTCTAAGCTGTTTCCTCTTCTCTGAATTTCTTATATATCTTATGCATGCAGCTATATATGTAGTTAGGAATAGTACTCTTTTTCATTCCAGCAACTTTTGCTTCCATTGATAAAAAAGAATTGATACAGTATTCACTGTATTTTAGCTCTTTATGCTGCTTTGGGACCAAGGCTGCTGTCTGTGAGCCCACTTAGCTCTGCCTGCAGAACCATCCACCAGTGAGGGACTCTGCCCAGCACCTTGCTGCTGTGGTCACTCAGTCCAACAATGTGGATCAAGCCCACTCTCTGCAGAGTCACCAAGGAAGATTAGCATTGGAAACAATTTAAACCTGTGCCAGGGAGGATAAAAGCTGTACATGTCTGTATCAAGCAGGGAGGCAGGTGAGGAGGCTGTGTGCACTCATGCCCAAATGACAGTGAAGGCACAGGTTGCCCTGCTCAGCCACTTTTAATTCATGCTTGAGCAACTTTTGTAGGCACTGGTGACTACAAATACTATTGTATACAAATACAAATATATCTATACAAATACGATTACAATACCATTGTATTGACACACAATAATAAGGCAATTGTGGCAATGCCTCCTTTGCTCAAAACCCATAATGTTTTTTGTTGACTCAGAGTTTACATTTTGTTTCAGTTCACTGCATGTGAGACTTGGAAACCCTGGCTGAAACCTCCAGTTTTGTCTATACACAGAGCACAGTATCAGTTTAAATTAAAAAGTTTGTCAAGCCAACAAAAGATCTGGTGGGCATGGATGACTCAAGAATGTCATTTTTGCATTTGAATCACTCTAGATTTCAATCAGCACAGTCTTTGCCAAGCCCAGGGCTTCAGTTCTGAGGCAGTGAGATAGGGCATATTGCAGAAAAAAGCATTTGTAATTACAAATCAGTGTTTGGGGGGTTTTTCTCCAGTTCCATGACACATTTTCCAATGTCATCATTTTTGTAGTCTGTACTGTCAGTGTTTTCCATTTGTTTCTGCAGGAAAGACGGGTTTCTACAAAATTTTAAAATTGTGGCTATTTGTAAGTTGGGCAGTGAAGTAAGGTATTGTTACAATGCTAAATGTTAACAGCTCTTCCAACTCATTTCCCTGAAGCTGGGACTAAAATTAAGCAGTTAATGACTGTACCCATAGCTTAGAAATACCTCTACAGAAATACATGCTCTTTCCTGAACCCCTACCACAACACCGTAATCAACCAGCTAGCATAGTAGCCGACATTCCAGCTGCCTATGAGATTGCAGCACAATATGGAGTTTCTAGTAGTCAAAAGAAGTAGAAAAATATGAATCTCTCTTCAGAGCAAGCATTAGAAATTGCCTGGAAAAACCCAAGGAGGAAAAAGTTATCTAAGAAGCAAAAAAAAAAAAAAAACAGGTTTGCCAGAGCCAGGTAGCTAAAATATGGCATCTCTTCCAACAGGGGGAGGATCACTCCTGTCACCTTCTTACTAAAAATATTGATGTTAAATGAAATTTTATGAAATTTTACCTTTTTTGTGGACTGTCAGATAGGAGTGCTGCAAATATATACCCAGGAGAATACATCTGACAGAAGTAACTCAGTTCTGTATCCAGTACAGAAACACCTCGAGGCCTTTTCCAAATCCTTGTCCATTTTCACACCTGTAAAATGAAGATAGATCTGTCTTCTTTGCCTTAAGTGGCTACAGAGATTAAGCAGATATCAGAGTACTTCACCTTCTACCAGTGTAACACAGCAAACAGGTTCTTTTCCACGGGATAGAAAAACTCTTAGACAGGCCTGGGCAAAACAAAGTGGAGCACCTACACAACCTTTCACCCTCTATCACTGGAGGCTCCCCCAGCAAGAGAAGGAAGGCAATTATATATTCTCAGGTGCCTTCACTGTGGAGTTAAAGTGTCATGTGCCATCCTATACCTAAAATAAAAAGTAGGGGCAAAATAAATTTTCCTTCTATAAGATTAATAACCCCTGCCAGAGAGGAGAGAGATCCCAAAGGTTTGCTTGATACAGATTAAGCATATATGCATATATATATATATATATATGAAAAATACATATTTCAAAATGTATTAGGATAATAAAAACTCCTATCCTATGCAGTCAAGAAACAGGAGAGGAAAAATCTCTTGTATAACTTTTGTATTAACCAGGCTGGTGATGACAGTCATGTTTTAGCTGTTCAGCTCATAGCAAGAGAGCACTCTGTACAGAAGCAGATTCTCCTTGCAGATGCCTCATAACAGTTTGCAAAAGCAGGTAAATGCTAAATATAACAGCAAATACAGCAACAGAGGAACGGAGTAGTTAAGGAACTCAATTACTTTTTTTTTTCATAAGTTATTGGCAGACAAGCACAAAACAAAGTTTCCCCAAATTCACTTCCAGCCTAAGGTTAAGCCAGCCAGCTGCAAGCATTTGCCATAGTATGCATGAGTATGCATGAGTATGCATGTAAGTTCCTTGAAATTAGATGATTTGCATATAGCCACTGAGCCACCTAGTAGCAGGACTTTAACAAGGACATATTTGCAATTCCATGCCCTAATAGACCAGGACTGGTCAACAGATCAAGTGTCTACCCTGTTGATGTCTGCTTCTCTTTAGACAGAAATGTTAGGGAAATGTTTAGCAGAAATAGTCAGGTATTTGTCCTTTGGCAAGTAAAGAATAAAGAAATGTCTTTCTTTTCCTTCATATAAACTGTGGCTTGAAGCTTTTTTTTATTTGTATTGCAGTCACATTAAGTTACATACACAAACCAAACAGCTGAGACTCCTGGGATTTTCGATTCCAGTCAATACAAACTAATTGAAACAATGTGTGCTAGGAGTGGTGCAATTCTACATGGCAATGGGACTTATCTTGTAGCTCCGTGTGCACAGCAGCATTATCCTTTCCACACATTAAAAGGTGCAACCTTTCACATAAAGAGCATTTCCTAAGTTCAGTTTGAACTTTCACTACTCTTTTTAATGATAGAGCATTTAGGAGATTAGTGACTTGTTCTTTAGGAACTCAAGTGATCTTCTGGTTTCCATGAATACCTTTAAAAGAAATGCCACTCTGTTAGAGGCAATCCGAATGTGTGTGACACTTACTGTACACGAAAGTGTTTCTTGTACAACTCCATGGGCACCACACCAGCCAAACTCATCCATCAGGCTGTCAACACCTTACTCTTTTTCTGCAGTGACCTATGTGGAAAATTCTCTTACAAACAGCTGTTCAGATAATAGGCAGACAACAGGTTGTCTTAAACCCCTTTTCAATTGTGCATAAATGTTTGTGAATTTCTAGTTCCATCTGCAAGATAAACATGAACATAATGTTCTTTTGAATTACATTTATTATTTGTTTATATTTTCTATTTGCAGAAACTCTTCTGGACCTCCTACCTCCACTGCCAAAAAAAGACTTTTAGTTCACTGACCTTTTCTATCCAATGTTTTTGTTAGGATGTGAATCCTGCAGATGGAATTCAATTATTCTCTACTTGTGCATTTTTTTTTCTAAAGGGTTCATCAGCAGATGTGAAATGACGGTTCAGAATTATATGACAAAAGCTCAGCAATGGGTACTGTGAATGTAATGAAGACTTGTATTTCACAAAACTGAATTACTATTTCGTTATGTAAAGCAGTGTCTTTTCCAAAAGCACTGAAAATACACATACTGGAAGTGCCAGAGTGACTTAGGATCCTATTCTTTTGGACCTTCAAGACTTGGACCTTAGACTACAGACCAAACTAGTTATACATTCCCTAATTCCTTGGCAGAAAAATTACTTCTGAACAAATGTAGGCCTTGGAAGGTGCCAAAAGAAATAATTGATTGACAGCTTAGGTAGAATTTCCTGAATAAATCCCTAGATGGCCATATGTAATCATGCTGGATTAGATGTGTGAAGAAAAGTCCTGAGCTTGTCAGCAAAGACACTATTGACCTATTTTTGATGTCACCTTCAGGATGAAGTGCACATCTAGGTTATTGTGCATACTCTAAAATGTTACCACTTCTCTTCCCTGAATTGAGAGGTAGCTCATTTCCAGATACCAACCAAGACTTGATGAGATAAATGCCCCTTTCAACTCAGTTTTGGAAGTAGGATTTAAGCCTAAAACGTTTTCTCAATCTTTTTGAGAATTAATCTGATCATTTTTTTGCAGTCCAGCATAGACTGAACCCCATATATAGCTAACCTGGCATATAAACAATTTTAATAACAGCAACACCAATTTTAATAACAGCAACACCTGTCATTCAGAAGTGTGTTCTTAGTTCTCCAAAAGCTTCACCAGAAGCACCATTTCTTCTTTTTAAAGCTGAAAGCATAGATGTAGACATATTCTTCATACTACCTAGAAGAAATATTCAGCTATCTGGCTGCTAAATAATAACTCCTCTGGGAGCAATTTACAGCAGCTCCTTAAGTTAGCCATATTTAATCCCATTTCAGAAGAAAATATTGTTTGTGAAATTAACTGTGCATGCAGTGAGACTTGAGAAACTACATTCAAGTTCACAGAGCTCTAGCAGCCCTCAGATTGGATTAGATTGTATCACATATTACTGTTCGATTGATGATCTGTAGTAACTTTTTCCTCCTAATGTGACATTTGTTTTTCTGCCAAGAGACATCCTCTTCATTCTTTTATTCATGCACAAAGATTATACAACATTCAGTAATTCATACTGCTAACTCTTCCTTACCATTTCAAGTGAGTCCCATGACTGTAGTTCAGTGCACAGAACATTTGTTTCCAAAATGTGGGGGCTGGTTTTATTTGTTTATCCTTTCCTTTACACATTTCCAGAATGTCAACCCTGACATTCTGTATTTTTTAGTTCTTTGTGGTCTCAAAATTATGGATTGCAAGCTTAGTCAGAGCCATTATTGAGGGTGAAGTTAATCAAATACAAATGTTTATAAACCAGAGTTTTAAATGCTACAAGCAAAAAATATTTTTCCACTTTTCTTCAGACCTCTTTCTATTCCATAGAAACACATTTCTATGGCTGATTCTTGTGCCATCGAAAACTTTTCTGAGTCTTTTTGGTGCAAAGGTGTAGCAAATGCTAGTGGGAAGAAGGTTCAGCTCTGGGTGACTTCAAGAAAGTCAAAATCTGCCTAGGTTTCAATTCTCTCGGTGACATGAGGGGTATAAAAACAATCTCCAGGGAGTCCCTTCCACTGTTGTCCATATTCATTGCGCAGAAAACATCTATCAAAGGGACTCATCTCAATAGACACAATTTTGTGAATTCAATTAGAAAATGTATTGTTACAGCATGAACTGATATCATATCATTAAAAAAAAAGCACAGTCCCATGAAGGGGATGAAGGCAATACAAACAGAAATGTCAAACCAGCTACTCATCTTACATGGGATCTATAGAGATGAAACTAGGGGAATACTGAAGAAATTCAATAGATATAGAAGAATAACTGACACTGCTTGAATCAATTAATAACCACCCTCAGTTTTGTTACTGTCCTGTTCAAAAAGTCCTACACGGTATAAATTCCCCAAAGTCCTGGTCTAAGGAACACAAAGAACACATATACCTCTACCATAAAACACATATTGTTTAGATCACAAGTTAATTTTTCAATTCCTGTTCAAATAAAAGAAGACCAAATTCTGGCTGCTTCTGCAACTGTTTTACTGCTCAAAATGGCTGTGAGTGCAATACATGGCTTGGTGTATGTATATAATACATACATATATATATATATATATATATATATATATATATATATATATATACACACAACTGGTTTAAAGGCCTAGAAAACCTCAATTTACAATATCACACTAATGAATTTAAAATTTCAGGCACCCATGAGCAGCTTCAAATTTGTATACTTTGTGTTCATAGAATTGGCCAACATATGGATATTCCTTTCTAGTTCACCCAGAACATTTTACTCATGCTAAAAAAATGGTATTCTGTTTCATGTCCAGAAAATACACTTTTGGTTAAAATCATAAAAAGAGGAAAATTTCCAAATCACAATGCCTTTTCAAAACCCAATTTTTAAACTTTCTACGTTACAAAATTAAATATGCTAAATTGCCATTATTTTCCTTTTTAAATGGGAAAATCTTTGACATGGGACCTAAAAATTATTACTTTAATGCCTCCTAAAACTGCATTTTAGGGCAGTTTTGGTATTCACAAAAATGACCACAGCCTGTAAGTTAACATCCCATACACAGGATTGCCACAGTCGCAGTCTACTTTAGCACCCAGAAATAAGAGAACAGTCACAAAACTTTTAAATCATTTATAATAGTATCTGATATAATAGGAAAAAAATAGCATGTTTGTATTATTTCTTCACACCTATCCAAAAAGAAGTGCTTGTAAAGAATGAATATGCTATTAGGAAATGTTATGCATCATGCTTTATTAAAAACCAGTGAGTTAAGGGATTGTGCAGTGAAATCTTTGGCAAAGTTTTTCTAAACAGGATTTACATCATTTTAGTAAAATAAAAATATAATACAAGCAGAGCAATCAAATTACAGCAAGGGATAGTGTAGGAGAACCCATAAACTTGAAATTATTTTTGTTCTTTGTGAGAAAGATGTTTATGGGAATATCCTCCAGCTTTGTTGTCAAGGAGTTTGGATTGTTTTGCAACACAATGTGTACAATACTGGGGGTTTTGGTGCACTGCTGATATCCCTTACAAAAATACAGTCCCGGTGCTCAAGCTATGGGAAAGTGGTACCAGTATTACTTAAGTCTCACTCTTGTTCCTTGATAAAGTTAACCCAACATATTTTCATTTAGGAGAAAAGCCTCTTCAGTGCCTAATAAACAAGGGTGAGTTTTAAAAAAAATACCATAGCTTTCAATTTGAGAAGGAACTTTTACCTGCTTTGTGAGAAAGCATTTATCTAGACTAAATAGCCTTCAGCCTTCTTCAGCGCACTACAGATTTGTATTTATATCATTATATGAAAATACAAGACTGGAGTAATTATTTAACAGAAAATATAGAGGCCACATCCACCTGTACTTACCAGACAGAGGTTCTAAATCCTCTCAAAAAAATGGTGTGCTTTGTTCCTCTCACACTACAGGAAGTTCAGTAATTGGCATGTTGTTGGTACCAACTGTCATGTTAATGAGAAGTTTTAAAGTTAGACTAGATCTAGAAAATTAAACTGACATAAAGAAGATAGCTTGAAATCACAAGGCGATATGGACTCTGTGATTTACCCAATGTTAATGATTGAAGGGACATAATTTTTAAAATAAGAGCACTGCAAAGGATTTGAATGTTCTAGTGCTGCAAGACATGCCACAGACA
The DNA here is from genome assembly GCF_901933205.1 of Camarhynchus parvulus. Lineage (NCBI taxonomy): Eukaryota > Metazoa > Chordata > Aves > Passeriformes > Thraupidae > Camarhynchus > Camarhynchus parvulus. The sequence continues at coordinate 28,670,083 of NC_044586.1, read as the reverse complement.
CTGAGTACAACCATGACTATTTTAATTCTTCTGACCTCAGTGACCCATCCAAGTATCACTGAGGACATCTCTGAGGGTGTCCTCACCTTCATCATGTGCCCAGTCTCTCACAGAACGCACTGGCATGATTTCCTTCCTACAGCAATGTCCAGTTTGTTTTTCCAAGCTGCCTCTTCTCAGATTGCAGTAACTGACAAACCTTGCCTTGGGTAATTTTGTTTGCTGGATATGCTCTCTCCAGGACAGTTTTCACTAGGAACCTTTCCAAGGATGTGTCACCCTGAGTTTGCCTTGGATGTAGATGTTAGGTAACTATTTAAATCACACCACCACAGCTGCTTATTCCTGTATCAGGTTAATGAACACTGTGCACCCTATCAGAGCACTATATCAATTCAAAATAAAAGAGAACTTGATCAACAGGATAATTGTAAAGCAGAATTTTTTTCAGTGTTATAAAAGGGCAATTAGGAGAAAAATGAGCAATGCTTTTAACTAAGCAAGGAGAAAAGAATTTGAACAATCTGTATGATTAGAGCACCAGTTTCAAACCCACATAGGCAGACTGGTACAAACCTCTCCATGAATATCAGACAACAATTGAAACCTGCCTCACAAACAAAGATAGAAAATGCAAGATTACCCTTACTACAAGACCATACCCTTTTAATAAACTAAGTTAATTTTAAACTGCACCTTACACTTAAAGGGTAGTTCTATTCACATTTTTACCTACAAGCAAACCAACAGTAAAGTTTTCCAGAGTCCTTATCCTTGGCCAACTGTTTTTTGTTCTTATTTGTGCTGTATAACTACCTTTATAGAACTGTTGTTTAATACCATATCATCTGAACAGTCAGAACTTCAAATATGGAATGGGAACGGTTTTCAACCTGAATAACTTCACTGAACAATTTATGGTCAGCCTCACATGGATTACCACAGTACAGCTGAAAGAAAAGAGTGAACAGCAGCACAAGTACAGAAACAACTGGTTCACCACTTAGATGACAGCTGAAGGTGGATAAAGATGTTTCTAGTGCTCTGGCTGTAGGCTAATGACAAAAGATCTTCACTGAAACAACACTGTTGTTTCCCTCTGCCCCTCTTTCTGTCATGCCAATGAAAGTGTTTGTGGGGTTACAGTGAGCAGCAGATCAAAAAGGTGATCTGCATCAGCAGTAGCATCTTCACTCTGACAGGGTTTTTAGCACCACCACAAAGGCAGACCACTCCCATAAAGCTATGTTTTCATCAACATCCCTGTCTCATCAAATCATGCCCTCATTTCTGTGCATCAATGGACTTTCATGCAAAGGTCACACTTCACCATTTGTCTTTAATGTGCATCATAAATAAATTGGAATCAATATTATGGTAAAAATAGCTAAGTGAGGAATGACATCCTCTATCCACAGAACAAGTTTAATGTCCAGTCTTTATTTCCCTTGTGAAATCACCAATACAAATACTGTTCATAAAAGGGCTCTGGTAATTTCATAAGTGGTAGTGAGCTTATTTAGCCTCTGTACCTAAGAACCAGTTAAAAGCTATATGTTCACTTTGAGCAGCATTTAGAAGACAAAGGCTAGGCACTGCATTTTAGTTATTAATTTAAACTGGTGTTGGTTAACCTCAAGTTTAATGCTTCCATTTTACTGACAATTGGCTGTCTCCAGGAGTGAAAAAATCCTAGTTACATCCACACACTCCTAATTCAGTTCAGCGTGCCATGCTTAGTTTTCTTGAAATGGGGAAAAAATTACATTTGCTGTGTGTACTATGAATTTAGTACAATCGGTCCATTGATGATGGTCCCTAGGGGGCAAAGAGAGATCATCTCAAAGCTAGGGTAAGATCAACATGCAGAATGTGTGTAATCCACACTGCTGTCTGTCCACCAGTCTGTGTTATTAACTGGACATTGGAATTGAAATAAGAAACCATTTCCTATGCAATGACAAGATAATAATTCTATAAGCAAATCTAAATTTAACCTTTCCACTAATTATGTTTGTTTTTAAAGGGGAAAATCCCCCATTTAAGTAAAAATCTCCATTTGTTATTTCACACTCAACTCTACATTTCTTTCAAAGCCCTACAGCTAGTTATAAATATAGCACTTTAGGTTCTCAGTACCAAGACTTCTCCAAACCTCTAAATCGCCTGATTTTTTGCATGCTGATACAGAAAGACAAGGGCTGTCCTTCTGTCTCATGCTGACACCTCAGTTTCATTAATCATGGGATTTTGGCTGCGTAATTCTTCTCTGCCCTCTCTGTCAGTCATTTGTTTTGCTTAGCACTGGTGCTCTTTCCTACCCCACATGCAATGACACAATTATTTGCACAGGGTCTCCAGAAGTACACTGAGCTAAACTCATAGGTCCCTGAAACTATGAGCAGGAGGTCATGCTTCTGCTCTTTATCTCCTACTAGCTCTGGTACTCACCAGACCCTCCTTAGAGATAATTCAGTGTGCTAAAATGACAGAATAAAAAACAAGGTTGGATAGTTTTCTGCTGCTCTACCTAGTGAGTTACATCAGCTCAGGAAGGGCTTGACAAATATTGAAACTGTTGTCCAGGTGGGGGACAGAGCCAGTGCAAAGCACAGCTCAGCTCAGGGAAAAAGTCCAAAACCTTTCCCCTTCCATAGAAGATGGTACCTTCTCCTGATCCCTTTTCATTTGCATTATTTTTAACCTTATCTGGTTGCCTGATCCAGTTCACAGTCCCCCAAATAGTTGCGTCAACAACTGAGTGAGTGACAGCCTGAGTGTAGAATTTCTTCCATCAGTTTCTCTCCAAAGGGCACATGATGTCTGAGCAGTGTTTTGCTTTAGACATGTTTATTAGGTTTGTTTAAATCAGACCATGCATGGAGGTGTTACCAGGCATGAAAGATGTGAATCTGGTGCATTCAGCTTTTATAAAGGTTCTTCTAGTCCACTCTGCTTTACCACAACAGGAAAAATAATATCATTTATGGTGGGCAGCTGTGGTATATTCCACAAACACCTTTGTTCTCGCATTCATCTTCTTACTTACCAGGGTTAGTCTCCACAGAAACTAGAGATAAGCTTGCACCCTTCATTATCCCTAATAAAGCTTCGTAACTACTCCCTAAGATATAAAGGATTTGCACTGAAGCTGCTAAGAAAATTCAGAGTTCATCTCATGAATTTTTTAGAATGAGATAAATCTGATCAGCAAGAGATAAATTACCAATAAGCTGGCTCATATACTTGTTTAAGGGCTACTTAGCTCCAGGAATGCATTTCAGAAAAGCACTTCCAGCTATCAGAAAATCATATATAGTGATAGGCTGCACTTCACAGTAGCAAGGTAAGTTTGATACTGTACTTTGGTTGATCATCAAAGCTGCAGAATAACAGGGGTAAATTTACCCGACTTCACAGTAGGATGCTTCAGACAAAGTGCCGCTGAGATTGGGTGGCAACTCAACCGACTTTTAGGAAAATGCCTCTAAGACCTGCCAGGACTCCAGCTGTACATTCTGCAAAACTTTCTCTCCATTAGATTTATCAGTTTTGTGTGGGCTAGACAAAGAGGTTCATAACTTCACACTGACATGTAGTTAACTGTTAAATGTCTGTGACATTTGTTAATCTGTTTCCAAATACAGCAATGGGTTTCTTTGGCACTTAATACCTCACTGATGCCCCTTGCTCAGTGTTGGGAGAAATTTCAGGTTAGTCTGGAAAACACTAGAAATTTGCATTCCCACAAGGTGAAACCCTGGTCCATGGATCACGGACCCAATGTATTCAGCAGAATCAAATCTCTACTCAGCACTTCTAAACTACCCATCTCCCATCAAGTTGCAACATGCAGCCAGAATTTGCACCTTTCAAAGGCAGCAGCAGAGGAAGAAAATGAAAATAAAGGTGGACATCCCTACAGTGTTTTGTTTCATCTCCAAACTGTTGAAAGCAGAGCAAAACTATAAATATACAGAAGAAGCCATCTGCTCTCAAAAACTTCAATGCACTAAAAGATCAGTAGATCTTCTTAATGTAAAGCCTGTAATTTCATTTCTTCAAAGCATTCTCACTTAAACATTTATTGCCACAAGTGTAAAGATCTCTGTGAGATTAATGTGAATATCGTTTTTGAAAAGAACTAATGGCCTGCACCTGAGATTGTCAAGCAGAGAGTCACAGCTTAATCTAAGCTCTATTGCTACATTTTTCCCATTTCACTTTCTCTGACCTTTAAAACCTAAGCATACTTGGATTTACTGACAGTCAAAATCACCTGAAAATTCAGGCTGAGTACCCAAATACACTGTACAAAGTGATCCTTTCTAAAGCAAGGTAGGGATTGGTAATATTGAGTCACTTGCCTACATACAAATTCTCAAGCAAGTCTGATTGCTACAAAAGTTTTAGAAAAAGGATAGTGAAACATTTGAAGAGCAAAAAAAAAAAAAAAAAAAGAAAAAAAAAAAAAAAAAAAAAAAAAGAAGAAGTAGAGTCTTATACTGAGACTGAGTCCTCTGGATCCCTGACCGCCCAGCTCAGAGGGCACAGCAACAGCTGAGCTGCAGCTGTCACTCAACAAAGTGATCAAAATGCAGATTGATAGCAGACCCTATGTGACCCTTACACTTTATCCTTTCAGGGTTTCACAGATTTTAATTCTCATGGATGCAGGATTTCTGAATGCTGAGAATATTATCAGAATATTCAAGCTGAGAATATTCATTCTAACTGGGAGATCTATATCTCTATATCTATGTCTAATGTATATCTATATCAGCTATATCTAAATCTATATATATCTAAATATAGAAATAAATATAGCTATTGATATGGCTATTTCACTTCCAGGTCTGCTTTATCTTTCAGGTGGAAGTGCTGATCCTCTGCTTTCCTGTCCTTAACCCACCCCTGCTTTAGCTCCTTTTAAGCAATAAAGCCAGTCCAATAAGCCTCCTTACTGCTTAGTGCCTCTGTGAACATTTTAGTTAGACTTGCAAAGGTTGCTAAACGTGATCCTCGATTCTCACAAGACTTTTCCTCACTAAATTACGGACATTCACCCAGCTGACATGTTCTTCAGCAGAATTCCAACACAGCCATAGTAGCCAATAATCCTGAGGAAACAGTAGCAAACCATTCCTCTAGGCAGTATAAAATTCGCAGTCACAGCCACCCAAACAAAAAAACAACAGCATGACCACAAGGATATAGCTAACAAGCAGCCCAACATCCACCTAATAACTGCAAGGAATGGTATCTAGAAAAAGCATGACTTGGGTCAGATATCTATATGCCTAAGAGATCAGGGAGCAAGAAAGCATTTTATACTATTCAGCCCAGACTAGAAAAGGACATTCCTAAGAGTACACTTGCTATTTTCCACTCTTTGATCCTACAAACAGTATCCAGTGGGATGATGGAGTTAAAAAAATGTGGCTGTTGTTCTCCTCTACTATCTCAGTTCACAATACTCTGGCACTGGTGAGCACTATGTGCAGAAGGAGGAGCAGAGGTTGGACACCAAAAAACTTTCAGAGTTTACAGTTTTTCCCTTCCTGTGATTTAAAAAGAAACTCAGGAAAGTGCACTTTTATTTGTTGTTGCCTATTAACAAACCCAATTTTTTCATCATACAGTACAATATCTCTGTGGTAACTCCAGAGAAAATTCATAGTTGTTCTTGGTAAAAATACATATGGGTTTTTGGTATATGTAGCCACTGAAATTAACCAGGTATGTTCTGGACCTTTTCATCTATTTGCCACTAAATAAGTAGTAATCACACATGGAGAGATTGTTACAATTTTTTTGCATAGGATTCAGTTTTGTTTTGTCAGAGATTTGCAAAACTCTTGTCAAAATCATGTTACTCCTGGTTTGACTGGATATAATGAAGTTTTCACAAGGGCAAAGTTTAGATAGACAAAGAGATACAAATATAAGGTCACTTAAGTGAGGCAATCTGAACTGGAATGTACATTCTGAATGTACAAATCTGTAGACTTTTTACAAGGCTTTCCCCTCAACCCTGCACAGCTCTTCAAACAGAGAGTATCAGCTGGTGACTGAAGCACAGACCAGAGTCAGCTTTTATTTTTGGCTTGCATACAGATTTGTTGTGTGACCTTGATCAAGCAGTTTAACCTCTGCATTTCCTTATTAGTAAACAGGAATAATCACCATCCCTGACCTCATAGGCTTAATTCATGAATACTTGTAAAGAGCCTTGAGATCCTTGCCTGTATGTTGCTATAGGAACAAGAAGTAAACCTACAATACAATCATGTATGATGCTTTCATGATCCCAGTCACAGCAGTACTCAAGCACTCCAGCCTTTCATTTTAATTTGCAGTAATACCATTATTGGGAGTGAAATAGCAGCAATGTTCTGTTTCATCCAGTTTTGGAGATGGGGAAATGAAGTACAGGCAATAAATTGACCTCAAAATTGTGTTTTGGATTAACTTTCAAATTCAGTCATATACATGAGGTAGATATAGGGAAGACTGAGGAAAAGAGACTCAGACTTAGATTTCCCTTAACATGGTTCCAAGTGTACACATGTACAGATCATATAGGCAGGATGGCCATGCTGCACTTAGCTGGACATCAAAATTTATCTGCCCTTCTTGCTAGACAGCTGCTAAGCACTTCTTAATAGACTTAAGACATACATTGCAAAACAATGATAGCAGTTTTAGACAGCCTAGGAAACCCACACACACTTATCAAAAGGTAACAACATGGCTTCATGGAAACTGAGTGATCAGTCAGTAGTGCAGTTCACTAGGGCATAGCATAGGCACAAACAGGGGAGACTTCCTGCTCTGCGTCAGTCAGTGGCACAATTCACACTGACAGCAGGCAGTGAAGGCTCAGTGACTACATGACCAACTCAGAATCAAAGAAGGAAAACTGCAGTAGGTCTATTATATATCACATTAATCCTCTGCCCAACCAGTCTATTCCATGAGTGTCACTGGGAGCTGGAATTAACACACACATTTTTATGTTACATTTTCTTCTATATGTTGACATTTGTGATAAGATTTCTGCAATAAAGTTTGTTTACTGACAGGCTTCCTTTGTTGTTTTTCCCCAGTCACCAACATTGCAGGCAGACAGTTTAATCACAACATTGCAGATTGGGAAGTGCTGAAATATCTCTGCTCTAAGCCTGCTTTACAATCTACTAACAGAACACGTGGCTAAATTATCATATGACTTAATCTATTGATGTAAAAGCCAGCATGGAATTTATATGGTGAAAGAATGCTTAAGTATAAAAGAATTTATACAGCAAATAATTTCAACTGATGCAGATTCAGCCACTCACTCACTCACTGTCAAGATGCACAAGACTGCATCTGCTGCTACAGACTACTCTTCAACTTTGAAGAGTTAGTCTATGTCATTAGGATGTACCACAGTCAGCAAGCGTTCCCTATGGCTGAAAAACAGTTTCTGAATCAAGATCATCATAAAGTACAAGATTCTAAAGTTAAACCACTGTAGGACATGGGATAAAAGAGAGGAAGAAGTAATTTATCTTAAAAATATATGTTATTATATGTTTATAATTTTTTACAATGTTTATAGAAAAGTTTTGAACTATCTTCCATTTCATTTTTTTTAAAGAAGCTGTGGATTAAACCTCCTTCATAAAGCCTTCATAAATATTTTTTCTACAGTGCTGTAACACAAGCATTTGACCTAATGCTCCTTTTTTCTTAGATTAGACAAACAAAACCTTGGCAGCAGTTTCTGGACACTAGTATAATCAGCTGGGTTCCCTGTGAACCCAAAGATACACTTTAGAAAAAAGAGTCTATTGAAGACCATTTTCTTTAAGGCCCTTATCAAAATGCTCATCCTGAATATCCCACTGGCGACATACAGCCCAGGAACATTAGATGCACCTTATAAAAAAGTATTTTTGGAAGCCCAACTAAATTTGACAAACCAGCTCTTAGTATTATTTTGACTGTCTGCCAACCCTGAGGTTTGCACAAAATTATGATCTTCAGTACCTTTGCTAAGGAACAGTGCAAACAACACATTTGCAGCCAAACCCTGTTTATTAGCATGGGAATTCAGTAGGTTGAGCTGGTAAACTGCTGCAAACTTGGCTAACACAGCTGGGGTACTGTATGAAATCTCTGTGCTGTAGAGTAGCATCGTATGAATCAGCAAACACAGAGAAATAATCACATTGGTATGACATGTATAGGAGTCATTGTTGGTCATTTTATATCAGGCACTATATCTTTGGTCTCTTTTGTGGATTGAGTTAGAGTAATCCACAAACCCAGATTAAAACATAACAAAACACTGTTCCTCTGGTTAGGTAGTTTTGACTACTTTCCTCTCATCAAAGGAAAAGCAGGGCAGAATCAGAGATCAGATCTTCTTCATTTGATCCTACACAAGAAAGGAGACAAAAAGACAAGTGAAAAGAGGCTATAAGCTCTCCTGTTGGGATTTTGCCAGGGATTTCTCTCACATGAACAATTATTGGAAAGACCAATACCCTGAAATTTCATAACCTGGCTTCTGCTTTTTCCACTCCTGCTTATAAAACCTTTCTATTACCACCACAGGTTGTCTGTGACTGACCCTATGCTTTTAGCATGGGAGGGGACTTCCTTTTCTCCATCTTTCTTTTCCAGGCTGTTTCTGACAAACTCTGAGTACTTGGTCTCTTTGACACTGGTAATTATCCCACCAATCCTGGTTACAATATGTCAGCTGGAGGCTAGAATAAAAGCAATAACTAACTGTAGAAAAGCCCTATAAAAATGTTATATGCTACTGGTCTCAGATTATGCTACTGGTCTCAGATTATCTCAGCTTTTACATGTTCTAGAAGGTCGAAGTCTTCATCTCTGCCATGCCCTACTGCCCTTTTTTCACTGTTTAGGCTTTCTAAAGCCTGGACTCATGTTCACATTTTTAAAGATTTCATGCAATTTGCTTGTGAAAGCTGCCATATTATCACCTACTTCCCTGTCAAAGCTGCAAAAGCCAGCAAAGCTGTTATTATTATCACTCCTCACATAGTTAAGATGCAATAGCAGTGCAAATAGCAAAGCAAGAGAATGTTTTAAAGAAAAATATTGCCCATTAAAATTTGATTACAGTAAGCCAGGCTTTATATTATTACAGAAAGAACTGCTGAGAACTGGAGTGCCTCCATGCTCACCAGCAAAGTTATGTGTCCATTGAGTCGGTGAGGAAGGAACAGGAAAGGATGATGAAGATAGGGGAGTGCCGGGAGATAGAGAAGCTGAATAGCACTCTAGTCCCCAGTGTGTGCAAACACTCTTTCTCCTTTGGAAATCCAGACAGAACATGAGCTATTCCTGCTTCCTGCTCTAGAACTTCTGCTCCTTAGCTGAATGGCACAGCTCTTGCTTTTCGCACCAGCAAGAGGTCAGTCATCACATAAGCACTGCCAAGTGTTATAATTACTGTGTCCACGTGGTCACTGCGTCTTATTGCCCAGTTATTTCATAACTGAGCGCTAAGTACTGCACCAGCTCCACGCACACAGCTCTCACTGACTTCTAGGGCTCCCTTTACACATAGGTCTGTTGGAATCAACGTTTTTCATGACTTTATTTACTTGACCTGTCAATATTTTGGAGAACATGATGGTGCTTTGGAACGATTGCGTATTTGCCTTGTATACGCATTGAAGCTGAACTTACATGTGTATCTCTTGCAGAATTCATTCATGAGGAAAACCATACAAGTTTACAAGTTAATAATCTCCCTGGATGTCAAAATCCAGGGCAGATCAGGATGTGCATTGTGTTGGCAGTGCTGCAAACTGGGCTGTTTTAGTATTAACAGTAAATTTCCTAGCCTCAGTAAAACTTTTAATAGGTTTTGCAGCAGGTTAATAACTAGCCATGGATATTTGCCATAAGTAATGCAAAGCACAGAAAAAAAAAGGTCCAACTATTAAGAAAACAGTAGCTTGAGTTATCAATTCAATAGAAAGACTCCAGTGCTTTCTTTTAGATTTACACTTCTGAGTAAAACAGATATGCCACCTTTGTTAGAAAGAACAGTGACTTCCAGAACCAACCAATCAGCACATTTTAGATCCCAAATATTCCAAACCAACACCAAGTAAGATTTTCACCAAGTAAGATTTTGTTATGGCTCCTAGCTGTAGAACGTGACTGAGTAGTTCACACTACATGGGTTCCAGCTTCAGCTACATAACCAATGAGACAATATTTAGGTGCATAGAGCAATGTGGCAAAGTATCTTCAGCTGCTCCACCTCACCATCTAGTACATAAATAAAACCAGCCTTGAACCAGACTGTCTACTGGGATGACAGACATGCAGACACACATTCTGCCATTCTGGTTTTGGGAATAGCAACTTCTGGAAAGGGGAACATGAACACCCGAGAAAGAGTTTTTTCTCAGAACATAGACTGGTTTTTTTATCCATTCTAGGAAGATAAAAAGCAGTGAGATCCTTATGGTGACTCTTGAGATAGCCACCCCACAGCAGTCACCGGTGATAGCCAAGAGGAAGGAACCACTCTTCTGGGGCTATGTTTCATCAGACACTAGTATTCTGTGATCATTCCCCTTCCCTCATTTTCTTCTGGTTATAAATTATGAGATATAAAGCATGTGTAAGCTATGTAACATTCTGCCCCTCTTGTCTGTCCCTGGAACTGCCCCTTCTGCCATCCCCAAATTTTCTTCTTGTGGCTGTTTACAGAGTGCAAGTAGAAAGTAGGTCAGACAAATGGAGACTGTCAGATGACTAGTTTGAATTTATAGACATGTTGTTGTCTCTGTAGAACCATAGCGTTGTTGTTACAAATCCCTAAAAGTTTGTTTTAGCCTGAAAGGCTATTAGACTTACTTCACCAGCAAAGGAGAAGGCTTTCTGCAGGAATTTCATCTGATTAAGTCAACAGAACTCTGCCTGCAGAGCACAGCTTCCAAACATTTGGCTTCATTTTTGTATCATTTATTCTTTACCTTTTCCTGCTCATAATGGAAACACTATGAAAAGCCTAAACAACTTAACAACTGGGGTTTATTTTCCTTTTTGCCCCTCACTTTGCCCACACACTCCAACACAAAAATCTCATTTAGTCATGACAGCTTAGAATCATAAGCAGCCTTGGAAACATGTGTTTCATGTATTGATATGCTTCATACAGCCACGTGACAGCGTCCCACCGTGCCATGAGGAGTGCACACCGCAAGGGCTGCTCCTAATGGCAGGGAAGGGGAGTACAATTTACAGCTCTTTTAACTCCTCTAGCAAAGACACCACCAGTCAGTTACTGTGGCAAATAAAATATTCTGACAGAAGTATGATTGAAGTTGACAATAGTCCCACAAATGTCAGCAGAGTTTCCAATAGTGTTGACAGTTTTAGTGAATTCACGGCAAAGTAAGCAGTAACTGCTCCATTAGTCCTATGGTCTGGCAAGGCCAGAATGACAGTTTTAATGTTTTATTGTCAAGTCACCTGTCAGAACAACTGACTGTTGCCTCTAGACTCCTGTTAGCAGTGTGAAACATGGTACAGTAAATAACCATAAGCTGGTACTTTCTTAGACTGTTTTAAAACATATTACAGCAGCAACCTCAAGCAGTGCTTCAATTCTAGTCTCAACAAAACCCTAACCACATTTATTGGCTTAAGCAAAAGATTAACCACTTCCTCTTGTTCTCAAAAAAAATCTGACAGCAGAGTAGAAGTGCGGAGAAAAGAAAGTTCAGAGAGGCCAATCAACATACCAGTGGTAAAATCTTAATACTACTAAAATCCATGGTAGTTTTGCTATGAATTCAGAAAGACCAAAACTTAACTTTATATGTTTGCTTCTGTGTTGCTCAGAGAAACAAATAGAAGATATGGTGGTCATTGTTTCTCCCATTCATATGGAAGCCCTTCAGTGGTGAGGCTATATGGGAGTAAATCATTAGATTGGGACCACAAGTGGGTAGAAGTCAAGGTATAAATTTTTCTAATAAAATTCCCTTTGGAAAGGTCCCTCAGGAAATGTTTTAACTGACAGAATACAGAGCAGCCTTTAAACTGGATGAAAATCAGAGGGAATGGAAAACTGGACCCCTCCCCATCTATATTGCCCACATTATGCCTGCTGCAAAGTTTACATTTCCCACTATTTGTTTTCTGTAGATATATTCCTATATTTGAATGCATTGAAAAATCTTGCCCTAAGAAGTAAGGTCTCTCCCTTTTTTCAAGAGGATACTGAAATGTTGACAGTGGCTACTACTTAGAATTTCTTTCTGTAAAAATGTACAACTTCAACTACCATGGGTAGGATCCCTCTGTCCTTATGAATCTGCCTCACCAGGTGGAAGCTGGGTGCCCGTTCTCACCAGCTGCATAGGGACTCAGTAACAGGAGGAGAAGTTCTCTGATTTAAATGGGGTAATTCCTCCTATCATAAAATACACTTCTAAAAGAAATGAGATCTCTTGAGGGAAACTCAGCCTTTCTTTTAAAAAATATTTTTAAAGCAAGTGTTTTATGATTAATCTCATTAACTCTTGAATTCAAGTAATTCACGGATCCAAATAAGAACATGAAAACAAGTGTATTATTACCACATCTGAAAAAAAAGTTCTAAAACTCTTAAGCTGCAACTACTTTCCTTTGCAACAGAAACTTATAAGGGTTTCAGCTCATAAACTCATGGTACCTGATAGCTTTTGCATCTTATGCTTTACGATGACACCTGGGTATTTCTAGTTTATCGTATCTATGTGTTCAGCATGAAAGAGCTGAAGGTCTCAAGAGACCTTCCAAACTCATAAGGCCTTCCTAGTCAGCTAGTTAGATTATTAGTCATGTGCCTTCTGAAGCTATTAAACTTTCAGTTGTTAGATTTTCAATACTTTTCACTTAGTGCTTCCTTCCTGAACACAAGTATTTTTACTTTTTCAAGGCAACAAATCCAGATCTCTTTAGATAGTACATTGCTAATTGCAAGAAATTCAATGAGTACCACAGACTCAGAGTTAATAGCTTACTTATTTTGCAGTAGCCACCAGTTCCATACACATAACCTCAAAACTTCATTCCAACCTGTTGTTTGTAATCACTATTTTTTTCCCAACAGGTTGTTTCTCATCACTAATGTTAGTGATATTGTTGCAGTGACATGACTTTGCTGATACATTATTTCAAACTTCATCTAGTTTTATGCCATTGGAACCTGGACACTCCTCCATAAAATTTTGGAGACAAAAAATTGCAAAACATGCCAGCTATATTAGCCATCTGAAGGTTATAGTAAAAGACTGTGACCACAAGAGAAGCCCATTCTGCTTGGTGCTGTCCAAACAGGGCTTGCTTACATCTCCAGCAAGGCATGACTCTATTGTATCAAGGGATACTTTACATAGGTGGACTGCAGGCAGTTCAGCAGTGAAGCTACAGAACCTGGCACAGTCTGCAAAGCCTGCCTGAAAAGCAAATTCAGAAAGTTAATCTGCGCTGAATTCTTTGCTGCTGAATCTATCCTGATAAGGGTATTTGACTGATGTTAATTAATTTAAAGCTAATTTAAGTATTTCTATGTAAGATGGAGTAATAATGTGATTGCTGTATAAATATCTCTGTAGTAAGATATGGCACTTTCTTGTGGTTGCCAGAATTAAAGAAGGGTAATGGCATGAGAAAACAGGGACACAGTGAAGACAGGTGGCTTCTTTAATTTCCTGCTGAAAATGGTATCCATCTACAGACACAAACCGCCTGGCATGAACTACAGGGAATGGCTACAGAAACACATAATTTCCAAATTTAGCCTCTACATATTTCAGAAGAAACATCTGTGGTTTAAGACAGCCCAACATACCTTGCTTTCCTTTATCAGCACAGTGTCAGCTTCCTGTCAAATTCTTGTCAACTTCACTTCCCAAATTCACCCTTCTATTTCCTCAGTCTGAAAAACAAAAATAACAGCAACTCAAAAGTTAGCAAAAGCAAGGGTGGAAATAGTGCTAATGATGGATATTTATTGTCTTTTCAACTCACTTTAAGGGCTATGAAATCCACATAGAAGAGTTATTTCTCTAAAAGATCAACTTACTAATATTTTCTGTCCACTGCCAGTTGCAGCTCTCCTAACATACCTGCACTGCTGACTGCATGAGTCACTTGGAACATGACATCAGACCTTCAGCATCAGGCAGTGATGGCATTAAGCAGCCACTGACCAATAGGTTGAAATATATACAGGAGGTCTGCTACACTGATGCTGTTATACAGTCCTCCGAATTTCTTGTTTCCAAACAATCTTCTGATACATTTAACATCAGTATACAATGGTCAGTTTTTTAGCTCAAGCTGGGAATTGAAAAAGAAAACAAAGATGACAAAATCGTAAATACACAATAAATTTTAAAATGTAACTTCTGAGGCTCCTTTGCTTCTTGCTTTTTTGTCAAGTCTTTTAGCTGACTTAAAAAGTGATAACCAACTCTACAACTGGAATAGTTTATTTCTCAACCTTGAAAAACAAGCCATTGAAAAGTAAAACTGAAATCAATTTTAAAGGACAGACTGAAAGGAACTTTTTCAACAGCAAGCTCACAAGCAGCTTGGAAGAGAAAGTAAATAAAAGAGGACAGAAAAATGTTTGAAATTCATGTAATACAATGTTCTGATTTAACAGTAGGTTGACTACTTGTGCTGGTGACTTGGTTCTCCAAGGTAGGACAAACTCTTAGACAAGTCCAATATAGTGAAAACATGGTAATTAATGTCAAAACATACAGTTCTAATGTTTAAGCCTAGAAACTAGATGCTAACTGTCCATACATGGGAACTCAAATCTAGGAGCTTATACTCAGATGCACACAGCAAAGCCCCTCATGGTCTGTTGTGCAATCTGCTCTAGACTCATCTGTACCACCACAGTAAGGGGCCAGGGAAGGAACTGCCTTATTTGGCCATTAAGTTTTCAAACTGGCTCCTACTGCCACAGCCCTAAATCCCACTGACTTTTGCTTGGAACTGGATTCAGACCCTAAAAATCAGCTGTAATAAGGCTCAGTCACAAATTAAGCAAAGTGTTTAATTCCCTCTCTGAACTGCTGAAGTTATCTAATACCAGATGATCAAGTCACATAATTTCAAAATAAATATAGGCTGCTTTTAAGTTATTTTATCATTTGAACACCTTATTGGTAGTAGAAAGTAATAGAAGCAGGACAGAAGGTAATGATACTCTAAGAACAACATTCCAAAACAATTAATTTACCCAAAATCCCAAAACGGCTCTCAATCTGTGCTCCACACAGCCTATAATTGTGCTTAAGATTATCACGACCCAGGTGGAGGACCTTGCCCTCGCTGAAGCCTATAAGGTTTGCATGGACCCACTTCTCAGGCCTGTCCAGATCCCTCTGGATGGAATCCCTTCCCTCAAGCATTTCAGCTGCACCACAAAGCTCAGTGTCACCAGCAAGCTTGCACTTGATCCACTGTCCATGTCTCTGAGAAAGGTGTTAAACAGCACCAGTCCCAACAATGATCCCTGAGGAACATCACTGGTCTCAACTTGGACATTGAGCAGTTGACCACAACTCTGAATGTGATCACTGAAAGGAAATAGAAAAAACCACAAAAGATGTGTTCAAGAATTGAAATTCGTTGCTTCAGAAACTAACCAGGGCACAGTGTGGTTGTTCAAATCCTGGAAACAGAGATGGTCAGCCAGTTGCATCTTCTCCAAAAATATCCACTGTGTATCTAACAGTGTGAAGACTACTTTCCTAATAAGCTCAAAAACTTAATGCAGGAAGAAAGGTTGAAACACTGAAAACTTTAGGCATGGATGAGTTTGACACTTTATTCTGGAACAATCATTGGACAACAAAGAACTCTTAACCAGGAAAAATAACAGCCAGCAGAAGTCTGTGTGCATTCCTGCTCTACTTCCAATTCCCCTGAGAACCTGGGAAAAAAACTGGGGAAGTTAAAACCGTTCCCGCAAGCAAACTAAGTTCTCTTTTGGCCTGCTGTTATTACAATAAAAGAAAACCTATTACAACCAACTTTAGTCAGCTATGGCATGGATTTCTAGAGCTGAAAGAGTCATCCCCAGCTTTAAATTCAATTAAGAAAAGAAGTATTTAACAAGTAATTTATCTGTTTTATTTTAGGCAGTGGCATCGGGATGAGAAAAATTGTGCTGCAAAATGAAAACAACAAGCCCTATAAATTTCCCTGTTTCCCTCTACACACAATAAATGAAGTCCAGACGAGGAATTGTCTGTGTTTAGTAAAATGAATCCCACCCAGTAAGCCTGTGGCATACAGAAACTTCTCCCAGAGGCCTTTTGTTATAGCTGTTACAGTTTCCATCATTCCCGACTATCAGGCAACAACAGTGCCTTCTTGATGATCTCTAGATGTGCAATGGAATCACAGATATTCAAAGTTCTTCCAGGATTTCTAAGCCATCAGATCCTACTCTATGTATAGTATGGATCTGAGGGGTACACCTTACCATGTAAATACTCTACATGATAAACAGGAAAGAAATAGATCAGAGAAACTCTTTTTTCCTACATTGGCTACACAAACTCCCTCCCTCCCATTGCAGAGACTTAGGACAAAATCTGAAAGACTGAAAACTGCAAGACATGCTAAAAAATTTTTTAAAAATTACTAAGCTGCATTCTTGATCAGAAAAGCATAATACTAACAACCCAGAATCTACAATACAGCATGAGAAATAATCTTTGGTTGAAGACCCACATCATCTTCCTAACTCAATTTTTATAGCAATATTGAACATTGATGGAGGAGATTTGCTATTGATCCTCCTACTCAGAAGCTGCTATAAATGCCAAGGTGAGCATTGCTCATAGTGTAAGCTAAGCTTGATAACAGTCTAATATCTGAAAATCCAGGTTTATTTATTATTTTATTTTTAAAAATCTGCACATGTGATAAAAAAGCAGTCACTCTTTGGATAGGGCATACCATCACAATGCTCTTTTATGCTCCCTCAAACAACTGGTACCCAGAGCAGGTGGCACTGGCATATCTCTGACTCCAACAATTACTACAAACACCTTATTTTTCCACCTGAATAGGTCCCCAAAGGACATAATAGTTGCAGAAATTATGTAGTATACAAGTGGCGTTCACCATCAGAACCATTTCACCAGTAGAAAACCAGACCTCTTATTAGATTTTGTTATAGAACAAAGTCTTGTCCATCCTACAACAAACAAAACCACTGTTATCAGTTAACAATAGAGCTATCAATTATCAGTACAGCCTCACTATTTTATAGAAGGCTTTTGAGTACCATGTTCACTTTGCAGCTCCTCATCACAAGAAAGACATTGATGTGTTGGAGTGAATTCAGGGGAAGGCTACCAAGCTGACTGGGAGACAAAGCACATGATGTACATAGATGGAAGAATTGTGTTGGTCCAGTCTTCATAAGAGAGGAGTTAGGGGAGACCTAATTGGATAGGAACCTGAACAACCTGATCCTTTTGAACCTGCTCTGTGCAAGCAGTTGCACTAGGTGACCTTTCAGAGGCCCTTTCCAACCCATGTAATTATATGTTTCTGTGAAATGAATCAGAAAGTGAGAAGAAGACTAAATACAGCCATGAGGAAGCAGTTTCTATGGCTTTAACACACACTTCCATCAGTTCTTGAAGGGTGCTCAGTCAATATTCAATACTCAGAAGCAGTCTCACCTAGTTGCCTGCCTAATAATGACATGTTAATATAGTTGGGTCTACGTACAGACACTCAGACTGCCCACAAATCTCATCCCCTTTACAGCAAGCAACAATACAGCTGTCCTAAGGACAAGGAACTGTCTCATCTGCAGACAACTGAATTAGCAGGGCACACAGCCTATCCACAAAGCAGTGAGGCTGCTCTTGAATGACCTTTAAAATTTCAGCACTAACTAATGTTTCTCCTGCAAGAGAATCAGCTGTTTTCATGTGCCCCCAGATTCAGGAATAACAACACCCTAACAAGTGCAGAATGAATAGTTAACACATTTGGCTTCAAGACGAATGCTGAACAGCATTACAGACACAGTTACCAAAATCCCCTTACATGCTGTGTATATTTTGCCAATACAATCTGAAGCCATGAAGAAATATATTGCCAACCGAAGCAACCAAATGTAAATGCATTCTGCCAAAAGAACTTGCTGGCTACACTATGCCAACAGAATGTTTGCCAGCTAGATCTCCTCATGCAGAAAAGGCCATGGATTGCCACTGTCTTTCAGACTCTCTGTCAGATTCCAGTATTAAATGGATGGATTAACATTTTGCAACCAACAAGGTGACACTAGTTATCTTCATGACTGTTTTTAGTCACTAGTAAATACTAGTCGACACTAGTCAACATGTCAATTTACACCATCATCTGTACTGAACCTTGCAAACACAAGGCTGCAAATATCTGCAACTGCCTAAGTAGATACACCAGAGATGTGGAATCACTTAAGAACTCTGTGAGGTTTCTTAAGCTGCCACATTTGTACAGGCTTACTACTCCACCTTGTACACTCAGACACAGCAGACAAGATCCTGAAGTACCTTTGCATGTGCACTAGTACAAATCAAAAGGACAGATGTCTCATACTAACAAAAATGCTAAGTTGTTGTTTATGGTTCACATTAGGATTTGAATTTTGCAGTCTCAATAATAAAACTACCTTGCCAGATAACAAGGTGGTGATGCAGAGTATTTGAAAGTTCTCTGAAAAAAAAGTTTTTATTCCTGTTTACTGAACCAATGAATAAGGAACTTTGTGGGGACATAGTTAACCTGATTCAACTTCTTACAAGGGTTTGAAAGTCTATCCAAAGAAAAAGAAATAGAATAATCTAAGCATAATCTGGTGATGAACCACAAAAAAGATTCAGACAAGGCATCTGATTTGCCATTTTCCCAAAACATTTAATGTTCAACAATTAACCTATCAGAAGTATCTAGAGCTTCTTTTATCTTCAAGAGAAAACAAAAACAATTGAAAGTAGTTTAAATTTTTTACTTGATTAAGAGGGACTTCATTAATAAGAAGGTCTGGGAGAGAAGACATAAATGCTGTCAAACCGACAAGTTAGCAAAAGGAAGCTACAGTTAGCCTTGGAATCCTTTCTGTAGAAATTACAGTACATTGAAGAACAACGTGTAATAATTTTGGCCACATCTTTTGTGAGACATTTACTGAAAAATGAAATAACAAAGCAAACTTTCAGTCAAAGGCAACATTCTAACAGATCATCTCCACTCCCTCAGCAGAGCATAACAGAGGTCCAGTATAGATGAAGGACTGATGAGTAAACAGATTACCCAAAACTATCAATAACAACACTCAAATACTCTGATGGTATATATAGACTAAAATATGGGACCTGTTGAAATAACAGAACAGCCAATGCCTCATGTAGCAATGGAACTAGCACACAGGAAAAAAGAAGAAGCTACACAATTATAGATCCCATGTCTTATGCCTATACTAGAATGCAAACAAAAACCTAAAAATATTATGTCCACCAGAGATATTGCAACAATGTCATAGAAAAGCTGACCTTGCAAATCCCATGAGCAATATTAATCAGATGGTCTCTGTCATGAACACTATACAGCATTTACAATTAGCACTAACACAGATTAATAAGAGCTACTGGTATCCTATAAAATTGATATCAGGCAGTCATATTCAGTAGAAAAATTATTCTGTCCAAATGAGTTACAGTTAATGACTCCCACTGCAATGAACTTCACTAAAATTTCTCTGGTCAGGATTCTAAATCCAGGAAGGCTCTCACCTTCCCAAATTTGCTCTGATTTAGATCCCAGTAGTAACTAAACCAAGCTGATCAAAACCATTAAGGGGAAAAAAGATATGTGAAAACAACTGCTGACTTAAAAACTGCAGTCTGACACCTCTCAGGCAGCAAGATGTCTCAGGAACTGAATCATGCTTATTATCTAAAGCCGTTCAGAAACCCTCTTTAACCACTTCATTTTACAAGTTAGAGAGAATTTTGCTTTTGACTGCCATAGTTATAGGATTGGCCAGTCCTGACATGAGTTGAGACATCCATCTATTAAAGATCTGTTAGAGAAGCACACACAGTAACACTTGCATCATCACTGAAATAATTTTCCTTTAAAAAGCAGTTACCACATAGTCATGTGGAGCAGATAAAAATACTACCAAAGTAATTACAATGTAGACCAGCTCTGACTCTTCCAATCTTTGTACTTTGGTGTAGTTCTTGTTGAAAAAATGTCACTATTCAAGTTCTGTGTTGTTCAGATTACTAGAGATGGATATTCGTCCCACCTACTTATTCTTCCCACTTTAACACTGTTGTGAGGAAGTATTTCTGACATCCACCTACACCAGAAAGAATTTGGTCTACAGCCTTTTTAAATCGCACTACTCTGAAAGACATATTCAGATAGCTGTTATAGACAGATCATTTTGTAATACCTGCTCTTTATAGTTCTACCTATGCCCCCCCCAACAGGTCAGTTCTGAAAATCACCACTCTAGCTGCTATTTCTAGGGCAGGTGCTCAGCTTTCAGAATAAGTGTTAAGATCATGCATCAGTCAGGTCTAGCTAGAGGCTAGCTGGGTAACACATGGATTCAGCTACAAATTCAGCTATTTTCATTTATAGAACTTATTTTTGTTTACTGAGCTTATTGCTTTAAAACAGGTGGTATAGTAACCTATAACTTTTATTTTGGCTACAGGAAGCAGTTTTTCCATTACAGCCTTAGTAAAGTCCAAATAGAAAATACAGGCTGGGTGGGAGAAGCATATTTTGGAGAATTCTTGGGGTTAATGTTATTTAAAGCTCCACTTCCTGTGAAATACTAGAGCCCAAATCAAGTAGGTGCAGGTTAAGATGAGATTAAATGGTATTCCTTCAGTAACTAATGTAACATTCCTTCTTCACATTTTCTGGCCTGAGGGTGAGAGCATTGCCATGGCTTGGGAAAATCTTGGTGGATGTTTCCTTGTTGAATAGTACACTTAGAATCTCTAAGTCCCTGAGCATTGTCTTGAGTAGACAGTTCTTGTTCTATGGATGTTGATAATCACAACTAAGCTTATCTTTTGGGTAATTACCTCTTTTAATGCTTTAATTCTTTATTAGAGGCATTTCCAGGACAGCATTGGCATTATCACTTCTCACTTAGGCTTCTGGTGACTGAGCCAGGCTAAGGGTTAACACTGGCTTAATTAATGTTTGGTGTGCTATTGTGTGAGTGTAGACTTTGAGCTTGCTTAGTCTCCACAGACTTACCCTCCTATTTTAAGTTTTTCAGGGAACAGAATGCCATAATACTGCTGTCAACTAAAGGCCTGTTTAGGCCTCAAGACATCAAACTCAGGATGACATAATTTGAGCATATGACCAGCCTGAACTGGATTTGTGAGAAATGCTTTTTTTTCAGGAGTGTCTGAAAAAAACCTGCCTTTTCTTCCAGCATGAAGTATTTCAGCTGGAAGAACCTGTTTCTACTAAAGCATAGTTTCTATGTCTGAGAACTACTATAAACTTTTTCTAGTGTTAAAATGAGTATCTATGTAAAGTTCACTGAAATTGCATATGTTAAATAAAAAATCTTTAAAGACATTTTAGAAGCTGATCTTCTCAAAATATAAGTGAGCTTGAAATATTATTCAAATCATACAGAAAGCCTTTTTAAAATTACATTCTGAATACAGCTGTGCATCTTCAGTTTGCTATGGAAAGGTGAAGAGTATTGTTAACACCTGTTCATGCCTTGTAGCATGGCATTTGAAACTGGCAGCACCCAGCTCTTTAAAAGCCAAGGTCTATTTTGCTTTTTGAAAAAGTTTTACTTCTGTAAAACTTAAAATGTTTGGATCATCTACTAACTGTGATCCATATAAATTTTAACAGTAAAGGGATGAAATATTCTTGTTGTAATATAATTACATTCTCTGTAATTAAGGTGTGACTTTGCTTGGTGTTGTCTTAGATTACTATCACTATTGCTTTTTCATACAGGCATAAATATATGCTTAAACACTAAAACTTTGAAATCTGATTTTATTATTGGTAGATCACAGTTAATGTACAGGAGGACAGGACACTCAGAACCTAAGGCTCTTTTAGAACTCCCTGCAGAATCAAACATAACTCTGCAATATCAGTCCAGTTCCTTTGACCTCACTATGATCATTCCGTAGTTTGTCTTCCTGTAATTTAAATATCCAGGAATCCTGTTTCCAAAAGTCAGCTTTATCCACTGGTCACACAGAGCATTCTTTTGTGGTGGCAGCATTAACAGCACACAAAAAATAGCTGTGCACTAAAAGTAATTTCTTGTAACTATAAAACATAATTTTATTTATTAATTCTATTCTGTACCTTTCTATATCAAAAACTTAAAAGGCAACAGCTGTTGGTATACAAGCTGTTGAACAAAGTATACTAGATCATTTGTAGAATCAGTTCTTGCTCTGAAAAACATAAGCATCTTTACTTCCATCCTTAACAGAGTTTTATTCTGGTTGCCACATCTCTCCTACCCTCAGTAATTTCCATGTTATTCTACTTTGTCTCAGTGCTATTAACAGCCATTTTCTGACAACTTCTTCAAACTCCCTGCAATTCCAACTTTAAAGGCCCTTGACACTGTCTCTGTTTAATATCCTCACAGACAAGCTGACAATGTATGGGTTATATCAGTGGATAGTGAGGTGGATTGAAAACAAGAATGGCCAAGCTGGGAGGGTGGCAAAGTCCAGCTGGAGGCAAGACACTGGTGGTGCAACCCAGGGATCAGTACTGGGGCCAGCACTTTCTAATGCTCTCATTAATGACATGTGAAGAGACAAGAGCACATCCTCTGCAAGTTCACAGTAACACAAAACTGGATAGAGTGGCTAATACACCACATGGGCACACTGCTTTCCAGAGAAACATTGACAGGAAGGAGAAATGAGGAAAACCTCATCAGGTTGAACACAGGGAAGTGCAAATTCCTGCACCTGGGCTTTAATAACCCAAGACTCCAGTACAGGCTAGAGGCTGACTGACTGGAAAGCAGCTCTGCAGAGGAGAACCTTAGGTGTTCAGCCCAGAGAAGAAGAGGCTCAGATGGATCCTGTCCATGTGTATAAATACTGCATAGGAATAAACAAAAAAGAGGGAACCAGACTCTGGTAGTGCCCAGCATCAGGGTAAGAGGCAATAGCTGCACATTAAAACACATAAAATTCATGTGGGCACATGAAAAACACATGTGGACAAAAACCCCTTCTTCTTCCTCCACGTGAGTGATCAAACCATGGACATTGTTGCTAAGAGATGGTGTGAAGACTGAATCCTTTGACATACTCAAAAACAGCTGGATGCAGCCCTAAGTAACCTGCCCTAGCTGACCCTGCTTGAGCAAGGATTGAACTAGATGATCCCCAGAGGTTCCTTCCAACCTCAACTATTCTGCAAATTCTAAAACAGAGATATTGCTAACATTTTTGCTACCATATTTTCTTATAAAACCCACACGGAAACAGGACTGAAAAGGACCAATTAAACCTCCAGGTTGTTATCATCTCAATGTCAAAATGTTGTTTTCTTAAACCCACCAGTCCTAAGAGAAGACTTCCACTCTCACGCCCCATAATTGAAGGTTGGGTGTCTAGAAAAACCTTACCGTAAATTATTTTAGCCACATGTTCTTATCCCCACATTGTTTTTCAGTCTAACTATATTTTCTCCTCCCACAGGTTTATAGAGGTGCAGGCTTATTTAGCTTTTATGGACTCTCACAAGATGCTGTCCATTCCTGTGATCAACCTCAGAGCCTTTCCTGGCACATGCTCCAGTGTTAATTCATCCTTTATGAACACAGAACAGTAGAACAGTACACATTATTCCTCAAAAATTATACTAATGCCTTCCTCCCTGTTCTGTCATAAACAATTTCCTCACTTTTTGCGCAAAACTGCACATAATATATCCTTCATTTAATCTCACCAAACTAAATTGGAGAAATTAATACAATAGAAGACTCAGGTGCTTACTTGGACTGTGCTTACAGTCCATTCTAGTGGGACTAACAGATGGGAGGCTCCTTTCTGCACTCTCATCATAATCACAGGGCTAGGTCATGCTCACTGCAGCCATTTCATTAAGATCTTCCTTCCAGGCATCAATAAATTTCAGTCTGTTTATTACAGCTGTATTTCCACCCATGCACACTGTCTGAGGCAGCAGACTGCTTTTCTCAGAAAATCTTCAGCAGCCCCTGTAAGATGACCTGAGAAGCAAAAATTATCTCAGCCCTGAGAGGATCTAATTCAAGTTAGGCCAGCACATATCAAACCACCAGAGAGTAGGTAGGTTTGGCTTCTTTTAAACAAAGAGGAAACCTGCATTCTAAATCATGCCTATGAAAAAATGTTTGAAACTTGTTCTCGGTGCCTCATCCTCTCTCTAAAAAAAAAAAAATTAAAAAAAAAAAAAAAAAAGTAAGGTGTGGGTTCAACTTTTCAAGAGTAGCAGAATTACAGGGTCATCAGTCACTTATGAAAATGGGACTTCAGGGCTTTGAAATTTACATTCAAGTAAGTTTCTAAATTAGACAAGACACTGAAGCAGAGCTTCAGTAGAGCTGGCCAGTTGATAGCCCAAAAATAGCCATTAGCAAAGCAAATATAACTCCAAAGAGATGTAATCTATTTAGAAGTACTTTGGAAGGTAGAAGGTGATGGAAAGAGAGGAAAATCTAATGTAGAGACCACTTATAACTTATGATGTAAATGAAATATGATCCCATGGCATCTCAAAGCTTGGGTTATATTTGTCCATGAGATACCAGCTCCTGATCTTCTATATAGAGTTAGGATAGCATTGTAATACCACTTTATTTTGCCCAGTCCCTAAAATTTTGAAGGGAAGTGAGGTAAGAGTTATAACCCAATGTGTGAGAAATTACCCTTTTGTACTGAGCAATCTGCTGTTTGGCGCTTTTTATTCCTCTTTGAAGTTACATTGTTTTCAAGAAGACTTTGTTTCTGTCCTGACATTTATCATGTCACTACAGTCATTAACATATGAAAGGCTTTTTTCAAATCCCATTTCAACTACCATTCCTCCTATCTTCCATTTCTTGGAGCAAATATATGATGGGAAGAGTGGTGGAAGGTGATTTTTTTCTTTGAATCTAATAAAGTCTACAGAACTAAAATAGGCTGAAAAAATAATTCCCATTTTCTGTCTTTCATAACCACAATTCTGCCCTCTACTTAGAGTAATTGTGCATGTTCGTAGAAAGGAAGCAAATGGCAATCCAGTATTAGGTAAACTTACTGTAGTTAAAATTAGAGAATAAATATCAGTTCACTGAGAACTTACCCTCAATTCATTAGCAAACGTTATCCTCAGTATCCTGATATATATACACTGCTACACGTTCTTCTAATTCTCAGCAGAATGGACTTGCCTCCTTTCTCATTATGATTCTATGATTGTACTCCATCTGAATACAGTTACTCTAAAGAAAGAGATGCTTACCCTTTGGTTGAGGTTATATTTTTAGAGTGTTAGTTATAAAGATATACTAAAGCTGTAGCTCCCTTTTACTGGATAATAAACATAGCCCAACAGCTGAAAAGATATATTTACAATCTTCCCCCAGAATCCTCCCAACCCCTTACTGCTAAGAAAAACAAGTGGGCCACTGCAGCATGTCCCAGAACTATTTTGGTATTGGGGAAAGTGCAAGTTCCAAAGCAGTGTGGAAAAATGCCCTGCCAGCTGCTCCCCTCTCATTCCAATGCAGGCTTAACAGTCTTCCCTGGTCAACTGCTAGATAAAAGCACTTCCAGATAACTTGCTTCGACATCATTAGTGCCACATCCACAGAGATTTTTAGGTGTCTAAAGGCTTAAAGGTTCAAATGAATTGCTGGACTCTAATCAAGCGTCATACCTCAGCTGACCCAGAGTAATTGGCTGTGGAAATCAACAAAAAAACTGCAAAGCAACTCCCATCAGCCCAGCTCCCCACCAGGGAACACGCTCCCTCACATTACTGCATCTGCCACAGAATGAGGAGAGCACAGGGGCCTGCTGAGGCCCAGAAACGCGTCACCTCAGCTGGCTCTGCGCCAAGTAACACTTCATTTATAAATATAAATCTGCTTTCAAAGCCCTGGCACCTGAAAGTCATTGATGCTTTAGGCCTCACCAGTGCTGTTAGCCACATGCCAGGCATTCCAGCTTACGGCATGCTGGGGGCTTGGCTTAGCTGAGCCCTTCCTACCTCAGGCCTGCTGACCCCAAGCCATGGCCTAGGCCTGCGCTGCCAGAGCATGGCACACTGAGGGAGGAAGCAAGCGGCTACCCAGCCGAGGGGATTTAACCACAGATTCTTACCTTGCTCTTGTTCTTTTAAAGGAGATCTATAATGTAGCTCATGCTTCTAAAGAAAAGTTTAAAAATGTGGACCTCCAGTGACTCAAAACCTTTGAGAAGCAAACAAATGTCATGTGCATGTGATTTTTTTCTAGATCAGATGAGCTCCTGGATTCATATATATGGCATTAATGACAGTAATAAGTGCCAGAATGACAATAATATGATATGGCAAAGTATGCTGAAATTGATTCAGTCTGGAGAAGAAAAAGGCAAAGTACTTAGATGGTCTATATGAATTGCACATAAACACAGTTTCTGAGTCGAGCTGGACCCAAAAGCCAGACAGACACGATCTGGCTGCTGATGTTGCAACATTAGTGCTTCCCTGTCAAGAAGGCAGCTGTGAGTTCAAACAAGTAGTCATAATATGTAACATCACCTCTTTCATTTTGGCTGTTTTTCTTCAAATTAAAGATTTTCGTTAGTATTAGAACCTCTTCTTTCTTCAGAATGAGTTTCAGGCTGCTGGTAAGCTGCAGTCGAAGGTAGAACTGAAACCAACTTACACCAAAACTCAACAGCTATAACCAAAGAAGCATTGCAAAGGCTTTAGCTACCACACAGTACCAGCATACAGCCCAGATTTGTACAGCTGGAGCCAAATGCAACACTTTTGCATTTTCAGTGCTGTTGTCTAGGTTAGCTAGATCAATATGTGAGCATTGCTATCCTACCTGTAACTGCAATGTAGATACAGGGAGTTATCATTAAAGCTCTGAACTCATATAGACAACAAAATTGGCAATTTGATTTCAGAAATACTTGAGACACTAAATTTCTCTTAGTAGGCTAGGTTTTATTAGAAGCTATGGATCACAACTGGAAGGGCATTGAAATGTAGTAAGGTGCCATGAAAAAGCTGAGAAGCATCCAAGGAATTACATCCATCTCAGTGCAAACTGTGCCAAACTTCCAAAACATCCTGTAGTCTGCTATTTCAAAATGAAGCTGGACATTCACTATTCCACACTTCAATTGCCTAACTTAATGCTCTTATGAACTCAGATTATACTAAAATTAAGGGGAGGAAGTTAAAACATGAGAAACTCCTATTAGTCTACCAAGAAGAATCATTTTCCCTTTACACTTTTCTCAAAAGCAATATAATACAGTATAGCAAAATGAAACTCTACTTTGCAGTATAGGTATATATTAAATGTCAACTATATTTCATGGGCTTGCAGTCCTACTGAGAAACTGTTTTGAAAAAAAAAAAACTCTGGTGATCCAAGCATCCAGGAAAGAATCAAGATTAACAAAATGCTAAAATTTAAAAATGTCTCAGAATTTCTGGTAATTTTATCCTCTACCAATGCTTTTATAAGCAATAATCAAGAGGCCATGTTGCTGATAGAGAAGGATAAAGTTATGAAACAGCACAGGCACCTGCCTATCAATTAACCCTGAGCACCATTGGAAATGTTACTGCCTCCATATCACCTTTCATATGTTCACATCTGGTATAATATGAATTTGTTTTAAATATATTCCAATTCTTCTTGAGGGCTTTGGTTTTTGTCTGGCAATAAGTACATTCCATCTTCAGTTTCCAGCTCAGGATTGAATGCTGGGAGCTTCTGCTACAACTTCCATCTGCAGAACTTCTTGTGTGGGCAGCTCCACAAGAAAGTCTTCAAGGCAGACTACAGCTCAGAAGACAGTGATGGCTGTGTTTGCATAATGTAGTGACAGTAGATACAAACACTGAGCATGTTTTGCATTTCATTTCAGAGCATATGAACTATAGGCATCCTGAAGACAGAATAGAAATTCCACAGAGGAAAATCCAGAGTCACTGCTATTACCTCACCTTCACAACTATGGTAGCTATGAAACATGCCACCACACAAATTCTGGATTAAAGAACTTTTTTTTTTAATAGAGGGGGGCATTTAGATTTAATTGCACACAAACATAAAATAAACCATGAAACAAGCAGCTTTCTAAAATACAATTGCAAAATGCATGCTGCTGGTTGCAGAAATTACTATCTTAAGTTAAAAAGTGAGAAACAATATATATCATACACTAACACATATGTGGCTGATACAGAATTTGAAAAAAAGATAGATGGCACACAGAAACTAAGGAGTTTTTGCTGTGGGTTATTCTCAATGGAAAGCTCAACTTGACTGTCACAAAGAAGAAGCTGTCAGCAAACTCATCACTGCTCATGGCCAGAGGGCTGACTAGCACTGTTCAAACAATGGGTGGGACCAACATGAGAAAGGAAATGGAACCCAAAATGTGCTGTTTGATTCCATCCCATCCATGGCTCCTCCCAGTAACATTGTTCTGCAGCCTAGCCAGAAGCCATACCCATATATGCAGTGCCTTTAATCACCCAGTTTATATTGATTTCAATGGGAATCAGGCTCCTAAATGCCTTTGTCAGTCTTAGCTTTACTGGTGTTGCCCTCCAACAGCAGTGAGAAGCTTTTATACTACCCTGTTGCTGCTTCAATGCCTTTCCAGGAAAAAGGAAGAAAAATACATGCATATCTAAGGCATGATTCATGCCAGTTTTGCAAGGAGATAACCACGCAGCCAGCACAAAAAGAGACATCAGGAAGCATATCATTATGTATGGCTTTTAACATTAAGTGACAGCAGTGGCTGGCTACCACTAGATCAGCATACCTTTTTCAGAAACTCTGACAGCATAGTCAAATCTTAAGGAAATTCCTAATCGCCTCTTACTTTCACACATCTTTGAAAATTAGATTTAAGACTGGGCAATTGTGTTATATTTAACAGCTATTTTACATGAAAAAATGTTGGGCATAGTTATCCTGACTGTCAAGCAATTTCATTGCACCAGTTTATAATACCACAAGGAAATGTGCATTTAAGGGGTGACCCTCTTTAGAGTTATGTTCTGTTAGTGTTCTATCCCCCTTATGAGAGATGATTGAAGAAAAAAAGAAAAATAACATATGGCAGCTATTGCCAAAGTAAACACATCTTGTTCTGAAAACCTGCATGTTCCTCAGTTACTTTAAGAGGAAAAAGAGCTTTTAAAAAATCAATTCCATTTATTGCCTCCTGGGTTTTGATTTTTTGTTGTTTTTTTTTTTTCTGGCAATGAGACGTTGTTGGCATTACACAGATCTGACATTTATTAAAAAAAAAAAAAGCAGCTGTGCTGGAAATCATGAATGTCAAAGAAAATTGAGAATGCTAGCACATGCTGAGTCTTGTTCTCCAGCATATTAACAGAAATGCATTCCAAAACCAGGTTTTATCCTAAGAAACCCTGACCAGGGGTAGAAATCCTTCTTGCTATGGAAAAAGAGATAAATGCACAAAATCATAGTCATTATTTATATTACTTTTAATGCTTAAAGTCTTAAAGGGTTCATGGACACACCACCACAGACATCACTTATTTCTGCATGCCATGTGTCATCACAGGCTGTCAGCAGTGACAGCTGACTGACAGTTTATCTCCTTTTGCATAAATGAGACACTGCTACTGGTCAGACTATCCTGCTTCCAATGGGGAAAAAAAATCAGGAAAAAAATATTTCTTTCAAGAACAAGGACTTGAAAAAGTAGGACTAAAAATGTCATGTGGTCCACTGCACTACTCCAAGGCAGGACTGCTACGGTTTAAACAGTATTCTGACATTTTTTGACTTTACATCTAGAATAACCTATATCTGATAACAAGAAGATACAAGTGAAATCAAATTTCCCCCATCCCAGAAGAGGCTTCTACAAACTAGTTATGGAAAAAATATGAAGACTGATACTCTAGGAGTTGCACTTTAATTACATGTTCTGATTTCTGGCAGGCTGCTGTAAGCTGAGAGTTGTGCCTTGAAAGTGATGCTTTAAGTTTGAAAATTCCTGAACACAGGAATGCCTAGGTCAGCAGTTCTTGCCATTGGCTTACAACGATTTGCTACACCGTTAGCACATCAGAACAGTGACCAACAATTGTCTGACAAAACAATACAGAGAAATACTAAATTCATTTTCTTCATCTGTAAAAAATTTTGTACCAATATACTGATACCATTAGACTGATATGACTGGCTTGCAGGTGAGCAAGTAGTCCTTTCTCATCAGTGAATAATAAGAATTAATGTAGAATTTATCAGGTGATAGAAGTGTCATCTAAGTAACTGAATTTTTTTGTGTTCCTCCTGAAGACAAAGTTCTTTTAAGCCTGTTTTTGTAAGATGCCTGAATAAACTTATTTCCATTCTGGACATATTTCTATTTCCTAACTGCAATCTTACCAATCACTTCTATGTAATAAAAGTTTCAGACCGTAAAAAAATTAAAGCTAAGCACATTTTCAGAGTTGTTCTCCTGTTTAGTCATCACATTTTGGGAACAAAATGTTGGCTCTTGGTTAAAGAGGAAATATCAGAAATACTGTATGCAATGAAGTTCCCAAAATGGTAGCTGGTAGCTGCAGCAAAGTGCTTTCACTGATGCAAAAACAAAAATCTTAATCCACATGGGCAAATTAAGTACCATTTTTATTAACTGCAGCTAGTAAGCACCATAAAATCATATTTGTTATCTTTTTTATTTTTGCCATGCATATCTGCCTTACCCTTTTTTCACACCTGCCTTTCCCTTTCATTTCCATTCTTTGTTTTGATGCTTACTCTTGTTGTTTTATTTCAGAAATTCTTTCTATTGTTCCACTTCACTTTCAGTTCAGTCAAGAACTCACTGCTAACATATTCTCAAATAACAACCATTTTGTCCTTGAAGAGAGCTGAGGAGCAAAAGGAAGAAAACAGAAAAACAAAACCAAACAAAACCCCACAAGCTAATTTGCAACTATTTCAGTTTCACAAAGAGGGCAATTTGAGATGTTTACACTGCTGGAAGAGGGAGACTTTTTAAAGGAAAGTTTAAAATTTTTGTATACTATTTCAAAACAAAGTAAGAATTACTAGCTTTACGTTGCCCTTGCAAAATAGGTCTCTAGTATTTACAGAGGCCAGTCTGTAAATTTTACTGCTTGAAAATAGTCCTTGTTCATAAAATTAGTATCACAGTTAATCTGAGTCTACTTAGGTGACTCTTGATGAGTCATATAAGTTACTACTTAAATTATCTACTTATGTCATTTTGATGCTCATTTCTGCACAAGATTACCATTAAAGTCATAGAAATAATGCTGCTAGATAAGCCAGTGATCCCATTGTTTCCAGAAGCACTTGTAAAAAAGAAAATCCTTCAAAGGATGTTATAAGAAACCCTAATGTGACAAGTTCTAGAACTGTCTGCCCATGAGGGATTTTTTTTTAATTACAGGAAATTCATTATTTTTACATCAAATGCTCAGACTTGATTTCAGTTGTCCCAAGTTTCTACTTCCATATCCATATAGCAAAACATAGTATCAGAGACAGATGTGAGAATGTTGAGAATGTAAAATTTAATTTTGCTTGAACTTTTATAAGACATCCACATTTAACTTACTAAGTAAAAATTGTTCAGAAATACAGATACAGAGATAATTTGAGTAGTATAAAACAGTGCAACATGTGGAAAAGCCACCATTGGCCAAATCCTGCAGGTTTTCAATTATGAAAATGAAAAATACAGAAAAATACAGGACTGATTTATTTTTTAGTAGGAGGTGAGGAGGGGAAAAGAATTACCAAATATTGAAGGCTTTTATGTGTGACAAGACACAAAATCCACAGTATTACTACCGACATCCATTTAATCTTTCTTAGGAGTCTTCTACTCCCTTAAAAATGCATACTGAAAATACTACTCCACATGCTACCACAAATATAATTAGAACATACTATCAAAAAATATTTTATCCAGCACGAGTAAAGAGTAAGTACAGTATTGTCACCAAATTAGAAAGTCACCAAGAGATACAATAGGAGATGAGGGCAGAGAGTAGACCCTACTTCTCATCTCTGTACTGCACACACAATCAATAATCAGCTTGGCTAAAATTCTTAGTGGGAAGAATTAACACAACAGACCTTTACTAAGGCATACAGCTCACCAAAATGAGGCACAGGAGAAAGAGAACAACCATTTGATCATTTCTGCCTTTTTCTGTCCAGAATTCAGCCTCGCATGCTCTGCAACGCCTTTACAGCACCCACTAAACGTCTTGGAAGATCTCCTAAAGGGCAATGGAGACCATTAACTCTGATCATCCATCCCAGGAAAGGCATTTCTATAGATAATCCTATCTCATCCTGTATGTTTCTCTACAGTGGAATAACTCAGACATAATATTATATTTCAAGAGAGTGACTCAATACGTTTCAAGACTTAGAACCTGTGTGAAGGAAAAACACTTGTACATCTTTTACAAGCTCATTCAGGCTATTCAATGAAGTTGTTTGAAACTGAAGAGCAAGGAAAGACTCAAAATAAGTGAAATGTAAACAAACTGCAAATGAAATACTAGAAATCTAAATCAATTAGCAGCTTCCTGGCTTTTGGTTTGGGTTTTTTGTTTTTGTGGTTTTGTTGTTATTGTTATTACTGCTGTCTGTTGGATTACAGTCAACTACAATAAAAGGTGAAGCAATCTTTGAGCAGACCAGCCCTTCCACATAGCAGAACAGTCATAACTGCCGTTCCATTAGGAATGGTTATGGCTCACACAACTTCCTTGCTGCCAAGATAACCTTATCACTGTAGAAATAGGCATAAAGGGAAGAAAGGGAAGAAAGGGAACTGGGAAACAGAGAATTCTTTAAAAGCAAGCATTCAGCCGTGTATCTCTCTGCTCTTAATAAAAATTCATTGCCCCTTCAGCACACCCAGGAAGAGTCACCTATTCCCGGGACAACCCTCTATACCAACCTACAGGTTGGCTCCATGCATTGCCTTACATGTTTCTGAGCACATTCTTTTCCCCACACTCACTCAATCACACCCTCTTCTTCCTCTAGTACTCTTCAGCTTTTACAGCACAAATACATTACTCACAAAGCTGAGTTTCAAGTTATGTTAGATGGGGATGTTACCAAGTATGAATGAGGAAGGTCAGTGTGTTAAGTTTCTTCTTGTGATTGCAGCCAATGAAGTAGAGCCATCCAATGGTGCAGATGAAAAGTCAAACGTGAAAGAACATCCAGTTTGAGTTTCTATTATACCACATTGAACAGGTGCTCCAGAGTTCTTATGACAAAGTAACATTTTTAAGTAGCTGGATTCATAAAGTATTACTGAAAAAGAAAGTATATGAAAGTATAGCTTCTTTATATCATTTTACATTTAAAACTTGGTTTAGTATTTAAAGTCTATTCACTAAGAATGGCAATGAGGTAATATACTGTACATCAAGTTGAAGCTTATAATGTGGAAAATGCTCAATAGCTATAGGCATGAAAGATGTCTTAAAATATCTGCCAAGGCAGAAAAATTATTGTCACATCTGTAGAAGTTTACAATCCTTAACATAAGAACGAATTTTACAGTACCTTTAGAAATTAATTTACTGAAGCAGTTTCTCTGAATCAAAATCATTGTAACAGGAAAAACAGTGAAAGAACCTTAAAATAAACTACCATTTCTGTATAATGCACACACACAGTATTTAAAAACTGTTAAGAATGGGTAGTGTCAGCATCAATTTTAAATTTTTATAATAAAGTACTCGTACTACATGTTCATTCTTTGTTATTTGCACTTTATTATATAAGAGGCCTGTACATTGAGTTCAACTGGGGACAAATTGAGTGGCAGACTTCGTAGTTAAAAGGGACTGCTCCAGTGTCATTGAACAAGGAAAACATGCCACTGGAGCCAACACAAAACAATTCATATGTAATTATAAACTCACAACAGTCTTACCCAGCATAATACCAATTCCACAACTGGATCTATTCAGGTTGCTTTCACATACATGAAAGGCCCAAAAAACTTTACAGACCTTTGACAAAAGTCCATCTGGCAGCAGCTTTGATATAAATACTACATAGAACTGATACAAAGAGGATAACACTTCCCAAGGTAAAAGAAAAGATAAAAGGAAAAATCTTTGAGGTAATCAGAGAAAATCAGAAAAGGAAAGAGATAAAATCTAAAAAGCACATGCTCACCATTTATATTACAGAATTTTAATTCATGTGGTCAGTTTTTATTTATTTTAGTAGACTTTGTTTGGTGCCACTTACAATGCATCTCTAGAAATTATCTGCACTTTTGGTCCTACTATCAGGGGAAAAACACTTGCAAAAACTCCAAGTATTCAATTGCAAAATCTGGTTTCAGCCACATTTCAAGGCAAGTATCTTGAGTATAATAGATGATTTCAAAAGACATGTCACCACTTTGAATAGCAACAAATTTGCAGTTGCAAATAAAACTGATCTTTTAGCATTTCCATAATCAGGATATGACTTGTGAAATCTATGCCTTCAAACCAATCTAATCTAGATGTGTCCTCAGTCAAATTCTAAATCCTATTTCCAACTTAATTTAAACCACAATATCTTCATTTCCTTTAAAACTCAAATTGACAAGATCCATAGTAAAGCACTGTCTTTGGTGGATCATTCTTGCAAGCCTCCTGCTAATACTAGCAATCCATGGGATCTTTGGTCTTTCTCTAGGATTAGTGTTCATTATTCAGGCAGAAGGAAAGAGCGACAAACACTGAACCACATAAATCAGGTCTATAAATGTCATTAGGAAAAGAAAAGGTTGTTTGTGACATCTTTTATGCTTCCAGTAATGCATTGCCATTGCCAGAATTTTCTTTCCTATATAAAGATACCTTATCTAAATTCTTAAAGATAGCAACAGTAAGGTTCAGGAAATAATACAAAAAATCATAAGAAAATTCACCCTTTTCCATCCTGTGAGAAATGTTAAAACTGGCTACTAAAATTAGAATTAAGGTGTACCCTAAACCCTTATCCCCGAGTTTTCATTTATATACATGTAATTTATGGAGATACACTGTCTTTTAAGAAATTTTACATTTTTTTTCACCTACCCTTTGTCCGTAGTGAAAATAGTAAGTACTCATTCAGAAGAATAATTTTTAATTTAATCAGAAATTTTACTAATTTATTACTACTTTATCCAAGGAAAAAGTAATATTAAAATTTATGTTAAATGGAACATGAAGCTTTATAAAGTCAAATTTTAATTTAAATATGCATAACACTGCTAAAACGTTGTAAGCCCTCTACACTCCACTTGACCTGTTGAGAATGACATGAACTCAGCAGAATCCCTGAAAACTCATGTGTACACTCACATAAGTAAGGGAGCATTGAGATAAAGCTGAAAAGAATATTTTAGGAAATCTTATGATAAAGATAGAGCTACAATGTCATAATGTAAGTCAACTAAGATGACATGAACAGTTCTATGTAATATAGTCAGCAAAGTAAACTTACAAAGCTTGCCCAAGCATGGTGGAAGGACAGAATTTTGTTGCATTAGTTATTTAATAGGACAACAAATGAAGTAATACAGCAAAGGTAGAATATTTTTTAAAAAGCAGACTTCAGACAAGGCTATAACCTCAAGAGGCACTGTCTATCAATATGAGCAACAGACAGACCAGATAAATCCTAAAACAATAACAAAACTTTTCTTCCTGAGAAACACTTTTTACCAGAATAGAAAACATTTTTATTCTATGGAGGAATCCAAATCAGCTAGATTTCATCCCAAATCCAGGAAATAGGGAACTTTAATAAAACAACAGACAGATCAACTCCTACTGTAGTTCAGCTTTACAAGTAGTAACAATAGAACAGGTATTAATTTACAGCATACTTAGAGTAAATACCACTGCCATCAATATTTTAACAGTTGTTACCTAGACAATAGTAAAATCTGAACCTCACTGCACTGAAAGATGTGAAGCTGTTAACAGACAGCTCAATGACAAGTTGAATTACAGAATCAAACACCCCCAGTCTTTGATTTGAAATTGTCCACATTTATTGTTTCTCAGGACAAAGTTCAGTAACCATTTACTCAGCTTCTACTGGAAACAAACAGTAGTTATTATAAAGTAGTAACTAAAGCCTGATATGCTTTGGGGAAACTCCAGGAGGAAAACTTGATTTTATTCTGTGTAACCGTATTTTTTGTACAAGTGCATTTTTTTATTTCTATCTTCCTAAAATTTGGGAAATTGAAATTACTATCGAGAAAAACTATATTATCGGTGAATGCTTCTCAAGATTACCTACACACAAATAGTGGACCACTTTCATAGCAGCTGCATGAGAGGAAAAATATTTACAAAAAGGAACAAGTTTCAATAGATGGTTATCAAAATATGCAATTTAAATAATTTAAATTTAAATAAATGTAAATATTTAAATAATTCATGTGGCTTGTGCAATAAAGGAAAGCACTCGGAGCACTTGTCAGAGTAATAGCTAGAAATTCCCTACTTGGCTTTTCCTAATTTGGAGCTTACTGAGTCTCAGCGCTCCAACCATCCCACCATTCTGATGATCTTTCTCAAGCACAGATTCTATCTCAGAGGTCCTGGAAAGTTTTCTGGATACAAGCTGTCAAGATAAATACAATTCTTCACTAAAACTGAAGTTGAGGCTGGCTAGCTTTAATAACATATTCATGTTTGAATGCATCCCCCATACCAATACTATTTTATTGTGGCCATACACAGAAAACATGTTCCACCTGCTCAGAAGTTGAGCAACAGAACCCAAAGCATATGGAAATCACTAGGCTAAAATCCAGAGCCACCAGAGTGATTTCCTACTGCTACCAACATGTACATTTATATGCAAATCTTCCATTTGCCCACAGACTGTCCTTGCACAATTTTCTGTGCGCAAAAACAAACCAGGCACACATCTGTGCCTTTGACCTCAGCAGAGCCCTGAGGCACAGCTTAAATGCTACCTTCTGCTGGCCTCTTAACACCAGGAGGTTCAACTCTTAAATTGCAAACAGCTCTGCTGCATATTTTTAGTAACAGTAGCCAAACCACAGTCTGAAACAAAAGCACTGAAATATAAGTGATAATACCAGGCCCCACTGCAATTTGGTTCCAAAGCCAGTAACACATTCAGTCATCAAACATTCCCGTAGAAACAGAGCAATGAGCAGCTTGCACGTCTGGATGTTTTCAGGAAGCCCATAATCAATCTTAAAAGTCTTGTAATGGGTCATAAAGATGATAATGACTAACTATGATTAAAATTTGTGGGTTACCTATTATAAATCTGCTCCACCCATACTGTTGTACGTATCTATCAGCATTTGGGAGTATTTTCCAACTTAAATGATCCAATGATTTTATTATCTACTCTTTTTTAAAGGGAGCTTCCAACAAGAAATGTTAAGCCTGACTAAATGTATAAGGGTCAAAATCCTTGGAATTAAGTCTAAACCCTTTTGGAATTAAGTCTGCAGATGAAAACAAGGAGAGGAGCACTCAGGGCTTTTTTGCCCCCTCTGCCACCACACCTTTGCAGTAATCACTTTTTCCATTTATCTTTGAAATTCTACCAGATATAAGAGCAAAATTTAATAAGTGTTTACTGCTCATGTAGAATTACCTTTAGTAATTATCTCAAGTATTTCTTCAACTCACAGGTACACAAAATAACTTCCACTGCTATTTAGCACATTTCCTCATAAAACATAAAACATTCAAGCCCCCAGTGTTTCTGCCACAAATTACATTTTTCTACAGTCAAAAAAGATGTGCATTGTCATTCAAACTCTTCTGCTAGATTTATGTAAAGTCATATCAGAAACAGACAGGGTCAAATAGTCAGTAACCTGGCTACACAAACATAACAAAATAAACATAACAAACAAATAACCTGTTCTATGAGACTTGAGTGCCAAGTCCAGCCAAGAAGACTTTTGTTAGATTAGGAAAGAAGATTGCGTAAATGACATTCTATTCTTCCATTTTTGATGCACTGATAATAATACAGCTACCCTTTTATTATTAACCTGGCTTCTAGTAAGTAGGTTCTGCCAGAAAGGGCTGCGTGGTTTTGATGTAAGGCCACTATAAACTCTTTCCCTCAGCCCATGGCTGGAAAACATACTGCACAGATTTAGCCAAACAGAACATGTGTCCATCTCTTGGCAACTCAGTTCATGGTCCAATTTCCTCTGTACATTAAACCAGGACACTGGAGCAGCTGGTAATTATTACAGGCTTGCTGCTGCTCTGGGAGTGGTAACATCTTAACCACAGGTAGACCTCCAAAACTATCTGGGTATTTTCACAGCTTTGAATAAGCGAAGTCCTATCTTTCCAAAAAGCCAAACTCCTCAAAACCTAGACATATTTTACCC
Organism: Camarhynchus parvulus; assembly: GCF_901933205.1. Lineage (NCBI taxonomy): Eukaryota > Metazoa > Chordata > Aves > Passeriformes > Thraupidae > Camarhynchus > Camarhynchus parvulus. The sequence goes on along the minus strand of NC_044586.1, from coordinate 28,631,303 downwards.
TTTTTTATCCAGAAAACTGAATGAGGATCAACAAAGGTCTTCATGGAGCCACACTTACAATTTTCTTTGCACATAAATCAGGATTTCATTGCAATCACTTAGAAGGCATAACTTCATCACTGAACAAGCCTGTAAGTCAGTCATATAGTCTCTCCAAACTACACCCACTTGCACTATAAGTAGTCTACTACCAGAATTAAATCAAAACTTGAATTTAAAAAGTGTTATGGCAATGAATTCATAACTAAGGAAGAGAAAATACTAAGGACCCTATTGTGAAATGCACCTTTCATGGGAGGAATATTTATGACTTTAAGCAACAGGAGATACAATTAACAAAGCTTTATGGCCTTAGGAGCTTAACCCCAAATCTAAAATTACATAATCTCACAGAGAATCTAAAATACCTAACAGTGATCTTACTTTCTACTTACTTATTTCATGGAATTTGGACAAATCCTTTAGATTTTAGATTGTCTCTATGACAAAAATAAAAGAATTTTGTATTACTACAAAACATCTTCTTCAAGTACTTTGAATGAAGTTGAGTATTGTCAAAACAACTTTATCACAGAAGCCCAATAATATATGCTAAACAGTTACATAGAGTAGCACTTTTTCTATTTTGCTAAAAGTTCAATTTTAAGCAAATCCAAATCAATCAGAATTCAATGAACACGGAAAAAAAGCACAAAAAATAGGCAGTTATCTAAATATGTAAAAAATAAATGTGCTCAGATGTCTACATTCAAATGAACATAATTGCATTTAATTGATTCCCCCTTTCAATTAAATGGTGACTATTATTCATCCCCATTCATAAGCATTTGATACTAATCCCCATCTTTACTGGCAGGGTCGCTTTTACCAGACATCAAAGCAGTGCAAACTATACTTTTTGATAAAAGTCAAGATTATAAAGCTGGACTGGCAGACAGTAACAGTGTAATTGCATACAGTTCATATCTGTTGTTCAACAACAATAAACCAAAGGAAAAAAAAATTGTTGGCACCTGTAGCAGTGGTCTAGATTCACCTGAAAATTAGGGAGCCCTGTGGATGGAGAATCCTACTCCTGTTGTAATGAGCACGTATGTGTACTCTCTTCAAAGGGCAGCTGACAACAGCCAGGTGACAATGTGGCTCTAAGGGAAAAGATAATGTGGGACTTACTTCATAAAAGCTTCTTTATGTAGCAGCATGATTTAGAAATATGTAAGTGCTCAATTTTTCAAAGTTCTTCCTGTTCAGTGTTTACCAGAAGAGAGTGCATGTATGAATTGGCAAGCCTTTTGCATATTTTTTGGCACTTAAAATTATTTTAAGACTAATGCTGGCATTTTCATAACTGCTAAATCATTAAAAAGATAATATTTTAAGTCTGCAGGGAAGCTGGCTTGGCACAGTTCTCACTTGCTTGCTTACCTAAAGTAATTTTTTTCCTGCCAAATATATAAAATCTCAGAAGAATCACTACTCCCTCCTATTGTATCTTGGTGGAGTAAATCAAATAAGAACTAACCCAATGAATCCTTACATTTTCCGTAAACCAGATGTTCTTATATTCAATTATGTTCAAGACTTTTTTTCTAGTTTGGGGAAAGCTGCTCACCAGTCTGGCAGTTAGGCTAACCTTTCCAGCCTCAGCACTGCAGTTACTGCAGCTTCTGCTGAAATGATGACAAGGCTTCAGCTCCAGGCACCCTTTCACCTGGCCTCAGAACAGCTGAATGAGGACCTACCGTTCCAAATGCCCAGGCTATGCAGCACTAGAAGGATGCATTCTTAAGACACTGTTTGCTCCTGAACTTTGGGGGTTTTGTGCTGGTTTAGTTGTTGAATAACAAAAAAATGTTATAAATGTGGCAGAGCAAATGATCAGCTAGAATAATAACTAAAGACACTGGTTTCCCTAACATAAAGTCATTAATTGGATGCGCTATTTGAAGAGGTGACAAAAAATCTTAGGTATCTGTCCCTCTCCAGAGCAAATATTAAGTAGAGGACTAAAAGTACCTCCAAAGCAAATATTTCTTTTTTATTAACCATAATAAACTAAGAGTGGCAAAGAAAGTCACATAAAACTTGCCAGAACATAGTTATTGAACATTGCAGTTTCTAATCTCAGCAATAAATGTAGGTCAAGGGAACTGGAAAATCTAATTACTCTGTAAATTTTTAAACCTGTTTCTTTCTTCTCAAAGAAAAGAAAATTGTTCCTTTGCATTTAAGCAGACTTCACTTCAAAGTGTAACTACAGCTAGGTGATAAATAATTTTTGCCTGAATGTAGAGGTTTTTGAACCTCCTTCTTTGCACCCTGGGTTGTGTACTCAGCTCTGGTTCACGCTTGTCCTCAAGGTATCACCACTTACTTCACAATTACTAGAGCTAAAACAGTAAAATCCAGAGACACTCATCAGAAAAAAGCAGACAAAAAAAACCTCATCATTGATTAAAATAGATCTTTGGTACCACACTGCAGCAGTTCCTTTCAACAATATATCGCATTTGATACCCACTATTCATACACTGCATTAAGAAAATACAAAGCAATGCATTGTTACAAAACTATTATGAATATAAGTATCTGGTAGCATTGTAAATATCAATTATTCAACGATTATATGACTTTTTCACACAGTTGATGCTGATTTCAGTGTATACACAGACCATATTACTTAGATTTACAAGAAAAAAGAAGCAATTGAAAAAAATACAAAAACTTTGAAGATTCAAGCATCCTGATGACTAAAAACCAAGGATTGTTTAAGGATCACATTTCCAAACAAAAAAAAAATAGTAATTTCAGGCACTTAAGATGAATTCACGGCACAATGAATTTCAGCTTCTCTCTCTCAAAACATAAAACAAAAACAAAACAAAACAAACAAACAAAAAGATTAGAAGCTGTAACTACAGCCAGCCACTGATGGGTCCATGTCACAGAGCTCTGACTCCCAGCCCTTACCTCTGCAATACGTGACAAGGAAACCATGAGTTTCACAAGAGATAGATTTGTGTGTTGCGTTCTGATTTGGCAGTCAAATGTTTTGTTTGTTTTTGGGGGGTGGGAGGGGTGAGCTGTACAGAAGTGGAAAACCTGGCCTAAGGTCATCTGATCTTTGGACAGTGCTCTCATTAAGCATAAATCCTATTTTTGAACCTCCTCCAATTCCATGAGGGGTGAAGTCTCCCAAACAAACAAAACAAAAAACAACAACAAAAAATTAATTTGGAGAGATCCATGTGGAAGACTAAAAATGGGTTTCTATTGAAAGGTAAACCCTGAAACACTAGCTCAAGGAACCACCCAAACCAAAATGAGTTCTACCCTGGTCTGTTTGAAAAAAGAAAATAATTACAAGATTTTGTTTTTGCTTTATGCATTTGATGAATGACATCTACACGGTTTATAGAGATATAAGGTGTGTCTTTTAAACCACATGAGAATTCAGCAGACTACACCACACTCCCTCCTCTGTATCATGGACAAATTTATGAATACAAGCATCAAAAGCATCCTCCAGTATTCTCAAAGCCTATCAATATTAACTTGGTAACCTTTGAACCAAAAATTTCAGACACTAATTAGGCATTGGTCCTTCCCTCAAATAAAAAAAAAAAGAGCTTATAAGAATTTATCCTGACTGGAGATACATTAAATTGTCAAAATCATATGTAGCCTGAGGCCTGACTGGTAACAAGCAGCAATAAATGAGACCTGGATCTGCACTGAATGAGCAGAAAAGGAAGAAATCTTATCTGCCATTTGTTAAGTGGCAAAAGTGGCAAATTGGCAGAGGCCTTCTTAAACATATATGTTTAAACAAGTAACTAATGTGGAAAAGCAAATTAAATATGGAGTTTCTTAATCTCTGGGTGTTTGACTTTACAGTTTATTATAACTTTGGCAAAATAATACAACTCATTACCATTGTGCTTTCTTTCCTTCAGCTTTCATGGTTCTGGAGCAGGACATTGCACTGATTCATTACACTTAGTTCATATTCTGAAGAAGACAAGGTTCAAATTTCACTAAGAACCAGAGCAACCAGTGATGACAATCCAATCTCCCTTCAATATATGCCATAAACAGCATATAAAAAGTCTGACTGATCAACAAACCTGTTAAAAAAGTAACACTAGGATGGAAAAAATAGGTGTTCTGGAACAGCGAGAAACAAGCAGAACAGAAGTTTAAAGCACATTGGTCCACCCTAGAAGCAAAAGAGAGCCTGATGAACAGCAAAAAGGTTCAGATGAAGGAAAAAGTTTATGGAACAGTTGAGATGGGAAATTTTTACAATCACACCACTAAAATAAGGACACACAACCTTCTGTCTGCCAGTACAGCTGAGTAATCTTTCATGCACAACCACTGAAGGCATCGATGACTGCTTGCAGTTCACATCAATCCAAGACATTGAAAGGAGTAGCATTTTCTTATTTTGCTTTTGGATGGGTTTTTTGAGTTATTTGGGATATTTTTTATGACACGATCTGATGATAATAGAAGTACGGAGCTAGTAGACTTCTTCCTAGCCTACTGGCAGCATTGGGGAGGCCTTTTGTCCATCCTGATCTCGCAAATAATGTAATACAAACGAAACCAAACCAGCCTGAGCTGCCCGCACCCCAGCCTGCCTAGAGCATGTTTTCCAAAAACAAGTTATTTCCAAAAGGGGTTAACTTACAGTGCCAAAGCTACGCTCTGGTTACGGCACTCGAGCCATGTGCATACCCCATGTACGCTCAGGGAACGCCGCCCCGCCTCCCACACCTACGGCGGGCTCGGTGCCACGGCGGCTGCCGGTACAGACCGCAGCCCTCCCGCAGCCGCACCGGGCACCGGCCCAGCGGCCCTGGAGCGGCGCCTGCCCCAGCCCCGCGGGGCCCGCCCGCTGCCCCGGCCCGCACAGCGCCCGGCCGACAGCGCCCGCCCCGCAGCACCCACCCCGCGGCGCCGATCGCGCCCGCCGTGACCGGCGCTTCGCCTCCCGCCCCCCGCGGCCCCGCCCCGCCCAGCGCCTGCGCGGAGCGGCGCGGCGGGCGCAGGAATGCGCGTTACGGTTAAATAGTGGGGGCGCAGGGGCGGCCGCCGCGGGCGGGCGGCGGCGGCGGCTCGGGGCGCCGGGAGAGCCTCCATGGCGCGGCGCAGCTCCCGGGGCGGCGGCACCACCAGCGGCAGAGGCGGCGCGGCGCTCTTGTGACAGCGGCTGGGACTGGCCTTCCTCCAGCCCCGCTCCCGAGCGGGGGCCCCGCGCCGGTGTCCCAGGGGCGCGGCGGCGGCGCTCACAGAGCGGAGCCGTGGCGGCGGCAGCGGCGGCCGGGGGCAGCCCGCGTGTCACCGCCTCTATGATGAAATTCAAGCCGAACCAGACGCGGACGTACGACCGGGAGGGCTACAAGAAGCGGGCTGCGTGCCTGTGCTTCCGCAGCGAGCGGGAGGACGAGGTGAGCCCGCCGAGCACGTGGGGCGGGGGGCGCCGGGCCCAGCCCGGCCCGGCCGAGGTTCCCGTCCCGCCGCCGCATCCCTTTGTCTGGCCGCGGGGCGCGGGCGCCTCCCGGGGGACGCTCCCAGCGCGCACGGTCGTGCCGGGGCTCCCGCCACCCCGAGAGCCGGCAGGGGCGGCACGGCGGGGCCGCGCGGGCTGCGGCCGGCCGGGGCCGGTGGCGGGCGGCCCCTTGGCCGTGCCGGTCAGAGCGGGGCCGGGGGCGGGGCGGGCGCGCCTCTCGCCCACCATCTTGGGGCGGCGGGGTGCGCGCCCACGTGCGCGGCGCCGCCTTTGTGCGCGGCCCCGGCGCCCCTCGGCGGGGAGAGGAGAGCCGGGAGAGAGGGCAGGGAACACTGAGCTCTCCGGGCGGGGCGGGATGGGTCAGAACACCGGCTGGAACTCCAGGGTTATCATCTGTGCGCCCGTGACACGCGGAAAACCGGTTAATGTATAATGGCGCGTGGAGGGCAGGGCTGGTGTGTCATCCTAAGGCGAACCTCCTGCCCCTCCTGCTTGGGTGCGATAAAAAAACCCTGTGGTTGGAACGCCTGGTTTTGCCACGGAGAGAGTAAAATGGAGCTTAGAAATATTTTGTGAACGAGCTTGGGAGAGTTCTTGCGGCGGCTCTGGTTGTAGCGGGTGGCGCTCCCCAGGAATTTTATGTTGCAGCAGAGTCGGGAGGTGGCAACAAAGTTGTCCCGTGTTCCGAGCCAAGGTCAATGGCACTGCCCGTTATCTGGGAGCTCGGCTGATGCTTTCATTGCACAATGCTTATTAGATGGTCTCTTATTAGATGGCTGGACGCGTACCCTTTTGCGATTTCTTTTGATATTTTCTTTATAGTAGCCATGAAATAACTATAAAGGTTAGGGTTTGGAGGTTTTTCCTGCCTTTATCTAGATGCTGGTGCCCTTCCCACGCTGTCAGTACAGCGAATGTCCTCCTTAAACATCTACTAAGTAAGTATAATGCCGTGGGAAGAGGCCTGATAAAAAAATACAGGCACTTGGGTTTAAAAAAAAAAAATATTTCCTTTGTGGTATAAATATAACCGTGGGACCATGCTGATGACTTTTTACTAGTGTGAGGGAGAACGGCACCCAGCAGGAATCTTGCAAGGTCTTGTTATGGATTACAGCTTTTCTTTGGTCTCTGACACTCCAACATACTTCACCAATTATGTGAGTTTAATAGGAATTTTTGGATGCTACTCCAGCTCAGACTTATTTGGAGTTTGAACACCTGAGCCACTGTTACAGCTTTTTGCACCAATTATAGTTGGAAATTCATGATCAGGGTCACCTTTGCCAGTGATTTCTGTTCACTCTGCATTTCCTGGTACAACTTCTTGCCATTCTCTTTCAGTCTTGCATCCAATGAGATCACTGGCTGCTCCTTAATACTGTTTGTGTATAATGACATCCTTTGAGGCTAAGGATGGTAGTAGCAGCTTCACTGGGCTGTGTAAGAAGAGTGGGTGCTGACCATTATTGCACTGCAGTTCCTTGTGTATTCTGGATGGAGTACTTGTATTGCTGGCATGAGGCTGGGCCTTGGCATCATGCAGGTAGACATACTTGAGGATGAAGTGAATGGGAGAACATCAGATCAGATTTAGGACATAGATTATGTGTGTGGAAACAGTTAAAATTGCTTTCTGACAAGCTGTTTCCAGGAAAGCAGTGCCAACAGCTTGAACTTGCTTAGGAGCTGTTTCCCAAGTGCCAGCCTCATCTGTGTCAGTACAGAATCTATTCCTTAGAAGTTTGATGCCTGACTGCTGTTTGTGATTAGCTTCGGTCACCAGCCATGTTCCCCAAATTAAGTGTTTGAGGCTTGCTTCTGTCCTCTTGAACACTGTTGTCCAGGTGGTTTCTGTGTTGCTCTATTCCATGTAAATGTCTTCAGTGTTTCTTTTCTAAGTCTCTAGAGATTGCACCATCAGTTTTCAGCCAAGCTACACCTCCAGGGTGTTTAGGTGTAGGGTAACTTCTGCAGGAAAGAACACGAGGGTGGTACCCCGGTAGCTGGAGAAGAAGGGAATAGGAGACTCTTGCAGAAGTTATTGGGAGGTGGGGGTGGTGGGAAACTACAGGATAGAATAGTTTTCATGGTTATTTTGACTTGCAGGATAAGCAAAGAGTTGCTTGACACTGGAGTTGAGAAAATAGAACCAACAAATGAAAACAATTTTTAGCAATACATTTCTTTTTAGGAGTCTTAAAAGCAAGAAATCCAAATCTCAACTTTTTTTTTTCCTGGAGATACTGTCTGCAAGACTAAATTTGGTCTATTTTTCATCTGATTAGGTTCTATCTGGAGGAATGAGTATCTATAGCAATCTTGTGATACAAATCTTGGAATTAACCTTTCTTTCTACTTCCATTCTGACTGTCCAAAAGGCTTGTCCCTAGCCAGTTATAGCTGAGCTTAAGCTTTTTTTTTCTCCTTTCTTGCACTTAGTTTTCTGACATATCTGTAGAGAGCAGTCATTCCTTTCTTAGCATTTTTTATGAACTTTAAGTCTTAAATCATCTTCTCTTAAAAACAATTTTCTCTTTTGGTCATCATGGTAGCTCTTACATCTCCTTCCATTTGGAAAATGTATTTTTTAATGTGGGGGACACTTGTGGTTGCTTTACCTGGGATCATGCTGTGCTGTGTAAAAGGTTACTAACACTTCTCCAGCTATACCAGAAAAAATGTTGTAATAGGACCCATCTCTACATGACTGTAAAGCTGTTGTGTAGTCATCTTGTGTTTTCTGGTGATATCTAAGTCCCTTACTTCTTGCCACCTCATGAACTCTAAACATGTACCAGAAATCCACAGCAGTGTTCTCAGCTGAAGGTGATCCTTCTTCTGCAACTTCGTGTGATGTCCCCTGTTGATATCATGACTTCTGGATGCTGCCTCTTGACTAAAGACTTGGGCATGTTCAGTAACAGTTTGTTGTGTCCATTGACAAAAATTGGGCAAGTCACTAAAACAGTTAATATCTCTACTGTACATCTAGCAAAATCTGCTTGTTATGGCTTCCTGGTTGACTTCTTATCCATACTGCACTTCTTTTGCTGCCTGTGCTGCCTTGTTGATGTTGCAGCTGAGTTTTATGCACGGTGAAATAACATGTCAATGGAAAAAGACTGGCCAAACCCATCCCTTACACTTCATTATACGTCTGTTTATTTTATTATTGCTATTACACAACTGTTTACATTGAGTTTCAGTTTACTTCTTTATTTCTCAATTTGAAGCATAGGTGTGCTGTAGAATACTGCTGAGGTGAAATTCAGCCTGGTGGTTCCTATGTGCAGTTTGAAATGCAGACACCAAACTCCTGCTTCCCAGCTCCAGCCCCCTGTCCAGTTAGACTTACTGCTGGACTCGCCACTCCTCGCTGCCAGGCTTAAAATTGTTGAGTCAGTTCTCCTGGGTCTTACAGGCTGCAAACTGGGCTTCCCTGCCGTCCTGCAACCCGTCAAAAGCTGCTGCTTTGAGAGCTGATATTGCAGCTGAAAACCTGGACCCGAGATGACTGATGGTTGTTCAGCTGCACCACTGTGAAAATCATGTTTCTTCATCTTCAAGTGCCTCCACACAGAATGATTTAGTGCTATACAGCCCATTTTGGTTTAGATTTTGTTGCCTTCATGCTGTCATAGTGTATGATTTAAAAAGAAAAATCATTTAAAGAGGAGGAAACCCAAATAGCCAAGTAAAGTGCCCAGTAGCCTTGGGTTTTTTGAGTGTTAAAGGAGGTGGTCTCTTGGACTACTGCCATTAAAGTGTTGCCTGTTTTGGTTTTAATGCTGTCATTTGGGCTGAAGAGAGAGCAAGATGGGTGGATATGAGCTGAAGTGCTGGTTCCTTTTTTTCTGTAAGGAAATAAACCAGTAATTGCAGGGACTGTCTGCCCTTCGGAAGAAAAAGCATCCTGGAAATGAAGCAGGAGAAATCTCATAAAAAAAAGAAACCAGGCTGTGTGGGCATGAGTGTGTAGGGGGTGCAGCCTTTCTGCTTTGAACAAACAAGAAGCTGGTAGGTGTGTGCAAAAAGCTGATGGCATTCAGCAGGCAGGGTTGGGCTGGCAGATTGGGCTGGGAGGAAATGCAAGTTTCTCTTGAGCAACTAGGAGTGGATGGCAGCTTTAGAATAAGCCTGCAGGAGAGCCCTCTTGAAGGGCTTCCACAGGTTAGAATTGTTTATACATTCAGTGTTCTGCAAACAGTGGTTTTACATAAGAACCCTCCTGTCTTAGGGTCTGCACAGAGGGTATGCAAGGGGATTCTTATTTTTCAATGCAGAGAACAAGGCATGCCTTTAAAGCAGCAGGAGCAAATAGTAATAAACATAATTTTTGTAGCAATTTGAGTAACTGAAATAATTTTAAAACCTAATTTAATTTTTTTCCATCAACTACATCTTATACAAATAAATGAGTAGTTATTTTTAAGTATCTTGAATATAAACTTTGAGTGCATTCTAATTACTTTGGCATCTGTAACAGTGCTTTATGTAATCAAATATGGTACTGAAAGCCCTAGTTTAGTGTTCAGTCAGCAGTTGCTAGTGGCACACCTAAAATAGTTTCATATGCAAAAAAAGTCTTCAAGCTTTTCAATTTTTAATTTTGCATTTGTTGTTCAGCCTTGTGCATGAGATGGAAACAGATGGGAAGGTGGTTTTTTTTAATATTGAGACAGTGAGGAAAAATGTATTGTTACACACTTACAGGAAATGTAGATATTTTTTTCCCCTCTGTAGCAGGGCATACACTTGCATGTCAACTATTTATCTTGTCCTTGAGTTAAAAATTATAAGCTCCTAGTGTGATAGCTCCTTTTTGGTCTGATTTAATAACTTTATTTATTTGCTTGTAGAATGTCAAGATAGATTAAGCATGGGTTTCTTGTATCTTGTTATGGTGGTCATAGTTTAATCGTTTTTAAAAATAGTGTTCTTTAGTTTTGTGCAGATGTTGCTTTATATTGGCAATGGTTTTATTAAAGAAAAAAGCAAAATGTTATTTTTATGTGCATTGGTTTAAATGGTCTGAAAGCCAGAAGGACCTCCTGTTGTGCAACCTGATCCATAAAACCAGGGCCCAGAAGTATCACCTGGCTATCCTGGCAAAATGGAGTGTTCGAGGAATTATTGTAAATAAACTTGCAGAGTCATGAAAGATATTCCATACTTGACGTGGAATTTTTCATTTGGTTTCTTTATCCTTCAGTGTAGAGCTCTCAGGTGTCAACACACAAATAATGTGTGCTTTCAAATAACTTGGGCTATGACCATGGCACCTTATTTAAGGCTGGTATGGTCTCCATAGTGGTATGGGTTACCTACCTTGCATTATGATGGTCTGATAGAATATAGACATATTTTAAATGACAGAGAATGACATATTTTAAATGACACATTTCACTATGGACTTCAAGCACACTGTGGTTTTTATTTTCTGTTTCATGTCCCTGCCCTGCTAATGGACAGGAAGAGTAATTAACGTAGGATGATTGCTGCCTTAGCTTTTCCTCAGCATTTTCTTGACACTTGGACATTATCAGCCAGGTTAGATGAACAGTCTGGTCTAGTGGAAGGTGTTCCTGCCTGTATCGGGGGGCTGGAACTACCACATGATCTTTAAAGGTCCCTTTCACCCCCAACCATTCTATGAATCTATGATCTGCACGCTGTAGAAAAGGGTATAGCTTGAAAAATCAAGACCTATAAACAGCTTCCAAAATGGTTCTTTATCATGTGTCTACAGAGGTAATGTTTGCTTACAGTGTATCCCTGCAAGCTCATATGGGGTTAAAGCTTGTGTTAATGTTAAGAAAATTTGAATCTTAGGTTGCTGTGGTAAGATTTATGTCAGGTAACCAGCTCTAGATACAAGCCACTGGTGTTTATTATGTCCACAGCAAAGCAGTTTTCTGCAGGCATGGCATATACACCTTGTTTTCATGCTGGAATACTTTTTCACAAATTCCAACTACTTGCTAGCAGTGGAAGCCTGCAGGTTTAGTGAGGCTGTGGGAATTCAACTGTCCACCATAGCAGAAATCTTCAGTCTTCACTCATAAGTCTTCAGGTACTGACATTGGTCAACAATGATGTTTTTGTTTTATTTTGAAACCTAAATTATTTTTTCCTATACCTGTGGTATTACTTGTCTGTGCCGTATGGATACGTTTAATGGTGTTGATAGTTGCTTGAAGAGGGCTGGGCTGAGGGGAGAAGGAAATATGGCTGTACTTGTATAACATCAGGCTAAGATGTCCTGTAACAAAGCACTTTTTGCCCTGTTTTGAACATGCTGTCTTTTTGAGCCAGTTATATTTATGTTACGATACTAGAAAAAATACCCTTTTAGCTTTCTTGCACCATCCTAAGTTTACTTAGGATTTAAGCTGGTGGCAAAGTTTCTGTTTGAATTGCTTCAGTTAACTCAGTGAGGCTCAAAACTTCCAAGTTACTGTGAAATAGCACAGTGGCAGATTTCTTCAGAAATACATTAATGTCATAGATAGATATATGCCTATATACACACAGATATATGCATTCTTATCTCTAGCTGGAGTTTGTACACGTTTTTTTAAACATCTTTTGTAGATATGTGAGTTCACAGACCATAGGTTGATGTGTATTTTTTCCAGTCTTGTTTGTAGTAGTCTTGAAAAGCTTACTTTAATTCGGTGGCTTTTTGACTTAGTGCTTAAGCACTTCGGTGAAACCAGTGCTACAAACATAAATACTTTAAAGCAAACTTTTGTCTTCAAAGACGTATCTCAAAGATAGAAAAGGCTAAAAGGTAACTGGTACTTGTCAAGAAGTAACCTTGTCAAATCTTTACCTGCAGCTGAGCAGCTCTCAAAGACTTGGAGCTCTTGTTTCTGACAAGTGCTTGGAAGCCGATCCCTCAGTCAAACAGATTATGTTGCTGAGTAACCAGCAAAGCCCAGTTCTCCTGCTTGAGATTAGGACATGGTTTCAAGTTAAAAAGAAATGGGCAGCAATATTAGTTTGGCTCTTCCCCTGCTACCTGAAATTGTGGTTTCTCTGTTGGTCTGCATTAGCAAGCAAGAGGGAGGAAGGTTGTTGTGTATAGTGGTTTGGGGAACTGGCCCAACATGAGAAGTAAAACTCATGCTCAGGAAAAAGTAAAACTTTTTTATAGGCACTTGTGGGAAATTTCTTATTTGTTTGCAGGTTTGGGGTTTTTTTTCATTATTTCCTTTTGTCATATTCTGGGTGCAAGATCTGCACCCTTCATCACACTGTGAGACCTGTCACATCTGTTTTTCCAAAGGATGCTAAGTTTAGGGGGAGATGGAATGCTACAGGTGACTTGAGTCACTTTATGTGAGGAAATGTGTTCTGACCGGCATGCCATAGTAGTACAGTGCTGTTCTATTCCTGATATGAACACTTCAGCCAAAGAACAAAATGAAGTAAGTTAAATAGCCAGAGGAAGACACTAAAATTCTGTGTCACTATAACATGTTAGCCAAATATTTGCATTTAATATGAAATAAAATTTATAAATTATTACAGCTGTAATTGCGAGTCAAAAGCAAAACTTCTTCTGAAAAAAGCTGACATGTCTCTCCTTATTGCAATATAGCCTTAAAGTCAGAAGGTCTCAAAGGAAAAATAGTTTCCAGATCTAATTCTGGAGTATTATGTAATTATACCCATATTTCTTTACCATTCATCTTCAGAGTGGGGGAAAAGTAGCACTGACTGATATCTAGGTGCTGTGTTGCTGCTTTGAAAAGTGATATTCAAAGTAAGGTTGGGAGGGTATTTCAGACTTTAATATTCAGACTTTAATATACTGTGTAGACAGAACCCAGTTTTCTGAGATGCATTCAAGATGTGCTCAAATTAATGAGCATTAGGATTAATGCTAGTTAGCCATTCCTCTGCTGTTGTGCTAGCTCCTGTTCAGTGAGGCTAAATCATCTTTTATAACCTCTGTCATAGCTGGGGACTGCTTTTCAGTCGATGGCCTTTAAAGTACTTTACTAGAGGCTCTTGAATTGGTACAGGCTCATTTGGAATTGAGAGGCTGCAGTGGTGCCTTTCTGCCCCAGTTTGTGCAGCACTGCCCCTTGAATAGCTGTGTCCTGATGGGTGTTGTGTGTGCAGGCTGCACAAAGCTTTCATGGGGAATCTACTTTTCATCCAGATCAGCTTCCTAATAAACTCATAATCACAGTGTTAGGGGGAAAGTAAAGGTGTTGCAGTCTTGACTTCAATTAGCTCTTAAAATGCTGTCCAGTCTGATCCTGTGGTTTTGTTGTTACTTTACTTTGTGCATGTTATTTCTCCATGTTTAAAAAATAAAGTAATTTTGAAAATTCTTGCAGTAACAAATGAGGACTAAAAGCAGTCACTCTCCTGAGAATCTTTTCAGGAAGACCAATATTCCTTACTAAATGCTGCCTGTGTAGCATTGCTATGGCAAGGTTTAAAGCTGCATTTTCCAACCTCATTGCCAAAAGGCAATGGCATTCTAGGACAAGGATACCACATTAACCTATAGGGGAACTGCAAAACTGTTTCAGAACTACTAAAATGAGGCAGTGATTCTTGAAATAGAGAAAAAAGTGTTAGATAAAGGAAATCTCTTAACTACCATAGCAGGTTGACATATGCTCTCTGAGATATGTGCTTCTGCCTAAAAATTTATACAGTTAATTGTGCAAATATGATCCAGTGTTTGTAAGAGACGTTTTTCCTTGCTTCTCAATAGCGTTCCTGTGTTGCAGCAGTCAAAGTTGTTCCCTAGTGCTTTTAAGGAAGCTCCCGAGGTGAAAACAATTGGAAGTTGAAAATGTTAGGGAATAATAAAGCACTTACTGTTTGTATTCTTCCCTGACCATCTGCTTATGGCTGGTTTTAAACAAATCTTAGGGCTTGACTGACCCTTTTGGCTGTTTTAGCATTAAACCATCTTTCTGACTTTTTCAGGTGCTTGTAACTTTAGCAGACCAACCATGTAGGCTGAGTTTCCATAGTAAGTGTGTTAAATTGTATTATATTAACTCCATCACAATGGGTCCTGTCGTTTTTTCTCAAAGTAGGCTTGGATGTTTTATCCTCTTAATGTTCCTGATGCCTTTGACAATATGCAATACATCTAACAGCATTTGACACTGTTTTGTACCTGAGAGGTATCTTTTAATGCCTTACTAATCTTTTCTATACTGTGACCTGTTTAAATCTTCTGAAATGATTTGTGTGTACTCACCTTTGGAGAGTTTGGGAGCTGAATCCTTTGTCTTCCTCACACCTGGCTTCTGATCACTACACCTGGGCAGTGTGATGTTCTTTGCAGCTGAGTCACAAATGCTCAGCAGTCTTTTGGGAGTGAGGGGTTGATTCCTTTTCTCTTGGACATTGCTCCTTCTAACTCCCAGCTTTGCTATAAAGAAGGGCAGACTTGGCTATCTCTATCAGGTAATTCAAACATCAAGTTGGACAGCTACTGGAGTAGTGGGAGCCATGAAAATGGGGTGTGCAGTGGGAAAGACAGGAATAGATGGGATTAGGCTGGGAATAGAGAACTTAAAGACATCTGATGACAAATATTTATTGTAAAATTGGAATGGTATATTTTCAACTTCAAGTTGAGGATCACTTTGTTTTGAAGTGTAAAGAATCCAGCTGAGGGGGTTTGCTCTAGCTACTTTAAACGTTATCCTTGCTTTTTTAATGTAACTTAGTTTTTAATACAATTATTTTGGTAAAGTATAATGTCCTTCAGTTAAGAAAGAAAGAAACCAATGATATAAACTTAAACCGTTTTCTACCTCTCTAGTGCTTAATATGAAAAAGATATCAAGATTAATAGCTTGTGGTTATAATTTATATTACTCTGAGCTGTTACCATTTTGGCCTTCTGGAATACAGGGCTGCCAACTGTTTCATGAGTGGTTTTGACTTGAGAAAACTAAAAAGGCCAAAACTTCAGCGTCTTTAGAAATTTTCAGTTGTTTGTCTGCAAGCTTAGCATTTATAGTGACCAAGTCCCATGATGCCACCTGCCCTGTAATAACCTTTTTGGTTAACCATATTACGGTTATGTGTATTGATAGGTGCTTATTACAAGCAGGCTGGCTAGCAGTTTCTCCTCCTCACCACACTTGAAGGTCATTTCTATTCCTGGACTTGGAAGGGAGGTGAAATTTGGCTGGTAACACTTAAGGGAAGAATTTTTCCTTTGTTTCCTCTTAGCTGAACTTTGCAAAGCTTTACCTCTTCACTTGGCAGCATTGCAGCATCTTTACCTTAGTCTTTGGAGTAAGATAAGCTCAGCTGTATAACTAGACAAGCAGATTGCACTGCAATACTCTGTACCTTTTTTGAACAAGAGTTATCAATAGTAAATCTTAGTCAGAGACATGGGAAAGGCAGTGACCACTAGCAAGTAATGCAACTCAAATCTTAGTCCTTTTTTTGCATCTGGGGATACAGGACACAAACTTCTTTGCACAGGAAGTACTTTTGCTTTTTTTCTTCTGAGCCTAATGGGGTTTTGGTGTAAAATTTGGTGTGCGTAAACCAGAAAAAATACAGGCGTGTGAGATTCTGTAGTCTTTTCCAGCAGACTATTGTAATCTGCTTGACCATGAGCCTCCTCAGAAAAGACTGGATTGTCCAGGCAACCTAGATCATATTTCTCCTAGTTTGATTATCTTCTATTAAGGGAAGGTGAATTGCTGCATTTTTGCTGCTGATTTTTGCACCTCTCTTGGCATGTGAGTGCAGTGTCAACCAACCACAGCTTTTTGGTGTCTTCATAGTTAAATCACATTTTTATTTACACCCTCATCATTAAGTACTGGGGGATGCATCTTCTGGCCACTTAGAGATGGAAATACCTCAAAACTACATGGAATGAAAAACAACATACAAAAAAACAAAAACATAGAAGACTGCTTGATGCTATACTGGAAAAGTCTGTGGAATGCTTTTCAGCCTTACCACACAATCCTGCAGCTGCTAGCTATCAGGTCTTGTTGGTTGTGGAATCTGATTAACACCAAGTACGTTTTTGATAGCATTACCCTAGCATGGATGCCTCATGCCCTAGTGGCTTCATGTGTTAATGGTAAAAAAAATTGTGCATCTGAGGATCTCAGGGATATATCTTAGTGTGATCCCTTGGATTCAGACTGTAAAATCAGTGGGATCACAGGAGAATAAAGCATAGAGGGAAACATGTTTGAGAAAATGCTTCAGTTCCAGGCTTAGAGGTTTGGATGGTTGCTAAAATGAATTCCCAGGCTGTAACACTTGGGAGTTTATTGTATATGTAGCTGTAAAGCCTATCTACAAGAGTTGATGTATTTTAATGTTGATAACTTGCTAGATGTATTTGTTTCTGCTTTTTAAGAGGGTAATTTAAAGCTAATATATGTACAAGCCCAGCTTAATAGTCTGCTGATTAGATCTGATTAGCAGTAGTCAACTACTAAATATAAAGGCGTAAAAAATCCTGGCTTTACACTACACTGCCAGAATGAGAAACCTGATTTATCCCATAGTAGTAATTAAGAGTTTTATGTTTAGCCTTAACTAAGCAATGAATGCTGATTTTAAATTGTTCTACCAAGCTGGGAATGATTTAATGATAATCATACTTTTGTTTATTATTGTTGCTAGCTTTCACATGACTGGATTGAGTGCTAGTTTCATCAGCAGAAAATGATCTTTACTGCTTGTATCTGGAACTCAGAAGTGAATTCATAACTTGATTTTTACAACTTTTTTTAGCACTGCTTAAAGTGGTTCTTTGTAGTGATATAGGTGCTCCACCTAAGTGTTGAAAAACATTTTCTAAAATTACTTTCAGTAGAGCTGTGTACGCTCTGTGAAACTTCTGTTAATGTCAAAGGATCCTAGGAAACCAAAGCCTTTGGCTGTAAAAATCAAGTTGAGATGCATTTGAGTCTAACCTTATTGCTTTTGCTGAATATTCTTAGGTTTTTAGGTAGCTGAGTAAAATATTTGAGTTGACTGAAAACATGAACTTTTAGATCAGATGCTAAGAATGCTTCTGTACTAAATGATGTCTCTGCTGTATTCCTTAGATAGGAAAAAACTTCAGGGAAATTAATCCTACCCGAAAGGATTCTCCACTGTACTCATCTTGACTGTACATAAGATAAACACTGCAAGGCAGTATCTGTCAGATAAGCCTCTTACAGGTGCACCTCAGTATGCACACATATCATTGCATGCACAAAGTATGCAGTCATCTGAATTACACTCCCAGTTCCTGTAGGTGAACCTACAGCCTATTTCCATGAGTGCCAAAGGGACATAGTGTAAGTGGTAATCATCTCCCTGTTACTGTCATCAGAATCATTTTCCTATTTAAGCCAACAGGGGTAAGTTTGAAGTCCATAAAGGTGAGGGCTGGGATGGTCACTTCAGTTATCTGGCACCAGTTAAAACTCTAACCTTTAGACTTGAGGTTCTTGTTCTAGTCTTTTAATTGCTTTTCAAGACTTGAGCACTGACCCTGCCCTTTTACTCCCCACAGTTGTCTTTTGACTTCAGGGTAGGGTTCATGTAAGTAATGCTTAGAATTGGAAGTCTTTTACTGCAGAGATGACTGAGCATGTCTTGGTAACTGGGACGTGTCTCAAATAGAAGTTAAACTGCTTATTTCCAAGTGGTCCTGAATCAAGGTCTTATCTTCATAAACTCCTACTGCAAAATTACTCCAAATATAAGGTATCATAGTTTGTTGGACAGGTAGCTAACATCTTCTCTGCTCTGAATATTATGAAGTGCAGGTCCTGTAGACAGGGAGTTTTAAATTGCTGTGTATCAATGACAGAACCAGGTTAGAGTCAAATTAAGTGAAATTAAAGCATCTCGGGGAAAAAAAGTTAAATTTAGAAATCAAATTCAATGTGTTGTGCTTTTCCCTCTTACATAAATGTTTAAAAGAAACCAAATTGGACAAGGGCCAATGAAGTACTCTTGCTGTATTTTAGTTATGCAATGGTGTAAGCATGTCATGCTAACATAACACTTCAGTAACTAAAAAGAAGCTTGTTTCTGTATAAAAATAAGAAATATTTTCAAAGGTCCATTTTTAGCCAGAAGATGCCATTCCAGAAGAACTAGTTTAACTTCTCTGTGATGAAAATGTCTTAATTTTCACACTTTGCCATCTATCTGATTTGAAGACTTAGTTCTGGAAAATATTATTAGATTTTTGTTGTATACCTTCGCTTCTGTGCACATTATTCTGTATTTTCCACATTGTGTCTAAGCATCCATTGGAAAGCATTTGTACAAAGAGATCACAATGCCATTGTCTTGACTTAGTTTTATAAAACGGATTGGATGTTAACTGTTTTCCTCTTTTTCCAACTCCTGCTTGCCTGTTATGTTTTCTTTCTGAAGCCTGTAATCCATCTAGCTAGGCGAATAAGTGCATTGCTGGAAAAGCAGGTAGTAGTGAGATTCCTGACCTGTGAGCTGTATTTAACAGTCACTTGCAATTATTTCTAGGTGCTGTTGGTAAGCAGTAGCCGATACCCAGATCAGTGGATTGTACCAGGTGGAGGAATGGAACCAGAGGAAGAGCCGGGGGGAGCAGCCGTGAGAGAGGTGTATGAAGAGGTAACAAAAACCAAACAAAGCAAAAAATCCAGCTGATCTGTGCTGCTGTTGTCTTCAGATGGGAACCAAGAAGGAAGAGGGAACTGCCTCCTTTATCCAGTATTTGACTGAGACCTTTGTGGTTATGAAATTCAAAGAACTGCAGTTCCATGTGTTAGAATTGGGGTATAGTGTGGTAAGGTGAACTAATCAATTTAGCTACTTCTTTCATTTCATAGCTAAATTTCTGTCTGCCTTTATAAACAAGTACTGGAAGTAAAACTGTGACTTTATGCCAAATGATGTTTCATAGTAGTGTAACATTTCTGTGTTTGTGAAGAAAATTTTGACTTGCAGCTCTTTTAGAACAGAGTGAAGGTAAACTAACCATTAACATCTAGCTGCATAAGACCAAGAAATCAGCAGACCTTTGAGGACATTTCAAATTAAACAGATTAGAAACTGATCTATCTGAGCAGCTGAGAATTCATACATTTATGGCTGCTTATCTATAAGGAAAGCACTGTGGTTATAGTCTGCATTTCTATCCCTACCCTTATGACCAGGCAAAACAGTGCTTAAATCATGATGAATTCATGCAGTTTCCCTATACCACAATACTTAAATTTCAAATTCAGAATTCTGGGGTTTCATTTGCTGTTTATTTTTCCTAGGAAAATTGTGAAAAATATTAAGTGTTTCTTTAATATATAACAGCCATGTCTAAACCAAATAAAACTGCAAGAAAAATCAAAATATAAGAATTTTGAATAGAAGGTATAATTTTTCATAAATTGGATGCATTCTGGTGAGTGAACTGCAGGATTTCTGCTAGACTTAACCAGTTTTCTCATTCCATTTTGCTATTCCCAAAACACACTAATATTGTTGCTGATTAGTATTTGTAATGATTTTTTCTATTAGCTGTGCTATTTGATGGTTCATCTTGCTTACCCTTAAGACTGGTTCTGTTGTGATGTTGAGACTTAGGAACTTGATGTAGATGTGACTTGCACCAAACAGTGCCTGCTGTTCAGTGTCAAAGTGAGATCTTCTGTGAGCTGTGACTCAGTGACCCTTCTCCCATTTTCCTTGGGGAACAGACTGGTCCATTATTGGCTGCTCTCAGCAGCCTTCCTGCAGCAAGGTTCAAGCATGAATAAACCTCACTGAACCAAAGGTGTTTGTTCCATACTGGAGGAGTTCATCTTGACCCACACAAGACATACTCAGCCACAGGGCACAGTCCATTTGAAAGGAGCAAAGAGTTTGGGTTCTAGCAATGAGTCAGCAAAGATTTAGGCTTCCAAGCAGCAGTAACACCTTTAGGGAGAGTCTTGTCTTCCCACTGTCACAAGTTCATTGGTAGGATTAAAAAGCCCAGTCCTCTGCTCAGTGTTCTTAGGAATGCTGGTAATTTTAATTGCTGATCTGACTTAAGGGGTATAGTCCAAGGTGAAGGATAGTAAAGTCTCATCTCCATGTTAAATTAGAGCTGATTAAACTGTAGTCATATATTTGGGGTTTTTTCTTTGGTGGTAAAGAATGGATGATCTTGAAGGGACTATGCTTTTTATGGTGTTTTGGAGTACAATATAAAATTCCAGCCATATTCTGCTTTGAGCTGTGCTTGCAAATGCATGAAGAGTTTTCACAGACTAGGGGCTTTAATAAGTAAAAATAATTTGGTTACAATTGTTCTACTCCCTCAGAATTCCTGGGGTATGATAGCTTGTATAGCTGATCAGACTTAGAAGCTCATACCTTAAAGTAAAATATTCTTCAGCTACTGGCTAAGTCTTGTATGCTTCCATGAGATTGCCAAGTGCCATTTTTAAAGAAAAAAGAATGGTATTTAGGGGTTTGAGCCATGGAAATTCATACTGACCTTTCTAAAGGTGGATGTCCTTTCTATTTTTATACTAAGGTCAATGTCACCTGGCAGGCTGGTTACAGTACAGTGAACTGTTAAGAGTTTTGTGAATGAATAAACTTCAAAGAAAGCACCATGGTGCTGGTTTGAAATGTGTTTCTTCAGTATTGGGTCATGCACAAACTAAGCATGACTCAGTATTTCTCTTAATTTATTAAAATGGATAAATTCATAGTGGGAGTTATAATGGCATTCCTTAATGGTAGAAGTGCTGATAGCCCACTGGCTTTAAATACCCTCACTTCAACACCAACAGCTGTGTATTTAGAATGTTTTACAACTCAAAGATCCCTGTAATCAAATGTACATGCATGGCAGTTGTTTCATAGTCTGCCTGTGTACATGACTCCAGGGGTTTTTTAACTCTTCAATTCTGTTTGTGTTGGTGATAATGATTTTTGCCTCTACTGAATATTTAGTGTTTCATTTAAGGTTGTCTGACATTTCACAGGTTACTAGAAATTGACAGTTACCTTAATTATTTAGATGAAATCAACTTTTACAAACCTGCAAGGAGAATACCAAAATGAAGTTACAGAATAAAGCAATCCCAGAAAGGTATTGAACCTCATCAAAATGAGGAGCTACTCCATTAATGAATTTGGAGCTTTGTCTTTAATTGCATAGCATGAAAGATTAAAATAAGTTGTCTGCAAATGCACTGTTCAAAGAAAAATGACACAAATGAGTGGCAAGCCAGTGATGCCCAGCCTTCTAAATGGAGATGCTCTGTGAACTGTGAACCACTCCCTTTTCTGGCTCCATCTCACAAGAGAGACTCTTGTTTTGTTTGTTTTTAGTAGCATATTGAAAGGCCTATGAGAAAATATGCAATTTCCCTCAGCCCTGTGTGGATTTAGTTTCTGAGAAGATCCTGAAGATTAATTTGCTGCAACTGTGAAAATGGCAGTAATATCATTTAGGACTTCTCACACGAAATAGAGGAATTAGCTCCAAGGAGCGTCTAATATTTGAAAAATGACTGGGTGCTACAGACTAGAACTGGTTAGACACTGCAGAAATAAATAAAGCACACTCTCAGCTGAAAGATTAGGGCAGACGTAGTCAAGCATTTTGTTTTATGAAAATATGCAAAAATGGGGCAGGAGTAGTCTTGCCACCATCCCTTCAGGAGTGTAGCCAATAAAATGGCTACAATACTATCCTACAGATGCCAGAATTAAAAATAACTCAAATCTTTGAGATCTTCAGCAACTTTGTACCCTGGTAGCTGTTAGCTTTGCAGTGGAACTGCAGCGTGACTCTGGCTCCATCTGGAGGGGACAGGCGAGTCTGGCGCTCCTCTCAGGCTGCAGTACCTCCACAGCTCAACAGGAGTGACCTCCGGGCACACTGATCATGGCATGAAGTGCTGAATTCTCTGTTGTGGCTGATGTAGACTAATGCTCACATATATGCATGAGATTCAGATCTGAGGTCCTATTTGCAGAGTACTCAGACTTCCTTAGAGAATTGTTCTGGGCAAGTATAGCACTTAATTCAACAGCCTGTCTGTCAGAAGAAAACTGGGGTTTTTCAGGCTTTTCTCCCAACATTTAGAAGGTCTTACACACTTATAGAAGCCTACAGGATTCTGTTTACATGAAGAACCATATTTTAACGGCCATGGGTACATAAAAGCCAAAGGAAGAAGTATGTTTTTATGAGAGGCAAAATGGTTCACAGTCCAGAATTTAACCACTGCGTTGGATTAGAAGCTTACCATTGGGAAAGGGGGAACTGCTTTTGATGTTCTGGGGATAAAGCTGAAGTGTTTCTTGGTCCTCTAGCACTTAAATTTTGACACATTTTGAAGCACCTTACAAAAAGAACTTGAAGGAAATATTCTTGTTAGTAAAAGCACTTAAAAGATCACTGTCAAATTCAAGGTACTTCTTCAACTATGAAGATTATTCAGTTGAATATTATTTTTGGGAAAAAAATCACAAGCCTTTGAATTACTACCTTTTTGCACTTCTGAGTGTAGAGATTTTCCAAATACACTGCTGTCTGCAGGCATGATGCTACATTTTGGAAACATGTCTATTTGAGTAGAGAGTAATTAGACATCAGTTATAGTAATCACATTTATGTAGCAACATCTGGCTGCACCAAAGCTTCACTTCAAGCTTTGGGGAGTTTTTACACGTGATGTAATGGAGTGCTTCTAATAGTTTCATTCAGAATTACTCAGCTAAGTGTATTTGTTTAAAGCATTGATTTGCTTGGAGGGAGAAAAGAGAAAGTGTTAAGTAAATTCCACTTAGAGTAACATTGATAAATTCCCATTGTGACTATGGGATACCAGTAAGTTGACAAAAGTTCTCTATGAAAGCTATTCAGTATCAGTAAACCTAGCTGGTCATGGTGGTGTTGCCATGTGTTAAATATTACTTGTCAGACTGTCACTTGAAGTGATACTGTAATGCTCAGGAAATTAGGACTGATCAGTAAAAAACATTTCTTCAGCGTGCTGCTTTTCACAAATAAGTGCTTTTTCATTACCCAGTATAAAGCACAAGCAATCTCTAGTGCCTATTGTGGCATACCTTACTCTTTCAGCCCAAAATAATGGCCTGTCACTTCCTAATTAATGTGCTGCTTAATCACTTATCAGGTCAGTTGTGTATTTTGGCTTTATGAGCTCTAACAGGTATCTTGGCCAACACAGCAGATAAACAGAATATTGTATGTTGTTTTGCATTAACTTTTGCTCTAGCTCTTGCTCTAGATAAGCAAAATGCCTTGATAATTTTGCAGAGGCTGTGATCAGGCTTCCTTCATCAAAATGGCTTAATAACACCAGCCGTCTGCTTTCTTTAAAAAAGGCAGTCACAGCAAACATTCACTTGTAAGACTTTGATTAGACCTATTGCTAAAGCCTGTCAGAGTTACTTATTAAAATGTAATGAAGATCCATATGGTCCTGTATGTAAAGACATAAGACATCAATAACTGTCTTTAGCTAAGGCTGGAAGCAAAGACTGAAAACTAGAAAATGTCATCTTAGCACTAAGAAGCCCTATTTTAAATATTGGTTGTATAACAAGACAAAAACAATCTAAATATTGTCTGTCAGTAGGCAACATATGCCTTTGTGTCAGGCATATGGACTGAGTTTTGTTTAGAATAAGTGGATAATTGTAAGCCATGTCCCTTGGAAGAGGCATGAAATACTACTTTTGGAAAAGCAAACCTTAAGAGTCTTAGTAGAAAGTAATGACCGACCACCTTATCTGAATTGATAAAAATCACAAAGCATAAGCTGATACCAGGATTATTTTAAAATATTGGAATGAAAGTCTGAATTGAAAGCGTTTTGTAATCGTACTAGCTAGAAAAAGAGTTCAAAACTGCAGAGAATTGGGGATGTAAATTTGGGGGTTATATTACATGACAAAAGCTACTTGGGATATGAAAACCAGCACACGTGAAGTCATTATGCTGCAAAATCCATGCAATGACCTACAATTTAATTTATTATTGTATTTTTAAAACTTGTACTTAAATTTCTGTGTAAAATAGCACTGGAGTTTCAATGACTGCTTCTTTTAGATTAATTCTAATACTATTTGAAGTTCTCTTGTCCTTTCTCCTTTCCTACATTATTTTAGTATTGGGCATGATTTATCTATTTAATAAAATACAGTACATTACAAATGTGGTAAGTAATACAGTATTTTGGTCTGGATGGAAACCTTGAAGGATTTATGGATTCTTTGATCCACTTATTAGGACAAGCTTTTGTACTCTAATACTCTTATAAAGAGTCTAAAACTAGAATCTCCAAAATTAGTGCAGCACTATCTAATTAAAACTTAAGCTAAAACTCTTTCTTAAATAACCCTAATAAGGAGGAGTATGCTACTGTAGGATGATGGTACAGATGCTTTATATTTTTATAAATTAATACCAAATGCTAACACTTTTTCTTGTTTGTTTTGTAGGCTGGAGTAAAGGGAAAGCTAGGCAGACTACTTGGAATATTTGAGGTGAGCTATTTTCTTTGAGTTCTAAAAGCAATGGTTGCTTTGTGAAAACTGATAAGCTGCAACATCAGACTTAAGTTCATGAGTATTACCTACCTATAGTTTTGCGGTGTTGCTGGATCTGCTGCATTAGACAGGACTTTAGGTGTTATGTGATCTGTGAAGATTTGAACAGGAAGAGTTCAAGGTACATATACCAGTTTCACAGAATATTCTCAGTTGGAAGGGACCCCCAAAGATCACAGAGTCCAACTTTTAAGTGAATGTCTTGTACAGGGATCAAACCCATCACTGTTATCCAGCACCAGGCTCTCACCAGCTGAGCTAATCTCAGGTCATTTTGGACCTCTACTGGAAAGATTAAATTAGTACTTATGGAGAAATAAAAAATCCCTAAAACCCAAACCATTCATAAAGTTAGGATTTCTAAACCATTACACCAGCCTCTTCTGAGGCTCTTTTGACTTTTCCTCTCTGGTTAGATTTTGCTGAAGTAATTTGTCAACTTTCACACAAGTAAATTGATGAGTCTGGATAGGAATTCTCTTTATGGCTTTAATTCACTAAAAAAAGGCCAAGGCTTTGGACAACAGATACATCAAACCTTTAGCTATGTAGTTCAAAACATCTATTTGATGGTATAAACATCAGACTCTGAACTACCAACAGTGCAAGGACACGTGCTAGCTAGAACTCTATTTTAATCCTGCTCAGGTTCTAGACAGGAGCAGACTGTAGTTTTAATAGTCTTCAGCTCCTAATCCATCCAGTGTTACTATCTTGTGCTGTATATAAAGTGGAAGTCCCCTAGTCTCAGTGAGGTACAAATCTTCACCCAGCTTTTATAGGCAGTGTATTCCTGACAGGGATTTCCTGTGTGAAGTATTACTTAGTCATGTGTCCCATGTGTGTGAAGTATGGAAGCCATAACACAATTAGAGGAGATCCTGAAGCTTTGTAGTTAGTACTACTCACATTTTTCTGATATGTTTTGGATTTGAGTTGAACTGGATGGTCCCACACATTAAAAACTTGGCTGTTTTAACTCTGCTGGTCAGTCTACAAAAGTATTCTCCATTTCCCAGCTCAGACCAAAAATTCAGGATAACCTATCATGTTGTTGGCTTACAACAGGGGCTGCAAAGCACAATGATTCCTTGGTAGTTCCGGTATACATATGTTCATATATATGGTATATATGTTTTTCTGGAGCCATTTAAAGTTGGTTGTGTCACTTTACTAGGTTACTTCTAACTTAAATCAAGGCCCTACTTTAATTTCTCAACAGGCCCCCACAAATTGTTAGTACCATTGAGGGGGCCACAGCTTGTGACCTGGGGATGGAACTAAGAGAAAATGGAAATAAATGCTGCTGCTGAGTCCTCTTATTCTAAAACTACAGAAAGGATATGTGTTATAAATATATGTATCTCATTTAGTGGTGATACTGACAAAGAACTGGAGAATTTTTATTTCCCAGTAAAGCACAACAGTTCAAAACTATATTAAACTTGGAGTGAAACAAAGTTAAGTGTGAAAGGTTATTTGGTTATTTGCACAAGAATACAGCCATCTGTTAGGGGAGCTAGGCCATAACATCTCTTGGTTCTTAATACAGTTGTAATTGTAGATGGTCCTGGTTTTATTAGGAGCTCAGCTCTTCTCAAGGGGAAGGATGTTCTACTTGGCTGGGTAACACCTCAAACACTGCCACTGGCCTGCTTTGGAGTAGCAGGGAGCAATGTGTCTCTGCCAACGTCCCATGGACTGGCTGCAGAATAGGGGCCTTGCCCTGAGCAGACAGATCTGTCAGACTGTTTAACCTGCCTTGTGCAAAACACTTGCCTTTGAAACACATGGTGAGTGCTGCCACCGTGGCTGAATGAGCAGATGGCAATGGTTTTTGCATTTGGCATGACTGCAAGCATAGGCTATTTAATTTGCCTCACTCACCGAGTGAAACTTTACAGCCAGCATTGTGTAGATGACATGGCCACATGATGCAGTGGTTCCAATTTGAAAAACGTGTTTGGGTTTTGTTAAATGACCTTTCATCCAGGAAATCCATTGTGGAAACACTTTTAGCAAATGTGGAGTACTGTGGTAATTTACAACATAAAAGAAAAGTACTAGTACTTATCTAGGGCAGTACTAGTGGACTACTGCTAATATTTAGCTGAATGACCAAGAACATGCTTTGGCCAGTATTTCACAATCTTCAAAATTGTTTGTATTGTCTTTGGTTTGGTTCAGTTTTTTTAGTCTAGTAAAAGAGAATAGCTGTTTCAAAAACTTTTGTTTTCCCATAATTTTGGGTCTCATCAGTACAGATGTTTGTTTAGTGAAAATAAAAGCCGGGCTTGCTGGCAACTATCCTTTAGAGGTAAGTAATTTCTATCTTGTAGTTGTGGTAAGTCTGTAAGTTATTTAGATGAAAATTTAAACTTGTACTTCTAATATTCAAGCAGAACCAGGATCGGAAGCATAGGACGTACGTTTATGTTCTTACTGTGACAGAAATACTGGAAGACTGGGAGGATTCAGTTAATATAGGTAAACTAATTCTCTGTCCTTATGTGCTACACTTAAAAATGTTGTGAGCAAACCCTTTTCGTTTTTTTAAGCAGTTTGTGTAATTCAAGGGGAATACTAATTCTGTTCTTGAAAAAGTCAAGGCATGCTGTTCTTGCACACTTTAATACATAACTAGGGTTGCTTCCAACATAGTGCTACTCTTATTCTTAGAATACTCTAATTATTATAACATTATGACAGAATAAATATTGTAATTTTTAAAGGCCAAATACTATACTGCCAAATTGTTTTTTCTGTAAAAAGTAGAATGTTTTACTGTCTGATACTGTAGGGTGTTTTTAAAAGTGTCCTTGATCTTAAATAAGTGTTTTTTGTATATTCAAGGACAGTAGTTACAATGCGGTAAAACCAAACAAAAAAACAGAATTCCTTCCATTTTAACAAGACCATCATTGACCTCGCTATTTTCAGAGACTTTGAATTTTAAAGGACCAGCTTGTAAAAGTAAGATGGTCTTAAGTGATCTTAGTAAAGTCTTGAAACTTATATAAACATGTCTGATACAAGGTATAGTATTTTTTAAAACTCACACCTAACCTGAGTAACTCCATATATGGATGCATATGGAGGCTTTGAGTATGGAACATGGCTTTTGAAATCAGACCAAGCCATTCTCATGCGTGCATGTTCAGTCTCAAGATTGGTTTTCTGCTAGGCACAACAATGTAGGATGGCAGTATCTAGTAATTTAAATAGCCTCACACTTTCCTCTAATGACCAGCTGGGGCCTTTGGAGCATATAAAGAGTCATATGAGTTTCTGTCCACTATCTGGTTCAAGAGAGTTACCTGAAAGTCTTTATTATGAATTGCATTTCAGTAAGCTTGAGTGACTCTCTTGCATTAATCGGTTCTTTCAAGGTCTTTTTGTTCACTCTTTTGCCTGACAACTTCAACTTCCAAAGAACTGAGAAAAAGTGAATAACTAGATAGCAACCAATAGTGCTGTTAACATTTTATAACTCTGTTCTTTCTTGTGGATTCAGGAAGGAAAAGAGAATGGTTTAAAGTAGAAGATGCAATCAAGGTCCTTCAGTGTCACAAGCCTGTTCATGCAGAATACTTGGAAAAACTGAAACTGAGCTGTTCACCCACTAATGGAAACTCTGTGGTTCCCCCTCTTCCAGATAATAACTCCTTATATGTCACTTCTGCACAGACTTCTGGGTTGCCCTCTACTGTGAGATAAACATTTGGATTACCTTTTTATTCGTGTCATCACAACAGGAGACATCTGTGATCACATGTAGGCATCTGTATAACTGTCAGTTCTAAGTGAAATATGTGAATGTGTCATAATGTCAAATTTATTTGAACATGTTTTTCTTTTAACAGTGTAAAGTAGTATTTCAGCAAACCAAAGCCATATAGGGATTTTTTAAGATGCCTTAATAGGCCATTAAAAAAAA
This sequence comes from Camarhynchus parvulus, assembly GCF_901933205.1. Classification (NCBI taxonomy): domain Eukaryota; kingdom Metazoa; phylum Chordata; class Aves; order Passeriformes; family Thraupidae; genus Camarhynchus; species Camarhynchus parvulus. The sequence goes on along the minus strand of NC_044586.1, from coordinate 28,602,246 downwards.
AACTTGACTATATAAATTTATAAATTTGCATATCTGCTAAAATAAAATATGCATCTCAGTGGTGTTCAGCTTATTTAAAACTTGTGAGTTTTAGTCAGTAGTTAAAGCTTGAGCAAATAGTCTTATACTAAACTCTTATTTGGTATCCACAGATGAAGTGCTAAGACCTTGAGCTGGCAGTATTTGGGTAAATGGATGTGCTGAAGGCAGAGGTGCACAAGGGTGACTACAATAAAGCACTAAACCACATTCAGCCTGTCAAGAGCAAAGGATACCAACACTAAGCACTGCTTGCCTCAATTATCCAAAAGGTTGCCTTGTCCTATGCAATCTTCATGTAACATAAAACTAGGGCGAGAACAAGAACTTTGTCTTGCAGCTACCAAAACTATCCACTAGACTGTAGTTTCATCACTTGGTCAGCTGGTGAACTGTCAGATTTGTGTGAAAAGCATTGTAGATCTTTCTTCCCCTTTTTTTCCTTTTAACCTTGATCCATGTTTTGTTCATGGTGTGATTACACTGCAGGTTCCAAAAACTTCTTTCTTCAATTAGAAACATCTCATGTAGTGTTCCTGCAGTCTGTTGCAATTTAAAACTGTTTGGAGGAAAGTAAGACTTAACCAGGGGCACCCTGAGGTTGCAGAGATGTCTGTTAGCAAGCATGTGTTAAGGTGCCTTTCCCTGCAGGAGCCAGGAGTGCTGCCTCCAGTGCTTAGGACAGGAGTGTTGACAGCTACTGCACCAGGAGAGAAATAATACTCCTTTGTCCTATTAGAAGGAGTGCTGAAACCCCCAGTTTTAAGTTAATTCTTAAATCCTTCAATTCTACTGTTTGAACATCAATTACTTTAGATTCTTCAAATAAAAGCTGGCCTCTTGGTAAAAATATAGTTGGAATAAATGAGGTACAGCTGACAACCTCCCTGTTCTAATTATTTCTCCTGCTTTTCATCCAAGAAGATGAAAACTAAATCCACTGTTGGTCTTAATGTTTTTACCATAGGATTACGCTCTCTGTATGTGTGTGTGTGCATGGTTTCTTCTACAAGAACACAATCTAATTCACATGAACATCCTACTTCTGAATTTTTTCTAGGATTTAAACCCAACTGTACCTCCTTTACATCCAGCCAAAACAGGTTGAGGTAGACCACTACCTCACATGTGAAGTTTATTCTGGGTAAAGCTCATTCTCTTATACATTTGAACCTTTGTAAATAGTCCACCTAGTAAATAGTGAGTGTAAAATGGAAAATAAATGTAATTTAAACCTTTTGTTACTCAATACACAAATGGTTAACTTCTACTTTTTTAACACAAATTGTGTAAAATGCTGCTATGAATTTTTTTGTGCTGTTACACTTTTTTAGGAAAAAAAATGTTGTTGCCACAAGTTACTCCTAGAAAAACAATCTTGTGCCATATGTAAATGCAGTGAGACTAGGGAGATAGATGATCTGATCTCTTAATGCTGCTCTCTTTAAAGAGGCATAAATACTACTGACAAGAGGCATGAGCCACAAAGCTGAAGACTGCTGAAACAGTGGGTAGGACACTGCTTTCCATCCCTCTTAGCTCCTAGTCCAGGTCACTTCCAGAACTGGAAAGAACACAGAAGTGTTCAGCTGCACCTAAAGGTGGAAGCATTGCCAACAGCTTGTCCATCCTTTCAGCCATGAGGTGGGAGGCCAGGGAAGGAGCATTACTGTTTCAGTAGTGCACACAGAGGAATCCCTATTTCACACTGAACCTCTTCCAGACTGGCACACCATTTGCTCAGCTCACTGCTTTACACTGTTCTGCCAGGTGAAACAGGAGAAGGAGGGATTGAGCATAATGAATGTCTGATCTTTATTAAAATCATACTCATGGTGTGGAAGGGTACCTCTGGCTCCAAAGCTGCCTTTAAAAGAATGAATAATTTAGCTCCCTTTGTTGATCACTTTAATGCTGACTTTTTTTGTTCAGTAGTTATTTTAACACTTTAAATTGAGCAAACTTGTATAGGTTCTCTTGTAACAAGATTATATCACATCCATGAAAGCTAAAACAGAATCCAGAGTTTGAGTTTTTATTCATTTAAGGAAAATGCTCTGTCTCCAGATTCTTGGAATGAAATCAATCCAAGCTTGTATGAGATTTAGTGGTAATGCATGATCTTATTTTGTAACTCTTGAATTATGTATTTGATAATAATGTAAAATGTACAGTATTGCTGTTGCTAACAAACTCAGAGTTGATTGCCTATAAATATTTTTGGTCACACACATTTGAGCTGTTCATTAGTGCCAGACAGATTTTTTTTAAACAGCATTTGTTGTACAAATCTCTTCAGTCTCTATGCAACCTTCAGAATGAAGTTCTATTGCTTTGACTTCTACTCCCTTTCGAAGAGAAATGGTTTGTGAATCGCAGACGCAAACTGAAGACATTTCAGTTTTGCTACAGGGAACAACTGCAGTAAAGGGACAGCAGTATGGCTTCAGTACTAATGAAATCTGACACTGAACTCCAACAGAAAGAGTTGTAAAAATGGGAATAGGAAGGCTACAATTTTTCTACTACCAATCAATTTAAATGTTAGAAGCATTTTGTTTTTACATGAATCTCTAGTTTGATGGGCCAAACCTCTTTCAAAGTAAATTTGGGATTTTTCTCATGCCAAAAAATTCTGTACAATGTATCCAATTTGGTTCTCCAGAGGAAAAAGGGAAGAGACAGGCTGTCATCTGCAATTGTTGGAGTCTACTTTGTACTTCTGCTTTTCCTGGCTGACGGGTTTTGAGATTCTCATCAGTTACATTATGGTGGTATCAAAGAAAAAGAGCCTTAAAGTTTAAAATCTCATGGAGCCAGAATTAAGCAAAATGGATGTGCTTTTAAACACAAGAAATCCTGAGGTATTGCAGAGAGGCTGTTCAAGTGAAAAATCTTATTTTGGTGCTTACTGCACCCCTGGCTTAGGCTAGCATTGTTCTGTTAACAATGTGCTGTGAAAAGAAACATGAGGGGCAGACACTTGGTTTACTTACCAGCATGGTTTGTGAAGTGAAAACTGAAAGGAAGGGAGAGGGGGGGTGGGAAGGGAATTAAGTTGTACACATTTTGACCTGCTTGCATGGATTTTCTTTAAAGATTGATGTAAGAATTTTGACTTTTTATATTTGAGAAATACCAGAATAAAATCTAAATTAGTCCTGTGGATGATGTAGTCATTCCATTGCAAATACTGCACCAGAAGTGATTGTGTGAAAGGCTTCAACCCCATCTAAACTACATTTAAGTTTCATCTAATGTTTCCTACTTCTTGCCTTGTCCCTGCACTCAAGCTTTAACCAAGCTCCTTGTTCCAAAGAATCATTTCTTCTCCTTAACTTGACATGACACTCCCTCTCCCCTTAGCACACTTATCCAGTGCCTGTCCCAACTTGAAAACTGAAAATGGGTGCCAGTGCTCAGCCTGCTGCTGGAGCCCTCCCTCCCCTTACCTTGTTCTTTGAACCTGCAGTCTTCCACGCTGGTAGGCTGGTGAACAGCTCCTGTGTTTGCCCCTGTCAGTATGACTTGTGACAAGCAGACACTTAGCACAGCTCCCTCTCTTCAGCTTAAGCAGAGTTTCACCATAGTCCTGTCTGGCTCCTATCACTGTATCTCCAAGGCATCCAGTGACATGTAAGACTCAAGGCAGAAGTGTGACAAAGCACAACAGATGGCAAGAAAGGCAGAGTGACTGACTTTCCCAAAACTTGGAGAGATTGTAAGAATCTTCAATCTTGAACTGAAAAAGTTTAGGGGTTTTTTAAACTTACCCTCTTTCAACACTCTTAGGCTCTCAGTGCTGCTGTGCCATTAGGCAAGGCACTGTCTCCTTGGCTCAAGTGATGAACAGCACCACATCCACATTAGGACAATGCTCCACATAAGGAATGGTGCCACCTCTTAACCTGCAGACTCAGCAATCACAGGTATTTTCTGCTTGTGACAATCTGATTGCTATGGGTGATGCACACCAACCCAAACTGCCCCAGATAATTTTCTTCCCTTAAATAAGCATGAAATACTGTTCAAATAGCCATTTAGGAAGGCAAGAGGCCACTGAATGTGTCTGCTGTGTGATCAGCTGCTGCTTGCCTCACAGCCCACAATGCTTTCAGTAGCTCACTGGTTTCCAGCAGCTTTCCCTCATTTTTTACCACTAGTTCTGATGGATGGGCAGTAAGAAGCAGCATTACAGCAATGTATGATGCTGGCCAAAGACCATCAGCTTGTGCACTTACCCTGCTGTTGGCTTACCTGTGGCCTAGTGCCCATTACATCCAGACAAATTTTGTAACAAGGCTCTTGTCCTAAGGGCCTTTTTGCTGTCATTCAACTGCTTCACTCTCCTAAATATTTCCTTTCCTGCTTTCTGGCTGTGACACTAATGCAACCTGTCTTTGAATAAGGTAGACGAACATCCACAGCAACTGAAGGAAGAAAAAACACCATTAGAATCACCTGATTGTGTCATGTGAGATTAGTCTGCCCTGGATAATTGAGCATGGGACCACAGACATTCTTCCATAAATTTACCAGGACCCAGCCTAAGCCTTCAGTTTTACCTGGAAGAACACTGTATTACTCATGAGTAGCTGATGGGAAAATAACAGCAGGTATTCAGGCTGAGACAAGCACACTCACTACAGCAAGCAACAACTGAACATCACACATTAAATGTTTCAGATTTATAAATGACCTTGCAAGCCTTAGCAGGCAACTTAGGTAGGAAGGTTCAGATTAGGCCTGAACCAAAAATACTCCTTCACTGCACCTCTGAAAGCAAGAACCCAGCTTACATGAGTATCTGGAACAACCTTGCACAAGTACTCCAGTCAGAGATGATTTTACTTGAAATAATTTGTATTTGCCTTCCTACAAAATGAACTAATAAAAATGCTTCTGTTACATGTCACACTTGCATCCATCTCTTACCATGCAGTCTGGAAGTACCTGTGGTTTCTACCTTCCAGTGCTCAAGAATGCTCCTCCAGGTAGAGCACTCGGTGATGAGCTGATCAACAGTGACAGCTCCATAGCAACTGAGCTACCCAGGTGTGTCCTCTTAGGGTACAATTCCCTTCCCTAACCCAGGTCAGCCAGTGAGTAGTGTTCCCCTGAGCACTTCCACTGGAGCAGCCTTTACCCAGAGATACTCTCTCTACTGCTCACCTAACCCCTTATCTAAGTGTTGAGGGAAGTTCACGAAAGCAAACATCACAGGTAAGGCAGTCATCCTGCTTGATGCCTCCTTTCTAATGCACTTCTGTGCAACATAATGAAATATTTGCTTTAAAATTATCCTGCACATTTCCACAGAAAAGGCTGCAATAATCTGTACAAACTCCACCCCAGCAGGCATGTGATTTTTAACCTTGTGCCACGCTCATAATGCAACAGTTCAGCAAAGCTCAATACATTTATCAATTTGATTGCACTAGAAACTGCCCAAACTTGCAAGTAGGAAAGCCTTGTACTAAACCAGACAGGTTTGAATAAGCAGGCAAAAAAGCCCCAAAAAATAACAAAAGACCCCACATGCTCCTAAACAAAACAAAACCAACCAAACAAAAAAAGCAGGGGAGGGACTCAACACATCCTCTGAGCAGTCTCCTCTGAGGATTTCTAGACAGAGGTGCTGCTCTTCTCTCTACAATGTGGGGGGAAGCCACAAGCAATTGAAAAGTTGTAAGAGAAGTTAAAGGTTACCTTTCTTATTTTACCAGATATTAACTCTTAGGAAACTTGTTGCACACTGATGGCAGCCCACTGCAGTTAAATGAAGCTCAGTGCCTGAGTAATGAATAATCACTCTTCCTTTTATTTCAGTGTCATATCACATTACAGTCAAGACATGTTATTGACAAAACCTACCAGACATTTTACTTTAACCCTAAAAAAAAAAAAAAACAACAAAAAACCCAACCCAAGAAGAAATGTATATAAATAGAGATGTCACAATTTTTGATGTCACTAGTCCATTAAGATGTTCCACAATAGTCTCAATGTGTTAGAAATACAATTACTTGAAAGCTATCAAAGCGATGTTTCACTTGGTTTAGACTAAAGTCAGCTAAGATACAAAACACCTGTTCCATCAGCTCCCAATAATCATACACTTCATACCATGACAGAACATGGCTACACATGGAGAGATCACCACTGAATATTTATGCAAAACCAAAAGTCTTCCTCTTGATGTACAGGAAACTACTGCAAAAGTATTTTGCATGTGTGGTTATAAAGCCCATATGATAACCCAGGCTGAATATCTGCACAGTTACTACCCAAACACTGACAAATGAAATGCAATGTCATCACTCTTGCTCAGGATTTTAGGACATTTGACACATAGCACCAGTAATGGTAGAGGAAACCCATTTATTTAAAGTTACTGTAAATTGATTCAATAGACACATACTAAAAATGGAGATAAAACTAACATTCCCTAAAAGACAGCTGCATTTGCTTATCAGCTACAATGGCAGGTGGAAGAGAAATAACTGAGTTTCACATAGAAACTGGGAATATACACCTATTTAACTGAGGAAAAGCTTTTATCTTACTGGCTTCAAAGAATTTAGCCTGTCACACATTCCTTGGCACAAGCTGGAATGAAATTCCCAGCTTGATTTTATACAGGGCTCTTAAAAGAGGTTTAAAAGTAAAGTAAGTATTACTTAATATACATTACCTGGGTCTGGATTCATTCTGCCTATAAAGATAAAACTGTTTAAGTGCCAGCTCAGGTCTTGTTTCTCTACTGAAGGGAGGGAAAGCCACTCTCAAAGAGGATGCTTAGGTGGGTCTGACTGTCCTCTGGGGGTGCCACCAGCCCTTGGACTAGAGACAGAGCTGAGGAAAGCTGCATATGTAGTGTAAGATAAAGCATTAAGAGGTAGGTGAAGTGAACCCAGAGTCTACAGCACAGCTCACTTATTCTCAGCTGCCTGCTACAGAAGTTATCTATGCTAGTAGCAGATCCAGGACATAGCCCAGCCAGCCCCAAACACACATTTGTAAGAAGAGAGGGTTAATGGTGCTTACCTCCACTGAAGAACAAGCTACAAGCCCTGGACCAACTTTGGCTTACATTCAACACAGAAAGTACTTTTAAAATAGTTTTTTTATTACTCAGTTTGGTGAAAAAGTTGAATTCTGAACCATTCTTCAAACATGTTGGAGAGAACTTTGAGGGACAATAGCAGTTACTAACCACTGCAAGCACTGTCTGTTGGAAAACACAGTTTTAATAGATATTCTTCATCTTACATAAGAGCACAATAAATACACCACATTCTATAAAAATTTCAGATGATACTAGAGGAAGAAGAGGTGAAAGAGGGAGAAGACCAACAGACTACATAACCATGCCCCTGGATTGCACGACAAAACACTCCCTACTGCAACCACTACAAGCTGTCATTTATGCATTTCAGGTTGGCCTTGCCAAAAGCTTTTAAGCTTTTTGGTTGGTTGGTTGGTTGAGTGAGTGAGAGGGCTTGGGGAAAGGAAGAGAACAGAGATACAAGAAATGAAGGGAAGCAATTAGATGGGCTCCCAGAAGAGATACTGGTCTCCTAGACAGGATGCATACACAAAAAACAAGGATGAGAAGGAGTTTTTTCATCACTTTCCTTCCCTCCAATAAAGAAGCTTTGCTGCTATTTAAGCTGACCAGTTGCTCAAGCAAGTAGCTTAATAAGGCTTGTAGAGAAAAAACAGTGGTATGAGTTGCTAGCTGTAAGGGGCTAAGCAGACATCAGTCAATACATAAGCTGGCTCTAACAGTGGTTCTACACATGGGAATTTCAAGTTAACAGAGGGCAAGAATTTAAAGAAGTTAGAAAACCATGCTGCTATGCAGATACTCATAATTAGTGCTGTTGTTTGCTCTCCACCTCCTACTTCATTCTGGTTATGTCCATGAAAACACACATCGATGCATTGCTAAAATTAAGGTTGCAACTGTTCCATCAGAGACTTGTTTCTAAAAGTCACTCCAAATGCAATTTCATATTAAATTGGCCATGTAAGGTCACCCACATAACACAAACCAATAAAAAAGTCAGGAAACAGATGAAGAAAAACAAATAAAAACCCACAAAAAAATCCCTTGTGAATTCCCCCTCTTTACTGTTAAATCTGTCAGATTGGTGAAGAAAAATTGTCAATTCTGGACTAAATTTTTTTAAATACGATTGTCACAGAGAAATGAAAACACAGCAAAAGAAACTATACAAAAGGCAAAGTAGAATAACAAAAAATATTTTACTAAAACATAAGATTTACAGGAGATTTTCCAGACAAGCCATACAAAATGGTCACAAGCTTTTTCTTGGAGGGATTTTTCTACACTTGACAGCAGAATCACTATAGTATTAGTGAAGGTGATGGATGTTTAATGTTCCCATTTTTTGTTCAAACAATGAAGCTTGTCCATCTACAGCATCTAAGTTAGACTGGGCTAGAGGGTATATTCTAAAATATAACTGGTTAGCTGCTTTTACCAATGCAATTAGCATCACCATAAAAAGGGAGGAGGAGCCCACAAAATTAAAACAAAAAGCCCCGCAGCTAACCCTGCCTACCTTCATTCACAGTGCTTATACTTAAACCATGACGGGAAAAATGATTACAAGCAGAGATGTGCTGCTGCTTTCAAATAATTTCACAACAATCCAGATGATACTTCTAGCCTCTGCTCATGCGGTACAATAGTGAATTAGGACAAGACACAGATTTGCTAATGTGCATTTAATCACCAAAGGACTGAAGATGTCTGGGCTTTTATTCTGTAATGTTTCTAAGACTGTGTCCATTAAATGCAAACAAAAAAAGGAAGAGGTCTTGGCAGAACAGGAGAAGTGATGCACACTTGATGTTCAAAGCGCATTTAAATATTATTCATGGCATATAGCCTAGTCCATGCTCTGGCTGTAAAGAAAAAGAAACACTTTTAAGAAAAGATGCAGTTTTCAGGCTTGATTAAAGTAATTTTAAATTCATATCCTTAAAGATCTCTTTTACAACACTGCTGCAAGCACACAAAACGTATCAGTCCTAACATTTTAAGTGCAATTTTGAATTCCAGCAGCTGTCAACTTTTATATATTATAGAAGCAGTCTGACAGCAGTGGATTCAAAAGTGAAGAGGCATAACATAGCAACTCTTCCATTCCACTATAGCCTGCAACAGATACAATATCAGAGATGTACTTTCCAGAACCTGTTAATCCATTCCTTAAGCCATAGAGGACAAGCAGTAGAATGCTCCTTCATTTTACCAGAACTCCAAATTAGACAGACTACCAAATTAGGACCATTACACAGACTAGCACATCAGGACCATCAAAATCCAAGATAAAACAGATCAAGAGAGCTTCTTCTTCTATCAAGCCTCGCAGACTTAAAAACAGACCACTGCAGGCACATTCAGGGCACCTGGACTATGACTGTATGCAGCAATGTTTTGTTTCTTCAAGTTGCAGACATAAAACTAGAGGTCACGCTTTACACACCATTCCTAAACCTAGAGAAAAAAAAACCTAGACAGTAAGCCATTCCTAAACCCAGAGGAAAAAAAAAGTTAGAAGATACATCACCTGTTTCTATGGCTTGGGCTTCATTGGTCTTCCATTGCTCAGCTACATCATTTGCTAGTGGATCATCTGGATTGGGAGCACTTAACAAAGCCTGGATTGATAGCAGAACTGTACGAATCTGCAAAGCTGGGGACCATTTATCTGAAGAAACATTTATAGCACTATGAAACACCATATTCACCACAGTCTACAGAAATAGAAAGTTTTTCCAGATTAAAGAAGAAGCAAGATATTCTTTAAACACAAGAAAACTCTTTTTAGGGTCAACTTACAAACATCGGTATTTAATATGGTAAGAAGAAAGAAAACATAGTACCACTTACCTTTCAAAATATCTAAACATATTCTTCCCAGCTTGTCTACATTAGGATGGTAAATTTTGGTCATGAAACGTACTTTAGGAGCTGCCATTGGATATTCTTCCGGAAGGAATAGTTCAAGTTTAAATGTCCCACCCTCAAAGGGGGAATCCTGTGGACCTGCAATGACCACATGAAAATAGCGTGCGTTGCTTTCATCTGGCTCTGCTTTTATCCCAGGGACTGGCTCTGCCAGCAAGCGCTGGGTTTCCTACAAGAAAAGGAGACAATGAAACAAATAAAACCCATTTAAAATAAACATAGAAACCGTAATATCTGTAACAAACCATTTTAAAAGCAACAAGCATTCATTTAGCCTATATTAACAGAAACTGTGTTAAATTCCTCAAAGTCAAAGAACATCAGCAGAAAGGAGACAAGGCAGGGGTAAACTGGTACCCATCTCCTCTCAGATCCTCACCTGCTGTGTGTTTCTCTAACACATAGTAATAGGTAACTCAGCTGCCTCGATTCTCTTTTGACTGAACTATTACCAAGCTGCTGTGTTTTTCTCAATATACTTAAAAGCACTTTAAAGAATACCACAATTAAAACACCAAAGGCATTTCCCATTCTATCTTAAATAAAAACTCCCATAAGTGAAAAGCCAAAAGGATTAATCACCCACAGGAAGTGTTCAAGGTTTACTCTTAACAAGAGTGGACTGGTTTATTAAGCTGAACATTTGTACTGGAATCAGATCCAACTTTGAAGAATTTAAAGTGCTACTCTTCTGCAACACTAAAGGTGTATTTTAAGGATGTTTTATATATTTAAACATATAGATGCATAAATAGCTTTGGTGTGAGCACTTTCAGCCTACATATAACCATGTTTAAAGTCACCCTAACAGACAGTAGAAGACAGTCAAGATGTTCTATAAACAGTAAAATTAGGGAAGACCAGTCTCCTACAGGGACTTGGTTTATTTGTTGCTCCATTCTTCTGCCAATCCTACCTCAGGCACCAAGCTGTGACCACAGCTAAGAGCTGCCCACCCTGCTAATGCACTGAGCAGACAGACCAAGGCAGGTACATTTTCCTTTCCTCAGCTGCCTGTCTTCACAAGTCTTATGGGCACCATTCTAGCTCTTATAAGAAAGATCCCAAGGCCAAAATGGGCAAAAGGACACTAGGTATGGACAAAAAACTCCTGCTAAAGTCTCATTTCCTCACACAATTTTAGTCCCATTTCCTCTTTCCTTCTAAGAGAGCTTTTACTGTGTACACTTAATTTTTTTCACCACCTTCCTGTGTTGGCTTTCACAAAGAAAAATTATCCTACTTCTACTGACAGAAGATGTCAACTTGTAGGTGTAACATTATTTTACTATTTCAGTTTTATAGCATATTTATTCTACATGTCTACAATAGCACTTCCAAGGATGGAGCATCCACAACTTCTCTGCACAACCTGTTCCACTATCTCACCACCCCCACAGGAAAGAATTTCTTCTTAACATCATATCTAAACCCACTCTCAGTTTGGAGCCATTTCTCTTGTCCTGTCAGTGTGCACACCCTTACAGTTAGCCTCTCTCCAATACAGTAAGTCTCTATACAAGCACAAAGCACACAGATTACCTCTACTTAGCTAAATAAATTCTTCAAACCTAGCTGCAAATACTCTTGCAGAAATAAGTGTACACAGCATTAAAGTGATATGGCTGTCTTGATGCAGTTAAATAATACCTCATTTTACAAAAACTGATCAGTACATAAAGAAGTAAAGTCATGGTAATTAATTCCAAAATCCAATTACTCATCTCTGAATTGTCAAGGTCCTACAAATTATAATATAGAATTTATTACTGTGTATATTTGCAAACTTAAAACTAAGTATCTCTGGTATGCTTCCTTGTTGCAACTACATATTGTCTACTTATCTGCATAGACTTTAGATGCCACTTACACACCTCACTGGAAGGCCATCCAAGCCTCTTAGAGCTGTCTACATTTATTTCTGTGAGTGTATTTATTTTATACACATAATTTTATAACTTACTCATTTGTATTCTGCTGACTATTTACTTGTACACTAATTGTGTAGAAAAGCAGTCATAACAAATTCTGATAGTTTACATTCAGTGGTATGAAAAGTCAGTAAGAAACTACACATAATCCCTGAAATGCATAAACCATTCTCAGTTTCTTTCAGCAAGCTGTCAGTATGAGTGCTGCCTCAGGTAAATGGGACAATTTGGGTCCCTGTCTGTGAAAGACCACATACTGTTGGACAGCTCTGGCAGAGGAAAGTGTCTTTCGCTAAACATAAACTAATGTGAGCCAACTGAAAACTTTAAAATAAGGAACTTACGGAAAAGACCAATTTTTCAACTTTTTCACAGCTGGACTTTGCCAGAGATGTGCCTGTAAGCAAACTGTGGCTTTGGTTCTGATGGGCACACTCAAAGACTATTTTTTTAATATTAGGGATAACACATTTTAATAGCTGGGCTGATCTCAGCCCTCCCCAGCTCCCCCTCAGTCACCCCAGTCCCCAGACTGCATCCCTAGTTATGCCAGGATGCTGACTGTAACTACACTGGGGAGCCAATCCTGGCTTAAAATACCCCAGAATCAGCAGCTCTCTGGCAGCAGCATCAGCACTTCTACCTGCCAGCAGATCTGAGGGAGCAGTGCCTGGCTACAAGCTGCACATTCTGCCACTAAAAACCATTTGTCAGTACACAACGGGAGAGCCCATAGATGAGAAAAACAACTCTTTCAATGCAGGCACCCCATAATACCCAAGGGGCTGTACCACTGTGAGCATGTCACCCTGCTCAGAAAGCCCTTCATGCCCCCACATTCTGCGACTGTGGTCACCTTGCTACAAAACACCCCAAAAAAGGGGGGGCCAAGAAGAGCATTTGTGCTGCATACAGCCACTCAAGTACTGAGCCTACTCTGAGCCCACAGAGTAGGCTCAGAGTAGACTTGGGGAACATCAGTGTTAGATGAAAATTCCAAAGAGACACACCTTGCTTCCTGCACTGTGCACAGAGCTCCATCACTACCCATGTCATTGAAGCTGTTTCCAAACAGAAATGAGGATGAACACCTGTGAGGGAACTGGCTGACACTCATCTGTCACACCTGCCAGGCTCCACTGCAGCAGAGAGCAAGCACCAGGCTAAACTCCTCCAAAACACTCAAAATGAAAGGCCGTGATCCCATGAACACACATCACTGCCTTTGTGCACAAGTTTCAGAAAATACTTTTTGTGCAAGAGCTTCAGAAAACACACTTGTGCGCAAGCTTCAGAAAACAGCTTTTTAGAGCTGTATAACACAGACAGGCTTGATAGACTGCAAGAAACACAGCAAAAATGCCGTTTATTGAGAGAATGTGCAATGTTTGTACTTAAATACACCAATACCTCCTAAATTCTGACAGCAAATAAGGGGTTTGTCCTGCAATTATGAAGACATTAACAATAATATCTTAAATATATTTGGGGGGACACCATGGAAAAGGAACAGAAAGGGAGAAATTAATCAAAAAGTTACATTGTAAGGTCTAAGCATATAAAATGCTTAAATATACAACTAGGCCCAATTCTAAAGTGATTACAGGGACTTGATTTCCACATATTAGGGTAAGATGGACACTTGCAGACAGGCTGATAACTAAAATAAATTTGATTTGCCATAAAACTTGCAAAAATAAGTCATATTTGAGAAAAAATTGTGCGTATACAAGCAATGCTATGCACCTGGTCAGGAAGCTTACGTGTTTATAGATTTTAATTCTTTTAAGTGTACATTATCAATTAAAAAAACAAAACACCAAACAGACAAAACCCAACCAAAAACAAACAGAAAAAAATACTGCAAAAAATAATGACTTGCCTCCCAGTACATCACCCACAAGGGAACGACGAGAGATGGACAAAACAAGGAAATGTTGAACTACACATTGATCTTACTCTCTAATTCCCAGAGGGTGGCTACCCAATGAAAATAAGTCTCCCAAGCACATTTAAATAAATAAATGAATGTTTAATTTCTTTTCATTAAACTTTTAACTTACCACCTTTATTAACTCATCAGGATGATTGAACACATGTAATACTTGACTTCCCACGTTTTTTTAGACAGACTTTCTTACAGTTTTTCAACCGAAGAAGTGAGTTTTATGCACTCTGTTACTTCCTCTTTTTCCCCCAAAACTGCCTTCAGACCCTTCTTCCAATTTCAGCTGTTCTGTATGTTTTGTAAGCTGTCAATGGCTAAGGATAACCAAGCTCAGTGCTTGGAGGGGAAGACATGAACAGCTCCAATACTACTACTGCTGTTAGGCCAGCTTATTCCAACCAAGTGTATACCACCCTTGCCCAGCAAAATTCTCTGACAATAAGGATAAAAAGAGCTGAAACACACAAACATAGACGTGCTAAAAAGGACAAATAATAAATTCAGAGAAAACTGGGTTTTGCAGTTCTGCTGCTCATAATAAATGTTTTTACAATAGAACAGTTAATTTTGTCTCCAACAAGAATACAAACTCCCATCAAGTTCCAGAACTGTATTATGTAGTGGTTTTTATTAGCTCTCCTCGAGCATACTGAAGTTTCACAGAAGACATTTCAGCACATATTTTGAAAGCTCTAGAGCCTTCACTGAAGTTTCCCATGCTGCCATAGGCAATTATCTATCTGTCATACTCTGCAATGTTTTTAGATTGAGATTTCTTCTCACTCCTGTATTTACTCCACTTTTTCCAATTCCAAGTAATGTAACAATTTTAATTTACTAAAATAAATTAATAAACCCAAAAAGATACATGCCAGTCCATACTTGAAAAAAACCACATCTGACAATCACAACTGGTTATGCCTCCCCCCTTTTTATGCCTTCCCTTTTTATTTTTAATTAAGTGGTTAGAAAACACATAAGTGTTGAAGGTGTTTTGACAAGCAAAAGCAAAGCTTTCCTTATTAACACAGGTGGCCTGAAGCAGAGTGACAGATGATACTGATGGGACAGATGGTGTAGCTGACATTCTGCACAGCTATTCTTCTATGAAGACATTAAATTGAAAACTAATTGTACCTGAGGGGGAAGAAACCCTCAACCTGTTTTTACAATAACATGTGAGGATAGGAAGCCTCAGGAAGAGAGAGCATTGTGATCTTTAGAAAAGACCAGCAGAGCAGGAGGCAGGGGTGACGGGTTTTTGAGTTTGCCAAGACTAAGAGAAGCCACACAATGAGGAGAGATGGATCTGCAGGAGAGTAGGTTTCATTCATCTTTGAGCTATTGCTTAGTTATTCTGCTTTCAGTCAAAGGGGGAAAAATGTTACTGAAAAGCAGACATCACCACCAGGATTCTCCTTGTTCATACACACAGAGTAAGACAGAGCACTTCTTTAAGGAAGTAATGCTTCCATACAGACATACAGAAAAATCAACTGCTAATGAACATGGAGATATGAGCAAGCATACAAAGGAGAAATCCATTAGAAATACACTATTTCAATCACTTTCAGTCTTGCAAAGGTGTTTACAAAGGCCTCAAGCTGTCAAGGTCTTAGTCAAAACAACTAAAAAGATTTCTGTGTGCTACTCTTTTGAAAAACAAAAAAAAGCTACTTCAGAAGTCTCGCTTACTATCAACAGACTAAGGCAGGACCAAACAAATAACTACAAATAGATAGTGCCAAAATACAAAAGCAGCAAATACCAGAATCAGAAGACTCACCTACGCAAGTACTTGCAAAAGAACCCCAAAGATTATTTCTTACCTTGCAGAGCCACTGCAGCTGAACTGTAAAGCTTCTCTGTCTGGCAGAGACCACTACAGTACTGAAGGAAGAAATTCTGGCATGGAATTAGACAATTTTAAAAGCTTCTTCATTGCTTTTTAGAAAGGAGAACTATTTTTTGCTTGGAAAAATAGTGCAATTCTGTTCCCTGTGCTATGGCAATAGTTAACCACCACAAATTTTACACTGCCTGCCAAGCGACGTGGCTAAAAGAGTTAGGAACAAATCAACATTGAGCACCCATAAAATATGTGACCTTTAAAGCTACTGTGTGAATGCCACTAGAATTTAAGAGAAGCTTGCCTGTGAAGTCAGCACAAACTAGCTCAGAGAAGAAATCCAAGCTCCATATCTCTAGACAAATGTGCTTTGCTTAGTAATTCAGCTACCTGCATTTTATTTTCCTGATACTCCAGTTTTCTTATTTCACATTCAATAATACTGCTATGCAGATTACTTTAATAAATAAAACATGCTGCTTATTAGTCCACTAATACTGTGGTCTCAGTGAGTGTTACAATTGAAGGAACACACTATTTTACAGAATGGTCTTCTGGTCCACACTATCCTTTAATATCAGCTGTGAAATCACCTAGTGAGCTCTGTAAAATCCATAAGAACAAAGGTAGCTTAGAGAAATCATACCACCTTACAGGGGCTGAATAGTGTAAGGTGATAAATGATCAGCCACTGCAAAAAGGAAAGAAAAAACCCAAATTTGTGGTGCCTTTCCAGTTCAGCCTATTATGCACTTTCACTTTTGCCTGTATAGCTGTCTCTTGACCTCATGGTCTAACATAGCAAGTGCCCAATCTGGAAGAAAAGAAAAGAAAGGGAAAAAGTCATTCAAGAGAGAAGAGTCCCTGACGCAGTGCACCAGATGTTCCACGCCAACAGCTGTGCCAATAAAAAGCAGGGGGCAAACACATGCTCTCAGAAGCATGGGAGAAGATTCCTTTTGCTGAAAAGGCTGGTTTAGAGAGCTGGGACTGCAGTGTAACCACAGCGGGATACCAGCGTAACAGATTACTATTCTGTAACCAACCTAAAAAGGAAATGCAGAGCCTTCCACCTCATTCCAAAGGAAGAAGCTTAACTACCAACTAGACTAATTTCAGTAACAGATGGTAAACTACTAAATTAAAAGTCTTCACCCATCTATAAAAGTCTTAAACACCAAAGACTCTGCATATCTATAACAGTTATCTAAGAACCTTTAATAACACTAAGACTACAGAAAAGCATCCTTATGGCTAGCAACTTTATGCTAGTACCTTAAAAAGAAGTAATATCATTCAGAGGCTGACATATCTGTGATAATATTATTCTGAAACTTCAAAACACAAAACATTACTAAAGGCCTCTTACATAAAGAGAAAACACTGCAGGTCTTAAAGCTGTTAAGTATCTGAAATGGCACAATACCATATCGTTATACAAAGTCTCAGGGGAATGATTCTTTCCTCATATTTTCAGTAGCACATTTACTAGCTCAATTCTCTCAGCAGTAGTCAAGCAATTTTCCTTCCGTACCACATTCCTACAACTTTGTCAGGCCAAGGCAAGGTACAAGTCCTCTCTAATCTGTCAGACAATGAGAAAGTGTAGGCAGAATCTACCCTTACTTGTAGGTTCAACTAACTCTACCTTTATTCTGAACAGATCAGGGAATACAGATGATGCATGTGGACTTAATCTACAACAGGAATTACAGCTCAAGTATGAGTGTTTACTGCTGCCACCTTGCCAGAAATTACCTTTCTGCAAATCTACTGAGAAAGCCCACCCTGACAGCATCCTCAATGCAACTCAGGAAAAGTGAGCTAGGTCTTCTTAACTAGACCTTTAATCTGAAAAATGCTGATTGACAACATAAAAACTCTGCTGCCATCCAGCAGAGGACAGGAACTTCCAATAGAAACCATGGAACAGCTGGCACTGGCTGTGGATAAAAGCATCTTCCACCAGTACAAATGAAAAAAGTCTGCACATCCCTTGACAAGTTTCTTCCACAGGTGCTACAGGAGAAGGTCTCAAAACAGGCAGTTACCACAGTTTTTGGTTACCCTGGCCATTTACAAAAGGAACAACAGGATGCAATGCAACACTGTAGGAACAGTCCCAAAATGGCCAAAAAGAAGTGTTACTTGTAAAATTAAAAAGGCATCCCAATTGAAAGAAATCCACATCAGCTTGCTCTTTTTAATTTGGTATGATCTAATTCAACTGCATTACCAACTGAGCACATGTACAGGGTGTATGTGTCAAGCTGCTGGCAGCAGAGGGGCTCCAGGGGTGACCTCTGTGAGGAGAGGCCAGGAGCTGTACCTCACCATACACAGCCAGCTCCAAAAACATGTCAAAGGACATGGGTGAACTCATCAGCCAAGCTGGTGGCACACCTGAAAAAAGTATTTAAGAAAGGACAGAAAACAGCACCACACAGAGAGAACAGCAAGGGGTAAAAAAAAAAATTGTGTGCAAAACTAATGTGAACAGCAAGGCCAGAGAAGGACAGTAAGGACAAGCTCCAGGCACTGGTGCAAAGATTCCCTGGAGCCTATGAAGGATCACAGTGGAGCATACACACCTACTTGTATCCCATGGAGTGGACCACTCCAGAGCACAGGAAAAGCGTGAGAAGGAAGGAACAGCAGAGAGGAGCTGTTGTAGACTAACCAAAAAACCCCATTCTCCACCCCCTTACATCCATCAGGGACAGGCAAGCTGGGGAGCAAGGAGTGAAGGACTGAAGCTGAGTACTGGAAAAGGGTGGCAAAGCTGCTGTTTTAATTTTCTCTTTGTTTCTCATCATCTAATTCTATCTTACCTGGAAGCAAATTAATTAATTAATGTGCCCCAAGCAGAGGCTGTTTTGCCATGATGATTATCAGTAAATGATCTTTCTGCCTTTGTCTTGACCCATGAGCTTTTCCTTCTTATTTTTTCTCCCTGCCTGGTGGAGGTGGGGAGAGAGTGTGGCTGGGTGAACACCTGGCCAAGGTCAGCCCACCTCATCATAAACCACACAGTACTTTTTAATCTGTGTTTGAGATCTTGTATCCAGAACCACTTTTAGAGAGAATGCAGTAGACAGTTTCAGATTCTACATATGATACTGAAAATTAAGAATTTTTGAGGAAGAGATGACAGACTTAAAATTAAAACCACTAGCTCCATTTCCTGCTACTGTTGAAATAATAACACTTATCACTTGCAGGATATCACACATAACAATTTATGTGGGAGAAAATGTGATGAGGAAGAGGAGAGATCTTTCAGTTTAACTGATTGCTCATCAGTTATTTCAGTATTTGCTTCCTAAAGGAGTTCAGACATTTGCTGCCAAATCCTCCAGGAAGATTTCTAAAACAGATGAAAAGACACTACCAATAGCAAAAAACACAGGTGTTTTTTTTTTTAAATACACCTAAGTTCCACTAATTTTTAGTCACTAATATTTTTTTTAATTACACCTCAGGTCCACTAATTTTAGTTCCACTAATTTTAGTCATTGAGAGTCGAAGTCCTTTGTTTCATTCTTCACTGGCTGTTGAGTTTACAATTACATCAAATTGCTTTTCTACCCACCATTTCAGCATGGTTCTCAGTCCTTCTTGATTAACTTCACTCACGTCTGTAACTACCTCCACCATTTCCTTTCCTCACAAAATGCAAGTTTGCCCAAATGGGAAGCTTTAACTTCTCAGCAGCAGTGCTAATTTGAACAGTCATCCTTCCACATACTCCCCTCATCAGCCCAAATGTTTGTAAAGTCAAATAACAGATGAGATCACAGAACTGATTTGGTTTAAGAAATAACCTTTACTGCAGAGTTCTGAGCCAAATCAGTTCCTCAGTCTAAGTTCACCTCAGAAGCACAAAAATTTTTGTGCCAGCACAGTCCAAACTGAATCTGTTCATACAGTAAGCTGTTCAACCTGAATCAGAACCATAGAACAGCCTGGGTTAGAAAGGACCTTAAAGTCCAATTCCCTTGCCATGGGCAGGGACACCTTCCACTAGGTCAGCTTGCTCAGAGCCCCATCCAACCTGGCCTTAAACACTTCCACGGATGGGACATCCACAACTTCACTGAGCAACTTGTTCCAGTGCCTCACCACCCTCACAGTAAAGAATTTATTCCTTACATCTAATCTAAACCTGCCCTCTTTTAGTTTGAATCCACGTCCCTTGTCCTATCCCTATATGCTCTTGTAAAATCCTTCTCCAGCTCTTTTGTAGGCCTCCTTTAGGTACTGGGAGGCTGCTACAAGAATGAGCCAGATCGATCACTTCACAAACTTCTGGTTAAGCTAATTTCACTAGGGGGTAACTTCTTCACTTTGTGCAGCTCTCTGCAAAAGACAGAAGTACAATAACCAACGGCAGCATTTCAACTGAGATTACACAGAGAATACATTTCTTTCATACTTTCATTCTGACCGCAGGTAACCCTTGCCAGCTACCTGTGTCATTACCTTCCAACTACATCCAATAGTCCAGATTCATTTTGGGGTATGAAATAGAAACTTAAGGCTTTAGTTAAAGCACTACACTGGCACAGGGACAAGTTATAATTACTTGCCAAATGACAATTCTTTCCTGTTTGACTGTGATAAAGGGGAAGATCACACTGATCTCCTTCACGGAGGAGTGATAAATTGCACACAAGAAGGTAAAAAAGCATGCACATTTTTGCTTTGATTTTTGAGGGGGAGGCAATAAGAAAAAGTGAAACTTATCAGTCAAAACTGTCTTTTCTATGTAGGGGTAAAGTTGCCTCAGAAAACTACAAAGATTTAATTCAAAACTTAGCGTTGCATTACATCACATTTTGGCACAAATTCTTCCAGGGTCTATCAATTCATTAGCTACAACTATGTAAAGAACTGGCTGTAACCAGCGTTACTGAAAACAAATTGGTTACCTAAGCAGATGTCATATTGTCAGAGAGATTTCCGAATGTTTACGTTAAAACTGTATCACTGTAAAACAATTTCACTGAAGAAAATTTTCTGAAAATAACATTACCTTTTAGGACAAAGAAAAAAAATAATTAGCACCAAAGCCCAATAAACTGTAAAGTAAGGGTCAAACATCATAAATAGGAGGCTACACTTTGGTTCACAAAAGCCAGCCTCCACACGAATTCTCTTCCCTGCCATATAATCCCCAAGAGTCAGCATTCCACATGCCCCCACTTCCTGGGCTCATTACTGGCTTGTACATTAATGCTTCTACCACCCTGCAGGTCCCCAGACTCCGTCACTCGCCCCAACTGTATCCAACACCACCTCCCAAAAAAAAGGCAAGGAAACATGTTCAAAGTGTCAACATGTCAAAGGCACCAACTGTAAAAAAAAAGAATATAACAGTGGTACAGCAGATTTAGAAAACATCATCTAGTACTCGACATACAGACAGTTGTCCAACAAATTGATACTACAGCTCTGCTAAGCAAGCACTGTAAATGAACTCTGGATTGCTCACAATCCTCTCACACACTTCTGGCTCTCTAAATCCCATCACCACACAATTTTAACCACTGCACAACCGCTCGCAATGAGATGAACACAAATGTATTCCAGGTAACAGTGCCTCCTCAGAAGAAAAATAAAGAAAAAACCAACCAGAATCTACCCACTCTTGGAAGAAGACCTTGTAGCCAAGCAGCAACATGAAGAGGAGCATTTTAAGGTGAGCAGCAACCCCCCCCCGAGAATGACCTCATTCTCGAGTTTTCCACAGCAGATTACAGGATTTTGGGACTGTGAACCTGAGATCCTATGCAAATTCCTAAAGGATTATCTATGTGATAGCACAGATAGAGCTTTTCATGGTGCATCTCCAGCTATTGTAAAGCAAGGCATAACTGAATTCACTAAGCTAAGAGTGTAAACCACTCCTGCAGTTATCCTGATGGAGCACATTTGCACTGGAGCCCTGCATTCATATACGGTGCAGAGCCAACAATCAAAGTGTGATTAATGCAAACAGTATCTCACACTGAGCTTCTGCCCAAATTCTGTCTATACTGGGTGTGCATGGCAAGGGTCTGGTAGTGGGGCAGGCCCACTGAGGTGCTTCTGTGAGAAGCTGCCTTCCCCCACGCCCAACAGAGCCAGTGGCAGCCAGCTCCAAGCCAGACCTGCCCCTGGCCAAGGCTGAGCCCATCAGCAATGGTGGTAGCACCTCTGAGGTAATATATTTAACAAAGGGAAAAAACCCACAACCCGGGCAGCAGCAGACAAAGAAAAGAGATTATGTGAAAACAACTCTGCAGACACCTAGGTCAGTGCAGAATGAGAGGGAAGAGGTGCTCCAGCTGTGGGGGCAGAGATTCCCCTGCAGCCCATAGACGACCCCATGCTGGAGCATGTGGATGCACTCATAGGAGACTGCGACCCCATGGGAAGCCTACAGTGGAGCAAGCTCCTGGCAGGTCCTGGTGAGAGAGAAGTCCATGCTGGAGCAGGTTTGCTGGCACAATGCGCGACCCATGTGAACTTGTGACCCACACTGAAGCATTCTGTTCCTGAAGGACTGCACCCTATGGACAGGACCCACAGTGGAGGAGTTCATGAAGACTGCAGCCTGTGGGAAGGACTCATGTTGGAGAAGTTCATGGAGGGACCTCATGCTGGAGCAGGCAGAGTACAGAGAGGAAGGAGCAACAGTGAAAACGTGTGATACACTGAACACAACCCCCACTTCCCATTCCCCTGCACTGCTGAGGGGTAGGAGCAAGGAAAATCAGGAATGAAGTTGAGCCCAGGAAGAAGGGTGAGGTGTGGGGGAAGCTGTTTTAAGATTTAGGTTTCATTTCTCATCAACCTACTAGGTTTTGATAGGTAATAAATTATATTAATTTTCCCAAGTCAAGTCTGTTCTGCCCATGACTGCAATGGGCGAGTGATCCCTCCCTGTGATTCTCCTGACCTAGGAACCTTAGGTTGTACTTTCTCTCCCCTGTTCAGATGAGGGGAGGGATAGAGCAGTGTCCAGCCAGGGTCAATCCACTACACCATCTATGGCAAAATTTGCAACTTGCTTCTCATTATTAATTCACCAGTCACAAGTAACTAAAAAAATGTGATTTTGTTTTGTACTACTACACAAAACAAATTTTGATGATACTCTAAAAGCCATCTAAACATAACAGACATATACAGTATAAAACACCTGCATGCAAAGCAATAAAAATCCATTGGTTTACTATAGGTTTGTGTCTCAAAGTTGCTCAAGTATTATACAAGATGGTCAAAACAGGATTATTGTCTCTATCTGGGTTATTTGCTGGGGTTTTCCTCAGTTTTTATTCTACAGGGTCTACTGAAAGCTTCTTTAAGGAAAAGGCTGTGAAAAGTTACCAGTGTCCTCTGAAAGATCTGTTATTAAGACACCACATTTTCTTTTTAGAACTTAACCTGACTAGACCTAACTGGAAGGTTTTCTTATCCTCTAGGCCTGAGCCTTCTTCTCAGCTTCCCTCCCCTGCCTGCACAAAGCATCTGTCCTGCCAAGCTCCAGGCTCCCAGTACCTGCCTGTACGCTCCTCCCACTATCCCAGCCAGCCCAGACCATGTCGGTCACCTGGCAAGGAAGACTCAGTGAGGGCTGCAAAACAGTGCACATACTACCTTTCTGCACTTGGGGGGAAGGGGGAGACAGGAGCAGAGGAGCAGGGAGAAGATGGTTTTAAGAAGAGTACAAGAACACCTCTGAAAATTCCCAAAATGTTCACCCTTCTATCAAATTTTAAGTTATCCACAACATTCAAATGGCATACAAGATGCAAAGAGACATTACATTCTCTGATAAATGTCAGGGAACAGCATTCTTCAGAAGTAATGTTTTCTGTGCCTAACCACCATCCTAAGAAATACAAAACACCACAAAAAGGTATTAGGTTTACCTCAAGCTTTTGTTATTTAATTTTTTTAATTCAGGAAATAAAAAAGGGGTCAGACATGTCACAGAAATCAAAAAGTAGCAGTGACTTAAATTTTCATGTGGAGACAGAAGACCATGCCTCAAAAATCCAAAGCTTTCAAGAAAAAGTAAGAAACTTCAAGTTGGCTGCCAGTAACACTTCTAAAGAACTTCTAGAAAGTTCCAGTTGCAGGATAAATGCCTGATTTATATTAGAAAAAAACCTCAAATATATAAGGCTGATTATACTGACCTCTACTACAGAATGCACTAAGAGCCTAACATCATGCACACCAAGAGAATCTCCATAAAACCTCACAGAAATTTTACATTTTGAAGCAGTATTTTGTAGCTAGCAATCCAAGTGTTCCCAGAGTTTCAAAAAATACAGCAAGCAGGAGTTCACTGCAGATAATGGAAATAGCTTCACACAGTAAATAGCAAGGAATGCGTATCTCAAACACCACAGCATCGTGCAGGGGAGGAAACCAAAGCCTCTGTAATTTAACACTGATAAATTCATTAGAAAAAAAAATCTGAAGTAGCCTCAGCTACTGCTTCAGATGCTTATTTCATGATAGGAGCAGCTGCAGTGATTGTAACAGAAGCGCTAATAACAACCGGCTACAGTCAACTTAGAGACCTGTGCATCAAATCATGAATGATGAGATCACTGCAGCAATGAAAACAGCAGAGAAAAAAGCACTTTAAAAGATGATACGGGGCGATATTATCCATTCCATTCACATACTCTGACTGCACTTGACACAGCAATGAGGTGGATTGAATGTCAGCCAAGAAAAAAATTCAGATGCAATTCAATTCCTTACTCGACTGGAGGTACGTGACTTTGCAACATGGGAAAGAATCAATGTAATAAGCGCTTGAAAGTAAAAGTCACTGGGCTTATTTATGGTCTGTTGCAAAGGCTCACCTTTTAATACTGGAAATAGTCACTTTTTGGAAAGACGTTTACAGCATAAAAACCACACATCTATGTATATGTGCCAATAACACATCTTAATTTTATCTTACATTAATAGGGTTTCTGTTGTCAAGATGATTCTCATAGGACCCTTGGTGTTGAACTACTGAAGAAAACAGAAATACCTCTTCTCTATTCACAAGACACAAGGTTTTCCAATTCTGATTACATCTTTAAAGATTCAAAACTACATCAATGTCTTCTACTCCACCATTTGTAATGTGCTAAAAGTCATAACCCTAAACCAAGTCATCTTTTGAACCTACAGACCATTCCTACACATACTTTATTAAAGTCCGTTTCTAAGTAATCTGAGGACAGGAAATTGGGAATAATTCTGTATCTTCTGCAACAACTGCTTTACAACACCCATACTGTCACCTTTTCATTGAATTTGAAGAAAGTATTGGAAACATAACCAGAGCTCTTGCCGCTGCAAGGAAAGCTCCTGCTCTCCTCCTGGGCTGGATGACGGCCTGCACATAGCAAAGGCGCAGGCTGAGGAGCACAGGGCTGCAAGTCAACCTGAGCCCGGCCATCTGCCAGCAGTCGCTCAAGACAAGGAATGCCAACTGCATTTGGAGCGGCCAGCTAGGCTCAGGACTTCATTGCAGTCCAAATACACCCTCCTAGCCCCAAGCAGCCATCCATAGTCTCTCTTGGATGACAACACAAAGGGGGCATGTGGCAAAAAGGGAGATCTTTTCCTAAAAGTAACCTACGCCATTTATTTATCATGAAATTTATTACTGTGCACAGCATGAAGATTTAATTTTCTTTACTGGAGTTATTTTACTGTTACTCAGCTATTTCCTATCTCTCTCTTCCATTTCTTTCCCTGATCTTTCAAATTCTCACTAGCAACTGAGTTCAGTGCCTCCTCTCACTCTAAGGCATCCAGAATAGGAAATTTAACACTAAAGTCAAAATTGGCATGACAATTCTCACTCAAGACTCCTGAAGACTTTAGCAGGCATGGTTCTGGGACCGCACCTCTGCAGCTGTGATATTTCAAGATATGACTTTGCACATTTTGAGGCTGTAGTAACTAGTCAGACTCAAGTCCTAGATCATAGGCACATGTGGCAACCTAAGGCATGCACAGCACAGGAGCTGAAGACCTGATCATCTAACACAACCAAGCCAAGATTTAGTAACTCTAGGCTGGCTGCAGACAACTTCCAACGCACACATTGAAATACCCAACCCATCATATGTCTACGGGGGATCCTTCATAGAAAATCTGGAGTTTCTAGGACCCTTTTTAGCCCTCCATCTTTCTTCTCCAGGAGGAAAAGAAACAGTCCCACATCACCACACATCTTTGAAGTGAGCTGTGTAAATTGTGCCAGCATTTCTTTCTAGAAAAGCATGAAGAAAATAAAAGTACCAAGAACAAAATTTACACATCAGCATAAGTAGGCGCACTTCTCAGCTGTATTCTGGGGACGTGTCAAGAGCAATGAAAATTTAACGCAGACACCAGCCTCATGACTGAGCTCTTACTGCAACCCTGTGATAAACACTGGTTCCACTGTATTATGAATCACTGTTCCCTATCACACCTGAAATTCATTCAGATTAGCATGCTGTGCACTCAAGCAGTTGGCTAGGCATCAACATCTGTAAGATTGGTCTTTATTTTTACTACTTACAATTCTGAGCACTAATCGTAGTTTAGTTTTGTTTCACAGAAGATAAATGCTACTTCTACCTTATTTTACCTCATCATCTCTATCACCTACTTGATAACTTGATTTCTTAGACGAAATAATTGTATTTTTTTATCCACTATTTAACACTTTCTAAGTTATTTACAATGGTTTCCAACCGAGAAAGCTTCACAGTGTTAAAAACTAACATCCATTCACTGTAACAAGCTATGAGGATGCTGTCATTTCCTGTGAGAGCTAACGAACCTTACCGGAATCACTTAATAACTTTTGTAAAGAGAATGACCACTCATTCGAGGGCTTCGTTTCACACCATTACAGACTGAGTACGAGACAGCAGCACAGCAGGAGCACCCACGTGAGCTACAGGACCGAGCTATGTTTTCATACCTTGCAAGACAGCTACCTGTATCTCCAGTAAGTGACTCCAAATTACTTATGTCTTAAGCTGGAACTGAATTCGGAGGATCTGCTGAAAGTACCCCAAAGTTAGGAGCCCTTGCAAAGCTGGGCAAATCAAAGTCGAAACGTGATACCGAACGGCCAGCACGGCACGTTAATGGGTAAGGGCCGACAGCTCCGAGCAAGCTCCGAGCAGTAACCAGGCTGTCCCAGCGTGTACCCCCGGTGCCAATGTCCCTGTGGCCCAGGGTTACTGCTCGCTGTGGCTTGTCCCTCACCGCACAGTAGGAAGCCGAGCTCGGCGCCACCGCCGCCCTCCCCCGGCCCAAGCACGCCGAGAGCTGCGCGGGGAAGCCGGGGCCTGGCGGCAGCTCCCGGTGAGGAGCGGCAGGGCGGGCAGAAGACAGAGGGGGGTGTGCCGGGTGTCTTTAGAGCTCCGGACCCCGGCAGATGCGCACATACCGGCGCTCGGCAGCACCGGGGGCCCAGGGGCGCCGCCGCCGCCCGGGCGATCCCCGCAAAGGGCGCGGGCCCGCGCCCGCCGGGAGGGCCTGGCCGCTCCCGCCGCCCGCGCACGCCGACACAGCGGGCGGGGGCCCCGCGGCGGCGGCGGGAAGCGGCGGGGGCGCGGGCGGGACGGCAGCGAGGCGCCCCTCGCCCGGCAGGGGGCGGGAGGAGGCCGGGGAGACGGCCCTGCCCTAGCGCGGCCCTGCTCCCGGGCACCGGAAGCGGCGGCCGGCGCGGCACAGCGCTGCCCCAGGCGCGGGAGCCTGGCTCGGCGCGCCCGACCCTCCCGGCGGGGCATGGCGGAGCGGCGCGCGGCGGGCAGGGCGCGCGGCCGTACCTTGATGATCCTGCGGGGCAGCCCGGCCATCTTGTCTCGTCGGTGCAGGCTCGGGGCGCGCCTCCGCTCGGGGCGCGCGCACGGCCGGAAAGACCCGCGCCGCGCTTCCTGCGGCACCGCCCTGCGCGCGTGACGCCGGGAAATGTAGGATAAAGGGATCGGCACGATGGAGCCGGTGTGAGGGGGTTGTGCGTGTGTGTTGTCCGCGCCAAACATCTGCCCGGCCCTGATTGTTAGCTTCTGTGGGAGTCCCAAAACCTGCCTCAAAGATAGCTTATAACATCAGCACCTAAAAGATAAGGAGCTACTGAGACAGTCTAGCAAAGGGCCACAAAGGCGATGAGGGTCTGGCACATCTCCCTAACGAGGAGAGACTGAGGGAGCTGGGCCTGTTCAGTCTAGAGAAGAAAAGGCTGGAAGGGATCTCATCAAAACATAAAAATATTTCAATGGTGGGTTTCAAGAGAATAGAGCCAGACTATTTTCAGTGGTGCCCAGTGACAGGACAAAGAGCAATGGCCATAAACTAAAACACAAGAAGTTCCATCTCAAAATGAGGAAGAACTTCTTGAGGTTGAGGAACACACTGCCCAGGGAGGTTGTAGAGTCTCCCTCTCTGGAGACATTTGAAACCCACCTGGACATGTTCCTGTGTCACCTGCTCCTGGTGATCCTGCCTTGGCAGGGGGTTGGAAATAGGATCTCCCAGCCCTAACAATTCTGTGATCTTTGTCTTAATAACACCTGGTTAGTGAACCTCCTTCTTTATCAGCAGAAAGAGGACTATTGTAAATGTTGGAGTTTAATTACTGCATGAGCATACTAGGACATTACTACAGCTTCATAGTAATAGTAACATCTAAGAATGTGCATCATTATTTATGGGAAATAACAGCACAGAAAAATGAACTAATTTCCCAAAAGTTACTAAGCAGGCCAGCAGCACAGCCAGGAATAGAACCCTATGTACATATCATTCCCTGTCAAGTGTTTTCTTCTGGTTTAAAACAGGATATAATTTCTGTGTCTAGCTCTGGTAGGCAGTAAAGTTTTCTGGCAATGGCAAATCTAGGAGAAAGACTCCATGACTCCAACACTTATTTAGATATCAAAGCATCTTCATTGGGCCATACCCTCAAGACAAAAGTAATTGGAAAATTATGTATTTTCTTACAGTGCATGCTGAATTACTTCTCTTTCTTTGTTTCTGCCTTTGCCCTTTTTTTTTGTTTTTCTCTTTTACACTTCTCACAGAATATTGTCCATTAAAGGACTGGCATACATAGAAGAAAACACAGGCCAAAAGTTTCTTGAAAGTCTGTGAGACACAACAACAGAGTGAAGCACAGTTGGCTCAAATAAATAAATGCTCATTGGTGTTGAATTCAGTGGTCCCTTTCAAGTGTTGTAGACCGGGATCCTTGCTTCAGTTGGAAGCTGCAGCAAGTCAATCTGGCTTACTATGTTTTGACAGCTTGTGTTGCACAATAAGTGGTCTGTCACATCCTGGGAGTTTTCATTATACTTCTCCTTCTGGCTTCTTTTATGAAAGGGCTTTTGAAGTCCACTTGATCGGGAGATGGCAGTGAATAAAAACATTGATTTCTGTTGTCATATCTACAAAGATTTAGATTGTTCTCCTAAGCCATTTTAGCTCCCAGAAAGACTGCTGCAGAGATCCCTGAGTATCCATATTGGATAAAAAGCCATCCAAACTAGCTACTCCAGAATACCAACTGTAGACTGTCACCTGTAGTCCCCATTCAAATGGGCCTTCATTCCCACAGCCCAACTCCACCAAGGTCTGCCTCCACAGTGGCTGTTGAGTGTGTAGTTTCATGTCAAGGGCACACCACTTTTTATTTGCATTGCTGCTAAAGAGGGCTGCTCCCCTCCTCCTATGCCACACACTGCTGTTCCCTCAGCTCACACCATGATCTCACCTAAGATGAGCTGATCAAAAGCACAAATGGTTCCTCAGTGAGCTGCTGTGAACCTCAGGCAGCCACACAGCTGTACAGGTAAGGCATAAACAAGGACAGGCACCCATACCTGAAGGTGTGAGAAAAGGACAGTCTATAGTTCCCTGCATTAGGGGTAGTGTGAAACCACATACTTGAGGTTAAGTTAGACCAAACAGCTGAATCAATCTCAAAAAGAGGGCTTCTTTCTTCCCCTTCCCATGTCACTCCTACCTTCCTTCCTTCCTTACACATGGCATTTTCCCTGCTGTTCATTCTGCTGAGCTGATGCAATACACTAACTTGGCAGAAAAACAGCCATTCAGTCTAGGCTTCTGCTGGACTGATGAATTGATTTGTCTTACAGTGGGGTCTGGCGAGCCCCAGACAACAAAAGGTAATGGAAATGGGAGTGAAATTGTACCTGTAGTGTCCATGAGTAATTAACTCAGCTTGGATGCCCCTCAGCCTTTTGGAGAAGCTGCAGGCAGCACTGAGGTCCTGCTCCCTTTCCCTGCCCTGTATTCCTGATACACTCTTGTCATTGGTAGTATCTACTGGGGTATAGGGGGTTGTTGTTGGGGGTATTTTTTGGCTAAGTTACCCTTCTGACCAGCTGACTGAGGCATCAGAGCTGGCACAAGCAGCAGGAAGCAGGGTGAGATGGTGCAGGTGTAGGGCCATCCCCTCCTGCAGCAGTGATCTGTTCTCTTGGCTGAGCTGATCTTGTCCCACTGTCCCACTGCACAGGCCAGGATGGAGAGCACAGGGTTCCTTCCACAAATCTGTGATTATCACACCGTTGCCGGGATTACAGTGGTTCCAAGAACAAAATTAGGCAACCACCTTATTCACCAGCAGTGTTGTATAATGCTACTACAGGCAGGGAAGGTAAAGAAGTAATTGCAAGTAGGCAATTAATACACCCAGAACAATTCAATACAGCTGCTGACCATCTTCCTGTGACAGCTTCTGCTGTCATCGAATTACCATCAAATTACTCACTGAGTGGGTGCATTCAGGCCAGCTGAGCCTGTGGCTGACTAATCTTATTTCCTCCTCCTAGCCCTCTTTGCAATCTTATAGAAGTTTTAGTGTAATTACAACTCTCTTTCAAACCTCAGATTCTTCATTTTTGCATAAAAGCATTTTTATATTTTTACCAAGTATTGTAGAAAATCTGTTCTACAGCAAAAAACAGATGGATGTATGTACACATGCAGAATGAATATTCACAGTAATATCCAAATTTTATATTAAAAATGTTCAGTAAATCCCAGAGTAATGTCACAAGAGTTACTATGATGCCTATGTACAAAGGGGGAAACTAAGGCACAGAAATACAGTATTTTTCATTTAGCAGTAATTTAAAGTGTCATTGGACAATTTCAGAATTATCTGAACTGGCGGGACTGGGTGAAACTGTACTGAGAGAAGGAAAAAAACCCACCAGCTATACATTTTACCAACTTAGAACATCAAAATGGGATGCTATGAGTAGCAGCCTTCATTGTAGCAAATAATTTTTGATTTTTTTCATTAAGTGGCTGCTTGAATAGAGACAGTATTGTTTCCTTGAACTATGGTAATCAACACAAATTATTTAGGCTGCATATGACTGCTGAGGCACTGTAGTTTTGTCATCTGTTATTTACAGTTGCAGCTTCCTCCTTATCAGTAACAGGATGGAGCAGTGATGAGATGGTGTGAGATATGCTAAAGAATAAGGAGGGCCTACTAACATAAGCCTTGATGTTTACTCTGGGTGTTTACAGACTGACTTAAAACAGAAATCTGTCTGTCTGCAACGTAACTTGAGAAAAATTGAGAATTAAGACCATGACTAAACTACAGTGTCTCATTAGAAATTTGATTTCTACATTTATAGGATATCCTCACAGAAATTAAGAGACAGCATTTCAGGAGTGGAGACCCATCCATCCCCATTGTGAAGACACAACTTTGCAATGAAACACATTAATCCATTCATTCACAAATTCAGGTCCACTTCTAGGTATGATTGTGTAGTACCTTGCCAGTTTAAAAAGAAATAAAGGAAGCCAAATGCTTATTCCTAGGAATATTTTGAAACATTGTGGTTTCTGTGAAAACAATAAATGTGTATTATATTCACTTTGCCAATGATCTAGCCTGAATGATTTTCCTAAGAAACAATTTCCTAAATATGCCACTGCAGCAAAAGAGCTGGAACAGCCTGGTCCTAATTTTCCATTTCTCAGAAGGGCTGTGTGTGTGTGTGTGAGTGTGTGTGTGAGTGTGTGCAACTGCTCACACAAAACCCACACCAGTGCAGATGATATCTCTGATTTATAAACTTGTTCATCTAAAACAGAGCAAACCAACATAGTGCTGCCTTCATCACTGCATAGTGTTTGCAGCCTAACTATAGCTTAGCCACCTGATCAGTTGGAGATTTCCTGGAGAAGTTTTGTAATTGACTGTTGGAGTAAGAGCAGGTTGATGGTTTATCTAAAGTAAGAGAGCAACCTGGAAACAAAACTTCCCAGATTTCCAGAGACAGGAAGTCCCAGAGGTCTGGAACTCAGCAGTAGTGCCTCCATAGTATCTGCAGAGGAAACAGAAAGAACAATCTTCCTGCTGAGCGAATACAGACTGAGCGACTCTCCCCTCTTTGCTGTCTACAAGCTGCTGAGACAGGCAAGAGCCTTGGCAGTTATTAATAACCCCATCTCCAGACATGCTGGAGAAGTGTGCAGTCACACTTCTGAGCTGTCCTTAAGCAATTCCCATCTCCCTTTGGAAAGCTGTAATCTGTCAGAACATGCTGCTAAGAATACATGCAGCACATTATGCGTCAGGGAGGGAGTAGACCTCATCTACTATCTCCTAAAAATCTTTTTATAGAAACTACCTAAAAATAGCCTGGAAGCCTAACACAGTATGTGGTTCAGCTTTTAAAAAATAAAAATAAAAGTTCTTTGGTACCTTCAATTGCAACTTTTCAGAACTAGGATTTAAGTTACAAGATTTGTCATTACAGAGATGTTCTAAAAGCGCACATTGCCAGAATAAAATCCTTACAGAAAAAAGTATGTCATTCAAAACAGGCAGTACTGACTGTAGCTTCAAATTGAAGCTTTTGTTGATCTTTACAATCTCGTTAATGAATTAGCTTCTTAGCCATTAACAACTCAATGCCACCAGCCTATAATATCCCACCATTAGGAGACTTGTTGGTCACATTCATCAGGAACATTAGAAACTACTTTTTCAAACTTGTGTCTGAGGAGAGCACATGTATCTGCAAGTGTGTGTCTGTATGCAGTCCTCAGGAAGTACGTATGGCACTGGAGAGTAAAAAATTTTCTTTATTAAAGCAAATAAATTGATGTAGGAAACAGTAATGTAGGAGCACCACAGAAGTCTTATATTGTAATCATGACTGGTATACTCAAGCATATCAAGTTTTAGTATTTTGTATTGGGAGACAATTTCTAAGGGGCTAGGGAGGTTTTTAAATTTTTTTAGGAGTTGCAGCTCCATATAGAAAAGATTTTTAAAAAGTGTCTTGCTCTGGAGAAAGAAACAGGTGAAATTTACAGCAGTCTTCAGCTGTAAGGGAGTTAATTTCAAGTTTTCCAATGCACAGCAAAGAATTTTTGTCTCCTGCATGGGTGAACAATGTCCTTTTGAGAAAACAGCTAAGAATCAGAGTTTTCAACCATAGCAATCATCATCCCTGAGTTTAGGCAATCTTTGAAAGAAGCTATGATGATTAAATCACAAGCATCTTCAAGAAAAGTCAGAGAAGCCTTTCTTTTACTTAGTATTTCCTAGGAAGGAAATGAAGGCCTAATGTACTTGTCAGAGGTTCACGCACAAACACACACAAGTAGCACACATTGCATTTGCATACAGGCATGTCACACTGCAGCTGACCAGGAGAAAGTCAAGAATCCTGACCAGTTCCCACATTGTCACAAACTGCTCCTGAAAAGACTGACTTTCAAATAATTCTGTTTACCCCCACTATGCCTATGGACAAAATATTCCTGAAGCTCACTCTTTAAATGAAAATTAATTCCTTTCTTTTAATTTCCAGAGTGCACTTGTTTCAGACAGTTTATTGCCATTATATTTTTTCAGCACTGTCCTTGAGTTTAAAATCCTCAAAGTCAATCAGTAGAACCACTGCCTTGCTTGTATCGGATGATTGCTTCATTGTATAGGACAGTGCCCTCATCCTATACAGCACAAAGATTTCCTTGTGGGAATCATAAGCTAGTACACACAGAAAATTGAACTGTGTTGCTTCTGTTTGGTGAATGAGCCCAGATCAGATGCCTCTGTATCTGCACACAAAAATTTGCTGGAATTACAAAGTTTATCTCCACAAATCTGAAGGAGATTTTTAGTGGAGCTGTGATTTCTCACCTTGGCTGCATCTCTCTCAGTAGTATGTAAAACTTTTTGACCCATCTCTGCTCCCTTTTTCTATGGTGTAATGAATCAAATATTGCAGGGAGCACCAAAATGGAGGTCTTCCATCTTCCTTCGTATAGAAAAATACTCAAGAAGAAACCTTTGTCAACGCTACTAGGAGTGATCAACTCTTGACTACTGATTTCTGGCTATACTTCTGCTATACTGCTGGAAATTATCAGTGTAACTACAACTCTGCAACTACAGACCAAAGTTAAACATTGCTGAAATTGTGAGGCTTTCACTGATGACAACACAAAATTGCAGTACCACAGTCAATGACCAGAAAAGACGCAGTCGTCGTTGGAAGCTTTCTGGAAGAGGTTGCTGCCTTTCAGGAGACGCTAACTGAGAGTCTCCAAAAGGGTAATGCTGTGACAGGAATGGAGACACAGTCTGCTGATGTGACTTAGAGGCTTTGTGGATGTGTAAATGCCTAAATTGCTGGAGCCATTCCAGATACTAGAGCAGCAGGTCAGACAATCGATTTTTGTCATCTTGTCTCTCATCAATGTTGTGTAAATATAAGCATGTCTTTGGAATGCTTTGTGACTCAGTCTGTGAAAGATGTAGAGCAGTAGCCCCAGAGCAGCAGTGTGCCTGAGACATTCAGGTGAGTTTTCTTTATGCCTTGAATATTGGAAACATGCAATTTCATCTACATAAAATCCACAGGCCTTCCCTGTGGAAGATTGTTACAGGTACTGTGAAGATCTGGCTGGCTGAACAGAGGAAGCTGCTGCAGCCACTGTGTAATTTAACCTGGAAAGCAAGCAGGCTATGCTTGCAAGCTTGTGAAATAACCAATAACGTTAGAGATGTCCCTTCGAATTGTGGGATTAGAGGGGGTTATTTTGCAGCTAATATAAGACTATGGCACGTTGGCACATGGCCAGGACCGGCAGGTGCACTGCTGCCTGTTGCTGGGGCGTTGTGCCCCCTCCCTCAGCTGAACAGCTGCTGCCAATGCCGAGGTTGCCTCAGTGCCTCCACTGTGGGTTTGAGACTCTCCCAGCCAGGGACCAGCAGAGTGAGCAGCCAGTGTTTGACCAAGGGTCCCGTGAGGAGCGGCTGAGGGAGCTGGGGGTGTTTAGCCTGGAGGAGGCTTGGGGGGGCCCCTTCATTCTCTACAACTGCCTGAAAAGAGGTTGTAATAAGGTGAGGGTTGGACAACCTGTGACAGTGTTGTCCACAGTGGTTAATTATTGGCTTATTGCACATCGGGTAATGAATCTGGGTTCCTGTGGACAGCAGCACAAGAGGAAGTGGCCTCAAGCTAAGGAAGCTAGGGGAGGTTCAGGCTGGACATCATGAGGAATTCCTCCACAGGAACGACTGTTAAACACTGGAACAGGTTCCCCAGAGAGATGGCAGAGTGGCCATCACTGGAGGTGTTCAAGAAACGACCGCACATGGCACTTACTGCCATGGCCTAGGTGTCAAGGTGTACAAAGATGGGTCAAAGATTGGACTGGACGATGTCAGAGATGTTTTCCAACCTAACTGATTCCGTGGATAGGTGTTTGTGTGTCTCGGCTTGCTCCCCGGCCCAGCCAGCCACGGCCCGGCCTAGCCCTTCCCGCATGCATATTATTATGAAGCGGCTGAGGGCTCGTCGCCGGTGCCGGAGCAGCGCTGAGGGCAGAGAGGAGGCGGGCGGTGCCGGTGCCCCCTCGCCGCCCGCACTACGAGTCCCGGCGTGCCGCGGGCCGAGCCGCCGCCGGAGCCGGAACGGGCGCGCGGCGCCGCCGCTTCCGTCGGCGGGGCTGGTGCGGGGTTGGCGGGGGAGCCACCGGGCAAGGCCGGAGAGGCTCTGCCTACGTTCGGAGGAGCTGAACCCTGTGCGGCACGCTCAGGACTTTCATAACGGGTACTCTTTGGCTTGCTCTGCCGGATTAGTGACTTGGTTTGTTTGTAATGCTAAATATCTTCTTTGGTTCTACGCCTCGGGTTTCGTGCTCCCGTGTGTTGCTGGAGTTTCCTGTGCGCTGTCTCAGGGATGGGACTGTTCCCATTCAAACCGGAGCGGTCCTCGCAATGGGGCTGGGAACGGGCTGGGAACGGGCTGACCTCTGTCAGGTGCCTGACCCTGTCCTTGGACCGGGATCCGCCGCGTTCCTCGCACCTTTTTTGTTAATGAGCTTCTGAGGGCAAGTTACGAGCGCTTCTGTAGGTGTTGGTGCTCCCCGAACTTCAGCAGCATTGGCACAGATACAAAGAAGGCTGAATAATTATGTGTCAAAATTGGAAAATGCACGTTTCTAGTGATGTTCTGAAGCCCAAAATATGAAGTACTTTTAAAAGCTTCTTGTTTCTTCTTTTTATTTTAATATGTATGCCTTTAAACTGTTTCCAGATACGTTTTTCTAGGTTTCATTATAAGTTTCTATTTAAAGCAATTTTTTTTTCAGTAGACAGTGAAAACAAAAGGTGTCCTGCTTCTGTGAAATTTTGGGTAACATTTAAGGTATTCTAAATGGTGTTTCTGAGTTTTGAGGTGTATTGCTGAGATAGATGAAACCAATTAACTGCATTCGAGAGTTTTTTAACTACAGCAAGTGTAGTTTATAAGTATTTCTATTTTTGTACGGGCTGATGATATTTACATTGTTAACAAGAAAAGCATATTTCATGAGTAATTTTATGGAGTGTGCAGAAGGAAGGATGCAAGTTTTAGGTGGGTGAGTACCAGTAGAAAAGCCTGTGAGGAGGCACAGGCATGGAAGCTTTTTTTTAAAGTTTAACCTTCAGTGAATAAAGTCTTGCGCTATTTTTGACTGTTAAGGAGACAGGTACCATAATCCTAAGTGATAAGGATTTCTAAACAATTGACAATGAAGAATTATGTTGCGCAATTTCTTTCCTTAAAATATTCGAGAAGTTTAATTGTTAGTCTTTTGTATCCTGAATAGTTACAAAACTGTTTTCTTTCAGAGGGTGTTCTGCAGAGAAAAAGTTCTTTGAGTTCCATTTGTCCAGGGCTGGTTTCCTCTCTGCTGTCACCATGGCAATGTCACTTAGAACTGCATGGCCCAGCCTCCTTTGGATGCGTTCAGCAGCAACCTGTAAGCAGGTCCCACTGCAGAGTAAGTAGTGATGAAATTGTAGAAGTCCTGTATGAAATTTTTTTCCTTGAGAAACTCTTTCCTGTAGTGTTTAAAGTAATGGAAACATGGAAGTGATTTTTCTATTTGAACAGAATCAAGTCTGTTAGTCTATGCTCTATTCTAATAGTAATCTAAAGGATATCTTTATTTGTTTTTTTCTTTTTTTGTGCTTTTAAAACCTTCATAGTCCGAGTAGGATGCACCCCGAATTTATTGATTAGCTTGTAAATACTACCCTCTTGCCGCTGATTATCATTGAAGATTTAAATTGATTTTTTCAGACTTAGAAAAGTGGTGAGAAAAGGCTATAGTAAAATCTCATTACTTAACATAAACAGAGAACAAGTAGAAACAGGCAGTACTATTTCTTAGATTTTTGTCCATGTTTGAGACGTCAAGAGAAAGACATATGGAAGATTACAGTAAAGGTGGTAGAAAAGACAGTAATGGAGAAAATAGTATAGACATGTTATATTTTAGAGGTAAGTGGGCAAGGAAGGGAAAGAAATTTTAGGAAGACATACAAACTAGTTGCAGTTTACCAGAACTCAACTCCTTAATAACTAAGAATAGTTTAATTAGAAGAACTGAAGAGTGGAAGTGGTAACAGTAATTCTGAATTTAAGAGTTTGCATCTAAAATATTTCTGAGAGGACAATAGCTACACAAAAGTTTCTTCTTGGCTTTTTCAGCCTTTGCAGTCTTGACACAATGAATGCTCTCTCCCTGTGCTAGGAGCAGTCATGAAGAATCCTATTTGTATTAAAAGATGGTCTAAATAAAATAATGTCAGATAAAGTTGAAACCTTTTTATGACTTAACAGAAAGCTCAGAACATGTGAAGACTTGTTTCTTGTGATCATAATTCTGTTCTAAAAGCATAGTTGTTGAATAAAGCTTTACTGGACACAGAAACTTCGATGTGGATTTGTCTCAGGTTCTGGCAATAAAGGAAGGGGGTTCTTGGTGGAAGTCAACTCCAGGCATGTCCCAGGCCCACCTTAGGCCTGGATACCTGCATTGTTGTGGAAGGCAATGCCTACAGGAGGATTCCTGTGTGAAGGGCTATTAAACACCTTAGATTAGTTGTGTTTGGGCTCTGTGATCTTTAAAGTCTTTTCCAACCTAAATTATTTTATGATTCTATTAAAAAAATGAGAATCAAACCATGGGGGAGGGACTTGGAGTGGTCTGTGATCCAAGCTTCTGCTCAAAGCAGGGTCAGCTCTGCAGTCATATTGGGTTGCTCAGGGCTTGCTGGGTCTTTGAAATCTCCCAAGGACAGAGAACTCACAAACCTGCCCGAGTCCCATCCCCTTGGCTTGCTGTCCTCATGAGGAAAACATTTCTCTACATATCCAGTCAGAGCCCCTCCTTTTGATTTTTATAATAAATATTGCTATGAGTGAAATTATGAACTTCCCTCTAAGTCCTAAGGTGCTTTACCTATATAAGGGATATTTCCTAATGGTGAATTCTGTAGGTGTTTTTTCCATGCAGTGATTTTATTCAGGAAAACAATACAACTAGGATGGTAAGTATAGGTCATAGCTGCCTGCATACTGTGTTTTTTTGATTGTACTGCTAGAAAGCTGTGTACTAAAAATGAACTTCTATTTAGATAGTATTTGGGTTATGTTAATCTAAAACTGAGTATGATTATAATCCCTGATTAAGACTTGAAACAATGAAAATTGAAAATGTAAACTTTCTTTATTGGGCACAATTCTGCTTGTTTCTACATCAGAGTTCTTTACTTGGGTTTTTATTGCAGATGGAGCTGTGTATCATGCTTGCCATAAATCTACATACTCAGTTCTCCCTGAAGACTACAATTGGTATGTAAATGTGCTTGGATGTGTGGCCTTTTCATGTAATGTTTATTCCAGGGCTACTTTCTCTCTCTGTCCTGAAGTCATCATATAATAGTATCAAACACATCTATTGCCAATATTGGATATATGTAATAATTTCAGCTAAAGTACTGTCTCTGATAATAATGATTGTGAAGTTAATGTTTCAGTGTAATGAAAAGTCATGCAGGACTCATTCTAAACATGTTGATGACTCCCAGTACCCCTGCAGTTTTGTTTGTGGAAGACCAAAATTAGCTTAGAGTAGTAATTTCCATTGATGCTTGTTGTTAAGACAAGGTCCAGGTATTTTTGTGCTGCTGCATGGGAAACCTGTGTAGAAATGGGAAAAGATGATACAAATATAGTGAGAAACACTGAATTTGTGTCACCACAGTTTCAGGAAGCTAAACATGTCATGGGAATAGGAAGGAAGGTGAGAAAATTATATTCTCACAATGAAACTCTCAGTAGGACTTCTTGTTCAGCATTTTTTACATACTAGAAAAGTTAGAACCCCAAAGCCATGCTGTCCTAGAGATCATTATCCCAATCTGTTTAGAGTTTAATATGCAACTATTTTAAGTGTTTAAGATTTTTTTTTCCAACTCATATTTCCAGCTATTTTAATAATTTATTTTAGCCCTTTTTTTCCTCTACATCAAAAAAGAAAAAGGAAGATGACTGAGGAAACAAAAACTTGGAGGTTTGGATCAAATGTTTATGACCCTTATTTTACAGAAATTATTAAGGATTCATAAATGCAGGGTCAAATCCAGTTTTCTTTGTGACATGGGCTGCTCAGTTGTTCAGTACTTCTGAAAGTTATGAGATTTTTTTTATTTTTATAGCAAAGTGGAACTTGCAGTGACATCTGATTTGAAGACAATTGTCTGCTACCACCCTTCACTTGAGATTCCATACGAGCATACAAAAGTATGTCCAAGCGTGCACATTTATATTTCTTACTTTTATAAAGGCATTTAGTAATTCATAGGTTTGAGTCTTTAGAGCATCTTTTTAAATTTGAAATCCTCTTTAGTATGTGATCAGCACATCTGTGAAGTAAATGACTGATGAATATAGCTGCTGCCACAAGGAGGAGTTTACTCTTAGTTGAATTGAGGGAAGGTTGCAGAGTGAGAAAAGCTCAAGTATCACAGCATACAGAAGCTCTAGTAGAATTAAACAAGGCACTTAAACACTTGTGCACTACAGAGAAAAGTGTCTGTCTACACAGGTACTACTCAGAGAGGATGATTGGAGTGCAGGTTATGGCTCACATGTCCTCCTGCACAAGAGAATAAAAAGAAATACTGCTGCTATTGTTTTCAACTCAAACTTTAAGTTCCATTCAGCATTGAGTTCATAAAAGCCACAAAGAACTTTAAATATTGATTTTTATCTATCAGTAGTACTTTCAATGCATTCTTTACATTGATGAAAATAAATCTAGTGTTGTGATTTAACACCTAGATAAATTTTTCTAGTGTACACTTTTTGTTTGAATTTTCAGTTCTTGTGTGCTAGTAAAATACTGCAGCTGGCAGCTGTGTTGCTGAAGTACCCAATGTGAAAATTCTCCATTGAAACCTAAACCATTTTAGCACTTTTTGCCTGCAAATTACATAGCAGCATTTTTAAATCTGTCAGTTGCACATACCCAAGAAAAACAGGTGTAAAAGGCTAAAACAAGGGAAAATACTTGTAATAGCTATAGTAGTTACATTTCTAATTGAAAACAAGCAACTTGGTCTTACCTGTTGCATAAAAAATTAGGAACTGACATTTTTCTCTAAGGTACATGTCCTCTAAAAGATTTTTAGCAATGATGATGGTCGCTATGCATAAAATTCTGACTGGGAATGGTGTGGATACTTTTGTGTTAGTAGAGCTGAAGCTGATGATTCAGCTAGTGAATTGTAAGATTGAGCTCTGCAATAATGACTACAGGAATGCTGGTTTTAGGGATAGGGTCATCAGCTGTAGAACCTGGGGTAAATTAGGTGTGTCTAGACATATCTGCTCCACAGTGGTGTGGTTTCATTTGGGGTGGGAAGGTGGGGACAATAAACAGCCAGTGCAATTGCAGGTATTTTTCTGTATTTTCTTGGTTTAAGCTGTTAGATAGCATTACAGATTACTCTTAGTAGCTTGGCTTTTTTACCTTTTCAATTAAATAAAACAAGGAGAAACAGGACATACATATACATTACTGTTTTCCTAGCCCATAACACGGCCAGATCCAGTGAATAATAAAGAAGAAAACCTTGATCAAGTTTTAAAATCCAGATTGAATGAAAAAGAGCTAAAGAACAGTAGAGGTCCTACAATTGAAGAGCTCAGCAAAATGTTTTACACAACTAAACATCGCTGGTATCCTGTGGGACAGTAAGTATTTTCAATTTGTCTGTTCCTTTTGGAAGTAAAGGGAAATACAGGAATAATTTAATGACCAGATTCAACTTAGGATGAGTCATGTCAGACAAGATACCTCTAGCATTTGGGCTACTACATCAAATTTTCAGTGGAGTGTTGGGTGAATGGAAGACTATATTTAATGGGAGGTTTTTTTAACACTGCTCCTTTGACAGACTTTGGCACTTTTTTCTGTAAAATATGTGACAGTGTAGAAATTTCTCATACATCCTGTTAGTTGCTGCTTTGAGTCATTTACTAAGTTCCATAACAGAATCTAGTATGTAAAATACCCTCAATGGACATAACCAAATACACCTTGGAAACATGCATTGCCTATTCCTTAGCAACCTCAGTGGGATGATTCTCAGACTTAAGAGTAGTAGAGGTTTTTCATTTAGAATGGTGAAAAGTGCTCTTTGGTGTGCCTTGTATTCAGAAATGGAGGAGGAGGAGAGGTGCACATATACATGACTGAGCTTAAAGAGGAACTCTGGACATTCAGGTATACTAATGTAAACAAGCAGCATTCTGGTGTGTGTTACACCCTTCCACTCCATGTTACACCATCTTTCAATAGCTGCTAATTTTGTAGCTATGGAGACATAATACAGGCAATTTATTTTTTGTGGCTATCCAGAGACAACTTTTTAATTAATGTGCTTTGGGAGTAGATATAATGAATGGAAAGATAGGACTTTTATGACCAAAGGGTAGCTGTCACTTCGATGAAGATCAGACAGGATCTGTCTTGTTTAGCATGCATAACTATGAGGAAAGTGTGGTTCATTATTTGTTCAGAATAATTTGTTTTTTAGTTTTTCTGCAAAATATTACACTATTTAACATACAGTCTGGCACAGCTCCTTTGAACATCTTTGTTCTATAGCAATCATTTTAGCCAAAGGCAAGGCTGACCATGTAATAAAATCAACTTCACACAAAGGATTAAGAATAAACAGCAGCCTTTGTGCCTATTCAGCTGTAGAACTGATTGGATTATTGCGTGCTTGTAGCAGATGTAGCAATAGAAATGAGTAGCATTATGTAACTCCACAAACAACAGAGATGACATCTAATGAGTGGTGATGGATTGTGCTCATGTATCTTGTATTTCACTTCCTTGTGTAACCTCAGATCACTCACTGGGGGCAGAAATACCACAAAAATAAAGGCTGTCCAC
Source organism: Camarhynchus parvulus (assembly GCF_901933205.1). NCBI lineage: Eukaryota > Metazoa > Chordata > Aves > Passeriformes > Thraupidae > Camarhynchus > Camarhynchus parvulus. The sequence continues at coordinate 28,559,647 of NC_044586.1, read as the reverse complement.
AGCTTGCACTCACTGCAATGTTTTTTTTTCCTTTTAGGTATCATAGAAGACGCAAGAATCCTAATCCTCCCAAAGACCGATAACCAAAATAACTTCTTGTTCATCAGGACTTGGCTATTAATTTTGATTGGAAATAAAAGTTACAGAAGGTGACATGTTTGGCTGTAACAGAACATGCCTAACTTGATTTGACTGTTATTTTCTACTAAAAGCAGCAAAATGGCACTGACAAAACAGGGAGTCAATAAAGGCAGTTGTGCATTCCTGGTCAGCAAATGGACTAGTCTTAGATCAGGATGTAACAGGGATGGAGTGCTCTGATTAAATTCAAGATGTCAGAGGCTTATCATTGGTCAAGTGAATCCATACAAGTCTTGTGTCAAAATGGGAAGTCTAGAAATGAATGTTTTAGGGTTTGGTGGTTTTGAGTGGGATAGTATTTTTTTTTCTTTTAGGAATCTAGTAAGGTGAGCTTGAACATTGAAGTATTAATGAAATAGTTTTTATTAAAAATATTATGTGAGGTATTTGTGAAAACAATCTGGTTTTCTTCTTCTGTTACACTTGTGAGATACTGGCTCCATGTTTAATTCTACATCACCCAACTGACTGTAGTTAAGCCTGTTGTTGTGTATGGAAAACTGGCCAACTTGGTTAATTTTTAGCATCCAAGACACAGTAACTTGCTCTTCTAAATCATCCCCCATTCTCAGATATCTACGAACTTCTGTGTGCATTTGTGGTTCATGGGGGTTTTTTGTATGTTTAATCCCACCCAATCTACCACTCAGTGAGGATGCTGTGTTCATACATAAGCTGGAATAGCTGTATCAGAGTAGGAGTTTGGTCTGATTCTACTTCATTGCTTTATCATTTTGTAGTGCTTAAATAGTCTTCCTCCTGTAATATTCTATGTCATTTAGCTTTTTTTCCTTCAGGAAAAGGGAAAAAACCTTTGTTCCAGTCTACAGTTTTAGGCATCAGCCCTCTAACAGAAACGGCTAGCTTGGAACATTATGCTGCTACAGGGATGCCAGTGACTTCATAAAGCCTTATTAGTAGGTCCTTCTAAATAATCAGAAAATATTTGTCTTATGTACATCATATATGTTTATTGCATTTCCCTTCCAAAGCAATTTGGATAACCTAGGAAGGGGTTTGTTTCTTCTGTTAGTCTATGTCATTTTGCCAGCATGTGTTTTCTACAGATTTTGCTGGAAGTTGAGTACCACTCGTCTTCTCAGTTGAGATGTAGAGAAACTACATCTCAACTGTTAATTAGTTTCTAAAGATACTACTGAATAACCTTTTTTCCCCTGAACATCCTTTATTTGTGAAAAAAGCAATGTTGGATGTGAGTAGAAAGGCTGCCTTTAAATAACTGTGGGAATTTATACAGAAAACTAGTGCCAGTGCATTTTTAACTCCAAATGCTGGGCAGCTGATAATGGTTTATCATGGCAGAGCATGAAATCCTTTTGCTCCTTCACTCTGTTGTGCTTATAAGATATCAGAGTCTGTGCTCAAGCCAACATGAGCCAAGTGATTTTGGCTTCTTATTAATGGTGTGTTGCTCGCATAATAAGTCTGCTATTGTGAAGTAATGTCTGTGGGGTCTCTATGGAGGATGGCTGCTTAACTCTGTAAGTTCAATTGCATGAACATAATAGTGGCTTTTTCTTCCTGGAATATAACTTTTTAAATAGATTGTAGCAATTTGTAGTACAACAAATTTTGGTATTTTCATCACTTTATGGTGCCTGGTGAGGACTCTGGTGTATAAGTGAGCTTACATCTCATGCAGTGTTTTATGTTCCAATGCATAAAATTGAGTCCCTTTTATTTTTGGAAAGCTGAGACCTAATTTGTCACCATTTGACTTCAGTGTAAGAAGATATATCCTTGGACTAATTTAAACTTATTTTCCCCCATTCTTTTTCCCATATTTTTGCTTACTGCTGCCTAATACTTCTAAGAAATCTTGCTTTACAGAGAAACCTTTACAGTCATAACCTTCTGTTATGACATTTGTCTGTTCTTGCCTGTCAAACCCTGTTTGTGATCAAACATCCACAATCACTGTAGAAATACTGTCTTTCACAATGTTTCCCAAACACTTTTGGATGCTTTTCAGGCATTTTGAGAGCTAAGAATCTAGGATGTGCTTGGCTGCTATCTTTAAAGTACTTCCTCTTCTGACCAGTGGCTGGAAACTGTCTAAAACACATGTTTACTACATGTACCCTGTGCCCTTTTGTTACTTATTCGTAACATTGATGTTCTAAAATCTTTCCCTGCATTGTGATGCTGCTTTCAATCTTACTGTGTTTTCTTTTACTAAATCTTTTTCCTGGGTTACCCGAGGCATGACACAATTAAAATACTACTCTCACAGTAATCTGAAGCTCTCTTCTTGGTTTTCTAGGTCTCAAACAACTGGCTTTGTTTCTCTTCACTTGAAAACTTGGAATTCAGAATTCATCCACTTGATTATTGTTCCACTTCTATAAAAAAAAAATTTTGAAAGTTAGTTTGGGATTTCTGTTTTCCATTGCCCTTGTTCTTTGTAATTGAAAACTTAAGTTGCGTAAAATTCGCAATGTTAAGTCTGTTCTGGCACTTTGTATCCCAGTTTGGGCACTTAGCCATTTGTTTTGTATCTAGTAGCTATTGAGTTCCAGAGCATCTTAGGCTTCTTGCTGTGGATAGTATACAGCTGGGTACATCTTACTGAGGGATTTTTGGTTTTCAAATGTCTCTCTAAAAGTCTCCTCAGGCCTTGCTTGGCCTGCATACCATTAGAAAACTCTGTTTCAGTCATGTGTCAAAAATGTTGCCTTTAACTCACAGAATCACAGAATGGTTAGGTTTGGAAGGGACCTCAGGAGATCATATAGTCCATCATTTCTGCTAAGGCAAGGTCACCTGCATCAGGTGACAGGAACACAGCCAGGTGCATTTGGAATGTCTGCAGAGGAGAAAACTCCACATCCTCCTTGGGCAGCCTGTTCCAGAGCTCCCGAACAGGAATTTGGACCATTTAAATCGCAGTTCAATTAATCTGAGTGCCTCAGCGAAAAGAATTCTTTCCTCTCTAATTATCCCCAGATTAAAACAAAACTGATGCTTTGAAGAGGCTTTTTCCCTTCGGTGGGTGCCGCGGGAGCTGCTGTGCAGGCTGTGTGCGGCACCACCGGGAGGCAGCACTGCCCAGGGCCGGAGCGGGACTGGGATCAGGACCAGCTCTGCAGGCAGCTTTAGCCCCGAGAGGCGGCCGTGGGCTGCTCCCTTCCTAACACTCGGGAGTACTGCGGCAGAAGGAGCTCCCTAGCACCTCCCAAAGGACTTGCATTTAAAGGATCAAAGGTTTTTTGCCTGTTACTTTTGTAGGGTGTCTCAGAGACAAAAAAAAGTTCCACCATCCCAATCTGGGGAAAAAAGAGTCGACAGTCAGCAGTAACGTGACCCATGTGACAAATGTCATGACTTTGTTTCACTTCCCCATGATTGCAGCGAAGGCAGCAGTTAGCCTCCTGCCCATCTGCCCACCCATCCTGTCCTCCCTCCCCACCATCCAACTATTAAGTTCTATAGGAAACTTCTCTCTTGCTGCTGTTATAATAGGTCTGAACTTCATCTGTCATGTCCAAATTCTGCTGTACCACAATAAATTGTTGTGGCAGGTCATTATAAGTCACAGGACCGACTGCTTATCAAAGCCAGCACTGCATTTCTCAGTTTCTCCAGTCTATGAATTTTAGCAGCTTCTCTGCTGTAATTTCTCACATGCTCATTCCATCCTCAAAGCCAATACAAAGTTATAAAATGGAGAGTTGAAATAGATGTAGGCTGCATTCCTCATCTGTAATAGATGATGTATATTTTATTTTAATACTACAATATAACAAAATTGACCTAGAGCAAACCGCTAGTCTCCATTATAAAGGAACAAATTGTGTACCTACGATACATAAAATCTCCAAGATTGAGACAGATACTAATTAGACATCTAAATTAGATGATTAACCTGAGTTAATCTTCAAAGGCTTTCCTTGTGGTTAGTCAGCACAGGAAAAGTACATGCACAAGGCAGTTGATCTTATTTTAACATTGTCTAGAATATGTCACACAATTGTCCTCTGAAGATGCATTTTCCTTTTCTGTGAAGGGAGAATTTTTTTATCTATATTGGGGCCTTTCTGTTTTGTTTTTTTTTAATGTAGGAGCACAACTATGCAAAATACTCTTAAAATTCAGATAAAACCATTTTTGATATTTCTGCTAGCCTTCAATAGTATGTAGTCTGTATATAGGAGCTCTTAGTTTTCTACATAGAGTAATTTACACACATTTAATTTGTAAATGTACACTTTGTATGAGATTTTAATCTTACCTTGTATTTAATCAACCCTGTAATGCTAAAAATAATAAGCTGTTTGGAGAAATAAGATAGTTACTTATTTATATATCTTTCTGGTACCTCTTATGAAATGAGCCTATTATTTCAACTGTTATCTTTTGGTACTTCTACAAAAGCAAACATGATAAATTATGATTTACTGGGCAATTTGCACAGAATTACCTGACACTTTAAATACAATTGATACAGAATGTTAGTGCCACTGCGTATAACTACAACTGTTGGAACACTGCAGAACGGACAGTGGGAGGTGTGTAGAAGCTTCATGAACTAATCAGCATGTTTGGTCAGCAATTTTGCATCACCTGGCTTCTGGGGGAGTAGAAGTTTATGGCCTGGCATGCCACTTTATTAAAGGTCATGATGTAGGTGTATGTATCACATAGTTTTTTGTTGTGTAGAGACAACACAAGATGTTGGCACAGCCAGTAGAATTAAGAAGCTTTGCCAATTGGTCTTTATCAAACATAAATACAGAAAAAGGTTGTGCTTATATTTAGCTTTACTGCTTGTCAAGATGAAAAACAGTGTCAGGTCAGAGGCAGTTTACGTTTTAAATAAGACCAATTTTGACTGCTACCAAGGTTTGATTACTCAGCAAAAGGATCCCCCTACCAGCAAAATGTGAGATGATTTAATTTTAGCATCTCTTCTGCTAAAACTAGTAAAATGTTGACCATGAAAGTTATAGAGAAAAATTCAAAGAACAGTGAAAAGTAATTGCACTAAGCCCTTACCATGTTGAATAAAAATTAACCTAAGTAAAAGATTAAACTATTGAAGCATGACCGTCCTGTATAAACATGTATTTCCTACTCACTAATGGTAACAAAACAGAGCTTAATAGTTTCATCCAAAGATTAGTGTTTCTTAAACAATCCTAGTCATTAGCACCAAGTTTTTTAAACACTGCTGAGGTTTCTTGTCTTAAACAGTGCTAGTTTCTCATTCAAATGTGATTTGTTTAAACAAATAATATGCTAAGTACTGTTTTTCTGAAGCCATCATCTGTAGGAGTTACACTGCATCGGAGCTGTGCTGCAGGAGTGGTCTTCACATTTGCTTTAGTTAAGATAAAGTGATGATTTTTATTGAATAATGAAAAAATGTTAGGAAAAAAATTTCCTTGACCCTTAATTAGTTAACATTTGTTTGGTTATAAGTAACATAAGGCTTCATATCCCTTTTAAAATGTATTTTGTAATTTTTAATACTGACTGGCTTCAGTATAGGTTCATTTGTTATTTTCCAATAATATGTGTTTACAGAATTCCCTTTCCCCTATGCCATTTTTCCTACAGGTAAAACCCTGGCATTAGTGATGGAGTAACAGAGTGGCGGTGAGTTCCACAAAATTTAGAACTAGATTAAGAAAAAAGGATTTCCTATCCAGAGTAGAAGCACATAGCAAATAAAATTCATGGAAAATTTTTCATAAGCAGAGATCAGAAAAATGACAGAGAAATTGCCTTTCTAGAGCATAAATTTGTATTTTAATACTGAAAGAAACACATTTTCTCTAGTTTTGGCTGCATGGGGTTACAATTCACTGGTTTTATATGGCCATATTTGTTTGAGAAAGATTTGAAGTAAGACTGGTAAGGCTGAAAGGTGACACCTCGGGCTGTGAAGAGAAGAGCAGCAGTGGTTAGTACCTTCACAGTGCCTGGCAGGCCTTGTCCAGTCCAGGGACAAAAGCTTGAATTGTTAAAACTGGGTGAGTGTTCTGTTTCAATACGACCAAGATTCTAACTCACGTCTTTGTGGAAATGATGCAGGAAAAGCCTTGTGTTTCTTTAGCAGTGCTGCATTTATTCTGCAGTGAAAGTACCTGTGTGACTCTGGCAGGTGACACCAGGACCCTGGCTTTACCACACCGAGGTGGCGCCGGCAGCAGAGCCACCTTCAGGATCCGTCTGGGCACGTTGTTACTGTGGCAGTCCAGGAGCCAAGCTCAGGCCCCTGCTGCTGCTGCTCCCACAGCTCCAGAAGCCCTCCTGAAAGCAATGGCTTCCCACTGCTGCAGGGACAGCACCAAGCACTGCTCCCAAGGTCTCATCCTGCTTGACTTCATAGGATGTGATCTTCTGAACCACCCAGGCTGGCTGTGCCCTCAAAGCTTACCGCATCCCAGAAGGTGCAGCACGTACCCTCCCTCTGCTGCCAGGAGAGCACCCTTCTCACAGGCTGAGGGACAGTTTCACACCATTGCACAAACTTCAAACTGAAAGGCAATACACAAAAATCACAATTGCATGTTGGCTCTAGAGGGGCACCAGAAGGAGTCCAAGGAGCATTGTGGGATGTGAATACAGAAGTCTACTCTAGAGGGAACTAGCCCAGCTAGTGTGAATATAAGCCATCTATATTCCTCTTACTTCCCAGTATAAGTCCTTCTTGACATCAGGGACATTTTTTTTAAATTTAGAAAGACAAGCTTGCTCTCTGAAATCAGGTAGTGTGAACCCACAGCATTTTTAGAGATTACCTGATCTTAGATTACCTTTGTTCAGAGTATCAAGTCTGAGTAAGTCTGGCATAGGCTTATACATACAGCAACTCACACATGTAATTAGTATTATCTAAACAATTTCAGTCACCAGTCCAGAGTCTCCCATTCAGAGATGCCCCAGTTGAGACTCCTGTAAAAATAAAAGGATTTTTCTTCTGAATAAACAATTATGGAGAGAAGAAAGTGCATTTCTGCAATACCAAACAAAATCTGCATTTAGGAATAAGCATCTTCTTACACGTTCAACCTTGGAGCAAATGAACCATACCAAAGGTCACTAAATGTCATTGTTCTGAAATTTTGAGTCTTCAGAGGATCAAAGAAATCTGAAGAAATGGTTCAAGTTGAGACACTTGGCAAAATAATGAGGTGAAAGGCTTCAGAAGTTTTCTGGAGGAAAAAAACCCACAGTAATTGGACATAATTCTTAGAATCTTAATTTAGGCATTAATAAATACAAATGTGTATCCTCTTTAGGGTTCATGAAATGTCAACAAAAAAAAATAGTATAAAAATCAAAGAGCTGTTTTTCATTTATTCTCCGGGCATAAGGGGTTTGTTTATTCAAAGATCTGTGACACTGGCGAATGAGCTGTTCCCTTTAAATACCTTGCCAGGTGTTGTTTTTGTTTGTTTTTTCCCCTGTTCAGCTGTACTTGTATGATAAATTAATTTTTCTAGAAATACACTACCATTTCAGCACAGATTTTTTTAACCATTAAAAAAATGGCATCCTTACCTGGCATATTTTGCCCTGTTAGAGCACCCCAAAGAAGTGATCTTAAAATGCCCAAGGAGATTAAAAGATACACTTCCGTCAGTTGCTGAAGTGTAACTCAGAAGCATAACTGATCAGTCATTTGAAGAATTTCATTGTTGTTGCTGTGCCTTTTTGATCAGCCAGTCCAAAGGGATTTCATTAACATCTCACTAGAACCTCTGACTAAGAAGAAATTTTGAATAGATTATGAAAGCCTCTAGAAATAAGCTATTTTAAGTGCTAAGCATATAAATGTAAATTGAATAGAAACAGCTGTTATTTACATTCTGTGGACACATGATTTCACTCCCTGATGGATAGGGGAAGAAAAAAATGCCACTGAAAGATTGAAATGCCCTTAAAGAAATTGGGAAAATGGGGATCTAATAAAAATACATGCAATGAACCACATTGTTGGGTGGTATGAATTGGTAAAGCTTTCCAGGTTTGCCACCATAACATTACATAGCCCGCCTGCCAGGAGGACTTGAAGAGCTCTACATATTTCTTGGAGAAAGTGGGGGGAGGGGTTGAAGGAAGGAATATGCTGTAACAAAGCCATATGAACAAATTCCTGTTTCAGCCTTTTATGCAAGGGCTAGCTGATAACCTGGCATTTTCAAAAAGAGGTCTCTCAGAACAAAGCCCCCATTCACAATAAGATTTTGCTATGGACTTATGTTAGTTTGAGATTATGTTCTGAAAAAATTAAAGAAGTTCCTGAAAAATGTAAGCAGCATATTCTTGACCAGTGTGCCTGAAAGTAGAAGACTGTGCTGGAGGGAAAAGAAAGCACAGTGTGAAATTTGCACCCTTCATGAACTCAGGCTTTTTACTGGCCTGGAAGAGGCTCTCCTGTGTGTCCTCCATTTACCTGGAGCAGGTCCCTGCTGTCCAGACTCCCTCCTGCCAGGCCTGCTTCTATTTGTAACATCACCAGCAAACACCTAGAGTAGAAAGAAGTAATACTCTCCTCAGGAAAGTTAAGGCTTGTTGAAAAATGTACACAAAATATGGCTGCCAATTTGGCCCAAACCCACTCATTCAAATCAGCAATAGGAACCTGGGACGGGGAATTAAAGATGGGATTGTTTTGCTGGCTTTTCCTTATAGAAGGAAAAGGAGTTGACATACCCAACACAGCTAAAGCCCAAGCACCACAGAGCCACTTGATTCGTAAGAGCCTGGGGAGTGATCTCCTCCAAGATTAGTTCTGTTTGACTTAGGATTGCTTTGTGCCTGCCAGCACACAAAACCTCTCATAACACAGGCAAAGGCAGGACAGAAATTTCATTCTCGTTCCATTTTAGGTATACTCTTACCTGCTGTTCTGTGTTATGCAAAAGATACGTCCAATGGCTAAATGCATCCTTTCCTTCCTCCCCAGAACAAAGGCTGATCTACAGCAGCAGGTTGTGCAGCTTCCTTCTGTCTGACATCATGTGGCATGAAATGCTGGGGAAAAATTCTGCTGTGCCTCAGGCATCTTTCCAGATCACATTTATTCACAGAGGGATAATTTATCAGAGAAATGAGCTCTGAAGAGACTACTAAAATTAGTGTTAAATTTTGAAATGTAGGGCAATGGCACTGAAAGTCAGAAAATATGTCTAGCCCAAACTCACACTTTATAAAACACTTTGCATATTTTGTAATAATTATGGGTATATTTCTCCTTCTCCGTTCATTTATAAGGACAGAGAGAATAACAAACTTAAGCAAATCTGAATTTGGTTACACAGAGCCATCTGTTAATTCTGGTATATGGCAGTAGAGGGCATCTAAGGACTTCAAGTCACATATGGTAAGGGATTAAAATCAGATGGCTGAAGGAGTTTATTACTCTCCCCCCAAGCCGTTCACCCCACCTCAGGACAGAATTGCCACCTCAAGACCAAACAGCTCACGAGGCTGCCCCTGATGGATGGCAGTTTTGAAGCCACACTGAAACTGGGGTTGTTCTTAAAACACCAGTCTGAAAGCTGAAGTTGTTAAGGAGGAGATGCATGAGTTAATTTCTCTTACCTGCTGCAGGCAGAGCTCTGTCAGAGCCACAGGATGGTTTTGGGTACAGTGCAGGGGGAGATACTGCTTCATGCAGCCTGTTCAATTTTATCTACTACTGTTTGAGCTTTCATTTCCACATACCTGGAAAAACTGCTTACAGGGGGAGCAAGCAATTCTGGGAATGGACAGGCTGTGCCAAGAAAAGGTGAGCTCTGGACCAATGCTCTTTCCTAAACTAGAAAGAGTAGCCCTATGTCTGTTTCCTCTCCCGAGCCTTAGAACTGACAGCCTGTCTGGCCAGTATTTCATCAGGCTGCGTCCTCCCAGTATGCCAGTCAGATACAGGACGAGGCGTGGAGCCATCCTGACAAAAAGCAAGCACTAATCCTGACAAACAGAGAGAAGGTAGTTGGCAGCTTGCACTGTTTTCTTGTCATCTGTCCAGGTTTGTATGACATTCCACATACTGAAGCAGGGAAAGCAGCCATGCCTATCTTGAGCCAAAAGAAGCCAACACGTCAGAGGCAGGTTAAGTTCATTACCTGACACTAACACTTAATGCACTAATCTGCAAAATGTATTTGAACCCAGCAGCATATTCACATACAACAGGCAGCCTATTTTCAATTAACTGGAAGAAGTTTAAGGTTATATAAATACATTAGTAAACGTTGATTATCCTGTTATTCAAGCTCCTAAGTACAGCAACACGTCAGGCCTTATGCTGAAATCTGTTATAGCCTTAGCCTGAAATTTAAAAGTGGCTCATGCCCAAAAAAGGGTTCTACAACTCATTTAATGATTCACAGTACTCCTAAAATGATATTCATCTGTCTGCTCTCCATGGCAGCACTTTCAATCATAAACACTTAATTGTAGGAATTCATCCTCAAAGCCAAATAGCTCTGGGTGAATTAAACTATCCTTAATATAAGAACTAGAACAGTGATTTAAAATTAATCTTTTTCTGATGGGAGGCCATCATTCAGAGACACATAACCCAGTTTCTACTTTACTTTTCACTCAAAATCTCTCTTTAGAGATAGGCACTGCATCACCTGTTTTAGTTTTCCTTATTAGTTTCAAAATTGACTTTCTGCCAACAAAGCAACTCTATTACTTATGGATTGGCAAAGCATAGGAGAGCTGCTTTCATGCTGTCTGTCAGGAAAACTTTTTTCACAGACATTACTTGCTCTCTTTTACTTTGAGGCGTAGGACTTGCAACTGGCAGAAAAACATCTCAAGCCTCCTCAAGCATAAAAGGCTTGTTTTTTCTGGCAGCATCTAGGACAAGAATGCAAGATTTCACAGTGCTTTCAGCTGTGCTATCTCTAGGATTTTTCTAAAAAAAAAACAAATTCAAGGGTGTATGTTTCTCTAAAAATCTGAAACTTCAAGGAGCATGGTTCTGAACATGTGTGTGCATAGGTGTAGTGCACATATACACCTATATGCTCTTTCTCAGCCAAAAAAACAAGGTAAATAAATATTACAGTCACAGCATTTTATGCTATAATCTGAATATTAAAATCCATATCAAATATTCTAGTAGTTGCTTGAAGACTGTACCAAATTGGTCCTTTCCAGCGGTCCTTTTTTCTACCTTGTTCGTGAGAAGGAAGCATGAATGGGAAGAAAATGCTACCAAAGCATGTATATTTACAACTTATTCTCCAGTAACTTTCAGCAATATTTGGCTAGTTTTAGTCAGAGTGAAACTCGATAATTCACAAAATAACAGAGTGATAGACCAGAATTCTGCTGTTTATAAGGAAGTCTAGCATAGCATAAAGTAAAAACTGCTGTGTATATTATCCTTGTTTTTTTATACTTAGTACCCTGTGTCACCACGTTCTACTTTTCCTTTACATGCCTATTGAAAGTATTTTTATGTCAATTTGGTTTTACCTTAAATTGTAAATAGTAAATTGGAGAAACTAAGCAAGCACTACATTTAATTTTTTTCATTGAAGATCCCAAGTGACTAGGTAACCTCTTACTCAATGCAGGTTAGGCCTTTACTTTTAGACAGTAGATAGCACAGGATGAGATGAGAGATGGACTTAAATGCCACCTTTTTATGGTCAGTTTTGTGCTTGACAGTGATTATCTGTCTACCTATCCACTGAACCAAAGGGAATGATCCTTCTTTTTATCAACTGTCTCTGAAAGAAAAGAATCCAGATGTTATTTCAAAGTATTACTCTCTTGATGCCATCTTTTGATGTTTGCTTTTAAATCACAAGTGCTGGTTTCCTTTTAGAGCACCCCTGATTTATAGAAATTATTCACTGAATTCTTTTATTATTCTCCTTTACCAAATGTATATTAAGAAAAGCAAAGCATTCACATGTGAATAGATAAAAATAGCAGGAAATAAGGTGGCAGCTGGTAAAGAGTAAAACTGTTTGGTATAAATCTTAGTCTATTTCATCAAAACATTCTGTTCCTCAGGCAGCTGGAAAGGGCAGGGTGATCCCATACACTGAAATATTTGTTTTCTTTATGTTTTATTTATTATGTTTTAGGAACTCTTTGTGAAATAAGCAAACCTTTCTCCTAAGTGCTAAGTGAGAAATCCTCAAGGAGTTCGCATAGCAGACCTTTCTCGTGCTGTGGAGTTACAATTAACACATTCCAATTTGCTGAAGCCAAAGGCTCAATATACATATTTCTCTGCTCAAGAACCAGACTGAAATCCCAGGACAGGGAAACCATGGCAGCTGTGCATTGTTGTTTAGACTAGTTCAGGTAAACAGTTGTCAAAATAGGTTCAGTAAGTAGAGCTATGTGATAAGCAATAGCTGTCCTTTTAACTGAAGGGGATTTTAACTGACCAAATGGAATGCCACGGATAACAGATATTCTGTGCTGCATCTTTGGGAAGTTAAGCATGAAGAGAGCAGGGAAAGGCCCCTTGTATTCTCCCAGGTAGCTAGGCAAATCTATCTTAATAAATCAGTAAATCTTTTCAGTGAATCAGAGCAAATTTAGCAAAATCAGCTGAGTCAAAATCACATTACCCCCCCTCTGCTCACATCATATTATATAAATAAATCAGCGTACGAGCTCACCAGTAAACTTGGCATGCTTTTCAGGAACAAAGTGAAAATCATTTCTAGTAACAGGCACTTCTCAGGACTGTAAAAACGTTGTTGCCTCCTTCCTTGGTCATGAAAGGGATTTTTGCCTAAAGGAAAAATAAAAAATAAATTCACTCATCCTTCCCTGTCTTGAGCATATGCATTTGAATGCATGAGAAACAATATATTCTGCTTGTGATTTTCAAGAACCCTTAATGTTCATATTTTCACTACTGATACAAAACTAGATTAAAAATATCTACTATATGGATAACATACAGTCAGAACCAACATTCATGAATAGTACTATCAGGAAAAAAAATAGGGATTGCTTAAGTTGGTGCCTTTCATCTCCAGCTGGATGGTATGCCTCTAAAACTGGCTCAGAAGCATTCATATTTGTATTTGTACAGCAATATTTCTCCTAGAATTGCTACCCCAAAACAACAGATTAAAAATAAAGAAAGTATTTGGTTTGAATTGCACATAAAATTTTTAAATCCTCACTTGTATATAGTTTTTGTATTAGTGACTGTTTAGAAGAATTCCTGTTTGTTACATGGCAGATTAAAAAACCTTATTTTGGAAAACTAAGTTTTCTGAGTCTGCTCCTTTTTTTCTCTTTCTCCATTTCACATCTTTCTCCTACTCTATTCTGATTTTTATAAAGTAAAACTCTTCAGGCAGACCAAACCTGTATTAAATATCCCAGTGCCAAAAAACAAAAAAGTAGCTTTAAGTAGTTTCATGCACTACGTACAGCCCATAGTCCCAAAAGTAATTTCATTTAGTCCCCTTTTCTTACCCTTGCAGCTATTTCTTTTCTCTCCTGTGACTGTATGGAAGACTTAGGCAGACAGAGGAGAAAAAGAGCAAGTAACATTGTTGAAAGAAATAGTAAAATACAAACATAGCCCACCGAGCCTATAGCACTTTCAGATGTCTCAAGCCAGAGAATAAAGGTAACTGTAAACCAGAGCACTCCTATGAGGTGCCAGGATTTTCATTTAAAGATCCATTTGCAGTTTTTAAGTTTGAATTTCATTACTCTTGTAAGTTTATCAGATATTTAGTGCTATTTTTAAGAGACATTAGGTTCTCATGAAAAAAAAATTTAACAGAACTCTGTTTAGGAAAGATCCTGCTGATATACTGCCTATTTAATATTTATGCTACCTTTTTCATAACAATATCTGAAGTTTTAAGTAACAAACATTTATTACATTCTTCTGTTCTCGTTTCTCATTCACCACATAAATCGTGGTCTTCCTCTCTCTGCCTTTATAGCAGCCAGCTGTGGTTTTAGAAACAAATTATTATGACTTCAAGTGACGAATAAACAGCAGAAGCAAAGGAAGTCTTGAGATACTATCCACATAAAAATCCCATTAATAAAATAACATAGGGAAAGAGAACTACAGTAAAGCTGTAAACAAGCAGCTTTGCATCTAGACAAGACGTATTTATTTTCTGCAAGATGCATTAATGAACTTCAAAGAAATAGCCTTAATTTGAACACTATGATATCAGAAGAAAATACTTTTTGAGCACAAGCTGTGTGCCTACATATATAGAATTATTTTAGTAATAAAAATAGATCTATATTAATTTTTTATTGTTCTCCTGAACATAGTGAAGTCAGTGCCACTCTGAAAAAGTAATGGAAGTTTTTTACAAGATCTCATGTCATAGGTAGCTGAACTGTCCACTAAATTTCCAGGGGCACAAACCTATTCTCTCTCCTCTTCACATCAATCCAACGAAAAAACTTAGTGGGGATTCCACAACTGTCACTGGAGCCTGGATCTGAGGCTATCTGACCTTCACAGACAAAAACAGGAACAAGAATGACCTTCAAGACCTAAATTGTTTTAAACCATTTCTGAGAATGCTTAAGAAAGCCCGTGTTTGTTCCTCAGACCTCATTTTAAATCTGTGCTGCTGCCAGTGATTAAAACTACCTTTTTTTCATAAACTGAATAAATTAAATTCAAAAGCACCCAGGCATTACAAACAGATGAAATCATACTGGCCAATATTTCACTTAACAAAGTAGATTTTTTTTTCTCAGATGAATTTACTTAATCACTAAATACAGAACTTAATTTTTAAGATAATTATTAATTCTCTTATCCTCTGATGCTTAAGAATTATAAGCAATAACTGTTACAAAATCCATCAGGATTTGTAATCCTTCCTCAGTCCTTATATTTTTTTTTTTAAGAAACTTTGCATTTCAGACGTTACTGGGGAGTGCGACCCAAGGCAGCGTCTCAGTCTGGGAGCTTTCTCTGTTCAGAGGAGCTGCTCCGCTCCCTCAGCCAGACAGTGCAGCCTAATACATATTCATTTACCCCTCTGATAACAAAGGCTCCCTCGCCCCTCCCGCCCCGGTTTTTAAAGATACTATCTTTTATTATGCTATAGGTTTGGGCTTCCTTCCTGAAATCTTTAAAAAGACACCCCTTAATCCTTCTGCCATCAATTCTCCCTCCCAGATACCCCCGTACAATTTGCAAGGAGCCCTGACCTGCAGCCAAGGGCTGGGGTGAGACTATTACGGCTACTTTTGCTTTGTTTGTTTTCCCTCTTTTCTTTCCTTTTTTTTTCTTTTTTTTTTCCCTGTGTGTGTCTCTTTCTAAAGTCGGCTCGGGGCCGCCGGGGCAGCGGCGAAAGGTGGCTGGTTACCGAGCAGCACCCAGGGCGCAATCTACCATCTTTACGCTGAAAAACAGCTTCGTGGTTATTAAAAAAAAAAGAATAATAATTAAAAGAAGGGGGGGGAGGGGGAGGAAGTCGGCGCGCGCATCGGCGGGCAATGGCTGTTTGTAGCAACGAGGTATTTAGCGCCGGAGGGTGAAGGGGGTGGAGACCAGGGTGGGGTGTCCCAGGAGCTTCGGCCGCCGCAAGTCCCTGGCAGGGAGCTCCTGGCACCGGCCCCTGACGCGCTCCCGGCCTGCGGGCGGGCCCCGCCGCCGCGCTCAGGTGCCCGCGGCTGCCGGTGCCGGGCAGGCCGGGCGCCCCTCGCCCCTCCGGCCCCGGGGACGCGCGGCCGCGCTCGCCCCGTTCCCTCCGGGGTCCCGCCGCGCCCAGCGGGGCGGCCCGCACGGCCCCGCCGGCCCGGTCCCCCGCAGCCCCGGGCACTGACCTGCGCGTCGCCCGCGGCTCCGCGGGCGCAGGAGGAGGAGGCGGGGGGGCCGCGGGGCAGCGTTCGGCGGCCGCTGCCCCGGCGTGACAGGGGCGGCGGCTCGGTGCGTCGGCCCCGGCTGGCCGCGATCGCGGCGGAGGCGCCGGAGCGGGTCCTGTCACATGATGCGGTTCCTGGAAAGTTCCTGGAAAGCAGCCTTTGTATGTAACCATCCCGGGAGGGGGGAGCGGCGGGGGCAGGATGCCCTCGCCTCGCAATCAAAGGCGAGCAGACCGCCCGCGCCGGGGAGAGGCGGGGGAGAGGAGGGTGTTGTTTCCCCAGGAGCACCATCTTCCTCCGGCAGCCTCTGTCCGTCCCAGCACAGCCGCGACGCTTCTCACCGGCGGTGGGTGCCGTGTCCCCTCGGGCCCCCGACGCCGCCGGGAGCCAGAACAACCTGACCGCCCCACCTCCAGGCGGCAGCGGCGGCCCCAGCCCCGTCCCGCCGAGCCCGGGTGAGTCCCCTTGTCGTCGCCCCCCTCCGCCCGATGCCGTGCGTCGCTTCGAGAGCCGGCAGCCCGCCGCCCCGCTCCCGGTACGGCGCTGCCGACCGCCGGGTTGGAGGCTCCCCGCAGCCGGCGGCAGGCTGCTCCGGCTCTCCTCGCCTCGGCCGGGGGACGCCCGGCTGCAGCCAGCCGCCACCGCCTCGCCAGCCTTCCGTCCCCAGCGGACTCCCGTGGCGGCGGCGCTTCGCGGCTAGGCGCTCCCGGAGCTTCCCTTTCACAAGGGGTCGCGCCCGGACACCGCTGGCAGGGCTGCTCCCACCTGCACCCGTCGGCCCCGCGCCCGCAGCCTCTGCCGGTGACAGGCGCACCTGCGCCCGGCCACCGGGCCGGCGGCGGGAGCTTCTGCTCGGGGGAAGGAGGGGATGGGCTTTGTCGAGGGGTTCCCGCGCGTCTGCCTACATATGTTGGGGTAGAAACCCGTCAGAACACCCTACCAGTTGCCGCTACAGTTTAATTTGGAAAAGTTTCTGAGCTCCGCCGCGGAACTTGTTAGGGGAGGAACCACCTCAGCATAACCCCCTCACCTGGCGGCTGCTGCGCACCCGCAGGCAGAGACTGCCCGGTTCGCAAGCACCGGCGGGGGGGGCTCCCGGTCTTCCCGTGAGCCCCGTCCCTCCACTCCAGCCAAGCCAGCTAGGCTCTCCCTCTCTCGTACTGCCCGGCTTTGTGTCGCTCCTGATGTGGCCGTCGCCGCACCCAGGAGAGAAGACTCTCTTTTTGTCCCTCTCGTTAGCTTCGGCCAAGAGGAAAGATTTTTCTTTTCCTTCCTAGTATCAGCATTTAATGGAGCGGGAAAAGCATATTTCCTGCCTCGCGCTAATTATAGCGCGTCCTCCACCGCGCTGCCCCTTCCGTTCCCAAGCGGCCGGCGAGCCCCCGGAGCCGGCGCTGCCGGCGCACTCGCTCCGCAGCTTCTCGGGTACTCCGCTGCCCGAGAGGAGGTCTCCCATCCCAGGAGCATGGCCCACGCCGGGCTTCTGTTCGCGTTCCTACAGGTACGACTTCGCGAATGACCTTACTAGAAGGCGTCCGTACGCACCGCAGTGTGGAACCCGGGCAGCGCCGGGGACCACTGGGACCACTGCCCCGCTGGTTACCCCTCCTCTCCCATACCTTTACGTGCTTGGCTCTCCCCCACGACCTCCTCCCTCCCCAAAAGTCCCAGAGCTGCCGGCCGGGCTCGCCTGCCCCAGCCGAGGGAGTGGGGCATCAGCGGGTTCGCTCTTGCGACAAAACGAGACCACCGTCTCGGGACACCGCCTCCGCCGAGTCCCCGGCGGAGAGGAGCCGAGGACAGGCTGGGCGGCGGGGGGGAGGAGATATCCCTCCCCCGCTCCGCCGGGAGGTGATCTCTCGCCTCGTGTCCCTCCTCTGGATGCTGGGAAGTTCCGAAGCGGGATCGCCAGAAACACGCTCTGCGTCGGGAGCGCCTCTCGCGGGGCTCGCCGCTAACCACGCTCTCTCCGCTCGCAGGCGGCGCCCGGGCCGGGGGCCGGGACCATGCACCCAGCGCGGCGCTGAGCCCCGCGGCGGCGAAGCGGAGCCCTCTCCTGCCGGCATCCCCCGACCTGCGGGCGAGCGGGGCCGCGCCCGCCGCCGCCGCCCATGACCCTGCGCTCCGCCGAGTCCCTGGAGAGCGCGGAGAGCTCCGGGGAGCGCTGGGGGCGCCCCGGGGCGGCGGCGCCCGCTGCCGAGGAGTGCCGTGAGGCGGAGCAGCTGGCCGCGGCTATGGAGGAGCTGCGGCGGGCAGGTAAGCCCGGGCGGCCGGGAAGGGGAAAGCGCCTGGGGCGGCGGCGCTGTCCGGGGGGAGGCAGAGAGGCGCTGCGGGGATCCCCACCGGGCCGAGGGGAACCGGGCGGCGGTGCGACGCCTGGCTATCGCCGCCCGGCGCTGCGGGGTCGCGTTCCCGCGGCGGAGAGGGGCGGCGACGACTCCGACCTTACGCGGACTGAGGCGGCCGAAGCGAAAGCGCCGGCAGCGCCGCGCCCCGGCGGCAGCCCAGGATCTGCGGCCGGGCGAGGGCCGGGCGCTGCCGCCGGCCGGGGCGGCCGCATCCCCTCGGCCCCGCGTACCTGCGCTCCCCTCGCCGGCGTAGCGGCGGCTCGCCCGTCCCCGCAGGACGCGGGGCTTGCTTGCGGGAAGAGGGAAGGGCTTTTTGTCTTCATCGCAGCCGCGCCAGGACCGCAGCTACCTCGCC
The DNA here is from genome assembly GCF_901933205.1 of Camarhynchus parvulus. Lineage (NCBI taxonomy): Eukaryota > Metazoa > Chordata > Aves > Passeriformes > Thraupidae > Camarhynchus > Camarhynchus parvulus. Next base: position 28,540,972 of record NC_044586.1, on the reverse strand, counting down.
GAAGTTGTTTTCTTATCCCTTAGCTTTCGATCGCTTGAGAAAGCTCATTTCAGCAGCAGCCTGCTGAGAGTTCCCCAAAGCGGGCGTTCTGCCGGCTGCCAGCCTGTGCCTTGCGGACGCGGCGCTGGCCCCGGCGGCAGAGCAGCGGGGAGCCGCGGAACGCGTCCCTGCCGCTTCAGGGGCGGCCCGCCGGGTCGGCGGCTCCGGTGTCGGCCCCGCAGGACGCTGCGGGAAAGTTTGTGCATGTGTATGCATACATAGGTTAATAAAAAGTGACCTGGAAAGCTCTGTCAAAACGAGATGCATTGTAAAACAAATGAATTTAAATAGCAAATAAAAATTTACTGTGCCTGCAGGACTTTAGCTTTCAAACAACAAAAGAAATGGGTGACTAGAAGTATATCAGCTAGAGAACAGCTTTTAAAACAAACAGGAATAAACAAATCCCTTCTTTTTCTCATCTTTTAACAGGATGGTACTGGGGCAACATGACTGTTGCTGAAGCCAAAGAAAGGTTACAGGATGCCCCTGAAGGGACCTTTTTGGTTAGGGATAGTTCGCACTCAGAGTATCTACTGACTATATCAGTAAAAACGTCAGCGGGACCGACAAATCTACGTATAGAATATCAAGATGGCAAGTTTAGACTGGACTCTATCACTTGTGTCAGATCTAGACTTAAACAGTTCAACAGCGTTGTGCATTTGATTGAGTACTATGTTCTCATGTGCAAGGATAGAACTGAAACACCTTCAAATGGAACAGTTCATCTTTACTTGAACAAACCCCTCTATACATCTGCCCCATCTCTGCAACACCGCTGCAGAATAGCTATAAACAAGAGCACAAATCAGATCTGGGAGCTGCCATTACCAACAAGACTAAAAGAGTACTTGAAAGAGTATCAATACCAGGTATAAATATATTTTCTAAATGCCTCTAACACAGAGTAACTTTTGAATGCAATTCTTAAAATCAGCCAAAGAACTGAGTAACCAGTTGTACAACTCAGCATGTAATTCACTACCAAAACAGTGGCAGTTCTGGGGGAAAGGGTTTTATTTCAGATGCTACAAAGGGAGACTTTATGTAAAATAATCCCAGTTTGCATCCTTGGGGGTTCAACAAGATGGCATGCTATTCTTGCAAGGAGAGAGAAGCGAGGAATCTGTCCGGATTGTGTTGCTTTGTCAATAAAATGCTGCACTAACTATCAAATGCTTACTGAACCGGAGAGAGACTTCATAAGTGGTCAGAGACATATGAGAGTTTACAAGTATCTCAGTTGTCTGATTCTAAGATTAATTTGGTGCTGGTGTTCATATAATCCTAAAAGCTCAACTAGATCACACACTGTGATAATCTTGCTAAAGTTATGCAACTAATCAAATCCAGTCATAAAAATGATCATGTACTCAGTTTTTATTGAACTACTTTCCTGCTTTTCTGCAAGCAAAGGAGTACTGTAAGTAATCAGTCTAGAACATTGTTTTTCAAAGTTCTCTGAAAGCTGACCTTAAGAAGAAATGCCACATCTTTCACAGGAACCCAGTATATTGCTGATTATACCAGATTGGTATCCCAGAATCCTTAATATGTTAACATCTTCACAGTGGTGATGTCTCCATGCTATTATTATTAAGCCTCATTTGATTGAGGCTTTAGAACTATATGCTTCAGACTTGCAGTTACAATGTCAAAACATGGGTATCAGCAGTCGCATGTGTCTTCTACAGTGTAGAATGTTTTCTTCAGCCTTTTTCCCAAAATATGGGGAAATACAATGTGGATTCTTTTTTATAAAGGGGTTGGTTTTCCTTTTTCTTCCTTTTTTAAATTTTCTTTTTGTTTCTTTATTTTATTTTATTTTATTTTATTTTATTTTATTTTATTTTATTTTATTTTATTTTATTTTATTTTATTTTTTAACTTCCAATTCACCATTGTAGCTATCAGATGATTACTCAATAAAGTAAATCAAAGTGCACAATAATCTCCCAATCTTTTTATGTATGGATTTGATACCATTCAGGAAAGAGTGCTCCTATATAAGAACTTATATAATTTCCCAGCTAATACTCAGATAAATGCACATGTATCAGTGAGGATGAATAACCCTGCTTTGCCTTTGTGGTGCTGCTCAAAAGTATAGCTGGATTACATTCAGATTAGTGGCTTAGAGGCTGCCTGCTGAATTCCTGTAGTTGGGTATTAGCACAGGACATTGCTTTTTCTGTTTCAGTAGTCTTCCAAACAGGAAGAGGGGACTAAGACCCTCAGTACCCACTCTTCAGCCCAAAGGTAAAGTATTTAATAGAAGAAACACACAGGATGAGAAAAATAGGAAAGCAGTAAGAGAGAAACAAGGACATAGACTCACCCTTAGTCAACAAATTAAAAGTTTTAATTCTTTCCCAAGCTTATTTGTTGATTAAAGCCAAGACCTGTGCTTGAACAAGGAGGGTTGTCAAGACTTGCTGTAATCTAGCTTTGCCCTGGCTGAAATAGAAACAACATAAAATAATCTTGTTTTCCTTGTGACTTAACTGCTCTGCTGTACTTTCAAGATGTTCTGTCCCTTCTCATAAACTCTGGGGCCCTGGCCAGCTTATTTGTTGCATCTAAACTCACAGTGTTATACAGTCAGTTCTGTCTGTCTGTAACATGCTGGCAGAAATGAGTAGCAGAGCCATTGAGAAATAGAAGGCCCCAAGAACATGAGGCAGAGTGGATGGTTCCTTGATATGACATATACTTGATATGTTCTTGTTCTTTCTGTGGAAAAGGTGGGTTTCTCCTCCTCCATGGCTCAAATTTTCTGTCCCCATTTTAAACTCAAGCTTTAGTATAGAAATGGGAGGATTTTTTTCTGAAAAACAAATCAAAATATTTTGTTATGTATAATTTTCCCCACGTCTTGCCAAGATGTATTTGGAAGTTTTTCACATTATATGGTAGCCACCTTTTGGTTGCCATGCCCAAAGAACTCTTGTATTCTGGGTATGTGTCATAACTACATGGTTCTTGTCATCAGTCTTGCTAAGATCTGCTACCCTCAGGCTGAGGAGCTTTTCCTGTGAGCAAAGCCTGTCAAAAAACTGTGTTCCTGGGAACACTTTTCATTTTGATGAATCTTTTCTTACAGTTCTTGTCTAGCTTTACCGTGTGGAGAGAGAACTGCTATATGGAATAACTTCCATCACAGTGACAAACCCTCTAATCTACTGCTGTGTTACCATGCTACTACTGTGCCTTTTCAGCCAGGATGATACACTTGGGGTCTCAGTGGTAAACACGTTCTACTGAGGACCTTTAAAATAAATCCCTGGGGGTTTCACATAATGAATACCAGTGCTGGAGCAAGTAGACTAAGAGAAGAGCTTTGGGGTGTAATGAGACTACTGTGTTGCAAATATAAGAAATTATTTGTGGCTTGCTGGTGGCAGACTGTGTGAGCAGTCACAGGCTAAGTGTAGCCCACAGCAGAGCCAAGCTCTGAGGAACAACAAGGGGCAGATGCAGGGAAGCTTGCTGGTTTTTTTAACAACAGTTCTCCAAAGCACAAGGGCAAATGGCAGGCTGAGGACAAGGACTGCTGGCAAAGTGAAAGGTGGTGATTCTTGTAACTAATCGAGTTACTGTGATGTGGAATCAAGTCACCAAACATTGAGCATATTGACCTAGACTTTGTACCATTTGCATCAGTTCCTGTGAGGAAAAGTAGGCTCTGTAACTATAGTGTGTGCTCAAAGCTGTGAACAATATTTTAAACAGACTGGAGGGGGAACTAGTCCTCTTAGTATGAAAGCACAGTTCTTGTCCTCGTTAGGATGCCAGTCCTAGGGTTGATGCATTGCACTAGTAAAACTAAACCACAGTTTAGCTTGCAGAAAGCTTGGCTTCTTTCTAATGCAGCACAGAGGAATTACTTGTTCTGGTACAAAAAGTCTGATGATAGAACATGATTAGATTTCAGCAGTACAAAGATCTTGCATGAAGACTTTTGTCTTTTATGTCTGAAGTTTTCAGACATAAAATTTTCAGACATGTTCTTCAAACATTTTTTAAAAATTTCAGTGCCTTTTTTTTTCTTTACCCTATGGATGTTGTAGCTTGTTTGCAGCACTAGCTTTTAAATTGTGGGCCTTTCAGATTATAAAAATTACTTCTACCTGATATATATCATCTTGAATTGCTAGTACAGAGTGTGCAGCAAAGCCAGTTTCACAGGTTCAATGCCCATGAGTCAAATCATGATAAGGACTTTAATCCTAAGCCTTTTTTCACCCCATGTGTTGGTTTGGTTTTTCTTTTTTGAGTCTTGGAGTTTCAGATTTTCCAGTTTATACCTGGAATGTTAGAAAATGACTTTACTTAAAGGAAATCTGAGAATCCTACAATCCTAAAAGGTGATGCTTAAAAAAGCCAACCAAAATAAACAAAATTGCAAGATGAACGATGAAAATTGAATTGGTGATAGTATTTAGTTTAGCACTAAACCTAGCAGAAGTGTAAACTAGGGCAGTATTTTAGTTGTGTGGGTATCTTCCTGCTGGTAGTATTATCACTGGAGACAGAAAATGGTTTGAGTACAGGATGAATGGGTAGAGTGGGAATGTAACCAAGCAGCTGCGCTCATTGCATTAGAAGTAATTTTATTTTGATCTGATCTTGTCATTATTGTCCTAATTATATTTTATGTAACCACATTCTAGATAAACAATATAAAATTACTAGCAAGAAGAAAAAATTGTTCATCAGAATATGGGGGGCAAAGGATTTTTTTGTATTTTACAATAATGAAGAATTTACTTCTATAATGAGACTAAGTCTCATCACCTTGAGAAAACAGAAACTACATCTGACATGGAGGACAGAGTTCTGTGGTTGTGTGGATTTTGTACCTTAGCCAACTCTCATGTTTTAGCAAAATGTTCCTGCAGGTAAATTACCTTGTTAAAGATTGTTTAAAAACTTTATTTATTTATATGCTCTTTTCAATAGCTTTTTCTTGTATTCCTGATAACAATCCTATTGATTTTTCCTTTGGCTATAATCTTGGGCTCTAGTGGAAAGTAAGTCAAATGATATCAGGGCTTTGCTCTCCTTAAGCCAAAACACATAATGGAAATAGGAAGAGATACCTTTAGACATGGGTATCATGTCTAAGAGTAATTTAAAATAAAGTAAGATAAAATTTCTGCCAACTTTGCAGTCATTAAAATAATTTTAAGTATCATATTTACTGCTAGAGGAGACAATGGCTTGAGAGGTTCTAAAAACTGCATTGCTAATTCTCAATAACAGTAAAAAACTTTGTTGAAAGTAGAAATTTTATTTTAAAAATATAGAAATTAATGAAAGTTTTACTATCGAAACCAAAAAATTTCTAAATAGAATAATAGAAGTTAGTTGAAAGGTCTGAGCCGGTTAGTTCTGTATACACAAAGGAAATGGGGATGACAAGCTGCTTTGGTATCTCAGCCTAGCTCCTGAAAAGCACTTCTCTATTAGCATTAGATTCAGCAGGTCTCAGTATTTTGCTAAGCCATTAGCATGACTGAAAATGCCTGGAAAGAATGTTCCACTGACACATAACTGGTCTGTTTACAACAACATGGCCATTTGCCACAGTATTGCTAAGATTGGGTCATTTCTACAATAGGCTGGGTATCAGTCAAAGGAAGGGGGAGGCAGACTTGATTCAGGTGCTGACCATCACTGGTCCTTATCCCCTGTCTTAGAGAGCACAAACTACGTGAAACACAGCTGCCAGGAACAAGATAAGAAAATATTCTGCTTTCTGAGGAGGGAATTACTTGTCTGGCTTTCATGTCTGAGAAGGGACTGGAGGGAAAGGACATGGAAAAGCCAGCAGCTCCTGTGAGAGGTAGTACTTCTCACAAGGTGTATCAAATAACTAACCACCTGGATGACTGCAATGCTGAAAGGTATACTAGTAGAGATTAAAGGTCATGGGGAATAACTAGTATCAGTACAGTTTGAATCCACACATAGACAAAGTCTGGCTAGATAGCTCAATTTTAAGAAAAAAAAATTAACTTATGGCAAACTCAGTATGTCCTGGTGCCAGGGTTACTAAGCAGGAGAGGGATTAACTGTGTTTACTGATCAGGTTATCTACAGGGCTATAAATTATCCAGTGCCTCTGAGAAAGTCAATAGAAATACAAAAATATATCACCAAAATGATGCTGATTAAGCTGCCTGATAAATTGTGTATCCTATTCTACTTAGATTCTATTTTTAAAAAGGGATTGCACCTGTGTTTCATTTTGTTTTCTTCCAGAATTGGAGCCATTATTTTTCCAGGAACTGAAATACCAAAATAATACCACTCCTTTTTATGGTGTTAAGGAGGAATATAATGCCGGAGCAAAAGACATTTATATTAGCATAAGGAATGAGCTGGCATTTAGTAGGAAAAACTCCAAACAGGTAATATCCAGAAAAAGTTCAGTGGTGAGTGCTGCAAAGAACAAAATACACTAAAAAAAACCAAACAAACAAATTCAGTGCTTCTGTCTTGATTTCTGTTTCACTGGAGGGCAGGCTTTATGTAAGTAAATCCTTTCGATTCCAGTCAAACTGTTCTGTAACTGATGTTTCATAGCTGAGGTTTGCAACTTGGTGTGTTATTAGTTAACAAATAGTAAATGTTAGACATGGGGAAAGATACAAAGCTCAGTGCAAATTCTTCTTTTGAAGTTATTTGGATCAGGCTTGATAACAGGATTTTATGAAAAATAGCTGTAAATGTGGTAGCTGAAAGGGCAAAAATCCCCGTTCAAAATGCTTTGTTACAATTTAACTGTATGTCTTCAGGTTGCAGCCCTGAAATAGGATCTGTTGGGCTGAGTACCCACACTCTGCCTCAGAGGGAATCTCCAAATTTGAGAGATTGCTCTGGACACCTTTTTCAACACATTTGCTTTTTTCTTACCCTGTTTGGCACATCTGGAGGGCAGAATAAGTTGCGGATCAACTCTTACTGTTCAAGGGATTTTGAGCTGGTTGATTTTTTGCAGGAATAGCGTTATTAAAGACTGAGCTGCAATTTATCCATCTGTAAAGCGGACAGTGGACTCAACATTCTGTAATTTCTCAGCATGGGGTGAAAAGTGGCTTATACTACAAATAACATTGATAGGAACTTAAGCTGCAATGAGGGAAATACCTTTGACTGGCTGCACTGCTAAAAAGAGAAAGAAGTAAGTTAGGAAAGTGAGATCCTTGTCCAACTAGATTGCAGTGGATATGGCACAGCTTCTTCCTGAGCTGGAATGCTTCAGACGTGGTTTTTCTGTGAGGGAAGCTGCTTGAGAGAAGCTTTCTGGAAATTTATCTTTCTTTTAAGTCCCTTGATAGAGGATGCAGTGCCTACTGCAGGATGCTTCACAAGCCTGCAGGCTGGCAGGTTCCATTTTGAAAGGGAACAAAATAGATGAAGTGAATTTTTAATAGAAGAGTATTTTTTGTTTGCAAACAGGATGCATGGGAAAGGTATAAGCAGTGGCAAATATCTTGTGAGGCTATCTGGAAAAACATTCCATGAGTCATTGACAGCTGCTGAAGTCTAACCTTAAAGTAAGAACCTTTCAAAATATCGTATATGAGTGTGTCCAGTTCAAATCCAGGGAAAGCAACAGAAGATTGCAAAAAGTGATAGCTATTCTCCCCCTAAACATAAGCAACCTTCCAGTCTTTTATCTAAAATATTAGAAAACCATTTCATATGCTGTAATTTGCAAGTAAAGTAAGTTGGTTTTGTGAAAAGATTTCAGACTTCAATCTTTAGTTTTATTTATTTGCCTGTGTTTAATTTTCAGGTTAATTAGTGAATTTTCTTTGTTCTCATATTAATAAAATGGTGCTTTACATTTAAAAAATAATTTAATAAGTCTGGAATAAATAATAAATAATAAGAGGCTTGCAGTATTTAATCTGTCTCCTCAAAGAATCTTTAAATTAAACTTAAAAATAGAGAACTACATTAATTCATATATTTAAAGGACTACAAATTCTGAGAAATACTGAGTCATACTTTGAAAGTATTAATTACACTTTTTTTTACAATTCACTAGATTTTTAAAATGAAATGTATATTAAAGTTTTGCAGTGGATGCCTGTTTCCTTTTTATAACTATTTCTCATTCAACTTTTTGCTAGAGATTGTTTGTATCATGGTAAAAAGCACTAAGAATTCATTGCAGTACTGCTAATAAACACTTATTTTTATTATGGAAACAAATGTAAATGTATAGACACTACAGAGTCACTTCAAACCCTATGTTTTAAGATGCTTTAGAACTTTCTGTGTTATATTTCATCTACGTGCTGGACGTGCCTTTTAATAAAATACTACTTTTGAGGAAGTTCATGACGTGCCACCTATATTTTATATTAATTCCTCTCCTTGATCTGCATTGAATTTAAAGTCTTTATTATTTAAATGAATGGAAGTTACAAAGTATCGGAACAATTACACAGCAGCCCAAGGGCTGATCCCTTTCGATGATGTGCTTCAGTCCTGCCTGTCATCTTTTTTAGGAGGGATAAGGAATCATTTTTCTAGTAGCAAAAGCCACCTGAAGAGTGAGACCCCTTCCCAAGTGACCACCAAGTGCCCTCAAATCCTGCCAGTATCCAGCTCATCATGCTAAGATTTGGTCTACAGTTTGGGGAAACTTTCTATCCCAAACCCTTCCCCTCCTTGACACCAGCCAGGTTTTCAGTGAGTGGCACAGGAGATTTGGATGTTAGCATTACAGAGGGCAAGGCTGCAAAGGGGAGGGCAATGGGGGCCAGGGTGAGGAGGAAGAGAAGAGGGAGGAAGGGAAGGGGTTACTGCCTGGGACAGCAGTGGACAGCAATGGTTTGCAAGACCCTCATCTGGCCTTCAGGCCACCCAGTGTGGCTCACCCTGACTTACATTTTACCGCTGTTTTTGAGACATATCACTTACAGAAATGTTTTCTGTGCTCTTCTTTCTAAAATTGACAGACAAGCATACAAGGTATGTTTCTCTTTTCCCTTCCTAATTTCTGAGGTTTTGTGAGAGATTTAACCAATTAGATGTGCTTTTAATAAACAAATCTAGAGTCTCCTATTTTTTCTTTTGTCCCTAAAGCTGGAATGCTGTCCTGCAGACAATTGAAAACAGCACAATCCTAATACATTAAATCTGCTTGTGCCAGTTTTAAGAACACATTTGGCCTCTCATTATCAGCAGAAAACAAACTAGTCTGTAGAAAACAAATTACACACATGCTTGGATACAGCTTGACTCTAATTAGCATAAAGGATCCTCTCAAAAGCATTTTTTAAAAAATTCATTATTCTGGTACAGTTTCTAAAAAGGTTTGTGACTTTTAAATGAGCTTTTAAAAAGTGACTAATAAATATAAAAATCTGGGATTATGACTCAGAATAACCTACATGTAAAGTGAATAGCACGTCAGAAGAGATGTTGCTTAGCTTGGTTCACACAGATTTGGACTTGTGACCTTGAATTCAGCAGTCCTTACCAGTGTGGCCTGATGACCACTGATGGCCCCTCAATCTGCAGAACCAGACAGAACAAGCTTTTAAGACTAAAAGTCTGAGGATAGCGATGTGCAGGATTGACTATTATGGTCCATTGATCTGCAATCTAGGAAATGGTTTTTAATCTACATGGTTAGCTTTGAGATTTGAGCAGTTAGTGGGGCACTGAGTTGACACCAAACTGGCTCAAATATATATAAAATACATGTATGTATTTGTCCTCAAAACTGAAATAGAACCAAACCATGCCTCTGAAGTTTTGTTGAACTTGGACCAGAACAGAAGTGGAAGACCTTTAGTGAGGGCTGAACCCAAATGAGACAAAAACATAGAATTTAAGGACTTCTCTCCTTGGATTTAAAGTATTAGCTCTGTGTGTCTTTATTCTGTATCTGTACTATATAATCAAAACCTGGCTACATTGATGAAGATAAACTCAAAACACCAGTAGCATATTTAGTTTCCACTAAATAAATTTGCAGCACTAGTTATTAATTGGTGGAAGGAAAAAAAAATGCCAGATTTTCCCTTAATGAGATTTGGACCTCTGGTGCTGTCCTCTTCCTTCCTAGGCTTATCTGTTTCCTTTCACTGCTTTCCTTCTTTCTATCTCTGTTCAGACTGCAAGCAAATACGTGACTAAATGCTGACTGTGTAACTGCTGTAATTTCCTTGGGTGGAATCTGGAGTCACTCTATGCATATTCATATGTTTTGCTAACTTTCTAAGACATTCTTGGACAGTATAAAATTTAAAAAACCCAAATTGCCTCATCTGGCAAAAAGATACAGTAAATGCAGTGATGTAACTGCTTGCTCTAATTTTCTATTTTAAAATGCAGCCACATTATCTGCAATTAAAAGCAGCTGTCAGGATTGCAATGATGAGATTCTCTGAAGTCTCCAAGTTTGGTCACTCCAATTCCAGATATAATACAGTTCCTTAGATCATGACTGAAAGAAATAATAAAAAAAAAGCAACAGTGACAATCAGAAGTACAAGAAGGGACAGGAAGCTCTCAGTAGCTGTGTAGTGCTGTGCTGAGGAATGATCGTACAGACATTCGTGGTGTCTCTGCTCCCCAGAGCTGCTTTGGAGTGTTTACAAACGCATCTCCTCACAACTACTATTACAAACGTCATGGCAAGAAAATTTAAAACCACCTCAGCTGTACTTTGGCTACAACAGCAGCATACTTCTTGTCTTGGAGTTACCGATGATGAGTTACTTGTGGGGCTTCCAGTGTTGTCAAATATGTTAAAGCATTGCTCTGAAACAACCCAGAGGAGCATTTAGATTTTTTTATGTCTGCATTCCTAGAAGACTAACATGTGCCTGAGACAAAAAAAAATATTTACCTCGGTTTATCAGATGTATTGTAATAAGATGTTATTTATCAATTATTCACAAGCAATTGACCCCCTGTATCGCATTTATTACCTGCAAATTATTACAGACCAAAACACTGCTTTAAAACTGCCAAATAAGCAGCATCTCCGCAGAAGCTGGCCACGTGATACATGTATCTATTTTTTTAAACATTTCTTAAAACCAGCATACAAACTTTGCCTTTAAGGCTGATTTACATTCTGCGTCCACATAAATTCTCAACTGTCAGCCACAGGAAAATCAAAGGAAAAGGATTTAAGATTCCTTAGTGCGGCTGCTTATCTTTATGCAAAATCTTGTAGATAAATATCATGTTAAGCATAGGCAGAATGTGAACTCTACTCTTGGTTACATTTTTCCATGGCAAGCATTTCTTGGGTACAGTATCTAGGAAAGGCACATAAAGGTTTCCACCACTAGCTTCCAAATACCCTTAAATATTTCAAATACCCTTAAATTTGTACGATTAGTCTAAACAGAGTGTACAAATGGGATTCAAAAGGCGATGACGTTTCTAGCAGCAGTGCAGCAACCACCTTTCCTGCTTTTCCAGAGGGTAGGTGTTAGCACGCTGTGCAGACCACAGCCAGCTTGCTGTGCCTGCCTGCAGCTTCAAAGGTAGTACGTTCCAGCAATGGAAGATCTTTCCCCCCGCCCCCTTTCATCGCTATTGCGGTCCCGACATGAAAGAAAAAGGGCTGACACCACTCAATCCCGCGTGACACCTGACACCAATGCAAAGATGGAAATAAGTTATTTCATGATGTGTGAGCGAAAGTGACACCGCCTCATTTTTACAGCAGTGTGAATCACCGTCTTCTCTTTTCTATCGTATTTCAGTTCCAGGCATCCGTATAAAATTAAGTGAATAATACAGTATTCAGTAATAGAGAAATAAAACAACAAGCATGTGCATAGCAATGTGGTAGACACAGGCCAGCTCTTACTTGAAAAAATTATTTCCATCTATTAAAGTTTCTTCATTTCTAGGCTGTCCAGATGAAAGTAATGAAGCCAAATGTGTACAGTATTGGATATAATACTGCTCTGTGTTTGATATGAGGATGCCAGCACCATGATGAAGTTCAGCTTAACGCATACTCAAAAATAGGAACCAGCGTGCCTAGAGAGTAATGAGATCAGCTGTTTCTAATGTCATTAAAACTCCAATTTCGTAATTTCTGATTTAATTTTAGAGACAACCCCTCCCCTCACTAAACACCCCCACCGCCCTGACTCCTGAGAGCGCAGCAGCTCCCCAGAACTCCGGGAAGGGCGCCTCCTTGGCGGAGACACCTCTCGCCCCCGCCCCGGCGGCGGCACCGAGCAGCGGCGGCGGCGGTACCGAGAGCGGCGGCCCCGCCGGGCTCCTTCCCGCGGCCCCTTCCCCAGCCGCGGCTGCTGCCGCCTGGGCCCGGCCGCCCGCAGCTGACATGGCGGCCGCGGGCCCCTCCCGCGCTGGCGGGGCCCGCAGCGGCCGCCCCTCCTCGGCCGGCCCGCAGCAGGGCGGCAGCGGCGGCGGCTTCCGGCCGTGCCCTCCTGCCTTCAACAAAGATGGTGCTCCCCGCGCAAGCTCCGCGGGAAACGGCGCGTCCTGGGTAGCTTCCCGTTCCCCTCGTGTAAGTACGGGGTGGGGGCGGCGGGCGCTCCCCGCACACTGCTCGCTCCCCCGGGCGCTGCCGACGGCTCCACTCGGTTCGGTTCGTCCCGTCCCGTCCCGTCCCGCCCCAGGCGCCGCAGAGGGGGAAGCGGGAGAGCGGTGCCGCGGAGCCGGTCGGGGGCCGGGGCGGGGGCCGGGCTTCGGCGGGGAGGCCGGGCCGGGGCGGCGGGGCCGCCTCCACTGGCGCAGCCGTGCCCGGAGGAAGGCCGGGGGCTGCTGCTGCCTGAGGGGGCTCGGGCCGCCGTGCGGGCAGCTGGCCCTGGCTGTTACCGGAGCAGCAGCTGCCGCTCCTCGGCAGGGAAGACGTTAAAAGCAAAACTTGCTGCTTTTTTTTTTTTTCGCCTTTTTTTCTGGCAGGGTGGGGGATGTCTAACAGTTTTGACCCGTAGGCTTGCTGTGAGTAGCCAGAATAATTCATGGTTAGGCAGGTGAGTGCAGTGGGTGTTCCAGAAAACGGTGAAATGTTTTGGCAAGAAAACTAAGTGAATGTGCCTTTTTAGTGTCAGAAGGGGTTCTTATCACAAGTTTTAGCCCCGTTCATGGACAGTCACTCTGTCAGATCCAGAAAAATGGAAACCTGCTTGTGTTGGTGCGGTGACGAGTCAAGGACTGTGCTCATTCAGCAGGTCGTGGGCTATATTTCTTAAAATTTGCCTTTATAATGGAAAAGGTCCATTTTCAGAAGTATCTGGGGAATGTTTGAGTCATTTGGGTAAATGGGCATCTCATATTTTTCATTTTCTGTAAAATTACTCGACTATATTTAATTGAGAGCTTACTTTGAATCCCTAGATAAGGGCTGTGATTAAAATGAATTTGTTAATTCTGTGTTGCACTAAAACTGTTGCGCTCTGTCCCAACACTGTTACACATCAAAATCCTGATACATTTCCATATCTAGCTGCTTAGTTCCTAACTCAGACATTTGATTCTCACAGTAAACACACACAAAGAAATACTTGATCTTTAAAAAGACCTTAGAAATCAGTATTCCCCATCCTGGAAGTTTACCAGGCCAGTGCCAGGACTTTAAACCCTCAGTTGTGTGTACTCTGCAGTCAGCAAGGCAAAGGCCTTTTGCAGCAGAAATTCTCCCTTCTGATTCCTGGCTTGACAGGTATTTCTCAATGCCCAAAGGTGCAAACCTTTGGTTTGTAAGAGCTTTTTTTTTGAAAATGTTGGCTGCTTTGGTTGGGAAGAAGACGAACTTGTCAAGTTCTGTACAGTCATCCAGCATGTGAGGAGGCTCCTGAATGGGGACTCTTGGGGCCCATTCAGAATGTGAAACACAAAAATTCTGTAATCTCTGGAGCTATTTTCTGCCTGGGTTGAGATGACACCCTCAGAGGTGCTGCTGGATGCCTTTCTTGAACTCTGCAAGTGCTTCTTGAGCTTAAGGGTGTTCTCCTAGAAGGAAGAAGTGGTAGGATATACTGCCTAAATTTTGCTCTAGTCCAGAGATTGCTTTCTGTAGTGCAAAGGTTCTATATGTTGGAGACCAGACTCTTCAGCTTCACCTGTCCAAAAATAGCATCCTAACATCAAGTGGGAAAGTCCAGTTCTCTTTCTTGCCTGCTCTTTTTCCATCTCCTTGCTTGCACTGCCTCAGTCCATGATGGAATTTGATGTTTGAACTGTGCTTGGCAAACTAGCATTTCTTAGGGACACGGGCTGGCATAGCAGTGTTTGATTCCCACATGATTCCTATACAGAAGGTAAGCACCTTGAAATTCACTTCAGTAGATGAGAAATGCACTGGGTAGCCCGGGAAAGATGGAGTCCTCCAGGAAGATGCTTTCCAGCAGTGCTTTTGGCACTTGATGGAAGCATTTTTGGAAAGTGGCTTTGTCAGAGGATGTCACAGACAGGGTTTTCCAGCCTCTCTCTCGTGACACTGCGCTCTTGCGTTCTGTCCAAGGTGCCATTTACCTGCCAGTATGTTCTGTTGGTCACCCTCCTGGATTTTAACAACCAGGCCAACCACACAATCTTTGATGGTGCCCTGGGAGTCAGCAGGCACCTCTGATGGTAAAAAGACCTCATCAGGTTTCATGCAAAAGCTTTGAAAATTCTGTCTCTCCTTGCTTGTATCCTCCAGCTGAACAAAGTAGAGTTTCTGCAAGGTCTAGCAGTTCAAACAGCAGTGTCTAGTTTAATTGTGAGAAACCCTCTTGGTAATAACACACAACACTTGTTGCTATTTTTTTACTTCATTATTTAGTAATGAGAAGGTATTTAATTGTGTTGTCCTGTCATTTTCTTTTTCAAGTGCCATTAATGGGCCCAGGGATATGTTTGTCATTAAGGACTGGGCGAGACACTTTGATTTGGTTTGAAGGTCTGCCATGGACTGCTGACTTGATCTTGGATGAGCTGCCTGGTCTTTCTGGACCCTGATTATTCTTTTGAAGAGTGGCTATAAAATGCATATTTTTCAGTTTTTGTCTAGTCAGAGTGTTAGTCAAGTGAGATGGAAGCTGGCAGAGGGCATCTGATGCCTTCCTGTGAACACATTAGAAGAGAGGGAGAAGAGCTATTTAAGCTAAGGAACAGTTTTGGCAGAAGAAATGCCTATAAATAGAAGGGGATAAATTTGAGGTGGAAATTCAAAGAAAGTTCCTTCTCATCAGAACAGTTGAGTTCCAGAGCTGTCTTCCAGGATGATTCAGGGGTGAGAACGACCTGATACCTAAGGTATGTTTCTACCCCTCTTAAACTTGAATTGCATCTTGTAGGCCAAAGCTATCTGCTGATTCTGTCCCTACTGCTGCTTCTGCCTGGCTGAGATGAATCTGCAGTACTCCTGCTGCTTTTGTAATTGTATCAGTGGTCAGATGTGATATCTCTTTAATTTTGGGGGTTAGGTCTCTTAAGGACTGGCAAATGCTCTAGCTGCCTTTAGTATGGACCTAAACCAGCAGGATTATTTGGCATGGGTTTCACTCCAGCAAAGGACTGGTCTTTGCAATGCCAAATGTTCTATTCCTGTCTAGTATTTCCCAGAAACTGGATCATTTTACCTTGTGAGACAGTGAAATCTGAGTGGAAAGAAGATGATGGGGATCATTAGTAGTTTTGCCAGGTTGGTGATTCTGAATTTGGAGTTTTCTCTGAAAGTTGACAGGTGTCAGACGTCACTTTTGGATGTTCAGATATCACTTCTGGATGTTAAAGGTTGAAGTATTTTAATCTTCACACATTTCCTTACTCCTTTTTGCACACTCTAGGTTGCCAGATGGATCCCAGAGACAAGCAGCTTTTACGCTCCCTGCGCCTGGAGCTCTGCACAGAGGTGCTGGTGGATGGACTCGTTATTCAGTATCTCTACCAAGAAGGGATTCTCACAGACAGTCACGTTCAAGAAATAAAAGCCCAAACCACTAGTCAGAGGAAAACAATGATGCTCCTTGATATTCTCCCCACCAGAGGACCCAAAGCTTTTGATGTGTTCTTGGATTCCTTGCAGGAGTTCCCATGGGTTAAGGACAAGCTGATGCGGAAGCGTAAGGAAATGACAATAGAAGATCCTTCAGGTAAGGCCAGGGTTGCTGTTGCTGCTATTTTGAAGCTTGTTCTCAAGCCATAATTTCAGAAGTATCGAATATACCAGTAATTTCAAGTTATGTGTCATGTAAACTCATGATACCAAGAAAAGGGAACAGCCTTAATTTCCTGGAAGCCGCTCAAACCAGGAAATATTGCAAAGTTTGAGACAAGAGCAGGGCTGAGTTTCAGGAGACAAGGAGACAGCAGGAAAGGCTACCTTGGGAGAGGCTGGGATATAGGAGGACCCATAATCCATTGCCTCAAAGGGAATAGACTATAAAAAGTAATTTTGACTAGCTGCAGAATAGTGTCTTTGCCATCCATATCAAATATTGTTTCATTTATGTATTTTTTACAGTGGTTTGTTCCTGAATCATTTATCTTTACAGAGTTTTTATTTGTTTACTTTTATTATGATTTTAATGTAATTTTGATTTAGCAGTATATGCTAATTTAGATTTATTTAGTTTAGTGGAGTGCAAATATCTAGGATCATTACTTGCAAAATTATTAGTTTTTGCTTATTTTTAAAACAAATTTAGGAGCTAACTGATTATTTAGTATAATCTCTGGCTTTTTGGCATTTAAATGTACTTCTAAAACTAGTTTTCTAGACTTGATCTTTGTTCTGATGTGATTTCTTTACCAGTCTATGCATGCAATTGCTGAGCTGTTTTGAAGTCAAGACAATTGCTTTAAATGCACATTTCTTGTCCCAGATTCTGGCAGCATGCACTGGCTGCTAACCTCATGTTACCAGCAAGGTAGTGAAATAGTCCTTACTTGGGAACATTTTTTCCAAGGAGTCTGATTAATGTTTCCCCAAGCCCTTCCCTCCTGCTGTACCCCCATTTGAGTGTGGTCATACATATTTTGATGCACATGACATGTGATTTTTCCAGTGTCAGTGTGCTTTGCGTGAGACTGAAAGCCTGGGAAGAAGGGTGGCTAAGACCTGTTGACCATCATGTTCATCTGCGTCTCAGTTAGCTGCATGTTCAAGAACATTTTGTCACGATCTGCTGGACAAATCTGAGGTTATCTTACCTTAGGACATTTTTAATGGAATATTCTGACAGCTGGTCTTTCTGTTGGTCTCTGTGTACGTTGCTGTGTGTGTGCTTGGAAACGAGTAAATAATTTTCAAAATTTGGGAATAAACGTCCTATGCTGCCTAAAAGTTCTCAGCATATTGCAAACTATGACATTGAGTGTGTTGGAAAAGCCTTGCTCACTTAAATACTGTCATGCTAGTGCTCTTTATTTGCCTTACAAATCAGCCTCTTTATTTGATAATTGCTGCTTAAGCTGCTGAATAACCTTATGTGTGTTTCAGACATACACAGCCATTAAATGCAGTCAGGATCATGTAGTTTGTTACTGAAAAAATTGTTACCAATTTTTGTCCTTTGAATTGTTTTGTGGATTGCTTGTTCCTGCTCTTGATCACTTCTGACTAGTCTGCTGGATTTCTGCATATCAGGTTCTCTGGTTTTGAGTGGGCTGACAGTACTTGATAGTCCTATTGCCAAATTTTGTGTGTTAATTAGAAAAGGCTTCCAGGTTAGATCAAAGGTTACTGTTATTTTTATGTGGGCAATACAGAGAGTAAGAACAGGATAGCAGGCAGAAAGTCAAGTTTGTTTTAATATTTAGGCATGTTCTTTAGAAACATAAGAAAGAGAGCACCATCTGTGCCCTCATAAATGCTGAGTGTGCCCTGGAATGAACTGGAAACTATGGTGGCAGCATCAGGGCTGATTACATGCAAGAAAATGTGGTTTGGGATAAAAAGCTTTGCTTTGCATTCTAACAACAGACTTGGAAGCTTTTGTCTTGGCGGAGTACATGAACATATGCTTAGCCTTAAGCATGGAAAGAGCCATTGGCTCTAATAAAACTATAAGCACATTTAAAATTGTGTTCTCTAGTGCCATGCTAGATAACTAACTTCTGCCTTATTGGAAACTCCTCTTCTAACTGATTATTTGTCAATGGTAATTTGTTTTAAAGAAGCCATTTGTGGTGAAAAAGTTTGCCACATATACACTATTCTTCTTTTAGACCCTAAAACTTTTAAAATTCCCCAGATTTTAATTTTTTTTTTCCTTTGGATCATACATACTATGGAAATGGAATGCTTTCTGTTCACTTGCTTATGGTCAATTAAGATTCTGTTAAGGGAAATATCCTCTGTTTTTACAGACCCTTTTGTAGGACTAAGGAGTGGTAGTAAATTGATCCTTGATGGAAGGTTTTATTTTCATCTTTTGGTCCTCTGAGGTTACACGTAGGATTTTTAAAGTTAGTAATTAAATAGACGATTGGATTATGTCTGCCTGAACCTAAAAACTGGGATGTACACAGTGATTTTTTTATAGGCCTTTGAATTATTTTGCATTTTATTCAAAGAGATCAGGCTTTCTATCCTTCCTACAGCTGAGAAGTATAGTTGGTTAAAGAAAATTACAACCATAATTATTTAGAATCTTATAGTTTATTTTCTTTTCCTAGTAAAAAACAAGCCCAAACCAACAAATCAAACAAACAGCAATTTCAGAAGAAAAATATTTTTGTTGATATTGTATAAATATGATCTGGTGGACCAAGCAACTGCAAAATGGAAGGCAAAGTCTGAGATCTAGGCAAGATGCTGCCACTGACTCATTGTGAATCTTTGAGCAAATTCTTTCAAGGCAATGGATTTATTGATTCCCAAGTTGTGTAACTCAGTGTAATGTTCATGGAACAGCATAGAGTAGAACTGTAAATTGGCCCAGGATTCAATCCAGACTATCCTGTTTGGCTGCTTGCAAATAAATGAATTTTAAAACCTCTGATATCCTGAGTTTTGTTGCTGAATGTCAGTTGACTTAAAAATAATAGTTCTGTATACTGTCATCTGATGTAGTTCCATTGAACACAGAAGACCTTAATCCTGCAGAGCACAAGGAATAGTTTTTCCATGAGAATCAGGAGGGTGATGTGCAGGCAGGTAGGGCCACTTGCATCTGTGTAACTGAAGCAAAGAGACCCAAGATTTCTTCCCCTTGCTTGTTTACTTCATGCAAGGACAGCCTGTTGTCTAGGGTCCCCTTCCTCATAAGGGGACCCTCATTCCTTTTTCATAAGCTGGCAAAAGCATAGTTGTAAAACTCCAAAATCTCAAGAAGGGAATTTAAAGTCATGTGCTTTTGGAGGTAAGTATGACTTGAATTGATTTAAAGGTGATAGGGTATCTTTCTGGCTTGTATAACAACCTGTGATAAGCCAGTTCACCCTGTCAGAGTGGCATTGCAAGACTTAATCATTATAAACATCAACCACAGCATGAGTTTCTGGTTTTGAAGATCAAAACTTCTGCCATAGTAAGAGTTAACAAAAGTAATGTGTGTCTGTTTCATTGGGAAATGACTGTTCTGGTTTTTCTGCCCTAGTTTGGATAGCTTTATGCCTTTGTCAGGAGCATAAATCTTCAATATAGTCTTATAATTCCTATGAAAAACTACAGCTGTTGGCAACAGAATTCCCCTCTTTCTAGGAACAGCAAACAGCAACAGTTACCCAATATATTTTGCACTGAGTATAAAAAAAAGACAAGTTTTGATGGTGTTTGTTTATTGGATTGTTTTTCTAATCTCTCTCTGTTTGGGAATTTCTCAGCCCAAGTATTATATTTCTCTCCATAATACATGTGCTGTAAAATAATTTACTTCTAAAAGTGTTAGTACTGCACCTCTTTGTAGTATAGATGACTTCTTCATTCCACAGGAAATTGCAGCATACTGAGAACAAAAAAGTGAGATATGGTGTTTGCCAAAGGAATCCTGGAGCAGCTGCTTCTATCTGGCAAATGTTAGTGAATTTAGGGCATCAGAATTGCCATGGGAAAGCTGTACTTTCACAACTAGGCAGGGAATATTTTCTAATGCATAATTTTGTTGTGGTACCTAGTAAACATTAGCGTCCTGCTAGACTTGGGTGTTCATTTGAACAAATTTTAGTCTGGTTGAGCTTTTTCCCTGGATGTGTGGGGAGTGTGTGTTGTCGTATAGCTGTAGAAAGCTTCATGTTGTGTAACCCTTTGGATGAGGCACGCAGATACAAAGCAAAGCAAAACATGTACATATCCCAAGAAAGCCAGACGTCCCTCCATCCTCTCCCAGATTTCCCAAAGTTTTTTCCAGCAGCTGGGTTGTGGATTTCTAAGAATTTGGATTGAAATGCAAAAGCATTAGTACATAATTTTAGTATCTCTTCTTACCTTTTGTTGGCTGCTTCCTGCCTTCTTCCTATCCTTCTTCCTCTCCCATCTAATGCAGTAAGGAAACAGCCTGATCTCTTGCCTTTTCCATTTAGATTTCAGATAGGAAAAGCAGCTAAGGAATCCCTTTTCTCTCTCTAAAGTGGTGGACAGAAGACTGTAGTTTTTTTCTCTTCTTCTCTTCCCCTTCCCTCTTTTGTACAGTCTAGTGGCAGAAGGGGGAGTTTCCTCCCATGTATGTCTGAAGGAAAGGGATGGGCTTAGCAGCCTTGGCCTCACTTGGTTGACCTGGAGATGAAGGAATGCCCTTGTGCCACATTCTAATGCCTGGAGGCTACAGGAAATGTTCTCTGGTTATCTGGAGCAGTTCAAAGGCATCCTCATAGGAGAATTTCCCAAACTCTTTTCCACATTCCCATCTCCCCTGAAAATCGGGTGTTACATTTATGGCTTTGGCTGTGTTCCTGACCGCAGCGAGATCTGTGAAGTCTGGCAGTAAAGGTTTGTGCACACACTCAATATGAACCGTATGCATCACAACATGGGCAAGTCATTGACATCTCTGGTACTATGGAGCATTCTGTGTATGTATTTTTGGTTTAATGTGTGTATAGATTTTTTTTTCCTTTTTTTTCTTTCAATTTAAGTAGTATCTGCTTGCTTTCTTTTTTTGTCATGTTCATAAGTAGCTGGCTTTATGCTGCTTATATCTTACTTTTTTACTTTGAGAAGCCTGAATCTTAGGCATCAGTGTTAGGAAGTCTTGTTTCCAGCCTCAAGCAGTTTCTTTCAGGTAAGTTAATGGAAAGATCTACCCATACTTGGTGTTGTACTCAGTAACATAAATATGTGAGGCTAATAATATAGATATAATAAAACATATAGACCTGGAAGCAAGAAAGGAGTGAGTTCTGGCACGAGAGATGTTTAGACCAGCTGTGCTAAATCAACTACTCTTAACCAGTGCCACTAAGAGAAAACAATGGGTAACTGGTATTGAAGACTCCCTGGTGTAGGAAGTGGAGACATCCATGTGCTGACCAGACTTGATGCCTTCCAAAGTTTCCTGTTTCCCAAAGGACTGGATCACAAAGGTTGCCAAGACCTGGCCAATCATTAGACTTTGCTGCTCTCTCATATTGTTAAAATACTTCAGCAGATTAAAGATGACTGTAGGGCTCAGTGATCTCATATGAAGAGATTGATTCCAAGCAGTGTTCTCCACAAATCCACGGAGCTGGATGGGATATATCTGAGGGAGCCAGACTATGTCTCTGAGAGGCTGTTTTCTGTCATGTTTGGTAGGGTGTGGTAAGCCAAATGCACAAAATGCAGTAAAGTAACAGGGAACAGCCACCTTGGGTACACCACAGGTAAACCAAGCTTAACCAGCTTGATTCTTGCCTTCTATAATAAAACAGCTGCCTCTGTGAATGACAGCAGCAGATTTCATTTAATTGACTTCAGCAAGGCTTTCAGCACACTCTCATAGCATTCTTGTGGCTAGCTGGGAGGTATGGACTGAATGGGTGCCCTGCACAGGGGTTGAAAGGTTGGACCACTGGTCTGAGAGGATCGTGGTTGCAGCTTCGATGTCCATCTAACTGGTGGCTAATCAGGAGTTATGTTTGTCAGGGCTGATAGTGGGGCAAATCTTTGTCAGAGATCTGAGTGATGGGAGTCACTACATCTTCAGGATGTTTGTAGGTGAATTAGCTTTGTTTGCTCACTTGTCACTTAGTGTTTCATGACCTTCTGAATGGTGCCTGAAGCTGGAAAACAGGATGCTCCGTACCTTGGGGATAATTGGACACGGGAGAGTGGGACTGCCTCTCAGAGGGACCCCAGCAAGCTGGATGAATGGGCCAGCAAGAGCCTCATGATGTTCAGGAAAGGAAGTGTGAAGTCCTGCACCTGGGATACAAAATTCCCACAAAATAACACAAGATGAGCACTGTCTGGCCAGTTGCAGATGTAGATTAAAAATGATGGTTGTCTTGATGGACAGCAGGTATAATGATGAAGACTAACCACACACTAACCTCTGTCAGCAAGAGCAAAGCCAGCAAGCAGGCTGAGGGAAGTGATTATTCCCCTATACTTGGTATGAGAAGGTTGTATTTAAAATACTCTGTCTAGCTTCACACCACCAGCACAAGGGAAAGATTGATAAACTAGAGTCCTGTGGAGCTCTACTGAAGTGGTTAGCTCAATGTAAGCTACGGGGAAAGGCTGAAACGACTGAGTTTGTTCTTGGAGGATAGAAGGCCAAGCTGATTCAGGAAACATGGAGTCAGACACTTCCTGTGGGTGTGTTGCAAAAGGAAAAGAAGTGGCAGCCACAAGTTGTAGTGAGGGAAAGTGTGATTGAATCAAATTTTTAAAATTCACATGACAGTTAAGCACAGACCATGAGAGTTTGCAGACCAAGTAGGACTGCCCAAAGAGGATTTGGAATCTCCATCCTCAGAGACATCTAACACTCAACAAGACCTTGAGCTGTGGGGGGATAGAATGTAAGAACATAAAGATAGTGCAGAAGGCAATCTCACCCCTGAGCAGTTGCAGCTGTACTAATCACCAAAGATTAGGAACAGGCCTGCCCTTAATGGGCCACACCTGTGTCCAGTGAGGATGAGTGCTACAAAAGAGTGGGTTAGCTGGGTGAGGAGAGTATTGGGGTTTGTTGTCTGTACTGAGAAGAAGGAGTCAGTGCTGTGAGGAGATGCCCATGAGAAATCACCAAGAAGGTGTGGAACTTTTGCACTAAGATGACAACATTGTGCAACCTGATCAGACCTTGAAACTGGCCTTACTCTGAGGTTGGACTAGATGACCTCCAAAAGTCCCTCCCAACCTGATTTTTTCTGCAAGTGATTTGTAACTTTGGTATCAAACTCTCTGAGCTCAGTATATGGGATTTTATTCCAAATACAACCCCTGCTGACACGGGGTACTCTGTATGTGTATGTGTGACTTCAAGTTCAGATTAGGAATCTGTTTTTTAAGTGAATGGGAGTGTTTGAATTAGATTTCTTTCAGGTGTATCTAAACTGGAAATGGTCTCTGGGTCCATAGGACCAGACTAGAACCAGTTAGAGGTGGAACATTCCAGCTGTGTGTAGTCTGAACACCACATCCTCAGCATAATCTGTATGTGTAACTACTCTTCTATTGCTCTGTACTGCCTGCTGATACAGATGTAGCCTTCTCTGGCAAGGGAATGAGATGTTTTTGTCCATTAATGGAACCTGCCCTCTTGGAATCCTTTCTTCCCAGAATTCTGTATTCATGCATCCATATAGATGTAGACGAGCATCATATCAGGGATGCAGCAGCATGCAAATAAATGCTTTTTTTTTTCTCTCTGATTATTTAAGTATCTCTATTTCCCAGAATTTATAGTACCGTTTCTCATCTTGGAGTATGTCCATTCCAAATGGCTTACAGAGTTCACTACCTGTAGTTTTCCATTAGACAAAATGCCTTAATTCTCTGTCAATATTTCTTAATATGATAAAATTGTGCCCATGTTTTATATTTCTAAAAACATGCATAGATGCAATCCTCTATGATCCTTGAGATCTTTTGTTAGTTGTTGCCAACATCCCACAGTTGGTCTTGTTTGCAGCCATTGAAGAAGCTCTGTATAGATAGTGATAATTGTTTTCTGGAGCAGACTGGAAACTTTCTTTTAAGGACTTGATCCTGCAGCTTGATAAAGCCACTTGTAAGCATAAAAAAAGAAAATGCAGTTATTATTTTTGCATTATGTCATCAATATAGGCATTCTGTCAATACTAATTAATGGTTCTTGTGGCCTGTAGATACATGCTAATATGTGTTCCAGAGTAAGTGAGATTTTCTACTTAAGATTGTCTAGCCTTATTTTTATGACTTTTTTTCTTTATTAATATTCTCCTTCATAGCTGAGCAGCTCCTCTTTTAGCGCCTTCACTGTTGCCTTGTAGTGTCATCTGAAAATGTTTAATTTTTATATTTTTATTGGACAGGAAAATCTATTGTCTTTCATAAATTTAGTCTGTGCATGCTATTTGAAAACCAACCGAGCAGACAACATATTCACCTTAACTTATCTGGGTTGTGGAGGCTGCATAACTTCCCAAAGTCAGTAAAAATGCTAAGTAGCATCTCTCAGTAAAAGTCTTGACTCCAGTGAAGTCAGAGGCCATACTCTTGTTGACCAGAGCAGGACAAAGGCCTTGCCACTGATGACTAAAATGTTCTCTTGGGTGAAAGAACGGGTGCTATGTTGTCTTCCCTGCAGTGACATGGCAGCATGACTTGACCTTCAAAGAAAAATAACTTCCACATCTGCAAAGCTGTTACTAGTTTAGACTCCACGCTCTTTTTGTCTGTCAGCTGAGAATATCAGCAGTGGTGTGACTTAATTCTCACCAGGAAATGTCACTTGTATGGCAAAGGTCAGGAGGTTCCTCTAGGATACAGTTAATTACACATGGTTAGTGCATCTTGAAGCCCTCCCTGCACTGCCATATGCAACTAAGTTTTCATTCCATATCTGTTTGCAGTCATGTATTTGTTTATGTGAGGGAGAAATAGAGCACCCATATATCATTCATTACCTCTAAGTGATACTGTTTACCTTGTTAGGACATTTATTGTTTTGTATACAAGACTTTTAAAGCCAATTTTTATCTGCTTGGCAATTGTGTAAACGGAAAACCAATATTGTTGCTTCTTTTTCCCATTAGGCCATTGTTTCAGTATAACATCAGAGGTTTTCTTCTTCCTTCTCTTGCTTTTTCTGTGAATAAATTTGTTGATGCTAATTAATGTCCCTTGTGCCCCTCAGATACACACTAACACATGCTCCAGAGTACCTGAGAAAACTTGTAACTGAGTAATTCTTTCTTGGGAGTGAGAAAACCTGTTGATGTATTGGTGAGTTGTACATGTGTTTTGACTATCTCCACTGGTGCAAACTGAAGTGAAGTTTCAGTGTTCCTTCCAATTTACATTTAGAGAAGGAGCCAATTTGATTCATGCTATAAGGTTTGTATGTGCAGGAAATAAGCATTAATGCACTGGATCAAGGTAAATAAATCCATACCAGTGCACTACTTCTTCTGTCAGCCTTCTTAATCTTACTGTTTCATCGTTTTGCCTGAGATGTTCAAAAGTACTCATCATTAACCCAAGCTCACTCAACCCTTCTCCTGTCAAGATCAAGGGTAAGCTCCCCTTGGTTTAGAGAAGGCAGTTTTAGTCCTGTGCATATGCTTTGAAAGATCTTAGCTTTCATTTGTAGTTAATGATATGTTGAGTTTTTTAACAAACAGTCTATTTGAGTTTTTGATTTTTGTAATAAAATATATGCTAGGAATGAGTAAAAGGACTTCAACAGATGAAGGGCTGTCTAAGCCCCTTGCCAGCCCCAGAGATCTCTGGCTGGCTCTTGTGGCAGGTAGGCTCCCTCCACAGGCAGGATGTGCTGCCTTTAAGCAGGGGCATAGGAGTCCTCGGCAAAGTAACCACTGAGAAAGAAAAGCTGGAATGAAAAGGAAAGCCAGTACTTTTTAGAATCTCTATGCAAAGAATATATTTATTTAACTATGATTTTATTCACTGTAGGCAATGGCTTTGTTTGCTCAGCTTTTGAAACGGACGTGTCCTTTATTCATACTCCTCTTCCATTTAATTAAAAAGTCGTTAATTTCCCTGTGATCCAGTTCTGCTACATCCCACATAAGATTAGTTTAATATCCATATTCTTGACCAGTGATTGCTGCAGTTAGGGTGGCAGAACACTCTTACATCATCCCCTTGGTTAATGTACTCCTGGTGGATCCGCACTGGTGCACTGCAGTTCTTGCTGTCAGGGCACCCCAGACACTGCAGAGGCTCTTTGGGCAGGTCCCAGGCATGTGCCAAGCAGTGTAGTGCCTCATCACTGCTGGTGGGTGCACAGCCAGGCCTTTCTCTGGCCATTTCATCCACGGTGCTGAGCCCTGTGGGTGTTTGCAGCACACTCCTGGCAGATAGGGCTATGTCCTGCCAGCTCCTGGCAGCGAGGTGCAGCTCTTCACATGGAATAGTGTCATGTTGTATCACCCCACAGTGTTAACAGGTAGGATACCCCCTTGTGACTTAATGTCTTAGACACTTCCCTGATAAGCTCATCTATGGTTTATATAAGCAGTGCCCCCTCAGCTGTGTTTGTAAATATTTTGTAGAGGCATAGCTCCAAGAGAGCTCATATATTGACGTTTGAGTAGAATAAAGTCCTTTCCAGTAACTGAAAGAACTTTTTTAAGTCCTAGAAAGAGGGCTTGAGTTCCTCTCCTTTTTTCACCTGGGCTAATTAAGGCTGCTTCTGAGTTGGTGTGCTGGCCTTTGTGAATCCTCTCCTTAATTCCCCAAAGTTTCCTCAGACATTGTGCATGGATTTCAGCAAAATAATTTGTACCTGTTCTGGGGTAAGGGGATTGAAGATAAACCTGTGTCTCTGCCTTGTACCTGAATGGAGTAGAATTGATCCTGTAACTAAGTCTTGCTGGCATTTATCATTGTTTGTGTTTCATTCATCCCAGTTCTCATACATAGCAACGTTAAATGGGTCTTTAAGTTGTTTAACTGAGTGCAACACTCCTTTTCCTCTGCAGAGGGTAGATACACACACTTCACTCGTCTCTTTAAAGTTGTTATGTTAGAGATTGTGTGGCTTCAAAGGGGTCAAATATAGAAGAAGAAATGAGTAATACCAATGTCTATTGTTTATTAAAAGGCTGTTACCATGCTTATGTTGAGATAACATAAAGTTGTCCAGCTCCTGGTATGGCACTACATTGATCTGATACCTTGCACAAGACAAAGTCCTGAAAGGAGCTCCTCAATCTCCAGAAGGCAATAGTCATCTTGCATGCTGTCCATATTCCAGTTAGTGGAAGCATGTGCCCTGCTAAAATTTAATTGGAATAGCTAATTTTAGAGATCTGAGTTAATATATTTGTATTGTCAGACTCGACCTGCAAACATTTGTTTGTGTGACTGTATGCTTGTTAGCATGCTCATTGGCCTCAGTGGGATTACTTGCTCCAAGTTTGCTTTAATTATCCACAGGATTGGGCTATAATGTGTGTATAAACAGAGTCTGTAGGAGTGAAACCAACTGTGCTTCCACGGAAGGAAGCACAGGGAGTCCAGGGGAATATTACAGGGTTGTATGTATCTTGTTTGGGTTCTGTTAGCATTTTTCTTTTGTTTTGCAATTTTCCACCTACAGTAGAGTAAAAAATAAACATCAAGTCATTTAGAGAAACAGTGTGGTGCCTTTCTATTCAGACTAATATCATGAAGCATTGGAGTGTAACTCTGCTGTTCACTTGAGTGTTGTGTTCTAGCCTGCTGCATGACAAGGTGTTTTCCTGGCTAATGCTGATCAGAGGCATTCCTAGTGTGATTAAATGTTCACTCCAGTGTTCATTTTGCCATTGGTGTGTGCACCCTTTTACAAAATTCTTGGCATACCAGGCTCTGATTTAGAGAATTTCTCCCTGGCTTTTTGTTTGGTTTTTGTTTTGTTTTGTTTTTGTTTTTTCCCACAAAGCCAGATATGAAGGGAACTGTGATTTACTGCCTTGAACTTATGATTTAACAGCTTTTGCTTTCACTGCTCAATAGCTCATACACTTGGTAAAATTCCTCCTGTATCAGAGTATTTTTGTTGTCTGATTAAAAAGGCATTGTTCTGGGGTTTCCTTTTCTTCTTCTGTATGCACAAATATATTGTTCCTTCCAATTCCAAAGCTCTTTGACAAGTGCTGAAATTACTTAGGGACTTGCAGAAAAATAATCTTGATAACTATAGCAACAGTAATCCCATGACTTTCTCTGTAACTCTTCTGTGTTTAAATTACCTGTAGGTGTTAGGAAACTAACAGAACTAGCTTTTTGCTTTTGTGTATAAGCCTTTTGCATAGATCGTGGATTGTGTGTATTTGTTAGTGTCTAGCTCTGGTAATAGTACTCCTCAAGACAGAGTACACTAACTACATCTTGGTTTTTCAACTTCAGCATGCTTTTGTTAAATATGATCAGATATTGGGTAAGTTTTGCCTGTGAATCTTCAGAGCTCTAAGATGAAGAAATATATAGAATGTCTGTCTTGATACTGTTTTCATGCCTACTGATTCCTCCTGGTAGGGTTATGAATTATTTGTGCAATCATCATTCCTAGTACTTCTTGTACTAAATAGTATGCTGCCTACTTAAAATTGCAAACTGTCCCATTTATGTACATACAGACAAACACTGTTTTTGTGCGTTGTCTTTAACTCATAGGTTCATTCTGGGACAATTGTCATGTCAGCAGCATCATCTGGGATACACGTATCCACACAAGCCTAGAGCTCTTCAGACTTCATCACTGTCTTGCATTACTGACTGTGGGTTAATTATGAACTCTTTCCACACATGGCTGGAAAATACCAGAAATCCCGGAATTTGGGATCTAATAACTTTAATTAATTAATCCTGGAGCATCAAAGCATGCCTGTTCTTGGTGGGAAGAGGAAGGTAGAGATTCTGTACTTCCAGGCATTAATTACCCTTCTGATCTGGCACCAGCATACATTTGTACACCTCTCAGATACATACCAATAAACAAAATCATTTTCTCCTGTTCTGTGCTGTAAGTGTAGCTTTTTGCTTTTATTATTGCTCAGTTCCTGTTGACTCTATGAGCTGTTGCCACAACCCTTTTTCTTCCTGTAGAGCTATCACTATTTAGTTACTCAAACTCCTAATTTAATCTGTGCATCAAGAAAAGCATTTATATCATCATGTTAAAAATGAAGAGCTACTCACTGAATAGGTTAGGTCTTGTGCTTTATTGAGTAAACTAAAATGGGAGCAGGATATAAAATCCTATACCCCTTTACATGAATGCCTGCTTTACATGCATGCTTAAGAGCCTTCTTTCTCCTTACCTGATTCCAGTCATGCCTGTGCCACAACTTTTGAGCCTTTTCCCCATTCTAGATAGATTTTTCATTCTCAGTTTGCTCTTTTCCTGTTCATAACCATTTTATTTATCAGTCAACATTATAACATATAGTTGATTTAATTCTGGCGTGCAAAGCACATTGGTCATATACACCAGAGAAAAGCTTAATGTAATTTCTGTGAGTAAAATGAGTGTCACTGTATTGCATTGTATTGTCATTGTATCTTCAACGAACTAAAAGCAAAGTTATTAATTGGATCTTTCTCTAGGATTGCATGTTCTGCCTTCATAAGGATATTTGGAGTGAGTACATAATTACTTCATATGCTTTCTTGCCACCTTCTGAGTCCAGTGGTATCACAAGGTTAGAAAGAAGTCGCTTGCACATAGCATATATAAAGTATGAAGAGCTGTCTGCTTTGCCTCACCATGGGGTACTGCTGTGAGTTATTTACATGGTTATTAGGAAATGGCATTGAAATGGGATACTGTGTTTAAGTTTTTGGATATTATTTCTTCCTTGTGGGAAAAATTGTCAATACCAAAATGACCCTGAAGTAATCTTCTACAAAAGTGTTCATCTTTCTTTTGCAGAGGCAACATTCAAGCTTGCTGAGATGATCTTTTATCTCTTCCAGGATGTTATATATCAGATGCAAATTCTAATGTACTGTGACAGTTATTGCTTTTTCCTTACATCATTGCAGCTGTGTAGCGATATCCACTGATTCTTGACCACACCTGATGACTTACTATGTTTTACAGATTTCCTAGTCTTGGTTTTAAAGAAAGGGCTTTCTCAAGATGGAATCCTGTCCTATCCTTGTATAAGCAGCATTACAAACTTACCAGTGTTTTTTGCCTTGTTTTGGAGTTGTAGAGATGTATAAGGCTTTGATGATTTTTCCCCATCTGTAGGATCAATTATGTTATTTGCAATATTCCTTCCCCTATAGTAGACTTGCAGTTGCTCAGAAAACTTTCTTAATCCATCAGCTCTTAGCTGTAAAAAGATGCCTGAGGTTTTGTTCAGCATTTCTGTGGTATAACCACTGGGATGAGAGACAGTGAAAGGACAGCCATGCTGGGTCTGTTTTGCTTAATACACCTGTGGTGTCAAGGAACCTGTTGTTAACCTTTGCCAGGCTCTGTCAAGCTGAATATGCACAGTGCCATGAGAGGGAAGCTTGACTGGGGGAATCCCAACAATGTGATAGGACCTCTTTCCACTCCATTTTACTGTCCTGTCTTCAGACAGAGAAAGATGGCATTAGAGATGCCTTGTTTGAAACTCCCCTTTGGCCCTCTGCTCTTACATTTTTGGAACACCTTGGCCCTCAAGCCTCTCTTTTACCTTGATAGTCATATGCAGTAATTTTCTTGGTTTCTCCACATCTAGCCCTCTGGTGCCTGTCCCAGGTAGGAAATCCAGTCAGGACAGTGGTCTAGGAAAGGATAAGTGGAGAGTGAGCATTTAATCCCAGCGTTTTCAGTGACTGCCTTCTTAGGCATAGGTTTTCCTACTCAGTTTGATTTTTTCATTTGACTGGAAGTAGCTAATAAAAATTCTGTCTTTGAACATCACAGTCGTAACTATTTTGATGCAACCAACATGTATGTGGACAAAATGCATATGCCATGTCTGGAACACCAAAATTAATTTCTTAGATGTAGAGGCAGAGGACAATGACTCAAAACAACATGATTTAGGATTAAGATATGGGAAATGTGCTATTACAAAGTTTTCCCCAACCATTTCAGATTTATAAAATAAATATTGGCATCTGCAGACAAATGCCAGAGAGCATGTAGGCAATTTGACAGAGCTGCAATCAATTCTACACTTGGTTTTGTCTACAAGTTATGAGGAAGTGATGAAAGGTGTTCTCAGCTTTGAGTGGGTCACCCTACTTTGGTAGCTTGAATTCAGAATGTATATACATACCTAAGTAGTTTATTTCCTACAGAAAAGGAATATATTTTAGTAACTGAAATTAGGCTGTTCAAGAGAATTGATGCTTCTGGCAGACCATGATCCTCTTACCTTGTAGCGTACTAAGGCTGGTTGGTGACCCTTTGATCATGGGAAGAAAAACAGCTGAATTGTTGCTATTCCTGGTGTTTTCTAATGGGGAAATCTGTATTAAGTGAATGATATTCAGTACTGAAGAAAGGTAAATGGCTTGTCTTTAGAATTGTTTTACATCACTTACTTTTTTCCCTCCGTACAAGTTGGGTGTTTTGCTTTAGGCAGCACCCTGGTGAACATAGTCTTGCACTTGAACAAGCAGTACATAGCAGCTGGAGCTTTTTTCTGGTACAGAAAGTGTGTGTCTGTTACATTTATACTGTTAAATGCACCAGAATTTAATTTTAGAGTAGTTTTCTTCATGACTAAATCCAGAGGAAAAGCTGAAGTTTGCCTGTTGTCTGCAGCTGTTTTGTAGAGTTTAATTTAACCTTCAAAGCTCAATAATTGGTGTAGTTTCATTACAAAGTCTTGAAATGGAACTTTAAAGGATCTTTCTTGTTTGAAGATAAAGCCAGTCATAACTCTTCTGCAAGTTGAAGATTTAAGTTTTGGGTTATTTTTATTGTTGTTTTGTTTGTTTTTTTTTTTCTGGGCACAAATGAACCATTTCAAAGGAAAATTAAGGAAAAGGTGCTCTTGATATACAAAGTTCTTATTTTCTTTTGTACCATAAGAAATATGAACCACAGGTAGAAAATACCTGTTTATCAAAGTTTTTTGGTAAATAAACACATTTCTATGAATTAGGCAAGGCTGTCTTTTTGTTACCCCTTTGTTTTTCCACAATATATTTTTCTGCCTTTGTTCTTACTGTGGTGGAAAAGGTAAATAGTAATCTGTAAAGGAAAATAGTGAAGGACCTTTGGATGGTGACATGAAAAATCTTTTAATTTGCTAGTAATTTATTTAAATTGTTGTAAAGAATCTTGCCTAGTGAGTAGAAGTCACTGCAGCACCTGCTGGCTTTTATTATGTATATCTTAAAATGAAGGTGCTAGTTTTCAGGTCTGCTCTGTGGCCTGGCCTAAGGAACATATATGGGAAATCTGTACTTTAGACCAGTTAGTGTTAGGTAACATCTCAAAGTAGAAATGTTTCACATTCCCATCAAGCACTGGGACTAGAGAAGGAGCTCTTGTTAAAGGAACATAGCTGTCAGGCATCTTAAAGGCTAGAAATGATGTAATTTTTTGTCAGGTACATAAACATAAACCTTGAAAGCTTTGATCTTGAGTAAGCTCTTTATTGTTAGGCTTTGAAGCTTTTGCAGTAGTTTGTGTTTAAAACTCTTAAATGAAAATACAGCTGACTGCTATAATACTGAAGGTCCTTGGGACCCAGGGGCCCTGAAGCACGATGTTTCAGAGGATGTGCTTTCCAAAGATTTGAATTTTTCTTGCAAAGCACCTCTTGCTGCTGGAGAGGAGTTTTAACACCGGTGTGAACCCAGGTATTCATAACTTACCACAGAATCTTTGCTAACTGCAGTACAGGTTTTTAAAGCTTTCAGAAGGTTGTGATCAACACCTTGTATTGCATTTGGAAAAGAGGAAACTAGTGTGACATACACATTGTCATTCTGCTGAGCTCATGGTTTCAGTAGCTGCTTAAACCTCCACTTTCTTTACTCAACCTGTTTTGATTTGTCTGTATGATATTGCACATTATCTAAAGTTTTTTTCTTTCCCCCTTCCTCTGGGACTGAGATAACATTTGCAGCTGGTAATGTCTGGTGTTGTCATGTTCTGTCTTGAATTGGCTACTAAAACTGACAGTGCATAATTGACTTTTCAGGAACTGTTGCTCTTTTAAAGGGTTTCAGTTTGCTCTGTCAACAAGCATCACTGCTGCTTTATGCTATTTTTTCAGAATTTCTGATCCAACTGATTTATGACAGATGAATTTTCCAAACTAATCTGTAGTTTGTGTGGATCTTAATCTTTGTCCAGGACACAATGACTATCCATAAAAATTGCTTGAAAAAGGAATTCCGACTTTTAAGTCAACAGCAAAAAATGATGTAAAAAAGCTCATTGTTTGCTCTGTTCCCACGGGTGGGTGAGATGGGTTGCAGTCACACATGCCATCTTATTGTTCTCCTCCTAAAAATATTACCAAAGAAAATGGGGTTTAAATGATTGTTCACATGACAGTTGTGCCTGCAGAAGAGAGATTTAAATGGAGAACTCTGGTCTTGATCTGGACCATGACTAAATTTTGTCTGGATGCCAAACCAGGATCCCAAAAATCTGCTCTCTGCTGAGGCCGTGCATAAGATCAGTTGCCTTTCTGCCTGGCATGTCCTGGAGGGGTATTTGGGGCATGCTGCAAGCATGGCACAGGAGCAACGCATGGTTTTAATTTCTAACTCTTGAGGGTTAACATTTTCACGTCTCTTCTGCCTTTTCTCTTGGTGGAGAATGTAGGGCTTTTTCTTCACAAAAACCAGGGGCAGCCAAGGTGTTTGGCAAAATGATACCAGGAGCTGGGCATTTAAGCAGAGCAACCAAAAGTGTTTTTCCTGTGGAGAAAGAGCTGCTGATACTGGGTCAGTAGCAAAGGTGAGGGTGGGATGTGGACAACACTTTCTGGAGCCTGTTAGCTCCCTCTTCAGACTGCAGTCTTGCTGCCCCAATTCATTCATCCCTTCCTTGACATGCAGATCTCCATTTGTTTGTGGTAAATGAGCAGGATTTGTGTTCTTTAAAGGATCTGGTAGCTCTGTGCATTCCTACTTCTTGGCTCTCTCACCCAGGCTTAGCTGTGCCTTTTACATCCTGTCTTGCAGGTCACAAGCCATCTCCTGACACACTGTTGCTGAGTTGTCTCTGAACCCTCTTTGTGGTCTCATCTGCATTTTGGGTTATGTTTTGGCTTGATCCAGTGCATTTACCCAAATGCCATACATCTCACACTTGCAAAGACTGATTGTATCACAGTCTGAGGACACTACACTCCCTTCTCCTTTAAGACTGATGAATTTAGTCCCTGCCCTTATATCACTGTATATGGTCCCTCCAAAGACTTCCTTCTCAAGCATCAAAAAACTACCCTAAGAGCCTTTTGATTACACTTTCAGTAAATGGCATTTTCAAACCACTCCCAGATGTGCCATCCATCCAAATATCAAGCTGGTTAGTTTAAAGCTTCTTGAGAAACATGAAAGAATCCCTGGATTACTGAGTTATGAATAAAACTTCACTCATGAAAAAATCCTTCCCTGCCTTCTTCGGGTTAACAGTTGCATTTTAATTGTGGCTCTTAAGAAAGCTTGTTTTAATATTTAAAACAAAAAAGAGGAAAAAGAGGAAGAAAAATCACTTTGTGGGTTGGTGCCCCCTTGGTATCAGTTTGAAGCTGTGTTGGTGCAGGACATAACCCAGCAGAGCATTAACTGGGTGGGAGGTTGTTTCCTTTAATCATTTACATTTGCTACCTTTTCACTCTCACTATATATTCCCTTTGTAATGGATTTAAAGCTCACTCTGTGTAGCATGCCAAGGTGTTGAAACAACTCCCTGAGCCTATTGCACCAGTGACTCCTGTATATTTCCAACCTATATTTATAGCTCTGATCTTCTGTATCCTGCAGATGTCTGACTGGGGCCTGCATCTGAGCCTTGCTGTCTCCGTTCATTTCTGTCATCCTTTCAAGTACTGTGCAGCTCCTTTTCCCTTCTAACCTTACTGAGTCATCATGGAGACCTGTACTCAGTGTCTGTGGGAGTGTGTACATATATATACATATATGTGTGTGTGTGTGTATACAAACACATGTATATAGAGAGTATATGTACTGTAAGTAATGAAGCGGTTACTGTTGGCCACAGTGTGCCTGCATTTTTCTTGAACTGGTGTGCTCATAATGCCCAGGGCTTTTAAATTACCCACTTTTCTCTGGGGATTATCAGCAGTTCCATTTTAGGTGAGTGCTCTCATTGAGCCTGAATGCATTTATTTGGCTGTTGTTAGCTTGGTCACAATGCTCCTGTCTTGAAATAATTTTCCCTTTACACCAAACTGTTAATTTTGTCTGTGTGCTGCCTTTTTTTTTTTTTTTTTTTGTGCTGAGATTCACTGAATGGTGCCTAAACCAGGAAAGCAGAATGGTTTGGGAATTTTGTTCCCAGTTCTAACACTGATTTAAAGCATTGCCTTGGGCAACTGACTGCTAGTCTGCTTTCTTTATGTTTACTGGAGGCAATGATATTCATTTATGCATTTCCTGGAGCTGCTTAGCTGGGCTAAGAATGCACAGGGTGCATGGACCCACAGGCCCCATGGTAGCTAGCTAGAGTGGCTGTCGTGGAGTACTTCTTAATCACTTTCCATCTATTTTATTGTCCCCCTCCCAGACCAGATGGATTTGAAAGTTATAGTTCTGAGAAACTGGATTTCTCTGCTCATGCTATATGGCTTTTTTCTCCTTTTTTTTTTTTTTTTTTTGATTCAGTATCTAATCTAATAAAGGATTCAATCAGCTGGTATATGTACTTAGGAAAGTGGCATAAGGCAGAGGCTTCCAGGGATGCCAGGATGCCAGGCAAATGAGCCAGCTTTAGGAGAGAGAAAGAATGAGACAGCTGTAAAATAAAAGATATCTTAGCAGTTAACATACAGCTACCATCATGGACAAATAGTCTGCTCTCTTTCTTCATCATGCTAGAATGTGATGGTGTTTCAGACCTCATTACTTCTTTATTTCAACAGAGGATTAATGCTTTATGACAGGTGACAGGTTTGATGACATCTGTTTTTATCATATTAAGAAAAAAAAAAAGAAAATCCACCTGCTTCTCCGTTTATTTGGGGACTGCAAAGGGTTAAGGACTTTGAATGCAGACATATATGGTGCTGTATTGATATTATGTACTTTGTAATAGAAAACAGAACTTTCCAGGTCAAATATCAATAACATTCTATAAGCCTTTCTAGGAAAATATAATTAAAACCATTCAAAGCTGTTTCCCATAACTGAGTTTACTGTGTTTTATTGATTTCAGTCCCACATCTACAATGGGTTATTATTATTGACTTTTAGAGCTCTGCCTTTTTAAAAAATAAAGAAAACACAAAATCAGGTGGTAGTATTCCTTTTATTAGAAATCTTGTCCTCCTTTCTCCCTGAAGCAGGTATCATATTGAATTGTTTGAACAAGAAAATGGTGGGGTAGGTCTTCAGCTGGTTTAAATTGTCATAGTCCCACTGAAAGCAGCTAAACAAGTGGGGCATCAACTGAGAATCTGTCTATGTTCTGCATTTAAGCCATTTATTCCTTTGCACCCAAGGCCATCAGTTACAGCACTATCTCTGGCTTTATTGTCAATCTGTATTGATAGTTTTCATATTCTATACTGTGAGTAGGATTTAGACTAGGAAGCCACTAAATTGCTTAAATATTTCAGACAGAATGAATTTGCTTTTCTAATTCTGTCACTCAAAGCAAATATTTTGTCATATAATCCACATTTAAATCAGGAGTATATTCCTCCAAGCATATTATTTGCAAAATAAATATATTTTGTATATTTGGTAAGTTTTTAAAATCTATATGTTAGCACAGCCTTTTAGAAAAAGAAAAGCAGAATAATCTAAAAATTTGAATGTTTATATAAAATAGCTAATACTGTACCATATTCACTAATCATATTTATTTCAAAGACTTTTACCAAATATTTAGTATGTCTGTGTTTTTACATAAATCTGTCAGTGAAATATTTTTTAGCTATAAATATTAAAAATATGGAACTGTTTCTCCAAATATTACAAAAGCCTAAGAAAAATCCTTTCTGAGAATAGTTTTATTGTTGTTGGTTGTGGGTAGCTTGGCACTTAGGTTAATCACAAAATATCTGATCAATATTTAAGATTTTTTAAGAAGTCAGACGTATGCAGATGTCTAAAATAGATTTGTATGCACATCCACCCGCATATATATCTATATAAAGAAGTAGTGGGTGTAGAAACTTACAAAGAGTTTAAAATAATTTATTTCCATAAAGTTCAATATGCTTGTGTAATATTGGTCTGATTTTCCTGAAATCGAAAGTTCCCAGAAGTTTATAGGGATTGCATTCTAGAAGAGAGGGAAGAATTCAGACAGTTTCCTTTCTATTTGAATTGCGACTCAGAGTACCTAGATTTAACATTAACTTCCTTTAAAAACATTCAGACATGGATATTTAGTGGTTGTGACAGCCTGGCATATTTTTCGTCCATTAATGGCTTTTTCTAATGCAGTTGGGACTTAGTTGTTATAATAAGGTGTACCCCTCATGTCCTAAGGCAGACAGTGGCAGCACTTAGAAATATCTGATGGTCAGTGGTAAATGTATTCTGAAGGAGATGAAGTAAAAGAAAATAAGTCTGAAAGTGTTAAGAACTGAACAGGCATACTGTGTATTGAACAACAAAAATTTTTTTTCTCCTTCAGCAAGTTAGTTACTTTATTATAAACTTTATACATACATGTGCAGCTGGGAGACAGAAAGACTTCTGTATGAACCATAATTATTCCTTCTGCTCTAAAAATTACTATAATTCTGTGCCTGAGTTTTAAAATTACATTCAAAAGATAATAGGAGCTATTGTCCTTGTTGCTGTTTGATTTGAATACTCAAATAAGAATTAATTTTGGTGAATAGTATCTTAATTTATTTTTCAGGTCATTTTAAGTCACCTGCAAATTGCAGGCAAGTCTGAGCAATAATTTTTGTATTTAATTTTTTGAAAAGATCTTAGTATTTCAGTTGAAAATGCAGAAACTTTTTCACTTGAATTATTTGTTTAATATTGTAATAATTGTGTGTTTGGCTGTCTATATTTTCTGCTCATGATATTAGAAACTACATTAGTATGTAAGAAGAACCAGAATGAATAATTTAAAAATCTGTAGAGTTCTTGCGTCATTTTCCTCAGTTAGTCCATGTCATTTATATTTTCTTCCTGTTTAGCTTAAAAATGGCTCAGCAGTTTGATTTTAGATTGATGCATGTCCTTTTTTAAAAAAGGTGTTGGTGGTAGAGTATTTGTCAAGAGGAATGTACAGGATTTTTGTGGACTATCCTGTTGTTCTCTTACCTTTAAACAAAACTGCTTATAAACACTCCAGAACAGACTGGGCAGTGGATATAGATTTTCAGTCACACAGCTCCCTCTTTTTCAAATCTGTGCTGTCCTGTGCCATCTCAAGAAGGATTACTGTTTATGGGCATTATGGTATCATTTAATGTTCTTCATTAAAAGCTCACTGTTTTAGCTTACAGGTGGCATCAGGAAGATGAAGCCAAACAGATGCATATTATTAAGAGACAACAGGAAAAACAATCTGATCCTGACCTGCATCACTTGTTTTCACTGCAGCTTCCCTTTGTCCCCCATTTTTCACACAGCCCATGAATACTTAGAAAAAGACATAACTAAATCAAATTTTTACACACATATGTAAATTTGGCAGCGTCAATTACTTGCCTAGGCCTGCCACTTTTATATTTTTAGCTCTGATCATGCTTACCATGTGAGAAGCATCACTGCAGTATGCAGAGAAATTGTAATTGCAGTAACATATGCAATGGAATATTTTTTCCAGCTTAAATTGATTATTCTCTTTATCTTTAGAATTATTGTGAAATGCTACGATTTTATTATCAGGCCTCTTGAGGTAGTTAGAATATTGTGTAATACTCTATGAGTTCAGAAACCAGACTTTACTGTATAAGAGCGGTTAACGCATATGGATACACCCCCAAAGTTTCCAGTAACAATTACATTCCAAGAAAGGTGCTAAATATATTGCTACCAAGAATCTCCTGGATTTTTCCTCCCTCAATCTTTGATGTCATTTTGGAGAGCCAAGAATTTTCACTTCACCTACTTAAAACTTTTAAACATGAAATAAAAATTCGCTTTAGATTTTTATCCTATCCAGGAAGCCTGATCCTGTAGCTATCACCTGTCAGAAATTCCCACTGTATTAAATGCGAGTCTTCCTTGTCAGGACTGCAGGCACAGGGCTGCAGTTACAGTCAGCCGTTTGTGAGGAAATTATTCTGAGTCCACACGAGGCTGCTGATGTTGTTATTCTAGCTGAAAACTTCACTACAAAGGCACAAACAAATTTTATTGAAAATAAAATTTGCAAGATCCCTTGTTCACATTTTATAATTCAGAGATGTAAACCGGTTGGTAGCGTTAGGATTACTGTTTGTTTTAATTTAGAGATATGTTAACCTTCTAAGGTTGGGGATTTTGTTGGGAAACAAGTTCTTAACGTCATTTTTTTATATGCCCAAAGCAAAAGCTGTAAATGGATTTAAAATCGTAACATACTTCTCTAGATCAGCATTATACTTACTACATGGTTTCTACCCACGTTACTTTACAAAGTGAGAGCAGATGATAATTGGGGTAGTTTGCAGGCAATAACAACCTGCATTTTCTCACAGGAGCCTTACTAACAGTGTGACATAAGGAAGGTAAAAGCAAATTGAATTAGAAAAACAGCAAACATTGTGTTTTATAACCCAAAATAAAATTCTTCAGCAGCAACTAGTCCTGTA
The DNA here is from genome assembly GCF_901933205.1 of Camarhynchus parvulus. Taxonomy (NCBI): domain Eukaryota; kingdom Metazoa; phylum Chordata; class Aves; order Passeriformes; family Thraupidae; genus Camarhynchus; species Camarhynchus parvulus. The sequence goes on along the minus strand of NC_044586.1, from coordinate 28,500,967 downwards.
ATGTAATCCAATCTGTTTTAATACTGAGATTTTTCCAAGAAAGCAGGAAACAGTAAAGGGTAAGGCTTTCAAACCTCTGCTGTTTCGTTTACAGATCCCTTGTGTTAATTTAATGCTTCTAGGGAACTGGGGCTCTTTCTTTTTTCTCAGAATCCCTTCTCTAGGAAATACTGAGTGGTGTGGTGCTGAGAAACAGTCATGGTTTACAACAGATAAGCCAAAGGACCTGGCTTCAAATTCCACACTTCTCTGAGAAAACAAAACACTCCAATGCGTGCTTCTCTCTAAAACGGACGATTTCTTGCTAACAGGCTACAGAAAATTTACCTTAGAAGGACCTTAGCAGACAACTTGCTGGGCCTTGACATTTTTCTCCTTCTCCTATCCCTCCAGTGCATACACCAGCATCTAGCAATTCTGTGCAGTCAGGCTTTTTAAGCATAAAAGATAAATATTTACAGCTATTACTTTTGGAGCATTACCCTGAAAGTTTTACTGGCACAAAATTCACAGTCCTGCTGGTGTGACTCTGCCAACTGCAGCCCCAGCAGAGGCAGCATTCCCTTCCCACTCCCTGCCAGTGCATTTTCCCCATGCTTTAAACACCCCCTCTCTTTCCCCAAACCAGAGATACCCACCTGGATAACTGGATTTTGAAGCTAAAACTGATTTTGTCTGGAAAAACCAGAATGAGTTGCTTGCAAAAGCTCAGCCTGGCTGATGTCAGCCGTGTGCGTTAGCAGCCCAGCTGCTGCAGCTTTCGGAGATGCCTGGGCAATGCATGTTTTGGCCTCTCGCCGCTTCTTTCCCTTATTTTGCTGGTTCAAGAGAAGGGCTCACAGTGTGATTTCTGAAATTATAACAACCCTGGCTTCTGGGGTTTCGCTGTCAGTGAGGCTTGGGGTGTGAGTTAGGAGGTTTGAGTGAGGCTGTGGGGTGCCCCATGGAGGGTGTCAGTAAGCAGCCCCCACTGCCAGGCCCACCTGTGCTTGGGGAGGAGCAGCTGCCATGAGCAAGCAGAAGGAGACATCTGGAAAGGGACCATCACTAGGGACATGTCTGTGGGACCACTCCTGGTCCTCAGAAGGGCAGGAAGAGCAAGATGTGGGGAGAAGGAATAAAGGAGGTACAGCAGAAAGGAGTTGCTGCCTCCCCCAGCTGCCTGTGCTGCCTGTCCTCCAGCAGACTGAGGGTGATGGAAAACAAGGGAAATTGAGGCTAGGAAGGGGGAGAAGTTAATCTCCTCCTCCCCCCCCCACTAGTATCTGAAATGAATTATGTAAAATTCCTAGAGTTGGGACTGTTTTGCTTGCAAGAGGAAGAGCAAAGCAAAGATTAACAGCATGCTTTATAACCAGTAGGTTTTTCTGTCTTATTTGTCTGTAGTTTGCCTGGCATGGCATGAGATTCTCAGGAATTTTGTTCTTGTGGTACAGAGCACCCTGATAGACTAATGCTTTTCCTATGGTCATTGATTTTTTCATTACTATGAAAAGGCAGAGAGAATATTCAAGGCTGAGCTGTATCTTCTCCCAGGCCCAGGGTAGGCCAAAAGGATCTCAGATTATGACATGGTGGGAGCAGACTGAAGGCAAGAACATTGCCTTTTATCACAGATTCTTGGTGCCAGTCCCGCTGCTGGTGCCATACAGCTTAAGAAAGTAAGTTTAGCAAGCAGTTGTAGGTGTGCCAGCAAGAATCATGTCGCAAGCCAGGGCAGGTGCAGCTTCCCCAAAGTCATGTTCATGGTTTAGACTTATGGCTGTGAAATTACATGGTAGTTCACGGGATTAGCACCGGAGTGGGATGTTGTGGCACTCCAGAGATTTCCCAAGATCGAGGAAATATTTTGAGAATTTTCTTTAGGTTACCATATAAGCAGAGGGAGAGAAGTCTCAATGCTGCAGTAGATAAAACACTGCCCTGATTTTCTTCCTAAACCTTTCCTGACTTTTGATGTAGGAGGGAGAGCTCTGCATCCTTTTCATCAGCAGTTTCAGTTTATGCTTGCAATGTTCATTATGTGAGCTAATATTGAGGAACACCAGAAGAGAAAAAAACCCCAAGGAAATTGAAATTCCAGTCTTAGGGGGTATAATATGCTGAATACTATACTGATGCAATATGTAACAGTTTTAGAGCTTAAATTTTCTATGGTAAAAGAGCTTGAATTCCACAAAGAATTCTTGATAATGTAAAAATATCACCCCTACCAATTATGGAAACAAACTTTGAAAAACAAATTAGCTAGTCAAAAATTTGTAAGATAAACTTCCTCTTCTCCCTCTGCTATTTCCAGATTTTTATTTTGTTTTGTCATTTTGTTTTGTAAACCCCTCGGGATTGGCAGTATTTTATGAAGTTATCACTGATTTCTACTCAACCATGTGTTGACTCTTTGAAAAAGCATATTGTGTGTCTATTTTTTGTGTGTGTGTGAACAAACTTTGAGAAAATAAAGCATAAAAATCATAGAATAACCATTGGGTTGGAAAGGAGCTTAAAGATCATCTCATTCCAACCCTCCTGCCATGGGGGCTCATGGGATACCTTTCACTAGACCAAGTTGTTCGGAGCACCACATAATCTGGCCTTGAACACTTCCAGGGATGGAGCATCCACATCTTTTCTGGGCAACTGGTTCCAGTGCCCCACTACCCTCTGAGGAAATAATTTCTTCCTAATAAATAAATGTTAGGAAGAGTGTTTGCATGCAAACATCTTCTTAAATCTAAATCTACCCTCTTCCAGTGTAAAGCCTTTCCCCCTTGTTCTGTCACTATGTGCCCTAGTGAAAAGTCCCTCTCCAGCTCTCTTGTAGCCCCCTTTAGGTACTGGAAGGTGCTGTAAGGTCTCCAGCAAGCCTTCTTTTCTGCAGACTGAGCAGTCCCCTCTCTCGGCCAGTCTTCATACAATTCCAGCCCTGTGGTGATCTTCATGGCTCTTCTGTGGACTCATTCCAGGTGGTCTAAGGATGGTCATATGAAGGCAGATCATCTGTCTCAGCAATTTGTTTCCAGTTAGGATTGTAGCCCAATGGCTGAGGGAAAGCTGCAAGAAGACCTGTCCATAACGGTAGGTACTTGCCATGCTTTTCCTGGAGGCTGGAACTTGGAAGCTTCATGAGCTGCAGTTTGTATCTTGGTGTTCCATGGCCTTTCATGATTATTTCTCTCCCTTAATTTGAGAACATGCTTGTTGGAATCTGGTGCCTGGAGATTGTGATAGATTTAACTTTTGATCTACTTTTCCACTGAGTTGCATTTGATGCAGTTCTGTTCCCCAGACATGGTTGACTTAAAGGAGAGAGATTGGTATACTCTCACCAAGGATGCTGCCTGTGGTGGCCATGTAATAAAACCATCAGCCTTCAAAGGCAAATTGCAGTTGTACAAAGAGCTGTATGCAGGAAGACGCTTTCTCTTTAGTCTTCATCTCCTCTTCATTCATCAGCATTCTTCCTAGGTTCAGGAGACCTAAGTGAACTTTTTTTGCTTTTAGGATTGGATCTGTAAAGTCAGGAATGCTTCTGATGAAGAATAATGGCACGTGACTACCTGAAGCTGTCATTTTGGTGTTATTTACATAAAGCCTTGCACAAAAACCTGAAGCATTTCCTATGGCCTATGTGCAATGCATGACAAACCAGCTTCATATGCAAAGAGGCAATGTCTATCTGTCTGTCTCCCTTGTATAAACAGTCCCCAGCAGTGTTACTGTGAGTGGCTACTTTCTGATTTGCACACTGTAAGCATTGTTTGTTTCTTTTCTTTTCTGCACGGGATTAATCTGCACCATTCACATAGCCATTGAGCAGTAACCCAAAACAATGTGTGCCCTGATGTGAGCGTTGTGTAACATGGGCAGTGTTCCAGATCCATCCAAAGAGCTGCTTCATCTCTTCACTGGATTTTTTGGCAGAAGGAAGATAATAAAACTCTGCTCTCTGCATACCAGATAGGTACAATCTGTCCTGCATCGTGTTAAGTAGGGCTTATTAATTCATAGCTGCTGGGATTTTTAAATGAAGATGAAAGTTTGTAGGTGTTCAATTCACAGGAGGTAGAATGGGTTTACTTATAGGTTGTAGAAATAATAATAAGCAAGAGAAGTATGAAATTCCATGGCAAAATATGGACTAAAACAAGTCAACCTTTATGCAAATGTGGATTTACAAGGATTACCTTGTTTTCTCGCATAAACTTCTTCAGACATGCAGCAAGGTTTTGTGCTTACACTGAAATCCTTGGGGTTCGTCCCATTTCCTTTTGTTATGTTGGTGGGAGATACTGAAGTTGCATAAAACAAGCATTCAAAGAGACATCTTAAAATATAGAGCATATTCTATGAAAAGATATTAAAGATGAAGATAATGTTAATTTTATTTTTTACTTACATCTTAAGAGTGTGACTGATCTGGACCTTTGAATGTGAAGACTGGAGTTATTAATATGAGAATTTTGTGACTGACCATGTGAGGAGTGGTTATAGTTGCACTGTCTTCCATTTACTTATCATTCATTTGCAAGCCAGAGCTTAGATATTTCAGGTTGATTTAGAAAGGTTGACCTCTGTCGTGGTTGGATTCCAAGTTGTAGTGTGATTTTACTTGTAAAAGCACTGCTCAGTCTGTTGCTAGAAGCCAGCACAGTGGGAATAAACCAGCAGAGCCAAAGTCATCCTGCATGATCGATTTGCTGGTCACAGTAACATGAGAAATGTAATATGAGAACCAGCCCTGGTGTTCTCAACAGTCACCATCTCCAGGTGTGGAGACCTTGATATATATCGGGCAAGGGAAATGAAGATGATTATTTTACTTTTACAGCTAGCAAATTAAGCAGCAGAATGAATGGCTTCCCTAAAGTTTATGTCAGGTTCAGGAACTGAACTGTTAACTCCCAGTCCACTGTCCAAACCACAGATGGTTTTTCCTATCATCAATTTTACCAAAATACATAACTCCAGAATACATGAATTTTGGGCTGTTGCAATAATGCCTCATTTTTATAGTTATCACTGTTCCTAATGAATTTGCTGCAACTTATTTTAATGGGCTTTCAGTATGCTGGGTAGGATTCCAGGATACTTGTTGTTTGTACTTCATAAAAGCACCATGTTGTCTTTCAACAGAAAGGTTTTTCTTTTAACAATCCTTTTAAATGCATTTCATGAAATAACAAAGACAGCCATTAAAACACAGCATTGAATAGCTTCTGCCAAGTTTCAGTGAACATTTTTTTAAATTTAAATTAGGAATGGAAAACATTTCCTGATCCTAGCATTTGTTTTCTTACTATTCCAGGCAACCTCCTCCTGCTATGTCATTTGCAAAGTGATCAAAATCCCGTTAAGTTCTTTGTCTTCACTGCTGTCATTAAAATTATGTTCCAAAACCTCTGTGCAGTCAGGCAAGAAGCTTTCTTCTAACTTCAGACTGAGTTTAATTGTGGCCTGTTTATATCCACTTGTTCTTAAGTTAACAGTGTTGTTTGGCTTAAATAGCTCTTTTACTGCCTTTGCAAAATATTTATGGAAACAAACCTTGTAGCTCTCTTAGAAGTCTACCTCTTCCAAGGTTAACCAAGGGTCCTCTTTTTGTCTAGGCAAAGCTTTTCTGTTCTTTTGACCACCCTGGTAAGCTTGTTCTGCACCAGTTTGAGACAGGTTCCTTTAATATGGGTAATGAAAACCTTTGCTCAGTGGTTGAGCTGAGCTCTTGACTTGTACAGCAAGAGCACTGCAGTGACCCTTGTCTAGCAGAAGCACATGTGATCCACCTCAGCAGTGTCATTGTCTTTTATGATTATATCAGGGTGATATAATGTCATGATATATTTATATATATGTATATGATTTTATCTGTGCGATTTTATGAGTTTCTATTTGATATTTCTAGCTTATGAGTTTCCAGTTTATAGCATAAATTTGGCTTTCAGTCCTTCTGTTCGTGGGCTTGCTTTTTCAGTTGTAATTCTGTAGCAATGCCTCAAGACCTCAGATAGTTCTTCCCATCTGATACCTCCTCAGGCCAGGTGAATATTTAATAAACTATTTTATTTTAGTTTATCAAAATTGCCCCTTTGATTTTATTACAAGAATTTTTATTATCTCTCTATTTAGTGTAAAAAACCCCAAATAATGGTCTCACAACTCATTATTTTCTTAATTCAATTGTTTTACAGAAAACTTTGCTACTCCCAAAATCAGCCTTAAGAAAACCCACCATCCTCCTTGTTTAACTGTTTTAAATAAAGAACATAGAATCTCACATCCAGAGATAACTGGGCCCCTGCTGCTACTAGATCCATTTGTTTTGTTATATCTAACTCATATTTTAAAATCTTGCTTTCTACTATGAATTGTGTCTTTTGAGCGTCAGGTAAAAATTTATTTGGGGGAAAAGAGGAAGAGATCTCTTTCAGAGGAACTGAGAATCTACTGCACAGTGTCTTCCTTCTAAAAGGAATTTGTATTATTTATGTTATTCCTTCTCATCTCGTTGTCATTATTCATGTTCAGTTCTTGTCCACCATTTTTACTTTTTTTTTCAGCTTTCCCAAACACAGTCGTGCTCCAATCCTGATTGCATTTTCTGTTATTCCTGCAATATATTGCTTCACATTTAGGATCAGCAATTGAAATTCCATTTTTTCTTCTCCGCTCTATGACCTAAGTATTGGTGCACAATCATTTCATTTGTTTCTCACTAACCACATCCATTTCCCATACTGGATTAGGCATAATCCTGTGTTTCCTCTCAATTACTGCACTCTATAGTATTGAATCTGCACTCTATAGTATTGAATCTGTTTTCTTTCTCATTTTTTTTAATTCACTGACATTCTTTTGCCCACTGCCATATTTTTAAGGGCAGTATTGTTCAAAAACCTGACTCCAAATTCCATATCCATTTGATATGCCATTCTTATTTGCAGATCCAGTTAGATGACAGGTTTTCAGCTGTTAAGGACAGCCTCCCCTCATGTGTACCTCCTTCCTTAGGTACAAATCTGACTCCTTTGTCTTCCATCTTTTCTACTGTCAGTGGAGCATCCTGCTTGCTCATGTTCCTCTTTCTTCCCCTTTACCATTTCCTCATGTTCCCTTTCCCTCTGCTGCTCATTCTTTGCCTACATGATCACCTTTATTTAGGAGATTTTTCATGCAATCATGGAATCATTTAGGTTAGAAAAGACCCTTAAGATCACCAAGTCCAACCATTAACCCACTACCATCATGTTCACCACTAAACCATGTCCCTAAGCACCATATCTACATGTTTTTTGAGTACTTCCTGGAGTGCTGATTCCACCTTTTCCCTGGGTAGCCTGTTCTGATGCTTTCCCACTCTTTCAGTGAAGAAATTTTTCCTAATATCCAATCCAGACTTCCGCTGGTGTAACGTGAGGCTGTTTCATCTTGTTCTTGTTACTTGGGAGAAGAGACCAACCCACACCTGTCTGCAACCTTCTTCAGGCAGTTGTAGAGAGTGAGAAGTTCCCCCTAAGCCCATTTTGCTCTGGGCTAAATAACCTCAGTTCTCTTAGCTGTTTCTCATAAGACTTGTGACCTTTAACCTTCACTGCCCTTCTCTGGATGCCCCAGCACCTCAATGTCGGTCCTACAGTGAGGAGCTCAGAACTGGATACAATGTTTGAGGTGTGGCCTCACAAGTGCTGAGTACAGAGGCACAATCACTGCCCTGCTCCTGCTGGCCACACTGTTGCTGACACAGGCCAGGATGCCCTTGGCTTTCTTGGCCACCAAGACACAGGCTGGCTCATATTCAGCTGCTGTTGGCCAGCACCCCCAGATCCTTTCCTTCTGAGCAGCTTCCCAGCAACTCTTCCCCCAGCCTGTAGTGCTCCATGGGGTTGTTGTGACCCAAGTGCAGGCTTGGTCTATTGATCCAGCTTGGTCAGATCCCTCTGCAGAGCCTTCCTGCCCTCCAGCAGATCAATACCCCTGTCTAATATGGTGTAGTTTGCAAACTTGCTGAGGGTGCTCTGTCCAGGTTAAGTTCTAGGTGGACTTTGACACTTCTAAATTTCTCCCTGCATAACCTCACAGCATCCTTGTAATCCTCCTTAGTTGCTTACCCCTTCTTCCAAAGGTCATAAACTCTCCTTTTTTTTCCTGAGTTCCAGCCAAAACTCTATTCAGCCTGGCCAGTCTTCCTCCCTGCCAGCCAGTTGCTGAATTGCTTACTAGAAAGATTTAACACTGGGCAGTTGCACACAGCTAGTAAAAGTTGATAAATTTAATACTGCTTGCTATTGTATTAAAGGAACGTCTGACTACAGTGCATACCAAAAACACCCAGCACATCAGCACTGCAGGAATATTTGACATTTTAATATTTGACTGCTGCAATTAACAAGCTGCAATTTCTAAGAATGTTTTCCTGAAAAATGGAGATACTTCCATAAATTGACTTTCACTGTCTGAAGCTTTCAAAAAGTCTAAATAATAGATGAGGGGAGCATATTCTTTTAATATGATTAATTCTAATATGATAAATTCTCATTGGGCATTTGAGCCTGAAGGTGAAGGAAATGTTCAGAATTATTTCTTAACATTCATGCAAATATTTTACAGTAAGTGGGAAATTATTAAAGGCTGTTTGTTGATGGAGTCACAGTCAGAGCTTTAAAATTTTATTCTTTCTCAAGACTCAGGATTTTTTTTTTACTGTAAAATAGGAAAGTTTAAAGCTTTTGAATAATTAGTGGATGATCCTCCCTCCCTAGCAAAACCCACATTAAGAACATGTTAAAATATTGATCAACTATTTCAGTCTGATAGTTGAGTAAGAGACCAAAATTTTGTTACAATTGCAGGTGTTTCCTGCAGCTGAGTATGAAATTAAGTAATTTTTTATTAAGTTACAGTTGCTATTTGTTGAGCTTTTGCTGTTCCTAGTTTTTTTCTTAGTTACTGTTTTCCAGGAATTCTGGAACTAAGAAATGTTCTACTTAGAATTTGAAAACATAAAGCCATCAATTCATCGAGTTTATTTTTAAGCATGGACAGCAGTGAAACAGAGATTTCTAATTTTTTACTCTATGTATTATCTTTTAAATTGTTTAATATGGTTTAATTACACTTCATGGAGCAAAAATCCCGCAAACAGTAATTGCAGATATGTTTTTACTACATAAACAAACAAACACTTCTCTCTGAAAGAGAGTGATTTTACTAACAAAACAAAAAAGGAAGGGATAAGTAAATAATTAAATTTGATTTTTTTAAGATACAGAAATTAGGTAATAGCTTGTTGCCATTTGCTGTTCTTCTGTTAAACATACTGGCTTTTTCTTCTCACTGGCTTCTATGAAAGTAGAAGGTTCCTTCTTTCCTATCATTTTTCTAATTACTTTCTGCGTTAAATAAGCCAATCTTTCTCTCGTTTTATACTTTTACCTTTCCAGATGTTTCCTTAGAAGTATTCTGTCTTTAGTCCTTTTGTGCAATTTTCATATTCTCTCCACTCTCATTGTTTTTTCTCAGGGCCTAAGTCCAGTGGTGCTCAGTATTCAGAGGAAGCCATGGCAGTATTTTCCTTAAGCTTGCACTTCCCTATCCTGTTCTTAATGAAGAAGTCAGTCCCTCTGTCAGTCACTGGAGGCTGCAAGTAGAGATTTATTATTATTGCCTACTATTTTACAAATTATTTTAAAAAAAAGAGAGAGAGAGAGAAGAGGGAAGGAAACACTAGACTAGTAAATGTGAAACACAAGAAAATATCACATCAGCAGAATTCAAGCTTGTTTTTAGGAACTGAATTTCACTTGCTCTGTTATCTCAAAATATGTGTGTCAGCTGCCAAACCTATCTTATTGAGTCCTAATACCCAGTGTAGCTCGCCTTCTCTTTTCAGGGTCACAATAATAACTCCTAGGAAAAGCTGAAATAAGTGGCCTATGAAACTAAATGCAGTTTAAGGTAATTAGTCTGGTTCCCACATGATGTAAAATGATACAGCTCTGTTAATCCTTCTTGGGATTACAATAGTTTCTGCCATCTGAGAGAAGGGAATAATGTCTTTGGTGGAAGACTCTGAGCTCAGCTTAATTGAGTGGTCAATCAAGAGTACAAGTGCACTTCTGGTAGTCAGCCAGTGCACAGCAACAGGTACTTCATTTATTATAGTCCAGGTTTATTTTATGAGGTAGAATTATTGATGTGGGCAAAGAGGGTCTTTTCCAACAGTATCTAAGGGGAAAGCAGATCCAAAGCAGACAACAGCTGGTAGTGAAATTGGCTCTTCCATAGCTCTGCAGAAGACTCATTGTTTCCCTGTGCATCAGACCTGGCTCTTAGCAGCTTATCCAGCATGCACAGGCCACTGCTTTGAGCCTGTATCTTGCCTCCCTGAAACAGCCTTCAAAAAGCTAAGCCTTGCTGCTTCCCAAAGCAGTACCTTCCTACTCCTTTTCCTGGCATGTATCTTGGGACACATTTCACACTTCTTCCACTCAAGACCCAGTATCATAGGATATACTAGCTGTGTGCTTTTAGCCAAGCACATTGTAAGTAAGCAGTACATAATGCCTGCATTTTTGCAGAATCCCTTCAGAACCAGATGCAGGATCTACAAGATCTACAACCCATTTGAAGATTTAATGCTTGTTCTTTTAGACGGATGGACCAGAAAATTGATCTTTCTGCTGTCTTGCTTTTCTGTTTCCTCACTTGGATTTTCCTGGGTCGAAGCTGTTCCTTTTCTCCAGTGGTATTTCTTCAGTGCATTCTAATGATACAGAAAATATCCTTTTCAATAGCTGGTGTTTACTTTATGTCAACCACAGTAAATTAAATTATAGTTTCAATGCTGAGAAAATGACATTGCTGACAATATGCATGCCTTTGCTTGTCATGGTGACAGCCAAAGTCTCTACACACTGGTAGTTGTGCGTAGAGACTGACTTGGGCCCACCCTGTAGCATTTACAGGTGACAGGAGTAACATCCATTTCTTCACTTCAGGTAACAGATAACTTGAGTGAAGCCCTGTACTTGCAACGCATTTTTTCTTCCAAACCTGCAATTTCTCCTTCTTGAGGAACAACTGAGTTGGACTTTTACTGCAGACTTAGTTTTAATAGACATATCAATCGTGATTTTGCTTTTTTCTTCAGCTTCCCTTTGAGAACTAAACTTCTAGTATTTGGCATTAATTATTTAAACCTTAAGAGTTTTTTCATATACCATGATTCTATTTGGCTGAAATGTGTAAAAATAGCAAGGAAAAAACCCACCAAAAACCCAAGATCCCTCTAGAAAAATTTTCTGCTTGTGCTGCTGAAGTCAGGCAGTTATGGTAAATGCCTGTGCTGTCTTGGAAAGCAAATTTTCATTGGAATAATTTATTGGTAGATAATTGAAATTATGAAAGAAGAGTATTTGCCCTGATGATGAAACATGTTTTAAATGTTAGGCAATCTGCACAACATCTTTCTTGAAAGGAGGGGCATGCCAAACTCTTGAAGCTGTACCACTCCAAAAGTGCCTCGTGCAGGACTCGGTGCTGGCTGCAGTTGCCACAGCCCTGCTGGACTCACAAATACATCAGGAAAAGGCAACAAATTCCACCCTTATGATGTCCCTGCTTTTGTTGGCACATACTAGACTGTCTCATGCTTGTCACCCTCTTTTCCCTCTGAAGCCTCCTTTTTCTTGGAACACACCACAGCTTTTTCTCCTATTCAGCTAAGCTGACCACAAAGGTGGGTAAGATAAACTATCCAAAATCTCATAACCCAGAGATACCTGGTGATTTTTCATGCTACCTATCCTCTGAATGGCCACCAGCACCCCAGAATGTGCCAACAAGTTTATCTGCCAGTCACTTCAGCTAGTGGGCCTGTAAGGAAGAAGGACCTTTTTCCTGCACATGAGACGCTGATTTAAAGTTGTAGAATGAAGTTCATGTTGCATCCAAAAAAAAAGCAATGAAAAACTGCCTTCATCCTCCTTAGTCTTTGCCTTGTATGTAGTGCAAATTCACTGATTTAGCAGAATTGTAAATCTGGCTTCAGGACTGTGGTGGTTTCTACTGGATGGTGAGAGCTGTGCTAGATCCTGATCAGCAGTGTCTCCTCCCACTTGGTGATGCAGTTTACCCCCAAACCCACCCAGCGTGGAGCACAGAGAACCTATGTACGTGTTACATTGTTGGCCTAGAGAGCAAGGCAATGATGTGATGTATATGCATATGTTTCAGTGCCTTCCTTCGAGAATCTCCCCATTTCCCCCTGTTGTCACATTCTTTGTGATTTTCTCATAAAAACCTCAAGCTGCTCATGCTTCCACTTTCTGGTTTCCAAACCCTCAGTCCCTTCTATTAGACCTAAGTGTGGCTAAGGCCCCTGTCCTCACCTATCATCCTTTCTGGCCCCTCCCAAAAGCATGCATTTCACTTTCCAGCATACACATATGCTGCTACAGTCTGGTGGATCTTTTTGCTGTTCCTTTCCATTGCTTTCTGGAATGAGCTAACTGCTCAGCTCATTGGTATTTTGTATATGCTTAGGGCTGTTCCCAGCTTCAGGAGGAAACTAGCACCTGGATTGTTTCAGTGCTTGAAGCAGTGTGCAAAAGAAAATTCTGTTTCTTGTCCCCGGAATGAGGAATAGCCACTCGTCTCAGAAGAAGCTTCCCAGAGCTTCCTTGTGCGCAATAAAAAATGAGTTTTCCTATTTTTTTTGCTTAGCTGGAAGGCAGGCCTGGATGGTTGGGGAAAGATGTGGTCACAATCCTACATAATCCTTTCCAGCTCTTTTAAAGGAAGATCTTTGTCTACTTTTTTCTCTCTCCTGCTGTTGCTGTGCCTACCACTCAGTGTCTCACCTGGACTTAACTTTGCTTTGCAGCTTTTCCCTCTGAATCTTCCTCCTCTCACATACCAGCTGCTAACCCTCTCATCCAAGCGGCTTTTCACGCCATATAATGTTTTGCTGTTTTCCTTTCCCAGTGATGCAGCCCAGTGGCTTGCCAAGCCAGTGCTCACCTCTGTCTGTTGGGGAATGTGGAATATACTGGGGTGGGGCTGGGGAAGGTTGTGCCTTGTGTGCTTCAGAGAGCAGAGCAAATGGAGCACCTGGAGGAGGTGGCTAGGGCAGGGCTGGTGGAGTTGGGGAACCTTCAGCTCCTTGGGGAAGATGAAGAAGGAGGGCAAACACAGCAAGGAGCATTGTGGGAATAGTGGCCAGTCAGTACCAGTCTTCAGCTGTGGAGGCTGCCAGCCTACCCTCCTCCAGCTGTGGTCAGATCTGGGTGCCTGCTCCTGCTACCTCTGCCCAGTCTCTGCTAGCTGCCCTCCCCATGGTTTTCCTTCCAAGAGCAACCTCTTCCTCATGGGGCAGCCTGCAGTTGCCCATCTCTCCCTTCCTTCCTTGTTTCCCCTGCAGTCAGCCGTTCTCCATCTGGCTGGGGAAGGCTGGAGAGGACGTAAGGAATGTATCCCAGGACTGCATAGAGGAAAAGATGTTGAAGAACTGCTGCTGTAGCTCTCATTATCGAGAGTGGTGGGACGGTGAGCTGCTTATGGCTTGGTGGCATGTGTGTCTGGGACCTCTGCCAGAACATCCATTTGGAGCGAGCTCTGCGTGGTGGAGTGATACAAATAGCAGAGGAGCTCACAGAAACCAGGCACTGCCAGCTGTATTTGCTGCTTTGCTTTTTATTTTTATTATACAACATGCTAGGATTTAAAAGTGACTTGAAGTACATTTTTTCGGTAATAAATCAGAGCTTCCTAACTCCAGTATTGGTAAAAAAATCCTTGAAACTTAGGTGCACTTTATGAGGTTCAAGAGACTAGAGCAGGCAGTTTAGATGTTCAGAGCATCTCCCCATTCCTGAGATTCATTTGCTTATTTCAATAGAATCTGTTTATCAAGGCCAAAATACAGAATCTCTCTTTTTATCTGAATTGTGGTTTGCTTTTACCAAAACATAAAGGGAACTGAAGGCCTCTTGGGGCCCTTTTTTGTTTACAGTAGATGAAGAAGGCTGATCAGTCCTTTCTTTATAAAATTTACTGGTATTTGATAAGGAACCTGAGCTGCATTTTTTAATTTTTGTGTTCAACTTTAAAATAATCTTGGGGATGCCATGTTTTTTTTGTGTGAAGGAGTGCAAACAAGCAAGGGAGAAATTGTTTCCTCCCATATTTCTTTTATTCAATATAATAATATAAAAGAATTCTCCAAATGTTCAAGATAATAATAAAAAATAACTCTGAGTGTCGTTAAGTTGTATTTGTTCACCAGCCTTATAGGAAGTGATATTTTCTGAGCAACATAAAACCACACAGCTCTCAGGTGTGTTGAGTTATGAGAAAAGCAATTTGCACACCCAAAACAACCCAACAAACCCAAAACATCCAGCTCTTCAAACCACACTGCAGCCAGAGTGGGCATCCCTTGCAACACTACTTTATTCTAAAATTTCCTATCCCCACATTACAATTTTATTTTCCCTCCAAAATATCTAAATTAAAATGAAGACAAGTTGCCAAGCTAATTTATTAGTCAGCAATGATGAAACTGGTTAGATCTCTTTTGTCCTTCTTCCTGCAGTCCTCTTGACCTTAAAGCACGATGTAAGATACTCTACAAATGTAGAGTATCTTACATTTGTGGTAGTCTGGTGCCCTGTTTTTGCTAAGAAGGTCCTATAATGAAGAAAACAACTTGTACTTCCGTTATGGTGTGTTGTGCATGTCATACATGTCCAGCCTGTTCTGTCTGTCGTATGACTGGTGCACATCAGTGGATATCTCAGGAGAATGTGCACTGTAAATCCACGTGTGTGTGAGAGTGACCTCAGTTTCTGATAGCAAAGCTTTTGAGCTCTATCTGAACATGTCTAGGAACCTTAGTGTCTTTTTCTAATGTCCATGTTTAGAAGTTTGAAATGAAAATAATTTCCTAAGAGCTTTATGAGTGTAGACCAAATGGAATTGTGAATTGGTATCTGTGGCATAGAAACTCTGTGTGTAAATAAGATGTAACTTTAAGGGTTAGTGGGTATATCTTTATTAGTAGGGATGAGCAGTGAAAAGGCATCCAGGGATATGTCTGCATTTATATTAGTCTGGCTTGTTTGGCTGATTTTGTTGCTCTAAACTTTGTCCATTTACTGAACAGAATTCAAGGGGCTTCTTTGCATGATACTCTGACCCTTGTTCGTTCAATGGTCTTAATCACAAGCCTAACTTCAAGCATATGAATAATTCCGTTTATCACAGGTGTTGACAAATCCATTTCCAAGAGTCCATTTGCTGTCTTCTCTAAATATAGCCACTTGTATTTTCTCTTAGCATAAGAAGTTCATCCAGTATTATTCTCCTCTTCCTACTTTGTCACCCTGGAAACACATTATGCTCTTTTAGACTGGAAGGGTTTAATTCCTCTTAACAGAGTGAATGAGTTATGGAAAAAGAAATGTTTATTAAAATGGCCAAGAGAACAATTCTACAGATCATGAAAGTTTCAGAAAACAGTTTGCAGTGAAAGGCAAGTGATTGCTCAGAGGGGAAAAATTATATCTCTAATGAAAAGAGTTTCTATTTTCACATGCATAGTCACAACATCACCGAATGGTTGAAGGTGGCAGTGACCCTTGGACATAATCCAAACTAACATCTCCTGCTAAGATCACAGCCAGACAGAACATGTTGCTCAGTACTGTAAACCATCAGATTCTGAGCTTCTCCAAGGGTGGAGACTCCGCAACCTCTCTGAGCAGCCTGGTCCAGCGTTCAATCGCTCTCTCAGTGAGAAGTATTCTTGTGTTTAAATTGAATTTCCTGTATTTGAATTTCTCCCTGTTGCTTGTCATCCTGTAACTGGACACCACTGAAAAGAGCCTGGCTCCATCTTTTTTGCTTCCCCCCATCAGGAATGGGTAGGCTGAATAGGATGCCCTTGAGCTTCTCCAGGCTGAACACTGCCAGTTCTCTCAGCCTCTCTTCATTTGTCAGATGCTCCAGGCCCTCTCAGTCTTCCTGGTCCTTTGGCTGACTCACTCCACTGACTCTGCGCAGATGGTGGCTCTTAATGTTCTCTCTTTTTTGGGGATCTCAGCACTGGACCCATCCCTGCAGCTGTGTCTCAGCAGGACTGAGGAGAGGGGAGTGATCATTCCCTTGACCTCCTGGTGGTGCTCTGCTTAAGGCAGTGCTGGACACTGTTGGCCTGCTTTGCTGCAGGGATGCATTGTTGGCTCAGAGCTTGTTCATCAAGATGCCCAGGTCCTTCTTTAGGGAGCTGCTTCCCAGTCTGTAGTGGTGTTTGGAATTATTCCTGCCCAGGATGCGGCATTTCATTTTGTTGAGCTGCACAAGGTTTCTGTTGCAAGGTTTCTGCACAAGGTTTTCTGCTGAATTTCTTCAGCATGTCCAGGTCCTTCTGGATGGCAGCAAGGTGCTCCAGTGCATCAGACACTGCTGCCAGTTTTGTATCATCTGTGGACTTGCTGAGGGTACCCACTGTCCCAGCATCTACATCATTGATGAAGAGGCTAAATTGTCTTGGCCCCAGGATCTTCTGCTGGGGTACTCCAGCTGTGTCTTGCTAGACTTGGTGCTGCTAACCACAACCTGTAAAGCTGAGCAGGTTGTTTGTAGTCAGTTTACTTCCCTGTCCACTTATCTGACCAAACCACACTGCTGGTCTGCTGGGTTGTTGTGAGGGACAGTGTCAGAGGCATTGCTGAAGCTGAGATAAACAACATCCACTGCTCTCCCCTCTCCACACAGCAGCCATCGCCTTTGAGAAGGCCTGAGTTACCAGGTTGTTGGGAAACCACTGAGGCTAGAAGAGCAGCTAATACACTGTTGCATTAGTGTCTCAGCCAGTGAATTTGCTAAGTAGCTACTCAAATCTCAGATCTCTCAAAGCTGTGAAACTCAGTTGCAGTTTTAAGCCTGAATCTGGCTACTTTTAAGATGAAGACATGTATTTTGAGTTAATATTACAAATAATCAGTAAAACTTCTCAAGCTATTTTTTTTAAGTTCTAGTTGCAAAAAAAAAAAAAAGCAAAAATAATTCTGGAACATAGAGTGCAGCAGGTTAGCAATAACATGTGAAATCTTTAGGCATTAAAGGGAGGAAAGCCTTCCTTCCAGGTAACATTGGAATCTTATGGCTCTTAAATGTGATTAATTTTTTTCTTACTTCAAGTTAAATCAGAATAAAATCTGTAGTTTATGATTTTGTATAGTTTTGCTATTCCAGTTGGGGTATTTTTTGTTTCCTTTTGTTATAAATAAGTTCTTTAATTTCCATGCTAGTTAATAATTTATAAGTGCTCAATGCTATGCTAGATTTACAGGGAATAACTTTGTCTCACTGCCTGCATAAGTAGTGCTCTTTTTCCTCCTTTTTTTAAAAGCTTGAATGTATTGCAAATCTGTGGCCGCTATTGAGTCATGCTGTGTAACCAGGCCAAGCAGGGATGTCTTGCCTATTTCTGTCTTTCTAAGGATATTTCTAACACTTGGCTCTAATTAAGAGAATGTAGAAATGAGGGACAACAACATATTTTTTACACAACCTCCAATTATTTAAGGAGAATGCTAAACTTAACTTTTGAGTTCTTTTCTTAAAATGTAACTAGTGTGTTGGTCATCTGTAACATTTAAGTGCTTTCATGAGGAGAAAATACGTGATGCAAAAATAAGGGGTTACAAAAAGGTCACTTTTTCAGGAACAGAAGGCATAACAGGAGTCAGTGGCTAGAATCTGAGGCCAGAAAATTTCAAATTAGATGTAGGGTTCATATTTTTAATAGGAGAGGTCACTAACCTCTAGAGGAAACTGCTGGTTGACAAATTAAATATTTCTATTTAGTAAAGACTGAAAGATCTCCTGGTAGATGCACTGTAGCCAGACATAAGTCTGTCCTGTATTCCAACACAGCTGAACCTAGTGCAAGGGCAGCAGTCTGTAATAAAAGGGCATGTGATAATGCAAAATGTTAGAGAGAGCAGGGGGATTCAGCATCTAACTCTAACCACATGTGGCCCCTTATCCAGCCTGCCACCCTCTGTTGCTGTAGCACTCATCCCTTGTGAGATGGGGTGAAAAGCAGAATGCCTCTGGGAAGACTGGGGCTGATACTTTGGACAAGAAACAGTTGTGCAGCCTGTAGACCACTTTACATCTGCTCCTGAGGTTTGGCCAGAGAGCCCCTTTGGTGCTGGTAACCTGTCCCCAGGTCCCTGTGTCCAAGGACAGTGGAGAGTATGAGGAAGCCCGGCTGTAGCACTGCTAAAACACCAAGACTGGTGCTTGGAGTTCAACTAGTGGCACACTTGTCTGTTTGTAGTCTGGGATTAGATAGGAGAAAATGCTGAATAGGGCAGACCTGAATACAATGATTTAAAAAGACAAAGGCATCTACTCATGGGCAAAATCTGGAAGACTGGAAAATCTGGGAAGAAACTCATAGCAGAGTTGCTGTCACTGGGATAGTGCAGCCATACAGGAATGGAGCTGAGGAACCCCATACTTGCCCTTAAGTGACAAAAAATGGTCCAGTGAGAAGACTGAGGCAGAAAGTGCCATTTTAAGGCTGGGATTGACAGGAGAAATAGGGAGTTAGAAGGTACTGTTTAACCGGTCCTCCCACATTATGGTTCTGTATTCTGCACAGTAATTCTTCTGTGCACAGTAATTCTTCTGTGAACCTCATCACTTCTGTTAAACTCAGTCACACTTTTCTGGAATAACAGATGCAAAAAGCAAAATTACATGTCAATTTGTAAAGTGCAGAAAACATTTGGCTAATTAATAAAGGTATGGTAGTGTGGATGTGGTACTCTGTGATCCCCAGATAGAAAGCACAACAAGTACATATTGTTTATCTCTTGTGATCCTGGGTGGGTAAGGCTTGAAGGTGAGTCAGCTGTGAATTAATAATGTGGGGAGAAATTAAGGAACCTGTATAATTTAGTGAAATTATCTTCTTATGACAGCATAAAATACACTTAGGCTCCTGTAGCTAGGTCATAGTTCTGTCACTGCTTATGATCCTCCTACTGAAATCACTGGAGCAGTGGCAGTGTTTGACTGAAATGTGTCCATAGTCCCATGAATCAGAAATAACAGATTTGTGAACCAAGTCTGAGACTTCATAAATCATGTCTGTGCATCAGGGTTCAGCTCTCACTGAACTCCAGTAGCCTTCTCTAGAAATCTCAAGCAGATTACCTGCTGTCATCTGACCTATGTACAGAAAATCCAACTATGAGAAAAGTTATTTATTCAAATACCTCTCACAAAAATAAAAATGGCATTAATAATGCATTTCAGAAATCAGTCAATTATAATTCCTGGAAACATTTGTTCAGGGCACAGGAAGCTCCGATTCTTCTGCGTGGAGCTGGGAAGATGATAGGAATGAATACATTGCTGGGAAAGTGGTATTTGTTGTGAGATTTAGTTTTTGACTATGACACAGCTGTAAGTTGTGTGGTTTTGTTGTTATTTTTATTATATGCATTTTATTATTTGCTTAGGGACTAACCAGGGATCATTATGCAAATTTAAAACATCATCTTCATTTTGCAGATGGTTCCTCTTCCAAATCATACTTGGCATAAACTGTCATATGAAAGAAGAAATAATTTGATACCTAAAAGCAAGTTATTCATTTATGTAAAGGTTCCTTTGTTACTAAAATCAAAGAGAAGATTCTTTAAATGCATAACTCCACCAGTGTTTTGAGATCCCTTTTATATGTACTTTTTCGATCATCTTGTTGTGTTGACATAAAAAGATAGAGTCACCATTTTGGAGGAAGCTCCACATACATGGGCTTTTACAAGCCACGTAAATCAAACCACTGGATTTGATTTTTATTATATGAACCCTGCTTTTATTACATGTACCATGCTTTTGGATTTTGAATATAATTAGTGTAACAATAACCCTACAAATATCTTATCCAAACTTTTTATCTCATAATATCATATCCAAATACTTTCATCATCCTATATCACATCACCTTCCCCTCCTTCTCATTACATTTTAAGCTGCCCAGATGCATATCTAACATTTCATTGCCTCGTACCTAATTAGCAGGAAACAATTCTGTCTCCTGAGTTATGAAAAAAAATAAAATATTTCTCTTTTAGGCCATCTAGCAGAAAATCTGCTGTGCCTCTCAGAAATCCCAACCCGTATTTACTTCACTTCAATTATTTAGCAAACAAACCAACCAACCACCATGCTCCACAGTGCATTATAATTGTATTTGTCTGCATGATGGTAGGCCCTGAATTCAGCACCTCTGTCCTCTGAATATCGCTGAAGTTTTGTAGGCAGCATAGCAAAGGAGAATTTTGTAGAAAGAGTTGGAAAATGATTATCAGAAACAAATAACAGATTTTTTTCTCCAGGTTAGCCAGTTCCTTGGGGAATGGATACTATCTCATAGAAGATGCTGACTTAGCCTGTTAATGGAGATACAGATTTCTAAAAGTACAAACATTCTTTTGATTAGTCCACATATTCAGATCCAGACTTGGATCTCTGAATTAATTTGTTTCTTATGTCACAGTGCATAATATTGCAACATAGCCTGGTAGGGGTTATTTAACATGAACCTGGAGTACTGTGGGAGCTGAGACAAAAGGGTAGGATCTTTCTGTGAGAGCTTAAGATCAAACCATGATGCTGTTGATGGGAAGTTGTTTTTTGGTTTATTGTTTTGTTTGTTTGTTGGGGTTTTTTAATGGGAGGCTGTATTTAAAACATTTCCTCTTTGTCAGAGAGACTTGAAAAAAGACCCAAGTGCAGTGTTCTGGAAGAGGCTGGTAAGAGGGACTGATGGGGACATGTAGGTCTTCAGTACGTCCAAAGGCTGCATTTGGATCACTGTTTTGTAGTCTCTAGAGACTGTTTATCCTGTTAATATATCTAATCTGTTTTGAACTCAGTTTTACTTAACCTCTAGAACTTCCTGTGCCTATGAGTTTGGCAAATTGTAGAGTGAGGAAAAAACCTAATTTTTTCCTTACTGTGTTTTCTTTGTAAGCAGCCTGTTAAGGTATGTGTGGTAAGCACCTGTGCTCAAGGGTGGTACGCATCTGACTTTCTTTTCCTTTGTTTGTAGTGAGTGTTGCTGACGTGGTGATATGTCCTAAATATAAAAGAAGAAAATATTACCTAGAGGGGAGCATGAAGAGAAATAAAGAAGATTATATATTATCTGCACAGATGGTGGCTCTTAATGTTCACAGACTCAGTTTCAAATAAGATAAGAACATAATTTTTT
Organism: Camarhynchus parvulus; assembly: GCF_901933205.1. Taxonomy (NCBI): domain Eukaryota; kingdom Metazoa; phylum Chordata; class Aves; order Passeriformes; family Thraupidae; genus Camarhynchus; species Camarhynchus parvulus. The sequence goes on along the minus strand of NC_044586.1, from coordinate 28,479,672 downwards.
TAATGACCTTTTAAAACTTACTGTAGCCCACAAAGCAGATTGAGATATTGCTGTTGTAAACCCACTTGGTTTTGTATAAGCAATGCAATATCCTGTTCCATGGTGCTGTGAAGCTGGATTGGACTGTTTTAGTGGTTAATGGGTCATGTTCCACCTGGAGGCCTGTGACAAGCACGGGTTCTGTGTTGGGACATGCCCTGTTTAACATCAGAGACCTGGGTGAGGAGACCAGGTGCACATTCATCTGGTTTACAGATGACATCAAACTGGGGGAACCAGTCAGTGTGCTGATGCCCAGGGTTGCCATTTGGAGAGACCTGGGTAGACTGAGCCAACAGGAAAGCAATAGGACCTGTCAAGGTTTAGGGATGGCAGCTGCCAGTTCAGTGCCCCCGGCCAACCAAAACTCTCCCAAACCAGATGCTGCTTGCTCTCACCTCCCACTTCCCCTTTCCCTTCCTCATGCCAGGACAGAGTTGTGAAGTGGAAGCACAAAAAGGTGAAAATTACAGGTTGAGATAAAAACAATTTACTGGAAACAGCAATGAGATAAGATAATGAACAGTAATAGCAACAATATTAAGGACCAAAGGTATAAGACAAAGAAACTTTGCAGTGAAAAAAAACAAGACAAAGTACCGACTTGTTCCTCCCCACCACATCACACTTTTCCTTGTCCTGAAATGAGAAAGAGTCCCTTAGTCCTGCCCATTGCAAATGGCATGAGATGGTATTGTGTAGCAGTAGGGTCTGGCCACATACCCTTCTTGGTTGCTGTAAAAAAAATTAACTCTGTCCTAGCTGAAACTAGGACAGGACCAAATGTGCAGTCCTGCACCTGGAAAAGAAGCAAAACAGTTGACTGACTGTGGAGGGCAACTGTGTTGAAAGCAAATAAGAAAATATTATAAATAGCAAGCAAATATGAGCCAACAGTATTCTGGGCAGCAAAGATGGCTGACAGCACCCTGGGCTCTTTTAAAATGAGTAGAATTAATAAATCAAGGGAAGAGATTATCTCCCTCAACACTCATGAGGGCACATTTAGATACTGTGGCCTGTTTTGGTCTCTTGAGCATGGGAAAGAGATCAGTAAACTGGAATGAGTTCAGCAAAGCACTATCATGATGGTGCACCTGCCATTTGAAGAAAGCTGAGGGACCAGGCCTGGCTCACCTCAGAAAAGATTGCTTTGGAGGGACCTGACATCTGCCCCTCACTGCTTATGTTGGAGTGATGGAGGAGATGAAACCAGGCTGTTCACAGTGATGCAGAGTCGTAGGGTAAGAGTTAACAGACGTGTGTTGAAATGGGGACTTCAGGAGAAATGTTTTCTCCACCAGGATGGTTAAGCAGTGGTTGTTCAGAGAGGCAATGCAGACTTTGTCCTTGAAGGTTTTCAAGAGTCACTTGATCTGTCCAGACAGCCAATTGCGCTCTGAGCAGAAGGTTGGGCTGGAGATTTTCTGAGGTCGCTTCTAGCCTAAATTATTCAGAGATCATAGGATCCTTCGGTTATGCCAAGATTTCACCCAGGGGGCATTTATATATGCCAGGCAATTGCAAGCTTGATGTGTTCTGTGGGCAGGTTCAGTTCATCATGTGTGCTCCTTTGGAAGGCACAGGCCAGATTGTTTTTCCTTTTCTTATGTGTTACTGTTCCATCCTGATGCACACCCATCCACTGTGTGCATCAGCTCCAGAAAACTCGAGTTTGTTTAACAGCATTGTTTGTCCATGTCATTCTTGTTCTGTGTATCTGCTTCCTGTGAGTCCTTCCAATGAGGATATGAAAGAATAAAGCAAATGTGGTACAACTCCCCTTTTCTTTCTATGGCAGTGAGACAAACCGAATTATGTTTCCAACCATTTATTTTTATTAGACTTCAAATTTGCCCTTTCTAGATTTGTTTGTGAATAGATTATCTTTTTTCTTCTTTCATCTCATTTTTGGATGTGGCAAAATAAATAAATGAAAGTACTAATCAACTTCTACTAATAATCTAATTTTGTATATGATTCCTCCACATGGTTTGAAATGTAATATGATTAAATTCCTACTGTCTTGCAGTGTAGGAGTTGGACGTTCTGCCCAAGAGAAGGAAAAGAAACTGGAAATAGCTTAGAATATGTTATCTTCTTTATCTTCAGGGGTTTGTGCTCTGTCCTAAAAAAAATGCAGCAATGTCATCTGTGATGCAACCAATGACGACAAATTGTCTAGGAGCTATGATAAACATGATGATTAAAAAGTGGTTTTGTTAAGGATTGTGGCCATTTGTGCTGCATGGCCTGAAATAAAATCCAGTTAAGGATTATCTAGATATGCTTTGATGTGCTGTAAGGTACCTCAATATTCATGAATGGGCTGCTGTTTGCTAGATGTTATCTTTGTTCCTTAGAGCTCTGACTTCAGTGCACCTGCTCCTTATTTTAACAGCAGATTTACAGAAAAGGTTTCATGTTGGTTCATGTTCTGTCAGTTGACAGATGAGTTAAACTCCCACAGAAAGTTTTCCTTCTTAGCTCACTGGCTCCCAAGTTGAGGATTTGATCATTGTTGTTTCCAGAATAATTTGGGAAGCTTAGTAGAGCATGTAGTTTCTGACATGGCATTTTGAAAGCATCACATCATATGAATACTTTGGAACTCTGAACCATAAATATGGTACTTACTTACGGTTCTTACTTTTATAAAAAATGCACAGTAGAGACCTTGATGGACATTGTCTGTGTCATGCTTGACACGAAAATCAAGTAGATGCTTATTTGTTTTTTCTCTGGAAACGTAAGAGCTTTCAAACCTGCAAACTTATGCTCTCAGTATGGACTATCTCTGCTAGCTGTTCACTCTCAGAAATTAAAAAACTTGTAACCTTGCAGAGTAGAAGGGAAATTCATGAGAAAATGATAGAGAGATGATAAACATTAATGGGATTCCCTGTGATGCATCTCATTGCTGCCAAAGGTGCCGACAATAGCAGCATTTTAATTCCAGGAGAATGAGTTCAGGGACATTCATCATTGTCTTGTTGCTTGTGGTCTTCTCTTTTCTCAACCAGTTTCCCCAGTCTCCAACAAGATTTCTTAAAGCTGAAGAGAAAGTCATGACTGCTTTCAGAGATGCAAATTGGCTGTGATAGAGCTGGCAATACCCTCTATCCATTGAAACTTCAGCAGCTGGTGCTTGCTTCACAGCCTAGTTATATGTCAACAGGCAAAAGTAGTTCCACATTCTTTACAGAAACATTGGTTATCCACATGGTCATTATTACTGGTCCAGCTTAGCCAGAACTACACAGAGTTATGACCAAGTGGATGATCCTAAGGTTTGTGCAACACATAGCCCAGTGTTGGACAGACTGCTGCAGTGGGCAGGGAGGTATCTGCCCTCCATCCAGCCTTTTCTGTGTGAGAACACAGAGGAGATTTGTCATTTGCTATTCAAGCTGTGTCTGGGACTGCAGATCCTGGAGCAGAAGTCTTCATCTTTCCCTTCAGTTCCATCAGTGTCCACTTCCATTGCACAACCTCTCTCTACCTCTGCTCCTGATGCTGTGGTTGCTCATGGCCTTGATGCAGAGTTATCCACCAGCAAGGAACATGCCTTGCCCACAAAATCTTGAAATTCCTTGGAGTTTGTTTGTTTGTTTCTGGGGTTTTTTTTCAGAATGCTGAAATGCATGCATAGCTGTGACCTGTTTTCTATTCAGTGTCACCCTTTGCTGAGTTGTTGCCTACACTGAGCCTGACTTTATTTACATTGTCCTGTTCTCTTTGAATGCCCTGTTCTCTTTGAATGATTCTCTTTTTGAGTGTCTTGTCCTGCATAGTTAAGTACCAGTGTTAATAACCAAATCAGAATGCAGCTGATTTTTCAGCTCCTGGGCAGTCAATCGAGCTGAGTTAAGAAAGCACACCACCAAAAAAAAAAAAATACCTCAAACCTATACATTGTAAATGGAATTAATTCTATCTGGAAGTCACTCAGATGTAAAAGATGCAAAATTTGAATGTGGTTTCAACAAGCCACTTTCCAAAACAAATTTCATTTTAAAGCCTCAGAATGGTACACATGTTTGTTAAAAGCCAGCAAGTATAAATATTTCTTTAAAATTAACAAGGAAAAACCAACTATTTCTGGTTATTCAGAGAAAGGAGCAGAATTTATAAATCCCTGCTCTGTACTAAAACAGACCTCATGAAAGTGTTTGAGTTGCTAAGAAAATTATTAAAAATTAAGAAAATGCTGCAAGCAAAATTGTCTTCACTATTTGACTCCTCATAACTGTGTACTCTTGAAGTACACCACAATATGTATGTATTTTCAGAAATAGCACTGCATCATTACAGTGAAATGAATGTTGGTACAGGTGAGGAGCCTTCACTTAGGTTTCACTAAAGACTTCCAACAAAGACAGGCAGTTTTTAACTGATACTTAGTTTCCCTGCAGGAAGTACACTTACCTTTGTGGTGTGGTCGCTGTACTCTACAATGGCTTTTCAGTGGGTTGGATTTTTTTTCCTTGTTTTATTCTGCAGCTAGTCTTCACACTGAGCTGAGGAAGGGTAGCATGTAATTTAATATAATGATGGTTATTGCAGAGGTAATTGTTGCATGGCTGATATTAAAGGGACACTTTGCAGCTGATGAGCACTTCCCATTTCAAAGCTAAAAAACCCTCAACACAAACACACAAAGAAAGAGAAACTGCATCATTTAGATCTTTTTTTCAGAGAGCATTAGAGTATTCTCCAGTATGAGGAATATTCATTAGCTGTCCTTGTATGTGATTTGCAGGCATAAGCAACAAAGGAAAATAAGACAAAGCCACAAATGCTGTGATTGAAGATCCTATGTTACTGGCATAGTAACCACTTCTTGAAGTTTGGGAATAAATGAGTAGATATTTTTAGACATTTTTTTTTCATAATGGAGACATGTACCATAATTAACATTTTCCTTTTTGTGATTATTGTTCATAATCCTACTTGTGTGCTGGCTGGTCTGTACGTCCCTTTGTGAGAGTATGCTCTGCTCTTGGATTAATAATTGGAGTTTAGCTGTATTCTGCTCTTCAGTTTGGACTAAGGTGTGTTCTGTTCATATGTGCATTGCTTGACTTGTAAGGCAGCTGTCTTAGAGGGGAGATGTGAGCTGGGAAGAACAGCTTCTAGATTCTTGGCAAAGCCTTCTAGATTTCCAAAAAACCTGCAAGGCTGATTTGGTTAACATGCAAACTACAGAAGGTGATCTCAGGGACACAACCTTTCAAAAGCAGAGCAGAAGAGAGCAGAACTGCTGTGATGTTCATATACACTTTAATGGTTTTGATAAGCTGGAACAATCTGTTGCCTGCTTGCAGAGCCAGGTCATGAATTCCCTATCATGTAAATCTCTTCTGAGACTGGGAAGCTTAGTAGAGCTAAGCTTCAGCCTCTTCAGCTCCTGGGGCTGACTACAAGTCCACAACATTTTCTGTAAGAAGTCTAAATTCAAAACAATGGACAATATAAAATTATTTCGATTTTAGAACTTCTAGGGGAGTTTAGGTTATCAGAATGTATAAGATGGCAGTATTTCTCTTTACTTACCACCTAGATACTCTCCTGTGTAAGAATTGCCAGTTTTCAGTTGCCAAGTTATAATCCAGATTAGAATGAATTTTAGTAACAGCTAAAATGATTCTTAAACACAGCTTGTGTGTACACCCTTTTGAGACACACCAAGGACTTGTGTAAATGTTTTCTGTAAAGGTAAAGTATTCAGGTCAAGTATGTAGTATGCTCCTGCTGTCTTAAATTTAGGAATTTTCCTACATTTCAGCACTGCCTCTCTCAGTGAGTCAGGTTTAGAAATGAGACTGATAGCCAACTGGCTTTTCTTTTAAGAAGATTCAGAATGCTTGAACAAACAAGTTGTGAAAGGTTCCAAAGGGAAATTGCCCAGACTGGAGCTTGTCTGAGGAGAGTTTGTCATCAAGGGGAATTCTTTGACGTCTAAGAAATCTTTCACCAGCAGTAGACGTCCCTTACATAGAAAAAACACTGCCAAGCACTTATGGAAATATTTGAACTGGAAATGACTAACTAATTGATTACTGGGCCTTTTCTACCATAGCCTTTTTTTTTTTCCTTCTTCATCTTCTTTTCACTTGTTTGTTTGTTTGTTTGTTTTTTCTTTTTCTTTTTAAATCATGCAGTTAAGAAACCAAAGGCGTTCCTGGCCGGGATGGTTTCCTCCATTGACTGCGTTTTCCCATTTTCTCCTTGTTTCCACTGGCCCCACTGGGACAGAAAATTCTGCTGCACCTTGCTCAAGACTCATCTCCTTTAGCAGCTCACATTGAGAGTTTCACTATTCATTTGCAGACCCTTGATCAACCACTGGTTGTCAACAGAGGCAGGAGGCTAGAAAGCCCTACAAGCCCTTGGTGTCTGAGAGCAGCCAGAGGAACTGCTTCACTGGGAGGGACAGAGAGGTCAGTTCAGTCTTCTGGAACTGAGGGCTGTGGTTTCAAACCTCCTTTTAAATGAATTGTCAGTGTAGGGATGTTGTGTGAAGGGTGTCAGCAAGCAGCACTAGTTCTCATATCTCATTGCAAGGGCTATGACATTGTGTGCTTTTGAAATGAAGTATTTATCCTGTTCTGGAAGAGAATTCTAGGCTGCAAACCATAAGTGGAGATATACTTCCTTGTGGCCCTGTGTTAGGCTTTTGTGTTACTGAGGGGCTCAGCATTTCTCATTGCTTTGTTTCTCGCTCAGTCTGCCAGCTGCTGTGGACCATGCTCTCAGAAGTCTCATTCACCCTGTGCACAGCAAAGAGGGAGCCTCAGCCTTCAGGAAAGCATCTGGAGGCCCCATGAAAATCCAGTCTTTGAAGTCTCCCATGTTGTACTTACCACTTTTCATTTGTTCAGACCTCTGTGGAAGCTTCAGCTGTTTGAAGGACTCTTCTTTTTTTCTTTTTTAGCACACAGCACAACACCTTTCATCAGCATCTTTTCCTTGGAGTGTTGTTTGCATTTGCCTGTTTCTCTCCAGAGCTTGCTTACTTCTGAAGCCTGAAGTGCTCTGCTTGCAGTATTGGAGTAAGTCTCCCGCTCTGGGTCAATTCCAAGATACAGAACAAGTCTTTTCTCATTTTTTACCTTTGCTACCTTGTCAGGCTACAGCATTTCTTGCAAGATGACACATCAGAGTAGATAGGTGACAGCTCCCCTGACTTCTCAGGGGGTTTCCCTTCAGCTTCCTGAGCCTCAGGAGAAATTAGCTTTTCAAAGCTCCTCTCAGCACCCTCTGAGGCTGTATCAGAATTTTACTCTACAGCTTGTATTTCTTGCTTGAGTGCTTCAAGCTGCTAGTCATTTCTTCCTCTAGTAAGATCACTTATTTTTGTCATGCTTGACAAGAAGCTTGGAATTGTCTTCTCTTGAAATTGTCTTATCTTGATGAATATATTTAGCTTGCATGAGCCTCAAGTGCTCTGTCTGTCAGGCAATTTAATGCTTAATCCTCTAGTTCCCCTTTAAATGGCACACATCTCTGTCTCAAAGAGCATCTGGAGAAGAGAAAAATTTCCTTGCAGGCATTTTGTGGTCTTGACAATTTGACAGGCATTAAGGGATTGCAAGGGCTGCCTGTGAGAATCTACTGGGACAACATATGACTGCTTTCCATTGCCATAGTGCTCAACACCATCCTTCTCTCTTTCCTTAGCATCTTCAACCTTGAGATCCAGTGGGAGGTTATAAAGGAGAAATTAACTTAGATGAAAATCACAATGCAGTGTCTGAGCATTATCAGACATTGAACAGGTTACTTTCCTTTATCTGGAAGGAACGGCTTAAGTAAAGTGAGTATTCATATGTGTGAAACAGACAGGCAAGATGAACTTTATTGCCATGAAATATTACCAAGGCACCTGCCCCATACAGTTTTTCTGATGTTGCTGGCAGGTGGTCTTGTGGGAGAGCTTTGCTGAGCTTCTCTGTCTGCAAGGAGGCATCTCAAAAGGGCTACAATGGAGGGTTGAGGACAGTTTGTAGTATTTTAAACTCAGTTCCAAACTGAAGTATTTTAATGTAAGCTTACTTAAAAGCAGTAGTACCAGTCAGGAAGAATTTCACAAGCTGAACATATATTTTTCTGTTTGACTTCCCATGTGTAGGTTGCAGTATTTACTGATGTTCAGTGATGGTACCAGAGCCCTATTTTGGTTTTTATCACAGAATTTGCATTTTATGGTCACAAAAGGTGAAACTTGGAGGGAGACTTTTTACAAGGACATGTTGTGACAGAACAAGGTTTCAAACTGAAAGAGGTTATGTTTAGATTAAGTATTAGGGAGAAATTCTTACTAAGAGTGATGAGGCAATGGAACAGGTTGCCCAGAGGTGTTGGGGATTCTTCATTCCTGGAAGTGTTCAAGGCCAGATTAGATGGGGCTTTGAGCAACCTGGTGTACTTAAAGATGCCCCTGTCCATGGCAGGGGGATTGGAACTTTATAGTCTTTATGGTCCCTTCCAACCCAAACCATTGTATGATTCTAACTAGACTAGCCACTTTCACTTTCCTTTTTAGGTGTTATTTTTAAAGTGTTTCACTTTCTGGCTCCCCTCCATTTGACCTGTGGTGTAATGTTTGGACTCGAGATGCTTCTGGGGAAACATTAAATCCAAACAAACTCCTTTCCACCCTGTTTTTCATGAAATATTTCTTGAATGGTCACTAAAGTTCTATTTTTCCATTACATTCTCTATTAAACACAGACACGCACTAGAGATCTCATGGTTAATAACTTTCCCAAACTAAAGCAATTTTAAATGCTTCTTTGTTTGTTGTATTTTGGAAGGCAGTTAGAAACACTGCGGTGCTTACTTGTTTTGTTTGTTTAATTTTTCTTTGTTTTGGGAATTTGGGGGAGGACTGTGATTTTTTGGCTTTGCTTTGTTTTTCCTGAAGATGAGATGGAAGAAGTGAGGAATTGGAAACACTGGAAATCCTTGGCAGAATAAATTTTTCCCCTTGGTAGTATGTCTGGAAATGAGAAGAGACAAGTTGTTAAAGGGTTGGGGTGTTATACTGAGATTTATGGAAACTTTCAGCAGTGACAATGCCTTCAATCGTACCTAAGGACATATGAGTTCCTCCTTTCTCAGCAGGCTGATGTGTTAGGTGTTCCTGCAGCCATACAGACCATACAGATGCCACACAGGCAAGCTCTGGGACCATTTTGAAGATATATCTTTACTTTTGTAGGGAGTGCAGCAAAAGCAGAATGAAATATTTAGATCTCACTATCAGGAATTTAATAAATTAGCCCTCGATTACTGATTCTTCACTAGATATGTTCCAGTAAAGAAGCAATGAAGGTCAGGAATGGAAGAGGAGAGAGGACTAAATGATATGGGTGGAATTGATGTGAAGATTTGCTGTGGCTGTGATCTGCCTGAACCTTTGCTGAAGCCTGGCTTCCCAAGAAGTTGCATTATTTCTCTGTCTTGCTTTATCCATGCTTTATTAATTTATTTCATGTCTCATAAAATCATCAACTCAGGATGCTATAAAATCTCTGCTTGCTTTGCCCATGTCTAACATATCTATCATTTTACTCCCCACACTCCACACCTGGGATAACATGACAAGGGGTCTCCTCATGTCTTCACAGGCTGCCTTTGTGTCAGGGTCCTTAAATCAAACAGTTTGCTTTCTATCCTATTGTTGGATAAAATATGCATTTCATATGTTGCTTTGGTAGTGCAAGCATCTTATGAGACATTCTTCCTGCTGGACTGTTTTTTCAACAATATCTGGTTTGAGTTGATGAATCTGAGAACTATAATCTGTATTTTTATTATGAGCTTCTTGGCACTGATGTGCAATAAATTTACTTTGTTACCCCATCCAAGAGAAATACTGCTAAGTTGAGGGTCATGAATGTTTCATATCAATATCCTGTCTCTAATAAATCCTAGTAACTTCTGCAAAAAATCTGTCTTCTTTTTGTTTTGGGATATTCAGGAAGAAAAATATGGAAAAATTAAATATGTTAGTCTGAGACTTCCTAGCTTTTCAGTGCCTCTGTCTCCTTTGTCCTCCTAGTAGATATCTCCAGGATGTTCTAACTCATCCTGGCTGGAGCTGAGCCCAGGGACAGAATGGGGTTGGTCCATCCATACTTACTGGGACTCACTTTCCAAAATGTTTTCCCTTCTAGCATTTTAAAACTTCTGCCCTCTGAATCCTAAATTCTTTATATATAAGAGCTTCAAACCCAGTCAAATATTTTCTCTCCATGGCAGTGGCAAGCAAAAGACAGTATGAGACTGGTAGGCTTGTGGAGTAGTGGCAGAAAACCTACGTGATGGGAACCATGTGGTGTGCCTGGCATGTGGCACATGATGAAGCCTGCAGGCACTGCTGGTGGGAGTAGTAAAAAGACTTTCTCAGCATAACATTGCCTGGTCCTTAGACTCTGCTAGTATTCCTGACTTTCCAACAGGCTGACATCTATGCTGGCAGCTTGTTCTGATTTACTTTGTTGGGGGTGGACAAACAACCCTCAGGGTGAGCTGATGACTTTGTAGTGTGTTCACCTAAAGTGAAAGAAAGTAGATGACATAAGAATGTATTAAGACTGTATGGTTTTATTCTGCTCAGTTTCAGGAGATGATCCATGGGGCCCCTGCTGGTACAAAAACCTGGTACAGGGGAAGGTTACATCTTGCTGTACATCAATAGGTGTAACACCACCTGTTATCCACACCTAAAACTCAAGCTATGTTCTCATAACAAATGAAAGCTATGGCACAGTACTTTCCAAAATGAGCTGTGATACCAAGATTTCAGTTTACTTTGGAAGATGGTACCAGGATGTAATTTCGTAGGTGGGTTTTATGGATTGTTGTAACTTGTCAAAACATACTTCAATCAGTCAGATTACTGGAATTCCCTGGGGGAAAGCAGCCTTCAGAGGAATTAAAAACATAGTGTAGCAGCACAAATAGTTTTCTTGCCTGTTGCATAATAGGGCAACTTGCTTGGTTATTCCATGGTTGGTCCTTTCCATGCTGAAAGAAGTATTTGGAAACAATAGTATAGACTGCACTTAATGGCCTGATCTTTTTTATGAAATCATGTTTCCAAGTGAGGGAAGAAACCAAATGAAGGTGAGCATTGGGAATTTCCTAATCATCTTGTACCCTGAAGAAAAGGTTTACTGTTTATGTGGAAGACAGGTGGCATGATTTTACAATTACAGCATATGACAAAGGCTCCATAAATCTTGAGTTTTTAGTTCCACCACAGATCTGTCTACCATTCCCTCCTCTCCCTGCCCTCTCTCCTTTCTTAAAATTGGTCTAGGAGGACCTTGGATTCTTGTAAGGAAGGAATCACGTTGTCTGATGTTGCAGAATATCAGGACCCATTGGTTTTGTTCTGCAACACACCTAGATTTCCTGCCACGAACAACAGTAGGGTGGATCTAGAATCAGACCATTGTGTGGGTGGGGATGCAGGACACTTCATGTGCTGTATGAATAAAGAGATTACATGTTAGTATTGCTTCAGACAGAAAATGTCTACAGTGTTCATAAACTACTCTTTGCTTTGGGAAATGGGACTGACACCAGATATTAAAACCTGAAGCTCATGACTTTATTGCTTGTGGTTTGGTTTGCTTTTCAGCTCACAGAGCAATACTTTCTTGCTCTAAATACAGCTTATCACACCAAAAATCAGTGCTGCTATTGCAGCTGCAGTGACAGCCCCTGCTTTGAATGAGATATTCCATGTGGAAAGCAGCAATTCCACATAGCACAGCTCAAGGCTCACTGAAGCTAAGGAGGACTGCTGGCTTGGCTGATGCATGCTTCGTGATGCTTAATTTGGGCTGACACCATAACATCTGACCCAGTGGTGCTTTATTGCTGGTGTAGGGTTGCTGTGTTCCAGCTCCAGTTGCTGGATGAACATTTGCTGTTGGTCTGCTGAGAGGTGCATGTGTATACACGCAGTTGGGGTGTTCCTTCCGCTATTTCTAGGAGCAAGCAAACACAGAGGTATGGAGGAGAGAGGATGCTGGTTCTTTATCCCCAGAACTCATCATGTTTCCAAGAGCTGTATTTGTGTTGGTTTGTCTGGAACTTGTACCAATGAGGTCACAAGGCTGGATTTCCACTTGTTTCATGTTTTGTAGGTAGTGGTTGAGTTTCAGGAGTTTCACCTTGCTGCTGGGTCAGGGTGGCATGGAGTTACATCTTGCTGTGCTAGTGAGCCCTGCTGTGCTGTCAGAAAGAGGGATACGCAAAGAAAGCTGTGCTGCCCTGTGGTCACAGCACAAACTTGGACACTGCTGGAAGGGTCCCAGTCAGTTAACAACCTAGCCTTATAGGACATTCCTGGATGAAAATATATGAAGAAGTCACGGCTGATGAAGGAATAAACTAAATAAGTATGTGTTTCTGTCACTGTTTTTTCTGGAACAGTCTTGCCTAATGTACTTGCTATTGCAAATGAGATTTGGGCTTGTTTCTGTGTCAAAAGCTTTATTTTCATGGGAAATGTGGTACAGCTAGAGTGATGGGTTGCCTTCTACACCTGGTAATGCAGGCTCTGTACTGAGTTTTTGCCTGGGAATTCAAATTTTCATGGTAGTCTCAAAAAGCCCCCAGCAAAACAACCCTTCAACACCACCAGCACCAGTTAGAGCAGGAAGATGGTTGTAGGTAGTTAATTAAAAATTGTGTCATGTTAATTATATAGTCTGGCTAGGTATATTCTCCTGTAATATCAAAAATAATACTTTGATGGAGGAAATTAGGGAGATGGCTATTTTTGCATTGGTAAAGAGAGCAGCAGTCTGAAAACAGCTGGGGGCTGGTTTGGCAGCAAAATCTTAAACCAGCAGCCATCGTGCTTTGCCATCTGCTCAGACAAAGCGCACGTGAAACCAGGCTGACTCCTGAGTTGTCACCAAGCCAGGGTGTGGTACGTATACACTCTGTCTTTGTCAGTGACTGAAGGGTCCCAAACCTGCTCAGAGCCCTGCCCATCAATGCCATTGGAAAATCAGTGGCCTCAGCACCTTTTTCTTACCAGCTGCACCCATCTGTGATGCTCTCTCCATGCATGGTAAGCCCCTGCAGCTTTTGGCTGCTCCAGTCCTCTCTTTGCTCACCAGTGCTTTCCTCCCTCCTTCTCAAACGTGTAGAGGCAGTGGGAATTAACACTGGGAGGTGCAGAGAGCCAACTGGCAGAAGGAAAGCCTGACAAGCTGTGCACCTACTCTGGGATATAGGGTTTGATTTATACAACTGAAACCCTGAAAAGAGGTTTGAAAAGATATAGCTCAAGAGAAAAATTCAAGCTGGAATCTGTGCTCAGTGAAACAGAGCTACCAGGTCTCTGCTACCTTCCACACAAAATGACAGTATTAACTGGACCCTTATTTAAGAAAATTTTAAATTTAAAATATGGCTTCTGAACCTTACTGGGCCAAAACAAAACAAAACAAAAAAGCAACCAAACAAAACAAACCAGTAAAAGCTCCCTCTTGGTGGAAAATTTTTGTGGGTTTTTTCCAACAGAAGCTGAGGAAAGCATTATTCTCTGTGTCACTCTCCTTCCTGCGCTCAAAAAAAAATGGGGAAGGAGAGAAAAAGTTGGGAAAGGAAGAGAAAAAGAAAAAACCAAATGCATTTTTTAAAAGTAGGTGGAGATTTTTGTCATGGAAAACTTGCAACATTTGACAGACCTATCCAGCAGGAGGGCTGCATGCCTGCCCAGCATGGGCTGGGGAACAGACCAGTTGCCTTTCTCTGGTGGGCAGATGTGGTGGTAGCACATTGTCCCAGCTCCAGAATCCTCCAGCAAATGCAACATGAGACAGGGAAGAGAAGAGAGATTGAGAAGGTGGCAGACCGTGGGAATAGACTAAGTCAGTGCTAAGAGTAAGAGGCCAAAAAGCAATCTACACTGTGAACTGTCCTGGAAAAACTATCACTTTGTGTAAATGCAGACATCAGAATTTGATTCAAAGGTATGTTTTTCCATATTAAACCCAATGCCTTAAAATTCCATGTGATTCAGCTGGCAGAGTAGAGGTAAGGTGCAGATGTGTACCTATTTGTTTCCATAACATTTCAGCCTTTCTAGCTCAAATAGAAAATGACCCCTTTGGTTGTCTGCTCTCTTTTTTTATCAGTACCTTAGTGGATTTCTGTATTTCAGTATGCTCAGTTCCTTACTCAAGATTATTTGGGACAATCTATCATTTACCCTTCTGGGACCTGGTCGATTAAGTCTTTGATTAAAACTGCAGGGGTGAAGCAGGGCTCCATCAGCATCTGAAGATGGGCACCTTTCAAAGCTGTGGTCATGAGCAGGAAGTCCAGGATAGATGAGCTGCTGGGCTGTTGGCTCCTCTGGTGCTCTTCCTTTTTCACCTGTGCAGGCCCAGCTCTTTGGAGTTATTTGAACATAATCATGGCAAACTCTGTGTACATAACCTAATACATACAAAGCCTTTTTCACAACCCACACCTGAGGCTGCAAACTCCCCTCCCTAAGTGTTTGTGTTTAGCAGAACACCTCCCCTCCCAGTCACACGGGGAGCATGCAGACAGTACAGTGTGGAAGCCATAAAAGACAGTAGTTCACATACAAGAAAGGCTAGGAGGCTGATATTTCAGGGTTCCTGGAAAGCCTGGGATGCTGTATAAATGAGGTCATATCTAAAACATCTTCAAATATGTTTCTAAAGCAAATGTTGCACAATTAAGTTAAGGCTGCAGGGAATTAAAAAGTAGAGATGGATTTGTTTTTCTGTTGACCAGCACAAAGACGTTATATTTAATGATTCCCATAGAAAAGTGTGGACTTCAAAATTTAAGCCACAGCTGTGTTGTAAAAGTATGTTGGATTGGGACATACAGAGCTGTAGATCACTGTGTAAAACCTGAGTTCTCACTTTCTAGCAGAGATATGTATTTTCCTGGGCTTTCTGGTTTGGTCTAATGTGGACATTCATGCAGTAATTATCTTTTTTCTCAGGGTCAGAGACTGATAACACTAAAGCTGTGCTGCAGATTGCTTCAGCTGCCTCCTGCTGTCCCTGCATGTAGCTCTGATCTTACTTGATAGATATTCTCAAGCTGTGTTCCTCAGGGTCTTTAAAAGAATATTCTGTGGGTTTACAGAGCTACAATTCTTTTTTTTAGTTGTGTCTCTGAGACATTTTTCTGTGTTGCTTGAATTTCCTTCACCAAGCTTTTGTTCAGCTGTTCCAAACAGACTTGCTCCCTGTAAAATCTGTGTTCCTGCCTTACTTACAGACACAGGCATCTTTGGTTGACTGTGTTTCTCTACTTTCATGTGGAAATACTTGCATGACACAAAGAACCGTATTAAAAATGGCTTCTACTTTCCTTGCTTGATTTACAGAGGGGGTCTGTTGAGTCTCTTTGTCAAATGCTTTAGACCTGGATTGTTTAAAAAGGAGGCTTGTTTTGTGGCTTCTTGAGGTGATCTAAGGATACTTGTCCCAAGTCTCGCAATCTGCCTGCACAGAGCTTCCTGAAAACAGTAAGGCTTTTACAGTTTTCAGCTTGACTATTCCCATTTACTTGGCAATTTTGGACATGAAAACCTTTATACCTGTATAAATGCCAAGATGCCTCAAGCAAGGATTTTTCGTGGGGTGCCTGAAGTTCTTAAATGTCTCAAATACAGTATAAATATCACTATGTAATGCCTAGTAAATAGCTTGTCTTGAAAAGCCTGAGTTGTAGCAGTACCTTCATGTTCTTGTCAACCTCTTTTCAGTAGATAAGAAACCCCCATTTTCAATCAACAAGACTGAATAAAGATACTTAAATAGGTCAGTCTTGTGGCTTTAGCATTCAACTCCTAGGCTCTGTAACAGGCTTAGAAAGCTCAAATCTCGTAAGATGAGAGAACACCAAAGAATTGCAGCCAAATTTTCATCTGTCTTCTGCACTTGGTGCTTGTAAACTTGCACATGAACCCTCTGTCATGAGGATATTTCCACACACTAAAGTGCAAGTGGAAGGCCCAGTTAGATGGGTGGGCACTGTGTGGTTTATACACAGCACGGCTGGTTTTTCATATGAGGGAAGGAAGGAGGGAAGGAGGGAAAGCAAGGAAGGAAGGGAAGGAAGGGAAGGAAGGGAAGGAAGGGAGGGAGCGAGGGAGGGAGGGAGGGAGGGAGGGGAGGAAGGAAGGAAGGAAGGAAGGAAGGAAGGAAGGAAGGAAGGAAGGAAGGAAGGAAGGAAGGAAGGAAGGAAGGAAGGAAGGAAGGAAGGAAGGAAGGAAGGAAGGAAGGAAGGAAGGAAGGAAGGAAGGAAGGAAGGAAGGAAGGAAGGAAGGAAGGAAGGAAGGAAGGAAGGAAGGAAGGAAGGAAGGAAGGAAGGAAGGAAGGAAGGAAGGAAGGAAGGAAGGAAGGAAGGAAGGAAGGAAGGAAGGAAGTTTACAGTTCTGGTGCTAAAATTTTCAATATTATGAAACAAAGCATCTTGATTTCATTGTTTCTGATTTTGTAGAACTTAAAAGATGTTTGCTTAAGCAAAGAAAAAAATCCTTTTTTAAGACTGGCTTTCCATTGTTACCTCTAAGAGGTTCCTGTGATGTCAGTTGTCAAGGAAATAACAGCCCTGCTGTCTTGTTTGTAGCAGGATTTCAGGTTTAGTTCCTTCAGGGACACAAACATCACTTGTATTTCTGCATGTCTGGGACAGAAGAGATTTGTCTAGTTTTTAGTTCTGCCTTTTTGTTTTGTTTCAGCCTTACTTAGATTAGACATAACTGTGCAAAAATCCCAAACCAAGTAAAACAAATCTTTTATGGTCTGCCGATCTTCCAGCCTTTTCATTCTGGTGTTAAAACATTTTTATTTCTGATTTCTTAGGTACAAAAGCCAAAATGATTGACATTTCAATTCTGGATCAAAGTCTGGCAGCTAGTAGACTACAGAACTATGAGGGAAAATGTTCTCTTTGCATGAGACATGAAAATTAATTGTTTAAGCAAAATATTTTTTCAGATGTTTAGGTTTTGCATATGAATCATCCCACTAATACTAGCATAAATCTTCTACAAATAGCCTAAGTAATGCAAATATTTGCCAATACCTTGTTTAATTTTGAACTTACTTCAGTTCCTTTGGCAAAGTGCTATTCCTGAGTGAGTAGAAAAGTAATTGGGTCCTCAGCCCTCGAGTGCATGGTTGCAGCTGTGAGTCATCTCCTTACTTTCCATGCTGTCTTGGGATCTCTAATGACTGCAGAGGATCAGCGTGCTGTGTCACCCGGCACCAGCCATGTCACAGGGCAGCCACGAGCCTGCAGCTGAGCACATGGTGCAGGATGTTATGTCACTGCTGACTCAAGGGGGGAAAGAAGTACTCATCCAGTCCCTGCTGGCGTAAAGTGCTCTCTGAGTTAGGACCTCGCTTTCGGAAATTACTTCACCCACGCTCCTGTTTTCACCCTTTTCGTACCAGGGTCAAGTGACAGATCCATGACCTGAATTTGTGGAAATGGAATTTTAAAAAAGGAATGAATTTGACTTGCACATATCTAAGACTTTTATGTATTCTAATTAAGATTTTGAAAAATTAGGGGGATTTGTGTATACATATATACATACATACATACTACATACATATATATATATATATGTGAATGTATGTGCATGCACACAAATACATTCTAACATTTGCTTTACAGAGAACTAAAAGTCTTGTGGCTGTGACCTTCTAAAATTACAGCCCTGTTGGATAGCTAAAATTGCTGTTGGACAGTATGGATCTGTGAAACCAGCCATGAGATTCCAAATCGATTTCTTGCGTATCTTCAACTGACTTGGCACTTGAGAGGGCTGGTTGTGATGCTAAGCCTCCCATTCCTCTGAAAATGGAGAGAAGCGGGTGATGCCACCTCAAGCGCTCTTTCCTGACACTCGTGGAAAGCTCTGTCTTCTGACTCAGGCTGTTGATTGCATTTGGCAAACCAGGCATAGCAACTGATGGTAGCTGAGCATTGTATTTTAACACTACTCCCGTTTTTTTCCTGTGGATTTTGAAATGTTAAAAAGCCTACTCAAGTTCGTAAGCATTTAGAGCACTGATAAAAAAATGGAAGAAAAAAGAAACCAGCAGGGGTCTACGTGCATGTTGCTTATGGCATTTTGTGCAGTCTTTTACACCTATGCAAAATGTCTTTAAAAAGATACTAAACAAACCTGTTGCACTTTGTTTATTTGCTTTGCATGGATGTAAGTGATTAAATAAAATGCCAGGCAGTGGAGGATTCAGCAGAATGATAGTACTGTTTTAGCTTGCTCTGCGTGGCTTGTTCTATTAATACACGTTTGTGGTCAGGAAGGAACGCAGTCTCACTTCACTATAATATGTGCAGTATTAATTTTGGTTTGACACCTGCCAGGCAAAGATTCTCACCAGCCAAAGGCATTCTTCACAACCAGGCTCCATCTGTTGTGCAGATCTTTGATTTTGATATTTCTAATGACTTGAGCCAAAGCAAAAAAGAAGAGCCAACTTGAAGGAAAAAAAAAATCTTGAGGAGGAATGAATAGTTCTATCAAGGCTAAATATAATGGCTTATTGTCACATTTGGTTTAAGTCCTGCGAGGGAAACATGTGTGATTAGTTTTGTTTTAGAAGAAAACAGTCCCTCATACTAGCAGTGTCATTGTTGTTGTTGTTGAATGAAAGGAATATTGATAGTTGAAGTTCAAACATGTGATTTTATTGCTGAAATGCTGTAGTCTTTAGAAAGACTTCTTGATAGGAAGGCCCTAGTAAAAAAAGTTTACTCACTTATTGTACTCAGCAGATTAAAAGCCTAAGGAGTCTTTGATTCTTGCGTGCAAAGGAGCAGCAGGATTAACACTTGCCTCAGCTCTTTGAAAGACAGCTCAGGCTTTTTGAAATAAGCATTCAAGTAATGTCTGTCAAAAGAAGATAGCTTCCAATCCCTTGACAAAAGTTGCATGATGATTTTGTCACCTCATTGACAAAACAATCATTAATTGCTCCAGTTAGCTTTGTTTTTCACTTAGAGTGGTGAATTAATCTGTCAGAGCTGCCCAACCCACAAGGGTAAACATTTGCCTCCTATGATACCATGAAACATCTACAACAAATATGAATGTATTTTAGGATCATCACAACTTCATACAATCACCTGCTGACCATTTATTTTTATTTGTGATAATGTGGAGAAAAACCAACTTGACTAAGAAATTATGGTTCTGTGAACTTCATATCTGTAATTGATGATTGAAAGTTCTGTATTATCAAGCACCATTCAATTTACTAGGAATTGCAGAACATTGAAAACTATATAGAAATGCAGTGACATACTTCAGAATTTGATTTTTTTCAGCATTATTTGTAGGGTTGTCTGTTGCTTTAACTGCTGGCCTGTAAAACAAAACCTCTCATTTCTACTCTTTCAGACTATCAAGTGTCTTTGTGCTGTCTAGTAGTTCCTGAAAGCTTGAAGTTCCTGAAAGTCTGCTTATATTAAGCAGACTTTCAATGCCATGGAAATTGAAACTAAGGAAGATGGAGTTGAATGTCTATGGGTAAGAATTAAGGGGAAGGCCAACAAGGCTGACACCTTACTGGGAGTCTGTTATCATCCACCCAACCAGGAAGAAGAGGTAGATGACTTATTCTATAAGCAGCTAGATAATGTTTCAAGATCATCAGCCCTTGTTCTTGTGGGTGACTTCAACCTACCAGACATCTGCTGGGAACTTAATACAGCAATAAAGAGGCAGTCCAGGAAATTCTTGGAACGTATGGAGGACAGCTCTTTGTCACAGCTGGTGGGTAAACCCACCAGGGGAGGGACTATGTTAGATCTGCTGTTTGCAAATAGAGATGGGCTGGTGGGAGATGTGGTGGTTGGAGGTCGCTTGGGGCAGAGTGATCATGAAATAATAGAGTTCTCAATATTTGGTGAAGTCAGGAGGAGCACCAGTAAGAGTCTTGCATTAGATTTCCAGAGGGCAGACTTTGGCCTGTTTAGGAGACTTATTCAGAGCGTCCCTTGGGAAGCAGCCCTTAAAAACAAAGGAGCTCAGGAAAGCTGGGCATGCCTCAAAACAGAGATCTTGAGGGCACAGGAACGGACTGTCCCTGTGTGCCGGAAGATCAGCCAATGGGGTAAACGTCCAGCCTGGCTGGGCAAGGAGGTTTTGGAGGAACTTAGAAATAAAAAGAGGATGTATCGGCATTGGAAGGAGGGTCATGTCTCTAAGGAAGTATTCAAGAAGGCTGCTAGAGTATGCAGAAAAAAAATTAGGGAGGCCAAAGCTCAGTTTGAATTTAGAATGGCGGCTTCTGTAAAGGATAATAAAAAATGTTTTTACAAATGCATTAATGCTAGAAGGAAGGGTAAGACCAGCCTTTGTTCTTTATTGGACAAGGGAGGGACCGTAGTATCTGCAGACGAGGAGAAGGCAGAAGTGCTTAACACCTACTTTGCCTCAGTTTTTAGTGAGAAGATGACGTGCCCTCAAGACACCTGCCCGCCTGGGCTGGTAGATGGTGTCAGGGAGCAGAATGGTCCCCCCATAATCCAAGAGGAGGCAGTCAAAGAACTACTGAAATGCTTGGATGTTCATAAATCTATTGGACCAGACAAGATCCACCCCAGGGTAATGAGAGAGCTGGCAAATGAGCTTGCAAAGCCACTCTCCATCATTTACCAACAGTCCTGACTCACTGGTGAGGTTCTGGATGACTGGAAGCTGGCCAATGTGATACGCATTCACAAAAAGGGTGCAAAGATCCTGGTAATTACAGACCAGTCAGCCTGACCTCAGTACCTGGCAAAATAATGGAACAGTTTATATTAAGTGCCATCACAAAGAATTTGCAGGATGGCCAGGGTATCAGACCTAGTCAGCATGGGTTTAGGAGGGGTAAGTCATGTTTAACCAACCTGGTCACCTTTTATGACCAGGTAACCCGCCTAGTGGATGCAGGAAAGGCTGTAGATGTTGTTTATTTGGATTTCAGCAAGGCCTTTGACACTGTCTCCCACAGCATACTCCTAGACAAGCTGGCAGCCCGTGGCTTGGACAGGAACACTCTTTGCTGGGTTAGGAACTGACTGCATGGCCAGGCCCAGAGAGTGGTGGTGAATGGTGCTGCATCCAGCTGGCGGCCAGTCACCAATGGTGTCCCTCAGGGTTCTGTGCTGGGGCCAGTTCTGTTTAATATTTTTATTGATGACATGGATGAGGGTTTAGAGTCTTTCATTAGCAAATTTGCAGATGACACTAAGCTGGGAGCATGTGTCGATCTATTAGGGGGACAGAGGGCTTTGCAGAGGGACTTGGAACGGTTAGATGGATGGGCAGAGTCTAATGGGATGAAGTTCAATAAGTCCAAATGCCAAGTCCTGCACTTCGGCCACAATAACCCCCTGCAACGTTATAGGCTGGGGACGGTGTGGCTGGACAGTGCTCAGGTAGAAAGGGACCTGGGGGTGCTGGTTGACAGTCGGCTGAACATGAGCCAGCAGTGTGCCCAGGTGGCCAAGAAGGCCAGTGGCATCCTGGCCAGTATCAGGAATGGTGTGGCCAGCAGGAGCAGGGAGGTCATTCTTCCCCTGTACTTGGCACTGGTGAGGCCACACCTTGAGTGCTGTGTCCAATTCTGGGCCCCTCAGTTTAGGAGGGACGTTGAGATGCTTGAGTGTGTCCAAAGAAGAGCAACGAGGCTGGTGAGGGGCTTGGAACACAAGCCGTATGAAGAACGACTGAGGGAGCTGGGGTTGTTCAACCTGGAGAAAAGGTGACTCAGAGGTGACCCTATCACTCTCTTCAGCTTCCTGAAGGGTGGCTGTGGTCAGCTGGGGGTCGGTCTCTTTCTCCGGGCAACAACAGACAGAACAAGAGGACACAGTCTCAAGCTGCACCAAGGGAGATACAGGCTAGAATTAAGGAGGAGGATTTTCGCAGAAAGAGTGGTCAAATACTGGAATCATCTTCCCAGGGAGATGGAGGAGTCACCATCCCTCGATGTGTTTAAAAAAAGACTGGATCTGGCACTTGGTGCCATGATCTAGTCAAGGTGTTAGAAGATGGGTTGGACTCGATGATCTTAAAGGTCTCTTCCAACCTAGAAATTCTGTGATTCTGTGATTCTGTGAATGTTCCACAGAACCTAACAATTCAGTAGATATTTCTTTTTTCCCTTAGTGTATTGCTGCATGCTGAACCTGTTCATGCATTTATATCAAAGGTACACTGCAAAGATGCCATCATTAGCTGTGGTTTCAATGCTTATGCATATTACTCACTTATGTAGAACAATATAGAAATTAATAGGCAATATTAAGCCAATTTTACTTCTACTTCACTGTCTAGAGCAACATCAAATGCAAGGTATAAAGCCACAGTATGATTAAATCTAATCCTGGCTGTAATGTAGGGTCATCCTGCCTGAAAAGGGAGTAAACGTTATGTTGTGTTATGTTTCTGTTTACTTTGCATAGGTGCTCTTTTCCTTGCTTGCATCTGCAGCTGCCACTTATTTATGAAATTAATTATTTGATCTCACAGTATATAGTAGTAGAGAAATACTGTGTGGGATTGTAATTAATTTATTTTCAAGGGAGACAAAATAACATCCACGCTATTAACTGCTGAAACTTCCTCCCTGCTCTTTCCAGTAAAATGTGAACAAAGATGTGAAAACCCAATCTCTTTCAGTTCCTTAAACTTGGGGATTGTTCCCTATGGCTTGAAAAGGATGGAAATTGAATAGAGAATTAATTCATTTACAGACTTCTCTGACAATCTGTTTAATATAGATTATACTGAAGATTATCAGTATAGCAGAGATCTGTAGAGGTACAAAACCTGTAGGAGAGATTAAAAAATGTTCAAGATAACTGTGTAGCTACTGAAACTGAATAGTGGGAATACAACTGAAAACTTTTGTCATGAAATCTGAATGTTTATGTTTCAGATTTTAGCAGTCTGCTTCCACATCTGCAGCTACTAGGCAATCCTTAGCAAGTGATAAAGAATACATGAATTAGCTGCTGATACTAAGCCAAAATAGAAACATTTGTGTTCTTGAAATGCCTGTAGATTTACAAAATTTTATGCTGTTTTTCTTACCCTAATACCCAAAATGTACTTAATGTCACAAAGTGTGGTGTTTTAGAGCTCACAGAGGAGAAGAGCTGCCAACAAATGAAGATATATGTACTTTTTAATTACACCACTAATGCAGAGTTCCCAGCAAGCTTTTGGCAGGAAGGAGCTGAATTTGGTACCTCGGGTGGATTGTGCTTCACTGTAGGGAAGTGCCATAGATTTGGTTACAAAAGGATCATGGTCACAATTTATTCTGCATATTGGTTGTCATATGTGTAGTAGATTCCAATTTGTTAAAAATAAGACAGAGAACTTAGTATCTTTTAATGCAAGTCATAAAAACCAGCACAATGAGGAAGAATGCAGCCAGTCTTAAAAATGTATTTCATATTTGCTTTCATTTTGATTAGTGCCTTTAGTAATTTAATTAAGATACTTGGAAATGTAAATTACCACGACAGAAGTATGCTTAAGTGTGTTTTCTGATCACTAATTGACAGAAGTTGGTTTTATTCATGCAAATTCCATATATAATATTCGTATTCATCGGATCAGAAGTTACCAAGTTACAGAAACTGAGAAGCATGACTACTCAAACAAACATAAAATTCTCCTGTCTGGCACTCCAGTCATTTATGGCTGCATGTTGGCTTATGAATTTGAATGTGATATAGGAAGAGGACAGGCATTTGCCTGCAGTTTCACCTGTTAATATAGTGTTGGGAGAGTACAGCTGAACAAAAAAGCAGCAGAGCAGCTGTACAAATGCAGACGTACTGTAACCTCCCCTCTTCTTTTCTAATAAATCAAGCCAAGCCATCCCCTGCAGTTACCCAAGAATTTCTCTTTATTCCATCCCTCTCACCAAGATCTCCACCATAATCTTGTGTTTTACTTCAATGATCTGTAGCACTTACTGGGATCCCTCAAAATGCTTCTTCTCTGCTGTCCCTTTCATCTGGCATCTCTGGCAGCTCGGGGTGGTTGCAGCTTCTAGAAATCTCCAGTCTCTCCATTAGTGGGAGATTACATAGTGTCCTTCAGTTCAGCTTCTGCGACCCCACCTTGCTGCTCATGACAGCCTGTCCCAACCTCATCTGCCAAGTGTTGTCTTTATTCATGACACATTCTCACTGTTTTTCTCACTCCAAGGGGATTTTACTCTAAAGCAAATGTACCTGTTTATGTGCACATTGTTTACTGTTGTGACATTCAGTCAGTAAATAATTTCTATAACATAGCACAGCTGCCAAAACACACAGCACACAGCCTTGGCAACCATGCCCATTCTGTACCCAGTGCTGGCTCTGTGGCTCAGGCTAGTTGAATGAGTGGGCTGGAGGGAAACAGAACCTCACACTAAATTCATTATTAGGGATGTTTTCCTTTAGCTGAAGTGCCCTACATGCCACTGATGGCATGTTAGCCATGATGATTATGAGGAGCTTCAGAGTCCCTTTTAGCTTAATTTCCCCTGTAACCAGGGCCATGCACTCCTCTGCTGTGGGGTGTTGTGTGTATTCATGCACCCCTAGTAGCCTCTGACCTCTTGTCCAACATCAAGAAGCCTGTCTGTTTGCTGTTGAGTAAAGGAGCAGTTTCATGAGTGTCTTGGGAATAGGTAAGCAGCTGGAGAAGACCTGAAGTCAGCTGTAGGATTCACATCCTGGGGGGCAACTGAGGTTTCTTTGGTTTGCTGCTTGTAGAACCTCTTAATCTAACTTCACCACTTCTCAGGGAAGAACTGTTCTCCAGATGCCAGAAAAGATGATTAAAAGGGACTCTGAAATGTTTGCTTTGAACTCTTCAGAAATCATGATGAGGATCTGATAAGAGGGTTAAGTGAACAGCCAGCGTCTTGAGCCCAGATCGCGAAGGACTCCACACACCTAGCAGGGAGATGCTGAGGCCAGATGCCTGCCCAAGCAGTTACTCCTCTTTACAGTCCAGTTATGCAGGGTCTGAAGACCAGACTCTCTGACATGTTTCTGATGTGATTATATGAAAATTAGAGCATTTTCCTAGCACTGTTCCTGCCAAGGTCTCCTGCATGCTTCGTTTCAGCATACTGCTTGATTCCCAGGAGGTTTTTATCTCAAGCAGGTGCTGTACTGGAGGCTAGGAAGCATTCTTGACCCTTCCCAGGGAAATCTTTATCTTTTTTCTGTAATGATTTACCTGGAGAAATGGACTATGTCTGTGCACCTCAGCATTAGAATGTGCAGCTCAGAGATAGCTGGATTCCCCTTTCCTCTTCCAGGGCTGCTCCTGTCTTATCCAACGAGTATGTACATGATCTTTTAGGTGGATAAAATACAGAGAAAGTGCTGGAAGCAGAGACTGGTCTGCAGAAACACCTTTCCCAACAGACAGATTTATTAGTTATTAGATAAAAGATGGGCCATAATATATCCCTAACTCTTCAGTTGTCTCCAAAACTGCCTGTGGCATTGTTCTTGTAGGATTAGGCAGCCACTTACTGAGACTTTTTCACTACTTTTGATTCAGGTGCAATTTCCATCCAAGTCCCTTTTACACAGCAGAGAATCCAAAAAGTTGAGTTTGTGTTAAAATGTAACGACTTCGCAGGGGAGAAGTCTCTCTGAAACGTCAACAAATGTTTTTGGTCATGCACAAAGAAGTCACATGTACATGGAGAAGGGTCCTTTAGCTAAAACTGTAAGGCACTTCGGGCCCCAGCAGTTCTGAGGGATCAGCTGGGTACTTCACAGGTCAACCAGAAATGCCTCAGCCCTTTTGGCTGCTGTCTCCTGTGTGGGCTTTATCTTACATCCTCCCATTTGTGCCAAGTGGGACACAGCTGACGTGACTTTGTTTTCTGTCCCCCTGATTTTTCCAGTATCTTCTTGGTGTCTCCTACTTAAAGCTGTAGAGGTTCTGAAGAAAAAGAAATGCAAAATGGTGACTGTCTGCCTTTGCCCCATGTGATCTTTGTATCTTTGTTATTTGGGTGACTCTGTTTTGTCTGGTCTATATCTGTGATACTATTTATATCCAGCTCTGTTTCCTGTCCACACTCACCAGCACCATTGTAACTCTTGGCTTGTCCAATGGCTTGGAAGTACAGATGTACACACAGGCCAGAAGTTGTCAACATCTCCTGTTTTTTAACTGGAACAATTAGGATAAAGCTTAGTGTGGATGAGCTTCCTTCAGCAGCAATGGGGAGAAGCACATTCCCTTGTGCTACAGCTTTGACTAGAAGGAGCCACAGGTCTTTCTCTGGGTCAGTTTCAACTTCACAATCAGTGTGGAGAGTGTCCTTCTCGTCTCCAGCCCTATGGAAGAGGATTTTCATGGTCCCAAGAACCAGGTGGCTGGTGGTCCCAGGAGAGCACCAGGCTGGCTCTCTCCCCAGCACAGAGCTGTTGGCTCCTCATTCCTCAGGATCTTAGTGGCTTCAGCATGAGCACGGAGACTTCAGCCTCTAAATCTCTGCAGCGTGTGGCCCTGGCACCTCGCAGCCTGGACCATACCCACAGCTGGACAGAGTGTTTCGCTTGGTGCTCTCGCTGGAGGTGACAGCAGCACAAATTGCCTTCTCCAGAGCAACCCTCAACACCCTCTGGTGGTGCTCCAAGCATCACCACTGCTTCTTCCACGTCTTCCCATTTTTACCAGTGCAGTCCTCGTTTTGCTAAGCAGAAGCGCATGCCTGACAGAAGCACGTACACCTACTCATCAGACCCACCTAGAGCAAGAAAAGCTTGACCTTTTTTTTTTTTCTTTTTTAAATGAGGTCTCAGTATCCTAAAAGTACCTTTCAAACACAACTGCAGGATCTGCATAATTGAAACTTTTGCTCTAATCTCATTACC
The DNA here is from genome assembly GCF_901933205.1 of Camarhynchus parvulus. Classification (NCBI taxonomy): domain Eukaryota; kingdom Metazoa; phylum Chordata; class Aves; order Passeriformes; family Thraupidae; genus Camarhynchus; species Camarhynchus parvulus. The sequence continues at coordinate 28,452,660 of NC_044586.1, read as the reverse complement.
TCCCTCAGGCAGTTCCTGACAAGTGGAGATTATAAATGAGAGTTTGTAGTAAACATAGCTAAAAAAAATATATCTTTATTATTTTTGCAATATATTCAAAGCAGTTTGGGCATGAGCACAGAGAACTCATTTCTATTTCACCTCAAATGCCATTATGTTTATTAAATTAGGAGTAGCGTTAATCCTAGAACATATCGAGATCTTTTTGTTATTTTGCATTTGTCATAACTGAAAGATCTCACTAAATATTTCTCTATATAAATAATATTGCCTGTCATGTAATATTTATCTCCAGTTTTCCTCAGTGTTTTTGTATCAGAACTGAAAATGAGCTATCACAGAAAATAAAATGGGACTGAAATACCAGTCCTTTGTATTAAATTTAACATTTGGCTTCTGTCCCAGAGTTTTCCACATCCATATTAGAATCAGATGGTAGTGTAAGATGAAAAGATCTCCTGGATGGGTTTTATTCTGATCCTTATTAAAGGGCTGATAACAGACTGAAGGCAAGATAGTCGTTGTAGTAAAAAAGCCTGCTTAATATCAAAGGGTGGATGGACAAGCTGACATGTATTATTGTTAGGCCTTCCTGCTTGATCATATTTCAGTATCATAAAATCATTCTGCTAGTGGATGTGACGTATGAAAACTTCAGTGTGAGAGCAAAAAGCCCAGGCTGGCAGATATTGCTGCTGTGGGTACACAGTAGCTGACCATAAACCAAAGAAAGGGTTTACTATCAAAAAGTATTGTTGGTGACAGCACAGTGGAGCTATATTTATTTCATTCTCAGCTATTTGCATTCATAAAAGACACTGCCTTGTCCTGACTTGCCTGTGAAACTGGTATCACATCTGGTGTGACAGCATAGGGCAGCCCCACAGGTATTGCTCAGCCTTCTTCAGAAGCTGTGCATCCTCTACCCTACCCACAAACCAGCACTTGCCCCAGATACCTTTGGCTATCTGGAGACAGAAAGATGAAAGAGACCTAAACACTCTTCAGAAAGCAATTTTCTCTTTACTCAAAGCAGCTTTGTATAGTTCTTGTGTATTATTTGGCTAAAATTGTACAAACATTTGCAGTCTCTGGGTCTTCTGTGCAAAAACAATTACTTTTGATAAAATGAAGGAACGGTGCTTTTTGGAGTTTCTGTTCTGCTGTAGTGGAGACTGTGAGCATGATATTGGAGCTATAAATTAGATTTTGCAAAGCAGCATTTCTGTAGGGAGCCTGCTGCTTCAGACCAACAGGCTATAATCAGCATTTTTCAAGGGGGCATTTTGCCTGTGTTTTGTTGCAGTATCTTCAGCAAGAGAAGTAGACCAGCAATTGCAGACTGCATTGACTCTTTGTTTCAGCTTTTGATCACAAAGGCTATCAAAGAACAAATATGCTTTGTAGGTATTTTATGCTGCTTTTCTAAATGCACCTTTTTAAAGACTGCCATGTGGTTTGAACTGATAGGCAGAAAAACATTTTGCTGTCACTGGCTGTTTACAGCATCAACATCAACATTTCAGCTTGTACCTAATGCTCCTTTTACAAGCAGTGGGGAGAAATGTGCACATTTAGAGTAGTTTAGTTAATTAATCTGATTATTTTAGACATCTTCTTTCCAGTGAAAGGGTTTGTATTTTAGAAGAGTCTATTTCTCTTCTCAGCAGTAATTAATCCTAGCATATTTAGTTCAAGAGGTGTTACCTGTAGTTAGGTGAGCTGGATCCCACACAGCCTGTTTCTGAATACTACTGTTTTCTCACTTGACTGCTAACACTTTTTTTATTAATACTTTTGAGGTTTTATTTTAATTATCAGATTATCCTAGGGAACACATAAAGAGATCAGTTGTGTATGCAAGAAAAGCCTGATTCAGTCCCTACAAGATTTTTACTGCTGATAATTACAGCTATCTGAATGCTTCCTATGAAGGCTGTTTTGGTAGTTGCATTGATCCTGTCCTCCTCAGGTACCAGTTCAATGTGAAGTGTCTCTTTGGATGAAGACTGCATTCTCTTGGATACATGGACAATCCAAAGGGACTTAACATCAGGCAAAAATCTCTGAGAGAAAATGGCACCTCCTTGCATTCTCCTGAAAATGTCTTCGGGAGATCAGATGTGTGCAGCTGTGGCACATGCATGCCTGATTTCAGGAGTGTTACAAGAACTGAGGGATAAGGAAGCATAATTTGTATTTGTGGACAGCGTTGATGCCCTGTTCATTTGAGTTCACCTGAACCATGCTTATGGCTTCATTCAAATAGAGGAAAAGCCCTCAAGGCTGGTCTCCTCAAGATGAGTTAGCCATGTATGACAGGGCAGAACGGCTAAGTGGTGTCTTAGGACAGAATTTCCTGTGAACAACCCTCTGAAAAAAAAAACCATGTAATACCTATTAACTAAGGAATCAAAGTTATTTCTGAAGTGTATAAATGGAGTCCCAGATAGGAGTAAGAAGGTATTATTGGTCCCATGTTTGTCACTTGTCACTGTATCATACTGATGCAAGCACATTGAGGATGATGGCTGCTGGAAACAGGTTCCCTGAAAACCTTTCTTGTTCACTACCCCAAAATTTATAATTACTTTTGGAAGTCTTTGCTTTGGTGTACAGTTCTGATGTCTGGGTTACTGACAACGAAAACCACAAGGCTCCCTAGTATGGTCTACTGAGCATTAGCTTTCCTCTGATTAATCTTCTGGTTGATCATGTAATTAATTTTTCTAGGTAAATAGGTATTCTGTTTCTTTAATTAGTTAATTGTTTTGCCTTAGCTCTGCTCATGCTTATTCCCTCCTTTATCAAGGTCTCCCATTAACTCTTGCAGCAGTGCCTAGTGACATACATGCTTTTTCTTTCTCTTTTTTTTTTTCCTTTTACAGACTTCACTGAAGTTGCACCGTGCATTTTGAAGATGTCACCAACAGATCAGCAGCTGAACAAGCTGGCAAGGAGGCTGGGACCTGAGTGGGAGCATGTAGCTCTGTGCTTGGGTTTGTCCCACACTGACATCTATCGATGCAAAGTCAATCACCCTCACAACCTACAGTCACAGATCGTAGCTGCATTTGTGCTGTGGAAACAGCGCCTGGGGAAAAAAGCAACAATCCAGAGTCTGCACTCCAGTCTGATGGCAGAGGAAGTGGATCCTTCAGTGATACAGTACATGCTTGAGTGAAGCCATGCCATTTATTCAGAGCCTCCATGGGTTTCGTTCAGTTCTGTGAAGAGGATGGAAATGTATGTTGAAGATTGGATGCTTCAAGCTGTAAAAAAAGTGGGGTTGGGAACTGTGGTTTTATTAAGCTTAAACATTCCAGTTTTCTGTGGTATCTTGTGACTTGTAATTCTTTTCATGCCAGATTAATTTTTAGCAGGCATTAAAAAATGGATCACTCTTTCCTGTTCCCTTTTGTGCTATTTCAGTGGGGATATAGGGTGACAAAGTTCTTGCAAGCAGGCGGGCCTGCAGTGAGTTCAGCAAGGTTTTCGATTTCACTGGGAGTAAGACTTGGTTTAACTTATTTTCTGGACTATGCAGGAGCCTTTTTACTGCTGTTTCATGCTAGCTCCCTGATATTACAGCAAGAAATGAGACTAATCACCATTACTAATGTAACAATTTTACAACAGTTATTGCAGGTGGCTAATTTCACATTTATAAAAGTTTCAGCATGTAGAGTTTCTTGCTAGGATAGATGGCTGGCACTTTGGTGCCTTTGAAAAAGGCCCTAAGTGGAGGTAGCAGGAATGTAGTGTGCCTGTGAGGGTTTCTGCTGTTACAATTTAGTGGGTGTAGGGTTCTGCAGGCAGGCCCTATGTGCATATGCCTTGTCACAGGTGGGGAGTTCTCAGAGAAGACAAACAGTAGAAAAGTGGCTAGAAGCAGGCAAGAACCAGGTAAACTGAGCAAGAAGCAGCCTAAAAAAGGAGACAACTTCTAAGTTGTCCATGTTTGTCTCTGCTGATAAACTGGGAGACCTCGGGTGCCTGTGGAGTCTTTGAACTGTGCTCGGTATCCAGGCAGCCTTGTTTCATGGTGAGGTCAAGCATCCATAGGCACTTTGTTCTGACCAGTGCACACCCAACAGGGTCGGGAATTCTGCAGGTCCTTGCTGGTCAAGATGAACTTCCCGCTACTCTCCCTCCAGATTCCCTCCAGCCGTCCTTCATGCTCATTTGCTTTCTACCAGCTTTTCTGCACCTAGTGGGGGCAGCTTTGACACTGCTAGCCTCAGTTCTTTGCCAGTGTAATTGTACCACCAATGAAGATAAGATTTTATGTAGAAAAACAGTGAAGCTTCTGTTCTTCTCTTCCTTCTCTTCTGTCATGGAGATTTTATTCCTGCTGGGAAAAAATACTGATATCTTTGCTGACCAGGCAAGGGGGGATCAGTCTGCAGGATACCCAAGAGGAATGAGAGTGACCAGATACTCTCTGAGGCCTATTGATAAGAGGCAGAATACATTTGAATTCTCCCTGAGCAGTTTGCTATACAGTAAATGATGAACAGAATTTTGATGCTGAGTTTGAAGGTCTATTTATGAGCAAGTTACTTTGGACTGTTTCATCTACAGAGTCATTGCTAAAGAATTTCTCATCCTGCAAAATTTGCTCTAATTTCACAGCTTAACAGCCTTGTCTGAAGTTTTTACTGGGACAAGAATGAACTTCACTGCTTTTGTTGTTTAAAATTTGTTCTTTTTATATGCAAACTTTGAAATACATGGGAAATTAGAAAAGACAAAGAGTTTTAAAGAAATCCTATATGCCTTGGTTTTTAGAAGCATGGAAACAGAACATATATTCTGTCAGGATCTGGCTCCTGCAAGTTCTGAAGCAGTCTGGTAATATTTTGGTTTTAATCTTCTGTATAGAGTTCTGACCTTCAGTGAATTATGATACTGTTACACCTCACTCAGATCTTAACTAGGCATATTCTACTTCCAGAGATTACCTATATTAAAAAATTCCAGATAAACAAGGTAAATTAATTTAGGGTTTGGGTTTTATTTTTTTCTTTTTCATGATGCTTTAATGCCAACATGTTCTTTTTTAGGTGGAAAACCATCCCAGAGCAGTTGTACAGACATTTGGCAAATTCATATGAGCACAGCCCAGCACAGGGAGTGAGATGAGAACTTTGAAGCAATTCTGACAGTGAGATTGACAGGAGCATGGTTTTCCATATTAGGGAAGAGAGGCAAAGCAGTCTTCCTGGCAGCAGTTTGGAGGAAAAAAAGCTAGAGATGGTTGACAGGAGGAACTACTGAAAATGTGATGTAGAGGAAGAAGTTGACTCCCAGTGTCATAAATGTGAGTACCTTATCTTGCTCTGAACCAGCAAAGACCAAGTCTGAACACCGATTGGCCTTCAAGGCAGTTCATCCCCAGTTAACCCAGGATGAGCACAGTCCAAGGAGGCAACCAGTCTGGGCAGTAAAGCAATGTAATGGGCACACTCACATGACCCTGGTACCTTCTTCTCTGGGTCAACTTTGCATTTCATGTTCTTAATTTCATGAAATCATAGGATGGTTTGGGTGGAAAAGGACCTCCAAGATCATCTAGCTCCAACACATCTACATGGGCACCTTTCAGTACAACAGTTTGCTCAAAGCCCAATCCAACCTGGCCTTGAATGCTTCCAGGAATGAGGCATCCAAACATATCTGGGCAACTGTTCTAGTGCCTCATCGCCCTCACAATTAAGAATTTCTCCCTAATATTTAATCTAAACCTACCCTCTTCCAGTTTGAAGCCACTCCTCCTTGTCCAATTACTACATGTCCTTGTAAAAAGTCCCTCTCAAGGTTTCTTGTGGGCCCCTTTTAGATAGTGGATGGTGCTATAAGGTCTCCCCATAGCCTTCTCTTCTCCACGCTGAGCAGTCCCAACTATCACAACCTTTCCTCACAGGAGAGGTGCTCCAGCCCTCTGGTCCTCTTGATGGGGCTTCTCTGGACTCATTCCAGTGCTTCTATGTCCTTCCTGTATGTGGACTCCAGAGCTGTTAGCAGCACTCCAGGTGGGGTCTTATGAGAGTGGAGAAGAGGTAGAGAATCACCTCCCTCAATCTGCTGGCCATGCTTCTTTTGATGCAGCCCAGGATATGGTTTGCCAATGTCAGGTTATCCATAACTAATATACATAGAGTCTTTTTAATGGTTAAGAAAACAACCTTCAGTATGTATGAAATTTCCTGCCAAATAAGGCTTCCTTTCAAGCCAGGTATCTGTCTGTGTATCTGCTATGGGCCACTGGAAACCTGATGGGTAAGTGTCATATCAGGTAATTTCTCCAACTTCTTTCAGTAGGCTAAATGGTACAACTCTTGCACCTGGTACTAAAATTATAGGAGCCACAGCTAGACAAGGATTATAAAACCTGGCCTCTCATATTGTAGAACAAAGCATATAATTAATAATTTATAGTTGCTTTCACATTCCCAGGGCCTAAATGAATGCTGTAATACTTGAGTTGCAAATATTGAAGGGAGAGGTTTACTTGTTTTATGAGATTGTTTCCATTGCTGATATTTTTAAATTCATGGAAATGTTCCTATTAGACTCTTCATTTTTATTAAAGCTTGTTTTTGCACTACACAAGTGCAGGGATACATTTAACTGACAGTAGTATTCCTTTAACCCAGTGGATTTTTCCATCCACTTCAAAATATTTTTCTTCTGTATGTAATGCTTTATTTTGCACAAGGATACAATTAAGACAATTTAATTCTTCAGATGTATATTAAGGCCTCTTATTCTCTCATAGAACACTCAGAAGATCTTAAAGGCTTTATTCTATTCTGCTAGTTTAAGACCAAATGTTATTTATTTAAATCTTGTGGACAAGCCTGCGACTTGAGTGTTCAGGACTGAGGCAACTCAGTGAGTTTCCCTCTCTCCCCCTTTGCCTCAAACTCCCTTGTGCCAAAGTTTAGGTGTGACAGGAGACTTGCACAGGGGCTCCTGTCCTCCCTGCCCACTGTGCATCCAGGACTGGCGCAGCAGAACCCCAGTTCCACCACTTGTGGTGAGGCGCGCAGCCCCTTTGGGCTTTGGGATGGAGCGTGAGTTTGGCCAAGGTGAGCCAGCAGGAACTGCTCTCTGATGTGTTCAGGTTTCTTAACCAATGTCAAAAAATCCTCACTAGTGAAACTGGTATTATTGGTATCTACTTATTTGTGGCAGAGTTTAGGAGCTGCAAGACAGGAAAGCATAAATGTGGCCACTGCTGGAGCTTCCACTGAAACAGATGGCATAACTTCCAGTCCTTGGAAGAAGTCGTCATTGATTTTCTTCCTTGGTCTCCAGGGGAGACTTTGACATCCCATTTAACACTTCTAAGTTGTAAAGAAGCTCTATTAAAAAAACTAAAACTAAAAACTAAAACTAAAAAAATCTGTTTTGTACTCTAGAAGTACAGGTGGACCATTAGCATGGCAATAGGCAAGACCTAAGAGCACTAATTCTCACCTGCATAAGCTGTATGAATGATCACAAAGGAAGGATCTTCTCAGGGTAAAAGTAGTCAGACTGCCAGCATTTAAGAGTGGCTAGAGTGTAAAATGAAAATGTAGTCATCTGTGAGCCACTTCTCCCAGATATAGTGGGGGAAATTTCCATCTGGAGGCATATTTTATGACAGTCATTGATATATAGAATAAAACATTTTGCAAAAGTCTGGAAAAATAAACAATGTCATATTATATTCAAAAATAAAAGGCATGTTCATCTCATGCTAAATGTGGTCATGCTGCCAATTTTATTTCTTATTGGAAAGGAAAACAGTCTCTGAGAGCTAATCTGTTTATAAGCTTCCGTATTCTCCATGGACATAGACCAATGTCAAGACATAGTAGAAGTAGAACTAAAAGGACAGTTGACAAAACTTTTGTCTGTTTAAAGTGAATATTCAAAATCTTTCTCCAGATTTCCCTAAATGAAAATAATCTTAACTTTCAAGGTGCCTTACTGTCACCTAAGATCTAAAGATCTAAAAGTAAATCCAGTGATTTGGCTTTTTCCCCCCCTTGAATGTAGTGTCTTTTTTAACTGATGACCTGAGAAAAATGAGCATTTGCCAGAAACAAAAATAAGCAGATTAAAAAATTAGTATGTGTTTTAGCAGAATTCACTTCTGAACCTACCTAGCATTTTAATTGTGAAAAAAGATTAATTGCATTTTCCCTTTGAAACTGGTGGGTAGAGCTGATGATGGCACAGGAGGATTCCTGTCTCTTCTGCAGGAAGAGACTGCATTTAATTAAACATCTGTAGGTGATACAGGTACGATTTCTGAAGCTGATGTCTGCTCCAAACCCCAACAGCAAAGAGACAAAAAGTCTCTTACTAACTTTAGTGTGCTTTGGATTAGGGCTTCTTTAATTGGAACCTGCTGAAGCATGGTACTTTTACTGTCTCCCTGTGAAAAAGCAGGCTTTTTGGATTTGAGGCAACCAAAAGGAAAGGAAGTTTTTTGGATGTGGTAGAAATTCTAGGCTAGGAGTCCTCTTTTCACTGCCACAAGTACTACTTTGCACTATTCACTTTCACCTGGGATTTGGTGGCTCAGGAGACTACTAATGCATTCATGGAGTTTTCCACCTGGAGATCAATGTTGCAAAGCCATTGCTGACCCAAAAGAAGCACAATGTAATAGAAATCTGTGGGTTTTCTTTCTTCTTTTTTTACAACTTTGACATCTGGCCCACACAGAACCAGCCCTTGCTGTCAGACTTGGGAAAGGGCAGGCAGGATCAAATGAGCCAAGTACTTGAACTGCCTCAGGCCATGAGAGGGACAAACCCATTAGACCCTGGGGCAGAGTAGGTACTGTGCTTTGCTCTAACTGCTGAGATTTGTGCAGAGAGGTCACTGGGTTCTCAGGATGACAGCCAGACCTTTAGCACACCAGCAACAAGTTCATTTACATGGAGAGGATGTAGAGACCTCCTAAACAGCTCCTTGCAGCATATGCTCAAAGGCTGTTTCACTGGCTGCTGAGTTACTTCTGTCTCTTGTGAGGGCTGTCCTGAGGAATGTGTGCCAAGGCATAATATTTAACTGCCCAAGGTCCTGTTCCTGCATGACAGAGTCACCTCCATGAACAGGCTCAGGGCAGGTTAGGACAGCGCCTTAGCTGGGAGCACTGCTCAAGCTTAGTGCCCATCAGCAGTGTTCCTAGTTGAAGATGTAATTCTGGAGTCAGAATTAATTTTTGGTTAACAATATCACTTTTTTCTTAAATTCAGAATTGGTCCAGCACTTCCTCTCTGGTTTGGGTTCTGTGCTGGTAGAGGAAATGTTTCCCTGCCATTGGGATGCTTGTACTTGGCCATTTGGCAGCTCTTAAGTAAGCCTGCCCAGTGGCATGCAGCTCAGGTGTAGGCCTCAAATATTAGCCTTCTGACTTTGAAAATGTACAACCATTCTCCTGTCTGTGACTTCTGCATGTCACTGTTCACTGTGTTTTCAATCATTAGCTATTTTATTCTTATTTATTATACTTGTCTATCTTTGCACCACTAGCTTTGGGTTATCCTGAAGACAATCATTCAGTTCTCCTTGGAAACTAGAGTGGGGTGTTTCTGGGGTTTTTTACATGTACACTGAACACCATTCTCTAGGAAGCAAGCACACAGATTCCTACAGTGCTTCAATGTTTATTTTTAGTCATACTTTCTCCATCAGGAGAGTGAAGCTTCCCAGCTTCACCTTGTGAACTCCAGGAAAGGGCTGTGAATGTTTCCACTTGGTTGAGACCAGTCAGGATGAGTTAACAATCACATCTGCCACCATGGCACCTTAACAGGAGTGGTGCTAGGGACTCATGGCACAGTCATTGCCCTTGAAAGCCCAGCACAGCACCTCTGTAAAAAAAAGGATATAAATACATACTAGCAGGAAAATACGGCATTTAATTTAATTATCTAGAGGAGGCACACCTCAGTGAAACTGCCTCTTATGAAGTGCTTTTATTTTTATGGACATATTTGATAGGCTTTATTTAAATAAGAAAGCAATTGAGTAACTAGAGCATGTGGATTCTGATAAGGATCCGTCTTTCAGGTTATTAAACAAACTGCATAGCAAGTGCTCAATTATTCTTCGAAATGCTTAAGCAACACCTTTGGTTCAGATTCCCATCTAGAATTACCTCCCAGTAAGTTGCCTCCCAGTAATTTCCAAGAAGCAGTATGCAAACAGCACACACCCGTGTTCTGGATAATAAAGACTTCTGAGAAAAATCTCAGGATTAATAAACAAGCCACAAAGGGACCTGGGAAAGCAAACCTTCTGAAGGAATTTTACTTGCCTCTCACTGGGCTCTCTGTGGCATTGAGTCTGATGTCTGCATGTGAAATGAGCCTCAATAATTACATATTCTTGCTCTCCATTTCTGGCCCTGACTTTGCAACATTTGAGAAACCACTTCAGACTGCAATCTGTAGAATGATGCAGACTTTTGGTGAGCAAAGTTCGATGAAGGCATAGTGAGCCTGAGATTGTACACATTCAGGGTTGCTGTCAAAGCAAGCAGCCATTGTACAGCAAGCAGGGGGAGCCCCAAAAACCTCTGCAGAGCAAAGAGGAGCTCTGAGGAGCATGGATGTGCTTCTCAGTCATGGTACGAAGCATGTCAACATGGACCTTGGAAGAGGCAACCAGAGTTTTATGTCCTCGTGATACACTTAGGTTTTCTCACCTGCTACCAAATATGTGGGTCCCACAGAACTCTGAAAAAAGGAAATCCACTAAACCCCTGAAACTAGTTGTCTAAAGCAAGAGCTACATAATATCAGCAGGCAAGACTAATAACAAAGATCTGGAAAAAATCACAGTGGAAATGAAGTCCTGAGTCTGGCTGACCAGTTGGCTGTGAGTTTGAGGTCTGTGATTTCTCTGTTTCAGCTGCAGATTGGGCTCCTTGTGAGGAGTTGTTGGTTTCCCAGCTTCCATGTCAGCTTGGGCCTCTGGCGAGTCAGCTGTTGTGCATCTGGTAAAGGCAGGGAATAGCCAGCAGGTCAGAGAGGGACATGTGTGCATAAGCATGTAGAGGACAAGAATGAAGGGGGTCAAGAGAGGAAGGGAATATGCTTCAGAGCTCCCAGAGCTCTCTCCTAGTGCTGCCCCAGGTCCCCACCTGCTGGTCCCCTGTCCTTAGATGCCAGCACATGCTACAGAAAGCAGGATTTTTCTTTCTCTTCTGAGGCAGGCACTACCAACACATCAGATTTAATTCTGAAATCCAGCTGACAGGGTGGCTCTGGGTTTAACATGCTTTCCTGTTAGAAGGGACATTGTTCACAGAGCACTCAGCTGCAGTTTCCAAAAGCTAATCCCACAAGGCATGCATGCTGGCAAGGTGACAAGCCATGAGTGATGAAGCAAAGCCATCCTCCGAGAGAAGCACCAGAGGGCACTTGGCCAAGCACAGGCAACAACAGCAAACACTTCTGACCACGGCTGCTCCTCACCCAGCAGGGGCTGAGGGGTGCAGGGCCACCATTGTCCTACCGCACAGGGGACAGGAGTGCTCTGCCAGTATCAGGACATGCACCATGCAGGGCTGGATGATGAGGCTTGGCCATCCCATCCAAGTCCTCCTGATGGTTTTCACACCATGGGTTGGGGACAGGTCTAAATGCCCAAGCTATTGGGTGCAGTTCTGGTGGAGCTGGAGTGTGTCATGGCTCCACTGGCTGGAGAAATCTGCCTGGTCTGAGGCTGTGAGGGGCTTGCCCCTCTTTGGTATGGGCCTGTGAGTCAAAGCACAACATTGCTTCAATACACTGGCAACCAAAATAGCTGGTTCCTTGGGAACCAAATTAACTCAACAGAAGTGTCAGCTGCTTCAAAGTCTCTCTCAACTGTCCCATCATAGAAATGTAGGTTGTTCTCTGAAGTTTTACAAAATGATAGAATCATGGAATAGTTTAGGTTGGAAGAGACCTTTAAAGGCCGTCTAGTCCAGCCCATTGCAATCAGCTGGGAAACAACTAGACCAGTTTGCTCAGAGATCTGTCCAACCTGGCCTTGAATGGATTGGGGCATCTACCATCTCCCTGGGCATCTGAGGGGTGAGTGCTAGGCCCAGTACAAAGGATGTGTTCCTGCTCATTCCTCACAGCACCTCTTTGCTGTGTGCCCAAGCTGGGCCTGATGCATGGCCAGCACCCCTGTGCCACCCCCACCATGGACAGTGTGGGTTTGTGTAGGCCCTCAGGGTGAACCACAGTGGCTGTGGTTCTGACAAAGCCCTGCAGAAATCAAACAACAGTTGAGTTTAAGCCATTCATGCAGTGGTGAATGCCGTTTCCCCAGCAGATGTTTCTCAGATAATGCCATTGTGTTCTCCTACATGATCATGTTGGCGAACACTTAGGTTTTTAAGGGCTGTTACAGCAACGAAGTGGGAGTGCTGCACAATAGCAAACCAGAAGTGCAGCTAATCAGAAGAGGCAAATGCAGGGTTGCCACATTCACTGCTGTGACCTCTCCTGGGATCATAAGCTTGGTAGGAGAAAGAGGAAAAGAAGAGTAACACCATTTGACAGTGGCGATAACTAACATGGTAGGAAAAATCCAGACCTAATGTATGAGAGATGATCATATGGCATAACAGAATTGCTCATCTGTTAAGCATTACTAAATGCTTACTATACTAAGCATTGCTGATCTCTAGGAAATGTACCTAGGTGAAGCTGAAGATTTTTAAATCTAAAACTGATGGCATAAATCAAACTCTCTTTAGGCTCCTGCAATAAGAGGAGAAAAGGAAATTGCTTTTCAGCCCAGAAAGCATGCTCCTGGTAACTGATAAACTGGCTGTGACTCTCTGCAGAAGGCATGATGAATAGTGGGAAAGCAAATATCAGAACTATAACAAGCCTCCAAAATGACACAGGGAGTGACAGCAGCTCTTGCTGGAGAAATCTGGGGCCACAGGAGATCCCCGTGGGAGGGATCAGTGGGAAGGGGAGCTGCACCATATGTAAGGGACCAGAGAGTATCCAGTTTGGAACTGCTTATCATCCAGGGGCTTTCCTGTGTCACTGTAGCTGCTTATCCCTGGAGGCAGAAAAGATACACAAGGAAACGCGAAGGTACCAACACATTTGTGCCATGCCAGCCAAAAGATGAGCTGTGGCCTTACTGAGGTCGAGAATGAGGAGGATGTGAGCCTGAGGAAAAGAAACCCTGCAAGATGGAGACCTGACATCATCCCTTCACCAGCTTCACTGACTTTCAGCTAATGATGAGGCATGTCTCCTACACTTCTCTTATGGACAGCAGAATGAAGATAGGCCCTCTTGGCAGGCAGTTCAGCCCACCTATCAGGTAGAAGTGTTTGACATCTTCTAGAAGGATCTCTTTTTCACTGACTGTTGAAGGAGTGTAGATGACTAGCTCTGGCCAAACATGTAGTGTTATAAAGCCAAAGAATTCACCTAACTTTAGACATCTCCCATAGTGACACCTACACCAGAGCTGATCCCTGTCACATCCTTTTACAGTCAAGGGAGAGAAGGCAGTGCCTTTTGGGTGCAATTTGTTTACCTTTTCTTATTTTTCCTAGAATGAGATGAGTTCTTACCCCAGTGACTATAGTTGATGCCCAGATCATCCATAGGTTTGTACATTAATTGAGATCCCATCCCTGTGTCAAATTAAATCAATGCCCCCACCCCCTGCCAAAGTACCGATTTTTGAGACAAGGTATTTTCAGCTCCTGATGCTTCTGGCTGCCAATGCTGATGGCTGCTGCATTAATTCTGCCAACTCATCAGCTGTGGACATCCTGATAAGGTGAATTTCGGGGAGGCCTTTCTCGGGGTAATAAAGGGTTCATGTATCCAATAAAAGGAAATTGAAACTTGGTAGACAAGCTTCCTTGGAAAAATACCTACTCTGTTTGTCTAAACAGTTCATGCACAGCAAGAGGGATTCTGGAACAAAATGCAGCCTTGTAGTCGAGTTCTAGTCCCAGCTGTGTAAAAACACAGAGTGGATCACTGCTACAAAAATAGATCTTTCAGAGGAAACCAGCAAAGATGAGGGTGCCCAACAAAGGTGATAGAATGCCCAGCAATAGATTGTATATGCTATCTTGACCAAGATACTTGACTGTCTGCTTTGCAGCACTCCTGAGCAAATATGTTCCATTTTGTGCCTTGTGAGAAGTTCAGTGGCTTGGCTTCACCCCACCACCCCGCCACCCCCTGTACCCTTTGTTGCTAGAATTTTAAAAGCTTGAATTTGGAATAGGCTTGCTTTTCCTCATGTCTGTGTGTCTCACCTCAGTGCCATTAAAAGTCATGACACATAACAGAGAAACAGCTGTGCAGGAAACTTCAGGCATCTGTTTAATATTAATTGCATGTATTCCTAAAAAGTCATAGCATGTTTTTAAAATTTCTGTACATCTGGTGTGTCACTGCTAAGGGGTTTTTTTTAATAGCTTTTATCTGTGAGTCGCTGAGAACTATCCAGCCACAAGCTATCCAGATACTGAGGAGATGCACAGGCAAGTAAAACGGAAGAGACATTTCTAAACAGCTTCTAAAAACCTACAGCTCTGAACAAAATGACAAAGCAACACTGACTGTTAGCTGCCTGTCAGCAGACACCAAGCTGTAGGAAATCTAGGTTTAGGAAAGGATATTCTATTGGTAAACACTGTGTGGTTTAAAAGATACATCTTCCATGCGAATCCTGTCCCAGACTGTAGGCTGGAATTTATTTTTCAGCTAGAGGACAATCAGTTCTCCTGCAGTTACCCAAAACTTCACAATTTGTCCCCTTCTGCTATGCCCCTTCCCCACTCTTACCCTGACCTACTTGCATTTAGCCACAAATGGCTTTTCCTGCTGATTCAGCAAGTCTTGCATAAAGAAAAGTGGTCTCTAGAGGATCGGGTGAAAGGTGTGTTCTTCAGCTGGACTCAGCTCTGCAAATCCTGCTCTTGTAGGAGCCCTCCCACTGCGCTACACTGCACTGGAATGGAGGACCATGGAATTGCAGCCTCCACTGCCCGGGTAGGAACCCCAGACCCCAGGGAAGGCATGGCTGCTGGTCCCACTGGCATCCAGGTGTTCCTGAAAATTACACAGCCTTTGAGAAGCTTTTTAAGAGTAAATGAATGAATGAATGAAAGAATGAATGCCTGATAAATGACTTTTGCACATTTTTCTCTATGTCCACCCCCTAAGAGGCAAGGACCCCAAAAAGTGTTGCTTTGAATGACTCATCCTTTATTTTAGAGATTTTAAATTTTTTTTCCAAGAGTTCCTCTTGCATACTGCTTATGGCAGGGTGTTTCTCACTGTCAGCTGTTTGAAATACTGAGTGGTGACAACCAGTAATTAAGTCAGTAACAAATGATGATTTGAAATGTTTATTAATGGCTCTAAAAAAGCACTAGAAGGCATAGATTTAGAAAAACACAGCTTTGCCAATGTGGCAGAGCAGGTGCACCCCACAGTGAGCTCAGGGTCACCCCCCTTGCACCACTCACCAGCAAACGGGGTCTTGATATTTTTACAGATATAAATGAAATTTAACTCCTGTCAGAGTGCAGGTACATTATTTGTGGATAACATTGAAGTGGGACAACATAGAACCTGCAAAGCATTGTTTAAAAGTAATTTTATTTAACAGCTACATTCACAGAATGCAGAAGAAAAATAGTATTTAACCTGCAAAATAGCCAGAGCCCAAACACAGCTCTTTGTGCCACATCCTAGTTAGACACCCAGGCTGTACTTCCAGGGCTTTACCCATCTCCAAGTATTGAGGATGGACATGAAGACAAGCCCTGCTTTTGCTCCTCTCATTGGACAGGGGCAGGGAGCATTACATGGCTGCTATTGGTGGTAACAGCACATACCTTCTGGGCTGTGCTGTTACAGAAGCAAAGATCCTTCAGCCAGATAAGGAGCTATCTAGGCCAGAATTAAAAGCATCCAGCCATTCTAAAACTCTCTGAACATGGATATAAAATACCTATTGTGGGCAGAAGGGCAAGCCTGACCCTGAAGCTTAGATGCAGTGGGGTCCTGAGCTCTCCCTCATCTGCAGCCAGGCTGGTTGGAACACTGCAGAACCAGGCTGTGGAACTCTGCACGGAGCAAACTTAAGTGCTTTTCTAAAATGAAGCAACTTTCCTCCTGATTGGTGCCCTGAAGGCGCAATCCTTGGCAATTTCTACATGCCAAAACTGGTAATCAGAGGTTTGAATGACTGTCCCTGCTCCCAGACCCTCCCCATTGCTGCTGGCGGGGGGGTCCTGGCACATGGCAGCGCTTCTTCACCCTGGCTGGGAGTGCCAGCAAGACATCCTGACCTGCCCTGGCCCAGGTTGGGCCATGATCGTTGTCCAAGACCTTTTCCTCAGTTAGTAAGGGATGCCAGGACCCGCCCCAAAAACAGTGAAGGGAATAGATCTTCCTTGGCAATTACCACCAGAAACAGGTTAAACACAGGAGAAGCTCAGAAGGAATCACCCAACATGTATCTTGCATTTCTCCCTCACCAGAGTACCTCACCTTAGAAAACTTTCTCCTAGCATGACTTCACCCTGAGCTTCCTCGCTGCTGGCAAACAACGACACAAAAGCTGAAAGCCCATTTCTAGCATATGCTTGTATTGGGGACAAGCAGGGACAGCACAGTCAGACAGCCAATGTTCCCATGCTCCTGAGTGCCACGCACACGCCCCTCTCTGTACGTGCACAAGATTTCCATGGTACTGGTGCCTGTGTGCAGAGGGGGCAGCTCTGTAATTTACAGGCTGGGGACATTTGCCTTCACGCAGCTGCAATTGTTCTGGCAGCACAAGACAACCACGGCACTCCTGCCAGAAGGGAAATACAGCTCCTAGCACACTGAATCCTGTGGCCACTTCGGTGCGGAGCAGGTTGGACCCTGGCTGGTGTGCCTCTGAAACCAGTGGGTGGGCAGGCCAAGGCAGTGGGGGGCCTGGGCACAGAGCAAAGGCAAGTGCCAAGACATCACAAGAGAGGGAGCGAGCGGTGCACGGCACGCAGAACAAGATCTGTTCAATTCCATCAGTCAGCACTCTCTTCCAGAAGATGACCTATTGAACATTTCCAGGAATAGCTGTGCCAAGGCTGTCAACTGTTTCTTGGAAATACACTCAAGAAAAATGGCTTCCTTCCAGTAGGGATCTGCAGAAAGCCTGGACTGGATCAAGGCTGCAGTCAGTTGCTGAGGTGGTGATGCTGTTGCATCAGCTCATTCAGGAGCAGAGGATGCAGGGGCCCTGGAGGAAAGGCTGCCTTTTCTCCCCCTTCTCCTGCTTTCACATCAAGTGGAAACAATAGGTAGGGAAGCTGTGATTTCTTTTGTTGCAGATTGCCTTGGCTCACTTGTATTCTTATCCTTACTTGCAGTCTCCAGCAGCAAGCAGATAGAAAACCTGCAGTGCTGCACGTGACTGGGCTGCCAGCCCAGCATACAACCTACCTGGGCTATTTCATAGGTAATCACTAGCATCAAGCTGCCAAGACTGGCACATGGCCCCACAATCATAACTCGCTCCCAGCACAGTATTCCTGGTATTCCCTTATCACGTTTTTGCTTCAATTAACACAAGAACATAAAGTTATCTCTGTGGTAGAGAAGTTTCACTCCCTGTACCAACAGTTGTGTGGGTAGTAGAGTGGGGAGCTGGGTTGAAACATGCCATGGGACAGTCCTGTTGTGGTGGCCCTGTGCCAGCTGAAGGGTCCTGCTGGCTCAAATGGACCAGCAGGGAAGGGGTTGGATGTGGCAGGCAATGGGGTGTACCCAGCTTGGACCTGTCCCCACGGTGCACACCTGCCACTGCCAAACACAGCCCTCTTTGGCCAGCTGCAACCAGCAAAGTACAAAACAAGGTTGTGCACTGACCAGAGCCGAAATTGAAGGTAATTGTCGTGCATTTACACCTTGCAGCTCTGGTGCAGCAGATGGCTTTTGCAAAGTGGGGGGTCTAAGTCCCTCTTCATGTCTCCCCAGCTTTCCACCATCGCCCTCCAACATGCATCTGAGTGAACAAAACACCATGGAAATGAGTGTTTCCCCACTGTAGTTGCTGCTTTGCCCTGTGTGAGAGACTGTAGGGATGCCTTTTTGAGTTTCTCTGGATTGACTCCAGATCTGGATTTGCATTGGGTCCTTCCTGACGGGTTACAAATAAACCAAAGTAATGGGTTTTGGCATTGCTTGGCAGACTGTTAATAGGATATAGAGCCTTTCATTTCTGGATCATTAATTCAAACCAGCCCAGATCAGTAGTGGTCACATTTTGTTGCAGTGTAATAGCTGTATAATAACCTCTCTGAACAGAATTAGGGAGTCCATCACCACAATTTATATTAATGATAATAACTTTTGTTGGCTTTCTCAGCAAAGGAACCCAGGACTGATTATGCCCCAAAGTTGGGGCTCCCTGGAGGAGCAGGGGCAGGTGGTAGCTGTTTCTGCATCAGCCTAGAGCAGTCCCTGGGGCTGTTCCTCTGTTCCATTTACAAGGTGAACCTCCCCAGCATGCAGAGAAAGACCACCTGAGCAGTAAGCATCTCTGTGGCTATTAAAAATCAAGCTCCAGATGTAGCCTCCAGCTTAAAAAGTCCCCACAGTGCCTGCTTGAGTGTGGAAGTGTAGGATTGCTCTGCATTTGCTTTCTTTCCTTTTATTCTTTACAAAGCATCTGTTGGGTAAGTCTCTGAGTCAGGACACAGGACTGCCCAAGTCTCTGCCAGGCCTGTGTTTGACCTAAAAGGGATGTTTATTCTTTATTTTTTTTACCTTCTGATATTCTGAAACCCTCAAAGGGGACATTAATGATATGCAATGTGCTTGTCTAGAATCTATTCACACTTCTACCCCTGAAGTCACACATGGAATTGTATATATTGCATGCATCCATCATTTGTCTGCATTTTTGTAATAGCCCAATAATTAAAAAACTCTTTGAATTATTTATAATTTGCTTCTGAGGAAGGAGGGCTAGACTGCTTTCTTTTTCTCTTTCTGTGTCAAATCTGGTTAGCTGGCTACCATGTCATTTCAAAAATTAACTAAAATAAGCTTTCTGTTTTCCTGGGAGGGATATTTTCATGTTTCTTTCTGGGTGTGGTCAGAATTTTTGGCAGCACTTTGCTGAACTGAAGCAAAGGGTCTGAGTAATGCAGCAAACAGGGTAGTACATCATGCCATTTGCAGAGATTATTCATTTCATACCATCAGTTCACATAATTTGTAATTTGTTGTAGTGACTACAGAGAGCCCCAGAGCTTGATGATCAGTCCACTTTACATGTAAATGTTTTCAACACAAGACAGAGGGCAATGGGAGGGAAAAGAAGAATACTATGGAAACATGTATAAAATGGGAAGGGGAGGCGGGACTTCTCTACATGGGTGTCAGGGGTCAATAAAGGAATTTATCTACAAGGAGAGCTGTTCGTTAATGGGCTGTCTGCAGCAGAGTAATCTGTCACAGCTGATGGTTTTCCCTTCTTTGCATCACTAGCTGTGCCACTCCAAATCTCATTTTTGAAAAAATATCATGATCAAATTTATTGTTCCTTTAAAAAAGGAGCTGAGGTCTTTTCTTTATGAAATGTATGAATAGGACCATGGGCATCTGCTGGTTGACTTGCCAATGTTCTTCTGGGCGATCATAACTTACCCACCATGATGTCTGCCAGTAAGGGCTGTATTTATCCCTTGTTCTTCAAGTTTTCCTGGTATGGAGGTGTAGTTTTGAGTATCAATTTGCACCATTATATCTGAGTGTTCCTCAAGTCTTGCCCTGACCTCTTTCTCCTGCTTTCTACAGTTGCTGACTGCCCATTGTGGACCCAGCCTTGAGCTTTAGCACCTGCAAGTGAGAATCAGAGAGCTGAAATGTGATGGAGGAGCAGGATTTCAGCCATGGGGATCCTCTTTTGAATACAGGGAAATTTAGAGACCACTTGTTTCCCACAGAGCTCCATTCTCAGTGCATTAACAATGCAAGAGTGTTAATGAACAGCCTGGCAGCACAGGGGACTGTGGTTTTGAAGCCAACTTTCCCAGACAGAGACAGTAGGAAGCTCTTTTAGTTGCTATGTGCAAGCAGTTTAAAACTGGACACAGAATCAACAAGATCACTTGCAAACACTTCAAGCACTGAGTGAAACACTTCAAACACTGAGTGCTTGAGGAGCCATTGGAGTAGCGACCACAGACGTTATTTGGGTAATACAGAAGCTTATGTGTGGCACTATCAACTGGGGTAAATTTTGGAAAAGCATACCCAGGAGCTTAGGATTTTGGAAACCAGAGGTAGTAAATAAAGTAAACAACTGGAAACCCAAGTACCTATTCAAACCTGAATTTGGTAAGGTATATAGATAGATCTCAACTCTATTTAGACAATATCCCACACGTGGTGACAAAGTAAATATGCCCTGTGATGGATAAAAGCAGGGTTGCAAAGTTATTGTGGTCTATTGTGGAGGCTGCCATTAGTGTGCCCCAGTCAGGAGTACAAAATTAAGCTGATAGGAAGCTTTCCTGGGCAGTAACAGCAAAATCCTCTTGCAAAAGCATGAACAAAGTTAGATCAGTAGCTTAACCCATGAGTATATAAAAATTCCTGTGCATGCTTGTTTTTGGGAAGACCATGTTGATTCCAGCGTGGCATGTGGGGTACTGGGTCATGTAGGGCTGGAGCACTGGTAGCTAAAGGGGTGGGGATGATGCTGGAGCATGAGCCTTGCCTTGGAGCAGCCCTGCTCCATGTCTGCAGTTCTGCAGGGCGGGTGTGACAGAGGAGGCTGTGCCTGACCCCAGCACGGGCCCCAGCCAGGCAGAACAGCAGCCCTGCACTAGGCATGCACAAGGGACCTCAGGGTGGGCCAGCGTGAGGCAGAAGGTATCTGTGAGTGTCACACACATCCATGAGATGTGACTGCTCACGTATGGCTGGAGCGAGGCTGAGGCTGGATGTTGAAAATCAGCATTGGTGGCTGCCTGTCACTGCACTTCCAAATTCTTTCAGCAGCCATTTCTTAAGGGTACGGGAACAACACCCGCCATGACTCTCCAAGTTTTGGTCAGGCTTACTTTTAAACCATGAGATTTTAAGTGGGAAAAGGCTCAACACAACCCTTGGGCTAATTTCTGAAGCAACCATCAGGAAAGCTAATTGTGCTGACCTTGGTGACAGTGTTGGTAATTTGAGAACTTATTCTCTGAGAAGTGCACTAACATCAGCAACTTGTGTCCCATGGGTGATGAAACAGCCATCCTGGGAGACAAACTTTTGGTCACCATCAACAAATCCTAGCTTTCAGTCCTCAATTCTGCCATCTGGTGACATGACATTGCCAAATCCTCATGGGCGCCACGGGATTGCTCTGTACGCAGTCTAAATGTTGTGTAGGCATATCTAGCTAGGTCAAAAGAGGTAACCCACAAAGGGTGACACCCATGTCGCTTTCACCCAAGCCTTTCTCTTGACTGTACAAAACACCACCTTGGTATATTGATCAATCCCCATTTAGGAAAGATGTAATATGGAACTCTTCCACATTTCCAACAGCTCTTGTGCAAAGCAGCTGTTGCATATCTCTCCAAAGATGGCACATTTAAGCAGAGGTAGGAGTGCTCAGCAAGCTCCAAGGCATTTTGAGATCCTCAGGTGATGCATACTATAAGAATAGACTGTATTGTTGTTATTTGAGTACAGATATAAAAATTGTTTCCTTGTACAAGTCTGCTGGGCTAATCAGTTTGATGTTTCCCATCATTTAAAGGAGGAGACTAATTCTTTTATTCTGCCTACACCCCTGCTTGGAATTCAGACCTTTATCAGTCTCCCCTGCAGAAAACCACAAAAGCCAGATTGCAAATTCTTTGCAAATGAAACCAGTTTCTTCCTTTTATGACTAGCAGTAAGCTCTTTTGTAGATGGGTTTCATACAGTAATTTCATTTATGGAACTGTGGAATGAATCCCTATGTGTGTGTCCCCTTCTTCATCACTTTGTTCAGGTTGATTGAATTCCACCAAATTGTACGGTGAGGTGGAAATCTCAAAGATCCTACAAGTGTTGGAATAACAAGCAGCTGCGGAGAGGAAGGAGGCCCAAATTAGTTGCCTTTTTGTGAGGAAAGCTTCTATTATCACAGTGGAGCAATAATTTTATTGAAATTATTTTAAATAGCTCTAAACAGCATAGAATCTTCTGCCTTCTGTCCAGGTCACAGTGGAGGGACACTGAAAGCAGTAGGTACAGGAGACGATAAGGGTGTGAGAGGAGCGAGATATCTAGGAGCTGTTGAAGGAATTGAAAGTCTTGTAGCAAGGTATTGTCACTGGCACTTGAAGCTGGGTGTTGGATTTGCTGTGATGCAAGGGAAAAAAGGTGGAGGAAGGGAGTCAGAGAATGCAAATCCCCGAGGAAGTGGCATGTCCTCTGTTTTGCTGCACCTGGAACAACATGTACCTGTGACACCCTTTACACTAATTTTCCACTCTTCACCTTCTCCCCACCAAGCAGCAACTGCCCAACTGATGATGACTCAGAGGATTATCTATTCATCTCCTGTTAGCACAGTTTGCTATTTTCCAGACACCCCTGCCTAGCTACCATTGACAACAAATCACCTGTACACCGTTCTGTAGACCACAGATATAACTGTTTTACCTTTCTTCTTGCAGACTGTGACATTTATGAAGTCCTCTAGGTCCACATGCCTGAAAGAAGCCCTGTTTGTGCATGCCAGCAGTTTTCCTTCCTCCTTTTAAAGAGGACTCCTCTCTCTGCACTGCTGTTCCTTTCTGGGCCATCATGATTATGTCTGCATTGATGGTGTGAGCTGCTGCAGGGCTTTTCTCAGGACCAGACTTGCCTGTGGTGCATGTGAGACAGCAAGAACAGCAGCATATTGTGGCCAAGATTCCTTCTCAAAAACACTCTCCTGCCTGCCTGGCAGACCAAGGCACCTCCAGCTGACAATGCTTCAGAGGTCTGGCTCCTCTCAGGAGTTAATCCACTGAACATCTCATGTTTCCAGTGCCCCTTACTGTTCCTCATAAGGAAGTGCCTTAATTAAAATCCCTTAGTTTAGACTGAGAGACTACTTTTTAAGGAGTAGCCACTTAATTCAAGCTTCCTAATCAAATAACACTTGTATCGACAGTGCTGATGGAACATACTGGACTCACATAAAAAACTGTGAACTGCAGCATAAATGGCAACTTCATGCCTGTTTATGTGAAAAGGACTCATTTTTGTCTTTCTGCTTTTTTTCTGTGGTTGACTTGAAGGGTAATTTTGAAAATCAGCTGTCTTCTGCTACACTCACATAAGATATTTCTGTTTGAAATGTCTCAGAATTGCAGAGATGACTTTATAACAAAAAGGATTTTAAAAACCACAAGAAAACAACTATAAAAACATGGCCTAAAACCAGAGAGATTTGAATGCTGTCAATAAGAAAAATATGAGCTTCAGATCTGAGACTCATTTCAATGTTTGCCATCTCACATGAGACTAAGTCTGGGTCTGGAATGAGACCTTGATTTCCCAGGAGGCTTTAGGGGTAAAACCCTGGGAGATGGCTTCAAGCTTTCTGTGTCCCTTATAGCCTGTGGTGTTTTGGAGCAGCGTAAGGACCTGAGCAGATGCTGGGTTGTGATGTCACACCCTGGCCACCCACTTACCCTTTGCACAAGTGCTGGAGTGGGTGGCATGGAAGCACATCCTGCCTGGGGCCTGTCCCAGCGCCTTGCAGGGGCCCGAGCACTTCTGCCTGCCTCTGTCATGTCCTGCTTGATGCAGAGGATGCTGTGCTGAAATGGCTGCTGGAGGCAGTCGTGAGTCTTCTGCAGGTCTTGCTGCCTGGTTTTAGAAAAACACATTACCAGAGCGGTTTTCTTGTGAAATTTTATTATTGAGGGTGGTGTGCATATGCACACACATTACCACAAATGGCTACAGATAATCACAGACATCTTATCTGAAAAATATATGGGGTTTTTTTTGAGTTTCCCATTTCTTGAGATTTTCATGTTTGTGGCCCAAAGAAGATGGCATCTTCCCATTTCAAGCTACTGACAGCCACAACACCTGTTACTCTCCTTCTCTTAAGCCCAGGTCCCCACCAACAGGTTTCTTGTGTCTCTCTTCCACTGCTCACACTGAGTAGCTGCTTGCTTATCCCAAAATTACAAAATCTGTGCCTTTACTCGCTGAAGCAGGTACCTGAAACAGTAAACACAGCACAATGAAGTCTTTCTCTGCTATGTTATGGATAAAGAGAAATTAAAACAAGATTGACAGAGACAACACACAGGGACAAGGCAGTAACTACTCCCTTAGCAAACATAAAACCCACTCAGAGAATGTGGAAAGTTTTCACCAAATCTGTCTCAGATGGGTCTTTCTATCTTGCTTGCTCACAGCCTTCCCTCCTGTCAAGCATGGGGTGCACCTTCTCTCCCCACAGCCCTACATATGGACGGACACACAGAACCACACAGCCATGCAGGGGATCACACTGGACTCCTGATGCTTACCCAGATAACCTGAAGGCTGCAGCAACTTTGCAGGGTCAAAGCACTTGTCCAGAGGTCTTAACAATTCCAAGGGTCCTGCATCCCCTTTGCAGGCACCTGTAGAGATAAAAATTTAGAACAGCATTTATACGTGCTGGTGAAGATGTGAAGCTGCCATGCACAAAGGCTTTTTACAGCACACATTGCTTGTTCCCCCATGCACTTGGCAAGGAGCCTTATGCTCTTTTTCACCAGGAAGGGAACACAGCAGTTTTGATAGCCTTATTAAGCAAGAAGCCAAAAATTCACGCTCCTGTTCAGCTTTTACAAACATACAAGGAAGAAAGGTAGCTTGTGGGAAAAATAGCAATCAGGTGAGCCAGTCTGATAAGCTGGCTGCACCTACCCAAGTGGTAGGCAACAAAGAGAAATCTGCAGTGATTCTGTGAAAACCACCAAGACACAATGACAAGAGAAAATGAATCCTTAGAAAAGCCAAGTTCACACCACAAGGTTGCATCCCTGCCTCCACCAAGCATGTCTTCACAGGAACAAACATGCAAGAAAGTCCTTGTCCCAAAACTCATACCAACATAGACCGTATACTATATTCTGCAGTCGCAAGCCCATTCCACCACTGCCATAATGGTCTGTCACTGTGCTCCCACCAGCTTGGTATGTTGTGGTCAGCACAGTGCTTACACAGCTGTCTCACGCCCATGGCACACTGGCAGAGGAGTGGGAGTCTCCTGCTTATCTGATGACAGACCTGGTCTGAAGCAGGTGTGGAGCCTAACACACACTGGGACTGCTAGTGCATAGGTCTGTTGTCTTGTTCCACCACTGCCTTTTATTTCCCTTCTGTCCTGACATGGCTTTCACCCAGGCAGGGCTGGTTTTGGAATGGGCATGGTGGTAGCAAAGTGTCACTCCTTGGTTGTGGCTATGGAGGTAGCAAGAGCTGAGAGGGAGCTCAAAGGGCCGCCTGAGTGTTTGGAAAAAAGCCTATGGTGACTGTCTTGTAGCTTACACCTAGGGTGGTCTCCAGATTTTCTATACAGTGGTCCTCACTACCACAATTAAATAATCCAGATTAGTTAAAAAAAAACAACCACCACACAAGAGAGTGAGGATCACAACTGCTGCTTTGTGGGCTTGCTGACCTTAGGGAGAGTCTTGAAACTGCATTTGAGAGATACAGGTGTCCCAGGATGGTGCAGTGTCTCAAGAGAGAAGCTGCAACCATCAGGAATAACTGCTCAAACAAGAATTCCCTATTCATTCCCAAAATTTGCTGGCTGTGCAGGGAACAGGAATGTTTGCTCTCACACCCAACAATTATCTTCTCAGATAACACTGTCAGTTATGCAAAATCACAATAAACATTTTTTCTTTTAGTAAATCTGTAAAAACTGATGCTTTCATCAGACAAGCTCCTCTATTTAAAGCTAGTGCTAGTGAGGCAAAGCAGGCAGCAGCATCAAGTAGCAGTCTGCCCCAAAACAGTCCTGTTACCTCTCTACCATCAAAAACAAGGTGTGGTTTTCCATTGTGAGCTTTTTCAAGCCTTGAGTGTCATCCTGCCTTTGTCCTACACAGTCCCCAGCCAGGCAGCTGACTGTGGTGGTCAGCAGGAGCATCCCCATCCCTTCCATGAAGCCTGATTCCCATTCCCACTTAGGCCTCCAACAGTTCCAAACCCATCAGAATCCACAGGGATGCTCAGGCATCCACCACCCATTTCTCAGTAGCTAAAGCTCCTTCCAGTACCATACACACCATGAATTAGAATCTCTGCCCATTAGTCAGTGAAGCTGTGCACTCCTCATGGTTGCAAGTGTGGTTTCCAGTGAGCAGCTCTCTCTCACTGCCCTCCTCAGCAGGTCTGCACGCCAGCAGCTCTGAGATGGGTTTGATGCTATAAATATGTCATGTGTAATCATTCAGAGCCATGTGTGGGTCATCTTTACAGTCTATCCCCATCTTGCACAATATGATAAGTGTTTAACTACCTCCCAGTCCAGCTGCAGCCTTAAATTGGGGTTGCTATGTGAGAAAGAGCAGCAAGGAGCAGTCTCCTCTGAAGTGCAGTGTTTTGCCTGTACAGGATCTTTTTGGAGAAGTACAGGAGCTGCTATGAACACACTTTCCAAAAAGCCACCCTTTTCCTATGGGTTGGAGAGGAGGCAGCAGCCCAAGCCATGTATAGCAGAGGGGGTCCCTGTAAAAGTAAACAATCTGATGGCTTTGAATTATCCCTTTTGGGGAGAAGGAAGTCAATGGCATGTCTCTCAGGAAATTCCAGTACTGATTTTTGCC
The DNA here is from genome assembly GCF_901933205.1 of Camarhynchus parvulus. NCBI lineage: Eukaryota > Metazoa > Chordata > Aves > Passeriformes > Thraupidae > Camarhynchus > Camarhynchus parvulus. The sequence goes on along the minus strand of NC_044586.1, from coordinate 28,425,773 downwards.
CAGACACTCTTACACAGCCACTGTCACAGGCTATGTCCATTGGTACTGGAACATTAAATTTGAGAATGCTTTGATGATTAGCACCCTCACAGGCTCTGGGGCTGCTGGCAGGGGAGCCAGAGCAGCCCCCTTTCCCTGGCAAGGTGGGTTTTTGCCCATGTGTCCAGAGGAAAGGCTTATGAGCTTTGCCAGATACAAAGAAGGTGTCGGGTTTATAGCTGTGAAATCTTTGCAGTGAACCAAGGAAGTTTCCTAAACACTAAAATAATCCTTTATTTCTTTTTGAGTCCTTGGGAACTGATATTTTCTCTCTTTTCCTCTGAGTGGAAATGCCGTCTATTAGACAAATAAGACTACCAAAGCCCTCTTGCCTTCCATTAGATGCCAGCAATTGTGTACCTCTCGTCACATGTCAGACATGCACATCAGGAAACTGGAGCTGCAAAGCAAAAGTGGAGAGCAAGTGTATCTGTATTGGGTGCTCTAGATTTTGTGTGGTTCCTGAAGGAAAATGTGGTCTAGAAGCTGCAAGCACAGCTCCCTTCCCTGGACCCATGTCAGCCTGGACAAATCATGTTATCCCTGGTCTGTTGGACAAGTATTTGAATAATTTGAATAATTATTTTTCTTATGTGTTTAAATTATTGATAATAAACATCTATTTGTCTCAAAACCTTGCCCAAGTATAAGTAAAGAAGCTTTCTTCCCTTAAAAGCTTCTGGTTTTCCTGTAATGGCTTCACATTAGATTTTTAAGCCACTAGATTGAAGACTTCCTCCATGCAGCCTGGAAGAGAAGAAACAATTGTCAGATGTCATGGCCTGTGTAAAATCAAAGAGAAAACAGGATACATAACTCCAAACTTAATTCCAGCTTCTGTTAAATCAGAATGGCCCGCTGTGCAATTGCTTGATGATATTTGAATACAGTGCTTCAACATAACTTCCCAGTGTCATCTGTTACAGTTCTAACACTCAGGCAATTTTTGAACAATAGTGATGGGGTGTGATTTGGCAGTAAGAACCTCAGGAAGCCATATATTTCCCCTTGACACAGTATTATCTAATATACTAGCTATCTCAGGTTGCAGCAGCTCTGAAACCTAGCAGAGGGGTTATGACTTAACAGAAATAATAAAATTCATTTATTGCTTATTAGACATGAAGCGATTACATTTTTAGCATTCCACCTCCCTGCTCCTACTACAGTCTATCCCCAAGAAGGGGGAACATGCCACTTGAGTTTAGGGCTCTTTGCTGGTGCTTTAGAAGCTCACTTTATGCTGGTGGCCGTGCGTGGTGCAGTTGGCTCCCCACACACCGTGGCTTGGCAAAGAGCCCTCTGCCCAAATGCAGGCTCCAATACTGCTCTGTCTGCTGTAGCAGAGGGAGGTGCTGCACAATGCTCCCCAAACTCAGCCATGGAGGACACAATGGGGAGGGTCCATGGGGCTGAGCAGAGTCTGGATAGGGGTGCAGCCTGTGCTGGGGAGCTGTGGGGCAGGAGAGATGGGTGGTGGGCAGCTGGTGGCTCACTGGCTGGCTTGTCTGCAAGAGAGCATCCTCTGGGATGTGATGTTTGGGGCACAATGTAGCTCTTAGGAGTGGCATAGACAGCGACTACAGTGTGGTCTGGAGATACCAGCACTTCTGGTAGAAAGTCCATTTTAGGGGCAGACACAACCTGTGGTGTTGATGTACTTTCTTTTCTCAGTAACCTAATTACTGTTGTCAATTACTGTAGAAAACCTTCAGGCATGTCCTATGACTGCCTTTAGAAATTAATTGAGGACTTTAGGATCCTGTCTTTGCAGTTATTTCTTTCTCATTGCCCATTTTCCTTCCTCTGTTTCTGAAAAAGTCTTTCCATTTAATTTCCTCTCATTTCATCGCCTCTTCCTTAATGGATATTATGTACCTGTTACACAAAGCCAGATGATTTCCACAAATTTAGCATTTGATTGTTTCTAATGTTGAGAAAGAACCAGAGCATGAGACAGCGTGGGTGCTGCTGCAGGACAGATTCTGCTTTCACTTACACTGACATAAATCAAGTTGGTTTATGACATGTAGTCATGGTATTCTGTATTTACATCAGATGTGAGGTCTGTTATCCTCTGAATTCCATCATAATGTCAAAGAAATATGCTTTTGAAGAAAATATCAATTTTTCCAATTAAAAAATATTTTGAAAATCATATCAGAATTTAAAAATATTTTATGTACTTAACAGCACTGTGATTTTTAATTCAATATTCACAATATTATCTGGCAGCACTGCCTCTTGCCTGTTACCACAATCTTCACCCAGCACAGAAACTGTTCACAATGGGATTTTCCTTTGACTTTAACCCCTCAGATTTCCATTCACATTGCCACACACAGCGCACATTTAAAATGCTATAAAAGATATTAATAATGCCTGAATCTACAAAGCAGAACACAGAAAGAGAAAGGATGGAAAAGCAAAACATAATTCTCCCTGTTGAAATTTAAGCAGCACAAAGAGATTAATTCTCCAGCTCTTTCCAGAAGCGTCATGGGATCTTTAAAGACCACAGACAAACCAGGCCAAGGTCTTTCAGTCCCCTCAAGAGTAATGCTCTCTTCACACCATATAAACCATATAAAGGAACCACCGAGGGAAAGCCTCCCAACAATTCACACAGCTGTGTAACCCATAACCTGGCACGGGAGGGTTTGTGTGCCCATGCCCCCAGCACATCTCCTGACCAGTGCCGAGCATGTTCCTGCCGGACAGATGGACGGACGCGTGGCCCTGGCAGCCGTGCCTCATTATGGCAGCCTCTTGAGCAGGCATTTGTGACTGCCCAGGCTGCTGCAGATGGGTTTAATGAGATTAACTCTCTTCAAAAGAGATGTACTAACAACTGCCTGTATTCTCCTCTTAATGAGACACATCATCTGCTTGGGATGGAAATAGAGGCACACCAGCCCTGCCAGCCCCAGCACCACTGACACAGGGAACTGTTTCTCTGAAGAACTCTTTGTTTTCCAAGTTAAATGCTGTGAGTTGAGCTGTTGTCCTTCCTCACCCCTGTGCCAGAGCAGGACACAGCCATAAAGGTCCTCCTGAAGCACAGGGTCTCCTCCCCTCTTTTAGACTGAGGTGGGAAGTGAAAGCTTTTCCAGAGCTTACAGGGGAAGCAGGGGATTCATCCTGGACAGCAGCATACCATGGCCACAGTGCCCTTGCTGCCCAAGGTCTATGGGCCCCCTCAGCCAGGAGGGGAATTAGTGGTTGTGGGTGATGCAGACACAACTCAATACTGCTGCTGGCAAAATGCCAACCGGAGCAAAATCCAGATATGCGCAGCCTTTGGAGAGAAAGAGGACGCTTATGAATGCCAAGAAAAGTGACATTGCCAGATTGATGGCAAGCTCGCAGCAAAAATACACATCTGCAGATGAAAAGGAAGGAAAGTGAGTACAGAGAGAAAAGAGCCCAGCAGCAGGAGAGAGGCAGTGGCAGGGGAGTTCAGCAGCCTACCCACAGGCTGGAGAGCTTACATCAGCCCCAGAGAGACAGTTTTCTGGATGCAAGTTTTGGATCTCAGAGTAACTAGGCCACGAGCTTGCACATCAGAGGGAAAGCTAATCTCCACTCGGTCTTAATTAACACCCAGCAGTTAATTCAAAGAAAACAACAGTAGCTGAGTATTAAATAATTCAAGACAACCATACAATTGGATTCACAGAGGAAAAAATGAAACACTGGAAAATGACAGTGCTCTGGTAAACATTAAAACATATGATGAACAGGTAAGCAATTTAGTTTAGAAGGCTTTAAAACTAAAATAAAATCCCTAAAAAGTTACCTATTCAAAACTGTTATGCTACTCAAAGCAGTCAGAAGATATGCATGGGATTGAGTAAGAGGGAACCAGGCACAGCACAGGAATGCCAAGTCCCAAGATTTAAGAGGTAATTTGAGCCAGTCCTTCAGCATTTAGAAATCTGACCCTACTGAGGGCAATAAACAGGATTATAAATTATGGTAGGTGATAAATTACCAGGAAATCAGAAGGATCAACAAAGGCTTCAAAGGGATATAACAAAAAAAACCCACTACAGATAAAAAGAAGTTTTCTTAAGTCTGTCGAATGTGATAGCCATTGGAAAGAATCCACAGGACTGTGGGAGCACCAGGGTCCAAAGGAAGCAACTGAAGGAGCACAAGGCAGGCTATATTTCGGTGTAAGTCTTCACCTGTGTTAATTTTGGACCTATTCCCAAAGAGAAGATGAAGCTATTGGGGAAATACCACAACTGAGGTGTTGGACCAAACTGCAAAAGGTGGGAGCTGCTAGTTTGAGATAGTCTAACCAAGTGGGAAGGTGCTCCACTCCTCAAGCCAGCTGATGGGCTGAAAGAAAGTAAACTCACTATGTGCCTGAGGACTTCAAATGGAAAGCTTATCCAGTATGAACACACATAGGGGTTAAGATATGGCAATGATCAGTAATTGCTGCATTCATGTCTCAGAACTGGTTGAAACTATCATTGAAATTAGAGCAATGTAACATCTGAAGGCAAAGTAAGTTGTTTGAATTTCTAGTCAGGTATCTACTCCTGCAGATAAATAGTGAGAGTAAGGTCAGAGTACTATCATGGCAGGAGGCAGAAAGCAGTGGGTAGGACTATGGGCTTATTTTCATTACGAATATATGGTGAAACACCGAAGATCCTGAACTGGTGCCTGTATTACTCACAATGTTTATGAATAATTTGGGAATCAGTGCGAGTTATAAGATAGCAAAATTATGGGTGATTCAAAGAAGGAAGTAGACAGAGTTATACACAGTAGATTCTTGGCAATTGCTTACCTGATCCATTTCTAAAAGCCCAGGTAGTGGAGATTTCACTGTTCCCCTTTTCCAGTCTGCTTCAGTGCTGCACAGTCCTTGCTTTGCAGAAATTTTCCTGGTAAGCAGTAACCTCTTTTCCTTGCTGTAATGTCTGACATTACTTTTCATCCAACCCTTTGCAGACATTGAAAAGTTTATTCCTTTCCTATCACTTAGCTTTTGTATACTTAAAGAATTATTTTTCCGTTTAGTAACTTGAGAGTGTCATTTTGAGATATTTAAGGATTCATCATCTTTCATAGGAGCCTCCTCCAAACTATCCCGAATTCCCCCAACCCTTCTCCCTAACAACCCCTAGAGGAAAAATCCATCTTGAGTCACTGTGACCTAAGTGGAGCACAACCTAACCAACACCACATATAGCAAAATAATTACATCATATTTCATGGACTGGTCATTTGTATCCCTCATAACACAGCTGTTGCTTATTTTGTGTCTGAATTCTTCACTAGTAGTGAATTTGCAGACTATTACACCCCCAAGCTGCATTGCCCTGCATTAATTGGGCATTCTCTTCCTATGTTTCTGGAGTTTGCTATAACTATTTAATTATTAAAACCTTTAATTTAGCCTTTTCCAGTTGCACCCTATTTCTTCCAAATAATTTCTTCAATTTGTCAAGATCATTCTACCTTCCCATCTTGTCTTCTGTCATCACTGCAGCTTCTCCCAGTTTAGTCATTCATATAATTAAAAAGCGTATGCCTGCTCTCCATGGAAGTGTTGAAAATCTGGAATAGTGCTGGATGCAGTACAGATATTGCTGAACCTCAGCAGATACTTTTTGTGAATTTGGGAACGAAATGTTGAGCACTCATCTCTGATTACATGCTTTTAACCAGTAATGGTTCTTACTAACATTTATCTACTCCTTTTTTTTCTGGGCTTGTTTGTGGGAATGTCATGCAAGACGTGTTGAAAACCTTAATAAAACAAAGGTATGTGCCATTAACTTCCTCCTTCTAAGTCACAAGACCTGTTGTCTTGACACAGAAAGTAAATTATATTAGTTTGACATGACAAATCCTTGTTAGGTGTTATTTATCTGTTTTTTATCTTCCAGGTGCCCCAAATTCTGTGATTTCTTGTTCCAGTATTTTTCTATGAAATGAAGAAAAGTTATTTGCCTTGTAATTCCCCTATTCCCTTATAATGATGGGAAATATGCTGACCTTTTTTTAGCCTTGTGATTTATCCACATTTTCCTCTGACACTCAATTCTAGACGCGCTCCTCACTAGGATAGATCAGACTTTTACTGTAACATTCAGGGACTCTCTACCTTCCCTTAATCCTTCCTCTCTTACATTTGTTTCTTTGTTGATCTTGCCTGCTAGATCTCTGAGTAATTTGAAGACTGTTTTCTTTCTTTATTTTGGTCTTTTCTCATTCCATTTTTTCTAAGAGTTATAGGATATGTCATATCATGGTCACACTTGTACAGGTCATCTTCCCTTCCATGTTCTTATGTACAAGCAAATGAAGAAGATCCTCTCTTCTAGTTGCTATCCTCATTCTCTGCATTAACAATGCAGAGAATGCAATGCTATTTGTGGAACAGCCCAAAATCTTGAGGGCTGTCTCTATAATGCTATTTTTCTATAAAATTTCTGTGCGGGAGTTAATCTCATTAATACCGCCTTTTGTGTTTTGGGTGGTTCTATTAGTTGCTAAGAAGTTGCATTCATGTGATGTTCCCGCTGTTGCAAAATCCTACTGTGCTCATGCTTCTTTAAATCTTCTCCTTTTCTATTTACTCTGCAACTTGACGTCTGTGAAAGTAAAACTGAGATCTGGATTATTTACATTAGGTAGAAGATGTGAGTAGTTCTTTCTCCCTTCTAATAATAGGTCACTGACTCGTAAAAAGCAAGAAATCTGAGATGAATAAAAAGGAAACCTTTTCTTCCACAGACTTATTATTAGACCATTCATTGCCATGGGAACTCTTTTCAGCTGAGATATAAGATTCAAACAGCCACATGGGGTATGGATGTGGATAGAGTACATTTCCAGAGAGTATGTGTACTGAAAACAGCATTGAATTGAGCAGCTATACCTTATTCTCCAAAACTCCTGTCAGTCTCTAACAATACAGTGTCAGGGTGACTCATGTGGTGCTGAAGTGGCTTAGTCTCCTAAGGTGAGCATTTCTTATGCAGGAGCTAAGGAATCTTTCTGAGCTCCCTAAATCAACTCTGCCACATGTGGGGCAATGCATTGGGCTGTTCCTCCCAACCTGAGCACAGCTGCAATTGCCCCTGCACCCATTTACAGCTCTTACACCCTCCCCTGAAGCATTTGCTGCCAGAATTTATGGAGGACATGACAAGATTTTTCAGACTGAAACAGAGCAGGAGCTGCTCTCCTGTTGCTAAACTTCAATAATATTTTGGCAGCAGTTTCCAAGCCATTTTACTTACAATCCCATTTCCTGTGTCACACATCTACTTTTGTTTGCCCTTCCAGACTCAAGAGCCTTTCTGCCGAAACTGCTGGTTTATGGCATCATGTGCTCTCTACATTCCCTTCTTCTGCATCCACATCTTCCCTGCACTCCTACCTCACCCTGCCACTCCTGTCCCTCCTTCTCCAGAGCTCTCAGTCTGCTCCTTTTATCTGTTCCTTTCCTGTGCCTCCGCCCTGCAGATGCTGCCATGCTTTTTTAATTTGTGTTTGCTTCAGGTACCCCATTTCCCCACCAAAACTCTGTGAAACTTTTGCTGCATTTTCAGAGTCCTTCTAAATTTCTTTTTACCTCAGTCCCATATCCCTCAGTGTGTACTCCCAAACTGTCCAACTCTGCTTTGGCATTGCGCTGTATCATCTATGACAAAACTTGCTTGTGACAGTCCTCAGATTTCAAGAGGTGAAGAAGTTCCTGTCAAAGGAAGCTGGGACTTTCCTGGATCATTCAAGAAAACTGCAGGGAATGAAGAAGCTATGGGGATGGAGAGGTACATTTGATACTTTATTGGGAATTTTGCTGTAATAACTCCTATCTGTAGGACTGGATCTAAATGCAAGAGGCTTTTTGCTGAGTGGGACAATGATGGCCATGGGGGCAGGGATGGTGCCTATAAAGCTGCTTGCTCCTACCCCCTCGCTAAGTCCACCTCTGCAAAGAGCAAAAATTTGGGTTCAGGGAAAGGAAGGAATGGGATTATTTAGAAAATACCATAGAGAGAGAAAGCTTAGAATGCATTAAAATTGCTTTCACTGGCTCTGTTCATGAAGAAGAGAGTGTTTTATGGCCTAAAAACACCTACAATGGCAATGAAGACAAATCTAGAAAACTACTGGAAAAAATATGTAAAGAGGACACTGATTAATTTCCAAAGTAATTTTCTGGGAGATTTGTCTTCATTGTCATTAAAGGTGTTTTTAATAAAGAACCTGATTAATTTCCAAAGTTAAGACTGCCCTTGTTTAGACAGAAAATTATGTTTGCCATGTTTCCACTATGGTGATTTACATTTTTCACTTTGGGCATAGGCCAGAAGGATTTACAGCTTGAGAAAGGATCTTCCATCTTCCTAGGAAGTTAAATCATTGGCACTGCTTCAGCTTTTCTGTATAAAGGAGATTAACATCATATTGACGTATAAGGTTGAGCGAACCACAAAACAGATGTTTGGATAGTCAACTGAACCCAATGGAAAAATTCCATTTTGATCAGTTTGAGGTAGGCCTAGTCGTCTTGTGGCTGTGCAGGATACTAAAATCTGGACTTTATAAATGAAACACTCATTAAAAAAGAATAAAATTCCTGGAGAAACACAACTGCTTCAGATTTCTTGTTTTATTTTTTTAAACTGCAATAATCTATGACATGGCTCGTCTAGCCCAAGTGGAATACATAAACATTAGTTATTCTAATAATCACAGATTTTCAGGTGACAGCCAGCCATCTCCTAATCACAACATGTCCCCGTTTAAAATACTCCTGATGCCATGATGTTACCCCTTTTTTGACTTTTCACAAAGGTTGCTCTGGGAAGATGGGTGGACAGCCACTGTGAAGAGGTGTTTCACTGTTGGATGTTTACTTCATTCCCAAAGAGCACTGTGAGTGACTTCAGTTAGAGCAGAGGATAAGTACTGGGATTAGCCATGGCCAGTCTTTACCAATCACACACACAACGAGCCATAACACAGGCCTGGGCAGCTCAATCCTTCAGCACAGTGATGCTCTCAGGTCTTTACAGCCAAGCAACCTTAATTAGCTGCTGCTGCTGCACATGTGACTGCCCTTTCTTGTATTTGCTGTGCTTTACTGGCATTTTCAGCCAGGTATTTGAATACTTTCCATCTTTATGGTACACAGCAAATTTCCTTCCTTTCCAGGTTAGGCTGTTTACCAAGGCAGTCTCACTGGCTTTTTCTTATCTGAAAGGGCATCACAGCACTGACATTTTTTAATCTCACCTGTGGGGTGAAGGGGAAAGTATGGCCCCTCTACCACATTATTAAAGCCTTTGTTTTAAGCACACTTATTATTGTTCATTTTCTCTAACATAAGGAGTTCATTTGTCAGAGCAGCAAGAGCAGTAGGGAGGCAAACAGATCTGTAGTGTGCCTTGGTCCTCCTGTGTTGGGTCCAGCCCTTGCTCACAGCCTGTGTAGGGATGGTCGAGGATGCTTCTACATCTGCCACTCTTTTGGGCAGATTTGGTCAGCTAAATGGTGAGAAACAGAGAACCAGCAAGCAATCGTTTTTTTCACCAATTTTTCAATATGCAGTACTGCATATACCAGTGTGTTTCCGGTTACATCACAGACAGATTGTGTTTGTTAAAGGAACCCTGGAGGTGCATCTGACCTTAAACCATTAGGGGGAAAAGCCCAAATTAAGACTCTTAAATGGAGCAACTGAAGTGGGTTTTTTTTAGTAATTTGATCTGGCAATAGCTGTATAAACAGAGGAAACACATGATACACATTGTGATTTTTTTATTAAACCTCAGAGTTGTAGCACCATCATAAAAAAATAGTGACTTTGAAGTATCTCCATAGGCTGAGATACAAGGCATGTGGTCTGTGGGATGAGGAGATAGTCAAAAGTGAGTCTGCCTCTTCCAACAGTGCTACCTCTGAATTCTGCTTTAATCAAGGACATTCATTTGAGGCCCTTCATTATCTACAAAATTTGCAGTTATGTTGACCCTCACTGATGACTGAGTTGCTCCTAGGCTTACACCAGAGATGAAGATGGATCTCGTGTGTGCAGAATCCTCTGTGAACAGTTTACTGTTCTTCCTTCTGTACTCTCTTTAAGATGAGATTCATCTCCCCTGACTTCACATGATTTAGATCAAAAGAAGGAAAGAGACACCAACTATAGGGTGTAATTCATGTCACTTATGCTAATTTTCCTTTCTCGCCACCCTAAATGCGGCATCTTGGAGTGACTTGCCCCCTTCACTGACTTCAGGCAGTAGTTCTGATTAGGCTTAAGGTAAATTTGATCAATGATCATGTTAATGTTCGTGATCACTCTACACTTTCTTTTCCCAAAAAGTCAGAGAGCAGAAAAGGAGACAAACACTGCCAATGGCATCTAATGTACCCAAAGCATAGCTCAGTCTGTAAGCCCCATAAAGGGAATTAATTTTTGCTTTTTCTTCTCCTTCTTCACTCTTTTTCCTTGAACTCTGTCAAATTTTACTCTTTAAATGTCATGTGCCTCTTCATTTTTGGAAAGAAATGCTTGACCCTGGACTGGAGACCTGCCGTGGCTTCCTGATAAATGGGCCCTGCTTAAACAACCTGTTTCATCATCATCTAATTTTGGTTTCTACTGTCTTTTTCGTCTCTCTCCACTTCAAACACTTTATCAAGTATACTTGTTAGCCCAGCAAATATTTATTTTAGGTCCTAACTGGAAAAGTTCCTTTCCATTCCAGGGATATTTTGAAAGTCTGGAGGTGAGTTTGGGCATGCCTACATGGATGAGCCCAGACAAGTACACACATCTGCCCTGATCTGATTTGATCAAATGGGAGCCGGTTCTGATCTGGAAGTCACTGAGCCATTTTCCTGCAGCTCTGTGCCCAAGCTAACACACCCTGCAGAGGAGCCCACATCTGTCTGCACTGATCTGTGTAGACATGCCTTATGCATATAAAGCACTTAATTCTGGTTCACTTCCTTCTGTTGGTTGCTACTCTTGATGCACATAAATGTGTGTGCACATTCCCATTTTGTATACCTATTACAATCTACAGGAACCCAAGGGGCACAAAGATATCACATGAATATTTTTTGCCTATAAAAAACTCTCCCTTCTAATTGGGGAAGCAAATGAAAAGCAGCCTGTATCCTCTCTTTCTGGAATGATATATTGTCAGATAAAACAGATGACCTGGTCACACATTCCATCTCTAATTTGTGAATTGTGATGTAAGTGAAATTAATTGAAAAGCTGGCACTTGTAAATGTTTTAATCCAGGCAATATACTCCAGAAGGAATCAACAAAAGAGAAGTTTTAGTTCAAAAGGCAATCTTTTCCAGCTACATCTGAATTTAATGTTCACTCTCTGAACTCACAGACTGTATTGAAATGAGCAAAGGGAATACAGATCTTGAATTTATCCATGTGCAAACAGCAGCTTGCTATGCAGATGCAGACCATGGCCTGAAACCAAGTAATGTGTTTTTTTACAGCCCTTGCTGCCCCTGAATCCTTGGGGAACCTCTGGCTGGTGCAGACTTCCTGCTGGAGTATTACAGAAGGCAGGCTGGAGCAGTGGTCTCACGCCATCCTCAGCGAGTGCTCCCCTGGTGCTGCCGGAGCCGCTCCTGCTGCCACTGGTGCTGGATGACTCCTACCCTGCCCAGCTGGCATTGCTGCCCCAGGGGTTCTGCAGGCCTGGTGCGTGTGACTGGGCACAGCTGCTTTGTGGGGCACAACTGGGATGCAAAAAATCTCCTCTCCTTTTCCCCTTTCTCTCACATTAGTGGAAAAAGTGCCTTCAGTAAGTGCTTGAGAAAGTACTTCTCCACCCAGTGCTCTCACAGGCTGTGGAGAGCACACACTGATACATGAAGTGGATGCCTATGGATTTATTTCTGTGGTTTTTGGCTAAACAATCCAAATGTAATGGATGCCTTAATTACTAAATTAAGTAATCTACTCCAATAGCCAGTGGTGTGTTTACTCCCATTTGTTTGCAGTGACCATGAATTGCTTCCTGATCTTATGCTACTTAAATAAGCAGCTCTGAATTCATACTGGAGGAGGTACCTCTGCTTCTAAGGGCTTGTCTGCAAAGGAGAGGCTAGTGTGCATTAAGTTAGAGTATGAATTTACAGTGCTCCTGGGGTATCCACACGTGATAGAACAGCTATAAGGATGGAAAATGTCAAATTATGCCTAGTGGAATGGTTTGTTTAGCTAAACCTGGTCTCACTGGGGATAATGCCTTATTCAGATGGCAGTTTTGGTCACCGGTAGATGTACATATAAGTTCACATAGCTTTTGAATAATTCCACATCTTCTTATCCCATTTTTGAGGCATGATTTCCATTCTCTCCAATCGGTGTTTTTCTTGGCCTTTTTCCAGATATGAGTGATTTGATAAAATCCTTGTTCAAATGTAGAGTTTCTGCAGCTGTAATCACTTTTGGCAATCTGCCCAAAAAGATAAACTAATCTCCAAATATTAAAGAGATTGGACTGATAGCAAGCTTTACTCCATAATCCTTGAAAAATCAACAATATTCACCACTCCATGAAGGGATGTTCTTGGAAAAATAAGACCTGATTTTTGATACAGAATCTAAGGGCAGTAATAGAAACCTTTCATTTCTCTTTATAACAGGAGTGATGCCATGATTCTGTATTTTTAAACCAAAATATCCCTTTAACCTATTGGTAGGTCTTATAACTACTTCTGTACAAAGACAGGGAATTAGTAGATGTACACCAACAATTGTACATCACTCCAGCATTCTTTGGCAGTGTTATTGGTATCTGCAACATCCAGACTTTCCAAAGCTGCTGCCTTCCTAAATGTGCACATAAAAAGGCTAAAAAGAGAGCCTTGGACTCACACTTACTCAGCGTCTTATGATGGAAATTCACTTGGCTTCAATGGTCATAATGACATAGATGATGATGAACCAGGTAGTCTTACCAAGTTAACTCTTTCATATAATGAGAGTACCATGCAGGCTGGAAAGGGCCTCAGAAGGCCTCCAGCCTAACCCTCTGTTAAAAGCAAGGTTAGGTCTAAGATTGAATCACCTTGCTCGGGAATTCAGCCACTTGGGACCTTTAAACTTTCATGTATGGAAACTGCACATCTTCTCTGGGCAGCCACTTCTTGACTGTCCTGATGAAGAAATTTCTTCCTACATCCAGTCTTTGCATTATAGCTCAGTCATGACTTTTCTGATTAGTCAAGTCAATTACCTGTTATACCTGTTTGTTTTTCTGTACACTAGGGACTATTTTGTGCTTAGAAGAGTTTGTCAGTAAAGACTTGCTAGTTTGCCTGAGCTTTTTTGTCTTCAGAGTTGGTTTCTACATGACACAGACCTCAGTGATTTGAAGAACCTGAAGTCTGTGCTCTCCTGAAGTCCGTGGTCTTTATTCTGCAACTTGTCTTCCTCATTTCCTTCAGTATCTTTAGGTCCACTCTTTCAGTGTCTCCATGACCAAACCTGCTTTGTTAATACAGGTCTAGGGTGTGTATGATCCCAGCTTATCTAGTACCTGTGTGAAGCAGTTGGCACTGACATCTGGAAACCTCCTGTCTTGCCTGTATCCCTCTCTAGTGCCCTTCCAGCATACATCAGAGAAGTTAAAATCTCCCAAAAGAAGCAGAGCATATGATCCAGAAGCATCTTCAAGTTCTTCAGGGAAGGCTTCGCCTTCTTCCTCAAACCAGCTTAGTGGTCATTAACAAACTGCCACCAGACTGAAGCAAATACTGATTACTTGTCCCAAACCACACCACTTGTCCCAAACCCCAAGTTCTCACCTGGCCTGCTGTCTGCCCGTTGAAGAACTCCTTATATCAGAGCTGCTCTGTCACATATCCACACCCCCTTGTCCCATTGCCTGTTATCACTGATGAGCTGGTATCCACCCATCACAGCACTCCAGTTGTGTGAGTTGTCCCAACAAGTCCCAGTTACTCAATAGTGGTGCATTTCCTCTTCACCAGCCAGACTGAGGAGACACAGCCTGGGCCTCCATGCCCTTAGCCAGCACCCCAAAATCCATGTCATCTCCCCAGATATGCTGAAGTCCCTGTCAGTAGTATTTGTGCCCATGTGGAAGAGCAGCTAAGATAACAATCTGATGCCAGACAACCCTAGGTCATTTCTGCCAAGTGCCAAATGCAAGAATACATCAGGTTGGCAGGCAGAGACTTCTATATCCTGCAGCAGGATGTCTCCAGCTATGACTGATCTCCTGTTCCTCTCCAGCAGATGCTTGGATGAGAGCTAGCCAGGCAATGACACTCTCCTGAAGGGAAGTCATCTCCCCCAGTCCCAGGGGAATGCACTGGGTCTGCACCTGCAGAACCACCAGACAAGGAGGACCCTTCCATAGGATTCCTGAAATGATGCAGCCTCCTCAGTCATGCAAACTTTCAGTTCTCCTTTCCAAATCCAGTGTTTGGGCTCTTGGCTCTGCAGGGTTTCTACAAAGACTCTTTTCCTGCTCACCCTCACCAATGGTGTTTATCCATTCACCTCTTCCTGGCACTTTTCCTCAGAGGCCCATGAGGCACGTGACCCATTCCTTCATCCAATACTGACTTTGTATCAAGAGTTTCTGAGAAATATCCTTTTCTTCTGCATGAAAATCTTGTGCAGATGGGAAAAGATAAATCTGGCCAAATATAAAACAGCTCAGTTAGAGCAGAAACATCATTCCATGAGCAATGCAGTAACCTGGATGTATCCAAGAAAGATAAAAAATCCCAAAAGCCTTTTCTATCCCCCAACATGAAGCATGGAGAAGCCTTGGGGTTCCCAGCACCACAAACACTGTAGGAGGTAAACTTGGCCCAGTTCAATCTGACCAGTGGACCCTGGGCTAGAAGAGGGACTTTGGTCACTCAGTGCTGCAGAAGTGAGGCACAGCCCCTCTGGGGGGAGAGGGGAGAGCTGTTCATGGGCATCTTGCTATCAGTGTGCCAGCCCAGACAGGGTCAGCTCAGAGACACTGGGATGGGAATGCACATGGTGTGCTGTAGCAGGAGCATGATGGACCAACCCACAAGCTATGACATGCTTCATGGTGATGAGAAATAACAACAGCACTTCTGAACACCAGCACTCTGAGAGCTAAAAGGATTCCTGGTTTCCCCATCACAGCAGGCCCCCTCTCTTTGGACTCTTTTAGTGCTTTTATATGATCTTGTCTTCATGCCAGAAGCACTGGTGTGAAGTTTTCCACATGTGTGAATTTGTCTGCCTACAAGTGTGTGGAGATACGAAGGGCTGGTGCAGCAGGTGGGTCAGGCAGGAAAATGGTGGCACTCACCCTCATGGGAGCAGGGACCTGGAATCTCCACAGTGCAAACCTGGAGAGCCCAAAAGCTGGGATAGCTCACCCTTGTCAGATGAAGAGGCACTGGTAGGACCCCAGACTGGGGGTGCCTAGGGGGACATAAGGTCTCCTCCAGACCCTAGGACATGGACAGAGGCCATCTGGTCTGGTAATGTCTTCCAAAGTTGTAGGGGAGGGTATCAGCTGGACTAAAGCTGGGAAAGAGATACAGTCAAAAGCTCAGCCTTCCTTTGAAGTGGAGCAATACAAGTTATTCACAACCAAAAGCTGCATTTGCAAATCTGAGGGGATTTCTACCTAACAAAGTAAACACATGAGAACAATTCAAACCAGTGGGATAGAAAGGGAGAAAATTATTATATATTACACCATTCATGTGTGATTTATTTATTTTACACACTTCTCCATCAGTAATGGAAATGCCATCTATGCCTTCAAGCAATGTGGAATTTCCTTCTCATGAACCCCCTCCCTGACCTCTGTCTCCAGAGAGACAAAATGTCATGGCCTGAAATCAAGCAAGCAATTCTAATAATTATCTGCCACTTACAGTGCCTCTTTCCTGCACAGCCTAGTGGCACCCCATCAGCTTCATGTGACAGCTGGGGAAACCAGAGGAAAGCGAGTTAAGTGGTTGCTCTGGGTCTCACCAGAACTGGAGGGTAAATGTCCTGCCCTTCTGTCCAGCCCTTGTCCCTTGGGCCGTGCTGCTTCCATCAATGATTTGGTAGTGAAATCACAGCACTGGTATGCCCAAATCCTCTAAGGTTTTCAC
Source organism: Camarhynchus parvulus (assembly GCF_901933205.1). NCBI lineage: Eukaryota > Metazoa > Chordata > Aves > Passeriformes > Thraupidae > Camarhynchus > Camarhynchus parvulus. Next base: position 28,409,578 of record NC_044586.1, on the reverse strand, counting down.
TTTTTTTAGCATTGTAAACACCAAATCACTATCCTGGTTATCTTAGCTGAGATGGTGGACAAAGACAAGCGCTCAGAAGGAAAGAAAATAACAGGGGTGCGTAGTGTGGCTTCAAGAAATCACTTAATGACAGGATGTGGAGAAACTCAAAGACAAAAATATCAGAAGGAATGACGAGAATGGTGCCACAGTAAAGGGCTGCTGAAATGCAGGGAGCAGAGTGAAGACCTAAAAAGGCAGGCTTGGAGAAGGCTCATATAGCATCACAGAAGACATTGTTGCATGCCACACACCAGAGAGATTAAATGAATGTGGTGTTACCCTGACGTCAGGAGAAAAGCCGGATGGAGCACAGGCTGGAATGTGAGTGAGAAAACAAGAGCAAGTGTACCTCACCTTTATTCCTCGCTGCAAGTGCTTTTTCACAGTTTGTGGCAATCTGCTACCAGAGAGAGCAACACAAACTGCACAATGGAATGTGTTACAGACACACACACGATGAATGCCAAAGGATCGGGAGCTGCCCTTTGCATTCACCCCTAGTATGCACATTCTACCTTCTTTGCGTTAACAAGCTCTGAATCAGAGGAAGCAGATTGCATGGGGAATCTCAACCCCTATTATCAGCACATCCCTGGTCCAAAACTCTGAAGAATCCTCGGGCCCCTCAGTGGGGACTAAAATTAGAAACTCATTACAAAAATAGAAGGGTGTTTCTTTTAATAGCCTAGTTTTGTTTTGAGATACTCTTTAGGGAACACCCCACTGAAATGTGATCAAATGCCAAATCTTTGACTACATAAAAGTTGTCCTATTTGTGCGGATGATTTGGTGACTTATTTCTTATTTTTATGTAATAGATGATCATTAAAAAATGTATAAAAATAAGCTGCCATGATCTGAAGAGGCTGTCAAAGCGGGGTGCTTGGGCTGTTAGCAGTGAAGGAGAAGGCAATTTCCCTCCTGCCCAGTGCACACAGTGGCAGCAGGCCCCATCATGTCTGTGCAGTGCTGAACTGAGATTACATGCCATGTGTGGAAATGTCCACATAGATGTTTCAAGGGAACTTCAGGAGGGGATAATGCCACACTGAAACCCTGGTAGATTATTGACTGCTCTGATTTGTTTCCCATGTTCTTACTAGTACAAGTGTAAGGGCTAAATAACAATGCTCTTTGTTTAAGTGAGCTTGATACACTTTAGTGGAATTTTTTCAGCCCTTTTGTTATTGAAGTCACAGCGTATTACCGAGCCTTCAAGTTCCAAATTTACACAGATGCATTTCTGGCCATTAGCCAAGTCATAAGATGGCAAAACATAAGCCTCAAGAGCAGCAGGCTTATGAAAATATACCATTTACAACCCCTACTATGAAGTACTCTCAAAAGCCTAATTTTAGATGTGCACACTGGAATCAAATAGCAAAGGGATCGGTAGGGTGACGAATGGAGGATTTTTTATTCAAATGTCAATTATAATTAACCTAGAGCACAATAATCTTCTGTCCCAGGGCAATCATGGTGACATGCAACACCATTCTTGGAAGCTGGCAGGACATCCTGAGAAAGATGTTCCTTGCCTCAGGAAATAAAACCACCAAATGTTTCTGCCAGTGCTTATCCATGAGGCTTGCTTTGGAGTCTGTGCATCAGGGGCTGGCCTTGGGCTCCAGCAGACCAAGTAGCTTCCCTTGGCTTTTCCCTTCCCACCACCCTCTTCATTGCTGCAAGGCCACCTCAGGGGCATGTTCCTGCACTGCCACCCATATCATCATCTGCCTATTTTGTATTGCACAATTGCAAATTGTCTGCTCAGGGAGGAGCAATTGCTCTCAATATGTGAAGCAAGCAGAAGCTCCGGGTGCTTGGGCTCCAGGAGGCTCTGAAAAAGCAGGAGGCAATGTCAGTCCTTTCCCATGGGAATGGCCTCATCACCCACATCCCTGGTCCTCCCAGGGACTGGCTGTGCAATGCCAAGTACTACTTCTGTGGTCATACCTGGGACTGTTGCGCTCATCCTTCCTTTCATATTTTCTTTTTCTCCTCTCTTTCTCTTACTTTGGGCAGGGGGTGGCAGCCATTTGTGAGACAAGGTGGAGCCCCTTCAGCAGCAAGAGAAACTGTCAGGACCACTGGTTGGTTGGGGTTTTTTTTGGTCTACTTGTGCCATAATCTCTTCCCAGAATCAAATTATTTTGCTCTGTTTTGCCAGTATACCACCTAGTAAGACAGCATCAAACCTACAGCTGTGTTGCAGCAACTCATACATAAAGCCTAAGGCCAAGAGCTGCAGAATCTGAAACCCACACTTTGGCTTGTGGCATAACTATGTACGTAAAAATGGGAGGATCCCCATTCCCCACTCCACTCCAGTGGTTTTGTGCTAGTTTAACGCTCAATTTCCATGCGATGAGGCTGTAATAAAAGAAGTGTAACGGAGTAGAATGGTGTGTGTGCAACAGGCTGAGGTCTCATTTACAGGGAGTCCCAGAAAACTGTCAGGTCACTGTAGAGAGTGATAAGGTCACCCCTGAGCCTCCTTTTGTCCAGACTAAACAACCCAGCTATTTCAGCTGCTCCTCATCAGACTTGTGCTTCAGGCCCTTCCCCAGCTCCATTGCCCTTCTCTGGACTGGCTCCAGCACCCCAGAGTCTTTCTTGCAGTGAGGGGCCCAGAACTGGGCACAGAACTTGAGGTGTGGCCTCACCAGTGCCGAGTACACAGGGCTGATCTCTTCCCAAGTCCTGCTGGCCACACTGTTGCTGATAGGGGCCAGGATGCCTTTGGCGTTCTTGGCCATCTGGGCACATGCTGGCTTATGTTCAGCTGTTGTTGACCAGCACCTCCACGTCCTTTTCTTCTGAACACCTTTGTAGTAACTCTGTCCCCAGCCTGTAGTACTGCAGGGGGTTGTTGTGACCCAAGTATCACAACACTTGGGCACTCAGCACTCAGCTTTGTTGAACCTCATGCAGTTTGCCTCTGGTGACCAGCCACCAACTGGACGTAGCTCCATCCACTCTCTGGGCCAGGCTAGCCAACCAGTTTTTAATCCAGCAAAGAGAGCAGCTGTCCAGGCCATTGGTGGGAAGGTTTTACATTAACTTCTGGTCTATACTCATTGCACAGTAAAGCTACATCCCAGGGAGCTTGTTCAGGTGGCTTAGTTGGGAGATTTATACTTGGGGGAACAGAGCAACTGAACCATCCCAAACTAAACCAGCATGCAGACTGGAGAGACAAGGGCTGCCTGGATTATTCCCTGTGATGTGCAGGGCAATGACTGAGATCCCATAGGAGCCTTTCAAACTCAAAAAATATTCTTCAATCACAGCAGAGCTGCTAAAGGTCAGAGTGTTTGACTGACAAAACAGCAGAGGTTTGCTATGAAGTGCCTCTTTGTTTAAAGACCTTAAAAGGGGGAAGTTTAGTAAAGTATAATAAATAAACTCTGGCAATCCACTTTGAACAAGTTTCTTATCTATGATTGCAGAAAAGAGGGAAAGCAGCAAGTCTGGGGCTGAGGCAGTAACAACATGCATCCAGGGAGCTGTACTTTCCTTGGTAGTGCCTGGGCTCCTCTCATTGATTTATACTTCTATTTGAGTATAGAAAGCAACAATGAAAACTTTTGCTCTTTAATACACTGAAGACTTGTTCTTTTATCAAGAACAGCATTCTGGCATCTCATCTACGTATGTGAGCATAGGGTTTGCATTGCCATCCCAGGTAAGAACATACTGGTGTCTGTCCTGGCTGCTGTAACAGAGATCTTACTATCAAGAAACAATTAGGCAGGAAAGCATGGGTAAATAATTTATTGTAGCATATAAATGCTTTCAGGAGATAGAAATACTAGCTACAGAAGTGCTCTATGCCTAAGTGGGAAACGGCACAAATTCAGTGGCTGGAAGCCAAAACCATACAAACTCATATGAGATATAAAATTTAGATTTTGATAAATGAGGTTGTTTAACAGTGGACCACAGGCATTGATGAAGTTCTCATCTCTTGATATCTTCATATCAGAAGTGCAAAGCTTTGCAGAAGTCATGTGTTAATCAAGTGCTTACTGAAGCAACTCCCAAAACTGATAGGCAGACCAGAATGAAAGGGTTTGAGATGGACTGAGGGACAGAGTTAGGCGACTGCTTTCAGCAGACATTGTACAGAAAAAGTCAGAAGCTTTGCTGGCCACCATGTCTGGTAGGGAAGCTGCACTCTTAGGCAGGCTCTCCAGTGCTCAGCCTGTTAGAGGGCACATCAGTTTCTCTCTGAACCTGTCCTGGGGATGACTTCTTAGCCAACAAGAGACCTCTTGTTCCAGGACAACATAAGATAATTTGAAATAACTTAGTTTTAGCCATAAATAAAATACTCCTCTTTGATTTTGACTCTCTACTCATATTTGGATTTTAGATTTATTTTTCTACATATAGACTGATTCTCACTGGTCGATAGCTATAAAAGTAGGTTTCTTTGTTGCTAAAAGTAACTCATAACTATAACTGGTATTTCCTTTTTGGTAGCCAAGATGATACACTATATACACACTAGATGCATAGCATAAAAAAGCAATACTTGTGCTGAATGAACAAGAAAAGTTTTAATTGGAACAGGCTACACATTTATAACAAATAATACCTTAGACAAAAAGGCATTATTCATAGACATTTAATCGGAGTAATGGTTTCTGATCAGTATGATTTCCATCATTTTAGAACTAATAGATGTCACCCTCTCACACCTCATTTTTATAAATTGGAAGAGGAAACTTGGCTTTTTTCAAATCTCAACTGGTTTCTCAAGTTCTATTACATTATTGAAGTAGCTATTGGATTGAACACATCTGATAGGAAGAAAATATCCTTTCAATAGAAAAGACAACAGATGGCCAAAAAGAAATTTCATGCTTTAGCAAATTCCATTTCCAGAGTTCTGATAGTGATTTCATGAGTAAATTGACTTTTACATAGATTTCATTTAAGCAGATATATACTGGCTAAACAGTGTTACTTACATAACCTAAAGTTTTTAAATAGTGTAATATCAGGGGTCAATAGTAAATAGTGTAATCACAGGTCATAATGATTGTTTATTTACATGAAAACTATTTTTAATAAAGAAAATAGCAACTTTTTTTTTTACTTATTTTAGCTAATTGCCTGTTGTTATATTCAAAGATCCTTAGGATCTTGAGAAGACTTTTGCCTGTCTGTGGCTGACTATTATCTATGCAAACTACTCAGCCTTGTCACAATCATGTGACTCACTTCTGCACTTGGATCATGTAAGGACAACTAAACAAATACAAGTTTAGCGAGACAGGAATCTCTACTTGACTTTGAAGCGCCTAAGAGTTGAATTTCACAGATTCAGGGAGTTATACTTCCCCTTTTCAGTCCTATGCTGTTTTTTTTTTAACTGCTTTTTCCCCTCCCTACCATTCTAGATCTTCTTTCATGGAGAATTTTGGAACATTTTTTTCCTTCCTCACATATACAACAATTAGTCTCACCCTCCACAAGCTTCAACACTTGAGTGTAAGTTATTGCTCTGAAAAATACTTTTTGTCTTCAAAAGAAAACAACAGTCTTTCAGCTCCTAAATATATGCAAGGTTTGATTTACCTTTGCATTATGAAGGCATATTGCCTGTGAAAAAGTGTGGAGTCGAAAGACACATAGATAAATGAACATATATATTGTTAGATATTTATAAAAAATACATATATATGTACATACAGACATGCACAATTTGTGCAAGATTAGCCAAAAACAAGGTAAATCCAAGAACAGATTAAATAAATTGCTATAAGAAAATTGACATCTGGAGACGTTTCTTCAGACTTAGTATGAAGCGCCTGGAAAAAGTTTATTTCTTTTTCTATTCTCCTTCTCAAAGGTATAATTAGTGGTTTTCTGTGTGTGAGGGCCAGCACATGTATTATATGTGTGTTCCTGTATGCTTTACATCCACAAATGTGTGTGTGTGTGGGTATATAAATGTATATACACACAGATATTTTAAATATTGTTTGTCATTAAAAATACTTTGCAATTGAAAGTAAACAGGGAAACAGTGAAAGAGTAATTATATATATTATTTCTGTTTCTGAACTGAGGAACTCTGATAAGAACATGAAAAAGTATTCCCACTGGGAAAAGTAACAGCACTGAGATGAGCTCTTACTGGCAGCCCTCCAGGACCACAGCTCCAGCAATGAGCCCACCTTCCCCCCGGAGCCCAGGGCCAAGCAGGACTCCATGCTGGTGCAGATTCTGCCTACTCTGAACGTGATCAGTGCACAGGATCAAGGCCAGAAGAAAAAACTGCTCTTCTGGAGTCAATGAAGCTCTCAAAGCAATCTTTTAAAAGAAAAGTTCCACTAGGTAGCATGCTTCTCTGGGATGCAAAAAAGATAAGAAAGGAAAATGAAGGCAGTATCAGATATAATTTACATTAGCTTGTGCCACTGTGGTGTGGCCACTTCCATTGGTTTTTCCTAAAATTTCTAAAAGGTGCATCATGCATTTCTAATGGTGTTCAGCTCTGCTATTGCTGTTGGTTGGGTTGCCTTATATATGCAGTTCAGATTTTATTAAATAAGGTCATACAATGGTCATGGAGAACATTTTAATTTTTACTAGATAGGTGAGAGCAATCAAATCAGAAAACAACAAAGATACTTCATCACAAAGGACTGTTTCTGCCTTTAGTTTTACAGTCCTTATTATCAGCCTAATGTAATTCTTGCATTGTTTTGCAAGTGAAAAGAAGTTTCATAAACTTCACTTGAAAAGGTTATACATACCTAGAAGTGAAAGAAAGATGAAAAATCAACAATCACACCCAACCTAGTATGATTCATCATCCATATAGGAAGAGATAAAATCTCTCTTTTCTGGAAAAAGAATATGCAAAAGAAATCTGTAAAACCATTGAGCAATATTGAAAAATAAATAAAACTGCAATCAAATGGAACATAAAATGATAATAAGATTAAAAATGTACGGTGCTGGTAGGGAAAAGGTGATAGTCAAAAAAACAGTCAGATGAATGGAAATACTTGAGTCTAAATGAAGATATTGTTACAGGATATTGTAACGCGAACTAGGAGAAAGGAAAGAAAATTAGTGTAGCAAGAAGGTAAAAATCATAACAGAAAGCATAGCTCTCTGTTGGTGGAGAAACTGTGTCTGTGTTAAAGAAATCCTTGGCAGTCAAATATGATTAAGTCATCCACATCAACAAGTCCTAGGGTATCACTCTGGATTGAAATTGTGGGTTATAGGTTAATACTGGGGCAACATCAGCGGAGCACAATGGTGACCACGGCCTCCAGGATCAGAAATAGAGCAGTAATGGAAAATTTCAGTCATTGCTTATCCCCCTGACAATGGGGAAATGTCATTGCAGGCACCACACAGAGACAGAAGTTGAAGGCATCATAAATGACTGTGTTTTCTCAAGAAAAATGAAAAGAAACAGTCCCCAAACTGGTCTAGATGAATACTATATATATATAGGGAAAAAAGCATTATACCAGATGCAGATCAAAATAGAATCATAGAAAAGGTACTCTGTAGTGTCTGAACTACCAAAGTTTAATCCTCTAAAAGGAGAAAAATCTTAAAAACTCAATTACATTATCACAGCACTTTAAGAAGGGTGGTTAACAAAATCAAAGAAGCTTATTAAGAAAAAAAAAAAAAAAAAAAAAAAAAAAGAAAAAGAAAAAGAAAAAGAAAAAAAAGAAAAAGAAAAAGAAAAAGAAAAAGAAAAAGAAAAAAAAAAAAAAAAAGAAAAAGAAAAAAAAAAAAGAAAAAAAAAAAAAAAAAAAAAAAAGAAAAAGAAAAAAAAAGAAAAAGAAAAAGAAAAAGAAAAGAAAAAAAAAAAGAAAAGAAAAAGAAAAAAAAAAAAAAAAAAAAAGAAAAAAGAAAAAGAGAAGAAGAAGAAAAGAAGAAAAAGAAGAAAGAAAAAGAAGAAAAAGAAGAAAAAAAAGAAGTAAAAGAAGAAAAAGAAGAAAAAGAAGAAAAGGAAAAGGATTCTTTGTGTCAGAATTCAGCACAGAGAGGCTTAAGGAAGTTTGCACAACAAGTCTTAATTATTTACAGGGGTGAGGCTGAGGGGTTATGTCAAATTGAACTGTCAGTAGAGAGGGTTTTGAGCAAATCAATAAAGTGAGTTGCAACACATTGCCAGGCGCAGGTAACAATCACTTGAGGGATCTAAGGGAATTCAAATATAAAATTGCTGAACTTTTCACAGGAGTGTGTAACCTATAGCTTATATTGGCCCAGGTTCCAGAGTAATGGAAGGTGGCAAATGTGGCCTCAATTTTTAAAATAATCTCCGGAGGGGAGCCAGGAAACCAGAGAATGGTAAATTTGACTTCCTGCTGAGGCAGACTGATGGAAGTTATAATAATGAGCAGAATTAGTAGACATGAATATATACAGCTTACTGGAGATAGCGGACAGGGTTCATAAATAAAGAAATTATGCCTCACAAATCCTGTACAGTTCTTTGAAAGGATCGTTGCCCTTGTAGACAAGGGCAACTTGAGAAAAAAAATTACCTTTGGATTCCTAAGCCTTTCTAAAATATCCCTTCCTAAACAATCTTACAGAAACCTAGCGTCGGGGGAGATTGCTGTGCATTAATAACTGCTCAAAGGAGATGGAGCAGCAGGCAGGAATAAATGGTTGCTATTCTTCCTGGGGCAGTAACTCGGGGAATCCCGGGGGGACCTGGCTGGGAATGGCCACAAATCACCTAGAAAAGTTGAAGAAAACATTGAGAGGGGAAAGTTTGCTGGTCTTTGGAAGTAGTCAGAACAACTGAAACCAAAGCATACTGAAGAATTTCAAAAGTTTTCATCATGCTGAATGGGTGATAAAATGGAAGATAAAATTCATCCTCAATAAACATGAAGTAGTACAGACATGGGAACACAGTCCTAAGCACACTTTGGCAATTATCAGCTGGTTTTGTTTGAGAGATGAGGGACAACTCAGGACTGTTCTCCAAACACATCTGCTTGACAACCTTTCATTGTCAAAAATTTGAACATTAGGGATGGACTAAGAGAAAGCGGCATTATTTTAATAATGCTGTCCCAGCTTAGAGACAGGGTTGGCTTCTGTCTCAGGCTCTGTCTCATAAAGGAGTTGGAAATTAGAAAACTTTAGAAAGAAAGGTAGCAAAAATGAGCAGAGGCTTCTGTGCACAGTGAAGCTTTATATATGAAGACTGCTAACACGGAAAAAGGTCCAAAGAGGACCCACCTAACACTTATAAAAGCCTTGAATGATCTGGAGATCAGGAGGACCGAACAATTCTGCTTTTCCCAATACAAGAACTGGGATCATTCAGCAGAAAGTTTTAACCAAACAAAAATAATTTTCCACATAGCACACAGAAAATTGTTGAAGTGACAAAGGATGCCATGGAGGTTTAGCGTATGAAGAGTTTTTAAATGAAATCAGGTGGCTACAGAGAGAGATATTTGAGTGTTAAACAGCAGCTCTGCCCAGCAAGCCCCTAATCCCTGATTTCTAGAAACTGGGAAAATATAACAATATAAGGATTATAATCAGCCTCTTTCTCATGGACACTGCTTGCAGCTGCTGTGGCCAGATGGGATAAATAGACCCTTGCTCTGACCCAGCATATCATCTTTAAATTCTCTGTGTGCTTTTGTTCACTTTAGCAATCTGCTATCTGGCAGTGCTGAAGCAAGAGAGAGATGGCCTGATGGTTGTGGTGAAGCTCAGTTGCACAGAAAACTTGAAAGAAAAGAGCAATATTCTCTCACACTTCCTAACAGCCCAAAATAGCTGATAATTCTCCAAGCCCGAAGTCTGTCACGTTAAAAGGTAGTAATCCCTCAACCCAGAATGTTGCACAGGTAGCAGGTTTGGGTAGGTAACAAGAGTATGCTGTAATTAATGGGAGGAAAATTAGTAACATAAGCCTGAGCTGTGAAGTTCTAATGGCACTGAAAGCTAAGTGCCAGGCACACTCACCAGGCACTGTGGGATTCTCCTGCACCATATCTAGGGTATGAATTAGCACTTTCCCTTTCGAACCTCGAAAATTCACAGACATAGAAATCCCTGAAATAGGAATAGGGGAAACGTGTGATGAGCTGGGTCTACCACACATGAAAAGTATTATTCTCTAAAATAATCACAGTAGTTTTTAATAACACAAAACCTCATTTTTAAAGTAAAAGAGCTTGTTAGAAGAACATAAATTGCAGCTTTTTTAAACACACATTGCAGCTTTGTTTTGTACAACAAATACTGTGTACAGTGGATGCTGCTCTGCTGGCTGACAGCTCTTCAATTCCTGGGAACTGCTGCTCTCTGGTGCTCATCTTCCAAACAAAAATCTGGGACAAATTCCCTTTCATTCACTTGAGACTGCTTTCGATGTTGCTGCTGAGCTGCCTCATCAAGAGAAGAATCAAGATGCAGTAACTCATGTTCAGACACACATCCTTTCTAATTAAGTGTTGGGAAATAATGTGCACTTGAATTGTAAGATGGGTCTATGCAATATGTAAATGAGATTCAGTCAATTTGCAGATTGGGCTTTGTACAGCATGTTGTCTTCTGTGCATGTGTCATGAACAGCAAAGAAATTTCTAATTTTGGTAGTGGTGGTAGCCTAGTTTAAACATTTTCAACACAGCATATCTGGACTCCTCATTTCAAAATTATTTTCATTTTGAAATTGATGGAGGCATCTTGAAAATGGGGTTAAATAACCTGAAAATGAAACAAAGCACTCCTTTTTGCAGCTGGATGGTTGATACACTGTTTTTCAAGGAGACTGTTTGCTTTAAAAGGAGTATAAATCCTCTGCTGGGTCCCTACAGTCACAAGGACCTTTGATGCATTTTGCAAGTGATGGCTTAATTTCTGTTTTGATTTTATAGTAGAGAAACTACATGGGTGAAATAATGAATGATTTGGTAATATATCTTTCACTATTTATTGCTTATTTTCATCACGATTCTGCCATTTTTATTCCCTCTGCAAGCCAGTACATCTTCCTCAATGTGAGAGGCTGGTGAACTAAATAAATATAAAGCAGAAACTGTCTGCAGAAAAATGTCTATTAGAAGTTCTCTCCTTTCCGTTTTAGATAATTATGTCCTATAAACTGCACAAAGGAAATAACAAAGTCAGCCAGTAAATCAGAGGCAGTAAGTAGAAAAAAGGACTGTTGATGGTATCTTTAACTGCTGAAAATGGATATATGCATGAAACAGCAATACTTTACAAAATCATAGTTATTTCTGACTTTACCGAAATGCCTGCTGCTCATTACAAAGATTTAAGAGGTTGATGCTGGGAAGGGTAACAGTTAAATTTAATGAAAGTTGCAGAATCATGCTCTCTGAGCTACTGCAATTATATCTGACAGAAACTGTAGAAACATTTAGTTCACCTTTAGCTGATCATCAAAACATCCTATGTTGTTGATCTCAGTGATTTCAACATCCGCTGCTTGTCATAACTCTCTAGAGGTTTTCTTAATACTTCTATTTCCTATTTGTGCTGCTTTGTTAAAAATGCTTGTCTTTTAATATTATATGCACCAATTTCAGGTACAGAAAAATTGTGTAAACCTACCTACCTATACAATAAGAAAGTTAGGGAGTTCAGAGGAAGATGGTAGCAAGAGGGTCTTGTGCTGGCAAAATTTATGCATACTTCTAAAATTGTAAATATACACTCATCATGTATTAACTGATAGTAAAATGTTTAGCACAGGAGTATCCTGTTTTAATTGTTTTGGGGTTTTTTTTTTTTTTTTTTTTTTTTTTTTTTTTTAATGTACAGACACTTCATATAAATACTGCTTCTCCAAACCGTCCTTACACAATCATTTTTATTGTCTCTTTGCATTATATGTTCTGGGATATCTGTCTCCAAAAATATTATTATTTTCATATCATTTTCCATGTACAAATGTGAGTACATTTTAGCCACCAACAACTCAGGAATCATCTGTAGTTAAATGTTCCAGCTGAATACTTCCAAGGCACTTATATGTAGTAATAGAATTGTTCTTCAGATCATCCTACAAAATTAGGAAACTGTGAGGTAATTTCCAATAAGCAATTACCATATAATTAACTGAGTGGTTGGGGGTGAGGGGAAGGTGGATGCAAGGAAGCCCTTGTTTCTTGAGGATTGTGTATCCCTTAAATGAGCACAAGGTAAACTTTGGTGAAATGGGTAGAAGAGCATGGCCTGCAACTAACCCCAAAATACAAGACAGAAATACAGAGACAGTATCTAGGAGGAAGGAGAAATTAAGAGTTAAATCAATGGAAATTGAAGTTCGAAAGGATGCTGAGGGCAACAGAAGTTCAGACTCATCATTAAGGTTCACTGGTGCTGCCCTGCTGATGAAGAAGTTATTGTACTAGATACATAACTTTTAACAGTTTTTTGGGTTTATGGACTCATAAATCCTCTCTTGTGTATCTCCATGTTCAGATTTGCAGCTTGAGGGTTTATAAGGAGGGGAGGGCTGTTGATATCTTGACCTGGTCTGTTCTGCACCATGTCTGGCTCCAAAGCTTGCAGACGTGCTGTGACATGATGAGTGAGGTCTGGCATCATTTTGTATTCTCTGTTTCCTGCTTGCAATTTTTTTTCCTGTAGTGTGGGCCTGTGGAAGCAATGGAAACAGAGGGTCTGACCTGGATAGATAACATGGGAAAGGTAAGGAGCAAGGAGATGAAATTGAAGGGGAGAGAGGTTAAGGTCTGAGAAAGCCCAAGAAGTGCTCCAGAAGGTGAGGAGTTTAGCCTAATGCTGCCTTTCATATCTCACCCTGGGCATTCATTCAAGTGACCCCACATTTACAGATTGTTTTGTCATGGTCATGGACAGGTACTGGAAAAGATAGAGTTCTGCCAAGATTAAATGATTAAGAAAATCCTTTTGCTTCTGATCAAATCCAAGAAAAACTGGTGGCATATGAGATTCCCATTGAACATTGACTGCTGTCTATCATATTCTGCTACTGCAAAAATGTGATGGGACCTGCCTGGAGAAAAGCGGACTGCTGTTTGCACAGAGCCAGCAGAAATGTAGCCACTAACTGATTGAAAACATTTCTTGTGTAAAATATTCAGCTTTGAGAAATGAGGCCTTAAGTACTAATGTAGTTTAGATGGTTCTGGATTTGGCTGAAGCTCAGAAGCTTGCTTTCTGTCTGTACAAATAAGGCACTGAATGTCCAGTCAAGACATTCCTCAAACAGAGCTTCTTACAGTTTAAAATTAATTGCTAGTAATAAGTCATTATGATTTTACGTAATAAACTAAAGTTCTTAGTATAGTTCTGATAGTTGCAGCCAATTCTTAAACTTCCAGGAACTGTGCTGTGGGATGTAATGTTCCTATAGAGATTTTTTAGTTGTGCCACAAAATAGGTCTACAAATGTACAGCAGGGTGTTCCCTCTTCTGCAATCTCTTTATCTCTCAATTGTATATTACAATGGTCTTTCACAAAACAATAGCATGTCTTCCCATAATTGTCTTTCCTGAAGATGTCTTCATGCCTTCAAAAAGATGGAGAGCAGAGACAGAAAAATAAATGTAAATTTTCTGTTTTCAGAGAAGTAAAATCTTGGCTCTACTGTTGTTGCTTTTGCTTCTCTGTATTGTTAATTCTATTCTGCCCTTTTGCTCCTGCACAGACAACTTTATTTTATGTTCATATTCAACTTTGGGTTAGAAATAATCTGAGATTTAGGAAGGAGAGGTTATTAGAAAATATTAATATAGTATTGTTCACTCCAATTTAAAATAAATGACAAGTTACTATAACATATTAGAATGGAAATAGGTTCTTTTTTTTAAATAAACCATTCTTTGTTGGAAACTCAGGGAACTGGAAGGGCCTAATTAGTAAAGCTAATTTTTAAAAAAAATGAAAATGAAAGGAAAATTACATATGGAATAGGATTATTGATATGCAATAAATATGTAATGAGCTATCTCTTCAAGCTGATAAAACCAATATGAGAAGCTGTAACAATATTCCTAATGACTAAAATTTTTTACTCGATTTATTTTAGTGAATTTCAGTAGATGTTATGCATATTCTCTATTAAAGTAAAAGAAACTGTAAAAATAATTTCGTTGGAGAGAATTTTTAAAGAAACACTGCAATTCCTATTGAAACTACAAAACGTTTTTCAAAATAACTTTAGATGTATAAACATTAACTCTTGTATTGAAAATCTGGCTCAAAGGACTGAGTGGATTGTGAGCATGACATTTTTATTCTGACTTTTTTTACAAGATACAGTTCAGCAAAACAATGAATTTTTTAATTAACAACTTAAAACATCCTTATCATTTTCTACAGAGCAAGATTTTTTCTGCAAATTATAATAAAAAGAAAAACAAAACAGATTCCACAACTTCCAGAACAATGCCTTCACAAATTAAAGATTTCTAATTCATCCAAAGAGCATTAGTTTGGTTTTTTTTTCCTTTTCCAGCAGTACTGAGGAATATTGTTTCTGCAAAGAAAAAAAAAAAACAAGGCAGTTTCGGAACACAAGAACTGCTGAATAAAAGAAGCTAATCTTGCAACATGTTTGTTGAGAAACCATTAGTATACTTCCCTGTTTAAGACCAGCTGGAACATCATAGAAGACTTTTATGAATTTTCTGATTTTAATTAATCCCTCAGGGTTCTCCATTGACCTCAGGACAGTTACACAAGGATGAGGTTTGTCTTCTTGTTAGAAACAATTCTGTTCATAAATATGTCTTTAATTTTGGTAGGAGCTGGGTGGATTCTTTACTCTTTTTCAGTAGAGCACTATGAGTACAAAGCTATTTGTCCTTGTTTGGCTGCTTCTTAATTAGACTTTTAAATTCTAACCAAGCTTGTTATGGAGCTCACCTGATGCTGGGCTTTTGTCATAAACCCAGCTTTCATCACAGGCTCACATGCTCCTGCTTGCATCTGCCACATGCTTTCTAGGGTTTTCTAGGTAAAAGAGCCCAAATTTGTGCCTTTCAAGATGTGGGTAACCAAAGGGCAGAGTCTTACGTGACTTCTCTTTTTTTCAGCTGTAATTTCTGAGTTCACAAAGCTGGGAGCTCTCAGAGAATTGGAGCTGGGTCTCCATGGCAAAATTAGCTGGGAACAAACTAGTACAGGATAAGATCACAGTTAACCCTTCCCTTAAAACCACCCATCTTTGCCTTGGCCATAAATCTTCATGTGTCAACCTAATCTTTGATCATGTTCACAGCAAGAAGCTGTGGTGGTACAAAGAGCCTTCTCAGTCATTAAGGAGCAAGTAATGAGTGCTGTTGAACTTGTGTATTTACATAAATTCCTATCTCTGTGTCAAGAACTTGTTCATGTATCAGTAAGGGAAGGTGGGGAAAGGAAGGTAGGACAAAAGCTACACACAGCTACACAGAAGGTGTAATGTCAGCATTACACCTTCTCCTTCAGGGGAGAGTGAATCAGAAATGTTTGCCTTCCACACAGCCTTGCTTTGAAGTGGTTCCTTTTGGCTTGATTTGACTGCACAGGAGACATTGCAAACCAGCCTTTGTGCTGATACTGTCAGCCCTCAGGTGGGTAAGGAATCTGGTGCAGGCAGGCACCACAGCACTGCCTAAAACGTGCTCCAAAACATCAGTCATGGGGATTATGCAATGTATTTCACTGCTGTTTACATGCAGAAACCTCACCATCGGGGTTAATCTTGTAGAAGCAAGTACAATTAGGTGATATTTTGTATGTATGATAAAACCTGAGCCATAGGGCTCTGTGCCAGGCTCCATTCTCATAAATGTGTAACTCCAGAGCAACTCCCCTAACTCCCTAAGATTACATCAAAGCTGAGCTTGAATTCATATTCTAGGTTCTCACTGCCTACGCACAGCCTACAACATTGCCTAAACTGATCCCTGGCTGCCTCATTTCTGGCACCTAAAAGGAACAGTTAACAAATATGCATATAAATATATGGGGGGTTGTATTACTATTATTTATTATTTTTTTATTATTATTATTATTTACATATATACTCATATATATGTAGTCTGAATTATTATTAGCTGTGTTGGAAATAGAAGCCTAGCACCAAGAATTTTTCAATATGAATTTTACATTTTAATAGGTGCACATGCACCTATGTGACATTCACACAGCCAGCAGAATTTATAGATGCATTAGCCAAGAAGAAAGGGAGGAGAAAGGAAACTTTGTCAGAACAACTGAGTGGAAGATAAAATGGCAATTTCAAGGTTAATCTTCCAAACTTAGAGCCCTGACAAGCAATACTCAGGATGACTACACTGGAGAAAATAATCAAGTGTTATATAGTGTGTTTTGGACCTTTGACAGAACTTTTAAGTCAGTTTTCCCATTTCCTAGAGTAGTCCTTTAATGAGGATATCCTGTGGCTTGGGTAGGCTGGTTCCACAGAAAGAACTTACAGAGAAACTATTTTTAGTCAAATTTCCTACAGATATCTGGCTGTTGACATGATTACAATGCCTAGAGATCCATTTGTTGTTTTCCTTGTCCTATTCAGTGATTTTTGGCCGGTTGTAGCCATATCAAAAGAGAGTTGTAGAATCCTTAAATTAATTACATCCCTACAGGTTTTGTGATCTTTTGGGTCTGGGTGGAGAGACCTAAGGTAATACTTTTGCTATGAGCTCTGAAAACTACTACAAGATATTAAAGGAAGATACCCAGGAGAAGGGAAGCTGAAAAGTTCCAGCCACAGGAAATGCTTCCATCAGAACTTGCGCTGTATGAGGCACAGAATGTCAATAGTCACTGAGGCTCAAGTAATCAGAGCTCATTGGAATCTTCTGCTCAGGGACCTGCCCAGTAAAACAATGAGAAACATGATGCTTCCGCTGCGTGATAAGGTGTGGAAGGATAAAATATGAACACAGTTTTAAGACATTATTCTAGTTTTCTAATAAACCACTAGTAATTTTCTAATTGCCTGTGACCCTTTAATAGCTACTTTAAAAATCTGTTCTAAAATGATGTCACTAACTTGTTTCTGTGTGTGGAATTCTTTAGGGGGCTTTAAAACTAAAATTTTGTGGCAAATGGTAGAACCTTGCATAGAAGATTTGTTGCCTTTGGGTTTTAAATCTGGAGCTTTCCAAGAGCCTTGAAGATAAAATTTTGACTTAAATATGATTTTTGTACTCCACACTCACCTTAGCAGATACAGCTCACATCTCTGGCTGGGGTGACTCCTGGGAACTTAACCACTCTATATGGAAGCTCCCTGTGCTCCTGGCATCCTCCACCATGGCTCAGCATTCACTGAAGATGAAAGGAACAGGCTAGAGCTAAAGATTTGGAAGAAACTATTGAAAATAGAGAACCCAGATCTTGAGTTTGCAGCTGTCTGGAGAGTGGATGGGAAATAAAAGCTCCAATTTCGTGCCTCCTTGCAGCTGTTAACAGTAAAGTTTAAAGCTGACATATTAGGCACCAAAGACAAACAAATCATGTGCATGTAATTTATTATCCCATGAAATAAAATTGGAGTTCCTATAGCGCATCTTCAGATGGGAAAAACCAAACCAAAACCTTTATTTTTAAAATGCCAACAAGTCTCCCAGAGAATGTGTCTCCAAGTATCACAGATGGCAAGCACCACACTGTAAAGTATGCAAAAGTACAAATTCATCCACTGAATCCTCCATGAGGGAGTACTTGGAAAAGAAATGTTCAATTAATTTCCAGGAAGTCAAACTTTCTAAACTATACAACTATTGATACAAGCTTAATGTTTCCAGTCAATACTGATATGCTTTCTTGGCTGCTGAAAGAGACCCTTTCACTTGGCTTAGCTGCACTTCCAGAGAGCTCTCCTTTCCCATGGGACATGCCGTGCCCCCATCCCTAATCGCTGCAATCACAGAGTGGATGTTTCTGTAAGGCCTTTCACAGTATAGCCCGCTGCCTTACAGACCTGCTTTCTGCCCGTGCTGAGATCCCGTGGAGAAAGGGGGAAAGGTGGTTCCTTTGAAAACAAACACAAAAACAAGCAAGCAAATAAAATGTCCTTTGACACCTCCCCGTGCCTGCGCTGCATGTGTTTACTCCCGCGGGCGGCACCACAGCTGAGCTGGCTAAACCAGCCATGCAGCAAGCTGAGCTGATTGCTTTCCTACCAGCCTTCCCAGAGGTGGCAAGGGGCCAAAGCCTGTGTCTTATCTCCTGGACCCTGCCCTCCACAACCACAGCAGATGGTAAAGTTACCATTTCCCAAAAGACATCACATGGTAGCTCTCCCTGCCATCCTCACCCAGCGGGCTCCAGGGCTGCAGAGCCTCCCAGCACACAGTGACCTCTCCTGCACCCCACGGTGACCTCTCCTGCACCCCACCTTTGCTGAGGTGCCAATTCTGAGCTCCTTTAAGCTGCCCCAGTGCCAGGACAGAGCTCAGGTTCCCAGGCAGTGCCCAGCACTGCCCGTGGAGCAGGGAACAGCAGCAGCCTCTCACGTGGTTGGCCACGGTGTTACTCATTATTCCAACCGGATGCATGGCTGCAGTTACAATGATTTCTACCAGCTTGAGAATAAAACCCTAAATGTGCAATTTCCTGCCCTAAAGGCCTTGAATTTCAACAGTATTTCAAATGTGGGCCTCTCATTTACCTGAAACAGAATAAATGCCTAAATCTCACTCAGGTACTGGTTTTAGATTCTTCTCATCACTTTACAAACAATTCTTAAGCCGGGAAATTTAACAAAAGCAGGCTTATTCAATTCCATGCACATAAGCCAAGTAAAACTGGAGCTGAAGGGCAGCAGTAGAAGAACTGGGGCCTGGAAGGCAAAGGCCTAATTAGCTGTGGTGTGTTAGAAAATCTGATAACAAATACAAAGCAAAAGGCATTTTAGATGATCTGCTCTGACATGGAAGACTCCTGTTGTTTCTTAACCACGCAAAATGGTAATAAACCTCCTTGTGTGCCGGGTTCGTTAGGACTGGAATGCATTGTGACTAAAGAAAATAAAAGCAGCTCTGACACTTTTAACTGATGAGAGCTTTTTTAATAGACTAGCTGGCCTGACTTTCAAAATGTTCAATGGACTTCTCTGGATTGAATGAAAGTGGCTTCATAATTGTAATGATATTGCAAAATAAATGCAGGCTAAGTTGAACCAGTCAAGTGTGGTACTCTGAGTTAACTGTGGAGTTATACTTACAGACTATATTTAATGAATATGGAAATTGGTTGATATGGAGATAAAAAGGTGTTAAAAGAAGGTACCTTGGAGCTCCTTCTCAGGTTTGTGATTTTACACCTCTACTTTATCACCTTGTGCCTGCCATGCCAGGTTTCTCCAAATGTGGAGATTGTTTGAATACTGAGTTTTCTTAGAACTGGTTTTAATTTATTAATAGAGTTTGGATTTTTTCTGGATTCTGCTGTGCTAAAACACAGCTCCAGGAAACCACCAGTTTTCTAGTGGAAGAACCTAACAAAAACTATCAACATTTACAACACTTACAACACTTAGCATTTACAACAAACAGAGCAGGAATGTCAGTAAACATTTAGGATCCTGCACTTTATTATCTTGGCAGTGAGTCTTCTGCGTTAAAGCAGGCCAAGGGCAAACCCCAAAGAAGTTTATGGAAGGTGTCCATAAACTGTAGACTTTAAATAACAATTAAAAATCTATTTGTAATCTAAGGTCTCTCAGAGTTTTCCCCTTGTTTTTTCCAATTTTTGAGTTCAGTTTCTTAACATGTAAAATTAAACCTTCTTGAAGAAATAGAAAGCAGAGGGAGGAATTACTCCCTCTGTACCCTGGCATCTCACTGGAGTTTACTGGGTGCAGTAACTGGTTTTGATGAATCAGGAAGAGGCTTCTACAAAGACTGCCATTCCCATCTCTGCTTTCTGCAGGGTGGCTCCACCAGCCCTGGAGCCATCAACATCTGTGTTGGTTCATGCCTTGCCCAAAGAAGTTGTTGACAACCTTTGCTCTTATGATTAATCCACAGACAGGGCTTGCAGGAGATGCACACTGAGTGCCACTCCCTTCTCACTGGTTTGACCCTGGGGAACAGGCAGAGATCACCTGCAGGAGGAGAGGGGGTGCCCTCACTCTGTGACAGAGGCCACATTGCAAACTGCCCTCTGGACACAGCACACAGAGAGCTGGTAGCTGCCAAACTACCTGCCCTTAGCTGTCCTGAGAGGCTTCTAGTGAAACGGTTACTTGTGGAAAATAACCTTTTTGTTGGAGTGCATTCAAGCCAGGAGGGTTGAGGTGAGGATGCCCATCCCATTCAGTGAGAATGCTGTTTCACAGGGTTAGTCAGACAGTGCCCTGGAACAGATAGGTTGCCTGCAGCCCCATGTCCCCCTGTGCACTTGGCCATCCCAGTGAGGAGAGGAGCCCTCATCTTCCAAGCCTTGATGCAGCAGAAAGGCACATTTGATGTGTTTATTTGGGGTACAAAAGATTCCTTATACCTTGACAGCGGGGCTGCCTTCAAAACCCTCATTCAAACAGAGCTGTGTTTATTGAATTCCTCTGCACTGAGTATATACATGCCTGAGATTTTAATTCTTTCATAACTGAGAAACACTTGGTCATATTTCTATCTGAGGTATCAGGATGAGAATTATTATATATTTGTGTGAATTTTGGTCTGTTTAGATCAAGACTGGGCAAAAATCAAGTATGTGGGACTTCAGAGGTTCCCCAGGCAGAGAGACTGGGGTGGAGGGAAATCTCTTCTCCCCAGTGGCCTGTTTTGTGACAAAGTATGTCATAAAATCTCAGACATGGAATAAAAAAGCCTACATATTGCTTTTGATAACTACTCACCCTCAGGCTTTCCGAACAGATGGGAGCACTAAACACCAAAATTCTTCAGCTTACAAACTGGCAAAAGGCCCAGCAGCACTGCTAACAGAAGGAGTTGTACGAGCTCTTCATTATTTACAAATTTAAATTCTTCTGGAAAGAATTACTGTAATATGTAGGACATGATCCCAGGGTTTTGGCAAAATGTATTAGTAACATGAGCTCTTGATCCTAGGAATTAAATTAGATCTTGGAAGGTTAAAGTGTGATGTTGTCTAATGTACCAGGAACTTTACATCTAATGGAAAGTTGTTTACACCTGTTGCGAGTGCTTTAGTTAATACATGAAAGTTGGTCTTTCCACAAGGGAATTGACTGGCTGTTCCTCTCAAATTGTGCCTTTAGAAATCAGGTGAACACTTCTGGGCTGGTAGCATGATTATAATACCAGTGCCACATGACCAAAATCCTACCTATCATTTAGCTCCTGTTTTTTGTCAAATGCAAATTTTGGTCCCAAGTATCTCATTGTAGAAACTTCCTGCAAATAATTCAAAATTTAGACACTTGTTTACAAAAAGAATATTTTAAGAGGTGGTGGGTTTTGCTTTTAGGTATTATCATAATAATTTACTTTTAAGGATTCAACTATATCATATCAAAGTAAACCTCCATATGTACTACTGCCTTTGTAGCAGGTAATCAAAGAGGGCCTGGAAGCACTTGAAATAAAATGGTGGGAATGGAGGGCTCAGCTATACAGAGCTGTTTCTGTAATTTCATGAAACTAAGGAGGTTTGGGTTCTGATGCCAGGGGGAGCGGGGAGCTGCCGATTGAGGCAGCATTGAGGCAGTGAGATCTGCTAGGAAGGGAGTGGGAAGCATCGTGCAGGCATTTCCTGCTTCCCAAGGAGTCTCTGCCAACACACTTCATCTTCTAATTTGGTAAGGAACAATCCATCTGGCATATCAGCTTTGAAGAAAGTATGCCCACATTTTATATTGCAGGCAGCAGCTCCTGAGGGTCAGGACAGTGAGAGACACCCAGGCAGAGATTCAATGGGTGGTAGTTTTCTGCTTGCCATACAACATTCCTCTCCAGAGGGTACCTGCCCATCAAAGGTGTGTGGATGTACCTCTCTCCAAAATACCTTCCTTACTAAACTTTCACTGGCATTTCTATTGTTTCCTTTAAATGTTTTGGTGTTGACATGTTGTTTTTTGGAAAATTCCTGTCTGTCTCTGCTCAGTATCTCCTCCTTCAGTGAGCTGTCAGCGCTTTTTGATTTGCCAGGCTTACGGCGGTCGCATAACAAGGAAACTTGCAATATGAATCAGTGATACATAAGTGTCTCCCAGAGGATGCAAGTGATGGAAATCACAGTTATTGGTTATTATTGGACCAGTGGGAGCTTAGGTCTGGAAAAGAGATCATCTTACCAGTTTCACTGTAGTAAAAAGAGCCCCTTCTTTGTTCCCTTGAAGCCACTAATTGCAATGGCAGTTACCTTCGGGCCCCAGTTTTGGGACCATCCACATGGAGTAAGTGAGACTGTTTGAAGCATAGGGATTATCCTGAAACTCCAGTTCTTGTTGGTTTTGAGTCAGACCATATCTCCAGGAGCAGTCAGACTATGATTACTGCCATGCATTTCAGGAATATCCAAACCAGCTTTAGCCAAGATGCAACAGCACTGATTTTTTGCAAGAGTTGAAGAGAGCTGAAGACTGCTGTTGTTGTACCGTGTTCAGCATAGTGGGAAGGAGGCTCAGACCCTGTATCCTTGGATCACAGCAAAGGCAAACTATTTGTTCAGCTGTGTGTGTGAAGGTGGGCAGGCTCTTCCCCTGCTGAGGGGTTTAGTAGATCTCTCACTGTTTTATTCTCCAGCCTTCTCTACAGAAGACCATGCAGCTTTTTTTTTTTTTTCCCAGGAAATCTTACATTTCAGTTCATGCCAATTTGCCTGCATGGGGCATCAATAAAAAGCACTGACTGAGTCAGGCCTCCATCCATGCATTTGCACTTTTGTTCCTGCCAGATCTTCTAAACAATACACAGTTGTGTTTGACCAGTGCTCTAACAAGAAAAATTCTGAAGGACAACAGTTGTTGTTTTTGTTTAGCACAAGGATCTATGGTTTATCTACAGCTGTGTGCTGGCACATCCTGTGGCAGTTGGGCTGTGGAACTCCCTTGTCCCCCATCCTTCTGTCCCCCACATTTTCTTCATTAGCTTAATTCTTTAAATGAATATCATTCTTCCCCACCATTGTGGATGCAATTGTCAATCTGCCAAGTGCCTTAGCAACTAAAGCCCACATGCTAAGACCTGCAAAAGCTAAAGGTGCCAATCCAGCCTGCTTTTACACCTGCTGCAAGCAGGCAGGTGAGAAATGACACAAGCAAAGAGATTTTTATTTTAAAAAGGGGACATGGTTATCGCAGGAAAACACAACACCCATTACACTTAAAAATGGAACTGAGTACTGTTCTTCTTTTCCAGTAATGGCCAGTTCTCTCCTAGTACCTATCTAGCTGCCAGTGAAACCAGTCCCCTGCACCAAGGTCCTCACAAGGGAGAAGCAAGAGGACGCAGAGGCCTGGAGCAGCCACAACAGCTTCAAAAGCTGCTGCTTGCCCCAACTTATGGGGTCTGGAGGGGGCTATCTGTTCCCTAGGACACAAGGTCAGGGACAGCAATAATGATGTCACATGGTGTTGGTTAACCTGTGAGTAAATAACTCATGCAAATAAAACCTCATTGTAGCACTTCTCTAGGGGGAAAAAAATGAATTAAGATGGTGATTGGACTTGCCAAAGTAACATGAATGTGTTAAGAAGAAAATGTTAGTGTTTTGGAGGATGTTTTCCTCCTGTTGGGGAGCAGATATCAAAGTGCTTTGTGTCCTTTGGAAGGAGGTAACTACCATGGACTGCTCTGATCCAAAACCAAAGGCAATCCAGCAGCTGAGCTGCCGTGGAGTAGGGCAGGAGGATTGTTCTACCTGCATGTGCTTATTCACACACCCATTAGGCAGGAGACTGCTAGAGCTTTCTCTGAACAATTTCAGCAGTGTTTTGACTTCTACAGTCTGATACATTCCAGCCATTTAATGAGAATCTGGGGATTTTTATTGAGCTCACATTTAGGGAATTGAGCAGACCATTTTCCTGTGGGAACATCAGATCTGTACCTTGCACAGAAATGACATTAAGTCACCCTTAATTCCTTTCCTTTAGTTTCTTAAATCCAGGATGTGGGAGAATACAAGGGGATTGAAACAAGGTGATACAAAACTAACAAAAAAATGTGAAATTCTTCTCGAAGTCTTGACATTGAAATGCATGCCTGAAACTCATTCTTGCATAAGCTAATATCAGGCAAGTGAAAGCAACTGGCTATGAGTAGAGGTAAATTTCTTTTTAAAGGATGAAATTCCCTCCACAATCAAGAACAGCTCTCTGAGGTTATTTGTCAGGCCCTCACCATGCTGCACTATAACGAATTGATTTCAGGCAGAGAATCAGTGAAATTATATCTGACTTGGCCAGCTGCCAGCAACATAAAAGAGATTATTATTTCCAAGAAAAAATTTACGATTTCCAGGATGAGGAAATGGTCTCTATCACCTGCAGAACCATGAACTGTAGGTTAGTGGCTCCCAATGTTTTGTAGGAAGGGCTTGCTGCAGAGAATTGGTAGCATTATACGCCTTTCCTCGCCCCCCCAAAACCCTGCTGCTTTTCCTCCTGTCACTTGTCCCTTGTGCTGCTGCTGTCCCCACTCCCCTCTTCTCTGACCATCCAACACAGGACTCCTGCCATGTCCTCCCTTCCTTTTGTCATTGCCTCTCAGAGAAGAACTCAGAGGTGAGTGCTTTGTCAGTGGTTTTAGCTGGCACCTGCCCAGGTGTTGCAGGAGAGATGACTCGACAGCATCATGTTTTCTTCTTTCATCTGAAGATACAATGAATATGGGTTTTTTAGTAAGTAGTTGCATCTGTTGAGATATGTGCTTTTCATGTGCATTGTCATAACCACTGAGGACTGCAAACAAATATCCTCAGGTCTAAATATACCATTAGACTACTGTGACAGTATTGCATTTATATTCAGGAGTTCCAAACAGAGCAATGGCCACTTAAAATAGCAAGGACAATGTGAAGAATCAGTTTGAAAAAATCTGCAGTTGATTAAAAGCATACCTGAAACAAAACTTTTCTAATGATGGTGGAGGACATGGTAGCAATTTGGAATAGGATTAATTGATCATCTTGTTTCACTAATACTTTTTATGAGTTTATGTAACAGCAGAGATCCATGGTTTATTTTCAGCAAATTCCTCTCATATCATAAGAATCAGGTCTTTTAGCCCTCTATAAATATTTGATGTCTATGAAATACTTCTTAAAATTTTCTTTTAGATCTTCTTGTTGTTAATCCAGCTCACCTGTCACTTGTGCACTTTAATAAAAAGCTGTTCCATTACTCTTTTGTGAGGAAATGTCTTGGCTGCAGCTGACTGAAGCCCACTGGCAGCTCTGAGAGAACAGTTATTGTATGAACCTTTGGATAACAGCAGCCCCACAAAACCTAGTGTCTCAGGCTAAGGTTAAATCCAGGCATGCTATAAAAATTGCAGTCTAGTATTTGGAGAAACTGGTTTTGACAAGTGATTTGGTAGCGGCACCCAGTGGCTAAAATACAGACTGCAAAATTTACGAGCCCCAAAATTTTCCAACTCCGCTGTGTTCACGTGCATCCGGGAAAAAGCTTCCAGCTAAGTTCAGGGAGCTGCAAGGCAGGGGAAGCTGTTTCCAGCCTCTTTTGTGAGTATTAAAAGAGTTAGATATTAAGGTATACCCTTGGAATATGCTCTTTTGCTCTGAAACAGCTAAATATACATAATATTTTCCTAACAATTCCTTGCACAAATGCTGCAGTTGCCACGGGAGGGTTATATAACGATTTGTGGGAAGGGATGTGATCCTCATAGGAAGCAAAATATCTTCAGTGATTTCCTGTATATAGTCTATGCTATAGCACACTATAATATTCTCTGCCTTTGACACCACATTTATTTCTGTTCACACTTGTATGTGCACCTTGCATATAATTTTATTTTTATATATGTTACTCATAATGATGTGTGTTTGCACACATATTTTGTAGAAAAACAAATAGGCAGACCAAGAATGTTGATACAAATGGTCCACTACCTGCTGGTCCATGGTTTACAATTTAAAAGCTGCCATAAAGTTGTACAGTAGCAACATCTGACAAATCAGACACGTATCTTCATGTTTGTGGAGGATGCACTGGGGCTGTAGTATTGGCCCCCTGAAAGCTTCCATCCACATGGCATGAAGGCAGCTGATGCTCCTCTCCACTGCAGGTTTCATGCCCAGGTCTGGCTAACAGAAGCAGCAGAGCTGCAGTGACACTGCCTGTGACCTAGGTTAACTGGAGGTGCTGCTACCCCTGAAGTGTGTGTAGGAAAGCTCCTGCTGCCATATCATCTCTGCTGTCAGCAAAAGTCTCAGGGACTTCCCCATGACATGGGCTTCTACTGCATGGCCTTGAGCCAGGGGACTGAGCCCCAAGACCCTTTCAGGAACCCTCAGGGCTGAACCTTGGGGTGTTTGTCCATAGAGGGACAACTACTCTGACAGTAGCAGCTGGAAACCTCTTGCTATAATAATTAATATATTTGTATATTCTCAGTTGAAGCGCTTAGTGCACCACATAAAAGTAAAATAACATTTTTAAGGCAGTGTAAGGTCAGTACAAATATGAAAATTGCCAACACATCCTTCACAGGAGATGATAAACACAGGTGTTGTAAGGTGCAGGTGCTTACCAATCTGTGGCCAGCTGTGGCAGTTCAAAGCAATAACTTTGCATGCAGAAAGCTGGGAAGCAGCAGCAGAAAGCACCATGCAATGTTCAAAAACTGGAAAAGCTGGCTGATGTGAGAGGAAGGGAGAGTGAGCACTATCTAAAGCTCAGCACCTCACCTGCTGGCTTGTGGTTGTAAGGACAGATGACAGATCACTGCTGCCTTCTCAGACTCATTTGCGAAGCTCAAGGGGAAGCTGTCAAGCACTCTCACCATAAAGTGCCTAAAAAATGTTCACCATGTGCAAGTGCCATGTTGTTCTGTTCCTTGTGCACCAAAAAAAATGCCTGGCAAGACAGTTTCCAAAGTGGTTTCTCTTCCAGTTGTTCCTCTTAGTTGTAAGGCTCCTTCCTACCACACCAGACTTTAGCATCAGAGGGAAACACACCTACCACTCGAAATAGTTACAGATGCAATTCTCACTTTGGTGAGTTGTTCCTCCTCTGGAAACCACCGGCTGAGAGAACATCCTGCTGTACAAACATTCACTTCTCAAGTGAAAGCTATCGGAGTTAGGAAGAAGCAAACATCTCTAACTCCCACCTCTTTTCCAGGGTTTCCTCCTCACACAGCAAAACCAAATTCTTATCAGTCACTCATCTTCATGGATATTTTCACAGGCTGGATCATGAGCTTGATTCTCCATTTTCAGTCTCCTGCTGCTGGGCAGACCCTTAAAGAGCAGGATGGAACAGGAAACTTACAGGGAGTGTTTCCTAAAAAGCCAGAGAAGACAGGTTCAGTTCATGCATTTAGGCTCTGCCTGTATGATTAATGTAGCACAGAAGCAGCTCATTTTGGGAGGCAGAAGATTCTTCACCACTGATGACTCTTACAAACAGGAGAGATAAAAATCTCTTGAGAATTATTTACTTGTAGATCTTCCTCCATTATGAGAGAGAGGATGGACTAGAAGATCTCTCAAGGTATTCTGCAGCCCTATTTTCTATGATTTCTAGTTGTGACTGAAATTTTCAGTCTCTAAAGTTCTCTGATTGACTTGAAGGGACTTTCTATACTGATTACAATCCCAATCAAAAAAAGAAAAATAAAGAAAAAGAACAAAAACCCCTCCAGCACCCCAAGAACTGTGCTATTTCTTACTAGCAAATGGCAGGTTTTATTCTAAGTCCATTAAATGAAGAAAAATATTTGCTGATTAGTTAAAGACAGTTCAAAAAGTACTGATTAACATACAAAATTTGTGTTGTTTTTAAAATTGTACTTTAATGATGATTCACATCTGCTTTTCGTGTTTCAGTATTTG
Organism: Camarhynchus parvulus; assembly: GCF_901933205.1. Lineage (NCBI taxonomy): Eukaryota > Metazoa > Chordata > Aves > Passeriformes > Thraupidae > Camarhynchus > Camarhynchus parvulus. Next base: position 28,381,527 of record NC_044586.1, on the reverse strand, counting down.
CTGTCTTTCATATTTGAGATAATTCTTCTGCCTTTAACCAACATGTATTAGTGAAATATTTTCTCCTCAGTTTTGCAAGGCAATACTTTGCAAACGTTCTACCTCCAAAACCTTGACCTTCTTTTGCCTTGCTCAAGCTTAGTGGTGTCTGCAGCTGTCACAGCATGAGGGAACCTTCCCTTTTCTCACAGTGGTTACAGAGGCCAGCATCCCCAGGTGGACTTTCAAGAACCCTTCCTAATCCCTGTAAAATGCAGGAAGTCCCTTTCCTCACTCCCCACCCTGCAAAAAAGCCAAAACAACAGTTTGAATGGGGAGAAGGAATTATTAACATGGGGGGCTAATAGAGAATGAGACAAAAGAAAATGCCATCCCATCATCATGCAGAGCACCACTGGCTGGAGTTTGTGATAAAGATATGAAAGAGGAACACATCTTGCCCAATAAATGCTGTCATCCCTCTTCCTCTTACACGTTATTTGTGCCTGCCTCAGGCCAAATTATTTTCAGCTATGTTGAGTCAGAACACCAATTGCAAATTTGGTGGGACACTGTGGGACCACCCAGGCAAGACAAAATCTGCCTGCCATTCCTGACCAAGGTTTACATTCTTAAATACTGCCCAGTGATTGATCCTTTGAGACTTCACTTTCCTGGCATTTCCCAATGTCAAAGCTGAACCTTACTGTAGTTTTCCTGCCATGCAATCAACCGCAGACAAGGGGAACAAACAGTTTCCTTTTCTGCTGCATAGTTGAAGATAACTGCAATCCTCCTTGGTTTATCCTTTTCTCTTTCTGGAGAAAAACAAACTTAAACCAATTCTAATTAATCCAGTGTTGTCTTCAAAGAACTATTCTGATTTTTGGCTGGTTCTTCAAGGAGGAGAAGCTCAAAAACTGAGACAACACGTCAGCTATAGCCTTGAGCACACTGTTGAGTGCTCTTGTAGGCAATACTACTGCTTATACTGAATTTTTATCTTTAAGTGTGAGGCTGTTGACTCTTATTGCAGCTTGTGATAGGCTGCCCTATGGACCATTTGCTATAAAACTGTGGGTTACCATGTTTCTCCCAAGCTTTTGCCTGCAACACTCATTGTTTTAGTGACATGTGGAATCCTCTGCTTTCAAGGAACATTGCTATAGCCATGGATTTTACAGCCAAAGAAATTATGTGGGTTTTTCTTTTCCTGCATTAAATTTTGTTCCTTTTCCCCCAGGCTACTTCTCCAATTTTTAAAGATCATTTTGAATTATAATCCCACCCTTGAAAATTGCAAACAGTGACCCCAGGAGACTTTTGTACACGGCTACTAAAAGCTGACTTTTTGCTTTCACCTATGAGTCAGTTTTGAAGAGTGCTTCCCTTAGCCTGGATTGAGAGACTCTGAGTACCTTGACCAGAGAGACTTCATTACTTCACTACTGATGCTCTTCTGAAGGAAGTGACATATGGGCTGGCCAGCAATGTTAACACAGAGCAGTCCTGCAAAGATTGTAATTTTTTCAGCTCTTCCCTGCGTAGAAAGCAAGCTTATTGTTTTGCTTTTTGAGCCACTGTTTGACTTCCACATTCTTCTGTAACACATCTATTTTCTGAACCTTCTTTTTGAATCCTGACCTAACTACATGTTATCTATTCATTTTTTTAAGACAGTGATTCAAGGGATTTTTGTACACATTGACTAATCACAGAAATACTTAACAGAAATTCTTATGCAGAAAACTGGTTCTCACTAGCATACATTTTGGATCAGGATGAGCTCTTAGATTCTGGGTCATTATCACGTAATTTATACTTTCACAGAGTGGCATTTTATTAAATGTATGTATTTGTTTTAGTGTCTTGTTATCTGAAGAATTGTTTGAATGGGGACTCTTACAACAGAATATTTGGTAAATTAAAGAATATAGAGATTATGAGATAAAATTAAAAGTTTATCGAAATTATGGAGATAAGGAGATATAGAGAACACCATCATCTTTCAGGCATTGATTTTGCAGACAAACAAATTTTTACTTTATTTTTCCATCAATTCAGACTAAATATTCTTGTTTGTTTCAGATCCTCCTTTGCAATAAACTGCTATTGCTTCATTGACCACAGCAGACTTGTGACATTTTATACCAGCTAAGGACTTGCCTCTGGTATATTTCAGCTAGAATATTAAAAGCAATATACTTTTGACAAAAAAACAAACAAACAAAAACCCAAAAAAGGAACAACATCTGGCGTCCTTTCCATGTAGATTAAGTAATGAAAGGTTTTAAAGCATGGGGTGCTTCAATTTAAGCTCTATTTCCGTTTCAGACTGTACACTAAACATTTAATTTCATTTCATATAAGTGGTGTTATTATAATACCTAGAGGGCTATTTGGATAGGAGATTTTCTGGCAGATTATTTACTGAATTACTGAAGTTACAGGATATGGGGAACATAAGGGATCCTGGATGCATTTGTAGATTATGAAAAATCCACAGTTGCTTGTAACAAGAGAGAAGAGATGCAAGACTTTTTTGCAGATAATAAATAAGCTCAGTGACATTTGGAATTGGGAAGCTGACTGATCTCACACACATGGAGGTTTCTTCTTTCCACTGACCTTCATTCAGGTATAGAATCCACTGTCCCTATTTTCCTCTGAATGTGGACTTCATGTGAAAAAGAAGGCAAATAGGGCATGCAGCACAGGTTTATTTGCCAGACCTGGCACTGAACAAAATGCGCTGCACTGAAAGGAGAGGAATGGGGGAATCTGTGGGAACTTGGTCATAAAATGTGCTGTAAACCTCTCCCAGGAGAGAGGGGATTTGCAGGGAGCATGGAGCATTTTTATAAACATGAAGATAAACATGCCTGAAATATGGGGTGGCTAAAAAGGGAAAAATAACAGGAGAAATAGAAATAGAAATAGAACAAGAAGAAGAGAAAGAAAAAAGAAAAAAGAAAAAAGAAAAAAGAAAAAAGAAAAAAGAAAAAAGAAAAAAGGAAAAAAAAGAGAGAGAAAGAAAGAGAGAGAGAGAGAAAGCAAGAAAGCAAGAAAGAGGCAGAGCAACCTCTCTGTCGGACTTTTTGTCACAAGAGTGGCAACAATGGAAAGACTGAAGACAGGCTTTCCAAATGGTATTCCAGATTGATGTACAACAATGGCTGAGCGTACAATAATGTACAATGATGGTTGGGGTACAACCATCCACTAATAGGCTCTTCTGAGCAAATTTCTTGGCAAATAATCAGAGACAATGACAATTCAATTAGATCCTTCTCAGAATGAACACAGTGAAGGGAAATGTTAGGAAAAAAGAAACAGCATCAAGCAATTCATATCATATTCAGTGGTTTGTCCCTTTTTCTCTCAGAGACACCATTATTCAACAGCATTCAAAGGAAGGAAGCTCTTGCATTATATTACATGTTACTAATTAAGAACAATTGTAGTTGTAATTAAAATACTTAATTCCACTGCTCCTTGGTGGCAAAGGTAGTTTACATCTTGGGTCTTTCTATTAACTTAGAGTAGGAACACTAAGAAGATTATTTGACAAAAAACGTCTTTGTAGCCTCTGGACACAAAACTGAAAGTTCTCTTGGTTGATTTCATTAGCTTAATTAATTTGGCCAACTTAATTAATTAGATTTTCATTAAAACCAACTAAAAAGAAACTAAGTACTGCTTGTGTGTCGATAATGCTTTTTTTTAAAGGGCTCATTAAAAGATTGTCCCTACCCAGACAACTTTGAAAAATGTTCTCTATAGAAACTGAGGTGTTTTATGTACCAAGCTTGTCTTTCACTCTGATACCTTTCTGATTCTTCTTAGATGACTTTAGAAGAAAAACCTTATCAGCTGGCAGACCACAGCCTGCAGGCACTGAATATCCTGCTGCTTGGGCTAATTTCTCTGCCTCTAACATCCTGTTTTCATGTCTCTTCAGGACAAACAAGAAGGGGGAAATGAGACAGAGATACACAAAAAACAATTGCCAGAATAACAAATAAGGAGTTAAACTTGGATCAGCTTTTACTTTTCCTAGAAGACTTGCTCGTGGAAAGCAGCCATGGTGTCAAGGGAGGGCAGGTCAAGCACCAGCAGTGAGAGATCAAAACTGGTCTGAGCACCAGAATAGCTTTCAGGTTACCCCCTGAGTGGAACCAACCTCTTTAATTGCCTGCCTAAACACAGCTAGATGCAACGTTATTTTTCTCTGATAAACCATCCATTTCACAGCATAATTGCATAATCTTTAACTTTAGGAAACAATACAGTTATTTTTCTTTCTCTCACCAACAGGATTTCAAAATATAGTAGTCAGTGGGCAAGCAGAAGTAGATACATATGTAAATAGGTGCTTAGTTACACAGTTCCTTAAATGAATATGCATTTGGAAAAACATTTTGTTTCATGTTTCAAAATCAATTTCAATTCCATTAATCTCTCTGTGCTTGCCTATGTAGCACCAAGCTTTTGTTTGCATCTTTGCTTACAAAAGAAAAATCCAAGATGATTTTCTGCAGACATGTTTGACCTTTGTTTAATATAGGCAAGTGATTTAATTTGTTGATATGGATATGTGGAGGCATGTATGCTTGGTAACAACTGAATGTCACGGTCTGTGTTTCAGATGGGACTTCTCCCACACTTAGCTTCTGGGCTCTGAGGGAAAAGATCCATGAAGAGAACTCTAATTTCTGGCATACAAGAGTCTGCGGAAGATCCTTCTCACAAACTGCCCTGGCAAAGCAGTTTTGGTAAGCTGTCATCTTGTAGTCAACCTACTAGAAAGTAAAAGATGTGATATCAGTGTTACACTGTTGAAGGGTGGACTTATAATACTCACTGAATTTAGATCCAGCTGGTGCTAGTGGGCCTAATGGCAAGGAAAAGTAAGACTTCATATTATAAGTGACTATCAGGATTAGTGGAAGGGTATTTTAATACTTTGGAACATATATATAATTATGGCTTGTTCCTTTGTTCTTAATATCCTTTAGTACTCTTCTCTTAAAGTTAACAAACTCCCCTATCCATCTGCTGCAGTGCCATTTATCTGTAATCTGATTAAACTCCCAAGTAATAATTTTGTTTCAAGTTATGGAACTCTGGCTGTGACCAGACTGAGGACCACAGCCAAAAGGCAGGGTTATAAATAAAAGTGTGTTTACTCACATCTGCAGTGGGCTTACACTAAATTGGTATCATTTGGAGAAATTAGAGAAAAGGATGGTGGAAATAAATAGTAATTGATCCACTCAGAGCCTATTCTAGTCCTGGAGCATATCAGTATGCGATAATGCTACAGTGGATGGCTCTTGCAACCGGTTCTGTAATTAAAGTTAAGATGATTATTCTTTAACACAGTCATTTTGTTTATCCTTGAGGAAGATTACAGCATCTTATTCCCCAACTTTGAGCACTTTTTTTTCAATTTTGAGTGAGTATTCCAAGTTTAATTTGAAGTAAATTTTGTTAATATATTTTAGCATGCATTTTAACTTTACTGTGACCTGAAGGTTCTTAGTGGAGTGACACAGACTTTTCAAATTGTACAAATGAAAGTTTATTGAATTCACAGGCAAAATTTTAAAAAAAGTTCTTGCTAGACTTCTGCATTAAAAATTCTTGATTTAGTCATTAAATGTTGTGTTTGTTAGAAACTATTGTCGTTTAGTAATGGTACTCCCCAGTTCAGTGCCCCCACTGCGATTCTCCAAACCACATGCTGTTTTCTTGCTGTCCTGCTTTGCCCCTCCCTCTCCCCCTGCAGTGGGCTGGAGGAGAGAACTGGAGGCACAAAAGGCAAAGATCATGGGTAGAGATAAGAACAAGTTACTGGAAACAGCAATGAGATAAGAAAAGGAGCAATAACTGCAACAATACTAATGACAGAGGGTACAAAAAGAGAAAGGATTCACATGGAAAACCTTTCCCACATTTACTCAACCAGAAGGAATCCCTTGTCCCTGGAACAGACTCCCTTCCCCATCCCCAGAAACTATGTGAGGTAGTAGTCCCCTCCTTACTGCTGCAAAAATTTAACCCTATCCTGGTGAAAACCAAAACACAAATTAATAGGATGAGGACAAAACTGAATAAGAGAAAGGTGTCAGAGATGGGAAAACATCAAGGACTTAGGCAGACGGTGACTCTGCGAATGGCTGAGCTGATGCAAAGCACTGCTATGGAGTTTTTGTGCAATAACAGATCATGTGTTTTTAATAAAAAGGTCAAGTAAGAAACACTCAAAGCATCTGAGAAAAGGATGTGTGCATCTCACAGCCTCAGTTCACATCACTATCACCTTAACAGAGATATACCCAGACTCCTTGGTGGTTCGTCCACCATTTCCTTTGCCACTTCTTGGCAGCTTAACACCACAACCCTCTGCTCAATTTAGCATCCCTTCAGATCTGCCAGCTGGAAAACCTACACAAGCTCTCCTACAGCTGACTCATTCATATTGGATGGGCTGGTTTAGACATCTTAAATAGAAAATGAATTGACCAACGAGTAGTTTAGTAAGCCTTCAGATGAGTATCTCCTCTGCAAGTGTAAATGTGCAAAGGGGAAAAACAAAGAGGAGTTTAGAACAGATTCTTGATAATTTTCCTTATCTACTGGCACAGATAGATGCTGCAGATTAAATTTCTCCTTGACAAATGGTGTGTTTGTCTAAGGTTGAGGAACTGACTTGATGCAGAAGTTTCTGGTTTGTATTTTGGCTCATACAGGAAGGGCCACATCGATGTTTCTTGCTTCATACCTTGCTCTAGGTCTTAGGCCCCTCCACTGCATGATTTTTATCTCTGACTGAACACACAGCCAGGTCAAGAGCTTGAGTTATTTTTAAAAGTAACCAGAAAGCTCCTCCAAGGCTGCAGTTGAATCTCTGCATCCCGTGGCCCTCCATGGGCTGCAGGGGCACAGCTGCTTCACCGCAGTGTGCATCAGGAGCTGCAGGAGAACCTCAGCTCTGCTGCCTGGAGCACCTCCTGCCCCTCCTTCTGCACTTATCTTGGTGTCTGCAGAGCTGTTCCTCCACACATTCTCACTCTGCTCTGCTCTGATCACAATTACATCTGTGCAAAAAGGGGTTTTTTTCCTTCTTCTTAAATATGCTATCACAGAGGTGTTAGTACCATTCCTGATGGGCTCAGCCTTGGCCAGTGGCAGATCCATTGTGGAGCCAGCTGGCATTGGCTCTGCTGGACAGGGTGGAAGCTGCTGGCAGTTTCTCACAGAAGCCATCTCTGTAGCCTTCCCCAACTACCCCAGCCACCCAAGCCAAATATACAGTTATAACACACTGCTCCCATGAAGGGAAGCATTAACTAGTGGCCAGAGAATTTTGCTCTGTCAGACACGACCAGGAGTTGTGTGTAGCTCCAGCATTTCACCACAAAGGAGCATCTCCCTGGGCAAGTGGATCAGATGCATTAGTGGGAGTCCAGCAAAGCAACATTTTCCCTGGAGCCCACGGACATATCACTGCTGGCTGCAGCTGATAGCATCCCATACAGGTCCCCAAAGAGTTATAACAGCATAGTCCTGCTCCTGAATCTGCCATCTTCTCATTGTGAAGACCAAACAAAAATGCAAAATAGTCAGTAACTTTCAGACTAAACAAAAATCTAAAGCAAAAAAAATCTAAACAGAAAGAAACAAGATTGAAAAGCAGAACTAAAATCCAAATCTGCAAACCCAGTTTCAGTATTCAAATGCCTCTCTCAGAAAAGGAATCCTTCTCAGAAAAGCTTTTTAAAAACTGCCCAGCATTTCCTTTCTATTTTGTCAACATGCAGTTACAGTAGGAAATTTTCTTAATTATATAATGAGAAAAACAGTTATTTTATGTATTACACCAAAGATAAAAATCTTGTTAACATTAATGCTACCTATTACTACTTTGTAAACGAAAGGTTATTTACCCTTTGCAAAAAAACATTTCAGAACTAAGCTAAGGTAACCACATGAATTTAATAAGCAAAACAAATAAAACCTTAAGTGGTCTTGAAACTTCAAAACAGGAGAAATATCAAAGTGAAGCTACATAAATTAAGCATAAAAATAAATCTCATTTACTAGTAATATTTTGTAAGGTTGCCTGTGGATTCATAAATTCAGAGAAATTTAGCATGCAGATGAAAAATAAGGAGCAGGGAATCATGAATTGTAGTGGAAAAGCAATTTTAATTTAATTTAGGATATGTTCTGCCTAACACTGTTGAAGATCAACATGAGAGCTCTTTAAATTGTAGATGTAAAAACAAGTCCTGGTGTGATTCACATTCTAACTTCAGATCTAACATGACATGCTGAAATACATAAATGTTGCTTAGGATAGCAAAGGAAGCTCAGTTTACTTCCCTTGGTTTTTTATAAATTTTGATTGGGGTGCCAGAGTTAGACAGCAATGCTTTGTAAAGTCTAACATTAACAGGCAGACTACCTTGTTTGCCCTCCCTTCTGTGCCTGAAAAATAAAACACAGTACAACAACAGGATAAAAATACCAATTATGGAACTGACAGCCATTGTCTGCTTAAATTTTATAGAAGTATCATTGAAATAGTTTGGGTTGGAAGGTATCTTGGAAGATCATCCAGTTCCAACATGAGCATCAGTTCATGCTGGAATCAGTTCAATCATGAACTCATTATGCTGTTTTCTGGTCTGCTGTGTTAATAACAAATATTACACTCTGAAGCAGTACAAAATAAACCTGTGGTCTCCCTTTCTATTTCCATAACACCAGCAGAAGCTCAACTTTTCCAGTATCCAGATAGGTGTTTCTAGAAGAATGTGTTGAAGACAGAAACTCCTATTTACTTCAGGGACTTTGGAAGGAATTGGGACTATGCCACTTCAAGAATTGGGTCACTCCTGAGCAAAACTCCATGCACTAGCTCTCAGATCAAAGCTGGCTCTTAGAAGCATATGCAGAATTAAATGTTGCAAGATGAGGCTCTGGTCCAAGCTACTCTTTGCTGGAAAGAGAGAGGAAAAATCAGAAATAGAAAAGTGACGGGCAAGGAACAGTCTGCAGAACTGTGTCCTGATGGCAGTCCCTGGGACAGCAGGAATATGATATGACATCCCATCCCATCCCATCCCATCCCATCCCATCCCCATCCCATCCCATCCCATCCCATCCCATCCCATCCCAGTAGAACCTGCTAGCCCACACAGCTAGACTGTTTTCATGTGACAGCCACCGTATGCAGTTCAGTCCTCCCAGGACGAAAATTGAAACAGAACACTGCTTTTTGGCAGTTTTGGCAATCAGAGAAGTCTGCAGTCCTAGCAGTGGTTGCTGTTCTCTAAGACTAGAAAAAGCCTGGCCCCACTCATTTAAACAAACCAGTCATTCAGTGAAGTACATGAGGCTTATTCTAAACATAAAGCCTGAGAAAGAGGTGTCTGCAGTCCATGCAGAGCTCAGTGATTTTGCAAAAGGAGGGATGTTTGCGGAAGGGGACCTGTTGCTGGACATGTTCTGCGGCCAGAATAAGAGATATCTTGCAGTTAGGATGCTGATATGCTTTGTTGTTTAGCCTCATCAGTTTAGAGCAAGAGGAAGATCACTGACAGTTTCATATTTGAACTGAAATTAAACTAGAAGGCAAGGTAGTGTGTAATGCACTCCAGCATGACATGTTCAGCCTCCTTTGCAAAGATGTATAAATGACATATCTGTACACAGCCTATATTGGTGATGTGGGCATGAGGATTCACTTTGCCTACATGCTGACTAGAAGTTCAGTCCTCAATGGGTAGCTGCAGGCAGTGTGAGCACACAGAGCATCTCTTTGCATCTGGCAAGAAGAAAAATTGTGCAATGATTCTCTTCCACATCCTCTGCTACATTTTGCAGATTTTAGATGCGTTTCGGAGTCACTGTACAAGAGATAGGCAGATGGGCTGTGGAGAGCTCTGGATTTTATGGGAATATTTGTTCTAGACACTTTTTAATGGAAAATTATGGAATATTTTTGCTGACCAGAGCACCATCAATTCTTGTGCAATAATTGCTGCTGGGCGCTGTCGTGGAGAAAGAGAATCAAAATTTGTTAACATTGTTGCAATTCCTACTTGAAAATGTTGCACTTGACTGATTCATACAGAGGTTACTTTTGTTCTAATTTTTACAGTCCCACTTTTTCCTGCTATCAAGCTATTTCAAGACAAAAGCAGTTTAAATGGAGGGTCAGATGACTTCTTGGTTTTGAACATTACATCCTCTTCTCGGTAAGGCAGTGGGCCCTACACCCATCCTCACCCAGAGTTTCCAGAGGCATCAAAACCAGAACACTGAAAGGCATCTTTGCTGCTTTTAATTTTTTATTTAAAATTCAGCAAAACGGTAATTTACTGTAAGCTCAGCATGTGACCTATCCTTCACATTGTGTTGAACCTCAGTCAGCAGTGACAGAGTGGGAGATGAAGTAAATCAGTTGCTCCATGCAGCGTGGCCCATCCTGTCCCCAGCGCGCGTTGGATGGGCGTCCGTCTCTCAGCAGCACAGCTGGAAAGGGACAGGGTTTTTGTGTGCCTCGCAGGACCCGGGAGAATGCCTTTGTTCTACCTCAGGCAAGAGCAAGATCTAACCAGGGATCTCTGATCCCTCAGCCTTCCCGCTCAAGGTGCCATCGGCAGACTGGTTGCCGGGGGTGCTGTTTAGCGGGGCGGTTCTGCGGTGCATTTGGACGGGGACAGGACAGCTTTCCAGGCTCGCAGCGGGCGCTGCCGGAGCCCGGCAGAGTCTGACCCACGCCCACACCCGGCATCCGCCAGCGGACCGCGCCACCGGCTGCCCCCGCTGAGCGCCTTCACCGCTGCTCGCCCGCTGCCCGCGGGGGGCTTCAGCCGGGCCGGGAGCGAGGCCAAGGGAGCGCACGGGGGCCGCCCTGCTCCGGAGGGGTTCCCCCGCTCCGGTGTCCCGGAGGGTCCCCGTGCGGCTCCAGGTGCTGAGCGCCGCCGAGCGAGGTGGGTCTCGCTCCCCACCGCGTCCCGCCACGCCGCTGCGAGCGGCCGCCCTCGGCAGCCCGGCGGCCGAGGTGCGCTCCCGCGGCGCCGCCGCCGCCCACCGTCCGCGGCAAGGCGGGCCGGCGGGGCCGGGGGGCGGAGGGGAGCGGCGGCGCACGGCGGCTCGGCGGCTCGGCAGCCCTCCCGGAGGAGCCCGGCCCACCTCTCCCGTGCAGGCACCCCCTCCTCCCCGCCCCGAAAGAGGAACTCCCCGCCCGCGCAGCCCGCCGCGGCGCAGGCAGAAGCGGCGGCAGCGGCGGCGGCAGCGCCCGGCCCTCGCGCACCATGGCGCAGCAGCGCCCGCCGCCCGCCGCCGCCTGAGGCGCCCGCGGCGCGAGCCGAGCCCGCGCCCATGGCGGCGCCGCCGCCCGCCCTCAGCTGGGCGCTGCCCCTGCTGGCGGCGCTGGCGGGCGCCGCCGGACCCCAGAGCTTCGAGCTGCCGGGGGCCCCCATCGACAACATCGAGGTGAGCGGCGGCGCCGTGCTGGTGGCGGGCGGCAGCTGCCTCTACGAGCTGCGGCCCGAGCTGCGGCCCCGGCGCCGCGTGGTGCCGGCGGCGGGGCAGGGCTGCGGGGAGCCCCCCGGCATGCGCAGCAACCTGCTGCTGTACTACGAGGAGGCCGGCGGGGTGGGCGTCCTGCTGACCGGCTGGACCCAGGATGGCGGCGCCTGCCAGGTGTGGGAGCAGCCCTCCTACCGGCAGCGCTTGAACCAAAGCGAGGTGGTCAGCTGCCTGCCCGACGGCTCCACCGCCGGCGTCGTCTTCCAGCAGGCCGGCGCCTGGTATCTGGCCGTGGCGGCCACCTACTCAACCAGCGCTGACACGAACCACCTGCACTGCGAGCCCTCGAAGTCGGACAAGGAGACCGTCATCACGGTGCGCAGCATGGTCAACCTCAAGTCCAAGGAGGAGCTGGGCATCATCAAGCGCAGGGAGGAACCTTTGCACTTTGTTGACGCGCTCCAGTGGGGGGATCATCTTTTCTTCCCCTACTACACGTTGAAGGCCAGGTTGGCCAATAACACGGAGCCGCCCAGCATGGCTGTCCTGCGCCAGCTGCGCCCTTTAGAGGGTGGCCTTACTTTGCAAGGGCACGTCTATTTGGACTGCGGGTGCAGGAGCCTCATTATTTCCTCCAGCCTTGTCCGCCAGGGTGAGCGGGGCTGGTGGGTGGGTGTGTTCCGCCACAGCCACAACGCCAAGGCGTGGAACAGCACTGCCGTCTGCATCTTTGGGATGGAGGAGATGAAGGAGCAAGCCTGTGCATCCACGCACTTCAATATGAACGGGAAAAGCTGTGTAAGTTTGGGCATCGTTTGCTAAGCTTTCACCCTGCACGCCCTTGTTGACACTGTTATTGTTGTGGCTGGTGTCTCTGCATGACTCACGGGGTGTCCCTGACCTGGAGGCACATGAAGTTTGCGAGAAACTTCAGAGCCACACCAGGCTTTGCACATCAGCCCTGGCTCTGTCAGCTCCAGTGATTTCTCCAGCTTGTTCTGTTTCTAAAAAGCTGATCCTTTCCCAGACTTTGGTATACTTCCCACCTACCTGTTGGGAAAGACACATCTGATGGAGTACCTGAGAGCATCCTGGGTCAGATCTGAGTCTTAGGCTTCTCCCTCAATGTGTCCTTTTCAGCCTAGGATTAGTCATATTTCATTTTATTTTCCATACAGCCTAGATAAAGCATCTCCTCTCTTATTCTGTGCATTCACATCTCATGTCATTGCAGCTACATCAGAAATTAAAAAAAAGCCCATCATATTGACTCTGTGCACTGGGCTGTGTGCACTGTTATCCCTATCATTCCCTAGTTATCTGTGGTTGCTTGTTCAGTGGTAGGTATTTCCCAAGTCTGTCACGACTGGCCTTGCTTGGGAGGGCTCTCACAGCCACCTCCCCAAATCCTTGTGTGCAGCAGACAACAATAGGTGAAATCTCTTTGTTGTTGCAGTGGTTACATTTTCACAGACAGTGGTATCTCATGGAGTTCCCCATGTCACCTACTTCAGTAACACTCTATTCAGCTCCTTCCTCCTTTTCAGGGTGAGCTGGATGCACAGAGGGTGGGATAGGCACGGCTACTGGTTTTGCTGTGGCCTCAGGAGTAAAGAAATTACCTAAAAATTATATAGGAAGGTAAAAATGTAATTCAGATGAAGAAGGTGCTTTTAAAAGACATGTCCATGCTTTTAAGTTGAGCTAGACTCAGAAGACTTTCCAGAGCTGTGGCAAAAGGATCACTGAAAAGTATCGAGGAGAACCATAGGGGATCAAGCAAGGCATCATAAAGCAACCCCTAAGCCCTTTGCAGTTCCCACACCATCCGGGGTCTTAGCAGCTAAACTTCTGAAACCTTGATATGTTACAATAAGAGTTTCTTCAAAATTCCTTGAAAGAAGTGCAATAGATTTACTGACACTCCTTGGCTTTCCAAATCTAACTTATAGCAGAGTGCAGTGCTGAGATGTTTTCCAAACAGACTACCAGAGGGCATGTGTGATTCAGTCTGCTCATCTCCCTACCGAGCTGTGAGACTATTGCCAGTGTTAGAGGACGTGGTTGTGAATGAGAACCCTGTATGTGGGTGAGACAACTGTGCTGAAGTAAATAGTGAAACTCACTACGGAGCCAGAGCCAATCCTTTGATTTCCAGTGCTAGCTTACTGCTTACTGTGTGATTTCTGTGCTCCCACAGAAGGCAAACTTCTGGAATGAATTTGAAGTCTCATTCTGATCCCCAAATACCTATATGCTTGTTGGAATTTTATTTTGCATTGTTGTTCCTAATTACTCGTGAAGTTTCTTGGCAAAGTGCTTTCTGAGCCTGCTAAACAAAACAGAAAAAGAAAGCTCCCTGGGCAGTAGATCCTTTCTAAACATTTTACAAAACCTCATGCAAGAGATTTCAGAAGAGCCTCATGGATCTCATAGAGTAACGTAATGCAGGTAAGGTGAGGCACAGGGCAATTCCCTGTCCCCATTGCCTCTCAAGGCCTGAATATGAAAAAATCAGTGATCCACTTGTTTCAGTATTGGTCTGATTCAGATCAGACTCCTGTGACTCCACAGTTACTTTCATGTCCCAAAAGGCTCGTCCCTCCTGGAAACTGAGATTATTTTTGGATACAATGTTGAAGAATCTCAATTGTAACAATCTTTAAAAGGATTGCTTACTTAACCTTATGTCCCAACCTATGACGGTGTTATTGATTGTAATACTTTGGCTCAAGAAATGCAGTTTGCCACTGAGAGAAAAGTTGTATTTTAATATTTTATGAGATAGCAGTGGGTTCTGTGAAGTAATATGACCTATAACATTATATGGCTAATTAGCTATCTTTTTTAAGCTAATTGCATGTGCTTATGGTATATAAACATAGAAATAAATGAATGTAGTTCAGCTTTAATATTTTTTTATACTACAGAAGGTTAGGCTAGGCTATTGCAGAATAAGTTTGGAGATGACAGGCCCATATGGTGCTGCTTCTGGGTTGTTTTAGACCAGATCCTTCAACCGTCTCTCACCAAAGTATGGGAGTCCCTGCAATCATGGAATATGCTGTTCTTGTGATGCCTCAGGTTTTAGCTTTTATATTTTTCAGATTCTGTACTGCTTTAGTGTGTATTTCTGAGCTTCATATTAGGGGACAGTAAGCTCTCTTTGCAGAGTAGGTAGACAAAACAATTCCTTCTCTAGCTGAGGACCAAGGAGAAATGATCAAAATTTCAGCCCAAGAGCATAAACAACGGTGGACTGAAGAGAGAAAGCAAGAAGGATGGGACTTCATAAGCTAAAGCTATAATTGGACAATTAACTCCAATATGCTAATAGACCAGAGCTTATAAAAGTGTGAGACCCCATGACCAGTCATCCCTTTTGTGAACATATTGGGTTCATCTTGGGTGTAGCCCTGGCTGGGCTCTTGTGCTGCCCAAGGTGCATCCATTGAGGTATTCTAATAAATACCTACTTTATTCTTTAGCTCCATCTAGTCTCTGTTCTAGGTCAGCCTTCACAAGGCATCACTTGGACTTGGAAGCACGTGGGTTTCAGAGCTGACAGGAAGATGGAGTGTGGCATGTCCATCCATGTTCAGCTTGCAGCAGTGGCTCTGGCCAGAAGGGAGTGCCTCATTGCACAGGGCTGTTAGGAGTACTATGATGTGTAGGAATGGCAGCAAACAACAGGACTTAACGCTGCTTTAAAGTCCAGTCTTTTAAAGACAGTGTTGGCTTGAGCAAAGGAATGTGTTGCAGCATTATGAGCACTGTAAGTGCAAGACCTCTCTGGTGCTTGTGGTGGATGGACCATGCTGAATGTCAGTCTGGCTTTTGCTTTGCAGATACCATGTGTTGTAGGGTGCTGGGTCGTCTCTGCTGGGTACACTTAAATGCAGGAGCTCAGATGTGATGTGATGAGGTATGTGGATCCCAGACACGGAGCGTCAGTTTATGTAGGAATTGAAAATACAGGGATTTTTTCACTGCAGGAATACGATTTATACTAAGCATATACATTAAGGAGTAGTGGCAGCAGTGTGTTTTCCTTCTGATCTTGTCATCCTTCAAATTTCTGTTATTATTCTGATTACCTTTAGGCAAGACATCCTCTTGCCCCTCTCCACTCACATTGCATTTCTCAATAGGACACTGCAAGAGGGGCTTAGCCCAGGGTATTTGTGGTCCTGAATTCCCTTTTATGCCATTGCTGCATGGTGTACTCTGAACTCATTCCTGTAAGGTACTGAGCTTCTGGGCCTAACCCAGTAAAGCACTTAATGACATATGTAACATTAGGCATATAGAAGTATTTCCATCATCTTCATGCCCGTGCATTTAAAGTAGAGCCTGTACTTGAGTACTTCACTGGATTGGAACCAAATTGCTTCCTCTTGGAACTCATTGTAGGTGTGTAATCTCTTTAGCTTCGCTTTGCCTCTTAGGCCAAAGTTCTCATTTGCATTAAGTTTTAATGCTGGATTAGTCTCTCATTGAAAACTAGTAATTTTTAAGATCCTTGCTTAGCAACTTTATCCAAAAGTATGTGGCTGCTACAAATTCTGTGGAATTTCTCCATATGAGAAGTAGGTAAGTCCATTTTTGTTTTGTGCAGTAGTGTGCACAGAGAAGTTTGTCCTACTTGGATGTGTTTATTCAGGACATTGGCACTACTTGATTTCCAGAGACAGGATTTCTATCTAGCAAGAGGCAAGTGGTGTTTTAGATGAAACTACTCTGATAACATTTTGCAGTTTCATATTCAGCTTTTTTTTTTTCTTTGATCCACGTGTCTCTCAGTTTTGAACATATCTACTTACATGCACTATCAGGGTGTATGTGTTACTGGACTCTTTAGCATATCCTACATATACATAAGTGCATCTTCTTCACAATCTCCTTAGTTAATAAATGTGCATTTGCCAAATCTCATTCTCAATTTCTTTTCAGAAACCTGACTGAGTGCTTACAAACACAGGAGGAATGCTGGAATTTGTCACACACTTGCTGTGGGAGTTAGTGAACTTTAAGAAAGGCTTTTCTTCTGTTGTTCTGTGACAGAGCAGGACCTACAAGGATCTCAGGTCTCTCACAGACAAGCCAGGATGTTGTGAGTCACAGCCAAGTAGATGAGTAGGAAAAGTGTTCCGATTGGAGAACATCAGCAGGAGAGAGATGTAGAGTGTTATCTAACACGATAATGACAAATACAGAAATTGGTTTTGCCATTAAAAAAGTTGCCTGAGAAGGAAAGGACTCAGAAAGATTCAAGAATTCACAATTTTTCAGGTAGAAAATGCAAAAAAAAATTGTTAGGTGTGTATCTGTAAGAAAGAGAATTGCTGTAGTTTATATTGTTTTTTCGATTATGTGAAAAGGCTAAGTAGTTGTGATAGTTAGTAAAAAATAAGCTATCTTGGTTGGATTTTCATCTATCATTTAATGCAAGTAAAGAGTTGTAGCAGTCTGTTCTTTGAACTTTTTCATTTTTCAGTGGTTGATACATATGAGGGTTGATACAATCCTAGCTTGTGTAAGCTCTACCAAAATGAGATTTTGAAGTCAACAGAGTCACATCAGTTTAATTACTGCTTTTAATTTGCAGGAACAACATTTGAATTTGTGTGGTAACTCGTTCCAGAGTGATCCATGGTCTATTATTTAAGGAAAGAATTACAGACTTCTAAATATAATTTTGCAACAAAATTGTTCCTGTAATTAATTTTGTAGTAGTAAAGTCAATCTCATGAGTATTGCGGACTGCTAGCGTTACATCTGATGTTTGATGGGTTTCTAGAGTTAGCCTTTTTGAATTGAATGATTCTGTCTCATTACAATGAATTTTCAGTTCATCCCTGTTTAGTGTGGGAAGTAAAGCCACCAAAGACTTGTCAACTCTCACGCTCCAGGGATGGGGACTGCACAACCTCTCTGGACAACCTGTTCTGCTTGATTGCCCTCATAGTGGTGCTTTTTCATCTCCTGCTCACTAGAAACCTGCAGTGTTTCAGTTTGTGTCATTATCTCTTGTTACCTTACATACACTTTGTTTAAGAGCCTGGCTTTGTTTCTTTGGTCCCTCTGAAATTGTCTCTTCTGTAAACTGAACCCACCCAGTTTTGGAAAAGGCCTGTAAGATCATCCACGACAAAAGTATGTCCCTAAGCACCACATCTACAAGTCTTATAAATACTTCAGATTTGTCAGGCATGATTTATTCTTGGTAAATTTATGCTGCCTTTTCTCAGTCACTTTGTTCGTTTCTTGTGTCCAGAAATGGTTTCAAAGAGGATTTTCTCTATAATTCTCCCAGGAAAAAAGTGAGACCTCCTAATGTGTAGTTCCCTGAAAAAAAATCTTGGTTTTTTGAATATTGGTGCAGTATTTCTTTTTATTCAGTTGGAGACTTTACCTGATCTCCACACCTTTTGAAATAGGAGAGAATAACCTTTCAGCTTCATCAGACAGTCTCTCAGCATCTTCCTACAGATCCCATCTGTCTTCCCTAAAACTTGTAAAATCTGAGGTTTCTTAAGAGATCTCTGGCTTAATCTTCACAGTACTTTTAGTTTCTTTCCTCCTTGTATTCTGTGTGTACAAAAGACCACAAGATTTTGCTGGTGAAGTCCAGAGCTATGTCTGTATCCACTGTCAGTAAATCTCCTGAACTATTCAGCATCTGGTGTGCATTTTCATTGTTCATTCTTTTATTGCTCATGGAAGAGCAGAAAAAGAAGAAAAAGAAGAGTGGAAGCTGTTCTTGTTGTCCATACTGTATCTTGCCAGTTCCAAAACCAGGTGAGCTGGGCTTTTCCTAACCCCATTCCTGCATGTCCAGAGACTTCCTCCTTAGTCCTGCTTCCTCCTCCTTTATGGTGTTCTGCAGTGTAGTTCAGTCACGACTTCCCTGTTTAGCTAGAGGCCATCCCGTGGTATGTCTGCTTGTTTTCCTGAGTTTTGTGCTTGACAAAGATTGTCCTGAAAGACCTGCTAGCTTACTTGAGCTGTATTTCCCTTCAAAGCTGACTCTCAGGGGATCCCACTGACCATTTCCCTGAACCCACTGAAGCCTTGTCTCCAGCTCTCTGCTCAGATTATCACATCTTCAGTCAGTTCCTCCTGGTTTTTGAGTAGCAGATCCAGAAGAGCATCACTCTTGACTGACCGCAGAGGTTAACATAGCCTGGAGTCTCAGCTTATTCACTTTGCCCCCAGAACTGTGTAGTCCTGATCTGCACTAGGCCATGGCTTTGGTGTCCATGTGGATGTGCAATAATGGGTAGTGGTCCAAGGAATGGAAAATTACCACAGTCTTTCTGTGATGAGTAGGGTCCCCTAAAAAAAGCCCCAATGAGTCCCCTAAAAAAAGCCCCAACCTGTTGTAACAGTATGACTTTAGCAAATGTGTGCCTTCATCCCTCACAGTCACCCACCACTTCCTTTTGCTCTCTGCTAACATGCTGTTCAAGCTCAGTTGGTTTCAAAGCCTTCCTTAATGGAGCTTGTTCTCCCTCACTGGTTATTAGGACACTTTACCACTTCTGTGAACTTAGATCTGAGGGCAGAGAAGGACTGTTTTTGCTGATTCAAGAAGTCACTAGTTTCTAGCTTCCTCATCTCAGGAGTCTCCATCAGCATCTCACTCAACCATAGCCTCTGACTGTTCTTCCTGCCTTGCATCATGAGCCTCAGGATTTGCCTCTGCAAGGTCTCAGTGAAGACTCTGACTTTCTGGTCATCCTTGATTTTTTGCAGCCTACTCACCTGGACAGGCCTGTCCACCTAACACTGCTGAGCTATGCACAAATCAAAAAACTTCCTGGGAATAAAATTTTGGAACAGTTCATGTTCTCATTCCTTAGCCCTAATAAAGGCTTGCTGCATGCCCCAATATTTGTTACCCTCTGATAGAGTAAGAATTGGTAGAGGTGGTTAAAGGATGGTGAAGTTAAGAAAGAAAATAAAGTTCCAAAAGTTCTTTTTCCCCTAGGAAAAGCATCAGTTGTTTCAGTGTTGACTATTGCTATACACTACTTAAAAATCTTGTGTCCTTTTGTATAGCTGCATTTGTTCTTTCACTGGGATGCTCAAACCCTTTATTTTTACTTTTTGGACAGCTGCAAATGATGAGTGCTGCGTGAGCTAAAAATGCGGCCCTTTCCTCTGAGGCATGCAATGTAAAATAATCAGGAGGAAATCAAGACAGAAAGTAGAAGTGTGAATATGGTTGCTGCAGCTGGAGTCATATGGAGATACATCTGAAAATGAAGTGCCAAACAGAAAATTAGTATAAATGCCTTCCATGCCAATAACCAAACAACTATAGACTTAAAAGGACTACAGAATAGAACAGAGGATGAAACTGAAGAATTAAAAAAAGGGAGGTCTTACAGAGTGGTATTATCTTTTCTTTTGCTTTTCTTGCTTTTTTATGTGCCTGAAAATGTTTTAGGATAGACAAACAGATGACCATGGAGATGAACGACTCTTCTAGTGTAAAGGAAGTTTAGACTGTAAATGCATTTTTAAGAATGGATTTAGCTGTGAAAGAAGCAGCTTGGGAAGGCTCTACAGTGCTGTAACCTCATTAGTCACAGTGGAAGAGGTAAAAGGGCTTGTTAAAACAATAAATGGATGTGGAAAAGTGGTGACAGAAGGGTGAAAGCAGCAGCTGCACCCTGGAGGAAATGGGCAAACTGAGGAATAGGTTTCAAAAGAGAGAAGGCAATTTTTATTGTGACTGTCCCCCCATTCTTGTTCGTATTAGCTCAATGTCGCCTTGACCCTCCCTCCAGCAAGCAGAGGGAGGGGAGGAGACTTCCACACTTGTCAGTATTGGTTCTTCAGTCAGATGAGGAGGATGCACTGATATGACACTGGTTATTTTATTAGTATGTGGGTCAAAATAAAATCTGGCAGCAAAGCTTTTCAGAAACTGGGTGAGTACTCCTCTTTTCTGTGATCTTGTACAGAGTCTGCAAGGAACCTAGGGTAGTTTATCTCTCTTACACTATTACATGGTGCACTGTAGAAAAACTATTGCTAATTTTGGCGGAAATGAAAGTGTGTAAGCTCCATTTCCTCACTCCCTAACCTGAGTGAAGACTCATTGATTGCACTAATCCTGGAGTTTTATCTTCTGATCTATTATAAAGTGAGTTAACTTTTTCCACCTTAAAATGCTTGCAACCACACCCTGCCCCACTTCCCTGTCTAGCACAGACATCCAGGGTACTGGATTCTCATGGCCAAGTGAGTTTTACCAAAGTTCTGTGCCAGTGCATGACACTTCCCTGTGTCTTCTTCCTGCTGCATGAAAAAAGAAACAGTGACTTTAAATATGAAAGTTAATCAAGTCTTCTTTTATTCCAAGTGGCTCTTCTTTCAAGCTAATTAAAATAATTCGGATGAGTGAAGAACATTTTAATTGTCTTGGGATTGCAGTTCAGAAAAAATAAAATATTTCTAGTGGAAAGACTTTTTGGGATTAAGCCAGCATCATAGCATGCAGGAGAGTTGAATTCAGCTGTTACCGTGTTACAGATTTGCTTCATAACTTTGAGAAATGCTTTCACCTTACTTCTAAATGTCAGTTTTGATGGTCCATTCCACACTTTGTTTTGTGCATTTAAGTGAAATGGGCTCTTGCACTCAGAGGGTTCCTGTAGGTTTAGGAAACTGTCCTGGAGGCTGAAATTCTGGACTTGGTAAGCTAGCCTACAGGGCTTGTTCCCAAGGAGCTGGTCTTATCTGAGCTCTTGTCTCCCACCTCTCCATGCCTGCCACTCCTCTGTGCCAGCTCTGGTGTTTGTGCAGCCACATGTTCATGTGATGAGGAGCATGACTCAAATAAAGATGTAGGTAGGTAGATTTACAGAACATTTTCTAGGCACATCACTGCCTTAACTAAGCTCATTGGTAAACATTATACAGGGAAAGTGAAGTAAAGCTTGCCTGGGGTTGGACCCACTTGGAGAGCAGGTGGGATCACACCTTTGGCAATGTCTACCACAGAGACTGACTTCAAAACCGAGTTACTGCTTACTAAGGAGACACATGGGCTTCTAGGGATTCCCGCTGGTAAATGGTCCCATTCTCACACATGTAGATTTCCTTTCAACAGTCCATCATCTACAATCAGAGTTTTTTGGTTTGGTTTTTCGTTCCACAAGATACAGGGATTTCCTGCATGATGTTTTTTTCATGGGCTGCTTGCATGTATTTGCTACTTAATTTCCTTCAGGTGGGATGGAGAATTGAGGGTAACGTGTTGATTTTAAAGCTCACACAGCTACATTTATGTTCTCCATGACATGAACTTTATATTGCTTTATCTCATTTTTATGTTTATGTAATACACAAGTCTCTACTTCCTCTAGTGTCATGGAAGATGAAGGTTTGCATTTTTATACACACAGACACTCTTTGTTTGAAGTGTCTCCTTTCTCCAGAATATTTGCATGCCTTTGAAAGTGGTTGCTGAGTGTATCTAGCCTTCAGGTGATGGCAAAGCATGGCTTCATTGAGAAAAACTGGAAATTCAGAATAAACACAGGACTTAATGTCCCAAAAAAGAGAAATCCTATTGCAAAGTAGCTTACTGCTGCTACTCTGAGTCTGTATCCCACTGAAGTCAGTGATTTAACAGCAGCAGATATAATATTTGTTACAGATATGGCCTGTTGTCAGATATGAAAAACTAGTTTCATGTGTAATTTCCAATAGTGTGTTGCTCTGAAACTGTATCAGAATTGGAATGTTGCTCAAAGTGTTGTCTAAAGTTGGTTCTCTGAGAAACTTTCCAAGGATTCTTCTTTTCCTCAAAGTTTTGGAGTATAGGTCAATGATTTTTTAATATGTTTTTCTTATATCTGATTCTCAGGAGGCACGATCAATCAAGAAATTACCTACCTTGATTCACTCTGGATTAGTAGCTGTTTATGGCACAGTTGTTTTGAATCATATAGTTCTCTTTTTGGGAACAGATGATGGACAGTTACTCAAGGTAAGCTGAGTGTGGCAGTTTCCTTCTCCAACAGCTGCTGTTGTGTTCAAGTGGGTAAATATTTCCTTGTTAATCAGTATATTATAAACAAATATGATCCCCTGAATCTTTGGTTTTTGTTTGTGGAATAACTGCTGTATGGTCATTTGGAGAGCAAGATAACTTTCAAAAGCAATTAGGTAGCCCACTAAAATTCAAGTAAACATCTCATTAAAACCCTAATGGCCACAGTATTAATTTACAGACTGTGGAGTTATCAGTTATTCTGCCTTGTTTTGATTTTTTTTAATCCTTGCTTTGGTTTTTCCAGTAGAAATATTGTTAGATTTTGGAAGGGTGTGTGTTTGTTTCCTTGTTTGCCTGTGTGATGTGAAAAGCTGCCCATTAGAGAGGAGAGTCAAGATTCATTTTGCCTTAGCTTCTGAATAGTTGACCTACACTAACTTAAATCCATTGCTTGAAAGTGAAAGTCGTCTTATCTCATTATCAAACATTTCAACCATCCAGTCAAATGTCTTTTATGCTTTAATTTTTTCTGGGTTTTGTGAAAATGTGCATTTCCTGCCTACACTGCAAAGGATGACTCTCATTCTTTGTCTTTATTAAGCAGACATTTGGAGAGGAATATAGGAGAGACATTGAAAAACTTTGTCCATTTGATTTCATTTTGCTTTTGATAATGAAAGATGAAATTGAAGTCTTCCATGTCTCCTTAACACAGTGGAGACAGTGAACACATTTCCCTTTTTTAGTCATGAAAAACCAAAGTTGGTGTGCTTATTGCGTTGCAAAATAAAGTTTCTGGGGTGTCTGGTTCCCTTGAATTCTGTGCAAAGGGTGGTAGAAAATAGTAAAGTTGGGCAAGGTAAGTAAAAGAAATATCATCTCAGGTGTATACTTCGAGAAGCCACAAAGAAATTTGTGTAAATTCCTTTTTACTTTATGGGTGTCTGAATGTTAGTTTGTTTTCTGAAGGCTAATACTTTCTTCTCCACTGATAGGAGTAAAGGGTTGTTATTTTGGGATATAGGCATTTCTTCCACATTCAGTTTCCAAATCAGTCAGTAACAGGCTTGATGGAAGGCATGTTTCATATGCTAAACCAGCGCCAAATTCAGTGCTAAATGTGTCTGGCATAGATTTTGTTGAAATTCTGTTCTTATGGTCTTTTCCTTCGTCCTTCTACAGTGTGAGAACCAGTGCAGTAAGTGAATTGAATCATGGCACAGTAATTCATCTCAGAAGCTTTGATGTAACTGAAATTAGGCTTTTGTTTAAGACATTGACTAATCAATAAAAGAACACGGGAATAATTCAATTACACATGTTTTAGGCTATTCTTAATGAGGAGATGAAATCTAATTGCCCAGAGGTTTTGTATGAAATTGAGGAAGAAACTTCCATTTTCCCCAAACTACGACTTGATCCAGTGAATCATAACTACATCTATCTGTCCTCTGCCAATAAAGTAAGTACAGCATTTAATAAAATAATAAATCCATATAAACTACTGCTTTAAGGATTTCTACCGCTTTATAAGTGAAGCATCGGTTTGTGTCAGAGTTAGATTTTTAATACGCAAACTGCAGTTACCGACTTTCCGTCTAATATCTGGTTATGTTGTATAAGTTTGGACTGCACTCCTGCAGAGCTGGAAGAGCTTCTGCTGTCATGGTGCTGCCCAGTGTTGCTATGATGCAGCAATACCCTTAATTCCATGGTTATTTTATGCCATTCTGCCAAGAGAGTGTTTGTTTCTGTTTTTCCTGGAGGCAGGGAAATGCAGATCATGCAAAGCCAAGCTTAAAGATAGCAAAAAAACTTGTACATTCTTTGGAGACAAAGCAATCCTGATGTTGGTAGGTCAGGGTTTGCCAGTCAATTAAGAATTTTCTAAAGTGGAGAAATCTCTTAATTTGAGAGATGGCTTTGAAGCCTTAGTTCTGATGAAATCAGCGATAATGCTGTTATCAGTGATAAAAATCCCATTGTCTTCAGTTAGGCATAGACTTCAGAAGAACAAAACAGAAGGGCAAATAGAAGTGAGCAATGTGTGTGTATAGTGAGGCCAAGGAGTTCAGCAGAGGCTGAGAGCTGCTGCACGTGAGCAAACGTGTTGGAGCTGCACGTGGAGCAGTGAGCATCTCCCAGGAGCCACTACAGTTGTTGCAGCACATCTTGCAGCAGGGCTACTGAGCAGCAATCAGAAAATCCCTTTGTCGGGCCAGCAGTGGGAAAGATGGCATTGAAAGCTTAAGGGCTTGCGGTCCATCTTAGCTGAACAGGATTTCACCCAGTACTTAATTACTGTCACTTGAAATAAGATCACTTTTCTGGCAGTGAACATAGTGTTTTAGCTTGCTGTTATAGAGCAGGGGTAAGTTGGTAGGAGAACCCCTGACTGATATCAAACATCTATCACAAATTTAAAAGGAATCAAAGTCTCAGTCAAAAGTATACATAGATATTCAAAGTAAGACTTGAATTTTCTTTAGCTTTGATAAAAGACCAAGTTGTTATAGAGGAACAACATCTTTTAGGAATAAATGCACTTCTCTGATTTTTTTTCTTTGATTATTTTCTCTTGGAGCTGAAATAAGGCTTCTACATTGTCTTCTTTAACTTGGTAGTAATCTAAGATTATGACTGGATTCTGAATTGATTATCTCACACACTTTCAGATAAATTGAACTTTACAATATATGGATGGAAAAAACAGTAAATATAATTTTGCAGGAAGCAGTGTATCCTTGTTTCTGTTGACAAAATATGGGAATTTGTAATTCTTGCAAATTGGTAAAATATGGTTTGAATTAGTTTTTCTTACTAAGATCATTAATTCACATTGTTATTAATCACATTATTTGTATCTGTATTCAGTATTTGTAATCAGCTTTCTCTTTTTCTTTTTCCTTTCCTTTTCTGAAAATGGCTGGCTAGGATATTCAAGCTGAATGTACAAGTATAGATACATACAATATGGCCACAATTATCTACATTTACTTACTGAAATGGCATTTTCATGCATGCTAAGCAGTTGCATGCGTTTGTTCTAGTGTGCACATGCAGTAACCTGACATGGTGATGCAAACACAGATGCATTTTGTTATGCGCATGCATTTTTGGATGCACCTTCATCAATCATTTAAATATCTCCATTCGGAGGAGAGGAAAATGGTGTTCTGCTAAGCAGAGCATTATTTGTAAAATATGCCTCCTTTCTCTTATTATCTGTACTTCACTATGCTGATCAGTCTTTCTTGCATTAATCTGCCCATGCTGGCCTTTGAGTAGTAGAACCAAATTGTTATTGTCAGAGGTGTTTCATTATCTGATGGCAAAATACAGTGTGTGCAAAATAGGCTGCATATTTCTATCCAAAGGTCTTCTGGCAGAGGGGAATCCATAAGGAGACTTCCCCAGAGGGATTGTGCTTGGTTGCTGTCAGATTTTTAATGGTAACCTTCAAGTTCCCTGTTTATGGAGGCTGTATTAATTCGATGTGTTATTGCATTCTTTGGTTTCAGGTGAGAAGAATATCAGTTGCAAATTGCGGTAGATTTGCTTCTGAGCAAGAATGCTTATCTGCAAAGGACCCCTACTGTGGGTGGTGTTCTTTCAATCAAAGGTATCTTTTAGTATTTTAGACTGTCATATAAAAGCAGAGCATTACTAGTCAGTGTACATTTTGACTGGCTTGGGACTATTCAACATCAAAATTGTATCTACTGATTTTTTGTGGAATCAGTCATAGCCATAATGTGAGACACTTTCTTGTCATGTGAAAGGGAACTTTTGAAAGGCTTTGTAACCCTCAGATTTTTGATATCTATCCATAAAATATATGTTGGGCTAAGAATAATAAGAAGAGATATTTTGATAAGTTTATAGTAATAGGAAAAGATATATCTGCTTTTAGAAGAGATATTTTTGTTTTTTAGATTGAGAGATAAAATTGTATACTTGTCCTTGAAACATCTTGATAGCTGGGAGCATTTTGTATGTGAGAAAAAGAAGAGTGCTTACTTGTCTTCTATATTAATAGTTTGTTTTTTTGGAACCACTGACTTTGGTTTAGGCCAAAGGGGAATTTCTTTCTAAATACTTTGTTCCGACATTCGAATCATTCATTTCGACATTAACTTTGAAGCAGGTTTGAAATCTATTTTACATCTGGGGCCTGGGCTGGAGAAATTCCTGGGTTGTCAGGCCTAGTCTTAACAATTGCAAGCAAGTACATCATGTAAAATTAAAAACTTGCAAAGGACCATCCTAAATTTGAATAGGCTTTTTGTCCTTCCTGCCCTGGTTGTGCAGCTTCCTGGCAGTCTCATTTTTTGCTGATAAAAATACATCTGCTCATTTTTGTCATGTGTATGTTTATGGACAGGTTATACTTATTTGTTCTGGTGTTCACATCACCTTTGCCTAAATAAGTTCCTCCTCCACTCTCTCACACTCACCTCTTTAATGTTTTTGTGAAAGCAGTCTCTCTCTGTCTTTTCATTTTGGTGTGCTGAAACATTGAACTTCACTAAAGTCCTCTCACTTGAGACACTCCTTTCTTACCTCCACTCCAGTAATCCTTCGATGAAATTCATGCATCCTTTTAACAGAAGGATGGCCAGGACTCTCAAAGTGTTCCAGAAGAGATTTCAGCTGTGCCTTGCTTAATGTTGTTTAATCAGTCTGTCCAGGAAGCACCTTAGTGTGTTCTGGGATCACAAACGTCTTTTTCATGACAGCATCACATTGATGGGCCACAATCATCCATGATCAAATAATGCCCCCAGGTCCTTCTCTTTCTTTGTTGTCTTTCCAACTGATGAGTTTCCAGTCTGTAACACATATGGGTTGTGAGATTTTTATTGCTGTAGGTACATGTTCTTGTACTTTATGCTTTGAAATGTCATTCCATTTCAAGGTTATCCAAGTTTTCCTGTGTGATATTCTTATCTTCCTTTGCATGTTAATGTTCCCAACTCTGTATCATCAGCAGATGTCAACAGTGTAAACCTTATTTTATGCCAATTTGCCAGTGATTAAAATCTTAAACTAAAGTGCCTATAAGATGGATTTTTGAGGAATTCCACTAGTAGCCTCTTCTAGAAGGTTAATACTGCTCATTTTGGTTTGTTACTCATTTGGTGTTAGCGTGATTTTGCTGAAGATCTGCTACTTTGTGTTTGCAAAGGTAGTTATTGGAAGAGAGTAGGTATTTGTTCTGTAATGCATTTTCTTCCAACTCTCTTTTGCTCCCTTGATAGAAGCTGTGTATGTTACAGTGCTAAGCTTTTCAGGCTTTTAATTGCCTTATAAAGAGATTGTGAATAACTCTTATTACTCAGTCAATCCCCTGCTTATGAGGGAAACCACGAAAAGTTTCCGTTTGATTGAAACAGAAATAATTTACTCTTTTGGAGAAAAAATTAATTACTATAATACGAGTCTTGTTCAACACCCTCATAATTTTTTACTGTTAAATATTTAATGTCATTAAATATTTGGCTTGATGAAGAGACACCTCTGTAACTTTAGGAAAAGAGGGAGACATTTTTAGCCAGTATTTTAGTCAAAGTCCATATGTGTCTACTAAAGCAATATATTCCATAATAATTTTGAGATCAATGATGTGTTCTACTTTTACAGGGAAATAAATTTTCTGTAAAATAAAATACACACTCCAGTTTTATGTAAAATTTACTAGCAATGCTCGTTTTTCATTTTAAGGACGGTGTAAATTAAAATCCAGTCCTTTAATGAAAAAATGTGTACATCTCATTGCAAGTGAAAACAAAATGAAACAAAATGTTTCTACTGTTCCTATTTCTACTCTTTCTTCCATAGGGACATATATTAATTCTCCTTTTCACTTGCAATCATTCAAACCAGTTAGTCACAACATTGTGCAATCTCTCCTAATGTTTCTAGACTTTTTGTGGATGAATCAGATTTGCCTGAATTATACTGAAATGCAATTCAAAGACAAGGTATTGATGTTTTACATACATTTTCCACATGGAAACAACACAATGTATTATCTAACATGACCAGAGTTACTTTTGCATGTAGTCAATGTGTGGGACGTCAGTGGACTTCATTCAGGGGTTGGTACACTGGAGAAAGAAGGAAGCCTCAACTTTCTCTGAAAGCATGTTCTCATTCTAATATGTTTTAGCAGGACAGAGAAGGCTAGGATCTGTAGTTAACAAAGATTAATGAAGCAGAGACTTAAGTAAATACAAATGAACCAGTATGCATAAGTATTGTGTTATCACAGTGGAATAAGAGGAACTCAGTTCCAATTGTGTAGAGAAATCTTTAGTACTAGAAAGAACTAGTTTGCTATGGAATATTAAAAAAAAATTTGACTCTGCTTTTCTCTGGACACATATCTAGGCATGTCTGAAATCTGATCCAAATGTTTCATACCTTATACCTTCGTACTTGTATAAGGTCCAGTTCACCTTTCAAAGAAAGCCAGACTTAGTTGCCCGAGTCTGTATGTTAATTTTCAGACTCCTGTGGTTCACAAATAATATTTATCTGCTATATTCATTCATTTGCAAGTAATATAATTTTTTTAAAAAATTAGAGGTACTACAGAATAATTTCATCCTTAGGTGAGTGTAATTATTTTGCTCTTAGCCTTTGCAGGGCAATTTTGAGAATTTATGCTGAGGGGCATCAGATGTGACTGATTCCTATGAAAATTACTGTTCTCCACAGCACACTATTAGAGTGTTAAAGGTCAGCTCTTAAAGCAACAAAAGATGCATTTTTCCCCTCACATAAAGACAAGCATGACCCTGGGTCCTGGGAGGCATTACTGGTTTTGCTATTAAACTCTCAGATTCTTCATTGCCAATGAGAAAAACAGGTTCACTGCTTGTGTTCCTCAGGCAGTCTTAAGAAAGCAAGTGCCTTCTTCCTGGGACAGTTGCAAATATTCAGTTTGATAAACAGTTTTTAAATATTTCAATATTAGCATCACTGAAATGCATACACTTATTTAGTGCCAAATACTGCAAGTATGTTGCCTTGAATCTTTACCATTATAATCCTCACCCTGTCCAAAACTGTAGAATGTCTTTCTTTTGTCTTTCCTCGTTGCCAGTGTGAATTACCTGCCTGTATGTTTCTGAGAATGTGGTTTATGCACATCTGTTGATGACAGATTCTGTCTTCTGTGGCTCTAAAACTGTGGTGCTAATGAGCCTTTGTGATCTCAGTAGGGTGAAGAGAGATATAAATGAGACTGAAATTCACCCTAGCTCAGACAGTTTGAAATATGTCAGGCAGATATAGTCCCAATTTATTACAATATCATTATGACCTGAATGTATTTGGATGCAAAACCCCACCAGGTTCTTGTCCAGCAGGAGCTCAGTTTCCTGAGTTAGACCACAAAGGAAGTGACCTTGTGCTTAACTGCATTCCAGTTGCCAACATCTTGATCTGCAGAGAAGATGACTTTATAGTTCCGAAGATTTGTGGGATTATTTTGGGCATTTTGGAATGTGGTGGATATTTTTGTTGAATATGTTGTTCATTTTGGAGGGAAAACACATTGTTTATGAAATATGTTTTTACAGTGAGCTCCTAATGAAAAAGGCCCATACTTTGCAAGTGTGAACTCATTTCCAGTTTCTAACAAAGGAATGGTTCATGCCAGGCAGATGTCACTGTTCATAGGATTGAAGTTATATATATGCTTCTACATTTGGTAGAAAAGTAGAATTAAAACTATTAAATGTTACATTTATTTATAAATATTCAATCTTAGTATTAAGATATTAAGATATATTCAGTTAGCACTTACTTGTCTTTAATTGCTAACTGTATGAAATTACTTGGAGTTAGTCTATGAATTGTTCATTAGCTGTTGACAGCAGACAGCATTTTAAGGATTCACCTTTCAAACTCAATTGTCCATCTAATTTGTATGCCTATGTTGTCTTTTTCTTATAACATGTTTTTAATATGTGTAATTTTTGTAGTACTTATGTAGCTCAGTGTTTCCTCATTCTTCCTTCATTTTTTGTTGCACTGTGTGTTTCCTATGATTTGGCATCCCTAACATTTGTATTTACTTTGAGCTATCCTAATTCTGAAAGATATTTTGTACTTGAAGACAGAGAAATCTATTTTGAACCTTTTCAAATCCGGTGTTTTTATCCAAATGCACTGACAAAAAAGGGAAGGATTACCATTCATATCAGTGAGTGACAAAGGAGATTAGAGAAGAGGATGCATCTCATCAACTATGCACATTCACAGTCTAGCTTTACATTTGAGCTTCCCTCCCATCCCTTCTTATACCCTCTGGAGAGAACAAGCAGCTTCTATAGTGTGTTTCATTTCATTTTGGTATGAATGTCTAAAACAGGGTAGGTGAATTGTACCCTAAAGAGTGTATTTCCCCCCACAGAGTGTGGAGGGGGGCTGGGGGGCAGCTAGCGGAGCAGATCTAGAGCTGTACAGTGGAACAGTCAAGTTGGCAACAATAAATTCCATCCCGGGCTACCAGTTCCACTGTTACTGGCCAGGCATCTCGTGTTTGCTTGAGTCCCATTGACTTAATGAAAACCCTCGAGCATATATCAATGCAGTGTAATTAATTTTGATAAGCAGTAGATTTTACTGATTGTTTTCCTGAAGCTTTTTGCAGTTATAACCATATTTCTGTAAAAAAAAATCAATAGTGTTCCTGTAAAAAGTCAATAACTTTAAATAAGTTGAAGTACAGTGTCTGAAGTTAAAGGCACGATAAGGAGGCTAGTATAATTTTATGTATACTTTTAGGTGCACATTAAAAGAAAATTGTACACATTCAAACAGCATAAATGGTTGGTATAACATTTCACATGCACCTGATAAAGATCTGAAAATCCTGCTAAGTTTCCCTGCCAAATATCAGGTATGTACACCCAGTTTTATGTGTGTTTGTTTATTGTGACTTAAAGTATGTAGTTTTGTTCCTTATTGCAGCTTGTCTTCTTCTGTCGCCATGTTCCATACATTAGTTCCTCTTACCCCAACAATTGGCAAATATCTTGGAAATCTCAGTAAGCTCAATGTGTAAATTAGATAGACATTCTCCTCCTCTCCTATGAAACATATCTTGAAGCTGCACTTCACGATGCTGAGTCAAAATTTCAAATATTTACTATGCTAACATTGCTTGGAAATCTTTCCAATTGTATCACTTATCAGCTATTTTAATATTTCCAGTAACTGTATATCAAGTGCAATATGGAAGTTCTGAGCTTTGTAACAAGTTAGAAAACATTCAGTGGGACACATATGCTAACACAAATTCTTAAGTGCTCAATATTAGTCTTTACTCTGTTCACAGCACACGCAGCCTTGAATATTTGATTATCAACTATTGTGACTGGCCACCTAATCTGCACACTATTGTTTCTGATTTCCTGATTGAATACACTAATGTAATCATATTTGTAAAGCACTCGCAGCCAGAAACAAAGGATAACTCATTACAATATAAGTTCTGTTTCATAATTAAGTGATCTTTGGTTATGGATACAAAAGATCTCTCTCTGTGAAGATTCTTACTTAAATATTTTAAACACAGCAAAATTCTAGCTTTAAACTCCAAAATTATTTAAGATTGCTTGCTAACATACCATACAGATCCATTTTATTTCTGGAAGTAAGCAATGCTGTTACTTTCAGAACTCTTTCTGTATTGCTTCTTCAGTTGGAAGAGTCACCCTCCTTTGAGAGTTTACCTAGTGAATTGTTCACTTTCACCACAAAAATTTTCATTTTGTACATTTCATAGTTTGTCATTTTCTGTAGAGACAAGGTGATGACTTAGCAAATATAACAAAATCCCCATTGTATTCTTGTTTTTATTGTTTTATAGGTTGTTGTGACTGCAAATGTAAGCAAAATCCTTACTTTCTGTATGATAAAAATTGTAACAACAGTTGAAATATTTTATGAAAACGTAGTGCTGAAAAATTCATCCTGTTTCTGCAATCTAACCACTCCAATGATAACTGACAACGGTATGTTTTACTATTAAATGTATTTAATGCTTTTTCACTGTCCTTTAATACTAGGCAGTACTGTATAAATACAGGCCTAATGAGCGTGAAAGTACGTAATGCTTTTTATTAAATGTCACTGAAGAAAAATAATTCATATTTTGTCGAGTGTTGTGAGTATAATCGCAGTGTTCTTGGTGATTAAAGTTTTGTTAATATAGAGTCCTCTGTAGAAGTAATAACAGACATTACCCTGTGGCTGGAAGCAGCTTCTTCAGTTGACCCTGTGGCAGTGCAGTGCATTAGCATTAGAATATTTATTTACATGGTGCCATTAATAACTGTCTAAGGAAACTTAAGATAACTGCAATGACAATCAAGCTGGCTGGAGCAATGGAAGCAGTGTTGGTCTAATGCTTTGCCTTGACAAATTAACCCATCTTAACTCTTCTCTAATCTGCAAACAGAATTTGTTTTTGCAAGAAACCATACTGGCATAAATAAGAGGAGAATCTAATTATGAATGTCTGTACAATAAATAATCTTAACATTTAATTAACTGTTTCAACCTAACTTAAACACTGTGAGAAAGTGATTGTGCAATGTGGAAGATTAGCAGAAAAATAGATGGTTCAGGGGCAATTTGGTGGGTACATCCTTTTGACTTGATTTCATTCATCTTTCTGAATTATTGGTTGAATCATGTTGCAGTAATGACACTGACACTGCTTTGTTCACCAGTGGTTCTCAGAGTTAGATACCTGAGCAGTTTGTATTGGATGCATGATGCTTGTGATCTGGTTTGTGTATCTAATGGACCGCTACAAGTTTTAGAATGAGGTGGTAATTTGCTGAATGTCTAGACTTTTGAGCTGTTCTTTTGGCTTTGGTCTCAAGGATCAGATCAAAATCCTTCACAGTGGAGTCTTATTTGACTAATGGTAGGGCAACATCCCCCTTGCATTTCTTCAAGAGTCTGTATAGAAGCACAAAGCTTTTTTTTAACAGAGATTGGCCTTATAACTTCTTAAAGTTGCTTATGTTAGAATGCAAGAGTTTTAATGTAAACTAAAGAACAGATAGCAAACACAAGGATTCCCATGTGTTTTTAAGTGACTTGAAGAGGGAACAGAAAACAGACGCATGCCTTGCCTCTATCTCTCCCTCAATAATATAGCCCAAAGGACATGGAATACTGTGCATGAATCTGATTCTCTTATAAAAACCTTGGTACAGGAAGAGGAATGAAATTTACCAGGTATTTTCAAGGACCCATTGTTCTGAAGAGCTCAGTGCTACAAAGAGCTCTCTCTCTCTCAGGGACCCTTGGCCCTGAAGAAGGTCCTTTGGAATATTTGGATCAGAGTAGGCTGCATGGGAAAAACTCCTCCAGCATCACGGAAGTGTTGTGTCAAGTTCCTGTCCAGCATTGGGAATTCAGAACAAAAGACTGTCACTAGAAAGTGACAGCTGGAGTGATATCCATGAGTATTTTGATCCATTAAGCCTTCTTTAGTAAACATTATTGGTGAATTTTTAAGAGGGAAATGTCCTTTATTGGCCCAGTCCCAAAAGCCATGTTATCTTGTAATTTTGGAGTATATAGCTTGGTTCTCTGTCGTCACAGACTAAAGCTTTGTCTTAATTCCATTAGCAGGTTTTCAGAGAACAGTTGTTATGGAAGCCAGCTCACCTTGCCTGTGCTTTGTGCCAAAAATGAGCCCTTTGGCAGGTTAACCAGAAGGCTGTGAGGGTAGCTTGTGCCTGCCAGTATTTACTGCTACTCACGTGCTCCTGTGAGCTGAGATCTCTTAGTGGATAATTCAAGTGTGAAGTAACAGTCTATTTGTGGTATCTCCTGTAAAGTGACCTCAGTTTCACAAGAGGATGCACTTGCAAAACACCTTTAGGTATCATTTCCTGGAAAAAACATTTTGAAAATGCCTGCTACTCAGTGCAGCCTAATGCATTTTAAAAGGTCAGTGCAGACCATACAGAAAATAATAGGTTCCATTAATTTCAACACAGACAGAATCAGGAAAGCATATTTGACAGTATTGTTTTTAAAGTATTTATACAAGCTTAAAAGTAAATACAAACTCTGCCAGCAGGAGATAAATTCCTTACTTTTACTTACTACTTCTAGTGAAGTACTTGGAGTATTTTACTCTTTCTGTAGCTCATGGCCTGAGACCTTTCTCATATATTGATTTAGGCAAGTGATTTAGGCAATTGTGTATCAACATGTCAGATTTCTGCTGATAACTAGATTTCTGCAGATGCAAACAGGTGCTTGATGAAGGATTTCAGAATGTCTGTCTATACTCATCCACCTCTTTAAGCATAAAAATGCTGTTAAAGTCAGATTCTGCTATCCATTTGGTAAGGTGTTTGAACATATGAGTGGTCCCAAGGGCTGTTTCTAACAAGCAGTTCAGATGAACTTTGCAGTGAGCACCCAAGTGCCATGCTGCCTTGTGGAGGTAGGAGATACCTGCATGAGCAACACAGATGTAGCCAAAGCTGGCTTTCATCTAAACAAGCCAGCCTGTGATAAAGACAAAGGGTTTTCTACCTTTGCAAGATAGATATACTTAAAATCCGTGTAACTTTTCTGGATTAAAAGCTAGCTACTTTCTAGCATAGAGAAGTCAGAAAAGTCTTCAAACATGGGTTTCATTTGATCCCAGGCAGCCATTCATTTCACAGACTACACATCTGCAGGCACACAGATGAAAGAGACCATGGCTTAAGTGGTATATATCTAATTCTACTGTTGGATGTGGTATTCTGCTCATAAGGGAAGATACTCTTTCATACCACAGCTGCCAGTGAATTGTTGGTATAGTAATTGCTAGCTGAAATAATGGCAAATTGACTCATGCAATCATAAAAGATTTAAATAGGATGAAAATTGCTACTGCATAGATTACAAAAGGAGACTCTGAAACCAAGTCTGTGAGACAGAAAGAGAGAGAAGTATGGTATGGTGGGGTCTCTTGCATTAGAACAGTCTACTGTGTTAGAAGACTTGAATTCCGGGTCTGATTATACCACAGTATATATCACTCTGTGCTTTTTGAGAGATGATTTTATATCCCTGCTTCACAGTAGCATTTCCTTATCTATATCCTGACAATAACATTACTTTTATTTGTCATGCAATGATGGTATCAAACTTAATTAATATGTGTGTATAAAGCATTGGCATAACTCAGCTGAAGAGTTCTGTGGAAGGATAAAATCTGGTTATTTTTATCAGTCAAAAGCATGAGTGAATGTATAAGAGAAGGTGCATACCAAGTATAGAACAGCTACTTTGAGTTTTCAACTCAGATTATTTCTGAACTCTTATTTCTTCTAATATCCGTCATATACCTAACATGTGCATTTTTCCAGATTGTCTAGTTCTTGAAGCATCACTGTCCTCAAGCTCTTGGAATATCACACAAACATTTCAACTGAAAAAGTAAGAGTCTGATTCTTGTTAAAGTTCATTGTGGGGTTGATGTGTGTGTGTGGGGGAAAGTGACTAAAGTCATTCATCATTCTTTTTTCTTTTTTTTTTTTTGTATTTATCAAGGAACTACATGGCACTAAAGATAGTCAGATCTGTTTTCTTGGCCCACTTCCTCCTCCTTCTCTTTTTTTTTTTTCCCATAAAAAGCTACTTCTTCTGATGACTCCCTTATTTAATGGGACTGTGGAAACTAACTGTAGGAGAGTCATTACAATGACTGAATTTATGACAAGTGCCTGAAGAGATAATAAAGGATGTCACAATAAGATTAAAATCCTTTTTGTCCTTGTGTGAAAGGTGGGCTCCTGGTACTCAGTGTAAGGCCTAGATTAGAGAAGTCAAGAGATTTTTTAAAATCACTTTGTGAAGCTGTTTTAAATTAGACCCAGATGCAATTTAAATATGCTCTATAGGTAACATGAATATAATTAAACCAGAAAGTAACATGTAATCTGCTAATAGGAATAATGAATACTTATTCTTCTTTACACATTATTTTTCAGGCTCTCTGTTGAGAGCTGGCAGAGGAAGCATTCATGCCCAGTACGTGGCCTAACACTTTATGATAGGTGGTTGTTAATATTTAGAAAGATCTGGCTAATATATACTGTAGGTAACTACAGTGTTCCCATTCAGAATGCTCCTCCCCTATGCAAAAAGGCTAATTCGTGGGATGAAATAAAACTCTTTCTTTTTGGGAAGTGGCATATCACTTCCCTGTCCCTGGAGGAACATGGGGAAGGAGCTGTCTTTCTCAAAATCAGAGCATTTCTCAGCGTGTTTGGAGAGGGATTGTGCTGCTCTTGGCTCTCTTCCATATTGATAGAGGCATTGCAAAGCAAGATAGTGACTAACTAGTTTCAGAACAGGCACATTTTTTGGTAGATGAAGGCTATAGCAATGCTTTCTAGCACTACACACATGGAACAGAGGTTCAGATAAGCTGGAAAAAATCAGTGATGGTTTTCTGCCCTTTTATGGTTAAAAAGTACTACCTGGCTACTCAATGTACTGGAGTAAATCATAGTAAAATGTAACCCAAAGTGTTTCCTCTGCTTCCTACCTTTTTTGAAATTAATGACTCTCAGCATCTCAATACAGATTGTATTTCATACTAAATTTATTCTCACAATAAGTACAGCAGAACAATGGGCTTGGAGGGTAAGCAGACTTTTGCCCATCCCATTACATGTTTGCTTGGTTGTTCCCTTGGGTTTATGCTCTTTTCTGTCACTTGAAATTTGACATTCATGACTGAATCTAGATTGAGTCCCTGTGTCTTACAAAAACTCTGTTTCTGTGTTACCAGCTGCTCACGGTGTATACACAAGGGTGAGTGTGCCAGCTGTGAATGGATACGTGTCTCTCCTGTCACCACCTGCCAGGTGAAGTTTGTTGGGGAAAACTGGAATCCCCTGTGATGCCTTTTCCTTGTATTTTTTTCATCTGAGCAGCAATCTGTCTCTTTTTTATCCTGACATGGTGAAATGCTTATTTTTTTCCAGAATGATTGCAGTGCAGCTGCTTCCAAGGGGATCACCGCTGTG